>NC_089513.1:59326097-60717348 GCF_036850995.1 Saccopteryx leptura | reverse complement strand
CTTGCCCCAGAGGCAGAAACACCAGTTCTGGTGGCAGGGGGCAGGGGAGGCATCCGTGTACCTAATGCCCAGTCCAGCGTGGTGCAGATAGGTGCTTGGCACTGCCAGATGAGCGAGGGAATAAAGGAACCCCCAAACACACTGAATAATGAATCCAAAGTCGGCTGTCACCTGAGGCCCTGTCCATCTGGTGTCAGCAATGACCTGTGAACCCTTTAATTTGAACGCAGGTAGCCTTTCTGCATGACACTCATATTTAGATTCTGGACTAGACTGGTGCTAGAGTGAGGCCTGGACACACTGTTCTAGTGGTGAGCTGACGTCACGACCAGAAAGGCTGCGATACTTGCTGCGTTTTCTCTGTGCGCAAATGGTCCCATAAATGGCTGGAGACCCCACTTCCCAAAGGAAAATTCAATTCCTCGGTTACAAGTCAGAAATAAATCCCTGTAGGAAAATGGCCATAGAACGCTGCCCTGAAACAAGTCTTTGGTACGGACTTTGGAACGCCAAGTCCTGCGGGGGCAGACCGCTACCCCTGCAAGCAACGATAAGATTGTTTAAGGGAAACCGCTGATCCCTATGGCCTTTTCCCTACATACCTGAAAGGTATTAGTCAATCATCCTTCTCTGCACCTGAATCCATGGTAGACTAATTTGACCCAGGCTCTGCTAATTTGCTTGATGAACAAAGACACGAATAAATACAATGAGGCTGTAGAGATCTGGGCTCTCAGTCCTAGAGGCTGGGAGTCCCTGTACCCATCTTTTCTCTATGTTGTGTCTTGTGTGTGTTTTCTTAAGTCCTGCAGCGCCTTACTTTTTTTGCACACCCACTGCTGAACTGGTCCCCCCCCCCCGCTAATTTAACAAGCAAACATTATTTTTAAAATTTGTTTTTTTCCCTTATTTTTGTTTTTTTTTTGATGCTTAAAGAAAGAGCTTTGAGAAGCATTCCAGTATCTTGTCCTGACACTGTCACTTGTCACCAGGGCTGTGCCCAGACACCCGGGTAGGACAGGTTCTGGCTCAGTGACTGCCCCCTGCTAGGACTCCAGGGACTGAGTTCCTCAACCTGTACCGCCCCTGGTCTGCTTCTCCCTGGACAAGCTACTAATCATGTGGCCATGGCCCCGGGAGGCCTGGGGTAGTCCTGTGAAGCTGTGAGCGTGCGGGGTGGGCTCAGGACGCGTGGACCCCAGAGGACAGATGCTTCGTGGGAGGTATGACCTCCCCTTTCCCAGATCAGTCTGTCATCACTGAGCCTGGGGGCGGCTGTGCGGTCAGCTCCAGGGTGGCCCCAGGTGACCGTGGGGCCTGCGGCAGGTGTGTGGGCAGCTTTGTGAGCACATTTATGTGTCCTGTCTGAACAGCAAAGGAGTCTGTCCAGTGGGAGCTGCTGACACGGCCGTGTAGATGTGCCCTCCACACCCATACTGTGCCCTGTGGGCGGGAAATGAGTTAGTGGGCTGCTCTCTGAACTTCTGTGTACATTTGGGGATGCTGGCTTCCCTTTTTCTAGCTGTAAAATTGAACTTTTCTGTAACTAATGTCTTTCAAGTGTCACTGAAGAAGGCAAAGCACAGAGAAAGCATTTACAAGCCCCCAGTCCTCATAAGCTCTTCGTTTGATGTGTCACCTGTCATTTTAGGTGTTCCTTCCATTCACCTCCCCCCCACACCCACATGCCCAGGCACACATGCATGCACACATGCAGTCAGCACATGCATGCAGACCCACTGGGTCTGCACCGAGTCACGCTAGATAGTCAAGGTTCCCCTATTACACCCCAGGAGGATTTTTTCTTTCTTTTCTTGTTTACAGCTGAATAGTATTCCATTATATATATATATATACACCAGGCAGTCAATGAAAGACTCTGATAGTCAAGAAAAAACCATTATCAGGGGCAGTTTTATGACATAAATTAACAAGCAAACTAAACTAGTGTGTCTCTGGTATAAGGACTGTATTTTAAAAACTCAGAGTTAGAAGTCTCATATAACTCAGCACACGATGCGCTAGAAATTCCCAATGTCGGCTGAGAGTACCACTGCGATCTGAGTGGATTAAAGGGGCCCAGCCCGGAATGCAGGCGGGGTGTGAAGCATGCCCCCCCCCCGCCGCCACCTGAAATTGCCACAGTGTCCAGCTGGCATGTCCCAGAAGCACGGCGAGCAGCACCCTTGGCCCTCGCATGGTCGGCACAGAGGATGAATTCCGTGATGGTGGTAGCTGCTGAGCCTCACGGGGGTGGGTGCCAGGTCTGCAGTGGCATTCACAGAAAGCTGGCGCTGACCTGTGGAACGCGGCACTCTGTGCTTGGGTCTCCTCGCGTGTTAACCGGTAAAGCCACTGCTGGAATTAAGAATCCATTTACTGGGCTGAGCAGACAAGAAGGAAAAAGAAAAAGATCATCTTCACTTTGTTCTCATCCTCTGCTTAAGGGTTTTTTCCTACACACTTATGTTTTATTGACAATTTTATTATGCCCAGGGAAAGACACTCTCGTCTCACAGCACAACTTTCTGATGTGCAAACAAAACATGTTTCATTTGACTCAGTGTATTACAAGCATTATAACCCCCCTTTTGACTTTTTTTTTTTTTTTTCATTTTTCTGAAGCTGGAAACGGGGAGAGACAGTCAGACAGACTCCCGCATGCGCCCGACCGGGATCCACCCGGCATGCCCACCATGGGGCAACGCTCTGTCCACCAGGGGGCGATGCTCTGCCCATCCTGGGTGTCGCCATGTTGCGACCAGAGCCACTCTAGCACCTGAGGCAGAGGCCACAGAGCCATCCCCAGCGCCCGGGCCATCTTTGCTCCAATGGAGCCTTGGCTGCGGGAGGGGAAGAGAGAGACAGAGAGGAAAGCGCGGCAGAGGGGTGGAGAAGCAAATGGGTGCTTCTCCTGTGTGCCCTGGCCGGGAATCGAACCCGGGTCCTCCGCACGCTAAAACCCCCTTTTGACTTTAACACGATCAACTAATCTCATCTGTGCAGAGGGATAAGCCTGCCTCGGCCATGATGACGGGTTTAGCAGACGGTAGAAATTAGGGCATTGCTTGAGATTCTATACTGTAACGACAGATAAGGACTTGGAGTAGAAACCCATCCACAGGTGGTTCTTGGGGAGACGCAATAGTAGGGGACACTCAGGGACGGTGGCAGGACGGGCTCCCCTCATGCCCAGCCCAAGGAGGGACAGTTGACAGCGGTCTCCGCAGGGACAGCTCTGGCCAGTGCATGGCACCTCATGTGGCTATTTCAGGGGAACATGCTGCCTGTCTTCTCCCTTGGGACAGAGGCAGGCTTTGTGTAGCAGACATGATCTGATGAAGAAAGAGACATAATAAATGAATTGCCCAATCGGAATTTGCAAATTCGAGGTGGGGGACAGAGCAAACCACCAGCACAAACACCACGGAAAGGGCTCCCAGGGGAGGGGGATGCTGAGTGTGCCCAGACTCAGCCACCTGTGCAGTCCTGGGGCTTTGGAGTCATGGGAGTTTGGGAGCAGGCCCGTTCTTCAATGCTCCTGTATTTTAAGCAGACTGAAAGGAAAGGGACATAAACTTGTCTCCTTTGCTGAACTTCCTTCCCATCTACTTCCTGAGCAACTTCCATGCATCCTGGCAGGCACGAGACCCTCACACCCTCATGCCTGGACATCGGTGGGGGCAGGATGGAATGAGACTGAGGCAGCAGGGACACAGGTGTCACGGAAGGGACGGCATCACGAGTTCAAACTGTGACACAATAATTTAGCACTTAAATGTATTATTATTTTTTACTTATTGAAAGAGCTGCTGTGGTCTTACTTAAGCATAGCTCTTGTCACCTCACATTATTGTAACACACGTAGGGGGGAAATTATACATGAGACAGTGAGTGATAAACAGGCATAACAATGCAGCCACTCTGTCCTGAGCTTTTCTTCACCAGAAGCATGCAGATACATGTAAATGGAGTGAGTATTTTTGTTTTTATTTTATTTTATTTTATTTATTAATTTTAGAGAGGAGAGAGAGAAGAGAGAGAGAGACAGGGGGAGGAACTGGAAGCATCAACTCCCATATGTGCCTTGACCAGGCAAGCCCAGGGTTTCGAACCGGCAACCTCAGCATTTCCAGGTCGACGCTTTATCCACTGCGCCACCACAGGTCAGGCCTAAATGGAATGAGTTTAATGTTTGCATTGCAGCAGAGCTGGTGACAGTCATTTGAAAAAGAGTTATGCAAATTCAGAGACTCCATCAGCAAGGTGTAGAAACCCCACCCACAGATGTCTTTTCTTCACCAATACTGGGAGGCATCTCACACAGGAAATCAGCACACAGTGTGGCCACAGGATGCTTAAGGCAGCCGAACTATCCAATACCAAATGTTGACACCATTATCTTCTTTTATTTATTTATTTATTTATTTATTTATTTATTTATTTTTTTTTTTTAATTTTTCTGAAGCTGGAAACGGGGAGAGATAGTCAGACAGACTCCCGCATGCGCCAGACCGGGATCCACCTGGCACACCCACCAGGGGCGACGCTCTGCCCACCAGGGGGCGATGCTCTGCCCCTCCGGGGAGTCGCTCTGTCGTGACCAGAGCCACTCTAGCACCTGGGGCAGAGGCCAAGGAGCCATCCCCAGCGCCCGGGCCATCTTTGCTCCAATGGAGCCTTGGCTGCAGGAAGGGAAGAGAGAGACAGAGAGGAAGGAGGGGGGGGGGGTGGAGAAGCAAATGGACGCTTCTCCTATGTGCCCTGGCTGGGAATCGAACCCGGGTCCCCCGCACGCCAGGCCGACGCTCTACCACCGCTGAGCCAATGACACCATTGTCTTCTTACATTATTTTTTTTTCTACCTAAGTTCAAGAAAGGCCATTCTGAAATACTCTTCTGAAGTAAAGGGCATGACATCGGACTTGCTGGGCCCACACAGGGCATTGTGTGTGGTCACGCGTGGACAGAGAGAACTGCAGTGTGGATGACCAGGACAAATCCAAGGCATCACACACTTAAGTTTAATTTCTGTGAAAGTGTTCAAGATCCCTGGTCTGCACGGCGACAGGCACTTCCTCCTGGACAGCATCCTGATCATAGATAGGCACCAGGGTCCTGTGTGGGAGGAAAGGTATTTAGTATTGTCCCTGGGGTTGTATTCCACCCGGCGAAGACTTCTGTGGAGGGAGTGGAACAACCACGGAAAATGAGCCACCTCTTCCCAGCAGGCAGGACTTGCCCAACAGAATGCTTCGTGCCATTTGCCTGTCGCTCCCGGAGGAAAGGTTGTATTTCCTTCTTCAGGGCCTGTAATCTTTTTAGAACCTTGTCTTTACTGAGCCCGTAAACATCATGGCACAGCAACAAGTCATCAGTGCAGGAGCGCCACTCAGAGCCACCTGGAGTAGTGACGCCTAGGAGCTGAGTGCAGGGTCCCCGAGTGAGGGGACCAGGCTGGGATTCACAGCCCCTGCTGCACCTGCACCTTTCCGCCGTGGGGCACCTGGAGGTGAGATGCTGGTTGTCCCCTTGAACTCGCTGCCCACACCTCACACACCCTTCCACTGTGTCTGACGTAGCGGCTGTGGCTCCCCTGCTTTTCTCAATATGCTGTCAGGGGACAGACAGGCCATTCCATGTCCCTGGAGAATGGGGACAGCGAGGGGACAGGAACAGACGTGACCCTCACAACCAGGTCCCCTGGGATGCTTCTGACTGCCGCTGTGCTGTCTCAGCCCTTGCAGGTCTCCCCAACACTCGTCTGCTTCTTGGAGGTAAAATGGGGCTGTCACGGGATAGCCTGAATTCTCACTAATCACACACCCAACGGGTCATGGCCGAATGAGGAGAGGAGCTTCAAGATGGGATGTGATCAGAGTTCTGGAATGCCTTCCAGGTGGCCAACGCCATATTTCTTATTCTTATCGACAGAGAATGTGTGTGCTGGAGGTGGAGTCGTGGTCTGCTCTTATGAGGAAAAATGAGAACTAACTCATCTGTAAAGTCCTCAAAATTTTTAGCAAAACCAAACCAATACCCTACTTCCATAACTGTCCCCCTGTCCTTTTGTATTCATGTCATACTCTAGTTTTTTTTGTCTGTTTGTTTGTTTTGTATTTTTCTGAAGTAAAAAGAGGGGAGGCAGAGAGACAGACTCCCACGTGCACTTGACTGGGATCCACCCAGCAAGCCCACTAGGGGGCAATGCTCTGCCCATCTGGGGCATTGCTCCATTGCAACCAGAGCCATTTTAGTGCCTGAGGCAGAGGCCACGTAGCCATCCTCAGTGTCTAGGCCAACTTTGCTTCAATGGAGCCCTGGCTACGGGAGGGGAAGAGAGAGATAGAGAGAAAGGAGAGGGGGAAGGATGGAGAAGCATAAGGGCGCCTCTCCTGTGTGCCCTGGCCAGGAATCAAACCCAGGACTTCCACACACCGGGCCAATGTTCTACCACTGAGCCAACCAGTCAGGGCCATACTCTAGTTTTTAAAACACATTTATTTTATTTACTATTAGTTACCAGAGGCATTATTAAATATGCGTCATCTAACTTCATGGGTTACCACAAACAAATTATTTCATTCTTTCAAATAACCCAATAACGCTTTTAAAATGAGGGTATGAAGAATATTTACTAGGTTAATCTTTATGGTCAATGTTAATCTGAAATTATTTTGTAAGGTTTATGTGAAGGATATAGACATGTGTCTTACAGGGGTAGAAATAGAAGAGTTCTTATTTAAAGTTACACATTTGGGAATAATAGATACTGACATGGCCCTCTATGACCATCCATGTAGCTAAATGTAAGGCCAAGTGATGCATCTTATCTTTCTATTCTTTTCTCTTCCCAAACACACCGTTTTATTATGCATTCCTCCTGTGGTTTGGGTTTCTGAGTGTGCTTATGTTAATAATTGTGGTAATAATAAAGCCTCAAAGAGCACATCAGAGGGACTAGGGTTCGCCTGTCTGTTTACACTTGCATAATGTAAAGAGTTTTGATCTGAAGATGCAGTTTGGCAAGGGGCCCCACTTGGCTGGGACCTAATTGCTTTTGGTGCAGAGAAAACAGGTGAGAAGCTCAGGAGCAGACTGAGCCGTTGCCCCTGTGTGGGCCCCTGTGTTAGTCCCTCCCTGTGTATAGGGAGGGACTGGTTAGACACAGGTACCTTCCTACCCTCCCAATTCCTCTCTGGCTGTGGGTCTCCCCTCATCCACGTGTCCAACCACAGAGGCGGATGTGGAACTTAGGTTTCAAGAGCACCAGCCCTGCTCCCCACTGTCAGGGAGACGTGTTCTTTCCTCGGCAGAGTCACAGGAGCCCACGTCACCTAGCGTCTCGGCGAGGTGTCTCCAGGCCTCACGGAAGAGACATGTTTACTGAGGTCAGCATCGTGGCCTATTTTCAGAGAGTGAGTCTCCAAGTTTATAATTGATTTAACAACTATAGAGACTGCTTTTCCTAAGGAAAAAAAATAACCGGTAGTCAATTGATAATTTCTGAAATCGTGATTTATAGTCATTTTGGAAGAGTGAAAATTGTTTTCTCAAAGCCTCCTGTGTCTTTGACTTCCCAAGTGTCTAAGGTTGTGCACAATTGTACACACCCGGCCAGTGGTCTCTGAACGTCCCCAGAAATGAGCACACGCAGCAGCTCATGCGTCTGAGGGTGACCCGTGTGGAGGAGGCTGCACAGTCCCGTGGGTCGGACTGGTAATTTTCAGAGAGAGAGTCGACCAAGATAACATTCAAGCCAACTGACACACCATTAAACTCTAAGTCTGTGAATTCTATCGTCTGAAGTTGAATGTAGTTAAGTTTTATAACATGAATTTGAGCCATGTACCTGATTCAAGGACCCGTGCCTATCTATTTCATTAACTTTAATTGGCTGGTTTCTGTTTTATACCTTGGATAAGGGTCTGAGCTGAACGCTGGTCCTGGCTGTGACCTTGTCGTGGGAGGCAGGCCTTTTCTGTGTCTGTTGGTGCCTGCAGGTTCACGCTAGTGTGAGTCAAATCATTGAAGTCACCGAGTTCAATTCAACTCAAGCCACAATGGTTGACTTTTTTTCAGCGAACATGCGGAAAACCTTCCATGTGCTTACATTCTGGAATGGGAGAAACATTTACCTCCCTCAAAAAAAAACCTCTCTACAGGTCAAGGTTGTGAATATTATAAAGGAAAGAGGGGTGATTCCTGGTCAGGAGAGAGAGAATCACGGTAACCCAAATCTGGGATCCTTTTGGTTAGCTAAACGTTAAGGGGAATTATTTTTTAATCACGATAGAAGATCATTGATTTTGCTTTCTGATCATTGTTCTAACATAAAGGATGTTTCTGTCTCATGGTTAAAACAGTGATCACAGTTTCCATTGATCTATTAATTCACGGCTCTTATATTCAATCTGGCAATTAGGTTTTGGTGCTACTCTGTTGTAAAAATTACCATTTCACACTATAATTATGTTGTGAGCAATAACTCATACTCTTAGAATACTAATAGTGGTTATCAACTCCACAGCCTTAAAGGCCCCTCCATTCGAGATTTACGATATTCGGATTCGCTCATGATTTATGCCTTGCCACTAAGGTAGGCCTACTCAGAATCCATGAAATGTCAAACCAGAAAAACAACAGCACTTTACAGCCTCAGCAAGCCCCTGGGCTCATTTACAATTTTATGGTGCACCCACGTGATACTGAGAATTATTGAGATTTCTGAACTCTTTAAAGCCATCTTTATAAAGATTTTTCCTGAGCCAATAATTTTAAATGACTATAGTCCTTTGTCAAGGGCCCTTAATTAAAATTGTCTCTGTGTGTCAGCAAGAGGAATGGACTAGGGAATAATTTAGAGACTATAGACAAGCCTGGGCAAATGGTATTATCCATCATTTTAAACATTTCCCTTTTTGCTAAAGTGATTGAATAGATTATTTATGAGCATCAAGCAAACTTTCTGAAATTAAATAAAATAATAATTATATCCCATTTATCCTCTGGCTCACTGCCCTTGTCAGCAGGAGACAGGATGCTATGGGACTTGAGTGACAAAAACACTCCAGGCTGGAAATTGAAAATCGAACTGCCTTTTGACCCAGCTATCCCACTTTTAGGAATATACCCCAAGAACACCATAGAACAGCTCCAAAAGGAGAAATGCACCCCTATGTTTATGGCAGCATTGTTCACAATAGCGAAGATCTGGAAACAGCCCAAATGTCCGTCAGAGGACGAGTGAATTAAAAAGCTTTGGTACATATATACTATGGAATACTACTCAGCCATAAGAAATGATGACATCTGATCATTTACAATAACATGGATGGACCTTGATAACATTATACGGAGTGAAATAAGTAAATCAGAAAAAACTAAGAACCATATGAATCCATACATAAATGGGACATAAAAATGAGACTCAGAGACATGGACAAGAATGTGATGGCAACAGGGGTGGGGGGTGGGGAGAGGGGGGAGGGGGCGAGGAAGGAGAGAGGGGTTGGGGGAGGGGAGGGGCACAAAGAAAACCAGATAGAAGGTGACAGAAGACAATTTGACTTTGGGGGAGGGGTATACAGCACAATCAAATGTCAAAATAATCTGGAGATGTTTTCTCTCAACGTATGTACCCTGATTTATCAATGTCACTGCATTAAATTTAATTTAAAAAAATCTGATTATAAAAAAGACAGTACACTCCAGGCTGGTTCTAGTTGTGAGACTCTTTCCACAATTAGCTCCTGGTGCACATTTCATGTGACGAGTTGGACATTTCAATCTCTGTAACTCCATTGTCTGAGACACTCAGATAACACGTATCCTAAGAAGCGAGGTTTGTTGCTAACACTTTGTATTGTGATGTTGTAAGGGGGCAGGTAGGGAGACACCATCATGGGATATTGATTTGGGCATTTTATTCTTAGTGGGGAATGGAGATGAGGTGGGGGGCAAGGTGGTGTCTAGAACTGAATTATTATGAATGTGATAGAGCTAGACCTTTCTCCTAAACTGCACATCCATATCTCCTTGCTGATTGTACGGGCCCTCCGGCCTCAGGGTCTCAGTCATGGCTGGGCACCCAATAGCATGGTCCGTGGGGAGCTCGAGGCCCTCCAGGAGAATTCTTGTAGCCGATGGTAAAGCATAACATGCATGTTCTCTGAACTCAGGACCTTGTTCATGAGCGGGCTAGATACCTGGCCCAAGACAGATGCTGCCATGGGCTCCTCAGGGGGCTGTCTTTCCAGGAGGTGGGAATTTGGATTTATTTGGGTTGGGGGCTTAGGAGCTCTTGGACTGATCTATGGGTCTGGGGGTTGAGATAGCTTTGCTTGGGTAGGAGGGGAAGAGTCAGGTCTGGGGCCAGTTTCTTGTCTTAAGGTGTGTGGTATGGACGCATATTCAGGATTCAAGCACTGGCACAGAACAAATACCCCAAGACTGGGTATAGCTAGCATCCTGTACAAAGGATTAAGATAGAACTATGGATCTCTAAGGAATAATTTTCTTCCATCTTGAAGGCTTGTTATTTGTAGCCAACTCTATATAGGGGCAGATGGGCAGAGGGTCAGACCAATAACACTTTAATTAAAAGATTTATTTTAATTTTTTTGTGTGACAGAGACAGAGAGAGACAGAGAAAGGGACAGATAGGGACAGACAGACAGGAAGGGAGATGAGAAGCATCAATTCTTCGTTACGGCTCCTTAATTGTTCATTGATTGCTTTCTCATATGTGCCTTGACCGGACGGCTACAGCAGACTGAGTGACCCCTTGCTCAAGCCAGCAACATTGGGCTTAAGCTGGTGACCTTGGGGTTTCGAACTTGAGTCCTCCGTGTCCCAGTCTTCCGCTCTATTCACTGTGCCACCACCTGGTCAGGCAGATTTATTTTAATTTTTAATAACATATGTACCATTCAGAGAAAATGTTTTTCCACTTGCCTCATATTTTTATAAAATTTTATAAGTAATAAAGAATATTATACCTTTCCATGTGGTCTATAGATTTCAATATATTTTAATCCATGCTCTCTATAAGACACACACTTAATTTCTAGGTTAATCCAAATTTGCTTTTAGACTCCTGTAAACCAAATGTTCTTGGAGGGGGGGAGCTTTTATTTTTTTGTGCGTACATGTGTGTTTTGCTTGGGGCATAAAAATAATTTTTCCCTGTTCAGTGAATTTGTTTCCAATTACAATCTTATTTGCGCTACAAACACTTAAAAAAAATTAACGGATATATTTGGTTATTAGTTTATCTTTCAACATACTGCTATTCATCCAGTTATTATGTTGCACATATTTTAAAATCTTATTCAAATGACAACCTCAATAATATCAAAAGTCTAGCAAGTTTAACCTCTTTCTCTCCCTCCCTGAACACAAATCTTGAAGGAGCACACGTGATCAACACATGGGACCTGGCTATTCAGACCCTGGGTATCTGCCACGCTGACTGTGTGGTTTCTGGGGAACCGAAGCTCCTTATGTGGGAAATGCCACTGGACCTGCGGCCACTGTGGCCAGGAACCCTGGTGCTCTGGACACAGGGGAAATACTGCCATGTTGCTATTTAGTGAGCAAGCCACAGAAATGCAAATAAAACTTCAAACATCCCACCGCCTTCTGTGAGGTCCTAACTGGGATAGTACATCAGAACAATCCCAGTGCCAGGGAGGTGTCCAACACCCCCTCCGTCCTCAGTGTCTCAAGGACCCTGCCGCCACTGACGGGGAGTCATGAGGAACGTCCCAATGCAGCAGTCTGGGGGATGCAGGAAAGAGCAGAAAGAATTTGTCAGCCGGAAAGCCTGTTGTTGACTCACCAGGTAAACCAGCCGTCCAGTCGTGTCTGGGCCTGGAGGAGTTCTCCGGACTCACGACCTGACGATTGAGGGCTGGGAAAGTCCGCGACACAGTGATTCTACGCTGCCCGACCTGGACCAAGTGTCCGCGTTACCGACGGACGCTGTCACTTCCACTGCTGCCCCAGCATCGCTTCTGTCCAACGTACCGCACTGGGGACCCTTTATTTTTAATGTTTCTTTATTGATTTGAGAGAAAAGGAGAAGAGAGAGAGGGACAGGAACATCAATCTGTTCCTGTATGTGCCCTGACCAGGAATCAAACCAACAACCTCTGCCCTTTGGGATGATGCTCTAACCAATCTGGCCAGGGTGAGAAGACTCTTGAGAGTAAAAAACTCCTAACTCAAACCAGCCAAAGCAAATTCAAAACAACAGCAGAGAACTTTCATCAGCCACTGAATTAGGACGGGGTGCCTCTGTCAGGTCACACCTCTGCGCTACAAAGATGGCCCTTCCTATACCACGTGTTCCCACGTCAAGAGGCTCTCATCTACCAGACACCCAGGGGCATACCGGGCATGCCATGGCCACCACTGCAGACTCAGAGGACTCCTCCCTTCAGCAAGAAGAGACAGCGACTGTGCCTCCATGGGTCTCAGGACCTGTCCCTCGTGGTGGCACCCACCCCTCAGAGCTCCCACCTCAGGTGACAGTTTTATTCCCCAAACAAGCCTGATTTTCAGCCAAGCCAACAGGCACCTGGTTCCATCCTGAAGGACCATCAGGTCCCAGCTTCCCATTATGCAGAGGACACCCTGGGAACAGAAGAGGTGTTGTGGTTGTCCTTGGTCACACAGCAGAGTCTGGAAGGGACTGAAGCATTGAGTATGGCTTCCTGAGTGGCTTTACACACAAGACATCGGCTCTGACTGAGGGAAACGCAATTGTAAATGAGAGGCTTTCTCTGAGTCTCTGCGGAGCAGTTTGCCAACACGATAGGTGAGGTTGACCTGCTTGTCTGCAACAAACCATAATTGAATTTAGTTCCTAAGTTTAATTCAGCTCTCCACAGAAGTTATACAACAAATGCCTTGGGCCCAGATGGAAGGAAGGATAAAGAGACACCAAAAAGTGGTGAGAGTGGTCCTAAAAGGCAGAAGGGACATTGGGACTGCGGTGCTATCATGCTCAGCAGTGTCCTTCTCAAGGGACACTGGAATGCCTGTGGCCGAGGCCGGGCAGGTTCACACTGGATTCAGGCAGACGGTAGAGAAACTTCAGAGCCGGAAAGGGTTGGGCCATTACGTTTAATAAAGTCTCACAACCGTGGACAAGCACACAGGTAGGGGAAACCACCTCTCAGGCAAACAAACAGCAAGAATGGCCCCTCACTGTGGCCGGCGGGCGGGCAGGCAATCTACCATCCACAATCCCCCATCTCTCTCGAGCACAAAGACCCATAGCCTTATATAAACCATACATACGGGGTAGCTGCTACACACCCACGCACCAATCAGGCCAAGTGCTTACAGCTGCTAACCCCGTGAACAAGCCTAACACAGCTGCCCACAGTCACTCTGCCAGATCCCCTCGTCCACAGCTGAAGGAAGTGTGGTCAGCAGCAAAGAGACCAGAGGCAGACTACCAACATACCCACGCCTGGTTGATCACACGCCAGACTCACTGCGACCGTCAGCACCCCCTCCCCCTCAGCCCCAGCGCTCTGCCCTGCCGCTGACACTGTCCTTTCTTGGTCTCTAGTTCTGAGCATCCGCGAAGGGGCTTCTGGGAAGGCAGTGCCTGTGGCCACGTCAGGTGGTTCCCAGCCGAGTGCCTGGAGGAAGTCCAGTGCAATCTCAAGGACAGCAGGGCAGGAAAGGTGACCTCTCCAAGGCCTGGGGCACGGCGGCGGGTGTGTGGAGCCTGCGGAAGGAATCGCTGGTGTGTCATTCTAGAGGAGGGCCGAGTTTCAGATCAGGGACTTCTCTAGCAGGTAGATTTGATTCCGCTGGGCCAGGGGTCCCCAAACTATGCGGCCCCCTGAGGCCATTTATTCCCCCCACCCCTGCACTTCCAGAAGGGGCACCTCTTTCATTGGTGGTCAGTGAGAGGAGCACAGGATGCTCCTGGAGTACTGTATGTGGTGGCGCGCAAAGCGCAGCGTCGTTCACGTACAGTACTACTTCCGGTGACGCGGGATGCACGCTTCACGGCTCCGGAAGCACGTCATATGACGCACATCCGGTCTGCAGCTGGCACCCCGAAGCACTATAACCATTACTACACAGTACAATGGCCCCCATACTCCCCCAAATGTACAACATAATGGCCCCTATAACCTCTCTTTGCCCAAAAGGCTCCCCTCACATTACTACACACCATGTTTCCACTATAATAAGACCCTGTCTTATATTAATTTTACCTCCAAAAGACAGGGGCTGTCTTATTTTTAGTTCCTATTGAAATACTGGTCAGTTTGTTGATTTAAATTTATTTGTTCTTTATTTTAAATATTGTATTTGTTCCCGTTTTGTTTTTTTACTTTAAAATAAGATATGTGCAGTGTGCATAGGGATTTGTTCATAGTTTTTTTTTTATAGTCCGGCCCTCCAACAGTCTGAGGGACAGTGAACTGGCCTCCTGTGTAAAAAGTTTGGGGACCCCTGCGATGAGCTGTGTCAAAACCAGAAATCAATGCAAGGCACCATGGAAACTTTTTAGTTAAGGGGCTGCTTGGTACATGTGCCTGAAAACTTGGATTGAATGTCCCAGTCAACCAAAAAAATTAAAAAAAAATTAAAAGGCCTTTTCTGATTGATGAAATGCTCGAAACCTCCTTCTCAATCTTGTGTGCCGATCTCATAAACAGGCAGCTTCGCTGCTACAGAAGGCTTCTCCTTGGCTTTCCCTGAGAACCCTGGAGTGGGATGTTTCCATAAAAACTGCTCAAATGCAGGCCGGTGTTCATAAAGGGAAACCATTCCTCTGGGTCTCAGAACTCCCCAGGGAGCCTTGCTGAAAACCGTTTTATAATTGCTGGCCGAGAGACAGTTGTTGGTTAAAATGTTATAAGGAGACCACTTATATTAAATGGTACTGAGCAAAAATGCAAGAATTAGGAGAAAGAAGAGCACCGAACGTCTCTGGGAGGCGCCTGGTCCAGGTGAGCTCCTCTGGCTCTGGTGGACCAGGCCCAGTGCCTGTCTCCGGGAGTGGCCAGTCTCCCTGGTGGCCCGCGGCTTCTCTGTGTTCCCCTGTGTGGACCGCTGGCTTCCTGGCTGGATCCCCGCACACAGGTTCCATACTGGCTCTGAGTAGGTTATTCTCTGGAAATGATGTGCTTTGATGTGCTGGCCACAGGTGATGTCTGTACCAGGTCGGCACATCAAAGGGACAGCGTAGGTGAGAGACAGGTGTACCCTGATTTACATTACCCCACCTCTCTGCAGACTTTGGCCCTGAGGGTTGACAGCAAGCTGCTACTTGTGGCCCTGTGACTGTGCACAGAGAGTGGCTTTCTGCAGGAAGTTGCCGGCTGGTCTCCTATGTGCCCCTCCCCCATGCTCCTAGCGTCCAGGCTCCTGAAAGACCTGGGCAGGGGCAGCCTCTCAATCCTCTGTGTCCTCATACAATACGGAGTGTATGTCTGTGGGTCTGTTGTGTGTGTGGAGAGAAAGCCATCCTGTGCAGCACCCTTGACTGTAGAACATTTTAGCTGTGTGAACCAGGCAGGGCAACCTTAGCTGCTGTAACAGATAAATAAGCCCACAGCTTGGGTGACTCAATGCAGCCTGCATTTCCTTCCTGCCTGCCCCCTGTGCAGCACAGTTCTCCTGGTCAGCAGATGGCCGCTTCCCTCGGCAGTATGACTCGGGGCCAGGCTGCGCCATTCTCACGGGCCTTGGGAGGCTTTACCTCTGGCTGGCAGGCACAGGAAGGAAGTTTCCAGAGATCCTGCCCATGGTGAGGGGCTCTGACCCTCAATTCCCATTGTTGAGGGCCAGTTGTGTGACCTGGATGCCACAAGTGCTGGACCACGTGGTCCCCAGCCAGATGCCAGCTCTGGGTGATGACCAGTCACCATTCTCCAGAAACATCAGGTATAGATGTGAGTGCAGACACAGATACATATGTATATTATGAGATTAATTTTAAGAAATTGGCGCATGCGATCAATGGGGCTGGAAGTCTGACATCCTTGGGGCAACCTACAGTTTGGAGAACAGACAGGAGCCGGTGCTGGAGATTGGAGGTGGCAGGATTTCTTCTTACTCCAGAAAATCTCACTTTTGCTCTTAAGGCTTTTCCCCTGATTAAGTGAGGCCCACCCACATCACAAAATATATACATTCACAGCCACACATAGACTAGCGGTCGGCTGAATGACTGGGTACATTAGCCCATTCAGGTGAACACACAGAACCCACCATCACAGTGACTGGCCCAGCCTGTGGGTGGAGGAGGGGCAGCTCCAGCCTCTGCCCTGTGGTGACCTGGGCTTCCCCCTTCCTAGGCATTGGTTTCCTCATCCATCAAGTCCAGGCTGTTTTACAATGGCATGGTCCTTTCTCCTTAGAATTCCACGACTGATCTGAAATAAGGGATGCCTCCAAAGATCACCTCATTGTGGGTTAGGACTTTACCCTACACGTTTGGGGGACTTGGACATTCAGTCCCTAACTGTGGTATGCCCATGTCATGCTGGCACTCACTGCGGACAGGCTTTTCCACCGCAGGTCTCAGTGCTTGAGCAGCAACAATGTCATTGGCCTTGAACTTGTGTTTGATCACTTCTGACTCTGAACACCTTTTTGCATGCTTGCTGATGATTTATTTGTATTTATTCTTTTATTATGTGCCAGTTCAGGTCTGTTGCTCAGTTTTTTTAGGGTTGTTTGTTTCTTATTGCTCAGTTTTTTTAGGGTTGTTTGTTTCTTATTGATTTGTCATTGCTCTTTATATATGCCACAAGAAAGCCATGTGTCAGGGACGAACATTTACAAACATCTGTTCCCAGACTGTGGCTGGTCTTGTCCCTGGGAGGCTGGGGGCCCTTTCACACAGCTCTTGGGGCTCCAATCCTCTTGTCAATGTGGAGAAGCCTGATATGGGGGTTCAGAGCTGCCCACAGACAGCTCAACTCTCATCCCATTGCCTCCTTTCTGCTAATTTACTGTGAACACCCCTCTCTCTATGCAGGGGATGCTGGCTTCCCATTTAACATAATGATCTCAAGTGTGCCTTCTAGAAATAAATGTGTAGGAACAACTGCCTTTAGAAAGCCCCACCTCTCTGCTTTGGGGTGGCTGACCAATGCCCTCTTCACTCAGTCATCCTAGTTAAACTGCTATTACCTTGTGAACCTAGGAGAAGCTCAGGTAGAGCTAGTTGAAAAGTCCAGGTAATTCCAAGGGTGACAGGGTGGGTGCGGGGGTTAGACCTACATGCTAGAGGTGGGTGCCGTGGGGCCCTGCAGGCTCTGCCTCTGGGTGAGGCACATCCGGGAACACACACTGGTCCCCAAATGGCACATTTCTCATAGCTTTTCTCTACTCTCCAAAACCACGCCACAGGCTGAGTGTCGGAGCTGTTCTTTTGCACAGAACTGACTCAGGGACCCACAGCTTGTGAGTCACAGGCATGGGATTTGAATCTGGGTCACCTGTTGCCAGGAATCTCTGGGTCTGGAGTCCTCGGATGGGAAACTGGCACAGACACAACACAGAGAAGGTGAGAACAGGAGGGATACACCATCTTGCCTATATTAGTAACCTGCGGATCACTCTGAAGAGGGGAAACTCCAGCGTTTTAAAACTAAAGTAAATCCTTTTGTAAAATCTGAGGCTTTGCCTATGAAGATGTGAGTCACCAGGTCAGAGCAGTTTGTCTACAACGATAATGCATGGCCGTGTGTTTAGGGTCTCAGCTACAGGAAAGCACAGAATCAGGGGGTCCTGAAGACTGGGGTTTTGAGACCCAGTTGAGAAACTTGGTTTAGGGTTCAGAAGTCTGCTATTTGTAGGAGGAAGTCTGGGCTCATGGTGGCCGAGGACTGAACTCCCAGACTGTGGCAGAGCTGCGGTTTCTTTTTTTTTTTTTTTTTTAATTTTTTTTAAAATTTATTTATTTTAGAAAGGAGAGAGAGAGGAGAGAGAGAGAGAAGGGAGGGAGGAGCAGGAAGCATCAACTCCCATATGTGCCTTGACCAGGCAAGCCCAGGGTTTCGAACCGGCGACCTCAGCATTTCCAGGTCGACGCTTTATCCACTACACCACCACAGGTCAGGCAGAGCTGCGGTTTCTTGATCGAAACACCTGACCCAGGCTTTCTTCCTGCTCCATCCAAGGTTGGGGGCTGTTCTTGTCATTGTCATTTTTTTTTAATTGGAGGTTACAAAATCCCAGGGATCCCTATGGCACTCCCCCCCACCAAGGGGGAATTTATTAGCTTATATAATTCAAAAGGCCAGCACTGGCTTCAGGTATAGCTGGATCCAGGTGCTCAAACCATGTCCCCAGGTATCTTTCTCTCCTTCTCTTGGCCCCGATTCTTCCATGGTGGCTTTATTCTCTGGCCAGCTCACCTCCCAGGTTGGTCCTGGCATCACAGGCCTTTGTCCTCTGAGTTCCCAGTACAGCTAAAAGACAGTAGCTCTTTCCTGCCTGCTCAGCAAACGTCCAGGATTAGCCCTGACTCGGTTTACCTGAGCCATGTGCAGACCCACCCAGAACCAGTTGCTGTGGCTAAGGAATGAGTGTGCTTAACAAGTGTGACTGGCTGAGTCTGGGGTGCAGGGTGATGGTCTGCCTAGGACAGCTGGGATGCTGTGGCCAGCAGAGGGAGGTGGACAGCAAACTGCAGATGTTCCTTCAGCAGGGAGGCCCAGCAGAGAAGGCCATGGCTGCGACCTGTTCTCACCCAGCTTGGAGCACTCCCCCGGGAAGCAAAGCAAGGGTGGCAGCTGTCACCCATGTTTCTGGGAGGCTCTGGTTGGCGCCATCTGGGCAGGAGCTTGCCGGGTCTTGCTTTTAAATAGAAGTCCCATTAGTCACAGCAGTGTAGTTGGTTCCAAAATAGCATGTTTTTGTTATCTTTAAGACATTCGACAATACAGGACAGTGACTCTGTGAGCACAGTTGTAGTCTGAAATATTACTAAACAACCGAAGGGCCGGTCCCCAGAGCAGCGACTAGCTGCTCCCTGACAGAACATAAAGTCAGAGAGGATTCCATGTCCCGGCTGCTAGTGGCTGTGTTGTTGTTAAACTACTGTGGCAAAAGCATACCCACCCTCTTTCTTTCTTTTACGCTACTTTATTAAAACACGCTTGGAACCTCATTGCCTTGGGGTACACCCATCTCTTAAGCAGCTGCTCTGTGTGTTAAATGTCATTTTCCACAGTCAGGCTCACCCCCAAAATAGAGTTCTGCTGGGTCTGTCAGTCTGTCATTTCTGGTTCCCTCGGAAGGATTCAGCCCTTGGTGATGCTCTGGACCCAGGCCTTTCCCGTTCCTCTCCTCCCACCAGTGGGTGGTCGGAGCCCAGTTCTCATGGAAACTGAGTGTCACTGGTGCCGATCCTGCTCTCCTACCCCACAGCCCCTCCTGCCTCCACAGAATGTGCAGCTCCGTCCAGAAAGTCACCCTGTGCAGCCCTCACTATGGGCTGTGGGTCCGAGAGGGAGGGAGCCGTGTGGCTCAGACTCAGGGGCAGGGACACTCTTACTCCTACCCCGGGTGGTTGGCTGTGGTTAGGAGAGAGCCACATCACTCTGTTGGGGCTGCCGTGACCAAACACCACCGGTCTGAGGAGTTCAAACAGCAGACACTCATTTCCCACTCTCCTGGAGGCTGTAGGTCCCAGGTCCAGGCACCTGCAAGTTCAGTTCCTGGTGGGTCCGCTTTTCACAGCTTGCAGATAGCCGTCTTCTCCCTGGTCCTCACGTGGTGTCCTCTGTGCATATATCTCTGGTATACCTGTCTCTTCTGAAAAGGTCTCCAAACACTGTCGAGTCATACTGGGGGTCAGAGCTCCAACCCATGAATCTGGAATAACACTGTTCAGACTGTAGCTGTGCTGAAGAGAAATGGCTGGGACCCGAGCTCTGTTCTACCAGCTGCTTCCTGTGGGGGCCTTCCCTCCCTCTCCATCCTGCCACGCAGTCTGAGGGCAGAGGCTGTCCCATGACTGCTACCTGAGGAGGCTGCAAACTGACCTGTCAGCATTCAGAAGCCTGGGTCAGCCTCAGGGCCCGCTGTCCTGTGTCCCGGAGAGAAGGCCTCATAGCCCAGCCCTAGGGACCACACAGCATTGCAGTCCAGGACTCTGACTGAAGGTCACAGGCCTGGAGCCAGAGCTTCACCGATGCCTTGCTGTGTGACCTCGGACAAGTTACTCGGCCCCCCGGCCACTAGTTCCTGCTCTGTGGAATGGCAATGGTGGTGGTACGCTGATGGCAGGGCCACCGTGGGGGTGGGGGAAATCCTTCACAGAGTTGCTCCTAGAGCAGACTGGCTCTCAGACATGCTCAGTGGAGTGGGCTGTCAGAACCTTGTCACCTGACTGACATGCAGTGTCTGCACATACACGCCAAATATGCAAAGAGCAGGCAGGACCTTAGGGCACGGTCCTAAACCCTGCCCAGCCGCCATCTTCCCAGGTGGCGTGTTTGATGAGCTGGGACCTAGAACCTAGAGCTGGAGCAGATTTAATTGGTGCAAATGGTGTGAGCCAAGGGGATAGAAACTGAGGGCCTGTAGGGTAGTGTGTAAACACGCATTTGTGAGGTGCATTGATTGACATGCATCGCTTCTCATGAGAGCAAAGAACCAGGAAGATGAATGGGTGGTTGAGTGGGTGGGTGAGTGGATGATTGGGTGTGAGTAGATGGTGGATGGATGGATTTAGTGGTGAATAAGCGAACGGATTGGTAGGTGGGTGGACAGATGGATGGATAGACACAGGGATAGACTTTTCATGGAGGTAGTTGCAGATACCCACTCTTCCTCTCATTTATAGGTCACCCCAATTTCAGTTGTGTAGCCCCTCCCTCTTGCAACCTCTCCAACACTACTCTATGAGATTTCTTTAAAACCATGGAGTTTTTGAACAGTAGAGGAGGCAGCATAATGTTATGAGACCTGAAAAATACCACACTGTTGGCCTCTAATGAGAGGGTCTGTCTGGGTCTTCGGATCCTGGAGGTTTTCAGGGATCAGTTCCCTTCAGCCGATCTGGATGCACAGTGGCCTCAGACGCTGCCTGCCTGCCTGCCCTTCGAATCAGCGAGCAGGCCTCACCCTGTCTGGATGTACAGTGGCCTCAGACGCTGCCTGCCTGCCTGCCCTTCGAATCAGCGAGCAGGCCTCACCCTGTCTGGATGCACAGTGGCCTCAGACGCTGCCTGCCTGCCCTGCCCTTCGAATCAGCGAGCAGGCCTCACCCTGTCTGGATGCACAGTGGCCTCAGACGCTGCCTGCCTGCCTGCCCTGCCCTTCGAATCAGCGAGCAGGCCTCACCCTGTCTGGATGCACAGTGGCCTCAGACGCTGCCTGCCTGCCCTGCCCTTCGAATCAGCGAGCAGGCCTCACCCTGTCTGGATGCACAGTGGCCTCAGACGCTGCCTGCCTGCCTGCCCTGCCCTTCGAATCAGCGAGCAGGCCTCACCCTGTCTGGATGTACAGTGGCCGCAGACGCTGCCTGCCTGCCCTGCCCTGCCCTTCGAATCAGCGAGCAGGCCTCACCCTGTCTGGATGCACAGTGGCCTCAGACGCTGCCTGCCTGCCCTGCCCTTCGAATCAGCGAGCAGGCCTCACCCTGTCTGGATGTACAGTGGCCTCAGACGCTGCCTGCCTGCCTGCCCTT
Organism: Saccopteryx leptura; assembly: GCF_036850995.1. Lineage (NCBI taxonomy): Eukaryota > Metazoa > Chordata > Mammalia > Chiroptera > Emballonuridae > Saccopteryx > Saccopteryx leptura. The sequence goes on along the minus strand of NC_089513.1, from coordinate 60,695,660 downwards.
CGAATCAGCGAGCAGGCCTCACCCTGTCTGGATGTACAGTGGCCTCAGACGCTGCCTGCCTGCCCTGCCCTTCGAATCAGCGAGCAGGCCTCACCCTGTCTGGATGCACAGTGGCCTCAGACGCTGCCTGCCTGCCTGCCCTGCCCTTCGAATCAGCGAGCAGGCCTCACCCTGTCTGGATGCACAGTGGCCTCAGACGCTGCCTGCCTGCCTGCCCTTCGAATCAGCGAGCAGGCCTCACCCTGCCCCTGAAAACCTAGAGGCATGGCACTGGAGCCTGGGCACCCCGCTTGGGAAGCTGGGGACCCATCCTTCTGGCCTGTAGCATGAGTACCTTAGGCTCCTGGGGGCCCTGGAAGGCAGATGTGGTTGTGGCCTGTAAAAGGCGAAACAGATGAGCCATTCCTCACACGTGCAGGTGGCCACTGACCTGCACATATCAGAGGGTGGGGACCAACTTGAGGCCTCTTTCTTGGCACCTGGGCACCCAGTTTTGGGATGGTTGGTCCGGACCAGGAGGCCTATGTCACTGGAGCCCCTCCAGAATGTGCAGTGGCTTGTTTCGGAAAACAAAAGCCAAGCCATCAGATGGTGCTCCGTGACTGAGCTAACATGTTTTTTTGGCTCCTCTGAAATAGGAAACAGGAAACAGATCCAGAGAGAATGAATAAACATTGGCTCATGGGGCCCCGTGCTGTGAAGGCTGAAACCACACCTGGGCAGGTTCAATGTGAGGCATGCATGTGCATGTGCAAAGTAGGCACAGCCGAGCCGGAGCCCACTCCCAGAGTCATGTGGCCAAGGGCAGCATGGCAGGGCGCCCTGTGCATCCCCTGTCACCAGCCAGCCAGGGCCTGTGGGCCTGGAGTCACCAGGGCGTGGAGTCCTGGCACAGGGAACCAAGGAGACAGGCAGGGCACAGGGAGGGGCAGCTTGGGCACAGCGCAGAGTTGGATGTGGAGAGTCAGTGCTCGTCTGCAAAGTGGTTTATCAAGTCAGGTTGTGTGATCCATCTTGATGGTGAGCTCTGTCCTGTGTCTCACACCACTCTGTCACCCAGAGGAACTCAGACCCGCATCCCCTTTCTCTCTTCCTACTTTGAGAAAGACTTCCCATCCCATAGATTTACCCTTTCTAATGTATATGACTTGCCCTGGCCGGATAGCTCAGTTGGTTAGAGCATCATCTGGAAGTACAAAGGTTGCCAGTTCGATTCCCAGTCAGGGCACATAGAGGGGCAGCTTAGTGTTTCTTGTCTCTCTCTCTCCTTTCCTTCCTCTCTCACTGAAATCAATAAATAAAAAATTTTTAAAACGTGTACAATTTAGTGGTTTTCAGTACATTCACAAGGTGGCATAAACATTGGCACTGTCTGATTCCAGAACATTCTCATTGCCCCAAGAAGAAGCCCTGTGCCCATAAGCCCATAAGCGGTCAACTCCCTAGCTCTAGATGGCCACTCACCAACGTCCTCTCTCCATGGATTTGCCAGTTCTGGGCATTTCATGTAAACAGACTCACGCACTACGCAGTCATTTGTGGCTGGCTTATGTTGGCATAATGTTTTCAAGGTTCATTCCTGTTGTATCAGAATTTTGTTTCTTTTTTTTAAAAATTATTTTTATTTATTTATTTATTTATTTTTTTACAGAGACAGAGAGAGAGTCAGAGTGAGGGATAGACAGGGACAGACAGATAGGAACGAAGAGATGGAAGCATCAATCATTAGTTTTTCGTTGCGCATTGCGACACCTTAGTTGTTCATTGATTGCTTTCTCACATGTGCCTTGACCGCAGGCCTTCAGCAGACCGAGTAACCCCTTGCTTGAGCCAACGACCTTGGGTCCAAGCTGGTGAATTTTTGCTCAAACCAGATGAGCCCACGCTCAAGCTGGTGACCTCGGGGTCTCGAACCTGGGTCTTCTGCATCCCAGTCTGACGCTCTATCCACTGCGCCACCGCCTGGTCAGGCAGAATTTTGTTTCTTTTTTAAGGCTGACTAATGTTCCATGGTGTAGACAACCATCATTTGTTTATCCACCCGTCTGTTGATGGACACTGGGATTTTTCCTCTTCTGGGCTTTTGTGAACCGTACTGCTGTGGACATTGTGTCCAAGTTTTAGTTTGAATGCCTATTTTTCAGTTTGGGGCATAGATATAGGAGAGGAATTGCTGGGTTGGCAGTTAGCTCCCTATTTAACCCTTCAAGGACCCGCCTGACTGTTTTCCACAGCGGCAGCACCAATTTAACGTTCACACTGAAAACACTGAGAGTTGGGTTTCTCCACATCTCTACCATCCTGGTGGGAGTAAGAGACTGTCATCTCCCAGTGGTTTCGATTTACACTTCCCTGAGAAAAAAGTACGTTGAGCCTCTTTTCATAGCCTACTTACTGGCTGTGTGCATATCTTCTTCAGAGAGGCATTTACTTTTTAAATTAATGTTATTATACACGTCATGCCTGGTCCCATACTGAACTTGGCAAAGGCAGAAAGCTACAAAGAGGAAAATAGAAATCTATCACAATCATATACCATATTGATATTGGCCGCCAAGATTTTGGCCCTTCTTTGAGTATAAATGTGTATACTGGGGTCCTTGGATTATGACATAGTTTCATTCCTACAACAGTGACGTAACCCAAATTTTGGTGTAAGTTGAAACACACCTTAGTCTAACACACACGAAACACTTGTGCTTTTAACAGTCCCAAATGGCGTAGGTAAGTGTACTGGGGGACGCCAACTCCTTCACTCATATGCCACATTACTGCGTATTCCCACGGAGTCCATCAATATGATGCCAACTGTGTAAGCTGAAACATTCGCATCTCAATTTTTTTAAGTTTTTATGAGAGGGAGCGTCGTAAACTTGAAACGCCGTTATGTTGAGACTGTCGTAAACTGAGGATCCCTTGTAGTGCACAAATTTCAGAACACCCTTTTAAATCCTCAAGCCTCTTTTTCTCCCCCTCCAGTAACAAAGGACAGCATATCATCTACTGAAAATATTCTTACAAAACGCCACTTTCAGTGGCTTTACAGGTTGGGGGCATTGATGTGGGTGGCCCCGGGCCATGACCCCTCTGCTGTTTCCCACAGTGCAGTCTGCGGTGGTTTGCTTTTGCTGACAGCACCCCAGGGAACAGCTTCACAACGCAAAGCCCCACGCCGGTCTCCTAGGACTCTGGTCCTTTAATGTACTTGCCTGGGTCCTTTGCACAGAGCGAGGCTCCTTTGTTTCTGTCCTCAACCCTAGAGAGGGGCTGACATCTGTGGCAAGAGTCCAGCTGCCCCTCCTGTCTTCTCAGAGTTCTAGAGTTTCTCTGTCAGGCTTCAGCTCTTTGCAACCCCGAAAGATAAGACCTGACCCCGACCCCAGGGTGGTGGGGGGTCTTGGGGACACGGAAGAAACTTTTGTCAAATCAGCAGGGATTGGTTTCAGGGGCTGGTGACACACGTCGTCGTGAGGGGCCCCAAGCTCTGCCATCATCACCCTGAAGTTCTTGGTCCTCTTTCAGCAAGGGGCCCTGATGTTTATTTTGCACTGGGCCCACAACGTACAGGGTGGCTCTGCCACTCAGAGATGCCCACGCCCTCACCCGGGGCAGACACTCATGTTTGGAGACCTCGGCCTCTGGGTTCTGCCAGCCTTACACGAGGACAATTTATTTTGAGAATGCAGCGCTTCCTGGTCCTGATGGCACAGATAGCTGGGCTCCAGCAGCTCGGCTAGAAGTTGGGACTGGGCTGCGGGCGGTAGGAACTTAACATCCTCCAAACTGCAGCCAGCCTGGAAGGCTGCCAGCTTGGACTGGCTTAGAGCCGCCCCAAAGCCATGGCGCCCTCTCCTGGCTGAGGCCTCAGAATCACATCAGCTCTCAGAGTAGCCCCCCCCCCCCCCATGGCCCTTGCTGTGGGAGACAGTCCTGCAGGTTGTTTAGCGTAGAGGTTTGTGTTAAGAAATATTCAATAGTTGCCAAACGCAGCCAGATGCCCCAGAAGCGTGGGCCTCTTGGAGCAGCTGCTCACCAAGAACGAGCCCCCAGCTGCCTCTGCTTGTTTAGCCGGGAAGCTGATGTGCCCTTTGAGTGACTCCAGAGGTAATGACACTGCAGTTCACGTGTGTGCAGGGGTCTCCATGGAGCGCCGTCTCCCAGGCTGGGTTCTGGGCACTCAGGGACGTGCCACAGAGCGCTCGGCCCTCTCTGTCTCCAGATAAGCGAACTTGACTCGAAGGAACTGCTGAGCTAAAGCCAGCCCGCTTGTCTCCAAACAGGTGCCCTCGCGGACTGGCACTAGCCACCCTCCTTTCCTTTGGGGGACCAGTGGAGGGTTCTGCAGAGCAGGGAGCAAGCCAGTGGGCCCTCGGTGCGCCATGTGTGAGGTAGGCACTGAGCTCAGAAGGAGAACGCTGTGGAGTTCCTCAGGAGACAGAAGGCCCACACTCTGGTCGGTTCTAAGAAACCGAGATGAGAGTGGAGTCACTTTTATCATCACTGTGATGCTTTTTTTTTTGTATTTTTTCTGAAGCTGGAAATGGGGAGAGACAGTCAGACAGACTCCCGCATGCGCCCGACCGGGATCCACCCAGCACGCCCACCAGGGGGCAACGCTCTGCCCACCAGGGGGCGATGCTCTGCCCCTCCGGGGCATCGCTCTGCTGCGACCAGAGCCACTCTAGCGCCTGGGGCAGAGGCCAAGGAGCCATCCCCAGCGCCCGGGCCATCTTTGCTCCAATGGAGCCTCAGCTACGGGAGGGGAAGAGAGAGACAGAGAGGAAGGAGGGGGGGTGGAGAAGCAAATGGGCGCTTCTCCTATGTGCCCTGGCCGGGAATTGAACCCGGGTCCCCCACACGCCAGGCTGACGCTCTACCGCTGAGCCAACCGGCCAGGGCCACTTTGATGCTTTTTGTGAATGGTAAGAGCTTCTCTGTTTCCCTGGAATATTCTGGGAATGTCCTTTCCCAGGAGAATATTCCGTGGGGTGAATTGAGCCAGCATCTCATCCGAAGGCCCTTTCCACAGATCAAGACCCTGGAGGCAGAGTAATTCCCGACAGTCACTGGAACCTGAGCTCCTTGGCCTGACATATGGTGCCGTCTGTCCAGATGGGTCTCTTAGGTTTAGCTGGGAGTCTCAGAGCTCTTTCAGTTCACCTCGAGGGTGCCTGACCGTGACCCTGCTGGGCTCTGAAAGGTCTCAGCCAGGCAGGTGAGCAGATGCACAGGAGAGCGGGGCTGTTGGTGTCAGCATCACCCCGACGGCCCTCCTGAGCCCGGGCGTGCATCAGCAGACTTCTGTGGGAGGCAGAGCTGGGCCGGTGGCCCCAGTTCCTGCAAGGGCACCCGGGGAGAGGAGGAGAGAGGGCCCAGGTCCGAGTCTCATGTCCAGAATCCTGGGGTGGAGACTAGAACCTGTCTCACCCCTAGGTGGGAGCTTAATCTGACCTGATACCTGGCTGAGGGGGTTCCATCCCCCACATTATGCACAGGCCCATCAGAGAATGCCCGGGCCATGCCATTCAGCTGTTGTAACAGTGCCACACAGTCACAGCTGGTCCCCCTCCATGACCCCAGTTAGTCTGGGAGATGGAAGAAGAGGAGGAGGAGGAGAGGAGAAGGAGAAGAAGGAAAACGCTCCAGCTTTGATCATCATACCTGCTGCGTCTGCAGGGCCCCGAGGATGCTGGCACATGGTCCACTGGCACACACAACACTTGGCCGGTCACCCTCACTGTACATCAAAGAATAGCTGCACACGCACGCTCACATGCATGTATACTTGTACAGAGACATGCATGCACTCATGTTCATGTGTGTTCACATGCACAGTTCCGTGCTCCCTCCAGGAGGCTTGGGGAGCCCCGCTTGTGCCCAGGTGTGCAGCATGTGCACCGGGCACTGGCTCAGGCACGCGTGCAGCCCCTGCGCTGTTGGGGCCAAGCTCCGTCCTGGAGCCCTGGCACACACACCAAGTCCCGTGGCGATCTGACCTGGTACTTATTCCTGAAGCTCCTGGCTCTTCTCGTGGATGGTCCTAGGAGTCTCGCTGCCAGGGTGAGCATATCACTTATTATTTTAAGTGAGGACACGTCTGAGAGCAAAGGGGAACAGTCGGTGTCCACAGCAAGGCTGAGAGTGAATTGGGGCTGCCCGACCTCCCGCCAGGGGCAGGGCCCTGGGGTCCGGCTGCTGGGTTAGGATGTGCCATTCACTCAAGGAGCCGGCGCACCACGCCATCTTTCCCTGCCGGCTCATTCATTTCTCCTCGTAGCTACTCACTTACTGCTAAGCTCCTAAGGGGCTGGGCCCTGGATGGCACGGGGGAGAGCCCATCCCCCAGTCACAGGCAGGGAAGGAGAAATGCCTCCCTCAGCGTGAACAGCGCCCCGCGGGGTGAGTCCCAGGAGCCCAAGAAGCTGTTTGGGGGAGTCAGCAGTGGCTGCTCTGCCCTGGCAGCACAGTGACACACCGGACTCAGCATGGTGGCCTCAGCTCCGACCCTGGTGAGTGAAGACCCTCCACGCGGTGACCTGGCCAGGCTCCCAGCCCTGCAGTGTCCGGACAAGTCCAGGACTCTGGGGCCGGGCTTGGCTGGCAGGGCCTGGTCTGGAGCATTTAGACTCAGGTCTGATTACCCTTTATGCCTGAGGGTCCAAACCAGAGCTGCTGACACCCACCCCCAAAATCCTTTTATAGGGGGCGCCTCACAGGGACAGGGCTGCTTAGGTGTCTGTGGCTTGGGACTGGTGGGGACTCTGGCTTGGCTGAGTGACCTGGGGCAGTCACTTGCCCTCTCTGTGCTTGGTCATCTCACCTGCAGATGGTCATTGTGTCCACTGCTCTGGGCTTTGGTGAGAACTCACATGACTCTGTGAAGACACCTGCTGTCTCCTCCCGGAGCAGGGGACTCGGGTCCACCTGGCTGCATAGACGGTAGGGTGCAGCTGCACACAGTGGCCCTGGGTCCATGTGCCGTGGCCCATCCCTGCTTTGTGTCTCCATCCCTGGACTGAGCTCCCTGTGACCCCAACCCAGCACACAGTAGGCCTGCCACAAATGCCTGCCACGTTGGAGCCAACCAGCAGGATGGGCATGGTTTTGAGATAGCTTGTTATTCTCTTAACGAGTGTTAATGGTACCAAGACAGATTTGGAATTCAGTGTGGTTAAAAATCGTACGTCTTCTGCTGTTTAAAAACCACTTGTCATTCTGTGTGCCAAGAGCTCTCTCAGCAGCCTACTTATCCAAAATGATTGCTGATTGGAACAAAAACATGGCCACTAAAATTAGAGTGACAAAATGCCGTTGTTATGAAACAAAAAGAAAATGGGCAGATACTCTGGACAAGGGAGGAGCAGCACACCCCCCACCCTGCCCAGGCAGGAGCAGCACGCTGGTGCTCAGGGCACTGACATCCACGGCCCGGTCTGCCTTTGATTAAACCCTTTGTGTGACCCCGTCTTGGAGAAAGAGCGGTGGCTGAGAGTGTGGACTCCTTTAGGGAAGCCTGGCTGCAAAAACCCAAATAAACGAGATGCTTGCAGATAAGCGTAAGAAACCAGACATTCCTCACTTGAACGGTTATGCCCGACCTCCCCTTTGCTGTCTCCCTTCCCCTCTGCTCAGGCATCCAAGACACATTGCTCCTTCCCCCACAAGGCTTGCATCACCATAGATCCAGTCCAGCAAACGTGTAATGGGAAAAGTACAAATGAGCCATGGCTTCCATAAGATAGAGGTTTGTTTCTGTCACCTTAAAGAAGACAGAAGAAGGCATCCCCAGCTCATGGGGATGTAGGCACTTTCCTTCTTGCTCCTCCACCATCTTTACCAGGCTGCCTCATGGCTCAGGGTGGCTGCTTCAATTCCACCCATCATGCCCATGTTCCAGTTCAGGAAGGGGAGTAAAAGCAAACCACACTCATTTTAAGGACATGCAAAGTGTCCACGGTGCTTCCAGGTGTGGGTTATTGGCCACAGCATAACCTCAGGGGAGGCTGAGAGCCTTTATTGCAGAAACCTGCTGTTTAAAGTAGAGAACAGGTGCTGGGCTAGGCAGCTGGCCACTTCACCACAGCGTGTTCTAAGGAATAGCCTGCTGCCATAGCGCCCACGCCACCCAGCGCACCTCCTGCTTCCTCAGCTCACCCAGAGCAGCTCAGGATGTAGGCTGTAGGATGTAATTTGAGTAAAGGTTTGGGATGTTTTGAGCAAGACAACAAAACTTAGAGGAAACAGACGCCTGAAGAGCAGCGGTTCTCAACCTGTGGGTCGCGACCCCGGCGGGGGTCGAACGACCAAAACACAGGGGTCGCCTAAAGCCATCGGAAAATAAATAATGCATATCAGGTATTTACATTCCGAGTCATAACTGTAGCAAAATTACAGTTATGAAGTAGCCACCAAAATTATTTTTTGGTTTGGGGTCACCGCAACATGAGGAACTGTATTGTGGGGTCACGGCATTAGAAAGGTTGAGAACCACTGCTGTATAGGGAGAGGACTTGTCAAGGTGATGTACTGACCATGCTCTTACGCCAGACCCCCTGAGGTCCCTGGCTGGGGCTTCCAGCATCCCATCAGAGTTCTCGTCATCTTCTGAGCTCCCAGACCTCTTACCAGGTCAGAGCCTACAAGCAAGGAACATTACCTCTTATACCTGTGAGACCTTTTGGTTGCAAAAGATAAAAGTCAAGGCCCTGGCGGTTGGCTCAGTGGTAGAGCGTCGGCCTGGCGTGCAGAAGTCCCGGGTTCGATTCCTGGCCAGGGCACACAGGAGAGGCGCCCATCTGCTTCTCCACCCCTCCCGATCTCCTTCCTCTCTGTCTCTCTCTTCCCCTCCTGCAGCCGAGGCTCCATTGGAGCAAAGATGGCCCGGGCGCTGGGGATGGCTCCTCGGCCTCTGCCCCAGGCGCTAGAGTGGCTCTGGTCGCAATAGAGCGACGCCCCGGAGGGGCAGAGCATCGCCCCCTGGTGGGCAGAGCGTCGCCCCTGGTGGGCGTGCCGGGTGGATCCCGGTCGGGCGCATGCAGGAGTCTGTCTGACTGTCTCTCCCGTTTCCAGCTTCAGAAAAATTAAAAAAAAAAAAAAAAAAGATAAAAGTCAAGCTCAACTTGGCTGAAGTCAGAGGGAGGACTTAAATAGCTTTGAAGTTCGGGAAGAATAGCTTCAGGTATGGCTGGATTCAGGTGCTCAGAGAGCACCAGCAAAGCTCTCTTTCCATCTCTGCTTTCCGGTTTCCTCTGTCTGAAGTCTCTTCTCTAGCAGGCTGTCCCCACACCATGCTGAGATGGCCACCAGCAGCACCAAGTTCAGGTTCAATGACTTCAGCCATCGTAGAAGAAGACTTGACTCTTCCCCAGTCCTTACAAGAGAAGGTTCAGGATTGTCTTGCTGGACTGATCTGAATCAGGTGCCCATCCTTGGCCCAATCATGGGATGAACCTGTTGGCCAGACCAGGATCCCACGACCACCCTTTGAGGGCAGGCTCCCTGTGGAGCAGCTGGGTGGGACTTGAGGAGCTGGGAAGGAGGGGTATCACCTCTGCCTTTTATAGCTTTGCTGTAGCTGGGATGGGGTGTGCCCCAGGCCTTGGTCCTGACCCAGGAAGGGTATTCTAGTACCTGGAAATGTGTAACCTGGCTGGGCCACACGGTGGATACAGGTGGCAATCTCATGGCCTGGTCACCAGCTAGGACTCTAGAAAGATTCTCCATTTTTCCCATTTACTTCTGAACTTCTCAAACAAGGCTACCATCTGTCTGTCCATCCTTCCTTCTTCCTTTTGGGCAAAATGAGGGCACTCATGTCAAGTAGCCACTATGGAGGGCCAGGTTAACCTCAACTGCCTTCACGAGGTGAGTGTGGCTTACCTGGAGGACCCAGGGCACCTGTCCTCCACGTGGGCAGAGTCACCCAGAAGACAGGCACCAAGGAGAAGCCATGCCCTCCACAGCCTGTGGGTCTCATGGACCAGGGCCAAGGGTCAGAGCTCCTGTGCACCCCCATGATGGGACCAAAGCAGGGGCCCCCTGGAGGTGGTCTTCGTACCTCCCCCACCTGCACACTTTGTTCACACTACACAGACCCTTCACTGGCACTCAGAGCACAGCTGTCTGTGACCTGCACCACACAGATGCAGGGAACCTTCACCTGACATCACTTCTCTGACTCTCTGGCGCTTGGGAGGGCAGCCATCAGGCGGGGCCTGCCTTTCACTCGGCTTAGAAATACCGCTGCTTCCTGCGCATGCGTAGAGCTGCGGCAGTCAGGTGACTGATGTGGTGGCTCGGGTTCACTTCGCTGGAGTTTTGCCCTGTTCCGCCCACTTGGACGGAGAGCATGTATGAGACGGGGACGGGCAGATGTGGAGAGGGAAGCAGGAGGGAAAGCAGGGGTCTCAGAATCCCTGGGTGGGGGCTCTAAGACACCACCCTGGATGGGGCAGAGGTCCTCCAGATGTGCTGCGTGAACCTGCAGCAGCGTCACCTGAGAACGTGTCAGAAATGCAGGCGCTCAGCCCCACCCCAGGGACAGGAACTCCGTGTTTTCTCGAGCTTCCTGGGGGTCCGGGGATGCAGGGAAGCATGTGCAGCTTGAGTCCGAGAATCTTGCACTTGGTTGGAAGAAGTTGAGCCACCCATGAAAGTGGTGCTGCCCAAAGCGTGGTCCCCTGACCAGCAGCATCCAAATGGCCACGTGGCACTGGTTAGGGATGCAGCGTCTCAGACCCCCAGGGAGGCCCCTGTGTTAACAGTCCCTGCGACCCTGGGCATGGGGCAGTGGGGACAGGGGGTGCTACATTCAGGCTCGACTGTCTTCTCTGCAATGTGAGGGAGATGCCAGCAGGCCCAGGATGGCCCGGGGCACTGTAGTCTGGTTGGCCTCCTTCCCTGGCCGACTGCTCACCTTTCAGTCTGGTTCTCAGCTACTCTGCCCAGAGCCGTCCCACGCCACACTCCCATCCTATCCAGGCGAATCGCAAATGTGCCTTGGCACCTCCGTGCCCCCACCTGCCTGCCTGAGGGAATGAAGAGGTTCAGGCTCAGGTTCCAAAGGTCTCAGCCCCCCCTCCCTGAATTAGCTTCTGAGTGACCTGAGCTCAGAGAGATTGGGCCACTTCCTCTAGATCACAGGGCTTGTGACCCTAACTGAGTCAGTTTGGGACAGAAGGACACCCTTTTAGTTGATGAGGTCGGCACTGTCTGCAAGGGGTCTGGGTATTCAAAACCCAGATGACAGAAGCTATTTTGTAATGTGGAAGTAAGTTTCCAAGAATCGTAAACTGCAGTGCAGAAGTTGCCCTAGTGTACCCCTTCCTCCGGCACCCTCCCAGCCCCAGCATGAAGCCCCGACGTTAGAGGAGCTTCCACACACAAGGGTCTCCCCTTCATTTTAGGTCCTTCTCTGGACCATTCAAGAAGGGTCCCAGCCTGTGATTCCTGCCTTGACCACTAGATGGCAGCGTTGGCTGCAGAAGCCCAGGTGAGGGCACTCAGGTTAGATAACAAATCCAGAATCCTGTTCCAAGGAGGAGCCCTGGAGGACAGCTTCCTCCCGGGAATTAGGGGACAAGTTTACAATGTTAATAATCTGAGCAGACCCCAAAGGGACCTGCCAACTGAACCAAAGGCCTGTAATCCTGTTGTAACACTGCAGCGCCAGGTCAGGGCTAGGACACACCAGGAGAGCCACCTGCTCTGCCTGGAGGCTCACAGTGTGACCAGTAGGCTGACAGGTGGATGGACAGTCACTGTGCAGAGACAACACACGAGGGCCTGAGGGAGAAGGAGACATAGGGCAGCACACATCCATCCTCAAGGACACAGGGAGCCCTTGGGAGGCCGGACATTCCTGTGAAGATAGCAGTGGGTGGATTTTCCCTTTATTCTGCACTTCTTCCTTCATGATCGGAAGCGGGCACAGGAAACCCTCACCACATGGGATATAACTGACCATGGGTTCATCTTAGGTGGTCAGTGTGGACGAGGGGACGGGGGCTCAGAGTGTGTGTCCAAACCCCAGCCTCGCTGCCTGATGGCCACACAATGTCACATGGACTAGTCACATAGCCACTCTGTGCCTCAGTTTCCTCACACACTAAATAGGGAGGATTATAGTTTGCCTCATTCAGTTGTTACGATCAACTGACTTAAAAGATGTAAAGTAGTTGGCTTTGCATTATATTACAAATTTCTATCAGTTCACTGGGGAACAATTTTTTTTTTCCATTTTCTGTTGCATGAGGTTTTAGAACTGTTTCTATATATTTCTGCATCGCTGATTCCAAATCTGAAATTTGTTTTTTGGTGCATGCTCTAGTTTTTATGCAATTTTAATTTCATTTTGTTACAGTTAATGGCATGCATTGGTTTTTAAATTGGAGTTAAAGGGCAATGACTCTTGGATTGAACATAACCACAAGGCAATTAATGTTTTACAAACATAATTTTTACATAATTGTAGTTGTTTTTAAATGTAAAAAATTATTATCTGATAAAAACACCCTCTTATTTTGTTTTAAGATTGAATCATGGCTTCTTCAAGTAGGCGTAAAAGTAAGAACAGTCCTGACACCTTCTGTTATATATGTGGCTGTTACACACTTCAACATTAAAGGCGCAATATTTCATCATTTGTGACACGTGCATATATTGCCTATTTTCAGTAGTTCCAATTGGTTATTCAACTCATCTGCGAGAAAATTATAATGACATAAAAATTGTCCTCAACTTTCTGAAGTATGAGGAGCATAACTGGATCATTTGTGTGGATCTTAAAATGGTAAATTTCCTGCTAGGACAGCAAGTATCCTTGCTTTCTGTGTCTGTGGGACAGCCGAGCTCGGGAGAAACACTGGACACAGAAGGAGTGGCCGAAACATGAAGCTCTGGAAGTAGGGATGCAAAATATTGTGAATGAACCTGTAATTAATCGAGACAGGATCATTTTTCCCCCACTTCACATCAAACTTGGCTTAATGAAGCAGTTTGTTCAGGCTTTGAATAGAGAAAGTGAATGCTTTCAACATATTATTTCTGCTTTTCCTACCTTGTCTTTTGAGAAGATAAAAGCAGGTGTATTTGATGGACCTCAAATTTGAACCCTCATACATGATGAAGAATTTGCCATACATGGAGATGAATAAGGAGGAGAATGCAACATGGCAATCTTTTGTGGCAATTACAAAGAACTTCCTTGGCAACAAAAAAGCAGAAAACTGTGAACTTCTGGTTCAAAGGATGCTGCTGGCTTTCCGCAACATTGGATGTAACATGAGCATTAAGATTCACTTCCTGAACAGTCACCTTGATAAGTTTCCCGAAAATCTTGGAGCTGTTAGTGATGAGCAGACTACTGCTGGAGCATCAAATGAGATTGTCCTCAACAAGTACACAAACGCAGGAGCTACAAACGCAAATTTTTGCCTGAATAGAATTAAATCAGTTTTATGCAAATTTTATGACTAAAATAAGTGTTTTAATATGTTCTATTTCAAAATTATAGACAAATTCTGGTGCAATCATATCTTGGAGTGTATTAGAATATTTACTGCATTATATATATAAATTATTATATTTTGACAAAGATGATGCCCAAGAAGACATTCTACTTTATTATGTTAAACTAAATGTTGAAAATTTTACAATAAGATGAAAACCTAAAATCTTGAATTGCAAAGGAACTATAGCTTACAGAGAAAAACTAATGTCAGATTTGAGGTCAGCACACTCAAATTAGGTAAGAACAAGTGTTTTTGTGGATGCAACAAAAATTTTGTTCCCCAGTGATTCACTGTGATTATTTTATACTGTTATATGTAAAAGGGATTTGGTCCTAGGTTCCAATAATTATAACCAGGGTTTGCACATGCAGGGAAGTTGTGCAGGATGTTTCAAAGTATGTTGGGTATATTGATATTATTTCACAATAGCCCTGGCGGTTGTTGCTATTGCTGTTACTAGTATCTTCATGGGACCCAGTAGCCCTGTAATCGAGTCTATGTCCAGGGATGTCTTAAATCTAAATACTGGAAGCAGCCATTACTGGCTCCTAGGGTCAGCTGGGAACCGTGTTGTGACTCGGAGGTGTTCAGCGTGGCCTCTGGCCCCTTGATTTTCCTAATCTTTGTCCTCTCTCTTCTGCCCATGAGGCACTGCCACGGGCTCTGTTGGTCCACGCTATTCAAGGAGCAGTGAGGGCCCAGGGAGCCAGAAGTCTCTCTGCCTCAGCCTGCCCCCGTTGCTTGGAGCCCAGGTGTGAGAGTGGGGACCTGGAACACCAGGCCTTGAACTCACCAGGAGGCCCATAGCACAGCACACCCTTCTCTTTGAGACTGTGTTGGATTTTGTCACATGCTTCTTCTGCATCAGTTGACATGATGATACATTTGTCCTTTAGTTTGTTGGTAAGGTTGTTGACATCAGTCAATTTTTTTTTATTCAGTGAGAGAAGGGGAGGCAGAGGGTCAGACTCTTGCCTATGCCTCAAACAGGATCCACCCAGCAAGCCCCCAACAGGGTGACGCTCTGCCCATCTGGTAGCCACTGCTTTGTTGCTCAGCAACCTCACCTCAACCTGAGTTGAGGCCATGGTGCCATCCTTAGCACCTGGGGCCAACTTGCTCAAACCAATCGAGCCATGTCTTTGGGAAGAGAAGAGAAGAGAGAGAGAGAGAGAGAGACAGAGAAGGGGTTGGGGTGGAGAAGCAGATGGTCACTTCCCCTGTGTGCTCTGACAAAGAATCAAACTCAGGACATCCACATGCCAGGCCAACACTCTACCACTGAGCCAACCAGCCAGGGCCTGGTCAAGTTTTCCAAGATTGAACCAGCATTGCGTTTCCAGGGTGAAATGTCAGTGTGTCATTCTCTTTACATGCTGCGGGATCCGTGTTCCTACCATTGTGTTGGGTAAGCCACGGGGACATGGGTTCGGCGTTCCTCTGCCACCTTTGTCTGCTTTGGGTGTCATGGTGGTGCCGCCCTCACTAATCAACCTGGGAAGTGTTCCCTCCTGTTCTCTCTTCTGGGGAAGGTTGTGTAGAACTTGTATTGTTTCTTCCTGAAATGACAGGTAAATTCACCAGTGAAACCATTTGCGTCCAAAGATTATTTTTCAGATGTGTTTTTAAACTGCCAATTCAATGCCTGTAAGCAGATAGAATAGGTTATCTATTGTTTCTTGGGTGAGTTTGGGTAGTCTTAGGCTTCCACAGAATGACTCCATCGTAAGTTGTCAGATGTGTCTGAGTGGAGTTGTCTGTGGAGTGCCTTGCTGCCTTTTTCATGTCCGTTCTGTAGCGTTGTAACCGCTTCCATTCCTGATATAGGCGCTTTGGGGATTCTCTCTCTCTCTTCCATTGTCAGTCTGGCTCAAATTTTTACTGAGTCTATTGGCCTTTCAAAGAACTAGGTTTCAGTTTCATTGACTTTTCTTTTTCTGCTTTTCCACATTATTGACTCTTCTTGTTTCCCATGATATTCTTCCTCCCATGTACATCGAACTTTGTTCTTATTCTAGCTATGACTTGGGAGAGGGTCGTGTTGGTGAAGATTCTGAATGCAGTGACAGGAAGGTGTGTCCTGCTGTTTTGTGTTGTGTGTGTGTAGGGGGGTGTTCTCAGTGTCCATGGGGTCTGTTTGGTGGGAGAGACTGCCATGTGTGTGGCTTTGCTGGCCTGCCCTGTGCTACCTCTGCTGATCACTGAGAGTGAGCGGGCTTGTGCCCTCGTCCACGTCTTCCCTTCAGTTCTGTCCAATCTAACGATGAGTTTTGGAGTTGTGGTGCGTGGGGCACACTCACTGAGGACTGTGAGTTCCCCTCTTCGGCATGGACGTCCCTGTTCACCCCTGACTCATGTTTGTGTGCTGAGTCTTCCCTATCCTTCTCCTCTGGACCTGCCTTCGTCATTATACAGAAAGTCGATTTCCTGCCACCTGCATGTCACTGGAGTGGCTTTTGGAAAATCCATTTAGACAGTCCCTTTTATTTGAGGTTTAGACTATTTAAGTTAAACACAATTATTAATGTATTTGTTTCTTGTTTTCTATTTGTCCTTTCTGTATTATCTTCTGTTATGTATTTACTTATTTATTTGATCATTTGAACGTTTTACGTTTCCATTTAAATTGACTTACTGAGGCTTTTTCCTCTGTGTCTGCAGCTGTGTGCATGTCTGGTGGCTCTGGGACTGCGGCGTGCTTAGCTTTTCACAGTGCACCTGAACTCAGCATTCATTACAGCAGGTGGAGTGTCAGAGCCTCCTCTGGACAACTCGCTTTCTTTTCCTCTTCGTGATGTCTTGCCATGGGCATGACATCTGCACGTATAGAAAACCCCTCACTCAACACAGTAACTTTTACTCTCAGCCATGGTGAGTGTCTGGAAACTTATTTGCTGAGAGCAGGGCTCTCCTCTGGGCTGGGTTTTCATTGGGGCCCTGTTGCGAGTTTGACCCTGCTCCGGTGCCGACCGCAGTGGGGCTGGTGGGATGGAGTCGGCAGCTTAGTCTGTTCCTGTGGCTTGCACATACGTGGTGTTGCCACGCACAGCAGTGGACAAGGGTGACACAGATAAATAGTACGGTCATTATACAGGCAGCAGCATTTCCTGTTGAAGTGCACACAGTCGTGAGCTGCTGCTTCCTTCTTGTAGTCCTGTGTCTTCCATTTGGAAGGTGCTATGTTGGGGTTGAGAATACGAGGCTGATGAGTTTTGCTTCAGGTGACCCATGGGGCTGGCATTTCAAAACATCCACTCAAAGGTGTCTGGGAGGTCTCTGAGAATAGAGACAGATGGATCAAATGCCCGTGCTCCCCTTCCGAGCCCTTGTGTCTGGATTCCAGGCTGACTCTTCCTGCCCCGCCAGCAGTCCCTCCAGGCAGCCCCGTGGCTGCGGGGCAGGCGGGGAGTGGCCCCCACCCCTGGGGAGCGGACGCCTGGTCTTGATCAGCGCATGCTCACCAAAAGGACCCCATGCTCCAAAGACCCCCGTCTGTGGGGACCTGCTTCACCAGAAACTTGCAGAACTACAGAGTCTCGGGGGACTTCTGAGACCCCCCACTGTTGGGCTCTTCTGTTGTAGCTCCAATCACAGCTGGAACAGGAGCCCCTGGGCAGTGGTGTGCAGCGGACTGGGCCCCAAGCTGTGTGCCAGGGCCGAAGGCCCTGCTCTCTGCCACGGGACCTGTAGTGTAGCCATAGTTTTCCTGACCATAGAATGGGCTGGTGGGCAAGATGCTCTCTGGGTTGCATTCACCTCTGAGGGTCTGCATGTAACTCTGTGTCTCCCTCCTTCTTCCTCTAATATTCATTGATAATTATGTGCGTGTGTGTGTGTGTGTGCGTGCATACGTGGTGTCTGAGTGCATATGTGTTTGTGAGTGTGCTGTGTGTACACATGTGTGCCTGTGAGTGTGAGTGCAACCCGGAGCACCTTCCATCAGCACCCTGCAAGTCCACGTCCCCGAACCTGTTTCCCTGGTTCATCGATCACTCTAAGATGCCCTCACCCCTCCTACCTGCACAGACGTCTCCAGCAGGTGCACACAGGTCCTCAGACTCCTTCTCCCTTTCCGGGTTCTGATTCCCTTTCCAGTCCAATTGGCTCCACAGCCTTGTGTGCACCAGTCTGGAGCTCCTGGAGCACCACAGGTGCCCAGGTGCCGCACGCTCAGAACGGGGCTTAAACAACACATGCAAATCACTGCAGCTGCTAATTTTCTACCTCGAGCCTGGGACAGCCTTTCTCCTCACTTCCCTCATCAGTGCTGGTCACACATGTGCAGGAGACGCAGAACACACTGGCGGTCCGTTCCCTCCCCGGCACAGAGTGCCAGTGAGCAAGCTTACCTCCATTCCCTCCTCATTCTGGCAGCCAGTGGGCCATGCTGCCCGGTGGTGTGGCCAGCCACACCGCTCCAAGTTTGCATCCCTTTAAGCCAAAACAGATGAGCCCTCACATTGGTTCTCCATCCAGCTCTGCCTGCCTGTCATGCAGGGGATGCTGGAACATGGAGTGATAAAGCCAGCTGGTGGCCTGGCAGTGTGATCTCTGAAATTGGAACCCCAGGCCTTCCTCGTACTTGGTCTCATGGTTCCTCATAAAAGAAGTCCACCAAGAATGGGCTCAGACCTGGCCAGAGAAGCAGGGTTTCTCCCTTGGAAAAGCTTCCCACTGCCAAATCCCCAGCCCCTCTGTGCACGGGCGTGAGGGGCAGAGACCCCCCACAGGGCTCAAGGCCACACTGTGAATCAGGAGAAAATAAGATCTGGGCAGCCATGACCTCCCAGAAGAGGTGACACTTGACTGGGGTTTTGAAGGATGAATAGGAGGTCACCAGGAGGAGAAGAGGGCAGAAGGTTGTGGCAGGGAGGACTGTAAACTCTCTGCTTCCCTGACCTATAAGGCCACAGAGGGTGTGGCGTGGGGACACAGCAGTAGCCACCAATGGTTGAAAGTTGGAAGAATTGTTTTAATTAATAAATAACTTAAAAATAATAAGAAGCTGTCAGAATTTGCAGCTGCCCAGGGGGGTGGCTGGAATACCGCAGGTGACATTTGATCCTATAAGATGGGTGTTGTCCTCCCATTTTTCAGAGGAGAAAACAGAGACTTCAAGAGGTGCAGTCCCTTAGCTGGGACAGTGCAAGAACCAGGGTGGGAATCTGGAACTTTGGACAAGTGAGTCTTTCCTTGAGACTCTTGAGAAAACTGCTTCCTGTGTGGCCACTGGGGTAGTAGAAGGACTACTGGACCAGAGTCCAGTGTTCATTCTGGTCCTCATTCTGCCCCTGGCCATTTGCCTGCTGGAAAAAGCAAGGTGGCACTGATGGGCTCTGAGACCCAGTTCATGAGCAAACAGAAGTGATGTGCCCAGCATGTACTAGCTGTGCTGTTAATCTTCTGTCTTCTCTGAGGGAGGAGCACTAGCCCCTTCAGTTATGAGGAGCGGTGAGATAGAGAGGTCAGGACCTTAGCAGGGGACCACCAAGGGGACGGGAAGGGCACAGAGAATCCCAGCAGCCGGAAGCGAAGAGGTACCACTTTAGGAAGCAAGTGGGTTTAAAGGTAGGAGAAGGTGCCTGGTACATGCTCAGTGAACAGTGGATGGATAGATAAGTTGGGTAGGTGGGCAGGTGGGTGAATGGATGGAATGATGGGGTGGATGGAAGTGTGGACAGCACTTCTGGGGAGTTGAGTGGGTCTGAAGGTAAGATAGGGTTCCTGCTAGGTGCACAATGAACAATGGATGAATGGATAGTTGGGAAGAAAGGGTGATTGGATGAGTAAATGGATGGATGGATGGATGGATGGATAAACACGAATGGATGGATGAATGGATGGATGGATGGAAGGATGGATGGATGGATGGATGGATGGATGGATGGATGGATGGATAAACAGACAAATGGATGGATGGATGGATGGATGGATGGATGGATGGATGGATGGATGGATGGATAAACAGACAAATGGATGGATGGATGGATGGATGGATGGATGGATGGATGGATGGATGGATGGATGGATGGATGGATGGATGGATAAATAGACGAATGGATGGATGAATGAATAAGTGGATGGATGGATGGGGTAATGAGTGGATGAACAGATAAGCAAAGGGTAACATAGATAAACTTTATGCCCTTTACCTTGCTGCCCAACAAAACAGTCTTCAGCTGTGACTCGTCTCCGTGGTTAACACAGGTGAGCACCATCTTCCCTGGGACTGTAGGTCCTCAAGGATCTTCCCCTCGGTGGAGGCACTCATCTCCTCCCCCACCCCTATCTGCATGACAGGCCCAGACCGGCTCTGGGAGCCAGGAGCACCTCCTGGGACAAGCCCGCTCCATCTGCCACTGCCAGGGAGTGCCAGCTGATGCTTCCTCCAGAGGCTCTGCTGTTGTAGGAGTGCCACAGCTCCCAGTTAAACTGCTTATGTGACAAAAGACCCCAGGGAATCATGTAATTAAAAATAACTTGGGCCAGCTGATGCTGTTGCCCAAGACTATCAGGCCAGACCAGGGGGGTGAGGGGATGGAGAAGGAGGTTTCCATCCCAGGCTCCTGACACCATTGCCCAGGGAGGAGTGATTCTAAATGCCCCCGTTTACAAGTACAGGATGTATCAGAGCTGGGAAAGACTGGTTCAGACGTCAAAAACGGTGTCCCAAGGTTTCAGGAACAAGAGGTGCGTGAGTGGTCCCAGTGTGTGGGAATCACAGGCCACAGCAACACAACAGTGGTCAGGGCAAAAGCATTAGCATTGACTGAGTACCTACTATGTTCACATCCCCAGGTGGGGTCCTTTCTCATGGGATTTTGCAAGAACCTAGTGCAGTCAGGTGTTAAGATTTTCATTCATACAAATGTGAGGTGGAGATTCAGAGGAGCCCACACAATCATTTCTTCATTGGGTGAGTGTTCACTGAACACCTACTATGTGCAGGGCACTGTTTGAGGTGCTAGACATGGAATGCTGAGAAAATACAAAAATCCTGCCCCTCATCTGGCTGGTCCAGGGTCTCCATCTAGCAAAGAGGCCAAGCTGGGGTTCTGTCCCCCAATTTGTCACCGAATCCCATGATCCTGGCTCATTACCAGGGACTTGATGGCAACTCCCTGGACGAGAGGGGCTCCAATGTGACAGTGACTGCTGTGGGTGGGAGATTTGGGGAATCCTTCCTCCTTTGTCCTTAACCAGTTGAGACCAGACACGGGGAACCAGATGGGCTCTGACAAGGTGATGAGATCCCAGGGGTCATGTGGTCTAGCGGTCTAGCCTGACCTCACCTGTGACAAGGTGCTTTCTGGTTGCCTCACATGGTAGCCAATTCCATTTATATTGTATTAAGCCCAAATGTGCCTGCAGATAATTTTCACACATTGGTCCAGACTTTTCTGAGGTCATAAGCAAAAGATTTAACCCATATTTACAAAACAGACTATCCAAGTTTTGTTTTTTAAGTCTGATTTACTAAGGTGTTTTTTTATCTTACTATGAAAATAATATGTTCTTCGTAAAATAGCTAGAAAGTATTAATATAAAACCACCTGTTATCCCACCATTAAGAGACACCCATTGTTAACATCATGGTATATTTCTTTCCTGTTTGATTTGTCAACCTAGATGTCCCTCCTCCTTTCAGTGGCATCTCATCTAAAAGGGTTTCCAGACCTCTTGTCTCCTTGACCAACATCCCTTTCTCACGTGCCAGCTGGTACTTCATAAAGTATGGTGATTCAAAATGAACATGACTGCCCTAGTGCATTTTGTCCAGGGCAGAACGAAAGGGGACTTTTTTTTTTTCATTGACAAATAACACTGAAACAAAAAGGTATTGATTTGATATTTGTATACCTTGTGAAAGAGTCCCCCCACCTCTCAGATTTAGAGATTGTGTATGTCTATGTGTGAGGGTGGATGTTTGTTGAGAATATTTATGTTCTACTCTCTTCAGTTACACAACAGTGTCACCAACTATAGTCATCACGTGATCCATTAGCTCCTCAGACCTTATTCATCTTGTAACTGTTACTAACTTCTCTGCATTTCCCCCACCACCTGGGACCTGGCCACCACTTTGCTACTCTCCTTCTATAAGTTTGACATATTTTTTATCTTTAGATTCCACATATAAGTGAGACCCTGTGGTATTTGTCTTTGTCTGGCTTATTTCACTGAGTATCGTGCTTCCAAAGTCCATCAGTGTGACTGCAAATGACAGGGTTCTCTTCTTTGTGAGGGTCAGTGGCCTTCTAGGGTATGTACACACACACACCCATCTCCTCTGCCCTTCTATTTGTCAACGGCCCCTTGGGCTGTCTCCATACCTAGGTTGTGAATGCTGCTGAGATGAACATGGGGGTACAGATGTCCCTTCAAGATCTTGATTTCAGTTCCTTTGGAATGATAATTAGATGTGAGACTGTGGGTCCTAAGATGAGGGAGGAAGACCTCAAAGGGCTGACTGAGTAAATTTGAAAAGTAACAAACCCCAGCTGTGCAGCTCTTTATCAGCTCCCTGAAATAACTTGTAACACAGGCAAGAACAACGGGATATGTAAATAGTTATGGACAAATGGTTCAAACCTCCTCTCATAACCCTCTCCCCTCCCAGAGACAAAAGTCACGTAGGTCTGTAAACAAAGAAGTCAAAGAAATCAGGTGCTTGTCACGTGAAAGCTAAAGCTGTAAAGGAATATAAAACCCAGAAAAACTAACTGCTGGCAGCTCGTGTTTTGTTGCCTCCTTTGGGTCACGCTGCTCTGCCGGCTAAAAACCTCTTTCTTCAGCACTAGTTTGAGTGTCTTTGTCCTCTGGGAGTCACTCTTTTGTTCCTGCAACAAAGGGGGTCCTTGTTTTAACTTCTTGAAGAGCCTCCATACCATTCTCCATAATGGCTGAACCAGTTGACATGCTTACCAACAGGCATGGGGTAGAACGGGGACTTTTCTTGGGGCCAGGGCATCAGAGACAGGGCTGGGAGAGAGCCTTTGCGACGCCACAGAGTGGGGCTCCCGCCCTGGCCCTGCTGGCTCGTGGTCCCTGAGTGTCCGGGTTCCGGTCTATAAGATGCGAATAACTGTGCTCCTTCGAAAGATGGTCAGAAAGCATAAATGGATGTGTGTACTCTAACAGCTGCATGATAGATGCAGATAAACTATTATATTGATAGCGTAAAATAAAACTAAATAAATGAGCTTACAGGCCCACATGGCCTGACCAGGAACCCTGGCTTAGAAGTGTGAGTGAGGCTCTGTTAATTCAGGCTGCCATAACAAAAACCACAGAGTTACTCTCTGTAGTCTTGGAGGCTGGGAGTCCAGGGTCCAGATGTTGGCAGGGCTGGCTCCTCCAAGGCCTCTGTCCTTGGCATGTAGACGGCCATCTTCTCTATGTCCTCACGTGGTGGTCCTGTGCACATACATCCCTGCTGTGTGTCTGTGTGTCTGTGTGTCCGGATCTCCTCTTCTTATGACAACAGTCGCAATAGATTAGGGCCCATCCATATAACAGCACTTAACATTTATTATCTCTTTAAAGATCCAATCTCCAAATACAGTCATGTTCTGGGGTGCTGGGAGTCAGCACTTCAACATATGAATTTGGGGGACACAGTTTATCTCGTACTAGCCTTTTGGGGACCCTCCTGACAGCAGTTTCTCCTGAGGTAATGAGCAGATGAAGAGAGAAGACCCCGGGTACTAATAGACTACCACTTTCTGAGTAGGGACAGGAAGGGAAGGAGGGAGGAGGACACTTGGCTGCTATTTTGGGGTCTGCATGCACCCTGAGGCTCGGTTGTTGCTTGGTCAGGTCATTGAATGGACATGGCCACACCCGCCACATTGCCTCACTGGCTAGCAAGCAATGCAGGGCACACCCCACCATGGGTGTCAAATTTAAGATGTGGAGAAGCAAGCATGTCAGCCAGAGAAACTCAGCCGTCTTGCTCATGGGACCCCTGCGTGGTGTCTGAACACTGCGGGGCCTCCATCCTTGCTCTGGATACCGGCCCGTCAGACCGCAGACGCTGTCCCTGCCTTGGAAAGCACAGCCCGGTGACCTCTGTGTTTCTCCTTGGTCCTGGATCACTGGTGGGGGCAGCTGCAGGGTCCTCGGGGAGACCAGGTGGCTGGTGGGCCAGGCACGGACTTTGGAGTCCTCTGTAGCAGTGTGACCTTGAGGTGCAGTGGCTACTTCACTGTTTTTGCTGCAATTCACCATTTCCCTCCAATGAACAGTGTGTCCCTGGCCAGGTGGGCACCTGGCTATGGACTCCACCATCCCAGGGCACAGTCTGGGGATGGTCCGTCCAGTCAGGGCCGGTGCGGGCACGAGCAGCGCGCTGCGGGAAGACAGAGCGGCGTGCCCCGCGGGCTGTCGCTCCAGCTGCCTCTGGACTTGTGGAAATAGGAGAGTGGGTTTGGGCCTAACCTGACCAGAAGGAAACGGGCAGGTGTGCAGACTCCAGGGGCTTCCGGGTCGAGCCTCAAAGCCTGCTTCCCTCCCCCACAGCGGGATCCCCAATTGGCCACCCTCTCCGGCCAGCTTCAGGCAAGCTGCACGCCCTCCCTGAGGCTTGGGCCTCTGCCCTGCAACCTGGGAATAAGGACAGCACTAGTCAGACTGCTAAGAAGACTAAGCAGCCTACACATTTATGTTTAGGGTTGTGGCTCTTGGCAGGTAGATGTTTCTGCCAGGCCAGGCCAGCTTCCCTCTGAGGCCTCGGTGCTTCCATGATTTAGGGATCTGCCTGGCTCTTAGTGTTTTTTGAAACTCAAGGCATTTCTGCCTGGGCCCTTCATGACAGTTGGCTGTGCTGCCACCCGTGGCTGCTTTGGTCTCAGGACAGATTTGGAGCCTTTCATCGTGATGGGTGAACCACCACTTGCCATGTGGTGTGTACATCTCTTTCTCCCGCCGGGTGCTCTGGCCACCCGTGGGGTGGCCCAGTGCCCTTAGCTATGGGCACCACTGGCCACTGTGCTTCAAGCACTTTTCCTGCATTTGTCTCCCCGCAGACTCCAATGGGAGACACTGCTGGAAGGTTCCCTTCACGGGCTCTGATGAAGTGTAAACACTGGGAGTCAGGGCCCCTGGGCCCCTGTGGCCTCCCTTTTAGAATTGAGTGCTGACATGCACTGCCCTTGACCTGATTCCTTATTCACGACCCAAAGGGCTCATTCACCTGCTCAGGGGACTCATTTGTCATGAACCCCGAGGAACACATGGCTTCATTTTGCTTGAAGATTCTACTCTTCTGGATGGCGATGGGGATGAGACACACTCCCCCCGCCCCTGCTCCATGGGGAGTATAGGACAAGCACCTTCTGCCCAGACAAGCTGCTCCTCCAGGCCAGAGACCTAACCCCTGCATTCTCCATCTGGCCATTAGATTCAGAAGGAACCCAGCTGACAGTTCTGGGTGTCAGCTCAGCAGAAGATTCTACAGTGGCTCACTCCTTCGTGGCAGCTGTGTGACCTTGGTAAGGTCAGTTTCCCTCTCTGAGCCTCAGTGTCCTGTCCCATGATATGGCGTGGTGCCACCCTCACGGGAGTCTGTCACGGGGCAGTGAACTGGTGCCCGTAACGTGGAGACCTCGCACCTAGCATGTGGTGGGAGAGGCCTAAGCCCACCTTCTGTCTTCTAGAGGGGAGCTGGATTCGCAGCCACTGTGCTAACTCATTGTTTTTGTCACAAACATCCTCTGCAGAGCCTCACTAACAAACGTAGTTTTTGGTTTTTCATTTATGTGCCAACTTTTGTTCCAGCTATATTTAGGAAAATCAGCCCCTTGGAGCCTCTATTTTAGAATCTTCTGGGCATTGAATACATTTGAGATGTAAGAATGTAGGGTGGGCATGGCCATGCCCTCCTGGACGTGAGAGGCCACAGAGCCACCCGGGGCAAGCTGTCCCATGCAGGCCCATCTCAGGGGCCTGGTCACCCTCTTCAGCCACTTCGCACAGAAGCATCTACTGGTCCCTTTGTTGGTCAGCTCAACTCCTCCCCGCCCAGGCTGGCCAGAGCCACACCTCTTTCAGAGAGGAGGACCAGCCCAGGGAGGGTGGACGGCCCCATTGGAGAGGAGTCCCAGGAGAGCGGACTGTTCACCTTGGGGAGGACCCTGGGAAAGCTGGATGGCCACGTGGAATTCCTCTTCATGCCCCAGGGCTGTGGATCGAGGCTCTGATACTTAGAGATGGGCCAGGAGCCGTCAGCCTGTGTGGACACTCTCTCTTCTCGGCAGCACCTTGTCCCCATGCTGAGTAGCCATGCTCTAGAGGCGAGGTCTGGGAGGAGAAGTTTTGTCCATCTAAGTTTGCTCTGTCCCCAAGATGTGCCTGTAAAGAAGTGTGCGAGTCAGCTCCTCTGGCATAAAAAACAGCAGGGAGAGGGGAGTATCCACATCGTAGTTCAGAGATGCTGGTCCTTCCAGGTCACCCACTGAGGAGCATTAGGCTCCACCTCCCAGGACAGGCTGGGGTGTCAGGGAGGCTGCGTCTCCCCTCTCCTCACAGGGCAGAGAGAGAGCGCTCTGGTCTCCTCTTCTTCACTGACACTGATCCCATCACAGGGCCGCACCTTTGCCATCAGTGACAAGATGTCAGGGCGGGGCAGGGGACCACGCTAGGATGAGTATCAAAGACCCTGAGGACAATGGCATAAACTTGGGAGGATAGTGAGCGTCATGGGTCTGCGCCCAGGGCCACGGTCCCTGAGGACTTTGAGCCGGGTGCCAAAACACACATGGGGACAGCATGAATGACTGTGGAACAGCAGGAGTGTTCTGTGGCCTGAGTCACGCAGGTCCGAGTAAGGATGGTGTGAAATACAACTGAGGGGCAGGGGTTTCCATCCCCTGCCGGACCAGTCCCTGGGAGACTCACCAGCGGTTCCTCAGCCTCCGCATCCCTGCACTGGGATGCCTGCTCCTGCAGCACCCACCTAGGTTGAATGTTCCACCATCTGAGGACATCTGTGCACAGGTCTTATGTGTGTCCCAGCGCGAAACAACACCTCGTTTGTGGGAATGACTGGGAGTCACACTCCAGGTCCCCTTTTTCCTAGGAGCATGTCCTCGGCACTGGACGCCTGACGCCTCGGGTCTTCATGTGTAGAATGGGCTAGGTGGCGGGAATGCCTGTGGGCTTGGAGGGCTCTGTGGCCACCCAGGGACTCAGGCCTACGAAGTGCTCTGTGTGTGAGTTGACAAGTGACCCCATGCTGGGTGGCTTCGAACAACAGAAATTTATTCACTCTCAGTTCTTTTTTTTTTTTTTTTAAGATTTTATTTATTGATTTTAGAGAGAGGAGAGAAAGAGAGAAAAGGGTAGAGGAAGGAGCAGGAAGCATCAGCTCTTTGTAGTTGTTTCTCGTATGTGCCTTGACTGGGCAAGCCCGGGGTTTCAACTAGCAACTTCAGCATTCCAGGTCAATGCTGTTATCCATTGCGCCACATAGGTCAGGCAATTCCCAGTTCTGAAGGCCAAAAGTCAGGGTGCCAGGGCCCCGCTCCCTCCCAGGGCTCTAAAGGAGGGCCCTTCCTGCCTCTCCAGCTCTGGGAGTCCCCAGTCTCTTGGCCACATCACCCCGATCTCTGACTCTGTAACTATGACTACAAATATTGATCGACTTACGACCTATGCAACTTACTACCATTTGACTTTACGACCACAATCGCTAGCCACGACTGCTCCGCGTCTGGCAGCACACGCGTTGCCCAGCTGGGCGTACGACAGTGCAGACCAGCTTCCGGCAGCACTACCATCTCTGCGTGCACCATTTCAACTGTTATCCCAGACTTGGTACAGCAATTTGTGTTTTGTGTCTTGGATATTTTTCATCAAACCCCTCCCAAAATGTCTACCAAGAGGAAATTGTCTTTGCAAATATTAAACCAGTTGTACTGGTAATGCAGTGTTTTACTTAAACCTGATGAATATAAAAATAAGAGACAAAATGGTGTAGAGATGATACAAATGGCATAAAATGAACAAAGAAAATTATGATATATAACAATAATGAAAGAAAATAATGATAAAATATGACTTAAAGATTTTTATAACATCATTTCACAGTACTGTACATATAGCTTACTCAACTTACGACCAAACCGTGTTACTACCGGTATGTCGGAACCAATCGTGGTCGTAAGTTGAGCACTAGCTGTACACAGCTTCTCTCTGTGTCCTGTCTTGGTCTCTTGCAAGGACATATTGTAGATTAGGGCTCACCTGTGTAACCCTGGATGGTCTCATCTCAAGGTCCTTTATTTAACTATACCTGTAAAGAACCCCTTTTCAGGTAATGTTCCGTTCACTGGCTCTTGGGCAAGAGTGGGGTTCTGTCTCTGAGGCCACCAAGCAGCCCAGTGTTAGCTGTCTCCTCACTTTATTACTCTCAGCATGGCCTGCACAGGAAGGTAGGCATGTGGTTTCAGAGCCTGCTGGGTTCTTACCCATAAGCCTCAGACCTAGGCCAGGTTTGGTCCAGACTGGCCATCCCTGCAGTGGCCTGCTGGTGAGGAGGCTACCATTTAATGAAGAGGAAAGCTGCCCTGGGACTGAGGAATGTGAATGGCCTGGGCCAGGAGAAACTAGTGAGCAGCAGAATCTGGGCCACATCATAAGGAGCACATCTCCGAAACAAGGGAGATGAGAAGACTACATCCCATTATCACTCCATCTGCAGTCTCCTACCGTGTTTGACAAGTGTTCCCTGGTTCAGTGGGTTCCCGCACAGAGAAGGCAGAGGCAGCCATGGCCATTTCTGTCTTCACACTTCAACCCACACGATTGGAGGGGTCCCCTTAGCCCCTGGTACAGGCCTTTCGCTGAGCACAGATGTGCTGTGGCCACCGGAGCTGCATCCTCCACATCTCCAGGGTAATGCAGAATTCCCCCACGTGCTGCTTAAAATATCCTGCCATTCACAGCCACACGGCTGCTCACTCTGTTCTTGGCAAGCCTGTCTCCCTCCTGAGCCTAGGGGTGGGGGTGAGAAGTGAAAGAAGGATCCTCCTCTCCCGGGCAGTTACCAGAAGGCCCCAGTGGCCGGCAGCCTCTCTCTGGCTATCTGACCTGGGTGAGTCCCCAGGCTGCCCTCTGGCCCCTAGAAGGTGAGCTTGGCAACTGCCACCTTGGCCTCCGGGACACAGGACACAGACTTTGGCTGGCAAAAGTGTTGATGCCAGCCCTCCTTCCACGCCTAGCAGCATCCCGCCCAGCCCGCCGCCCTCGGCCCTGGTCTCTGGGTCCTTGGCCAGTTCTCTGCTTCGTGTTGACGGAGCCCGACCGAACTCTGCCAGCCCAGCCACAGATGTGGGTGCACAGGCCAAGGAGATCCAGGCTGCTTTTTTTTCGCTGTCTGTCACTCATCGCCAGATGAGCTTCTATCTAATCATATCTAAGTGTGATGTTCATACTCATTTCTTTGCCATCTCTTGGATTTTATTCATTCTGCTGAAGTGTTATCAACATATTCCCAAGCAAGTCAGCTCAAATCGGACACAGTGCCTCAGGGGCTCAGGCCTCCTTGCTTTGCCCAAGCGGTTCCCCTCACCCTGCTTAGCCCTCCCGCCCTGCCCTTCTCTGCACAATTGAGGCCTGCTCCTCCCCCCCAGCTTCGAGGACACCCTCTGCTTACCCCTCTCCCAGAATGACAGTGACCTCAGCCCCGAGGATGCCCCCCACCCCCTCTCCGGCTGACAGTGTGACCTCCCTATTCTTGCTGACTCTCCCCTTCTCCTCATTGCACTCCTACTTTCTGCCATGAATGTGTCAACAGTGGGGACATGTGCCTGCTCTGTTTCTCGGTCCCCCTCTGGCCAGGTGCAAGCTGGTCCCAGCAAAGACCCCGAAGAGAACAAGTGTTGGGGGTTTGCCCCTCCTGCCTGGGAGGGCCCGTGTTTCCCCTCCGACCTCAGCCCCGCGCTGTTCCACTTCCCGCACCTCTCCTCCTGCTGGCCCACTCTGGGCCCCCCGACCTCAGCCCCGCGCTGTTCCACTTCCTGCACCTCTCCTCCTGCTGGCCCACTCTGGGCCCCCCGACCTCAGCCCCGTGCTGTTCCACTTCCTGCGCCTCTCCTCCTGCTGGCCCACTCTGGGCCCCCCGACCTCAGCCCCGTGCTGTTCCACTTCCCGCACCTCTCCTCCTGCTGGCCCACTCTGGGCCCCCCGACCTCAGCCCCGTGCTGTTCCACTTCCTACACCTCTCCTCCTGCTGGCCCAGTCTGGGCCTTCCTTCCTGTGAACCCCCCCCCCCCCCCTACTCACCGTCTAACCTCATCTCTCTCCCCAGGCCAGGCACCTTGAAGGGCCGGAGAGTTCTTATTTGTAGGACACATGGGCTCTGTTACAGCGGCCCCATCACACTGTGACGCGAACGCAGTCACAGACGGTACACGGGTGAATGGGGACAATGGAAAGTTCTGAAACTAAACAGAGGTGGTGGTTGCACTACACTGTGAATATACTAGATGCCGCCAAACAGTTCTCTTTACAATGTCTAGTTTAAGTCATGTGAGTTTTGACTTCACTGTGTGTCCAGAAGAAAGAGGGGCAGGGAGCAGAGGCCATTCTTGCAAGGGGAGTTGCAGAAATGGGGCATGAGGGTCCAGAGTGGGGGCCAAAGAGGAATATCTTGAGTGGCTGGGAGCTGGTGGCCCCACCGCTGCAGCCATGTCCTTGAGGGGAGCGGAGAGGAGATGCCTGCCCGTGAGGTCTGCGGGGACGGATGGTGTGGGAGGTGCTCCTGATCACAGGGCCCGTCACAGTGGGGAAGCAGGGGGCTGAGCAGCACAGGGACAGTGAGCCCAGAACCATGTGACAGTGAGCCCAGAACCATGTGACAGTGAGCCCAGAACCATGTGACAGTGAGCCCAGAACCATGTGGCCGAGGGGATCTGTTGATGGGTGCACGGTGCACGTGACCTCAAAATCTTTAGGGGCCTCGTTGGAAAGGGGATTCATTCATCCACAGGCCAAGGGGCCTCATACCATACGAAGCAGTGGAGTAATCAATAAGAGCAGCCAGGTGGAGTCAAGGCCAGCCAGCCACACATCTGTGTGTGAGGGGTTCCATCGCAGAAGGGGAAGTTGTCCTGGAGAGGCCGACCGGCTTGCCTCCCATTGCCAAGACACAGGCGGTGGAGCGGGGCTGGAACCAAGGCCATCCATGCACCCACGGGCCTGCTTTATTTATGACACTTGACTGAGATGTAATCCGAGAGCCATAGAGTTGCCCTGTGAAAGTGCACCACCAGTGGCGTTCAGGACATTCACAGAGGTGTGCGAGCACCAACGCTGTCTAGTTCTAAATCTATCTCCTCATCCCCAGAGGAAGCCGTGCACCGGCTGGGGTCCCTCCCTGTCCCTGCCCTCTGCCTGCGCAACCCCTGGTCTGCTGCCTGCCCCTGTATGCCTCGACTTTTCATACGAATAGAAAAACTGCACTCTGTAAGGTCCTTTGTGAGGCATCCCTCACCGGCCACCACGTCTGAGGCTCCTCCGCGGGACAATGTGGCAGCCCCTCACTCCTCTTTAAGCACCAACAGGCTGACCCGTCCCTCACTGCCGGGACTCTCTGCCCACGCCTCTGTGGATACGGTTAGCTGCAGCCCGCCTTACGTGATTGGAGGGGTGTTGTATCGGAACAGCAAGAAACAGACGTTTTGCCACCTAATTAAGTAGCCAAATTAAGGAGTCTTTATTTTAAAGCCGGCAACCACTCAGAGACCTAAGTCATTCAAATCATGTGGCCCCGAACACAGTTTGAAGTCAGCTTTTAAAGACAGAGTTATATACTGATTGGGGTATGGGGAGGAGGAGAAGCCAAGCAGTAAAACAAAGCAGTGAAACAAGCGTGTTTGCAATGCTTATTATAGGATTAATTCAGGGAGAAACATTCTGGGAGCATCTGCAATCTCGCAGAACGAGCCCAAGGCCACAGCCTGGGTACCAGCCTCAAGGCCAGGGGTAGGGAGTTTTTTAGAAAAAGTAAGTTCTGCTAAAAGTCTCTTTGTTTTAGAGAAAGTAAGTTCCGCTGCTTTATTTCACATCAGGCAGTGTGTGAGTGTGAGTGTGAGTAGAAGTGTTGGAAATTTTATTTTCTTTAAAGAAAGCCCGGACAGTAGTGTGATCACAACAGAGTGAGCACCTTGGGGAAAAAAAGACCACACCATCTGTGTTACATGAGTTTGTTCCACCCTGTTTGTTTCTAGATGAACATGTTGGTTGAATAGAAATAATTTTTTTTCTGTCCTTCAAGCCAAGGAGCCCAGCCTCATTGCTCTCAGATGGCCGACACAGTGGTTTTTATTTTGGGTTCCTGGGAGCCCGGGGACTGACCCTACTTTTGCTAACAATATGTCCCAAGTCTGAGTGGTAGATAGGCAGGGGGCCGGCTGCCATGTTGTCCTGACTTAATGAACTGTCAGGAGGGGATACCTTCCACCCAATGAACCGAGTGTGATTGCTCCTGCACCACAGTGCCCTGGACCAGCCCACCAGCTGAAAAGAAATCACACCCCCTTCTCCTGAGTCACAGACAAGGCTGTAGAATGCCTCTGTGGATCTTGCAAAGTCCCATTTGCACCAGTGGAGGCATGAGCTGTTCACCTGCCCTCCGCAAGCAGGTGGAATGCCCCGGGCATCAGATGAGTATGGAACAAAGAGTGTCTTTCTGTGTTGGTGCCCATTGGTTTCATGGATGCCCAGTCTCCATGGTGATAGTAAACAGGGAGCAGGCAGAAAGTGCCCCTCTGTGCACACTTACCTGTTATTGCCTTGACACAGAATGTTTGTGTATTCATTTATTCTCCTGATGCAAAGCACCTAACGGCACAGAGTGGCAGACATGGCAATGCCTTTTTCTCAACCCTTAATAACTTAAGAAAAATGTCAGCTGGTAAAACTGTTAGAACACCTCTCTGCCTTCTATCCATGATCAGCCTGTGGCTTTGTGGGTTTCCTTTTGTTAATATAAATGTTGGTGCACAGAAACGAAGAATCACCCACAGCCACCATAGCATGCCAGTGGGGGTGGGGGGTGAGGAGCAGTTGTCTCTCCTGAGGGTGAATGGTGACAGCCACGGCTGATCTTCCTGGGACCTCAGTGGTCACTTATCTAGAACTCAAGATGGTCCCGAGTGTTGGCCTGGGGTTCCCATTTCCGCCTCACGCCTGCCTCGCTGGGGCGCAGAGCCGGTAGGGTGGCGTCTATCTTACAAATGAGAAAACGGCTCATCAAAAGGATGAGTATTGTCTGAGGGTATAAACCAGGTGGTGGCAAACCCGACTATAGAGACAGAACCTCCACCCCTTCTCTCTGCCTTCAGCTCCTAGGAGGCTCACTGCCCTGCCAGGGTGCCCCCTACGTCAGAGAGCATATGACCCGGCACCTTGGCAACAAGAAAGCCTTGGAAACCACATGGAAGTCAGTGGGCATTCAACTTCCCTGCAGCGAACCCCATGGGTGACTCCGCCAGTCTGGAAAAAGACACCAGTGTAGCAGTTTATAAACACTGGCCAACCTCCTGCCCCCTGACCCTCAGACTGTTCTCATGCTAATATTCTCCTGCCTGGGGCCTTGCACTTTGAATTCATTGAGGAGCCACTGCGCCACCTCACCCGCAGGTGTTGTAAAGTACCAAAAGCTACAGAATTATATTAATATTTTGGGAGGCTTGAAGAACATTTTAGTAATTTGAGTTAAAGTGTGCAGAGAAATTGTGAGAATAGTCCCTGTACTGTGTGATTGGCATGACCAAGATGGCCCTTGGCATTGTATTGTAAATGCAAAGGGGAGGAAAACATGGATCCCCAGACATTCCACTACGCCTGTGGGGAAAGGGGTGAATGGCTAGCCAGGTGCAGGAAGAGAAAAGCCAAAATAAACCTTTTCTTATAGCAATGAGCCATTTGCGGGCATTTGATCCCAAGGAAACTACCTCTTTTATGTAAATGCGTGTAGTTAACACATGTGACTCTGGACAGAGAGATGGCAGATAAACACTAGATAATATGGGAATGCCTTTTAGTATGTAAAGAGACATCTTTCTGCCATTGTGTTGACTTGTAAATTTTGTTTTCTCCAAAAAGATGTATGGCTTGCAAATTGAACATGGTCCTATCATGTTAAAGGACATATGACTATAACCAATAGTGGTAAGGGGCTCCTAATTACAATTTTTGCTTCTGTACTTCCCACTTACAAACCTATAAAAACTAAGTAGAACAAAGGGCTGGCGCGTGCTCCCTCAGACCACTATTGGAGGAGCCGCCGCTTGGCCAAGCTAGACAATAAAGCTTTGGTGTGTGATCGACGAACTTTGTTCGTGTCTTCAATGTTTCGGGTCCCTCCGGATTAGGCTTAACACATGATGAGTTTTTACATAGTTACTCACGTGGCTCTCATGACTGCTCTATGAAGGGGCCAAGACTTACCACCTCCATTTTATAGATGGTGACAATGTTGTTATGTGATCAAGAGACTTGCTCAGGTCATGTAAGGGTCATGTAACTAAAGTGAGCTTTCACAGTTGCTCAGAACTTGAAACAGCAACCATTTACCTCAGGCTTGCATAAATCAGCAACTCCTACGGGCTCTGCCGGAAGATTCTGCTGTTCTCAGCTGGACTTTGTCTCGCATCTCCTGGGACAGCTGGTAAATAAGCAGTGATATGTTGGGACAACCGGGCACACGTGTCCCGCCATCCAGCAAGAGGGCCCGGGCTAGTTGACACGGCAGTGGCCTCGTGCTCAGAGAAGAAGCATGCAGACCTCTCAAAGCCTGACTGGTACAGCGTCTCTGATACTACATTCTACTGGTCAGTGTTGCAGGACCACACACTTGCTCCTGCCTGCTAGTTCCCACTAGCTTTATTCACCTGTAAGTCTGGATCCCAGAGGAGTCTCATTTTATCTGCCTCTTCTACCAGATGGGAGCTACCTTGGGGCAGTGACCTTATGTCTCAGGCCCCTGCCCAGAGCCTTGCACGCAGGACACCAGAAGCCCTGGCGGACCGCCAAGGTGCAGTTTCCCAGGTGTCTGGGCCTGTCTGGTAGCCAGACCTCTGCTCTCACTGCCTTTGAGACAGCCCAGGGTCCTTCACCCCCACCCCAGGGAGCCCCCAGTGGGAGGTGAGTGGTGGGGCCCCTGCTTCTGTCTTCTTTCTGAGTTGGCGCCAAGGTAAGATTGCATTGAAGAGAAGGCACCCTACATGCAGGTGCGGTGTGGGGGAGGGGGGCGATGGAGAAATATACTTGAAACAAGTACAGCTCTGAGGAGTTCAGCTAAGTGTGGAGAAACGTGTGCGGTTGAGACCAGCGCTCCTGGGTGGGTCTCCAGCCCCGCCATGGCCATGTGATTTCGTACACACCCGTGTGGGCATGCAGCTTTGGAGGCGCCTCCATGACCGTCGGACAGGACAGCCCTGAGAACAAGACTGCCCTGCCTGCTTGGGAAGATGGGGGCAGACACTGCAGATGGGGCGGTGGGGTGAGGGGGGGCACCACATCCTTCCTTATATGTCTCAGGCATTATTCCCCTCATGGTGCATCTCATTTTAGGGCCTGCAGAAGGCACCTGGGGTCCTGAAAAGTTGGCAGTAAAGTATAAAGAGCACCTACAGGGTGCTGGGAGAAAGTGAGCCCTCAGGACACGACTGCTCCCGACGCCATGTTGTTCCTGACATTTATGTGCTGCTATAGTCATGTGTCTCCTGTCCCCACGCCCTCCTGGGACAGTGGCTTGCATCCGGTCAGGCTGTGTGAGCAACGCCCACTGGTCTGCATGACCCAACTCATAATAAGCCTCGTTGGGTGGGCACCCCGCCCTCGCTCTGACCCCGTTTGCCTGGTGGCAGCTGGCAAAGGCCTAGGAGGACGGTTCCCCAGGCCCCGGCCTGCTGGCAAGCCCTTGCTCTCTGTACTCCTAACCTGGGTGGAATCCAGGAAATTCCTCCCACCACACTCAGCTTTTAATAGTCTTCCAAATGTTGCAAAGATGATTCACTTTAAATACACACAGAACCAGCTGCAAATCAGTGAAATGTTGCTGGTTTGGGGTATTAGTGGCATTTATGAATATTGTAGGAAAACATTTACTCACTGAAATTTCACACAGTTAAAAAGAAATCACTTCCCTTAGTACGTGCCACAGTGCTTATTCTTGCCCGAGTTATTTAGACTAATGTCAGTCTTATAATGGTCTCAGCTTAAGGGTTTTTTTCCCCAAAAAAACATTAAGCTTTGAAGCCCCATTTTCCGAAAACAATTTTTTTTTTTGTACCATCTCATCT
This sequence comes from Saccopteryx leptura, assembly GCF_036850995.1. Taxonomy (NCBI): domain Eukaryota; kingdom Metazoa; phylum Chordata; class Mammalia; order Chiroptera; family Emballonuridae; genus Saccopteryx; species Saccopteryx leptura. The sequence goes on along the minus strand of NC_089513.1, from coordinate 60,659,839 downwards.
TGGAAAGCTGGTGACATGTCGTATGTATCCAGAAAATGTTGATGTCCTTTCCTTTGGACAGAGATTTGGGTTGGGTTTTTACTGTGGTGGTGACTTTTCCTCAAATGTGTGTGTCCTCTCTTTCAGGGTACTCGGGGCACAGACGAGCCTCCACTCTGATAGATGTCCACTGCCTAATCCACTCGTTGGATCATGAGACGGGTGTCTGTTTCCAACTCTGAGTGTGTTCAGCACGGGTTCCTGCCGCTCCGGGCTGGTGTTTGGACAGAAGCAGCCCCCATGTGACCTGACCACAGGTGCACGGGCGTGGATTTGTGCTGAGTGTGGCTGTGACAGCCGTTGGGTCACCCTGAATACTCGGAGAAACCCTGGGCTTCTCACATTCTCTGGATTGCATGTGGTGTGATATTTCTAAAAGGATGACAGGTCATAGATCAAGGGAGATGGAGATAGCCCAGCAGAGAATCTAAGGGGGTCTGAAAGGAAAGCTTGGTGACAGGGATTCTTCCAGTAGCAGGAGGTAGTTCTTGGAAAATTTGTACACTCACAGACATGCGTGTATATGCACACGCACAGACATACACACCAAAACCTTTGTGCAGTGGTTCTTTCCCACTGATCAAGTGTGATCACGGGGACTCCAGGACACACCTCTCAATAAGGAGTCCAGTGTTAGATATGAATTTGAGTTTTTTCCTCATTTGTCCATTGGTCAGGTCAGGGCTTGAGCCATGAGAAGGCCCCATGTCCCACTTCTGTTTCCAATGTGCTCAGATGCACCTGGAAAAGACCAGCCCACCACCGCTGCTCACATCTGGAGACGCCGCCCTCTGTTCCTCTCTTGGGTTTGCTCCTCACACTTTGTCTCTCAGCATCCCTTTGTCTCTGCACTTCTAGCATCTAGGAGAGGGGATCTCATCTGAGGAATAAGTGTACTGTGTTCCACCACAGAAGGTCACTGGTCTGGCTCTGAGGTTCAAACAGAATGCATGACAAGCCCACCATGGACTTAGTGGTTCCGGCCTGTTCTCCTCTTCGCAGTTTCTGTGGGCTGTGCACGGGCCATGGTCAGCGGGGTCCTCTGTCACAGTGCTGGTGTCCTCCTCCTCTTACAAGGGCGCCAATCCCATCCCAAGGGCCCCACCCTCATGACCTCTTCTAACCCTTTTCCCAAAGTCCACCTCCAAACACCATCACATGGGGGGGGGGGGTGGGTAAGGCTTTAACATAGGAATTGAAGAAGTTCAGTGACATTCCTAAATCCCACATAACCCATGGGCATCTGGGAAGGAGTGCAAACCGATGTCATGTGACCCTCGGGCAGGGAGCTGATTCTTCCCCATTTGTGGAGGTGACAAGAGAGAAGAAAATGTCTGTGCACGTGTATGATCTTGGGGCACGCGCACCTCTGTGGCATTTGCATGGTGCTTTTCAGCTTACACAGTGCGTGTTTATGCATCGGGTGGGTGTGGGCACCTGCTGGGTGCAGGTTCTGGACAGGCAGCTATGTCCTGGTCACACTCGTCCCTTGCCCACAGGGAGCTGCCTGCTGGTATCTCGTGGTTCCAGGTAGTCCTCCCAAGAGCATGTGCTCTTGACTCCTCATTCCCCAGATTGCGAAGCCAAACCCCAGAGATGGTGAGGGACTTGCCAAGGCCACAGACCAGGAAGGTGAGCTCTCACTCGTAGCTCAGTGTGTGCCCTCTGCCGGCTTCCCCCACCAGCACGCCTTGTGGGTGCAGTAACATGGAGGAAGGTGGAAAATGCCATGTCCACGTGCAGCCTCAAGCTCCACACCATCCTGGAGACACAGGCGCCCACAAGGACGCCAGGCTTTGCAATGCCCAGGGCGGCGGCTGCCTGGGGCTCGGGTGCTGGGTTGAGCGCCGTTCTGGGAAACACATACTGCTTCACCTCATCCCTCTGCTGTCCCTCCTGGAGCGGAGACAGCGACCCTGGGCCTCTGCATTCAGGAACAGGCTATTCTGGTGACCTCTGATTTGCTCCGAGGTCAATCAGACTGCAGGTGGAAGGAAGAAACTCAGAGGCCCAGGAACCTGCTGAGGTCTAAGGGAGGGCTTGTACGGGCCATGCTCTGCCAATGGACAGGATCAGGGGATGGTTCAAGCTCTGCCAGGACATCCACGCAGAGACCCGCATTCATCCCCAGCGATCAGCTGGGTGCTGTGCACGTGGCACCAGAACTTCATGGTGCCAAAATCGGGAAGCCAAATCGGGAGGCCCGGGTCCCAGGTTCTCTTTACCTTGCTGTGTGGCTCTGTGGGTCAGTCACTTAACTTCTCTGAGCCCAGTTTTCCCATCTTTGAATGTTCACAGGGCACTTATGCCAAAGCAGGTAGATGAGCAGAGACACACTATTGGAGTTACACCTTGAACCGTGCGTGTCTCCTGGGTGACGCTGTTGGAGCAGGTGGCAGAGTTTTTACACTCTTCACACTAGCAGCAAAAAGTAGAAATAACAAAGCTTTCCTTTTAAGAGCCTACCACACACCGGGCATCTCCTCTTCACTTCCCATTTTGCAGACAATTTATTATTATCCCCACCCTGGTCTGGCAGATGGCACCTCACCCCTCTCCTGCCTTTCCAGGGTACAAAGAGCATTTATTGAGAATCACCAGTCCTACCTACCCACTTTCTAACCGACAGGCAGCCAGCAGCTCAGAAGAGTGAAGGAACTTGTCTGAGGACACATGGCTAACCCAGGGCTGTCAAGTGACAGGAAGAGAGAAGAGGCCCTGCCCTGCCTGCTAATATGTCCCTTCTTCAGCTGGGATCGAGCGGGGAGGCACTTTGAAAGTGAAGAAGCGAGGAGAACCTTTCTTGAAAGGAGGCAGGCCAGGCCCCAGCCCCGCCCAAGCCCCACTGCACATGCTCATCACTAGTCTCCTAACTGCACAGAGTGCCCCCCCCGAATGTCCCCGGACACCCCCCTGTGCCACCTGAACTCCCGAGCTTCCCTGCCACCTTCCAGGGAGGCACAGTCTGGCATAAGGAGCAAACAAGCCCCTCTGGCCAGGACGGAAGGCGCTCAGACGCAGCCCCTACCCATGGTATTGGCTCGGTGGGGTCATGTGGCCAAAATGGACCTGGCTGGCCAGTCCAGAGAGCGGGGCTCGAAAAGAGGGCGCATGTGGGAGTCTGTCTGACTGTCTCTCCCCGTTTCCAGCTTCAGAAAAATACAAAAAAAAAAAAAAAAGAAAGAAAGAAAAAAGAAAACCGCCAGGACACAGAAGCAGCCTAGTGTTACAAAACGAGAAAGTAGTTAGTGGGACAAGGGTGACAGCAGCCCCCCAAGCGGTTACCTCTCAGCCCCATGTTAATAGTGGGTTGAGTCATTTTTCCGCTCCCTGCTAATCTGTAATTGCATTGGTTTTTCAAGTGTCCTTCACCCGTACTTATTTAGACTAGTGACTGATGCATCGCCATGGAAACTGGCACTAGGAGGGAAAAAAAAAACTGTCCCTGGTACAGTGAGAAGGATATGGGCTCCAATCTGGAGCTCACAACTTGTGTCAAAAACCTGAATTTTCCACCAATCCTGATGCGCAGTCTCCAAAAGTCAAAGCCGTAAACCTCCCCGTGGACTACACTCTCCAGAGCCGTTTTCCCTCTGCTCTGACCTTGGCTCCCCCCACCACCCCTTGTCTTCTGCAAGCCTGGCCTCAGAGGGCTGCAACTTTGTTTCTGGTGGATTAGCAGACAATAGTAGACGAAGGCATCCCAGGGTCCCTGGTCTCCACATGGACCCAGAGGAGCAGTGGAGCTGGCCTGAGTGAGATGGCCACACCCGGGCTGGAGGCACTGGCCGAGCAGTTCCAGCTCAAGAAAAAAAGTTCATTTCAGAGATGCTCTGCCACCTCCTGAACCCACTGTGGACTGGTGTGCTGAACCTCTGTTCTTGACGGGAGCCCGGGGACCATGGCATCATGGGGTGCAGGCGGTCTTGCCGGCCCCGGGGGAGGCAGTGGCTCGCTGCGCAGGTGACTGCTGTGTGCACTCGATGTGTTTTAGTGTTGCTGTCCCCGTGGCTGTCATGCTGCACCGCGGAAAGGTATTGTTTGCATAACAGCATCCTAGGCTTCAAATGTTAGAAGGGAGAACCACGGTAGCCATCCGATCCTGCAGGACCTGGCTTCTCAGTTGCCCCCAGGCCCCAGGTGCCTTTCTGTATAATGAAGTGTCTCTTTGAGTGGCTGGTATGTTTTGGGTTGTTTTTTTTTTTTTTTTTGCATTTTTCTGAAGTTGGAAATGGGGAGGCAGTCAGACAGACTCCCGCATGTGCCCAACCAGGATCCACCCGGCATGCCCACCAGGGGGCGATGCTCTGCCCATCTGGGGCATCGCTCTGTTACAACCAGAGCCATTCTAGCGCCTGAGGCAGAGGCCATGGAGCCATCCCCCGCGCACCTGGGCCATCTTTGCTCCAATGGAGCCTTGGCTGTGGGAGGGGAAGAGAGAGACAGAGGAAGGAGAGGGGGAGGGGTGGAGAAGCAGATGGGCACTTCTCCTGTGTGCCCTGGCCAGGAATCGAACCCGGGACTCCTGCATGCCAGGCCGACGTTCTACCACTGAGCCAACCGGCCAGGGCCGGCTGGTATGTTTTTAAGACCACCTTGAGTATCTATTCCTAGTAAGCACTGTTGTTAAACTTGAAAGGGGCGAGGTGTAGGGGGGAGAGTGCTTTCTGAGTTGCTGTGACTTTAGTGTGTACATTGTCAAGCATTCCTGTATGTCTGTCCTACCTGTCAAACTGGAACATCTTCCCCAAACTGGAGCAGGGCAGCATGCTTTTCTACCTGGCCCAGCCTGCCCCCCTTCCAAGAAAGCACGGTCAGTTCGGTTTTCAGTTTGAGGCTTTTAAATCAACTGGACTGCGTGCTTCTGGGCATTGTAGCAGTTGAGACAGGAAAACACCATATTCTTTTTCAGATTGCATTGATTTATTTCACCTTTTGCAGTGGGTTGTTGGCAACTGTTCCCTCTCACTCCAAGAAGCAGAGAGGGCTGGGGATGGCCAGCTTGCTGGGGCTTGGGGGGCTCAGGGGCTTGGGGCTCAATAACCTGATTAGTTAAGTCACTGCTCTTCGATGAAGACTCCCTTCCAGACGCCATTGTGAGTGGTGCAATGAGAAATTGAAATGTTCAGACTCCAGTGACCTAGTCCCACCTGCTGGTCCTTTTGGTGGGGGCAGCGGGGAGGGTGCCTGACCTCTTGCAGATAAAACCCAGTGGGGGGTTGCAGGGAAGGGGTGAGCTGGGGGCTGGCCATCATTGTAATTACGGGATCTGTTCGTGCCATTGGGATCTACTCCCCCCTCCCCAGCCCTTCTAGAGTACCTCCCTGATTCTGCACTGTGGGGCTCCCCCAAGACTCGAGTGTCAGATCCCAAGCTGCACCAACTCTGCTCGCTGTCTTCCCACAGGGTCAGGGTGGTGTCCTTGAGCTCAACAAGTCTCCTCTCTTTGTGTCCCAGTTTCTAAGCCTCAGCTGCCAGCATCCTTAAAAAAAAAAAAAAAAAGATTTTCAAACACTAAAAAGAAGAATCCTCCCACCCTCAATTCTTTCCTGGGCTTAAATCCAGCTCTGCCGCCCCCTTTGGCATGCCCTTGGGCATTGCACTTTACCTTGGCAGGCCCAGTGGGAGACGGATGAGAACATCTGCCCGTAGGGTAGGGGCTTCCGAAAGACAGGAGAGAGACACTTGAGGAGGAAGCTTCACTAATGCCCGGGTTTTATGCTGGGCACTCCAGTCAGGGTGAGAGGCCAGCCACGAAGAGGACCCAAAACCAAGCATCTTTCAGGGTTAGGTTGTGGGTGTTGGTGGGGGAGCGGGCAAGAAGTGGGCAGAAGCAGTGTGATGAGGACACTAAATGACACTAAGTGAGGTTCTGCCTGCATGTCCCAGCACAGTGGAGAAGAGGACCTGGTTGGTGGGTTCTGAGCAGCCTTTTATATATATATATATACTTTTTTTTTTCAACAGAGACAGAGAGAGAGAGTCAGAGAGAGGGACAGATAGGGACAGACAGACAGGAAGAGAGATGAGAAACATCAATTTTTTATTGTGGCACCTTAGTTGTTCATTGATTGCTTTCTCATATGTGCCTTGACCATGGACCTTCAGCTGACAGAGTAACCCGTTGCTCAAGCCAGCGACCTTGGGTCCAAGCTGGTGAGCTTTGCTCAAACCAGATGAACCTGCACTCAAGCTGGAGACCTCAGGGTCTTGAACCTGGGTCCTCCGCATCCCAGTCCGATGCTCTTTCCACTGTGCCACCGCCTGGTCAGGCCCTAGCAGCCTTTTTAAGGGCCTTGTGTGTCTTTAAATGCCCTACCCCTCCTCACAATTGGTTCCCAGCCTGAGCTGCTGGGGCCAGAGGCACACCAGCTTCCCCAGCCACCCTGGACACCGCGTTCCCTCTGGATGGAGAGGGAAGGAGACTGTTCTGGGAAATGGGACCGCCTTGACATAAATGGTCCCTGCTGAGCTCAGCACAACCCACAGTCGGGCACGGGCTCCTCCATTTACTACAATTTCCACTTCCGCTGCCAGGTTGCCGACATATATTGGTAGAAATGCTTCCTCCAAGCCGCCTGGGTTTTTTTGTTTTTTGTTTTAAAAAACAACAATGGGCCCTGGCCGGTTGGCTCAGTGGTAGAGCATCGACCTGGCGTGCAGAAGTCCCGGGTTCGATTCCTGGCCAGGGCACACAGGAGAGGCACCCATCTGCTTCTCCACCCCTCCTCCTCTCCTTCCTCTCTGTCTCTCTCTTCCCCTCCCGCAGCGAGGCTCCATTGGAGCAAAGATGGCCCGGGCGCTGGGGATGGCTCCTTGGCCTCTGCCCCAGGTGCTAGAGTGGCTCTGGTCACGACAGAGCGATGCCCCGGGGGGGGGCAGAGCATCGCCCCCTGGTGGGCAGAACATTGCCCCTGGTGGGCGTGCCGGGTGGATCCTGGTCGAGCGCATGCGAGAGTCTGTCTGACTGTCTCTCCCCGTTTCCAGCTTCAGAAAAATACAAAAAAATAAAAAATAAAAAAAATAAAAAATAAATAAATAATTTAAAAAAAAAACAAAACAAACGTTCTAATTATTATAGAGCAGAAACCAACTCATTGACAGCCAGCAGCTTTATTTATTTGTGCAACCAATCTGGAAGCGTAGGGACCAGGAAACAGTGCCAGGACCGGATCTTAATTAGCCTCCCTGCCTTGCTTGGCCCTGGAGCAGCAAGTCAGGGAGAGAGGGGGCAAATGCGGCTGCAGACCACCAGAGGTGAGTTAAGGTTGGTTGAGGCACAGAACCTTGGCACAGAAGAAAATATTGAGCCCCTTAAAAAAAAGAGAGAGACGGGGAAAATAAAAATACATATTAACTATATTTTTAAATAAATAAAAAATATCATGTACTATTAATGTTAAAATTGCACATATGAAACCAAACTTGGTGTTATTAGAAAAAAGTATAAAGTTGGGGTTGTAGGGGGCCCTTCAGAAGTCGGGGCCCAGGGTGCGCTCCGGGTGCGCCCGCCATTGAATCCGCCTCTGCAGACCACCCACCACGAGTGTTCCCTGAGGGATGGGAGAGGCAGCAGAGCCCAAATGGAGAGCCAAGTGGCAGGCAGTGGGTGACCTTGGGCAAGTCCCTGCTCGGCTCAAATAGAGGTCTTTAACCTAAAAGCCTCTGGCTCTAGCTTTCCCTGCGTCCCCTAATAATTCCCAAGGGTAGCATCATAAAAGCATTATCTACAGGAAAGTACTGTACTCATCTGTAAAATCTGTCTTTGAAGAAATACCATGGGATGGACGCAGTCACATGCATGGGTGACCTCGAGTCATGGAACCAGGGTTTGGATCCCCTGACACTCACATGCCGGGCAACCTTGAGAATTAGGTGGAAGCACCAGTTTTCTCCTGGGTGGGGCAGATTTACCTCACGGAGCCGCCATGGCGGTATAGCAGAGAGAGGTGTTAAGATAACACCAAAAAAACCAATCCTACCACTTGTAGACATTGACCTGCAGTGTCCTCTAACCTCTCTGTGCCTCAGGTTCCTCCTGTTACCTGGTTATGACAACAGTGCCCACTCATGGGACTGCTGGTGAATGAGACATGGCTTTGTAGTTGGGACTCCAGTCTCTCCTCTTGCCCCATGTCCTCAGCACTCCCAAAGTGGCCACGCGGCTGCCAAACAAGCCCCATGGTCCAGATGGGAAGGGGCACGTGGCACGGGAGGCCTGGTTTGTGAAGGGAAGCCCCTCCCAGCAGCCACCTGCTCCCATCTCACTGGCCAAGGCCCAGTCACATGGCCACTCCTAGAGGGAGGCTGGGAGTGTGGTGTCTCTCCCCGCGGGGGAGAAAGGAGCTGATGCCTGGAGTAGCTACTGAGGGAGCCACACATCGAGTATGGTTTTCCCATAGGGACAGCCTCAGAGCCAAGTGGAGGTGCCCTCAGTCCAGACGAGGAGCAGGGACCATCCACTGTATCCCACATTCCCCACACAGTGTCTGATGGGCCTGGCCGGGCAGCTCTAAGCAGCGTGTGAGGTCCCATGTACAGGAGTGGCTGGGGGTTGGGGATCTTCTTCTATCCTGGGGCACGGAGGACACTCTCAGAGAGGGGTGTAGACAAGATCAAGATGGATTCTCGGAGAACAGTAGCCAACAGTCTGTGACAGCCTCCCTAGGCCAGGTACCAGGAGAGGGACTTAGAAGGGTGATTGTTTCGCTCTCTCCTCAGCACTGCTCATGCTGCTGCTGGCCCATGTCACAGATGAGAAAACTGAGGTCGGTGAGGTTGTTGCCTGACCCAGGTCGTACATCTAGACCAGGAGTCCCCAAACTTTTTATACAGGGGGCCATTTCACTGTCCCTCAGACCATTGGAGGGCCGGACTATAAAAAAACCTATTAACAAATCCCTATGCACACTGCACATATCTTATTTTAAAGTAAAAAAAACAAAACGAGAACAAATACAATATTTAAAATAAAGAACAAGTAAATTTAAATCAACAAACTGACCAGTATTTAAATGGGAACTATGCTCCTCTCACTGACCACCAATGAAAGAGGTGCCCCTTCCGGAAGTGCGGTGGGGGCTGGATAAATGGCCTCAGGGGGCCGCATGTGGCCCGCGGGCCGTAGTTTGGGGACCCCTGATCTAGACGGAGCTCACGCTCACGTTTAACTTGTCTAAATTCAAGCTGTGTCCTTATGGTCCCGCCTCTACCGTCCACTGGTACCTTGTGCATGAGAGGACCATCCCACACGGACCCAGCATGTACACAGCAGCCTCGTCCCTGCTCCGCCTTCTTGCCCTGTCTCGGGGCCCTATATAGCCCCCTCCTCTTCACCCATCTTTGTGAGTTAGTTTTTGGACTTCCAGTCTTAATCAATTCCTTTAAGAAAGTTTCTCTCCTTTTTATCAGAAACAGTCCCACTCGAGGGTCAGGGACCGTTAGAATCTCCCCAGAGGCCCTGTGTCCCAGCTTCCGTGACAAGCTATGTGGGATCTTACTCAGGCAGCCCTGTGTGAAGGGGCTATTTTAAAGGCTGACAGTCTGAAGCTTGTCACTGCAATCTGTCACTCCCTTTCACGAGTCACAAGAGCTATATGGAATAGAATTTCTAGGGTTTTTAAATTTTTTTCCAATGTAGATTTTTCTAGGCCATATTCAGAAAAGCTCTCAGGGTTCATCAGCTGAAACACTACTGGTATGGGGCTCCCGGATGTGTGGCCATCTCCAGGGAGGGTGGGGGTTAGCCCCCCGGTGATGGTGCTGGTGGGGAAGTCAGAGCCTCTGGGGTCCTTTCAGCCTCCATCAGCTCTGTAGTTGAGAAGGCGAGAGCCAGGAGAGGCACAGCGAGGGGTCAGGACTAGAACTCAAGATCCTCTGTTTGTAGGAGGGGGTGTCTCCTTTCCTTCTGCCGTTCCCAGGAGGGAACTGTATCCACGTTTTATTCTTTGTCCTTAACTCGTTCCAGTCAGAGCCAGGGAGATGAAATTGCCAATGTTGAGTAGGAGCAAAGGGTCTGAGAGTATTTGTTGTGGGAGCTGGATGTAGCCATGCAGTGAAATTTGAGGCAGAGAAAGAATGTTCTAGAAAGAATCTAGCAAGTACAAAGGCCCTGGGGTGCAAATGAGTTCCTCATGTTCAAGGAACAGAAGGGAGGTCGATATGAAGAGAATGGAATGACTGAGGAGGGAAGCAGCTGGAGAGGAGGGTGGAAAGGCAGTCAGGGCCACATAGTGTCAGGCCGGTGTCATTGGAGGGCACTTGGATGCGACTCTTTCTCCACTGGGACACTGTTGGACAATGTTAGGCAGCAAAGTGGCCTCACCTAATGTACGTTGTGGGAAGTTCATTCTGGTGGCCCTGTGAAGAGTCAATTGCTGAGGAGAGCGATGAGTGTGGAAGGAGATAGGAGGAGATTGCAACTGCCCAGGCAAGAGATGGTGCTCACTCAGACTAGAGTGGTAGTGACTGCCAGTATCCAAGCTGTGCAGGATGCAGACATTTCTGAGCCTCTGCTGTCTGTTGCATGGAGCCTGGCACTGGCCAAAGACTGGGCCTGCCTGCAAACAACTTGTTTCTTGCCTTCAAGAAGCATCTTCAGGTTAAGTGGACAAGTAAATCATTCACCTTGGTTGATTCGTATCTGCCTCCTTTGACGTAAGCAGAGAGGCCTCCAGCTCTGAAACCCAGAAAGGCATCTGTGAACCGTGTTTCACAAGACACATTCCCACCGTCTTTTTTGTGGTGTTCCCTTTTCTTCTGGAAGTATGAGCGTTCTCCCAGACATGGGGGCAAACTTGGCCTTCATCTACATGTCTGGTCCTCCCTTCTATACTTGGAGGGACCCTTGGTTGCTGGTGACAGGAATGTGACTCTGCCAGGCTTGAGAAAACACAGAAAGCACTGGCCCATGCGACAGCAAAGGCCGAGAGTCTGCATCCAGGCTGGGTCTGCTGAGGCTGGGTGAGCCTGTGCAGACCCCTGCTAGCTGTGGCTTAAAGCCGCAAAGGTGGTTTTTTTCTCATGAAGCCCCAAGTCTTGTGTCCCAGGAGCTTACCAGGGGACCCATACTGATGAAACAGTCACCATCTCAAACATCTCGATTGTCACGCCCAAGGGAAGAAAATAAAACGGTGGGGAGAGGGGTGGTCATTGGGGAGTTAAATGTTCCAGTCATCCAGAAAGCGATAAATCACTTTCTTTCAAAACTCAATGTCCAAAACTAAGTTCAAGGGTCCATCAACTGCATGCCCAGAAAGAAGAAAACCAGAAATATGGATGGGCAGCCCTGGTGACCTCCAGCATCCAGGAATTCTCAGCATCGAGGCCCTTGTGTGCCCGTCCGTCCCCACCTCCAGTTCACGGAGTTCCTGTGTCCTGAGAGCTGGCCGCATCTGGGGGCTGGTTCCCTCTAAGATGTGGTGTGACAGCCAGTGCCCACAGACCAGGTCCCTGGACCTCATGCCCCTTCAGAAAGCCAATCACCATCCTCAGCACCCAGAGCTCAGAAAAAGACCACTGGCCCTGCATGGGGCCGTGGGGCCCTCAGTACTCATAGTGGGTCCAGAGTCCAGCACGGTGCCAGAGCAGCCTGGGTCACAGCTGTGCATGTGGTGGGTGGGGAAAGGGCAGCAGACCTGTTCCCACAGAATTGATGCAGCACAAGATCCACGTGTGTGCCACACCTTGGTGGTTGCTTCCTGGCCATCGGGCACAGTGTCATATGTTTAAACGCCTTTCGAGGTTGCTCTGAGCTCTTTCAGCTGTAAACAACAGAAGCCGGAGGGTCTTAAACCACAAAGTAAACATATCTGGTCATACGATTGAAAAGTTGGGCCGGCTTTGCACGGGACTGCCAACGGTGTCTGTGGGGCAGTCGGGCAGTGCGTCCCTCTGAGACTCTTTCTCTGTCCCCTTCTCTCCCTCCACCAGCTGCTCTGCTGTCCTCCTGTGTGTCACTCTCAGAAAGCCTGTCCCCCACCCCCAACTCAGTAGCCTCAGGAGCTGGAATCCCAGAACAGGACTGGGATCTCATTGTCCAAGATAAGGTTATGTGCCGACCTTCTGAGGGGCAGCTGACCAGACGACCATGATGGCCACTGGAGCCTGGGCCCGAAAGCGGGAGTAGGGAAAGGAAAGGGTTCATCTGCCAAAGGACAGGGGACCCATGGCCCTAGGTGAAGAGGAGTGTCTTCTCCACAGGAACTAAGAAGGGTGTGGCGAGGTGGTCACTTTAATGCAAGTGGAGGACAGAGGGTGACAGTTCAGGGTTGGAGGATGGAGTCAGATATGGGCCCTGAGGTCTTTTGTTGGGACCTCTGAGGGTTTTGTTGTGCCCAGGAGCCTGAGGCAGGATATGCAGGGTGTGTAAAAGACCAGACTTTGAATACATCTGTCATGAAACGCTGGACAGAGGCTCAGGACCTGCGGAGGATTGCAGGGTCTGTGTTGCCTTTGGTCCCCCGGAGGCCCCAATTCCTCAAGGTCTGTGCCCTGGGGAACCTCAGAGAACAGGTCCCCTGTTGTTTGCTCAGTGTTGAGTTGGGCTGCAGCTGCTGGTGCCTGCCTTTGACAATGCCCTGGGCTGAGGGATTCTGGAAGGGTTGTCACAGAAACACAGGAAATTTCCAGTCACTGTGGGGCAAGGGCAGGGCAGACCCAGAGATGCCTGGTGAGGGCCATTCCTGTGCCATTGCATGTGATGCCTCTGGGCTGGGTGCAAGGGCCTGCACCCAGGTGTCTGCTGCAGCAGAAAGAGCCAGGTTATAAAGGGGGGATGAGCAGGGGCTGCATACACTGCTACTCCCAGAGGCCTGTGACCTGGGAAGTTGCCATGGCAGCAGTGGTTCTAGCTGAAGAGCCTGGCATTCCTTGCTAAAGCTGACCCACAGGGATGCTGACTTGGACCCTGCCCCCCCCCTCCCGCCAGCCTAGTCCACAGCCCTGTGTTTATCACCCACATTTGGATCAAGGTCCTGGAAAGGGGTCAGCTCAGGCAGCCAGCAGCAGCCCTGCCTCTTTGCACAATGATAGCGGGTCCCAGAGAGCCAGCAGAGGCCATGCCTTGGTGTGACATGAGACACACACATAATGGTGGGTGAGGGTCCCTAGATCCATCTAGACCACCCACTGTCTTCCTAGGTCCAAAACTGATGCCAGGTGAGGGCAAATCCACAACACATGAGAAGGCCGCTTGGATTGAGGTGGATTACTTGTGAAGATGCCTCTTCCCAGACAGCCAGAGTGGAAGCCACCTGGGTGGCTATGCTGTGCAGTGAACCTCCCTGCCACTTCCCAGCTGGGTGAACTTAGGCCACATAGTCAACCTCTCTGAGCCTCATAAACCAGGGACAGTAACAGTATTGAGCTTAGGCAGGTAAAGTGCATGGAATATGTGTGGCCCCTTGTTGGAGGAAAGCCAAAGCACCGAGTGACTTTCTGTTCCCATCCTGAGAAAGTGAAGGTCGAGGCCAAGCACTTGTGACTGAAAGCAGTCGTGTCCAGGGAAGGCCCAAGGACGTGGGTGTTTAGCCCAACTGGAGCTTTCTGCAGGCCAGGAATCAGACAGCAGATAGTGTTTTGTCTCAGAAAGGGCAAGAGAAATCTAATCAGTTTTGCAAAACTAAGTAATAAAATTGTACACTGTATTCTGCTTCTTAGTTCCTTATGCAAGATGACATATTTCTGCTTAATAAATTGGATAGCTGATCTCTCCAATGCACCTCAATCCTGGAGAGATTGGGGTCCTCCACTTGCAGTATTGTTGTTGCTGCCTCATTCCTTTGCAGCTCCTCTTCATGAAACCTTGAACATTAACAAGTGGTGCCCAAACAGGGACTTGAAGAGAAAATAAGTCTTCGAGATTGCTTTCGGTTTTCAGCCCGAGGAACCAGAGGAATTCATGGGGACAGGAAAGTCCCTACTCTGGAACAGTGGAGCAATGGGGAATTCCCCATCAAGCAACTATGAAGCTTATTCGCAGTTGCCTAAGACATTGTTACATCGTTCAGGAGTCAAAGTTAAGAGAGGAACTTTTGATGAACTATGGTATTTAGTTAGAAGGCATTGTTATTGGTTTACTCCCACAGGGGAAAAAAAGTACTTAATTTACAACAGTGGAGATTAGTAATGAACTCTCTGGAGAACTCATCAGAGTAAAGAAACCATTCCTTTAAAAGTCTGGTCCTTATGTTCTTTAATTGAAATTGCCCTGAAACCTTTGCAGTCGGATCCAGGAGAAGATGAAAATCCTTTAAGTTCTTGTGAAATGCCTAGACCTTTGTTGGACAACGAGGGTCATTTGGCCTCTGATGAAGAAGAACATTTGTCTTCTAAACAATAAAAGGAGCAACTGTTTGAATTACAGTCTAAACTTTCTGACACAGAAGTTCGACATAGTACTAACCCTTTCAAAACTGACCAAGATAATTGGCCTCAGCCTCCTCCTTCTGTTGCTCCCTCTGCTCCACCACCATTTTCCTTGTATCCAGCCCTACCCACAGAAGCCCCCTCTGCTAATCCATTTGTAGATTCAGTACCTATTGTTATACCTGAAAAACAAGCTAAGGAACCTATTTTTACCCCTTTTAAGAGATGGGTGGTGCAAGCTAGATAAGACGGGGATTTAGAATTCATAAGTCCAGCATCAGAAGCTTTTCCTGTCACACTCACTCCATTTGGACCTAATCCACCATTCCCCCACAGAGGTTTTTATGCTCAGTATGACCAAATCCCTGTCAAAACTCTTAAAGAGTTAAAAATAGCTTGCTCCCAGTATGGAACTAACTTTCCTTATAGGCATGGATTGCTATCCTCCTTCATAGACTCTGAACATTTATTCCCAAATAATTGGGAGATGTTAGCTTGAACTGTTCTTTCAAAAGTGGAATATTTACAATTTATGACTTGGTGGGAAGATTAGGCTCATATTCAAGCTAATCAGAATGCTAACGCTAATCTTCCTTTTAAAATTACACAACAGGTGAGCTTTTTGGACAGGGACAGTTTGCTGACTTGCAACAGCAATGTGGGATGAGTGATTGTGTTGTGGAACAAGTTAAATCATACTGTAAAAATGCTTGGCAGAGAATAGCTACCCCAGGGGAGGTGACGCCTTCCTTTGTTAATGTTAAACAAGGAGTCTCTGAGCCTTATGTTGATTTTCTTGCAGAATTCCATGATGTGTTGCTAAAACGATCCCACAAGTGAAACTCAGAGACATGTTACTTCCAGTAGTTGCTTTTGATAATGCTAATGCTGAATGTCAGAGACCCTTACGTCCCATTCGTGCCAATGATGTTAATATAGCAGATAATGTTAAAGCTGGCGCTGATATTGGCACCCCTTTATAACATGAATCTTTTGGCTGCAGCAATTAAGGGAGTTAGTCCCTATGAATCAAAGACCAAGTTAAGATGACTTTTGAACAAAACCTTCAATGACAATTGGGTGTTGCTGATATTGTGAGACAAATTACCAATCATTATCCCAAATCTGAACTCAGTGATTTTCTTGAGAGAACTTTTAATCTACCAAAAATTGTGAAAGATTCTCCAGTTCAAGGTGACACTTATTTCACTAATGCTAATAAGGATGGCTTTTCAGCTTATTTTGACCCTCAACAGCGATGTTGTTTCTCAGGTTGTAAATCCATCCAGAAGGCTGAATTGTTTGCCATCCTTACATTATTGTCAGATGTAGCAGATCCTATTAATATAGTTTCTGGTTCTCAGTACTCCACCAATGCTGTTCAATTTCTTGAAACTTACCTTATCTAGATCCTCTGTTGATGATACACTTTTTTCTGTTTTCTCTAACTAACAAAATATTATTCACACTCGTTCTAATCCTCTATATATTGTTCATATTCATTCTCATTCTAATTTATCAGGTCCTATGGTTGCAGGTAATCAAATTGATCAATTGATTATAGGTAATGTCTCCTCAGCTACAGATTTCCATGCACTTACTCATCTTAATTCTGCTGGCCTCCGCAAAAGGTTTTCTCTTACTAGACAACAGGCTCAGAAGATTGTGAGCCACCTGCAGTCCTCTCACCATTATACCCTTTTCAGGAGGAGTTAATCCTCATGGCTTGCATCCTAATCAGGTTTGGTAAACAGATGTGACCCATATTCCTTCATTTGGGAAACTCTCCTATGTTCATGTTTCCATTGACACTTTCTCAGGATATTTATCGGCCACACCTGCTACTGGAGAACAAATACGTCATGTTATCCAAGACTCTTTTAGAAATATTTGCTGTCATGGGCATCCCTTTGGGCATTAAAACTGACAACAGTTCTGCATACACTGCCTCGGCATTTGGTCAGTTTTGTCAACAATGGCAAACTACACATACAACGGGCATCACTTATAACCCTCAAGGGCAAGCCATCGTTGAAAGAGCTCATCGTACATCGAAAGCCATGTTACTTAAACAAAAAAAACAAAAACGTGAATAAAGGAGAACCGCCTATAATACAATTAGCCAGACCTCTTTTTACTTGAAATTTTTTAGACATCAGAAATGATACGATTGATACAGCTGCTGAAATACACCACCTGAAACAGCCTTTAACTATTAGAACACAACCCATTTATTGGAAAGATGATAATGGGTAATGGAAAAAGGGATTAGTCAAAATATGGGTGTGAAGATTTGCTCTTATCTCCACCGATATGAGAGACCAGTGGATGCCTTCCAGAAGATTGAAGCCTCGGCATGAGTCAGAAGTGGAAGAGAGGGAGATTTGACATCTTTGAGCCGCCAGAAGAAGAAATGGAGAAACTGAGCCTAGAGCCAAAGGTTATCAGAGAGTGAAGATGAAGACAACTGTAACACAAAAAGCTGAACCACCTACTTGGGGGCAACTAAAGAAACTTACCCAGGAGGCAGAAATTGTTTTAATTGGGACTAAGACTCCAAAAATGTCCTCAACTGTTTCTGGCCATGTTGGTTGTTGTGTCCGTAACAGTAAGTGGAACTAACGATTCTTACTGGGCTTATATTCCTAGTCATCCTTTAAATAGGCCTGTTAATTGGAAAGACACCCCTTTTTCTGCCTATGTTAATGATTCTGTTTGGCTTCCAGAACCATTTTATGGCCATGGACCCTTAAAGCCTGAAGAAATGGGATGGGTTATATCAAATTATACCGTGGGCTCAGTTAGATTACCCATTGGCATAGGTGCAGGAGACAATTGCTTAAAGATAAAATCACAGGGTTGGTTATCTACTATAAAAAAAATGGGTCACAACACCTTATTCTTTATATAATTATATATAATATTACAAGGGAGGACCTTTCAGAATGAGTCATCTAATGGCACTACTGATAGTGTTCCCAATCTTCCTAATTGTCAGCAAAGGCATGCTAATAGTATAGATAATTAGATAATGTGGAAAAGATGTAAAGGAGAAATTGGAAGAGTACTTCTTAATACTTCCTATGGAAGCCTCATTGATTGGGCCCCAGTTGGCTCTGCTCAGACCAAATATTCTTTACATACATTAACCAGGAAAAGAGGGAATAACACCATATTCACAAGTAGCACTGGAGAGCCTATTGTATGGCATGGTGGAGGAATGTCTCCCCTGGCTCCTCACTTTATAGAAGGACCTACACACAGATTTATGGAAAATTGGAATAGATCTACATCATATGAGTGCATGGAAAGGTTCATATATTTATCAATCAGAAAACTATTCATTGACATTTACATGCAATGAATCTCATAATATACAGGCTTGTGTATGTCTGCCTTATATGTTCATGATAGGTCCTGTGTTCTGGAATGAATCTATTAATCTCATTACCTGTGTGAACTGTTCTTTTTATACATATCTCAATTCCTCTGTTAATTATAAGCAGTCTGTTGATTCTGTGTATATACTTAAAGCCAGAACAGGAGTCTGGATCCCTGTTCAGATGCATAGACAATGGCAAAACTCACCTGAAATGAATTTAATAGATGAGGCTCTAAAAAAGATATTACACAGAAGAAAATGTTTTATAGGTATGTTAATCGCTGCTATGATTGGAACTATAGCTATCACAGGCACTGCAGCAGCAGCAGGAGTTGCTCTTCATCAGTCTATACAAAACACAGACTGTGCAAAATAGGCATGAACATTGATTGATAGTTGTATTGAGAGTCAAATAGCAGATTTACAACAGAGAGTAGTACTATTTGGAGATCAATTGTGTTGGGCAGATAAAATATATATTATGCTCACTTTGTTAAAGATGGTGCTGCCCACGTGGAGGCCATTGCCCAGGTGATATTAATGTGTGTCTCTGTGGGCTGTGGGCAGGCAGGATCCTTGTAGCCTGGGGCTTGGTTTTAGGACTAAGCCTTTCCCACTCTTTTTGATGTGGGATGGTACAATCCCATCATGCCCCAGATAAGTGACTTTGTATTAGAGACTTCCCTATTTTGTATATTGGATTAAAGGTTTTGATTTCTACACTATAAAGTGGGGGCAGAACGGGAGCTTGCGCTCTTGGTTCCTGAGATTATCATTAGAGGAGAGAGCAGAGAGGAGAGCAGAGAAAGGCCACGTGGAGAAGCAGCCAAGATGGTGGAGTGTTGAGTGAGAAGCCAGTTCATGCAGTTTGTGCAGGGAGAAGGAAGGAGACAGGGAACAGAGGAGAATAAAGTCTGGTGAACTAGAAACCTTTGATTCTAGGAAACTCGGATAAGTCAGTAGCTTTGTGAGCACTGAATGAGTGGGTTTTGGAGCCCAGTGTGTGTTTCTACTTGCCCGCCAGGTGCAAGCTAGGATTAAAGATGAAGGCCCATCAGTTTTTGGCTCCGTTGTTTCTTTACCGACTGTCCGAATCCAATGCGAACCTGCATGGCCCTGGCCCTGGCTACTGGCTTTACAAATTGGTAAGTTTACAACATCAAATAAAACTGAAATGTGATAGGAATATTACTACTTTTTGTGTAACCCCACATCCATATAATGAGACTAATTTTCCTTGGGATAAAGTTATAAGACATTTGCTTAATCAAGGTAATATATCTATGAAAATACAACAGTTACAACAAGATATATATGACACTTTCAGAGAAAAACTGGAATTCCTTTCTGGTGCACCTTTATTAAGTAGTATTGCTGATGGATTATCTGAACTAAACCCAGTTAAACATTTACAATTATTAGAAGCTTCTACAATAAGTGCATTAATCGTCATTGCTGTTTTATGTTTTTGTATTTGCTGAGTCTGGAGAAGGAGCAGAAGTGACTTACATTGTTCCAAAGGACGAGCCTCCTTGTACCCCATAATGTTGCAGAATGAGTTAAACAAAAAAGGGGGAGATGTTGGAGGAAAGCCAAAGCACTGAGTGACTTTCTGTTCCCATTCTGAGGAAGTGAAGGTTGAGGCCAAGCACTCGTAACTGAAAGCAGTCATGTCCAGGGAAGGCCCAAGGACGTGGGTGTTTAGCCCAACTGGAGCTTTCTGCAGGCCAGGAATCAGACAGCAGATAGTGTTTTGTCTCAGAAAGGGCAAGAGAAACCTAATCAGTTTTGCAAAACTAAGTAATAAAATTGTACACTGTATTCTGCTTGTTAGTTTCTTATGCAAGATGGCATATTTTTGCTTAATAAATTGGATAGCTGATCTCTCCAAGGCACCTCAATCCTGGAGAGATTGGGGTCCTCCACTTGCAGTATTGTTGTTGCTGCCTCATTCCCTTGTGGCTCCTCTTCAGGAGACCCTGAACATTAACAACAGCCCCTGGTGAATGTTCCAAAACACTATAGTGCTGGTCAAGGGGGAAAAGCCATAAAAAATACCTGAGAGGCATATAAGTTTAACATGCACCCCCCCCCCCCCAAATAATGGTAAGTAATCACTCCCCATCAACCAAATACATCTTCCTCTCCCAGGATGGATCTATCCATAAAAATGCAAATTTCTCTGTTGAAATTGCAGTGGCTTTGAGGGACACACTTTTGTCCCAGAAAATGTCTGATTAAATGAAGACACAGAAAGAGCTTTGGCTTTATAAGAAAGCACACAGTTCTCCCATGATTGCCAAGAAACAGTTTCTAGATCAGGGGTGTATTCGGGGCTTCAGGCTGGAGAGGTTGAGTGTCCAGGGGGCAGTGGGACTTTTCTTCTGAACCCCTGGAGTCCATCCACAGGGCAGAGGAAGGAGAGTGTTGGGTGTTGGGGACCTGGAACTTCTGAGGGCCACAAATGCTCCTAGACTGGCTCGACCACGCTGTCATAGTAATGGTGAAGGCGGCTGTCCAGCTAACCACAGCCAGTGCAGCTCATCTTCACATGACACGCGCACACACCCAGGTGTCGACATGCAGCCTGAGATGCCATCCTCACAGTGTGCCGAGGAGGGAGTCATGCTGTGGCTCCTGCTTCACGGAGGAGGAGGCGGCTTCCAGAGCCCAAGGAAGTTCAACTTTGACTTTCAGTTCAGGGAGAGTTTGTCCATGTAGTGCCAGAGCTTGGGGCTCATAGCTGGTGCAGCAACCACGGCCTCAGGGGGGGTCCAACTACAAAACATTCTTCGACAACTCACATCAGGCACAATCCCCTGGCTTGAAATGGGGTGTGAGAGAGAATATAATGAGTGTTGAGTCTGAAACAGGAAGACAGCACCATTTTCTAGGACAGTGACCATAGAAAGAAAGGACAGTTGAGCCCACCATATACTGTACTTGTGCACGCAGTGGTTCAACTGCTGTAACACAGTAGCACAGATGGCAGCTCAAACCACAGGTATTTACAGTCCCCATCGTGGAGGCTAGGGGTTCAAGATACAGGTGTGGCAGGGCTAGTTGCTCCTGAAGCCTCTCTCCTTGGTGTGTAGATGGCTGTCACCTCCCTGTGTCCTCACATGGTCATCCCCCTGTGTCTGTGTCTTGATCTCTTCTATAAGGACACTACTAGTCACATTGGACTAGGACCCACCTCAATGACCTCATTTTGCTTGATAAACTTTTTAAAAATTCTACCTGCAACTATGGTCACATTCTGAGGTCTTAGAGGTCAGGACTTCAACATATGATTTGGGGGACATAATTCAGCCTATAAAACAATCTCTTTTTATTTCTTCTTTTCCAAGTGAGAGGAGGGGAGATAGACAGACTCCTGCATGAGCCCTGACTGGGATCTACCTGGCACCCCCCATCTGGGGCTGACGCTCTGCCCATCTGGAGCCATGCTCACAACTGAGCTATTTTTAGCACCTGAGGCAGAAGCTCTACAAAGCCATCTTTAGCACCCAGGGCCAACTTGCTTGAACCAATTGAGAGATGGCTGCAGAAGGGGAAGAGAGAGAGAGAGATAGAAAGAAAGAAAGAAAGAAAGAAAGAAAGAAAGAAAGAAAGAAAGAAAGAAAGAAAGAGAGAAAGAAAGAGAGAAAGAAAGAGAGAAAGAAAGAGAGAAAGAAAGAGAGAAAGAAAGAAAGGAGAGCAGGAGGGATGGAGAAGCATATGGTCATTTCTCTTGTGTGCCCTCATCAGGAATCAAACCCATGACATCCACACACTGGTCTTATGCTCTATCACTGAGCCAACCAGACAGGTCAAGTCAATCTTTTCACCTTTCTCAGGGACACACGTTCCCCAGAACACACCAGATAGAAGTCTCTTTGGCATAGACAATGGCCTGAAAATCTCTCCTCAGTGTGGTCTGCTCCCAGGGCACAAGGGTGTGATTGGGGATTACTGTGGACATGACTGCCACAGATGCACACAGAGCAGAGGTCTGCTCCCAGGGCACAGGGTGTGATCGGGGACTACTGTGGACATGACTGCCACAGATGCACACAGAGCAGAGGTCTGCTCCCAGGGCACAAGGGTGTGATCGGGGACTACTGTGGACATAACTGCCACAGATGCACACAGAGCAGAGGCCTGCTCCCAGGGCACGAGGGTGGTATTCGGGGACTACTGTGGACATGACTGCCACAGATGCACACAGAGCAGAGGTCTGCTCCCAGGACACAGGGTGGGATTCGGGGACTACTGTGGACATGACTGCCACAGATGCACACAGAGCAGAGGTCTGCTCCCAGGGCACGAGGGTGTGATCGGGGACTACTGTGGGCATAACTGCCACAGATGCACACAGAGCAGAGGTCTGCTCCCAGGGCACGAGGGTGTGATCAGGGACTACTGAGGACATGACTGCCACAGATGCACACAGAGCAGAGGTCTGCTCCCAGGGCACAGGGTGTGATCGGGGACTACTGTGGGCATAACTGCCACAGATGCACACAGAGCAGAGGTCTGCTCCCAGGGCACGAGGGTGTGATCGGGGACTACTGAGGACATGACTGCCACAGATGCACACAGAGCAGAGGTCTGCTCCCAGGACACAGGGTGGGATTCGGGGACTACTGTGGACATGACTGCCACAGATGCACACAGAGCAGAGGTCTGCTCCCAGGGCACGAGGGTGTGATCGGGGACTACTGTGGGCATAACTGCCACAGATGCACACAGAGCAGAGGTCTGCTCCCAGGGCACAGGGTGTGATCGGGGACTACTGTGGACATAACTGCCACAGATGCACACAGAGCAGAGGTCTGCTCCCAGGGCACGAGGGTGTGATCAGGGACTACTGAGGACATGACTGCCACAGATGCACACAGAGCAGAGGTCTGCTCCCAGGGCACAGGGTGTGATCGGGGACTACTGTGGACATAACTGCCACAGATGCACACAGAGCAGAGGTCTGCTCCCAGGGCACAGGGTGTGATCGGGGACTACTGTGGACATAACTGCCACAGATGCACACAGAGCAGAGGTCTGCTCCCAGGGCACGAGGGTGTGATTAGGGACTACTGTGGACATAACTGCCACAGATGCACACAGAGCAGAGGTCTGCTCCCAGGGCACGAGGGTGTGATCAGGGACTACTGTGGACATAACTGCCACAGATGCACACAGAGCAGAGGTCTGCTCCCAGGGCACAGGGTGTGATCGGGGACTACTGTGGACATAACCGCCACAGATGCACACAGAGCAGAGGTCTGCTCCCAGGGCACAGAGTGTGATTCGGGACTACTGTGGACATAACTGCCACAGATGCACACAGAGCAGAGGTCTGCTCCCAGGGCACAAGGGTGTGATCGGGGACTACTGTGGACATAACTGCCACAGATGCACACAGAGCAGAGGTCTGCTCCTAGGGCATGAGGGTGGGATTCGGGGACTACTGTGGACATAACTGCCACAGATGCACACAGAGCAGAGGTCTGCTCCTAGGGCACAGGGTGTGAATCGGGACTACTGTGGACATAACTGCCACAGATGCACACAGAGCAGAGGTCTGCTCCCAGGGCACAGGGTGGGATTCGGGGACTACTGTGGACATAACTGCCACAGATGCACACAGAGCAGAGGTCTGCTCCCAGGGCACAGGGTGTGATCGGGGATTACTGTGGACATGACTGCCACAGATGCACACAGAGCAGAGGTCTGCTCCCAGGGCACGAGGGTGTGATTGGGGATTACTGTGGACATGACTGCCACAGATGCACACAGAGCAGAGGTCTGCTCCCAGGGCACAAGGGTGTGATCGGGGACTACTGTGGACATGACTGCCACAGATGCACACAGAGCAGAGGTCTGCTCCTAGGGCACAAGGGTGGGATTCGGGGACTACTGTGGACATGACTGCCACAGATGCACACAGAGCAGAAACTGCCTCCTCCATCTGATCTTTATGTAGATTCTTTAGTTCCTACCCCAAGATCATTATAAAATATTTTAAATGTACATGAAAAATTGAAAGAATAGAGCAATAAAAATCAATTTGCTGTCCAACTAGCTGGCACTGCAGTTTATGTGTGGTCTGGTGTGGCGTGTGTACACATGCCTGTGTGCTAAAGATCTGGTTTTTGCTAAACCATTGTAATGCCTCCCCCCGTATAACTCAGCACTGACACAAAGAACATTCTTCTCCATAATGTCACAACCAGATTATCTTTCACTCCCAACACCCTCTCTCACATTTATTCCATCCTTATGGTTCTCAAATGCCTCTTTCCTTTCAATTTGTAAAATGCATAAGCTGACAAATGTGTGTACCTAAATAACCACCATCCCAGTCTAGAAACAGAAGCTTCCCATCACTGCAAACATTCCCCACACCCCCTGCCTCCCCAGCCAGACGACAATGACCTGCTTTCCCTCACCATAAATGACGTCTGTTTGCTGAATGTCACCCTCAGGAACTAGAAGGTGCGTGCTTTTTTGTGTCCGCTTGGTGTCGCCTTCTGGAGGCGCACCTGCACACGGCGGACTCGGCAGTTTCTCTTTGCTGCTGGGTAATGTTCTCTACATGTCTGTGCCACACCGAGTCACTGCTCACCTGGACATCTGGGCGCTTCTGTGATTTTTGGCTACGATGTAGGAAACTGCGGGGAACATTCTTGCCCATGTAATTTATAGAGGGCCTGCTATCAAAATAGCAAAGGGAAGGAGATTGACCCAGTTTTCACCCATCTCTAAAATGAATTTGGTTAGGACTTCTTTCAGAGTTTGGTTCATTTGTTTAATTTGACCCGAGCTCTGAGGCCTATAAGCACAATGCAACTTCCAATTAATGTTGAGTGCCTTTTCTACTAGCTGTGAGACCTTAGATATGTACGCAGGCCTGTTATCGGACCCAATATTAATGGGCAAGCCAAATCTGGGAATAATTTCATACAGCAATTTCTTAACGACTGGTATTGCGATCTCATTTCTAGTAGGGAAATTCTGTACCCATCATAAAAAGGTGTCAGTTAAAACGAATAGATACTTCTATTCCTGTGCTGTTGGCTTTATCTCAGTAAAATCTATCTCCCAATGATCACCTGGGAAGCTCCTCTGTCCCTGTTGTTCCTCCAGTTATGAAAGCACCCTTCGTTACTCCTTCCACCAGACTTAAAGATTTAGAATCGCCTGAAATACCTATACCTACCTTAACTCCTAAATCTCCCTTCTTAGTATTCTTGATGTAGTACACAAAGTTGTAAATAATACAAACTCTGATTTAGGAGCAGGTTCTTGGTTATGTCTATGATCTAAACCACCTTATTCGGTTGGCCTTGGAATCATATGTGATATTACTTCTATTAACCAAGAAAATACATATAGTTGGGAACAACCTAGGCTAACTTTAGGAGATGTTCAAGGACAAGGAGTCTGTTTACAAAGCCAATCTTATCCAATTCACAGTTCCCCTTATAAAAATTTGTGCAATACAATATTCATCATAAATAATCAGATAGGGAAAGGAGAAGGTAATGACTGCAGAGCCCCCAACGATACATGCTGGGCCTGCACAGATGGGCTTTCTAGGTGTGGTAACAAAAACAGGTTTAAAGAACAGAATAAGCCTCTATTGTGTATTCTAGTATATGTTATGCCTCAAGTTTATTTGTACGGTGGAAATGAAGGGAGGCTATTAATGCAACCACCTAACATATTGTCTCTTTGGAAACAAGTCCCAGTTCTTGTCCCCTTTCTAGTGAGCCTAGGACTAGCTGGGATGGCTGCAATCGGGACTATAGCCTCAGTAAGAGAAGAAATGCATATAGGGCAATTAAATAGTCTAGTCAATAATGACTTAGAAAATTTGGAACAATCTATCTCCAAGTTAGACGCTCAGGTAGATTCCTTAGCTGAAATGGTTTTACAAAATATTGATAAAAGAGGCTTAGACTTGCTTTTCCTTCAACAAGGGGGCTCATGTGTGGCTTTAGGAGAAATATGTTTTTTATATGCTAATAATTTAGGTGTAATTAGAGAAAGGCTATCTCTAGTTAAGGCAAACATAGAAAAGAGAAGAATTTGAGCAGTCAGAGAATTGGTTCCAAAGAATGTTTAATTGGTCACCATGGCTCACTACCCTGTTGTCTGCTGCAATTGGTTGTCTTACTTTCATTTTAACTTGTTTGATAGTAGGACCATGTTTAATTAATTTTATAACAAGGTTTGTTCGAGAAAGGATAAACTCTATCAAATTAATGGTAATCAGAAATCAATACTCACCAATACAAGTAGAGAGCAACAACAATGAAAATGAATCAATGGTTTGATTAAAATTTAATTAAAACCAGTAGGAAATGAAGTGTGGAAAAGAAGGGCTCTTAACATGAATAATATTTGGCAAAAAACTTACTTTCTCTCAAACAAAGAGACTTTAAGCAGAACTTACTTTTTCTGAAAAGATTCCTTATTCCTGGCCTTGAGGCCAGTCTCCCAGACTGTGGCCTTGGGCTAGCTTTGCAAAGTTGCAGGTGTTCTCAGAATGTTTCTCCTTGAATTAACCCTGTAGATCAGCGGTTCTCAACCTGTGGGTCGCGACCCCGGCGGGGTCGCCTAAAGCCATCGGAAAATACATAATGCATATCAGGTATTTACATTCCGAATCATAACTGTAGCAAAATTACAGTTATGAAGTAGCCACCAAAATTATTTTTTTGGTTTGGGGTCACCGCAACATGAGGAACTGTATTGCAGGGTCACGGCATTAGAAAGGTTGAGAACCACTGCTGTAGATAAACATTGTAAGAAAGCTTGTTTCATTGCTATGCTTTCTCCCCTCCCCATTCCTCAATCAGTGTGTGATTCTATCTATAAAACCTAACTCCAAAATGCAGTCGGGGCCGCACTGATTTGAAGGGCTTCAGCCTCTGTGTGGTCCAAGCACATAGCTAGCTAATAAAGGCTCCCTAATTACCTAATTTGGTTTCATGATTGTGTGGCAAGATGTCTGTTGCTTGCTGTACCATTATTACACCCTCAGCCATCCCCAGACCCCCAAGAACACCCAGAGCATGACCTTTGTGCCCAAGGAAGAAGTGAGGACACGCAGGAAGCGCTCACCTGGGAGAGCAGAATGGGGAGGAATAATGAAGGGCGCCACCTAGAGGCAGACAGATGTTACATCAAGGTCACGCCAGGTCCTTCTGGATTATTGGACTAATCACAGGTAAGCAAATCAACACTTTTTATAAGAAAGTCCATGATGTTTTCTTGTACCTTCTTTATTTCAGAACCACACCAGAACCCGATGAGACCAAAGTGTGTTTCTATGTTTACCAGGTCCTTCCTCACCACCACGCTCTCTGCAACATGCTTTGCCATGCTCACTGCCATACTCTCCACCAGGGAGTAGCATCCTTCCTTTCCAGGGTCAGCCATGTCTAAGAAGACCCACCTATTTCCTGCAAAAAAGGGTTAAAGAAAACTGAGTGATGATAATACCCTCTGTCACTGGTTTGCCCAAAGCCATTGTAAGCTGTATTAGATGCCTTAGTCCAGTGGACAAATGACCATCTTGGCCACCCAGCACTCCTGGGGCAGGGGGCTGGACCAGACTGAGATAACACTCACCCCTGGAACACTTTCTGCTGGGGACAGTACTCACAGGCACTGCTCTGGGAAGGTCAGAGGACATGAGAACAACCCAGAGAGGACAGAGTGGTAGCCAGAATAGAGGATACCTTCCACGTCCACCCGCTTGACCTATCACAGTGTCATCGAGTGAATGAAGGCATGAAAATCCCTTGGTGATTATGAAAATCCTGAACATGGACCTGGCAGGGGGCAGAAGCACTAAATCCTGCATCTGCTGCTTGTGCGCGCGCACACACACACACACACACACACACACACACCGCCCTACCCCCGCCAGCTCTCATGAGGTAGCATGTATGGATATTATTTCCAGAATTATAATGGAGCATAATTCACTGGGAAGAGTACGGTGATACAGTTATCCACCTGTCATTTAAGTGGCAAGAAGCCCCTTGCCCTCCGTACGGCTAGCATACCAGCCAGCACCTGCCTACTGTCTGCATGGAGTGTTTACCAAAGCGAGTCAGGATGCAGGGTGTTCCTCCTCGTCCTGGCCAGAGGTGAGCCAGGGCCAGAGTGCAAGGAGAAACTGAGGCACAGCTGGCTCTGCGTTATGGTGCACAAATACCCTCCCCTCAATATGCACACACTTTACTTCTAAATCTCTGAGTGACCTGAAGTCCCAAAGCAAGGTGTGTGTGGGGGGAGAGGGGTGGCCTCGGGACACCAGGCCATTGCTTTGGGTTCCTTTGCTAATTTTTATTAGGAAACAGACAAGGTGAAGAGAGGGAAAGTAACCAAGTAAAGCTGCCCATACAGGGGGAGGGAGCAGGCCATCTCTCTGGCCCTGCAGATAGTTAATTATCTCAGCCTGCCTGAAATGAGACAGTCTGTTAAGGTTGCACCTGGGTATCAAAAAGAACCCGCATGGGCCCTGGCTGGTTGGCTCAGTGGTAGAGCGTCGGCCTGGCATGTGGGGGACCCGGGTTCGATTCCCGGCCAGGGCACATAGGAGAAACGTCCATTTGCTTCTCCACCCCCACCCCTTCCTTCCTCTCTGTCTCTCTCTTCCCCTCCCGCAGCCAAGGCTCCATTGGAGCCAAGATGGCCCGGGCGCTGGGGATAGCTCCTTGGCCTCTGCCCCAGGCACTAGAGTGGCTCTGGTCGAGGCAGAGCGACGCCCAGGATGGGCGGAGCATCGCCCCCTGGTGGGCAGAGCATAGCCCCTGGTGGGCGTGCCGGGTGGATCCCGGCCGGGTGCATGCGGGAGTCTGTCTGACTGTCTCTCCCCGTTTCCAGCTTCAGAAAAATACAAAAAAAAAAAAGAACCCGCATGTTACATTGTCACACTGGGAGGACTGGGAAGGAGAAGTTGCTAAATACCGGCATTCAGAGAGTAGCTAGGGCCAACTTAACAAGGAAAAGTTCATCTGCAACCACAGGACCTGCTCCTGGAACAGAGCAGGCAGATAGGTGTCTTCTCTGCATTGGCTATGAGGGTGAGTCAGTGTCCCCACAAACAGTCTAGCTTTCCTCTTTCTGCGGGGGAAGCCAATGGTGCCTATTTCACAAAAGTGATCATGACCCAGAATCACGAGGCCGCCACCCACTCTCCATGTCATCTTCCCTGCCAGGTACAACCCAGGTGGCTCTGTCGCGTGAAGAGCAATCATAGGGAAAAAGTATCCAACATATATGTGCATCTTTTGAAAATTATTCATCAAAGACAACACAAGCAAAAGATGGTAACTGACAATTTCCAAAGTGGAAGAAGACAGAGCGCTGTGATCATGCTGGGAGAAGACCCAGATTTTGGTCCCAGGGTATATACTTTAGTTGCTATGTGGCTTTGGCTTTGTTACTTAATATCTCTGAGCCTTAGTTTTCTCATCTTTAGGCAGGAGCAATAACACGCTCTGCCTCACAGGATCTCTTGCCAATTAAAGCAAGGCCGTGCATGCAGAGTGGCACCACCCAACATAAACGGCAGGTACTACTAGAAATATTGTTATTCTTTAAAAGAGTGCTCTATTGCCTGACCTGTGGTGGCGCAGGGGATAAAGCGTTGACCTGGAAATGCTGAGGTCGCCGGTTCGAAACCCTGGGCTTGCCTGGTCAAGGCACATATGGGAGTTGATGCTTCCAGCTCCTCCCCCCTTCTCTCCCTCTCTAAAAATGAATAAATTAAAAAAAAGAGAGAGAGAGTGTGTTCTATAACCAGTGAACAGATACGTTTAAAAGAACTAGTGCCTGAGGAGAAGAAAGAGAGTAGATTAGAAAAGGAGAGAGCAAGAGAGGCTGGATTTCTTTATAGATTTGATTTTTAGAATGATGCAAATATTTTAAACACAAATAAAATTTAAAATGTAGAAAGCAGTCATTAAAAAGAAAAAAGAAAATTAAACAAATGAGCCTTCATGCATACATAGCTGGTGGCATAGACAAACAGAAAAATTATTTGAAATGACTTTTTTTTGTTGTTTTTTTTACAGAGACAGAGAGAGTCAGAGAGAGGGACAGATAGGGACAGACAGACAGGAAGGGAGAGAAATGAGAAGCATCAATTCTTTGTTGCGGCATCTTAGTTGTTCATTGATTACTTGTTTATTGATTGCAGTGTACCTCTCATATGTACATTGACCAGGGGACTTCAGCAGAGTGAATGACCTCTTGCTCAAGCCAGCGACCATGGGGTCATGTCTATGATCCCATGCTCAAGCCAGCGACCCCGTGGTCAAGCTAATGAGCCTGCGCTCAAGCTGGATGAGCCCACACTCAAGCCAGCAACCTCGGGGTTTTGACCTTGGGTCCTCTGCATCCCAATCCGATGCTCTATCCACTGCGCCACCACTTGGTCTGGCTTGAAACGACTTTCTAACAAAGGAAGTACACATCCCCAATGGGATTTACTCCAATGACAAAACATACTTGCAAACAAAAATCTTAATCCTTCCAAGCATCACATACTTGGTGGAAGTGTTGGCATTATTAATGGGGGAATTTTATATAAGCATGGTGGG
This sequence comes from Saccopteryx leptura, assembly GCF_036850995.1. Classification (NCBI taxonomy): domain Eukaryota; kingdom Metazoa; phylum Chordata; class Mammalia; order Chiroptera; family Emballonuridae; genus Saccopteryx; species Saccopteryx leptura. The sequence continues at coordinate 60,629,446 of NC_089513.1, read as the reverse complement.
ATAAACCAGGCAGTGATGTTGCTAATTACAAGTTGAGGCTTTTGTCATGGTTCGACATGAGGGAGACACGGCTGTAGGATCAGGAGGTTAAGTAAACACCTTGTCCTGAATTACAAAAGCCAACATCAAGGTGACTCATAATGTATTATTACGTTCAAAATAAGCTTCCTTGTCCTTAGACTGTGACCCCCCTCAATACCAGTTTGCATGAAAGAAAGTGAGGTTTCCCTGGGAGAATGGTTGATTCCGTGTCTGAGACAAAAAAAAAAACATTTCCTAACAGGACACGAGAAAACTTGCCACACTGTAAGATAAGGACACCATCAATGACCAGGAGGTCATGTCAAAACGAGCCTCTGCTGAACACAGACGGATGTGATGAGGTAGACAGAGGCAGGGGGATGCTCCCACCGAGCACGGAGCAGGATAAACAAACACAACAGGCATCTCTCTGCAGTGACAGAGAGCTTCTGAAGCCACACAGACCAGAGGAGCCACAGTTCTGAGAGGGGACATCAGTGAAGCAGAGAGCTAGCCCTCTAGGGTTGCTTCTCCCTGGGCACTGTTTGCACAGTCCAGACACAAGGGAGAGGCTGAGGATCCCAGAGCTGGTCGATGCTGGCGGCAGAGAAGTAGGAGATTTCACCTGTCGAGTAGGGCTAGTGAGCAGCCAGAGCTGATGACGTGACGGGCCACAGTCTCCTCTTCAGTATGATTTGCAGGGTTTGCTCCCATGACCACCATTCATCAGCTGTATCCTAATAAGGAAGAGTGTTTTTGCAGAAAACTAAGAGAGATGCCCCGGACAGAGAAGGACACCTGGGTCTGAGCATGCCCCTTCCCTACCACACAGCAGCCATCTTTGTGTGTGGCTTCCTCATCCGTGATGTGGGCATGACCACAGGAGCTTCTTCAAAGGGCCACTGTGAGGACCTAGGACTAGGACACAAGCATTAATTTCCTTTGGCTGCTCTAGTAAAACAACACAGTTATTCCTACAGTTCTGGAGGTCGGAAGTTCTCACATCAGGGCATCCTCAGGGCTGCTTCCCTCCGAGACTCTGGGGAAGACTTGATCTCCAGGCCTTTCCCAGCATCCAGAGCTAGCTGGACCCTGCAAGGCCAGCTGTGTGGCGTCTTCACATCACTATTTCTTTCCAACCTCTGCTTCCGTCATCATGTCACCTTCCGTCACTCTGACCCTCCAGCCTTCCAGCCCCCTCATTTGAGGCCCCTTAGGGCGACATGGGGCCACCCAGACAGTTAGTATCATCTTCCGTCTCAAGATCCTTAACATCATCACATCTGCAAAGCTTCCTTTGCCACAGAAGCTCACATATCCCCAGGTTTGGGAATCAGAATGCAGACATCATTGGGGATGCCATTATGCAGCTAACCATGATTTATAAAGCAGACTGGCCCTGACTGATGACAGAAACATGAGCTGCCTATGACGCGTAACGGGGACTGTAATGATGACAGTGGGGAGGATGCTGGTGGGGATGGAGCACAGAGGTGAGATCAGAGAGGAGCTATCTATGGCTTTTTGGGACACAGTCTCCACTACAGCTGTTCAGCTTTGCTGACAGAACTCAGAAGCAATAACAAAGGACATAAAACAAATGAAGAGGGCTTGTTCTCCGATAAAACTTTATTTACGAAGACAAGGTGATGGGTCAAACACAGTCTTAGTTGGCCATCCCCCAGTGTAGAGAGAGTTCTTGGTTCCAGGCATTTGCTCCTCTCTGGATGAGGTTTAGACAGCCCTGCTATTGCTCTGTGACTAGCAGAGCGTCCTGTGTTGCTTGGTACCGAGGTGGGGAGGGGTGTTAAGGGAATAGAAGTCAAAACATATCTTACTTTGGTGATGAAAATATTCTAAAATTGACTGTGTTATACACATGTGTTATACACATGTGTTAATAGACTAAGACCCACTGAATTATACGTTAAGTGGGTAAACTGTATGGTGTGTGGATTCCATCTCAGTAAAGCTTTGTGTGAAGAATGGTGAAGCACAGAGTACTAGGGAGCCAAGGACAGGGTCCTCATCACCTCCTCACCCCTTGGAGTGAGCAGCACAAGGTCTCTTTGGACCCCAGACAGAGATGTTACCTTGACCATGTGGTTGAGACAAGAGGAACTGAGGATGCTAAGTGATCACCTGGCTCTGTGTGCCCTTTATCGGTGGTGACACTTCCCATTGGTTACCAGGGTTGGTGCTTTACAGGTCATCTTGAAGACCTCACCTGTCTCTTCCCAAGGAGGGAGAAGCTGTCTTGATGCTAAATACACGCCTCTAGTATAAGGCCACTTTCTGGCGTGCAGGCAGCAGCAAGGAGCAGGGCGCTAACAGCTCATCGTTGTGAAGATGCCTGTATCCTGAAATCCATACTTGTTGCTGGGCCCACCTCTTTGGCAGATACATCCTCTCCACTACCTGGATTATTTTTCCAAAGTGAAAAATCATCCTCCTGAAATTTTTAAGAAAGAATAAAAACATCATCCATTGCCAAGCCTACGGAAATCCTGGTGATTCAAAATCAGAGTCACAAATATTGTTTCTCTGGAAAAGCCTCTATGTGCTACATTTATTGCCCATTTCCATAAGCCCACTTCAAACTCCTTCACATTACCATCATCTCTGCGGCACCGTATCTCCCACTGGAAGTGTCTTCTTCAAGCTGACACTGTGATGCTCTTGGAAAAGGGTTGTTCTGGGGACCTCTAGTTCTGCCATGGCCACGGAAATGTTACCAACGGAAACGAAGTTGAGGTGTCCAGCAAGAGCCACAAGAGACGTGAAGTCCAAAGGCACTCTGGTTCAGAGCTTAACTGCAGCCAGTTCAGAGCGAGGCCTCGCCTTAGGCACTCAGAAACGGATGGATCGGGGATTCAAACCCCATTGGCAGAGAAGGAACAAGCTGCCAGGGCCTGAGTCTGTCGTCCCTGCCAGAGTTACAGGGGCCACTAAGTACAGAGGGATGGGCCACAACGCAGGCAGAACCCTTATCACTAACTTTGGGCCAATTCACAGGAAACCAGCTCCGAGTGATTCTGGCCATGTTTCCAAGTCAGGCTGCCGGCCCCGCTTTCTCGGGGTGTGAGCAGGTATCCTCGCGTGAAAGTTCAGTCTTCTGTCCATACAGAGAAAAGCCAAGGGCAGAAGCTGCTGGGGCTGGTGCAGTTCCTCAGAGCCCCACAGGGGGGCCACCACCTGAAGGGGTGTAGGGTCTCCCAACCAGCCCCCTGCTTGAGCTCGTGCTCTCCTTATGATACCATCCCAGTGGTTGCCACAGAAACAAAGCTATTGAATGACAATAACACTCCACCTCACAACCATGAGGATGGCTACTATATGAGGAACAAAACCGAGACAAACGTGGGTGAGGAGGTGGAGCACCTGGGACCCTGTGCTCCGCTGGTGGGGATATGAGATGCTGCAGCTCTTATGGGGAACAGGATGGAGGGTTGGCAAAACACTAAACATAGAATTCCCACGTGACCCAGTGATCCCACCCCTGGGCGTAGGCCCAAAAGAACTGAAACTGAGACTCAAAGAGAGCCTTTCAACCCATGCCCACAGGAGCATTGGTCAAAGAAGCCGAGGGGTGGAAGTAGCTTGAGGGTCCACAGGTGCGGGATGGACAACACAATGTGGTCCTTCCACACAGTGAAACATCACTCAGCCCTGTCAAGGAAAGAAATCCTGACACCTGCTACGTGAATGGACCCGGAGGACACTGTGCACAAGGACAGAGGCTATGTGACTCCACGTATACGAGGTCCCCAGAGGAGTCAGATCTACAGACACAGAAAGCAGGATGGTGGTTCTGGGGCTGGGGGAGGGGCGGGGTTGGGGAGTCGGTGCTTTAATGCGACAGAGTCAGTTTGAGAAGATGTAAGTTTCTGGAGATGACACACAACAATGTGAATGTGCTTAGTGCCACTGAGTTGTGCACTTTGAGATGGCTGAGGGGTGATTTCTACATTATGTATTGATATAGTTTGCCACAATGGAAAAAGCCCTACATTTCTAATATATATATATATATATATATATATATATATATATATATATATATTTTTATTTTTCTGAAGCTGGAAATGGGGAGAGACAGTCAGACAGACTCCCGCATGCCCCCAACTGGGATCCACCTGGCACGCCCACCAGGGACGAGGCTCTGCCCACCAGGGGGCGATGCTCTGCCCCTCTGGGGCGTCGCTCTGTCGCGACCAGAGCCACTCCAGCTCCTGGGGCAGAGGCCAAGGAGCCATCCCCAGCACCCAGGCCATCTTTGCTCCAATGGAGCCTTGGCTTCGGGAGGGGAAGAGAGAAACAGAGAGGAAGGAGAGGGGGAGGGGTGGAGAAGCAGATGGGCGCTTCTCCTATGTGCCCTGGCTGGGAATCGAACCCGGGTCCCCGGCACACCAGGCCGTCTAATATTTTTTGAAAAGCAGGAAGACCTGGGGATGCTGGGTGGTATGCATTTTACCATGACTTTAAAAAAAAAGCATCCACAACAAGATGACAACAAACACACAGAGCAGGGAACCAGGTGCTCCCTCTTCACTGTGAACCCAGACCCATCTGGGACTTCGTGCCGCAGGGAGCATAAGCCTGAGACATGCGCTCCCACCCTGGGGAGCGACCCTTCCCCACCCACCTTCCTGCTACCCAGGTTAGCTCCTCAGCTTTCAGGGGCCGGTGAGATGTTGCTCCCAAGCTGGGTTACCCCCAGTGGCCTTGCCTGGCATTTATTGTCACTGGGACAACGGCGCCTCATCAGCTGCAGGACACCACTGCTGATGTGATGCTCACTGCTTTAGGTGTCCAGTGGTAGAGAAGAGCTTCCGATAACTCTTTCGCACACCACTGATAACACGACACCTGAGCAGGGGGCCTCCAAGAGGACGAGACCCAGCATGCAATTACTACGTGGTCACGTGGGCACTCAGGGAGAGCAGGGCACTCGTCACTGTGGGGTGTCCCATCCTCAGGACTAAGACACACGGATTTTCAAGAAGTGTTTGTTGAAGAATGAATGAACTTGGAACATTAGGTAACTGTCAGGGGATCAAAAGGTCGCCAGGTGGAACCTTCACAATTGTACCCACCTAGGTAAAGGGCTGCTTGCCCAGGAGTAAGGATCTCAGAATGGGGGACACACCTCATTTTCAGGATGTCTGCTGGGCAGAGGTGGGTGCCGAGAGGTCACCTGGGCTCTCACAGCATCAGTGTAAGTGCCATGAGAGCTCGCTGGCTCTAGATAATTTGGCCCAGTGTGGGAGCCGGTGTGCCTCCCCTTGGCCCGGGCCAAACCGGTTATCACAGCAATGCATTCTCCATGCGATGGGTAAGTGGCCTGCTGTGGCCCCTAAGGCCCCTCAAGATGGGCAGAACCCGCACTGTCACAGATGGCTACCTGAGGCTCGGAGTGGCCAGGTTAACAACGAGATGAGCTGGTCTAATGAGTGGGCTTCACAACTAGAACTTTCCTTTCTCAAGCTGCCTGCATCTTGCCAGGGGGCGGAGATATAAACCAGAAGACATCACCATGGGTCATGTGATCTTTCCAACACCCTGAAACGCACAGCTCTGCCCGAGTCTGCTCTGTGTGGACGAGGCATCTTCCTTGAGCCCCAGATCCTCATGTGTCCTTCCTTCCTTCACGTTACCAATGAGCACGCCTATTGTGTGCCGGGACCAGAGCCTGGCCTTCAGGAAATGAGTGAAACACATAGTGCCCTAGAGCAGTGGTCCCCAACCCCCGGGCCGCGGACCGGTACCAGTCTGTGGGCCATTTGGTACTGGTCCGCAGAGAAAGAATAAATAATTTACACTATTTCCGTTTTATTTATATTGAAGTCTGAACAATGTTTTATTTTTAAAAAATGGCCAGATTCCCTCTGTTACATCCGTCTAAGACTCACTCTTGACGCTTGTCTCGGTCACGTGATACATTTATCCGTCCCACCCTAAAGACCGGTCCGTGAAAAGATTTTCTGACATTAAACCGGTCTGTGGCCCAAAAAAGGTTGGGGACCACTGCCCTAGAGAACACTTTTCCAAGACTCACAAGCCCTCCAAGAGGAGGAAGCATGCATGTGCTTTGAAAACTCCACGCCCCCAACGGCAGAAAGAATCTCTATACAGCTCCTTCCTTGTGATGCAAACGGGAACCTTATGCTGGAACCCGTATCGTGAGCTGTTCCTAACGAAACCCGGGTCTGAAGGGCTTCACAGAGAGCTGAGGTTCACTTCCAATGGGGACCAACTCGAGCCCGCCCCCCACCCCCAGCCCGGTCCAGCCACACCTGAGGGAGCACAGGTGGGCACCCTGCTCCTGGGCGCCGGCAGCTCACGTTTCACTAAGCAGGTCGATTTGCCTAAATTCATGGCATGGTTGACTGAGAATCCTGTCTTAAGTCTCATTGATTAAATGCCAACTCCATGGAACTCATTCTCAACACATGAAAAAATAAATAATAAACAATTAAGAATTATGGACTAAAACGGACCTGAGAGTTTATAAATACCTGCGTGGCAACAGCAAGAGGAAGGAGACCATCTGTTTGCCTATTCATTTCTCTGTCGGCAAGCCTCCCGGTTTCCAGTAACCACGTCAGAAGCTAGCAGCCACGAGGGAGCAGGCTCAGTGGAGAAAGGGGGTGGCCAGGTGAGCTGCAGGGAACAGGGATCCAGTGAAGGAAAGGGTTAGTGAAAACATACTGAACACCCTGCGTGTGAGGTGAGTCACACTGTCAGAGTCAGCCCTGAAATCTCCTGGTTGGACCATAATACCTCACTGGTCCAACTCTCTGCTGTCCCATTTCTTCCCTGGGACTCTGAGCAGTGTGACCTTCTCTGAAATGTCAGTGCTGGTGGCAGCTTTGCAAGAGGAAGCCTGGGGTTTACTAGACAGGCTCTTCTGTCCTGCCCACACCCCAGGTTCCTCTCTTCACATGACACCGGCCAGCCCGGGAGAGGCCGGGATAGCATGCAGAGGGACGCTGGGCTTTTAATTAAATAACAGACTGATACTCATGTCTGGAGCAAAGTGGAAGGATCACCACACAGCAGCTGCTTCCAGAAGTGGGAAGAGATGGAGGATCACGTACCTTGACTAGAACTGGGAACAGAGAACACAAAAATCTTATAAAAGACCCAAAGTCATATGAAAATCAGGAAAATGTCCCCCAACCCCCCAAAACCAAACAGAAGCTCTCCCAGGTCTTTCCCTGAGATCTTGGCTCTCAGGGCCCACTGGGCAGACCCTACCTGGAACCCTGGTGCCTGAGTGAGATCCTCACCCCCAAATGAGCTTCAGATGGGAGGACAATGGTCATGGCATTGTCATTCCCTTAGTATCTCCAAGGTCCTACAACTTCTTCATGACCCCAGAGCAGGGTGAGCCTTGTGTGTCCTGGATGATACAGGCCCAAGCTCCTGGAGACCAGGCCAGGCCAGAGGACAGCTATTCTGCATGGCTGCAGCTCAGGATGCAGAAGCAGACTGGGGGACACAGGAGCAGACCTGAGGACAGCCACACTCGAGGGCTTCCTGGTGGGGGAGCAAGGAGTGATCCCCTTCCATATGTCTCCTGGACAGGGCCAGCCACGGGGAGATGAACTGGGGCTAGCTGCGTAGGGCAGGGTGCGTTAATCAGGAGAGATGCTCATGCCCGGGCTCCAGGCAGCAATCAGGACAGAGGGAGGTCGTGAGCAGGACAGATCTCCAAAGGGAGAAGACAGACACCCCTGGGACCTAGGGGCCATTTCCTTGATCTTAAAGAAATGACCGATCCAGGCTGACCCCTTTCGTGTCCCATGCCTGGTTCTGGGCTTTGGTGGAAACATCTAAGGACTTGCTGCGCTCTGAGTTCATCTTCGTCTCTAATGGCTGTGCCCTGCCCTGGGGTATCCGTCCCTGCTTCAGGCCTTTGGGTTCACTGAACGTGCCGACTGGTCCACCTGCTCCGACACCACGTTTCAGCCTCAGTTTTTCTCCCCAGCGTAGGTCTGGGAAGGTGCTTCTAACACAGCTCCCTCTGCCCTGCTCCCTGGCCATAGCCGGCTACCCTGCCTGGCTGCCCTGTCTCTGGTCTCTCCGTTGTGGTGGGCAGAATAATGAATGACCCCAAATGATTTCCTTGTTGAACGGGTATTTTTTTTGCAATCAGGAAAAAATATTAGGGTAATTCGAGAAACAACTTTTAAGATCCTTTGCAGATAGAAGCTAAAAAAAAGCACTCTTCTTGAGTCAGCCTGCAGGGGGCAGAGCACCAGAGCCATGTAGCCTAGAAGGGCTGCATCAGAGTGGACTCCTTTGCAATGAAACACCTGTCCTGGGCAACGCCCAGGAGAGTAGACCAGCCATCTGCCACACCTGTGGGCAGACTTGGCTGTGGGCACCCAGGATCCCTGGAAAGAAAGAGGAGCCAGATGGCTGGAAGGAGCTGTCAACACCCCAGGGGCTAGACAGAGGGACAGACTTTCACTGCAGAACCCAAAACCCCCAGGACTGCCTGACCTGTGGTGGCGCAGTGGATAAAGCGTCGACCTGGAAATGCTGAGGTTGCCGGTTCGAAACCCTGGGCTTGCCTAGTCAAGGCACATATGGGAGTTGATGCTTCCAGCTCCTCCCCCCGTCTCTCTCTCTCCCTCTCTCTCTCCCTCTCTAAAATGAATAAATAAAAAAAAATAAAAAAAAGATCCTTGACTCCACTCACCTTAAAAAAACAAACAAACCAGGACTCTGAGGTGCTTCTCCTGTAAGGGTGAAGCCAGAACCAGTCCAACTGTGCACATGCAAAGCTTGCCCACCCCTTTCTGTCCTCCTGCCCCAAGTGCCCTGTCACATCAGGGTGGCTTCTGTTTGTAACCTAGAAGCTTCCTGTGGGAGCAGCTGAAGAGAACCCCACATGGGCAGCTGTGGCCCTGTGGCCTTAGGAAAGTTATTCACCCTCTCTGGACCCCAATAACTTATCTAAGAGGTAGAGACCAATTGCACCCAGACAATAAAAGATGATGCAAATACAGTGTCCGGGTCGCTAACGGGGAGGACAAAAATTTAGGAGGACAACACAGCATACAGTTCTTTGCCAGCTGTGTGTGGGAAACATGGGGTGCAGGACTCATACCTGGTGCATCTCCAACCCACACGGGGACAGAGAGATGGGGGGCTGTATGTGGGAGCACAGGGCACAGGTCACAGTACCTGGTGGATCTTGTGCCCAAACGGGGATGGAGTGTCGGTGGCTGTGTGCGGGAGCACAGGTTGCACGCAGGTCACAGTACCTGGTAGATCTTGTGCCCAAACGGGGATGGAGCATCAGGTGGCTGTGTGCGGGAGCACAGGTTGCAGGCCATACCTGGTGGATCTCGTGCCCAAACGGGGATGGAGGGATGAAGTGCAGGAACATGGAGCACAGGCTGTACCTGGTGGATCTTGTGCCAGCCATCCTCGTCCTTGCACCAGATCGCCACATGCTCATGGAGGAGCAGCTCCCAGCAGTAGGGGTTACCCCCAATGATGGTGGTGTGATACAGCGTCGTCAGCCCATATCTGTCTTTATAATCTGAGGATGCTCTGAACTCTAAGAGGGTCTTAATAACATGCTATGGACCAGCATGGCTAGTAATTGTCTTGGTCCTGAGAACAGTGCAGAATGAAGAAATAAACTCAGAGAGAAAAAGGATGGGATTGGGAGGTCTCTTTACAGCCTTTAGCTTGCAAGAGCCAAGCAAAGTCCCTGGTCTGCTTTATAATATAGTGCTGAGCCATGTGCAAAGAAGGAAGTCTCCGATACAAAGTCACACATCTCCAAGGCAACCCAAGAATTCTTCCAAGTGCAAAAAACCCACCATCCTGCATAACTAAAATCAACATCAGAACAAACAAAGGGTAAGAAGAAGGGCATGAAAATTGCTTCTAGCAACTTAATCAAGCAAGTGAGGTGGGGAGATGGGACAAGTACAAATACTCAGCTTCATAGCCAATATGGAGGTGTGGGGAAAGAGCTTAGCCTTGGGCTAAGCCTTAAACTGCAAGGGCTTTGCCAGCTTGCAGTCTCCCACACAAACACACCAGATGGTCAGTCATGGATCTCAGAGCCCCTTTTTCAGGGTGAGAAACAATCAATGGAGAAACTCGTGGGCCACATGCCCCACCAAGACCAAGGCTAACCCAGCCCTCAGGTCCTGTGCTTTCCCTGGGCCTCCCAGCATGAGGGACATCCCAACATTTAACGAGGTTTTGGGCCCTGAAAGCCATGCACCAGGCACGCAGGCGCAGGAAGAGTTCGTACGTCTGGGAGATGGGAAGAGTCTGCAAACAGGAGCAGGTGCCTCGGAGACCTGCCTGAGCCCTCTGACACCTTATGATACCAGTGGAGAGCAACAACACAAGGATGTCATTTGTAGGGAAAAAAAGAAGTGTCCTTGAAAATACAGCACAAAACTATCTCAGTGTGCACTGATGGGGTGCTAGCAAGCCTCACCACAAACATGTGATTTCTGAGGATGGCCCCGGCAAGGTGCAGCTGACAGAAATAGAGAAATCCATGACTTGGGAGAGAAGCACCATCCTGAGGTCGGCCTGCAGCTGAGGGTCCCCTCTCCCTTCCCAGGGCTCTGATGAAGGGTGGGCTTGGAGCATCGCCCTCCTATTCTCAGGCTCTGCAGACGAGATGCAAGGCCAGGTACAGTGCACACACGGGACAGTGTCAGGAGGAAGAGGTGGGTGAAATCCATACCCTGACATCAGTATCCCAAGCTCAGTGGGATGTGGGGGCAGTGAGGCTGACTCAATATCTGTGGGAAGGGTCTGCAGCCTCCTCCCATAGAGGGATCAACCCTGGCCTCCCTGGCTTGGGACCAAAACAAATAGGAAAGAGGGCTTGGTGAACGGCAGATTCTAAAATCAAGAGCACCAAGGAAACGGTAGGAAAACAAGCCCGTAATCCAAAACTCCAGTCAGAACATCTGGGGTCACCTAGGGTGGCTGTGGTGAGCTGGGGATGATGTGGGGGGAGACTCAAGCTATCGGATGGAGACGGGGTGTTACCCGTGCAGGACAAACTCAGAATGTACCTTCAGGGTCACTTGGTTCCTGGTCTGGGCAGCTTTGTGCACGGCTGTCATCCCTTCTTTGGTACAAAAGTCCAGATGAACCCTGCTGTTTCTGAGCGCTTTGATGACCTCCATGTGTTGTATCGGAACAGCAAGAAACAGATGTCTTGCCACACACACAATTAAGTAGCCAAATTAAGGAGTCTTTAATGCTGGCGTGACCGCATGGAGACCTAAGTCGTTCAAATCAATGGGGCCCCCGAATACAGTTTGGGGCGAGCTTTTAAAGGCAAAATTACATACTGATTGGGGGATGGGGAGAAGAGGAAGTGTAGCAGTAGGACAAAGCAGTGAAACAAGCTTTCTTACAATGTTTATCCATAGGATTAATTCAGGGAGAAACACTCTCAGAACACCTGCAACCTTGCAAAGCTAGCCCAAGGCCACAGTCCGGGAGACCAGCCTCGAGGCCAGGAATAGGGAGTCTTTTTAGAAAATTAAGTCTGGCCAAAAGTCTCTTTGTTTTAGAGAAAGTAAGTTCTGCTAAGAGTTATTCATGCTAAGGGCCTTTCTTTTCTATATTTCATTCTCTTCTGCTTTTGATTAAATTTTAATCAAATCATTGATTCATTTTCATTTTTGTTGCTATCCTCTTGTATTGGTATATATTGACTTCTGATTACTATTAATTTGATAGAGTTTATCCTTTCTCAAACAAACTTTGTTATAAAATTGATTAAACGTGGTCCTACTATCAGATAAGTTAAAATGAAAGTAAGACGACCAATTGTAGCAGACAATAGGGTAGTTAGCTATGGTGACCAATTAAACATCCTAATGCTGCATGTAAGTCACCCTGTTGAAGGAAAATTAATCTAAGCCTTTTCTATTTTGTAAAACTAGTTCCTCTATATAAATAAATTTGAGGCATAACATATACTAGAATATATAATAGAGGCTTATTCTGTTCTTTAAACCTGTTTTTTTTTGTACAAACCTCCTACAATCGGCACAAACCTTCTGCAATTTATATAAACCCTCTTTACTATTCAGAAATAACTATCTTTTATAACAACTCACTTTCTCCCCTTCAAAAAAATATTTCTATATTTTATACCTTTTATTATTAAAACTGTACAATTTTTTTTCTAATTAATCAGGATTCTTAATTTTTAAAGATCTTAACTTTCAGTGACAACCAAGCTAGCAATAAGTAATTTTCTTTTAAAATATGCTTCTTTTTGGAGGTGTCCTCCCCCTAAATAGCCTGTCAGACACATGACTAATATTCACAGGTTACTCTACAGGGGTAGCTATGAGTATACATATATTTTTCATTTATTTTGTAGCTCCTCTCTTAGCAAAGGGACTTATACCCCCCTTCTGCATGACCCACAGTGGCACATGCATCAAACCTTAAGAAGATTCGCTCTGGCCTTCTCCCAACCCAAGCTTCCTCCCCTTTCTAAAGTTTAATTATAAGGAGTTCCACGGCAAGGTTCCTCAGGCTTCTATTGTACATAGACCAGCCAGCTTCCGGTTTGTGTCTGGAGCAAGACAGGTTATCCTTCTTAGGGTCAACTTACAGGGGTTGGTGGAATCTGTCTGCACTGTCTACAAGGAAGTCTCTAAGGCTGCTTAGGGAGAAGGGGTATTTCCCTGCCTAATACAATTTTATACGAGGTGAATCCTGCTCAGTAGGGAGTGCATTTAGCTTTCAGTAGAACTGGGGAGAGTAAGTTGGTCCAGTTTTCACTTGTTTATAAAATGAATTTAGTTAGCAATTCTTTCAGAGTTTGGTTCACTCTTTCGACCTGTCTCAAACTCTGAGGCCTGTAAGTACAATGTAATTTCTAATTAATATTGACTACCTTTCCTGCTAGCTGTGAAATCTTGGATATAAACACAGGCCTATTATCAGACTCAATATTAAAGGGCAAGTAAAATCTGGGAATAATTTGATACAGCAATTTTTTTTGTATTTTTCTGAAGTTGGAAACAGGGAGGCAGTCAGACAGACTCCGTATGTGCCCGACCGGGATCCACCTGGCATGCCCACCAGGGCGCAATGTTCTGCCCATCTGGGGCATTGCTCTGTTCCAACCAGAGCCATTCTAGCACCTGAGGCAGAGGCCATGGAGCCATCCTCAGCACCCAGGCCAACTTTGCTCCAATGGAGCCTTGGCTGCGGAAATGGAAGAGAGAGACAGAGAGGAAGGAGAGGGGGAGGGGTGGAGAAGCAGATGGGTGCTTCTCCTGTGTGCCCTGGCCGGGAATCGAACCCGGGACTTCTGCACGCCAGGCCAATGCTCTACCACTGAGCCAACCGGCCAGGGCCTAATACAGCAATTTCTTAACGACTGTTACTGTGGTCTCTTTTCTAGTAATAAAAGCTTCCACCTATCATAAAAAGGTGTCAATAACAACTAACAGATACTTATATTTCTGTGCTGGTGGCTTTATTTCAGTAAAATCTATCATCTAATGTTCTTCTGGGAAAGCTCCTCTTTCTCTATTTCTTTTTACAAGTTATCTGGCAGTTCTAACTATCCTCCCTTAATTTTAGACATTTCTTTCTTGTTAGCAAAATCTCCTTCTAATTGTTTATAAAAAAGGAGCTTCTGGCAACAAGGGTTCTGGTAAAGTCACTAAAATTTCTGTTAAGGTTTTTTTTAAAAAATTTTTTTTTTTAGTGGTATGATTTTATTTATTTATTTATTTTAGAGGTGAGAGAGAGAGAGAGAGAGAGAAGGAGAGAGAGAGAGAGAGAGAGAGAGAGAGAGAGAGAGAGAGAGAAAGGGGGGAGGAGCAGGAAGCATCAACTCCCATATGTGCCTTGACCAGGCAAGCCCAGGGTTTTGAACTGGCGACCTTAGCATTCCAGGTTGACGCTTTATCCACTGCGCCACCACAGGTCAGGCTAAAGTTCACTAAAATTTCTAAAGTCCCCACTGGTTTTAGAGCTACTTTTTTGCTGCTTGATCAGCTGCCTGATTTCCTCTTGCCTCTAGTGAGTTTCCTTTCTGGTGCCCTGGGCAATGAATAAGGACTGCAGTCTCTGGTAACCAAATGGCTCTAGTAAAGCTAAAATGTCTTCTTTATTTTTAATGTCCTTACCAGTAGATGTCAGGAATTTTCTCTTCTTATAGACTGCTGCATGAACATGGGCAGTAGTAAAAGCATATCTACTCTCAGTATAAATGTTGACCTTCTTTCTTTCGACCCACCTCAACACCTGGGTGAGAATGAGTTCTGCCCACTGAGCTAAGGTGCCATGGGGCAAGGCTTGGGCCCATATGGTCTCATCAGGAGTCACTACAGCTGCTCCAGCATATCAAACCCCATTTCCATTTCCTCAGCTAAAGCAAATCATCTAAGTACTATAGCAGCGTGCATTCTGGATATTCTTGGCAGAAGGCAAGCAAGTCCCGATGTAATGCCTCATCAAAGAGAGTTGGTGAAATCTTGAAGCCCTGTGGGAATCTGGTCCAGGTTAGTTGTCCTGAAATGCCTGCCTCTGGGTCATTCCACTTGAAGGCAAAGATGGGCTGACTTACAGGGGCCAGGGAAATACTGAAGAAAATATCTTTCAAATCTAAGACTGTGTAAAATTTCAAGTCTGGTGACAACAGGTTTAAAAGTGTGTAGGGGTTAGGTACAGTTGGGTGTATTGTCTCATCCCATTTATTTACCTCCTGTAAGTCCTGGCTTCTGGACAGTCAGAAAAGGAGTATTCCACTGGGATTGGCAAGGAACAAGAATACCAGCTTCTACTAGTCTCTTAATATGAGTTTTCCTCCATTTTTAGCTTCCTTTGACATAAGATATCGTTTTACCCATATGGGGATGGCACTTGCAGTAAGCTGAACAACTACTGGGGCTTGATGCTGTGTAGGCCCAGGTGGGTTGGTTTCTGCCCAAACTGAAGGAAATCTATTCTGTAGGTCGGTTAAATAGTCATTTGAATCTCCTTGTTCTTCCTTAGTACCTATATTTAATAGATATTCTTCAGACAAAGGGCAAGTGACTATAAGCCACACCTGGCTGTCAGCCTCAGCATGGAACTCAGCAGAGTTATGACTAAAAGAGATAGTAACCTTTAGTTTTCATAACAAGTCTCTTCCAAGTAAAGGATAAGGACAGCCTGGAATAACCAAAAAGGAATGGGTGACAGTGTTGCCTCTGATTTGATTCTTTCTCTCTCCCCAGTAGTAAACAAGGTAACTAAAAGCTGTTGTCAGTCGTTCCAAGTGGGGTGACGTGTGTACAGGACAGGTTCTAACAGTCCTGTTAGAGCCTGAGGCTTCTTCGAGAAAGGGTTCTAACAGTCCTGTTAGAGCCTGAGGCTTCTTCGAGAAAGGGGGATTCTGAGTCTTCTAATTATACAAGTTACTAGAGGAAAAAGGAATGTAGACAAGATAAGCCTCCTCCCTTTCTCTTCCCTCTGCTAATGGGGCTTCTCTTAAGGGTAAGGGAACTCTGCTTCCTTTTTCTTTTCTTGCCTCCTAGTCCATCTTGATAATGACTCTGGGCTTTCTGAGGCAGGTGGAGCCAATGGAGGAGGAAGATATGGAAGGGGCAATTCCGAATCTTCCTAAACAGCTGGTAAAATGGACCTTCTTTCCTGATTTTGGGGCTGTTGCTAGCAAAACATGACGACCATCACTGACAGCACAGCCTTTCATCCAGGGAGGGGGATTCTCTACTAAGGCTTTCCACTGATCTATATATGGTAACTGGTCTGGGTGGCCCGGTGGCTTAGCCATTACATTCCATACAGGTCTGACATCTTTAAGATCTAATGAGCCCTGTTGTGGCTACCTTACCCCAAGGGAGGGCTACTCTAATTCACAAAGAGTTTGAAGTCTTACCCTGCCTAGTTTTACACCATAATCATCAGAAAAGCTAATTTTGAAAATTTTAAGCATATACTCAAGAGGAGTTTGACTCTTACTTTGCCCTTCCCCTATTGTTACAAACAATATGAGTACAAATGAGCTTCCCAAGATCACAAAAGGGATTAAGAACTGTGGTTTGTGCCAATTTTCTAAAATGTACCTGGTTGGGTTGTACTGTGGAGAACTAAAGGACAGAGAGCTTTCAGACACAAAGTTTTATGTACAAGGGAAGGAGATGCCCTGTAAGCTGCCACAAACTGGAAACTTAGGCTCAGGCACCTGAGCTTCTTATTCACACACTATTTACTCAGGGGTTTTCCGTGTAGAGACAGAATAACAAAGCAAAAATGAAGAACTATTGGAGGAAAGCCAAAGCACTGAGGGCCTTTCTGTCCCCATCCCGAGAAAGTGAAGGTTGAGACCAAGCACACATGACTGAAGGCAGTTGCGTCCAGGGAAGGCCTCAAGGACACAATGCTTGGCCCTGCTGGAGCTTTCTGCAGGTCAGGAATCAGACAGAAGATGATGTGGTGTTATGTCTCAGAAAGGGCAAGAGAAATCTAATAAGTTTTGCAAAACTAAGCAATAAAATTGTACATTGTATTCTGCTTGTTAGTTTCTTATGCAAGATGACATATTTCTGCTTAATAAATTGGATAGCTGGTCTCTCTAAGGCACCTCCATCCTGGAGAGATTTGGGTCCTCTACTTGCAAGATTGTTGCTGCCTCATTCTTTTGCCTCCTTCTCATGAGATCCTGAATACCAACAACAAAGAACAAGATCTCGGCAGGAGCAAAATCAGAGAGGGACCCTGGAAAACAAAGGTCCTCTATCCAGTGAAGAATACATTAAGAAGATCTTGAAGAGGGAACAAACCAGGAGATGTCCTTTAGGATAGCCTGTAAAAATAAATGAAAGCAACAAAACAAGCAGAGGGCAAACACATGAGAGAGCAAATCCAAATGTGTCCCAGAAAGTTTGATGTGTTAGTCCCAGCAACTATCCTCCCAAGGGCACACAAATTCCTCTTCCAGATTACACTCCACCAACGTTTGGCATGTAGAAACTATTTTGTGAGTGTGATCATGTCTGATCCTCGATCACAATAGTATAGATAGCTAGCCACAAACAAACAAACCACAGATTGAGCAGATTGCAAATCTGCTCTGCTGACCTCCGGAGGCTTTCCTGATGACTCCAAATAAGGGGATGGGCATGCCGATTGTCCACGGCTGACTATCGGCCAGACAGAAAAGGCCAACGGGGCCCTGGAATGTCTCAGGTCGCATCTCCCCTGCTGTATTTACATTCCCAGCAGTCAGGCTAAGGAGGCCAGTGGCCCAACTTGTGTGTGGCAAGGACAAACCTGTCCAGAGGACACAATCTCTCTGGGGCCTCCAAAATGTTGTATTGGAACAGTGAGAAACAGATTTCCATACACACAATTAAGTAGCTAAATTAAGGAGTCTTTAATGCCAGCATGACCACATGGAGACCTAAGTTGTTCAAATTAATGTGGCCCTGAACACAGTCTGGGGCTAGCTTTTAAAGGCAAAATTACATACTGATTGAGGAATGGGGAGGAGAGGAAGCATAGCAGTAGGAGAAGGCAGTAAAACAAGCTTTCTTACAATAACTATCTATAGAGTTAATTCAGGGAGAAACATTCTGAAACATCTGCAACCTTGCAAAGCTAGCCCAAGGCCACAGTCCGGAAGACCAGCCTCAAGGCCAGGAATAGGGAGTCTTTTTAGAAAAATAAGTCCTGCCAAAAGTCTCTTTGTTTTAGAGAAAGTAAGTTCTGCTAAGAATTATTCATGCTAAGGGCCTTTCTTTTTTATATTTCACATGTAGTTGTCTGCCTGAACAGCCAAGATTAGGGACATCTATGAGCACACACATTTTAGAGCCAGCACTTGGTTGGGGAAGCAGCCAAGTATAACAGGGACCCACCTCTTCCAAATATCACACTCCTCGCACTCCACACAGTTAGCATGGCTCAGGCAACCCCGTGACAATGGCAATAATGCCTGGGGCAGGTGCAAATCAAAGCGAGGCAGAGGCCGGGTTTGGGCATTGTCACTCTGTGGGCCAGTGACAGAAGTTGCCCTCCTGTCTTTGCTGTCAAGGCTCAAAACTGACTATGACATCCCAGGTTTGCTCCCCCCCACCCCACCCAACCATCAGAGAGCTGACAGGCAGATGCATGCCATTTATGGGCATCCAGAAAGATGCAGGAATTGCGATTCCAGGACACAAAGAGGGTGAGACATGGAGTTGTGCCCTGTGGAGGTCTCGGTCAGGGTGGCTAGAGCGACCTGTAAAGCCATCATGAAGGGATGGAATAAAGAACTAAGTCTGCTGCTGATTTAAAAAACTAAAATTGTAGAGAAAACATTGCCAAGAGATACCCATTGATTTAGCAACATCTTGCCTGTTGTTTCATGGGGTTAAGACTGAATCTTCTTGACAATGATAGAGTTTTGGAGGGCCTAGAGAACGGCCCCATTTCACTATGATCATGTTCTACACTTCGTCATAATTGTCAGCTTTTCCATAATTCTCCAACTTGAAATGAATGCACAATTAAAACATTGGTTTTATTAGTTTATAAAAAAACTAAAAACATCCGATTGTTTTGCTCAGGTATTTTCTTTTTTAATGCAGTACACACACTCATCTGTGGCTGGGAACACAACCTCTGGTTTGTAGGAAGGCTGTAAGCATACTAAAATTGGGTGTTTCTGTACAGAACACCAATGCTCTCGGGTTACTGGGGAACTCTGCAAGCTGAGACCTGCATTCTGTGCTTGACTCCTATGAGTTCTCTCACTCAGTCAATGTGTGGTGCTGCAGGTCGCTTATTTATCTAGTTTTTAAAAATGAACTTATTGGGGGTGACATTGGTGGATAAAATTACGTACAGGTTACAAGACCTACAGCCCTGCTTCCCAAATGGGCTGTGCCACCCAAGCTCAGGCTTCTGTCCTGCCTCCTGACAAGGGAGAGGGCCCAGAATGCGGAGCCCACTATGCACGTACTCACGGCCTCCTCCTCCAACATGCTGGCCTCTTCTCCTTCGAGGCGTGATCCAGGCTGCTCAGGGGCTGATTAATGGGCACGTGGTACCTCTGCCACCTCCTCACTGCATTCTGGGCTTAACCACCCCCCAGAGCTTCCCGCAACAGAGAGAGTCCGCCGCCCACCCTCTGCCAATCGAAAGTGCGACCCGAGGGGCGGGGCAAGGCGCACATCCACTCCTGGCACAATTGTCTGGGACCTGGAAGTTGAGGTAGCGCAGTTGGGGACACGAGCACCCTCCTTTCTTTGCACACCTTCTGGCAGGTGGGTCGTGGTGGTGTGGTGCAGGAGGGCAGAGTCTGGACCCCAGCGGTTTGCGAAACCCCCAGGGAAGCTGTGGCAAAGGTGGGTGGGTCTTGCCTGCCCTTCTACAGCACAGTGAGGGTGGGCACCGGCCCAAGACGAAGAACCCAGCCCCCAGGCTGAACTGTGTCCAGCCCTGTCTGCTGCCCGACTTGATTTGCCATCTTGTCCCAGGAGGAGGAATTTGAGTAAGAGCCACATGGGGCGGGCACTTATGTTCTGATGCTGACACACATAGGTCTCTATGGTAACCTGGGGCTGTTCCCCCAGAGCCAGGTCCTTAGTGTTTAATCTGACCCTGGACTAATTCTCCAGAGGGAGTGTCATCTGTGTAGTACACTGAGCGGGGTTGGCAGTCCTGCGGAATAAACAACCTCTGTGGCTCACACTTTCACAGTAAAATCACCTAAGACCTCTTAAAGGCTATTTTGGCAACAAAAATCTAAATCGCATGGAAGTTAGTGCCTGTAGATGGGATTGTATGAGTTACCTCGCAATAAAGATATTTTTTGTCCCTGGGGAGTTACATGTTAACCGTCTGTCACCAGTTTTAGCAGCACTGACTCTTTAGCACTATGTGCTGGATGCTTTCCAGGTATTTAATCACTACAATGCTAGGAGGTAGCAATATTTGCACCGATTTGCAGTTTAAATTGATGCTCAGACATGTTAAGTAACTTTTTCAAGGTAAAAGGTAAAACGAGTTTGCGGACAAATTTAAATTCAAGTCCTTCTGGGCCAAAGCAGTACATTTGCTCTGCCCTGTGCTGCTCTGGGCAAGATACTGAAGTAGCAAATACCAAAGAATGAGGGTACGGGCGGTGCACATGCAGACCTGCAGGATTCTGTTTCAACTGGGAGGACGGTCCTGTTTGTATCTGATGGGAGGACGGTCCTGTTTGTATCTGATGGGAGGATGGTCCTGTTTGTATCTGATGGGAGGACGGTCCTGTTTGTATCTGATGGGAGGACGGTCCTGTTTGTATCTGATGGGAGGACGGTCCTGTTTGTATCTGATGGGAGGACGGTCCTGTTTGTATCTATGGGAGGATGGTCCTGTTTGTATCTATGGGAGGATGGTCCTGTTTGTATCCGATGGGAGGACGGTCCTGTTTGTATCCGATGGGAGGACGGTCCTGTTTGTATCCGATGGGAGGACGGTCCTGTTTGTATCTGATGGGAGGACGGTCCTGTTTGTATCCGATGGGAGGACGGTCCTGTTTGTATCCGATGGGAGGACGGTCCTGTTTGTATCTGATGGGAGGATGGTCCTGTTTGTATCTATGGGAGGATGGTCCTGTTTGTATCTGATGGGAGGATGGTCCTGTTTGTATCTATGGGAGGACGGTCCTGTTTGTATCTATGGGAGGATGGTCCTGTTTGTATCCGATGGGAGGATGGTCCTGTTTGTATCTATGGGAGGACGGTCCTGTTTGTATCTATGGGAGGACGGTCCTGTTTGTATCTGATGGGAGGATGGTCCTGTTTGTATCTGATGGGAGGACGGTCCTGTTTGTATCTGATGGGAGGAAAAGGGATTTGTTGCAACTGGCGATTTAAGTATTGCAGCACTTAATATGTGTTGATTAGAGGTTTAATTGTATTTCTTATTTAGCAGTGGGGTTTTTACTTGACCAAGAGAGGCTGTACAGTGGTCCCTCGTCTATCACGGGGGTTAGGTTCCAGAACCCCCTGCGATAGGTAAAATCCAAGAGGTAGAGACCCTATACTTCTTTTATTATTTAAAAATATTTTAAGGCTTTATAAATCCTCCTCACACTCATATAAACCTTTCCCTCACTGATATTAACCTTTCCCACACTCTTATAAACACTTTCAATGCTCTTACACACTTTCTAATAAATATATAAAAATACCTATATACTGCAAAATTCCACAATATAGTGAAAAGTTCATGATTCAAATTTAGATACATACAATTTAAAATTCCACAATACAGTGAGACTGTGAAAAGTGAACCGCAATATGGTGAGGGATGACTGTAGTTATAAGTTAGACTATCAACTGACTTGTATATGTAATTGTGTATCTGTTTGTACTGGATAGGGTAGAATCAGCTCAGAGTAGGAGGGAAAAGAAAGAGGGAAAGCAAAGCTGTATAGCACACAGTATTATCAGGCAGTCCCCATCCAAGTTCTTTTTTTTTTTTTTTTTTTTTTTTACAAGGACAGAGAGAGAGAGTCAGAGAGAGGGATAGACAGGGACAGACAGACAGGAACGAAGAGAGATGAGAAGCATCAATCATCAGTTTTTTGTTGCGACACCTTAGTTGTTCATTGATTGCTTTCTCATATGTGCCTTGACCACAGGCCTTCAGCAGACCAAGTAACTAACCCCTTGCTTGAGCCAGCGTCCTTGGGTCCAAGCTGGTGAGCTTTTGCTCAAGCCAGATGAGCCCGCGCTCAAGCTGGCGATCTCAGGGTCTCAAACCTGGGTCCTCTGCATCCCAGTCTGACGTTCTATCCACTGCGCCACTGCCTGGTTAGGCCCCATTCAAGTTCTAATCCAGGTCGACCCTGCTTAGCTTCCATAATTGACTAGGTCAGGCAAGCTCAGGGTATATGGTTTTAGAGACCCAACAGCAGTCTCTTAGTGGCCCAAGTAGATATGTCTGGCCACCAGATTCCTCATGGTTTGACCCAGTTTTTGCCCATGCAGGTGAGTGCACCTACTAGGTATTCGCACTCCCACCGCATGCCACTTGTCCCACCTTCCCCTCTTTAGGTTTCCCAGGGCTGTGAAAACCCCTCCTGAGTGTCATAGCATTTCCTCTGGGGGTCCAAAGAGGTGCCACCAAGGAAGATGGCAGAAGATGGGACGAGGGACAAGGATCTTTTTAGCAGAGCCACTTGAAGGGGTGAGGGCGTGGCCTGGGTCCAGGTGGTGGCAGTTTGGGTCAGCTGCCTTGGTAGCAGTGCAGTGGAAACCAAGTGGTGTGGGGTGAGTGCCGTTACCTCGAAGTGTGTGATGACCTCGAAGAAGGTTTGACCTCGGTGTGGGTGATGACCTTCCAGCCTGTGACAAGGGAATAGAAGCAGGGAAGTAAAAGCCTACAACACATGGTATTCCCCGGTGGTCTCCCATTCAAGTAATAAGCAGCGCTGACTGTAGGGCCAGCAGCTGCCGCCATCACTGCCATGCACCTGCAGGTTCTCATTGGATTCGGGCAGGTGGTAGAGAAACAGTGGAGCCAAAAAATGGTGGGCCATTCCTTTATTCAAGACCCATACCATCCAATGAGCAAATACACACAGGGCTCCCAAACCCTGAAACGTTCTCCGGTTCCAAAACGAGGAAAATCTTCTCCAGTTTTTCCTAGAATCAGAGGCCCCACCAGTCTCGGTCACCTCTGGTTCCCCATCTGCACGCCTTCTCCCTTCTCCTCTCTGCACAAACTGGCTTCTCCTTCAGCGCCCTGCCATCTTGGCTTCCTTCTTCTTCCTTTTCCTTCTTCTCTGCTCTTTATCAAAACTTTTCTGGCACAAAACCCCTCCTCTAGCAAACATTAGCATTATCATGGCCCTTCTCAAGCAGGCAGGTAATTAGCAATTTCACAGACCGGCGCCATTTTTAACAAGAAAAGTGAGCAAACTCAAAAAACACAAATTTTACAAACTAATTTGCCCCACAGCCGACCCTGCTTAGCTTCCAAGTTCAGACCAGGTTGGGTGAACTCAGGGTGGTATGGCTTTAGTAGCCCGCAAGCAGCCTCTTCGTGGACCAAGTCGATGTGTCTGGCCTCCAGATTCCTCATGGCTCAACCCCATTTTTGCCCAGGCAGGCAAGCCCCCCTATTAGACAGACATTCACACTCACTCACAATGCCAGCGGTCCCAGCCCCACCTCCTCGGGTTCCCACGAGCTGTGAAAAGCCACTTCTGAGCTTCCATGCATTTCTTCTAGAGGCTCAAACTAGGTTCCTACCAAGTCTGTCAGAAAATGCTGGAGCAAGGGTCAGGGTTCCCCTTAGCAGAGCAGTTTCCATGGGTGAAGACAGGGCCGGGGTAGTGGGTCTTAGAAACTTCCTAATGCCTAGGAAGCAGCACAGTGTACAGCTGGACCGTGTGAATTTACCATGGTTGCCTCAAAGAGGTGTGACCCCAGCATGTGTGAAGACACTGGAGTCTGTGGCAAGGTTAAAACATTTAAAAAAAAAAAAAAAAAAAAAAGGAGGCAAAATTTAACAGCACTTGGCATTCTGACAGTGTCTCCCATACAAGTTCTAGCCAGGGCCAACCCTGCTTAGCTTCCCAGATTCAACCAGATCTGGCTCTATCACATTGGGATGGCTTTAAATCATTTTTATTTATTTATTCATTTTTAGAGGAGAGAGAGAGAGAGAGAGAAGAGGGGGAGGAGCAGGAAGCATCAACTCCCATATGTGCCTTGACCGGGCAAGGCCAGGGTTTTGAACCGGCGACCTCAGCGTTCCAGGTCGACGCTTTATCCACTGCGCCACCACAGGTCAGGCTGGGATGGCTTTAGATGTCTGTCAGTGCCCTCTGGGGGTCCAAGAACGAATGTCTGGCCTTCAGATAGCTCACTGCACTGACTCCTTAGTGACTAAGCAAGCCATCCCCCTCATTAGGTCTTTGCCCCCGCTCAGAATGCCACCTGTCACAGCTTCACATTCTCAGGTTTCCATGGGCAGTGATAAGCCCCTTTTGAGCATCCTGGCATTCTTTCCAGGTTCCAAAATAGGTGACCACCAAGCAAAACCACGGAAGCTGGAGCGAGGGTCAAGAGCCTCCATAGCACAGCAGCTTTAAAGGGCGAGGGAGGGGCCTGGGGTGAATGCAGCTAGGTTCAGCTGCCTGTCAGCATCCCAGGGCAAATCCATGCTGAAAAGAGTGACCTTGGCTACTTTGAAATTTGGTGAACCCGGCGTGTGTGAGTGCACGTGAGCCTGTGGCGAAGGCAAAGAAAGAGGATAGCAAAATTTTACAGCATACGGTATTATCAGGTTGTCCGCCATCCAAGATCTAACCAGGGCCGACCCTGCTTAGCTTCCAAGATCAGACCAAGTTCAGTGACCTCAGGGTAGTATGGCTTTAGAGGCCGACAGCAGCCTCTAAATAGATACCCAAGTAGATATGTCTGGCTTCCTGATTCCTCATGGCTCAACCCCGTTTTTGCCTGGGCATGTGAGTCCCCCATTAGGTATTTACACTTACTCAGAATGCCAGCTGTTCCATCCCCACCTCCTCAGGTTCCCACGAGCTGCGAAAAGCCACTTCTGAGCTTCCTGGCATTTCTTCCGGAGGCTCAACAGGATGTCCACCAAGCCCGTTGGGAAATGCTGGAGAGAGGGTCAGGATATTCCTTAGCTTTGATGGGCAGAGTCAGAATAGAGGTAGTGGGTGCTGGGGTCTGCTGCCTAGGCAACAGGGCAAGGTACAGCCAGACTCCTTGCAGTTACCATGACCGCCTTGAAGTGGTGTGATTCCAGCTTGTGTGAGGACACTCAAGTCGGTGGCAAAGGTACAAAAAAAAAAAAAAAATGAGGCAAAATTCAACAGCACTCAGCATTCCAATGGTGTCTTCTATCCAAATTCTAATCGGACCGACTCTGTTTAGCTTCCCAGATCAGACCAGGTCGGGCTCTATCACATTGGTTCGGCTTTATGTCTGTCATTGCCCTCTGGTGGCCCAAGAAGAAATGTCTGGCCTCCAGGACCCTCACTGCTAGGCCTCATCTCTGCCCAGGCATGCCCATTCTTTTGTTAGATACCTGCACTGAATCACCGTGCCACCTGGGGAAGCTTCCACTCCTAAGGTTTCTAGGGGCTGAGAGGGACCCTCCTGAGAGATGTGGCATTTCCTTAGAAGCAAAAGGGTTTTTCCCAACAAGCAAAATGATAAAAAGCTGGAGCGAGTCTCAGGGGGCTCTTTACCACAACGGATTGAATGAGAGAGGGCTTTGCCGGTGGTGGAAGGGGCTGACGTCAGCTGCCTTTGCAGCAGTGCAGTGGACAGCCAAGTCACCAGGAGTGGCCCTGGCTGCCTTAAATAGTGAGACCCCCGAGTGTGAGATGACACCCGAGCCTGTGGCATGGAAACAAAAGGAGGAACGCAGCAGTCTACAGCACCCGGTATTATCTGGCGGTCTCCCATCCAAAAATGAACCAGGGCCGATTCTGCTTAGCTTTCGAGATCATGTAAAGTCAGGTGCTCTCCAGGTGTTACTGATGTAGCAGCCTGACAGTGGCCTTCCAGTAGCCCAAGAAGATGTGTCTGCCCTCCAGGACATTCACCGCTAAGACCTTTTGCTGCCTGGGAGTGCCAGTTGCCCTCTTGGGCATTTTCTTTCGCAGATTGCCAGGTATCACAATGTCACCTCCTCCGGTTGCCACGGGCTGCAAAAAGCCACTCCTGAGCATCCAGGCATTTCATCTCGGGGCCTAACTTGGTTCCCACCAAGCCTGTCAGTAAATGCTAAAGAGATAGTCAGGGTTCTCTTTAGGACAGCAGCTTCCATGGGCGGAGGTAGTGCTGGGGGGTAGGGGGTCCTAGGATCAGCTGCCCAGGCAGCAGTGCATTGTACAGCCGAACTACATGAAGGTACCATGGTTGTCTTGAAGTGGTTTGACAGCTGCCTGTGTGAGGACACTCAAGTCTGTGGCAAGGGTAAAAAAAAAAAAAAAAAAAAAAAAAGGAGGCAAAATTCAACAGCACTTGGCATCCTGACACTGTTTCCCATCCAAGTTATAGCCAGGGCCGACCTGCTTAGCTTCCCAGATCAGACCAGATCGTCTCTATCACATTGTTATGGCTTTAGATGTCTTTCTGCATTCTCTGGTGGCCCACGAACAAATGTCTGGCCTCCAGCTGCCTTGTCACACAGGCGCCTTGATGACTGGGCAAGCCATCCCTCTCATTATGTATTTGCCCTCGCTCAGAATGCGACAGAGTGCAAGAGCTAAGTGGGCATTCTCTCTTCAATAGCAATGCCATGCCCCTGGGAAATCATAGGCCTACAGGCCCTCTCCGGGCACCATGGGTGTGGTCAGGGTTCGAGGCGGGAGAAACCCTCACAAACACCAGTCGCACACGCAGGATCGGCATCCATAGTCCTGCCCTGCTGCATACTGGCTGTATGACTGCAGATTTTGGGTCTGCCATCTGAGAAATGGAAGGACATCATGCCCCGCACAGGCACCGTGAAAGGACCTGATCAGATGACCTAAAGCATGTTATTGGAAGAGGCCTGGGCCCCTGTGATTGCACAGGGGGTTCACAGGGATGGAATGGTTGCTGCTTTGATGCTCACAGTCCCCTGTACTGAGACCCTGGTAATGAACCCCTGTGCCTGGAAGCCCCATTCTGGCCTGAGACATCCTGGAAGGTGGCGTGACCTGGAGAAGAGTGTGCCTGGGAGGTGACACTCTGTGTGCAAATTCAGGCTGCTGGCTATGAGGACACAGCTGAGTGGGGGTGTCAGACACCTGGGGGTGGGGGTCCTATGCTCAGTCTGACCTTTTCTGGCCTGTACCCTTATCTAGAAAATGGTACAAGAATTGGCCAGATGCTGCTTCCGAGATGGCCATAGGGGACCAGCCAGGACAAGCACGCAGCCACTGGGTCTGTGGTCCAGGGCCTGCCTTGGCCCCGCTGAGCCTCAGGTCTGCCCTCTGTGCCAGGGCGAGCGTTAATTCCGGATGAGGTGCGTTTGCAGTGCAAACACCTGCAGGTTTGCACATGAGCCCCTTGAAGAACTTTTGGCTGCCTCTCTTCACATGTCACTCCTAAGGCCCAGAAACCTACACAGAGGGAGAGGAAATCGGGCCCCAGACGCCAGCAGCTGCCCCCTGGTGTCTTCGGGAAGCTCTAGCACTTGGCCTCCCACACCTGCCCCTAGTGGCCATCGCCGGCGCAGTGTTCCTGGAATGACCCTGGGCCCCACTGCTCTCCAGAGACAGCATGAGCCGGTACAGTCTGCAGCAGAAGTCTGGAGTTACAGTGTTCTCTCCACCAAGGATGGAGTAAAACTGCTTTCGTGCTCAACACCCAGGCAAGTGCCGAGTTCTGGAACCAGCAGCGTGGTGCACGGGGTTCTTCCTCTCGCTGTTCCCCACAGGAGCCCCCCTGACTCCACACCAGCCCTGGCCCTGCACAGCTACTCCTTAACCCACGTGCCAGGGCTGCTGGGTCCTCTTGCCACCCTCGCCAGTGCCACTGAGCCTGTTGAGCAACTGGGACTGGCTTTGGGGTTCGGGGGCATAGCTGCTGATGGTCTGCAGGGCCCCACTGGCCTTGCTGGGCGTCTGCTGCTGCAGCAGCTACAGCGAGAGGCTGTGGTGGGAGGTGGCGGAGCAGATGGCCAAGCCGGGCTCACTGGAGTTGACGTTGTCACTGTTGGAGCCCAGCAGGATGCGAGGGGTGGCCTGTGTGTTGAGGGGCCGCCGACCTGTGGTTGTAGTAAGCTGAGGCCTCATGGAAGGGCACTGGGTTGGAGAGAGTGGGAGAGGCAGTGAGTGCACGTGCCATTGGCGGCAACGTCAGGGGAAACATGGGAGCCAAGCATAAGGGTGCCGCGAGTTTTATGCTGAGGCCTGCAGGACCCTGCCATGCACACAACTAACCCCATCACGGAAGCACAGAGGTGGAGATGGAGAATGCCTGCATTTCATGGAGGTTCAAGCCAATGCTTGAGATGGAAGCAACATGGAGTCCACCTACCATTCAGGGTGGCGCCCTCTCCTTATGCAGCCCAGAGACACATGTGAGGAGGGCTGCCCAACTCACAATGTGGTCTGGACTCTGAGACAGCGACAGAGTCCCTCCTTGTCAAGACCTATACTTGGCCCTGGGTCTGGGTGGAAATCGTGCTCCTGGTATTATGTGTTGATGCCATAGTCCCTGGTACCTTAGACTGTGACTGTTTTGAAATGAAGTCTTTTTTTTTTTTTTTTTTTGTGACAGAGACAGAGAGAGAGGGACAAATAAGAACAGACAGACAGGAAGAAAGAGAGATGAGAAACATCAATTCTTTGTTGTGGCAAATTAGTTGTTCATTGATTGCTCTCTCATATGTACCTTGACTGGGGGGCTACAGCAGACTGAGTGACCCTCTGCTCAAGCCTGGGCCCTTGGGTTTAAGCTGGTAAGCTGTGCTCAAACCAGACGAAGCCCTGCTGAAGCCGGTGACCTCGGGGTTTCGAACCTGGGCCCTCTGCGTCCCAGTCCGACATTCTATCCACTGTGCCATTACCTTGTCAAGCTGAAATGAGGTCTTTATAAAGGTGATGAAGGTAAAATGAGGTCCCTAGGGTGGGCTCTAATCCAATGTGACTGCTGTTCTCGTAAGAAGAGATTTAAACACAGACACACAGAGAAATGACTATGTAGGGATACAAGGAGAAGATGGCCGTTTACATGCCAAGGAAAGAGGCCGCTGGGACCACTTCCAGTCTCCTGAACTGGGGGAAAGAATGTTTTGGGTAAGCCCTGTTTTGGGGACGTTGATGCAGTGACCCAGGACACTGACACAGCCCTCAAATCTATAGGGTGAGCTCAGTCTGCCTCAACCCTGAGACCAGCAGTGTGAAATGGAAGGGCTGGGCACGCTGCACCTGGCTTTATACTAAGTTCTAGACACAAGGCAAAGCCCTCTCTGCCCGGGCACTCAGAACGAGGACATTGCCTGGGAAGACAGTGAAAGCCGGAGCAGGAACAGGAACTGTCCTTTCCAAGAAGCATCTAGCCCTGGCTGGTTGGCTCA
This sequence comes from Saccopteryx leptura, assembly GCF_036850995.1. Taxonomy (NCBI): domain Eukaryota; kingdom Metazoa; phylum Chordata; class Mammalia; order Chiroptera; family Emballonuridae; genus Saccopteryx; species Saccopteryx leptura. The sequence continues at coordinate 60,600,349 of NC_089513.1, read as the reverse complement.
GCAGTAGAGTGTTGGCCTGGCGTGCGGGGGACCCGGGTTCAATTCCCGGCCAGGGCACATAGGAGAGGCGCCCATTTGCTTCTCCACCCCGCCCCCCTTCTTCCTCTCTGTCTCTCTCTTCCCCTCTCGCAACCAAGGCTCCATTGGAGCAAAGATGGCCCGGGCGCTGGGGATGGCTCCTTGGCCTCTGCCCCGGGTGCTAGAGTGGCTCTGATCACGGCAGAGCGACGCCCCCTGGTGGGCAGAGCGTCGCCCTTGGTGGGCGTGCTGGGTGGATCCCGGTCGGGTGCATGCAGGAGTCTGTCTGTCTGTCTCTCCCCGTTTCCAGCTTCAGAAAAATACAAAAAAAAAAAAAAAAGCATCTAAAGCAGGGGTAGTCAACCTTTTTATACCTATCGTCCACTTTTGTATCTCTGTTAGTAGTAAAATTTTCTAACCGCCCACCGGTTCCACAGTAATAGTGATTTATAAAGTAGGGAAGTAGCTTTACTTTATAAAATTTATAAAGCAGAGTTGCAGCAAGTTAAAGCATATAATAATAATTACTTACCAAGTACTTTATGTCAGATTTTCGCTAAGTTTGGCAGAATGTCTTTTTTTTAAAAAAACATTTTTTTTAAAGATTTTATTTATTCATTATAGAGAGGGGAGAGAGAGAGAGAAGGGGGGAGGAGCAGGAAGCATCAACTCCCATATGTGCCTTGACCAGGCAAGCCCAGGGTTTTGAACCGGCAACCTCAGTGTTTCCAGGTTGACGCTTTATCCACTGCGCCACCACAGGTCAGGCTCAGAATAAGTCTTTATAAAACAACTTACTATAGTTAAATCTATCTTTTTATTTATACTTTGGTTGCTCTGCTACCGCCCACCATGAAAGCTGGAATGCCCACTAGTGGGCAGTAGGGACCAGGTTGACTACCACTAATCTAAAGGAATGTAGCCATCCAGGCTGAGTGGGAGGTCAGATGCCAATGACCCCAGCAGCAAAGGACACGGGCTTCCTTTGTCCTCTGTGCCCTGGGCAGCTGCCCACTGCCTCCTGACCTGTGTGCTGAGGCCAGAGATGCCTCCCACAGGCTGGACATGGGAATCCTGGAGTCTCACAGGAGAAGAAAGGCACTTGGTTGACCAAGTCCTGGACAACCTCCCATCCCGGCTGCTGATGTCAGATGCTGCAGAGAAGAACCCCATGGAAAAGAAGGACAGCAGCCTTCACAGAGCCTGTGCACATCAGCACCTACTACCAGCCATTCGCACACAGATGCCAGAACTCACTAGGGGCAGAGGTGTTGCGGTGGGGCTCACTGGGTCACAAAGGTGGCACAGGCGGCTCACTGGGGCACAGAGGTGGCACAGGCAGGGCTCACTGGGGCAGAGATAGGGCCTGCAGGGCTCACTGAGGGACAGAGGTGGAGCAGGGGGTGGCTGACTAGGGGACAAAGGTGGCACAGGTGACAGCTGTGATCCAGGCAGCACCCCCACCTCAGCAGGATGCAGGGCAGTCCCAAGAGAGTGGAGAGGAGTCACCGTGGGGAGCCACACAGGAACGGGGCACACACTCGGAATCTCGGAATTCACATCCGGGTCTGCACACTTGGAAGCGTCATGTGGAGAGGACGCATTCTTTCCAAAGAGACAGCAGCACATTCTTGTTCCAGCCACTTCCATGGAGCAGCTTCTCTGCCAGAGCCAGACACACTGCTGCACAGCGGCCGGAGCTCTCAGTCGGCACTGCCTCAAAGCACAAGGATGCGGACACCAGCCTGGCTGGGAGGGTCAGGGACCGGGAATGTCTGCCGGGGTTACAGAGCTCTAGGGCCTGAGGCTGCCCTCTCCAGGGCAGGGGAACAGCCCCTGGAGCACCAGCTACAGTCTTTCCCCTTTCCCCGCCTACCAGAAAATCTTGTTTTAGGGAAAAGTTTGAGTTTTGCTGGTCACAGGGTAGAAACTCATGGGTGTCACTCTCTCAGAGACAACAGAGGCCAGAAAGACTTCAAAATGGCTGAGTTGGAAAAATTCGCCTGGTCGGTGCTCTGGGGTGACCTAAGATTTGAGTGACACAGGGCTGGGGGCTGAAAGACTCCACCAAGGGCTGATGACTCCATGTCCTTGGAGAGCATCTGCCACTCTGCAGGCTGGAGCATGGTGAGAGCCAACAGCTCAAAGTGACTGCCAAACTCCCAGCTCCCCAAATCATCTTCCAGGTCTCCCCACCCAGGAGATGTCAGTGTTTGTGCCCACTGTGGGGGGGTGGGACACCCAGCTCCAGGGGATGCCCCCAAAAGGGGGAAGGCCTGCATCCCACACACTGAGCCTCCCAGCTTCCCGGATGACAGTCAGGTCCACTTCTGACCTGTGTCACTGGAAAAGGCTTTAAGGCAGGGGTCCCCAAACTACGGACACACGGACCGCATGCGGCCCCCTGAGGCCATTTATCCGGCCCCCGCCGCACTTCTGGAAGGGGCACCTCTTTCATTGGTGGTCAGTGAGAGGAGCATAGTTCTCATTGAAATACTGGTCAGTTTGTTGATTTAAATTTACTTGTTCTTTATTTTAAATATTGAATTTGTTTCTGTTTTGTTTTTTTTACTTTAAAATAAGATATGTGCAGTGTGCATAGGGATTTGTTCATAGTTTTTTTTTATAGTCCGGCCCTCCAATGGTCTGAGGGACAGTGAACTGGCCCCCTGTGTAAAAAGTTTGGGGACCCCTGCTTTAATGTCTTTACAGCAAGTGATGGATTTGGGGGACGGCTGCTCACGGCCAAGATGAACTCAGGAGAGAAGAGACGAGAGGACTGACCAACAGAAATAACCTAACACCACGCTTCCCAATGACAGTCTCCAAACTTTGAGTGGAATACAAAAATCGGAGTCCCAGAAAGTGAGTCTGGGTTAATAATGTAAGAAAAGGACCACAGAGGAAGGCCGTTGGTTGTTTCCTTTTTTATGTAAATGTCTAAGAAACAGGCTGGCCAGTGCTTCTGAGTGGGGCTTGGAGAGCTGTAAGGACCCACGTGGGGGCTGCTGTGCTCTGAACATTAGGGATAAAACAGCAGAGACATTTTCAAGTCCGCTCTGCACTAAGCACCCAGAGGAGTCACTCGAACAGAGTCACACAAGTGTACATTAAGGTGAACTTCTAATAAAAATCATCCTGCTTCATTACTCAGGTTCACATTAAGTTAGTTTTCTATGCGGCCCTGGCTGGTTGGCTCAGCGGTAGAGCGTCAGCCTGGCGTGCGGGAGACCCGGGTTCGATCCCCGGCCAGGGCACACAGGAGAAGCGCCCATCTGCTTCTCCCCCCTCCCCCCCTCCTTCCTCTCTGTCTCTCTCTTCCCCTCCCGCAGCCAAGGCTCCATTGGAGCAAAGATGGCCCGGGCGCTGGGGATGGCTCCTTGGCCTCTGCCCCAGGCGGCAGAGCAACGCCCCGGAGGGGCAGAGCGTCGCCCCTGGTGGGTGTGCCGGATGGATCCCAGTCGGGCGCATGCGGGAGTCTGTCTGACTATCTCTCCCCATTTCCAGCTTCAGAAAAATACAAAAAAAAAAAAAAAAAACCAAGTTAGTTTTCTATGCAATTTAATCAGGACATTTTTCCTGTGTCTGTTTTATGCCTTGGGCTGGGGCAGTGGGTGTACCTCCCTAATTCCTCTAAAGCAGGGGTCGGGAAACTTTTTGGCTGAGAGAGCCATGAACGCCACATATTTTAAAATATAATCCCATGAGAGCCATACAATGACCTGTGTATGTTACGCATTATCCAATAAAAATTTGGTGTTGTCCCGGAGGACAGCTGTGATTGGCTCCAGCCACCCGCAACCATGAACGTGAGCGGTAGGAAATGAATGGATTGTAATGCATGAGAATGTTTTATATTTTTAATGTTATTATTTTTTTATTAAAGATTTCTCTGCGAGCCAGATGCAGCCATCAAAAGAGCCACATCTGGCTCATGAGCCATAGGTTCCTGACCCCTGCTCTAAAGTAACATCTTCATTAAAACCTTTACAAAACCAAGAGCTCCCCAACTGACAGGCAACTGGAACCCTCCAAGGATTTCTTTTCCATGTGAAAAGGATGAAAAGTAACTCTTTTTTCTGTCTGAAAGTGATTGATATACTGCCCAACTGCTTCCTTCTCTCTGGCAATCTGCAAAACTCCAAGTGGGTGGGTGTTTTCTTCCCTGTCTTTACATGTACTTTATTAATACATTTTTTCCCCACAATGAAAATGACACAAGGTATGACAAAAAAGCATGTGCGTTTTTAAAGTCTGCCATGAGGCATTTTCGACCCACCCCGTGCAAACTGCAACCTGGGGACAGCCGAGGGGGAGTCAGAAAGCGGTTCGGACACGGCCTGCCCGGCTGCAGTGGCCATGGTGTCCAGCAGTGCGCCCTGACCTCCCTTATCCTGAGCTTACCAGCTTCCAGGTGGCAGACAGACTAGAGCCAAAACTTCCTCTCTTTTCCTAAAAATCAGTTCCTAACATGCACTCTGGCACAGTCGCCATGGAGAGGCACATTCTGGAATGCAAGTCTGCAAGGGACGGGAGACTGAGGGACAAAAACAAAATCAAATGGCACCTTTCGAGGGGGCACAATGCCAGACAGCTACAACAAAGCCCCACTGCCACCAGGAGGGGTCACTCCCTCGCATGCCGCAATGAACAGCCAGCAGTTTTAGGAGGGACCAGAGGTTCCTCTCCCCCCTCCCCAGAGAACCCTTGCTAAAGGGCTCACCTCCATGCACAATGCTCCCTGAAGCTTTTACTTACCTTTCTTCTTGGTGAAGGCAATTAACAAAGACTTCATTTTCCCTCTGACCTGGTCAGCCCTCTGTCGCTCATTATATAACCTTCTCGGATAGAGGAAGGGGAGCAGTGCCAGCCGGCCCCCTGGCACTGGAGTGGCATGGCCCCAGGGAGCTGTGGTGGGCATCTTGGCATGGCGTGCCTCTGACCATCACCAGGCATGCCAGACCCAGCGTGCTGGTAAGAAAGCCCACCCTATGGTCTGTCAGCTGGAAACCAACTGTGAGTGGACTAGGGCCATGCTCAAACCCCACTGCCTCTCCCTGTACTGGCCATGGTCATGTGAGCAGTGCTACTGTGCTTCTGTGAGCACTGCACAGGGAGGGGGTGAGCAGGAGCTCTACCCCTTCAGCTCATGGCCAGACCTGGAAACTCCTGAGGCACCTGCCAGCCCAAGCCCTATTATCCCAGGAAACCCAGGCTGCTTGTGAACTACTTCTGCTCCAATGCCCAGCCCGTGGGCTAAATGAATGCACTGTGCCTTCCTAATTTTATTTCTAAAGGAAACATCAAGTTTCCTTCAATGCCTCTTGTTCACCAGCTCACAGGGGCAGCGAGCATGTCAGGAGGCTAAAATAATTCTGTTCCGAAGCCTCACGCTGGACCCACATTCCCTGGGCAGCCCTAGCCTGCATTCCAGAATTTCTGCTTATGACCCAGATTCCTGTTTAAAGGAATCAGACACAAGGACCCGTTCCTCCTCTGGCTCACCCCTACCGCAGTTATTACCCTGGAAAAAGCAGAATGCCTCGCTTTTAACAATTAGACAGGGCGGCTTGCCCTGATTTCCAGACAGCTGTGGGTGAAAGGAGCATCTTCCGAATCACTTTGGACAGGTCATTAGCATTCCCACCCGACACAGGTCTAAGAGAGGCAAGGCAAGGGGACAGCGAACAAAATTCTCTACAAAGCACACCCAAGAAGGGCCAGACGCTGGGTGCTCATGGCCAGTGGGAGGGTGTAATGCTAGTGGCTCAGCCTTGGCCATGCAGGTTCCCATGAGATTCGGGAGGACGGTAAAGGAACTGTGGAGCCAGAAGATGGTGGGCCATTCTGTTTATTCAAGCCTTGCAATGGCGGACGAGCAAACAGGCAGAGAAGACCGCTTCCCTTTCTCTTATCTCAGGATCCCACCACTCTCAGCAGTCCCCAGCCAAACAGGCCAGGTAGATATCAGGGCTCCCAAGCCAGGACTCGGTCTCTGGTTCTATAACCCGGACTCGTTCTCCAGGCTCACTGCATTCTCTACAAAAGAGGCTGGGGGGAGAAACCCCTTCTCCAGAAAACAATAGCAAACAATCACCCCTCCCTAGCAGGAAGGCAATCTTCAATTTTCAAATTGCTGCCTTAAGGGCAACTACCCACAGCCTTCCATGGACTACACATAGCACTGCCCCAATATAAGCCAGCAAACTTAAAAAACATTTATTTACCTGTTGCAGTAATATAAGGTTATAGTAATTAAATAGAAATATAGAAAAATGTGGAAGATATATAAAAATAATTAAGATATAATATTAAAAGCAATTAAGAAGATTAAATAAAGTTATGCTGTTTTGATAGGAATTAATACAGTGTGTAATAAGATAAACAGACTCTGCCTTTCATGCAGGGCCCAGTTAGTGTGTATGTGAAGTTATATATAGATCAGAAGTGGCTTGAGGTCATAACTCTGTAGGTGAACATAAACAAGAAGCTTCCCTAGGAACACCTTAAAAGTGGTTTGATGTGACATTTCAGTAGATTAACATAAAAAGGGTTCCCTGCACGGAACTCCCAAAAAGGTGGTATGAGGTGATAATCTTGTAGATTGACACCTGCTAGAAGGCATAGGCTAGAAAAGGTACTAAAGCTAAGGGGTCCCACCTGCTGCGGTAGTCGCCCAGACTCCAACATTGACGTGGACTTTCTTCCCCCTGCTCTGACCAAAGACAGCAGAGAGGAGCATGTTGACGGGGCCCCTTAAGCTGTACCCAGGCACGCCAAAAGGATTTGTGAGTAATAAACTGCCTGTGTGAGTCTTGCAACTAACTTGTATGTCAGTCGTGTCTTTCCTCCAGTGGCAGTTGGTGTCGGCACTGATAAGTAGAATCCTCATAGCCACCTCAAGAGTAGGCTGGAAGAGGCTGCCAGCCCTGCTGATAAGCACGAGTGGCCCAGTGTGCGGGGAAGTTCAATCGAGGAAGCCTGATCGACATAGAGCTTGGGTTTTACTGGGACAACACCCAAAAGAGAGGGTCACCTCCTGAACACTAAATGGGGCTGTAATTAAGTGCACCTTTCCTGTTTGTTGGGCAGATAAAATGTATTATGCTCACTTTGTTAAAGATGGCACTGCCCACGTGGAGGCCATTGCCCAGGTGATATTAATGTGTGTTGGGGGCGGGCTGTGGGCAGGCAGGCCTGGGGCTTGGTTTTAGGACAAAGCCTTTCCCACCCTTTTTGATGTGAGATGGTACAATCCTATCATGCCTCAGAAAGTGACTTTGTATTAGAGACTCCCCTATTTTGTATATTGGATTAAAGGTTTGGATTTCTACACTATAAAATAGGGGCAGAGCGGAGCTTGTGCTCTTGGTTCCTGAGATTATCTTTAGAGGAGAGAGCAGAAAAGAGAGCAGAGAAAGGCCATGTAGAGGAGGCAGGAGAAGCAGCCAAGATGGTGGAGTGTTGAGTGAGAAGCCAGTTTGTGCAGTTTGACGCTGGAGAAGGAAGATGGGAAACAGAGGTGAATAAGTCTGGTGAGCTAGAAACCTTTGATTCTAGGAAACTCGGATAAATCAGTAGCTTTGTGAGCACTGAATGTGAGTGGGTTTTGGAGCCTAGTGTGTGTTTTTTACTTGCCCGCCGGGTGCAAGCTAGAATTAAAGACTATGGCCCATCAGTTTTTGGCTCCGTTGTTTCTTTACCGACTGTCCGAATCCAATGTGAACCTGCATGGGCCAGGCGGCTGTGATAGTGGCCGTGCCTATTGGCTTTACACTGTTGCTAAGAGAACTGCTTCCCAAATTAAAAAAGAAAGAAGAAAGAAAGAACAAAAGAGAGAGAGAGAGAAGGAAGGAAGGAAGGAAGGAAGGAAGGAAGGAAGGAAGGAAGGAAGGAAGGAAGGAAGGAGAAAGAAGAAAGAAAGAAAAGAAAGAAAGAAAGAAAGAAAGAAAGAAAGAAAGAAAGAAAGAAAGAAAGAAAGAAAGAGAAAGAAAGAAAGAAAGAAAGAAAGAAAGAAAGAAAGAAAGAAAGAAAGAAAGAAAGAAAGAAAGAAAGAAAGAAGAAAGAAAGAGAAAAAAAGAAAGAAAGAAAGAAAGATGAGTGTTGGGCAGATAAAATGTATTATGCTCACTTTGTAACGCTGCCCATGGGGAGTTGCCCAGGTGATATTAATGTGTGTTGGGGGCAGGCAGGATCGTTGTAGCCTGGGGCTTGGTTTTGGGATTAAGCCTTTCCCACCCTTTTTGATGTGGGGTGGTACAATCCAATCATGCCTCAGAGAAGTGACTTTGTATTAGAGACTTCCCTATTTTGTATATTGGATTAGAGGTTGTGAAGCTACACTATAAAATGGAGGCAGAACGGGATCTTAGGCTCTTGGTTCCTGGGATGATTAGTACGAGAGAGTAGAGCCAGCAGCGGAAGGAGGCCACGTGGAGGAGGCCAGGAGAAGCAGCTAAGATGGCGGAGTGCTGAGTGAGATGCCAGTTTGTGTAGAGTTTGTATTTGGGATAAGGAAGGAGATGGGGAACTGAGGAGAATAAGGCTGGTGAGCTAGAAACCTTTGATTCTAGGAAACTCGGATAAGTCAGTAGCTTTGTGAGCACTGAGTGTGAGTGGGTTTTGGAGCCCAGTGTGTGTTTTTTACTTGCCCGCCGGGTGCTAGCTAGAATTAAAGACTATGGCCCACCAGTTTGTGGCTCCGTTGTTTCTTTACCGACTGTCTGAATCCAATGCGAACCTGCATAGGCCAGAAGGCTGCTGTGATAGTGGCCCTGGCCTTGGCTCCTGGCTTTACAATGAGGCAGAAACAGCAGAGAGGACATGTGAGTTGAAGTTCTTATGGCTGACATACTTGTGATGAGAATGGAGGCTGAGAAGCCATGTGTAAAGCCAGCAGCCAGGGCCAGAGCCACTATCAGAGCAGCAGCCTGGCCCATGCAGGTTCGCATTGGATTCGGACAGTCAGTAAAGAAACAACGGAGCCAAGAACTGATGGGCTGTCATCTTTAATTCTAGCTTGCACCTGGCGGGCAAGTAAAAACACACACTGGGCTCCAAAACCCACTCACATTCAGTGCTCACAAAGCCACTGACTTATCCGAGTTTCCTAGAATCAAAGGTTTCTAGCTCACCAGCTTTGTTCTTCTCAGTTCCCCATCTCCTTCCTTATCCCAGATACAAACTGCACTAACTGGCATCTCAGCACTCCGCCATCTTGGCTCCGTCTCCTGGCCACATGGCCTCTTTCTGTTCTCTGCTCTGCTCCCTCTGCTCTCTCATACTAATCATCCCAGGAACCAAGAGCGCAAGCTCCCATTCTGCCCCTATTTTATAGTGTAGATTCAAAACCTTTAATCCAATATACAAAATAGGGAAGTCTCTAATACAAAGTCACTTCTGAGGCATGATTGGATTGTACCACCCCACATCAAAAAGGGTGGGAAAGGCTTAATCCCAAAACCAAGCCTCAGGCTACAAGGATTCTCCCTGCCTTTAGCCCACCCCCAACACACATTAATATCACCTGGGCAACTCCACGTGAGCAGCGTTATCTTTTACAAAGTGAGCATAATACATTTTATCTGCCCAACACCATGGGAGGCTGAGAAACCATAGGACACCTTGCCAGGCGATGTCTCAGTAATGCCAGAAGGAAGCCCAGTGTGGACACATCCAGCATGTAACCTCTATTAACTGTACATTTGAGCGCCATCTCTTTAACTCCCACCCACCCCAGGGATTCTATTGTCCCATACAGGCACTGGTGGGTGACACCCTTGCCCACAAAACCCCAGACTGGAGCCTCAGCCTGCTCTAAGATGTACCATGAAAAACCATTTATCATTGTTATATTGGAACAGTGAGAAACTAATGTTTGCCGCACAATTATCTAAATAGTCAAAATAAGGAGTCTTTATTACAAACAGCCGGAGACCATGAGTGAACTAGCATTCCAAAAAATTTGGGGCCTTGAACACCATCAGGGGCCAGCTTTTAAAGACAAAATTACATCCTGGTCGGGGTACAGGGAGGAGGGGGAACCTAGGGAAGCACAGTGCAAAAGCAATAAAAAAACAACTCTATCTTGCTAATGAGCTCATTAAATCTTACTGACTTTTTACAATGTTTATCTATAGAATCAATTTAGGGAGAAACATCCTGGGGCTTAACTGCTCCCGACACATCTGCAACCTTGCAAAACTAGCTCCAAGGTCAGGGCAAGGGAGTCTTTTAGAAAAAGCAAGTTCTGGGAGAAGGAAGGAAGGAAGGAAGGAAGGAAGGAAGGAAGGAAGGAAGGAAGGAAGGAAGGAAGGAAGGAAGGGAGGGAGGGAGGGAGGGAGGGAGGGAGGGAGGGAGGGAGGGAGGGAGGGAGGGAAGAAGGAAAGAAGGAAAGAAGGAACTCTCACTTAGAGTTCAAGATGGAGGGAGAGCCTGACTAAGCAAGAGAGTCTTTTAGAAAAAGCAAGTTCTGGGAGAAGGAAGGAAGGGAAGAAGGGAGGGAGGGAGGGAGGAAGGAAGGAAGGAAGGAAGGAAGGAAGGAAGGAAGGAAGGAAGGAAGGAAGGAAGGAAGGCTCACTTAGAGTTCAAGATGGAGGGAGAGCCTGACCAAGCGGTGGTGCAGTGGATAGAGCCTCGGATTGGGACACGGAGGACCCAGGTTGCAACCCTGAGGTCGCTGGCTGGAACACAGGCTCATCTGGCTTGAGTGCGTGCTCATCAGCTTGAGCACAGGGTTGCTGGCTTGAGCGTGGGATCATAGACATGACCCCATGGTTACTGGCTTGAGCCCAAAGGTCACTGGCTTGAAGCCCAAGGTTGCTGGCTTGAGCCCAAGGTCACTGGCTTGAGCAAGGGGTCACTCACTCTGCGATAGCCCCCTGGTCAAGGCATATATGAGAAAGTCAATGAACAACTAAAAAAATGCTGCAATGAAGAATTGATGATTTTCATCGCTCTCCATTCCTGCCTGTCTGTCCCTCTGTCCCTCTCTTTGACTCTCTCTCTATCTCTATCACAAAAAATATAACTAAATAAAAAATATGTAGGGAGAAGCTATATAAAGTTACTTATGCTAAGAGCCTCTGTTGGGCAGATAAAATGTATTATGCTCACTTTGTTAAAGATGACGCTGCCCACGTGGAGGCCGTTGCCCAGGTGATATTAATGTGTGTTGGGGGCGGGCTGTGGGCAGGCAGGATCCTTGTAGCCTGGGGCTTGGTTTTGGGATTAAGCCTTTCCCACCCTTTTTGATGTGGGGTGGCACAATCCAATCATGCCTCAGAGAAGTGACTTTGTATTAGAGACTTCCCTGTTTTGTATATTGGATTAAAGGTTTTGATTCCTACACTATAAAATAGGGGCAGAACGGGAGCTTGCGCTCTTGGTTCCTGAGATTATCATTAGAAGAGAAAGCAGAGCAGAGAGCAGAGAAAGGCCACGTGGAAGAGGCCAGGAGAAGCAGCCAAGATGGCGGAGTGTTGAGTGAGAGGCCAGTTTGTGCAGTTTGATGCTGGAGAAGGAAGGAGATGGGGAACAGAGGTGAATAAGTCTGGTGAGCTAGAAACCTTTGATTCTAGGAAACTCGGATAAATCAGTAGCTTTGTGAGCACTGAATGTGAGTGGGTTTTGGAGCCCAGTGTGTGTTTTTTACTTGCCCGCCGGGTGCAAGCTAGAATTAAAGACTATGGCCCACCAGTTTTTGGCTCCGTTGTTTCTTTACCGACTGTCCGAATCCAATGCGAACCTGCATGGGCCAGGCTGCTTTGATAGTGGCAGCCCTGCCTTCTGGCTTTACAGCCTCCTTGCTTCATTTCATCATCAGAGACCCCCACGGCTTGTCCAGCACACTTAACTTCCTTAGGGGCAAAAGTGACGCTGGCAGAGGTCAGTCTCCTTGCACATTCGGGACATGGCAGCTTTGGTTCCAGAAGGCAGTGTCACCGATAAGGACTGTAAAGCCAGTAATCAGGGCCAGGGCCACTATCACAGCAGCCCGGCCCTTGCAGGTTCGCATTGGATTCGGACAGTCGGCAAAGAAACAGCGGAGCCAAAAACTGATGGGCCATAGTCTTTAATCCTAGCTTGCACCCGGCGGGCAAGTAAAAAATACACACTGGGATCCAAAACCCAGTCACATTCAGTGCTCACAAAGCCACTGACTTATCCGAGTTTCCTAGAATCAAAGGTTTCTAGCTCACCAGACTTATTCTCCTCTGTTCCCCATCTCCGTCCTTATCCCAAATACAAACTCTATACAAACTGGCATCTCACTCAGCACTTCACCATCTTGGCTGCTTCTCCTGGCCTCCTCCACGTGGCCTTTCTCTGCTCTCCTCTGCTCTCTCTTCTAATGATAATCTCAGGAACCAAGAACCAAACTCCCACTCCGTTCCCATTTTATAGTGTAGAAATCCAAACCCTTAATCCAATATACATAATAGGGAAGTCTCTAATACAAAGTCACTTCTCTGAGGCATGATAGGATTGTACCACCTTACACCAAAAAGGGTAGGAAAGGCTTAATCCCAAAACCAAGCCCCAGGCTACAAGGATTCTGCCTGCCTTTAGCCCACCCCAACACACATTAATACCACCTGGGCAACGGCCTCTTTAACAAAGTGAGCATAATACATTTTATCTGCCCAACAAGGACACACACACAGCTGCCTTCCACACTAGAAGACTAAAGCTGTGTTCCTGGGCAGACATAGTGAGGTTTGCATGACAGCTGTATCTAGTTCATGGGGCTCTGCTGGCCATAGGCCCAGCTGCCCGCCTGATTGGGACAACAAGCCACAGTGTCAGAAAAACTGGGGAGCACCTCTCCAGAGGCTGTAAGCCCTGGCATGTGAGCCCCAAGGATGCACCAAAGCTCAGGTGTCCCAGTAGAGCCCAAGCTCTATGTCGATCAAGTGTCCCCAGTTAGACTTCCCCACACAGTGGGACACTTGTTCTTAACAGCAGGGCTGGCAGCCTCTTCCAGACTATTCTTGAGGCAGCTGTGAGGATTCTACTTATAAGTGCTGACACCAACTGCCACCAGAGGAAAGACACAACTGACACACAAGTTAGCTGCAAGACCCACGCAGGCAGTTTATTACTCACAAATCCTTTTGGCGTGCCTGGATACAGCTTAAGGGGGCCCCTGTCGGCATGCTTCTCTTGACTGTCCTTGGTCAGAGCGGTGTTGAGACAGTCCACATCAATGTTGGAGTCTGGGCGACTACTGCAGCAGGGGGACCCTGAAAAGCCAGAAGCCAGGGCCACCATCAGAGGAGCCCGACCCATGCAGGTTCGCATTGGATTCGGACAGTCTGTAAAGAAACAGCGGAGCCAAAAACTGATGGGCCATAGTCTTTAATTCTAGCTTGCACCCGGTGGGCAAGTAAAAATACACACTGGGCTCCAAAACCCAGTCACATTCAGTGCTCACAAAGCCACTGACTTATCCGAGTCTCCTAGAATCAAAGGTTTCTAGCTCACCAGCCTTATTCACCTCTGTTCCCCATCTCCTTCCTTATCCCAGATACAAACTCTACACAAACTGGCATCTCACTCAGCACTCCGCCATCTTGGCTGCTTCTCCTGGCCTCCTCCACGTGGCCTTTCTCTGCTCTCCTCTGCTCTCTCTTCTAATGATAATCTCAGGAACCAAGAGCCCAAGCTCCCGCTCCTTCCCTATTTTATAGTGTAGAAAACCAAAATCCCTTAATCCAATATACAAAATAGGGAAGTCTCTAATACAAAGTCACTTCTCTGAGGCATGATTGGATTGTACCGCCCCACATCAAAAAAGGGTGGGAAAGGCTTAATCCCAAAACCAAGCCCCAGGCTACAAGGATTCTCAACACACATTAATATCACCTGGGCGACGGCCTCACGTGGGCAGTGCCTATTTTTTAACAAAGTGAGCATAATACATTTTATCTGCCCAACAGACCCCTTAGCTTTAGTACCTTTTCTAGCCTATGCCTTCTAACAGGTGTCAAGCTACAGGATTATCACCTCAAACCACCTTTCTGGGAGTTCCTTGCAGGGAGCCCTTTTTATGTTAATCTACTGAAATGTCACATCAAGCCACTTTTAAGGTGTTCCTAGGGAAGCTTCTTGTTTATGTTAATTTACAGAGTTATGACCTCAAGCCACTTCTTATCTTATATAACTTCACACACACCCTATCTGGGCCCTGCACGAAAGGCAGAGTCTGCCTATCATATCTGTATACACTAGATTAATTGTAATCCACATGGCATAACTTTATTTAATTTCCTTGATTGCTTTTAATATTATATCTTAGTTATTTCTATATATCTTCCATATTTTTCTATATTTCTATATATTTAATTACTATCACTTTATATTGCTGTAACATCAGGGAACCCTCCAGAGGAGTGGGAGGCTCATCTCCTGGCCAGGTCCCCTGGCCAGTCTTTGCTCTGGGTGCCACCGCCTTGCTGTGAGCAGGGCAGTGAGGAAGTGTGCTGTACTGGGTAGATGGGGGCAAGGACCTCACCAAAGGCCTGGGGAGCCCCCGCCATCGAGGGCAGCCCTGCTGTGGACCCTGAGTGGAGGACGTGGGAAGAAGTGGCTTCGCCAGGTGCCACTGTGAAACCCCACCTCTTTCCCTGGACCTGAGGAGACAGGGAACAGAACCAGACTTCCCCAGTGGCACTGACATGTGTCCCAGGCAGGAGCAGAGTCAGAAACACTGTGGCCTTTTCGAAAGGAGGCGCTGTAGCCAGGAACGAGGCAGGACAGAGGGACATGCTCAGCCCCCCACACCACCCCCATTCCCAGTCCCACTGCGTTTGTGGATGGTGCACACTGTGCAGGCTCCAAGACCCAGGGGGAACAGGATAGAAGAGATCCTTGTCCCAACTGGGACAGCACAGGGTGGGGAGTGAGACCTGGCATTGAGCTCAGCAGGATTTGAGGACCCCAGGGAACACCCCTGGCAGAAGAAATCCTATCCTGACACCTTCCACTTTGAATAAGCAGATGTTTCTAATCCACACTTCCCAGGAATCTGAGTAAAAAACTTCACAGAAATTCGGAGTGGTAGCTCTGGTAGACCTACTGTGTGCCCAAGCTCTGCCCCACAGAAATCCTGTCATGGGAGAATGGCCATCTCTGGCCCCATGTTCTTTGCCCATTGAAAGCTTCCTCACCAATGGTAGACAAATGCCTCTCAAGTACTTCTAACGGGGATGACGTCAGAGTAATGGCGGAGTAGGAAGCGATACCGATAAATCTCCCCCAAAACTCAACAAGATCTTCAACCAGAAACAGAAAAACCTATACTTGGAGCCTCCAGATGCTTCACAATACACCCGAAGGTATGGTCGAGTGAAAAATTGGCTAAATATATAAGTACTTCTAACGGCAGGGAGCTCACTACATGTATGCATAGGTTCTCGCTATTAGACACTAGCTGAGGATGCTGGCTCTGGGTTCTCCGGTACAGGTCTCCTTCCCTTCTCGTGGAGAATACGCCTGCACCTGCCACATACTAATCTTACGAAAAACTGCGACGTTTAAAGTTCAGACGTGACTTTGAGCCCTTCATGTCAAACCACAGAGACCCAGCATTGACCCGAGGGGCTTTGGCAAATTGGGCAGCAGAGGTGGACAGAACCGGACCTGCTCTGGGCCCCTGCAGAGCCCGGGGTGCAGCTAACACTGCCTCTAACGGCAAGATATGGGGATTACAACCACAGAGCTGGAGGCCCACAGTCAAAATTATGACAAAGAGGGAAAATAAAATGTAAAATCCATTTATCCCTCAGGCTCCCAGACCCCTTTTTCTCTGCGCAGTTCACCCAGGTTGGGTCTCAGCCAGAGAGGATGTTCCCGTGGAGATCGTGACAAAGCCGTGTGGATGAAACGGGCCCACAGCCATGGGTTTGAAGATATCTCACTCCCTGATGCCCCCAAATGGCCAAGCCTTCCTTCCATCATCTCATAGAGCCTTTGTTCCTACACAGGGTCCTTCAAGGAGGACGGAAGTGACTGCTAGACGCTGTGCCGGCCACATTCCACCTAACCTGGTGCAGAGGAGGCTGGATTTCAAGTGGGTTTCATTCCAGACAAGGGGGAGGTGGAAAGGGAACTTTGGGGTCAGGGAGAGGCAGTGGCAGCAAGTGGGGATTAGAGGCTACAGGAGAACCTGTCCACTTGCTCACTAACCTACGTCTCCCACTCACTCTTCCCAGAGGACGTGTGAGCATCCTCTGAGTTGCAGGCTGTTCAAAAGACCACAAGAGCAAGAGGAAAGCTTAGATAGAAGTCCCCAAATCCCATACATGCCAGGAAGGAAGAGGGTCACCCCCAAACTGACCCTGCACCAATCAGCCTCCTAGCCGCACCCTTCAGCCTCCACCCTGAACCCCAGTGCCAGCCCCTTGGTAAGAAATAATGTGTAATAAATATATACGTAAATAATCAAAATAAAGAACGTAGAAGCCACTCTGCCTCCCAGCCCCAGGGGACCCGCACGACCTCACCTCAGTGACCCACAGGAACCCGCACACGCTCTGACCCGCCCTCCGTAGTCCTCACTCCCTCAGCCCTTCAACTGCCATGTCTTTTCACAGCTTCCTGATAACAGGCTGAAAATAATTTCATCTCTTGTACAAAAAAAGGCTCTTCACACATCAGAACACTTCAAGACTCTGAAGTCCTGGCAGGGAGGAAGCACCAGGTGTTACAAACACACCTCATTAGAGTCTGGTGTGCTGCGTGTGGGTCTAAGGAACATCGCCCGGTACATGTTGATGATAAGCCCGTGTCCCCTTGCTGTGGCTCCTGCGTCACCATGGGAAAAAAACTGGACATGGGGGCCCAATGGATTCAGGGCCTGGCTCTGTGTCTTACTACCTCGGCAGCTGTGGGCTGGCCAGGCAACCCAGCCCTCAGTGTCCCCATCTGTAAGAAGGGAATAACCCAGTGCAGTCCCAGCACTGGTTGTGGGATCACTTAAGCTTGTGTGTGAAGTGCAAAATGGGGTGGGGCGTTGACCTTCCAGGTCATATCCCAGCCTCACCACTCCCCAGCTCCATGATCCCAAGAAAGTCATGACATCTCTCCCTGCCTCTGGTTCCTCATCTCTCTGATGGGGATTGAATGGTGCCACCTCATAGTAGGGTTCTGATGATCAATTTGTTCAATACTTATAACAGTGCACAGACTTTAGAGCTATTAGTGATTGCTAAATAAATGCATTTCACTTAAAAAAAAAATCTGTAAGCAATAGAAAGGTGATCTGCCCTGCCTGCCCCTGACCCCTTGCCTATAATGAGCCCTCCCGGGTCCCTCAGAATGCATTTACATTACCTTTTCCAGTGCCACCTCTTCCAAGAAGTCCCCATGACTGACCCAGTCATCAGAGAGACCCCTTTTCAGGGCTACCATGGCCACATTCAAGCCTTTCCTGGTTCCAGGAGACTTTTAGCTCCTTGATGGTAGAGGTTCAATGCCCAATCCCCCCATCACCCTGTGAACTGGAGGTGCTCCCTAAATCTCTGGTGTGAATTAATGAATGAAGAAATGAAGAAATGAATGAATGAGGAGACAGAGGGTAAGTCCCGGCTTCTACTGCTCTGAGTATGGAAGGTACTATTTCAGGTTCAGCAGGTTGGTCTCCTTGTACTGAAGTCACCTGGGGACTGAAGCCACCTCACTTCTCTGCCCCATTACTGTCACTTCCCCCTACTTGCGCCCAGGGACCTGCCTGCCTCCCAGCAGGGTGATGCTATGGAGCAGACACGTGTGGCAGGACACCAGGCTGGCCATGCAGTTCCCAGACCTGGCTCTCTGGGCTCTGGGTGCACCGTGAACCAACCAAATCCTTTAAGAGCTTCCTTTCCTGTGTCAAGACAGAGTGTCCCCTTGCTGCCACCAAGACCCTGGCTGATTCAGCTGAGGAGGCTGGGGCTCAGGCAGGTCTGTCTGGGAGACCCTGGAACCCCGGGTGGTGGGTGTATCCCTTCTCTTTCTGAGGCCTGGGGATTATCTCAGGCCCCACCTCCTGTTGTGAGAGGGGAGGAGGGCCTGAGGCTATTTCTGTTTTAGCACAAATTCATGGTGGTGGCTCTAACCTGTCAGACAGGAGGCCCACGGGGCACTGAGAGGAAGAAGCAGAACTCCACAGGGTCTCAGTGGCCCACCAGCCACACCCTGCCCTTTACCTTACAGAATCAAGAACCGCATGCCTGGTGATCAAGGAGGGCCTTGTCCAGCCGGCCACGCTGGGAGCAGGGAGGCAGCGATCCAGGACAGGTGTGCCTGGACCTGAACCTTTTCTGCCCATACCAGCCTTCTGCCTCGGATAACTGCAATTTAAATATTAGTCGATGCTACTTCTCCATCTCACAACTGTTAAGTGAATCATACTTTTGTAAAAAACATGAGATACAAAAAGGCGTCTCGGCAGTAATGTGGGGTTATCTGTGAGCAAAGCAATAGGAGTGCGGAACGTGTGTGGTGTTCTGTCAGTGGGGGCCGGGGAGGGAAACTCCGCTCCTGGAGGACCCATCGAGGCCCACAGAGAGTCGGGGCAAGGGGCACGGGGGTGGGGGCTCTCTCTGGCTGGGCCAGTGTAAAGCCAGTAGCCACGGCCACTATCACAGTAGCCCAGCTCATGCAGGTTCACATTGGATTCGGACAGTCGGTAAAGAAACAACGGAGCCAAGAACTGGTGGGCCATTAGCTTTAATTCTAGCTTGCACCCGGTGGGCAAGTAAAAACACACACTGGGCTCCAAAACCCACTCACATTCAGTGCTCACAAAGCCACTGACTTATCTGAGTTTTCTAGAATCAAAAGTTTCTAGCTCACCAGACTTATTCACCTCTGTTCCCCATCTCCTTCCTTCTCTCTGCACAAACTCTGCACTAACTGGCTTCTCACTCAGCACTCCACCATCTTGGCTGCTTCTCCTGGCCTCTTCCACGTGGCCTTTCTAATACTAATCTCAGGAAACAAGAGAGCAAGCTCCTGTTCTGCCCTATTTTATAGTGTAGAAATCCAAACCTTTAATCCAATATACAATCCAATATACAAAATAGGGAAGTCTCTAATACAAAGTCACTTATCTGGGGCATGATGGGATTGTACCATCCCACATCAAAATGGGTGGGAAAGGCTTAATCCTAAAACTAAGCCCCAGGCTACAAGCCCACAGCCCACAGAGACACACATTAATATCACCTGGGCAACGGCCTCCACGTGGGCAGCACCATCTTTAACAAAGTGAGCATAATATATTTTATCTGCCCAACAGCCAGGCAGGGCGGCTGGGTCAGGAGTTCCCGCAGGTCGTGCCCATTGGGATCCTGACACAGTGAGTGGTCTTTCTTTAGCTCCAAGGAGAGGGGCTCTGGAGGGTAGAACCAGGGTCGATCTCAAATGAAGTGAGGGTCTCAGGGCACATTCTGGAAGATCACAGGATCCAAGCACGGCCCTTCTCCCCTCCCCCTCCATGCAGATTCAGCCTTTGATGGGGGGTCCAGAGACACCAAGTAACCGGCAAATGGTTCTGACCAGGAGGCGTGGCACATGTGGCCGTGCTTGGGCTTAAGGACACCACGAGCCACCCCTGGATGGCCCTTCTGAGAGCCAAGAGACTGAGGCCACTGGACCACCCAAAGGGGAAACTGAGGCTCAGAGTGCCCACCCAGCCCTGACCGCTCAATAGATGCCCACTTGGCCCACAAGGCCTGTCACAGGACTCCCCTCCCCTGGCTCAGTGTCACATCCCCTGCCCTCAGGTTTACAAGCCACCTCAGGACTGAGTCAGCCCCCCTCCACCGGGGCTCCGGGAAGGGACCCAGACCCAGCTCTGAGTCCTTGGGGAGCAGCTTGGGCAGCTGCTGGTCAAGCAGGTGGAAGATTGTGGGGGTGGAGGCACTCATCCTCCATCTCTGGAGAGAAGGCCCCGGCACATGTGCTCCCCTGTCCCCCCACTCAGACCCTAACTGCCAGACACCAGGAAATGCAGGTTGCCAGAAGGCTCCGTCCAGAACTTGAGTCTGCAAGAAACATACACATTGCCAACAGACCCGATGAAAACCACAGATTCCTCCAGCTGTGGGGCCAGACACGGGCTGACCACCCCTTCTGCAGGATCTGACCCACACTGTGCCCTTTCCTAGCTTGTCACCAAATGATGGAGTTTGAGATGAGGGCTGGGTGAGACTCTTACTCAGGGTGGGATTCATGTGTAAATCAGCAAGTCAGCCCCTTACCGCTGGTCTGTGAGACCCTCTCAGAGAGGGTCCCAGAGGCCAGGGAAACCTGGGGGTGGCGGGCTGTATGACCCAGAGGCATACTGGGCCCACCTTCAATCTTAACAGAGGCTGGGAAGTGGGACCACACACACCACACCTGTGTAGTCAGGTTCCCACATCTGTGGGCTGCCTGTCAACTTCCTACCTATACAGGGGGAAGCACCAAGGTGTAAGGAGCCCCAGACTTAGGGAGGAACTCTGCTGGGTTTCCCACCATAGAGGGGGTGCCCATGTGCCAGTAGCCATAGGCAAGCCCTGGAGAGTGCAAACCGACCCCTGACAACACGGCCTGCACACCCACGTGGTCCCATGGAAGATGTGATGCTCAGTTCTCAAGGGCATCGGGGGAACAGGTCACTTCCTCCAGCACCACCAGGACGCTCTGGTTCTCAGCCCAGCTAACCATGGCCACTGCAGTGCAGAGAAGCAAAGTATGGGTTTGAGGGGTTCAGGATCCTGCCTCATGAGCCCCTTGCTCTTTGGGACCTCAGGCCAGTCACCTTGCCTCTCTGAGCTGAGTTTGCACATTAGAAAAGGGACAGTAACTGTATCCACTTGCAGGGAGTCAGAACCATGACATACACCATTCACATCTGTGACAGCCATGGAGTTCCAGGCAGAACAAAGAGCATTTCCCCTAAAGGACCAGTTGGGAGCAGACGGTGGCAGGAGCACAAGGGCTGGGCACTTCTGCCATCCTTGCTGGTTCTCCATGAGTCACTGGAGTGGGACCGCTGCCTCCATTACCCCCCGATACTTTGTCCTAATGGGATCCTGGTCTGGACACACCTGGGCATTTGGAACTTGACTGCCAATGCCAGAACCACACACAGAGAACCACAGCAGCCACAGGACACCTACATGTCCAAGGACACACAGCACAGCTAACCACTCACAGCAGCTTCCTGCATGGAGTAATTTGTTTAAAGGTCGCCCGAGACGATTAGACGATAACCAGAGCGACCACGTGCTATGGACTGAATGTTTGTGCCCCCACCTAATTCATATGTTGAAGTCCTAACCCCACAACGTGATGGCATTAGAAGGTGGGGCCTTTGGGGGCGGTTAGGTCACGAGGTTGACGCCCTCATAAGAAGAGCCCTGGAGAGATGGTCTCTGTCTGTCTGCCATTAGAGGACAGAATGAGAGAGATCCATCCGCGAGTCATGAGGACGCTGCTCATGAGGAATCACACTGGCTGGTGCCCTGATCTCCAGTCTCCAAAGCTGTGAGAAACGAGCGTCCACTGTGTAAGCTGCCCCCTGTATAGTGCCTGTAACAGCCGCCCGAGCTGACATGGACACCATACACGGCAGAACATGTCCCGCTCCCCTCACAGGCCTGTGGGGGACCCTCCTGCCAGCACCTCCTCCAGGTCGTCCCTCACCCACACAGGCCCCTGCCTGTGCCCCTCAGTTCCCGGAACACCCCTTGGGGCCTTGGCCTCTGTGCCCACCTGGGCTCCTCACTCCAGCCCTCAGTGCTCACTGCCAAGGCCACCACATCACAGAGATGTCCGCTGGCTATTCTTTCTAAACAGGAAACCCTCTTCTTCTCTGGCGTATCTGCTTGCTATGTTTCCTTCATTGCATTTATCAAAAATTGATATCACACAATTTATGAGTTTGGTTATATTGTCTTTCTCCCCAGTAATGTGCTTGTTTGTTGACTGAACAAACAAGCCCAACCCAACAAGACAACCTGTATCCTACCTCTTGTCAATAAATGAATGAAGAACATTACTCTCCCACTTCCCACCCTGGACTCACCCATTGCACTTTTCACTGCGTTTGCCTCATAATATGAAATGTCTATTTCTAGAACTCTTCCCACCATACACACCCCTTCCCCACAACTGGAATGCTTCAGAAGGCATGAGGCAGGAGAGGGGTTCACACACTTTTCTATCTACAAAGCAAGATATGGCACAAAGTGGGAGCTTGTAAGTGTGAGTTCTAGTGACCATAGGCACATGTCTTCTCATTTCAACATCTAGATTTTTCATGGGTCAGTTTCTGTGAACTGTGGTTTTCTGTTGATTACATGTGTTTTCCTGCTCCTTGGCATGTCTAATAATTTTTTATTCTGTATCAGTCATTGTCTTTGATATGCTTTAGGGACGCTGGGTTCTGTTACCTTCCTCTGAAGACTGTGAAACTTTTCTAGCAGGTAATAAAATTGCCAGGAAAACACCAGTCCTGGGAATTTGTGGCTTCCAGCTTTTTTGTTGGCAGGAGAAATCTCTGTTGGTTTGGTCCTCAGATGAGGTTCTGAATTCTGGGGTCCTTCTGGGCCTCTGGAATAAAACCCAATGTTTGCCTAGCTCTTCTAATATAGCAGAACTCAACTTGACCCTCTGTCTTCCCCATGAGAGTGCTGCTGAAATCTCCCCTCAGCTCTTTGAGCTTTAAGCTGCTGTGTTCCGTTGGGACCCTTGGATTCTCATCCTGAACATGATATCTCAGTTGTCAGTTAAAGATTTGAGAGGAATTTATGTGCTGATTTTGGAGTTCTCCCTTTTCAGGATCTTTTGCATCTGTTTTGTTTTTTTTTGTTTTGTTTTTTTTGCATTTTTCTGAAGCTGGAAACAGGGAGAGACAGTCAGACAGACTCCCGCATGCGCCCGACCGGGATCCACCCGGCACGCCCACCATGGGGCGACGCTCTGCCCACCAGGGGGCGATGCTCTGCCCCTCCGGGGCGTCGCTCTGCAGCTACCAGAGCCACTCTAGCGCCTGGGGCAGAGGCCAAGGAGCCATCCCCAGCGCCCGGGCCATCTTTGCTCCAATGGAGCCTTGGCTGCGGGAGGGGAAGAGAGAGACAGAGAGGAAGGAGGGGGTGGTGGAGAAGCAAATGGGCGCTTCTCCTGTGTGCCCTGGCCAGGAATCGAACCCGGGTCCTCCGCACGCTAGGCCGACGCTCTACCGCTGAGCCAACTGGCCAGGGCTTGCATCTATTTTCAACCACTCAGGCTGCCTGAACTCCAGTCGCTGAATCCTCAACCCAGTGAGACTCACTCTCTGTCAGGGGCAACCCCTCATTAATGTGGGTCTCACATGAGAGGCTCCTTTTCCATTATGGGTCCTAGCCCTCCTGTTCCTCCTGCCTTTGCTTTTCTGCCAATGCCTTTGAGAAGTTAGAGTTGCTAGGCTTTTTTTTTTTTTTTTTTTTTTTTACATTTAGTCCCGTTTGTTATTATTATCAGTAGGAGAATCAAGTTTTGTCTGACATGATCTGCTCAGCTATTATCAGAAGGTGGAAGTTACGGGCACATAAACTTATATTAACCAAAGAAGTGTCCCCCCACCAATCACACATCTGCACACCCACCCACGTTATGTAACAGCGAGCTCCCCAGTCTGCATGTCTAGAGGCGGCAGATGCCCCTGGCATGGAGATGGAGAGCGTGTCAAAGCAGAGAGAAGCAGGAACAACGAAGCCTGAGAATGCCTTGACCACTGACCAGAGAATTGGAGAAGCTTGCTGTCGACAATTACTCCCACCACTGTCAGTGTCCTTGCAGCCCAGCTGGGAAGGGTTGCAGACACTGAGGAGGTTTATTTACGACACAAGAATCCAACCTTGACCAATTCTCAGCACCCCCAGGAGGCTGGAAGTGAGGTCAGGTGCACGGGATGCCCACACCTCTTAGATTCAGGTGTTATCTAGCGGAAACCTGTACTGGTGCCAGGACGGCTGGAAACTGGGCTCCTGACAGCGCTGCCGAGGGCCATTTGGGCCCCAGCTTGGCTCATCGCCTCTTCAGCAGACCTAATTCAGATCCTAATGTATTTTGGGAACTAATTAAGCCTTAGTGACTGATTTGATTTTGAAATTCCTTCCAAAACCAAGCTGGCAGTGCAGTTTTTATTAGCCACCACCACCAGACAAACTTCAAATCCAGATAGAACCCAATTCCAAAGCGCAGGGTGCTGGGAGGAGGGGCCAGCATGGCAGGAAAGCGTTTCTCCCCCCAGGGGACATGTTCAGAAGCTGCCCTGACTTAGCCATGTACGCACATGTCTCTGGTGAAACAGGAAGTCACACTGGAGAGGGCCAGAGGACTCTGAAGTCAGGGATTCAGACCTGCTTGGTGGCAACAGGTCCCCTGATGAATGGCTGTACCGCCTTCATCTGCTCCGGGAGTCAGCCCTAGCAAACCTTCCTCCAAGGTAAGTCCAGAGGCCCAGCATTTTTTGAGAGGGAACTTGATGCATTTGTTGCCCACCGCTGCCTGTGCTGTGGAAAAAGCCCTGAGCCACTCAGTACCCACTGCATACCCCGCACGATACTGGTCAACATTCCCCTCTCTGGATAGAAAGAATTTTCCAGCACCATCATCCCAGCTAATGGCGCCTCCACAGCACTGGTTCAACTCATTAATACTCTGCTTTAAAAAAAAAAATGCAATGCATACTCCATTTTTCTAATGGGATCAGCAGGCACATCCTTGAACAAAACTCAAGTTGTTCAGAGTCACCACCAGGCTGTTCAGTTTCCATCTGAAACTCTGGTGCAATTTGTCCATTTTAGGAAGACAAGAATTTCTTTCCCTCACCTCTAAGCCTAGCCCCAGCCCACCCTGACAGCCACCATCACCAACAAGAAGCCCACACATTTTTCATTGTGGCACAGGCTCACCCGGGTCATAGCGCCCGCAGGCAGAGGGTCTGGTTTTGCATTCTGCCCTTTGAAAGGATCTGTTCCAGAAGGCCATGGCATTCCTGGTGTACCCGTTCCACGTTGCAGAATAATTAGAGCCCCCATAGCAGGGGTCGGGAAACTTTTTGGCTGAGAGAGTCATGAACGCCACATATTTTAAAATGTAATTCCGTGAGAGCCATACAACGACCCGTGTACCTTACGCATTATCCAATAAAAATTTGGTGTTGTCCCGGAGGACAGCTATGATTGGCTCCAGCTACCCGCAACCATGGACATGAGCGGTAGGAAATGAATGGATTGTAATACATGAGAAGGTTTTATATTTTTAATTAAAATATTTAATTTAATTTAATATTATTTTTTTAATTAAAGATTTGTCTGCGAGCCAGATGCAGCCATCAAAAGAGACATAGGTTCCCGACCCCTGCCCCATATTGTGATTTTTATGTGGCCAAGTCCTCAGAGCCAGTCTGAGATCATTTTAGGCTTTTCAAAGGCTTTTTTTTATTGATTAAAATTTATCGTGTTTACATAGATTCAAGTGTCCCACCAAATACATCGCCCCCACCCCCATGTTCCCCTCAACATCCCCCTTGCCCTACTCCCCCCAAAGCCATCCCCCCTTCCCTCCAGGATTTGCTTTTCTGCTCTCTATAATGCTGTGCTATGTATATAAAATTTCACCAATCTCTTTCCCTTCTCTGATCCCATCCTCTCATCCCCTTTCCCTCTGTCCACTTTCCCTCTGATCCCTTTGATTCCTCCTCTGCCTCTATTCTGTTCCTCAGTTCACACTGTTCATTGGATTCCTCAAATAAGTGAGGTCATATGGTATTTTTTTTTCCTCTGCCTGGCTTATTTCACTTAACATAATAGTTTCCAGGTCCACCCATGTTGTCACAAAAGGTAAGATTTCCTTCTTTTTCATGGCCCCATAGTATTCCATTGTGTATATGTACCACTGCTTTTTAATCACTCATCCACTGATGGACACTTGGGCTGTTTCCAGATCTTGGCTATTGTAAACAATGCTGCCATTAACATGGGGGTGCATTTCTCCTTTTGACTCAGTAATTTGGTGTTCTTAGGATATATTCCTAAGAGTGGGATAGCTGGGACAAAAGGCAGTTCCATTTTTAATTTTTTGAGGAATCTCCATACTGTTTTCCACAGAGGCTGCACCAGTCTGCATTCCCACCAGCAGTGCAGGAGGGTTCCCTTTTCTCCATTTCCTCACCAGCACTTAGTATGCGCCATTCTGACTGGTGTGAGGTGATATCTCATTGTGGTTTTAATTTGCATTTCTCTAATGATTAGTGATGTTGAACATTTTTTCATCTGCCTATTGGCCATCTGTATATCCTCTTTGGAGAAGTGTCTATTCATTTTTTTGCCCATTTTTTAAAATCTGATTGTTTATCTTCCTGGTGTTGAGTTTTACAAGTTCTTTATAAATTTTGGTTATTAACCCCTTATCAGATGTATTATTAAATATGTTCTCCCATTGTGTGGTTTGTCTTTTATTCTGTTCATATTGTCTTTAGCTGTGCAAAAGCTTTTCAGTTTGATATAGTTCCATTTGTTCATCCTGTTTTTTATTTCACTTGCCCGTGGAGATAAATCAGCAAATATATTGCTGCGAGAGATGTCGGAGAGCTTACTGCCTATGTTTTCTTCTAAGATGCTTCTGGTTTCATGACTTACATTTAAATCTTTTATCCATTTTGAGTTTATTTTTGTGAATGGTGTATGTTGGTGGTCTAGTTTCATTTTTTTGCAGGTAGCTGTCCAATTTTCCCAATAGCATTTGTTAAAGAGACTGTCTTTACTCCATTGTATGCTCTTACCTCCTTTGTCAAATATCAATTGTCCATAAAGGTATGGGTTTATTTCTGGGTTCTCTGTTCTGTTCCATTGATCTGTATGCCTGTTCTTATGCCAGTACCAAGCTGTTTTGAGTACAATGGCCTTGTAGTATAACTTGATATCAGGAAGTGTGATATCACCCACTTTATTCTTCTTTTTCAAGATTGCTGAGGCTTTTCGTGTTCTTTTTTGGTCCCATATAAATTTTTTGAATATTTGTTCTATATTTTCTAAGTATGTCATTGGTATTTTAATCGGAATTGCATTGAATTTGCAAATTGCTTTGGGTAATAGAGACATTTTAATGATGTTTATTCTTCCTATCCATGAACATTGTATATTCTTCCACTTGTTTGTATCTTTTTTGATTTCTCTTATCAATGTTTTATAATTTTCTGTGTACAAGTCTTTAGTCTCCTTGGTTAAATTTACTCCTAGGTATTTTTTGTTGTTGTTGTTGCAGTAGTGAAGGGGATTGTTTCTTAATTTCTCTTTCAGACACATCATTGTTGGTATATAAAAATGCCTCAGATTTCTGAATATTAATTTATATCCTACCACCTTGCTGAATTCATTTATCAGGTCCATTAGTTTTTTGACTGAGACTTTAGGGTTTCCTATGTACAGTATCATATCATAAGCAAATAATCATAGTTTTACTTCTTCTTTTCCAATTTGGATGCCTTTTATTTCTTCTTCTTGTCTGATTGTTGTGGCTAGGACTTCCAGAACTATGTTGAATAAGAGGAGTGAAAGGGGGCACCTGTGCCTTGTTCCTGATCTTAAGGGGATTGCTTTTAATTTTTGCCCATTGAGAATGATGTTGGCTGTGGGTTTGTCATAGATGGCCTTTATCATGTTGAGGTATGTTCCCTGTATTTCCACTTTGCTAAGAGTTTTGATTATGAATGGGTGCTGGATTTTATCAAATGCTTTTTCTGCATCTATTGATATAATCATGTGATTTTTATCCTTTCTTTTGTTTATTGATGAATCACATTGATTGATTTGCTAATATTGTACCAACCTTGCCTTCCCAGAATAAATCCCACTTGATCATGATGTATAATTTTTTCCTGTATTGCTAGATCCGGTTTGCTAATATTTTGTTGAGAATTTTAGCATATATATTCATCCTGGATATTGTCCTATAGTTTTCTTTCTTTGTATTATCTTTGCCTGGTTTTGGAATCAGAATTATGCTCACCTTGTAAAAGGTGTTTGAAAATTGTCCCTCCTCTTAAATTTTTTGAAATAGCTTGAGAAGGATAGAAGTTAGTTCTTTTTTGAATATTTGTGTAAGAATTTGCCTGTGAAGCCATTTGGCCCAGAGCTTTTGTTTGTTGAGATCGATAACTGTTTCGATCTTATTTGTTGTAATCAGTTTGTTTAGGTTTTCTGATTCTTCTAGATTGAGTTTTGAAAGATCATATGTTCCAAAGAATTTGTCAATTTCATCTAGGTTGTCTAATTTTTTGGCATACAGTTCTTTATAGTATTTTCTTACAATTCTTTGTATTTCTGCTGTGTCAGTTGTTACTTCTTTACTCTCATTTCTAATTTTATTTATTTGAGTCCTCTCTCTTTTTTTCTTGGTGAGTCTGGTTAAAGGTTCATCAATATTGTTTACCTTTTCAGAGAACCAGTTCTTGGTTTCATTGATCCTCTGTATTGTTTTTTAGTCTGTATGTCATTTATTTCCATTCTGATCTTTATTATTTTTTTTCTTCTATTTCCTCTGGGCTTTACTTGCTATTCTTTTTCTAGTTCTTTTAGATGCATGGTTAAATTGTTTATTTGAGCTTTTTCTAGCTTCTTAAGGTATGCCTGTAGTGCTATGAACTTCCTTCTCAGGACTGCTTTTGTTGTTTCCATAGATACTGAGTTGTTATATGTTCATATTCCTTTGTTTCAAAAAATTTTTTATTTCTTCTTTTATCTCATTGTTAACTCATTTGTTATTTAATAACATGCTATTTAGTTTCCAAGTGTTTGAGTGTTTTTCAGTTTTTCTATTGTAATTGATTTCTAGTTTCATGCCATTGTGATCAGAGAAGATGCTTGATATGATTTCAATCTTCTTAAATTTATTGAGACTCATTTTGTGTCCTAACATGTGGTCTATCAAAGAGAATGTACCATGAGCACTTGAAAAGATTGTAATATTCTGCTGCTTTAGGGTGAAAATTTTGAAGATATCTATTAAATCTAGTTGATCTAGTGTGTCCTTTAAGTCTGTTGTTTCTTTGTTACTTTTTTTTCTTGAGGATCTACCCAGTGCTGTTAGTGGGGTATTGAAATCCCCTACTATTATAGCATTGCTATTGATCTTGCCCTTTATGTCCATCAAAATCTGCTTTATAGCCTGACCTGTGGTGGTACAGTGGATAAAGCGTTGACCTGGAATGCTGAGGTTGCCGGTTCAAAACTCTGGCCTTGCCCAGTCAAGGCACATATGGGAGTTGAAGCTTCCTGCTCCTCCCCCCCTTCTCTCTCCCCCCCTCTAAAATGAATAAATAAATAAATAAAAATAATTTAAAAAATCTGCTTTATATATTTAGGTGCTCCTATATTAGGTGCATAGATATGTATAATCATTCTATTTTCTTGATGGATTGCTCCTTTTATCATTATGTAGTGACCTTCTTTATCCCTTACTATATCCTTTGTTTTAAAGTCTATTTTGTCAGATATAAGTATTGCTACCCCAGCTTTTTTTTTCATTTCCATTTGCATGAAATATTCTTTTCCATCCCTTTACTTTCAGTCTATGTGTATCTTTTGTTTTGAGGTGGGTCTCTTGTAGACAGCATATGTATGGGTCTTGTTTTTTTATCCATGCAGCTACTTTATGTCTTTTGATTGGAGCATTTAATCCATTTACATTTAAGGTTATTATTGATATGTAGTTGTCTATTGCCATTTTATTCTTTAAATCTACATTCCTCTTTTACTAGATTCCCCCCCCCTTTGTTCTGTTTACAACAGGCCCCTTAACATTTCTTGCAGCATTGGTTTGGTTGTAATGAATTCCTTGAGTTTTTTGGGGCTTTTTGTCTGTGAAGCTTTTTATTTCTCCTTCAATTTTAAATGATAGCCTTGCTGGATAAAAAAGTCTTGGTTGTAGGCTTTTGTTCTGCATTACTTTGAATATTTCTTGCCATTCCCTTCTGGCCTCAAGTGTTTCTGTTGAGAAGTCAGATGTCATCATTATGGGGGCTCCTTTGTACGTGATTGACTGCTTTTCTTTTGCAGCTCTTAGTATTCTTTCTTCATCTCTTAGCTTTGGCATTTTAATTATGATGTGTCTTGGTGTAGGTCTCTTTGGGTTCCTCTTTAATGGAATTCTCTGAGCTTCTTGAACTTGTGTGACTTTTTCCTGCATCAATTTAGGTACGTTTTCAGCTATGATTTCTTCAATCAGGTTCCCTATCCTTTTTTCTTTCTCTTCTCCTTCAGGAAACCCTATGATGTGAATGTTGTTTCTTTTCATGTTGTCACAGAGCTCTCTTAGAGTTTCCTCAGACCTTTTGATCCTCTTTTCTTTTTGCTGTTCTGCTTCCGTGCTTTCACTTATCTTGCCCTCTAAATCACTGATTTAATCTCATCCAGTCTGCTTTTAATTCCTTCTAGTGTAGTCTACATTTCTGATATTATGTTTGTCATTTCTGTCTGATTCTTTTTTATGATTTCAATGTCCTTTTTGATGCCATCTATCTCTTTCTTTAGGTGCTCATTTTGTCCATCTATTGTTGTTCTAAGATCCTTGAGCATCCTAACAATCATTATTCTAAACTCTGCATCTGGTATCTTGTTTATTTCCATTTCATTCAGTTCTTTTTCTGGGGATATCTCTTGTTGAGTCATTTGAATTGCACTTCTCTGTCTTCCCATTTTGTCTCTGTATAGACTGCTGCTTTGGATGTGTTGTTGTGTAGCTAGCTGAGTATAGGGTTGGTGTTGTCTGCCTCCAGCTTTCAGTTGTGTTGTTTCTAGATCTTCCTGAGATGGCTTCCGCTGTTTGTAATCTACTGTGGGCTACTTGTCTGCTGCTACTGCTCTTTTTGCTTTTTATGACAGCATTTTCTATGCCTTAGCTGGGTCAGATGTGAGTAGCCTTTCCTTAAGATACCACTCAAACTAGGGTTGTTAGGTCCTGAGCTAATGTTCTTTCTATCTGGCCGCTGGATGTACCAGCCCTGGACCTGCCTGGCTGGAACCTGGTGCAGACCAGTGGGAGTCACTGCTTATGACTGGCCCTTAGTAACCTTCTTGGAGCTACAGGTGATCCAGAATTTGTGTCTTCCCCTGCTGGGCCCTGATGCCATTGTAACTATCAGCTGCACTCCTAGGCTGGCTTTTATCCACTCTTAGGCAGTGTGTGCGGCCTCTCTATTCCTGAAGTGAGATCTTTTTCACTGGCCCCCCTCTTCCTCTGCCTACTCTGGCACCAACATGGGCTCACGGGCTGCAGCTCAGACTGCTTGTGGGCGCAGTGGACTCCCCGCCTCACTGGGCTCCAGCCCCTGCAAGTGCACAGTCTCTTGAGCAAAGGTTGAAATGCTGACTGCTGTTGCCATGCTCTCTCCCTTGGGACAGCATCATAAGAACTGTCAGGATGGCAGGGATTAGGGGGGAGGCCTGAGGTCCCATGTGTGTGGACTGATCCCTGAACTACAACTAGCCGGGACACCGGCACCCATGTTGGCTAGACTTTATGCCTTTTGGACAATGTGAGAGACCCTAATGGGGTGGGGGGAGGGGGGAGGAAGCTCTGCTGGAGGCCCTCCTGCACAGAGAAACTTTTCATCTGGTTGGAGAGAAGCTCCAAGGACATTTTGTGCTTTTGACAAAGTGCTGAGAGACATGGTGTAGGGCACCTTTGTAACTGTTGAAATTGTATTGCAATTGTTACTATAACAATGACTTGCGTTGTTACTATAATTTGCATAATGTGCCTAATTTTCTGCACAGGAATGCCTATGTTGTGGATTGTGGATTGCAAAGTGAGCAAAAGGGGTAGAATATTGGGCAAATAAGTTTGTAAAATTTGTGTTATTTTGTTTTGCTCACTTTTATTGTTAAAAATGGGCCCTGGCCAGTTGGCTCAGTGGTAGAGCATCAGCCTAGCGTGCAGGAGTCCTGGGTTCGATTCCCGGCCAGGGCACACAGGAGAAGCGCCCATCTGCTTCTCCATCCCTCCCCTTCTCCTTCCTCTCTGTCTCTCTCTTCCCCTCCCGCAGCAGCTGAGGCTCCATTGGAGCAAAGTTGGCACAGGCGCTGAGGATGGCTCCATGGCCTCTGCCTCAGGCACTAGAGTGGCTCTGGTTGCGATAAAGCAACACCCCAGATGGGCAGAGCATCGCCCCCTGGTGGGCATGCCGGATGGATCCCGTCGGGCACATGCGGGAGTCTGTCTGACTGCCTCCTCATTTCCAACTTCAGAAAAAAAAATACACACACACCAAAAAAATGGCCACTGACCACATGATGCATTGCCCAGGTGATACTGTTAATTACCTCCATGCTTGGGAAGGGGCTTGGTTATGCTGATGTGTGCTGTAGGGGGGTTGTCACACGAGAAATTTTGTGAAAAAGGAAGAGCTAGGAGGTCATTTTTGTGGAGGTCGCATGGTTTCAGAGGAGGCAGGCAGCCAAGATGGCGGAGTGCTGAAGGAAAACAGAGGTAGGGGCCTTTGATTCTAGGAAAAACCAGAAAGATTCTCCTGGTTGTGAAATTGGAGAACATGTGAGTGGAGTTTGGTGCTCTATGTGTTTGTTTTTACTCGCCAGCCGGTTGCGAGGCTAGAATAATAGGTAATGGCCCACCAGTTCTTGGCTCCACTGTTTCATTACCATCTATCAGAATCTAATGTGAACCTGCACCTGCTTAGCTGTGATGGCGGTAGCAGCTACTGTACTTACAGGCTGCAAAGAATGAAGTCATAGAAATCAGGCATTTTTCATGTGAATGCTAAAGCTGTAAAGGTAGGTATATAAGATGTAAGAAATCTAACTTAAGTAAGCATGTGTTTTGTTGCCTCTTTTGGGGTCACCCAGCTCCACTGGCTAATAAATCTTTCTTTGTCTTTGTCTGAGTGTCTTATTCTCCTTGTTCCTGCAACTTAATTTTTTAAAAAATCACAACTGACAGTCAGTATTATTTTATATTAGTTTCAGGTGTACAGTATAGTAGTTAGACATTTATATAATTTGTGAAGTGATCCCCCAATAAGTCTGGTACCCACTATGCCTTATTTTTTTTAATCACATATCTCTCAGTTAAGCTGAGAGTATGATAAAAAGGAAGAATTGTTAAAGAGAAAGCTGCAGGCTCACTTGTGCTAAAGCCTATAATACCAAGCCTAGATTTAATACTTGACATAATTGCTGTTTCAATCTAAGAAACATAGTCTAAAATTTTCTGGTCAACACAAGGTAGGTGATCTGTCATGTGGGTATCCTTCACTTCCATAGAAGAAAAAAGTAATCTGCATGATAAACACCCTTCCCATTCTCTCAGGCTCCAAAATAATCCTTTCTTTTCTTTTGTTAATAACTGCCTTACCCACTCTTTCCATAAAAACCTTCCATTTTGTACAACCCTTTGGGTTCCCCTTCTAGTTGCTAGATGGGATGCTGCCTGATTCATGAACTGCTCAGTAACGCCAATTCAATCTTCAAATTTACTCAGTTGAATATTGTTGTATGTGTATATATTTTTTTTAACAGTAATGAATAAAGTTTGTCCTGAAAGGGCTATAAATTCCTGATATTATTTAGGGGAGGAAAAGCTTCTTAGATAAGAATCTAAAATTTACAAGACAGGCCTTTTCCCAGTAAAAGATTGGATTTTAAACTCTTGCTAGGCTTCATTTCATTTGGCCTAGACTAGTGGTTCCAACCAGTGGTCTGCAGAAGCTGAAGGGGCCAAGACATTGCTATAAATTTGAATAACCAATTTGTCAGCTGCGGTGTTAGACCTTGGTTCTTGAGTTCTGCAAAGAAAGTATTCAGAGCCAAGAACTCGAGCACAAGTTTATTTAGCCTTTTGTGAAGAAAGTCACAGGGCTGAATAAGTAAGCCAGTTGGGCTGCATGGACTCAGGAAACGAGTTAAAGGCAAAAGGAGGGTCCTTGGAGCTTAAGAGAAAGAAAGCAAAAGATACACACCTAAGGAGAGAAGGGGGAAAGGCACAGGCATGCTCTAGGGAGAGTGTGTGTGCTCTGGTTCCCTTGTCTTAAGGGCTTTTATCTGTTCTCTAAAGGCAACCAGGGAAGCAATGGGCAGTGGCAGCTCATCCTGGGCTAGCCCCCTGACCCTGCGTTCAAGGCCCTTTTCCTCTGATTCTCCAGGGAGCTGACAGCATCCCTGCCTTGTCTCACTTCTTATAATGTTTCTAGAGAGTCAAAGCAGCCCTGCTTAGTCTCTCCCCTGCAGTTTCTTCCTTCTTAGGCCCTTCCTTGTTTCAATGTTCCCTGCTTCAATAAATACACTCTTAAAACCTGGACTCATGTTGTGAAATCTTTCCTGTATGAAGTCAAGAACTCACACACTACTGGCCCACCTTAGACAGGCCGGTTCCTGGATTTCTAGTAACATACAGACTGAAAAAGAATGCTTCACAGAATGACATTTTGCATCTTTTATGCATTTGGAATTAAGGAGGGAACATAAAGCCTGACCAGGTGGTGGCACAGTGGATAGACCATTGACCTGGGATGCTGAGGACCTAGGTTCAAAATGCTGAGGTTGCTGCCTTGAGTGTGGGCTTACCAACTTTAACATGGGGTCACTGGCTTGAGCATGGAATCATAGACATGACCCCATGGTTACTGGCTTCAGCCCAAAGGCAACTGGCTTGAAGCTCAAAGTTTCTGGTTTGCCCCAAGGTTGCTGGCTTGAGCAAGAGGTCACTGACTCAGCTGGAGGCCCCCCACCCCAACCCCATCAAGCCATGTATTAGAAAGCAATCAATGAACAAACAACTAAAGTAATGCAACTATAAGTTGATGTTTCTCATCTTTCTCCCTTCCTGTCTGTATGTCCCTGTCTGTTTTTCTCTCTCTCTCTCACTAAGAAAAGAAAAAGAAAAAAAAAGAAAAGAACATAAAGAAGTTTACATGAAGGTGGGAGAAAGCAAGGCAGGGATTGGATTATCCTCACTTTGAGGGCAGTTTAGCTCTTGAGAGGGTTCTGAAAAGAGGCATTTCAAAAATGTGTTAACCCAGGTGCACAGAAACAATAGATAGTGCTTGCTTGATGAAGTCAGTATGCCTGGGGCATTACTATCCACCATGACCTGCCCAGTTACAAATTTATGATCAGATCAACGGTGAGGTTACTTTCCATAGAACTTTTATCCACAGGGGCAAAGGATGAACCTGAAACTTAAAAATCTTGAAAACTTTTAGCCCTGTCCAGATAGCTTGGTTAGTTAGAGCATCATCCCAATACACACAGGGTGCAGGTTTGAACCCTGGTCAGGGCACATATAGGAACAGATTGATGTTTCTATCTCTCTCTCCCTCTCCCTACCATTTTCTCTCTATAAAATCAATAAATAAAAATTATTAAAAATCTTGGAAATGTTTGATCTTGACTTCAAGTCAAGATGTAGGTTTGGCATATATGGAATTGCATGTAAGAACTATTTGGGTTGGGCATTATATGCCAGAGAGAATTAGTTATATGTTGTAAGTAGAATATCTAAAAAGCAAGTTACTCTCTTGTTTTCTTTTCACTTCTCAGCTTTAGGAAATCATTGTATAATTATTCTTCTACAGCAATAGTTTTCAAACTTTATAATGCATAATAACCCCCAGAGATCTTGTTAAGGCTGGTTCCTGGACTCTATCGCCAGAGATTCGGATTCAGTAGGTAGGGGTGGAGCCTAAAACTTGCATTTCTAACATGCTAACAGTTCTGTACATGATGCTAGTGTCAGAACCAGTGCCTTAGAATCTCAGCTGTATTCAAAAAATAACAACAAACTTAGTAAGACTGTGGAAGGAGGGGCAGGCCCCCTCTTGGCTTAGAAGGAAGAAATTAAAAGAATACAAGAGAAAGGAGCCAGCTTGGGTAACTGAGTCAGCCAGTGATAATTTATCTATATCCCATAGTTACAATACAAAACAAGAACAGTAAGATCTGTATGTAACTATGGCCAGTGATCTGGAAACCCCTTCCCCCTTGTTACCCCCCTGAAACTTTCCCTCCCCTCTCCTTGAGTCCTGGGAAACCTTAAACAAAGAAATCACATGCCCATTGCTTAGATACTGTAAAGGTATATATAACCTGTAAGAAAATCAACTTCGGGGAGCCTGTGTTTTGGAGCAACAAACTCTACGTGCTTTGCTGGCTTAATAAATTCTCTTTCCTTTAATGATTGAGTTATCTGAGTGTCTATCCTCCATCGGGTCACTTCCTGCAACAAGACAAGTACTATGCCCCAACGAGGGAGGTTCACAAGTGAGTTTCAAAGTAATGGTAAATACCTGGTGAAAAGAATTGTTTTGAGATCAAGGTGTTCTTTCCTTCAGGGAAATAACCCCTCATTACCACCACTTCAACCTTGGAGGAAATAACTTGATTTTTAGGGGGCAGAGGGTTGCTCTTTCTTCACAAAATAGTATATATTTTCAGGTTGGAAAGCTAATTGATGCCAACAATCATGGAGTAACCTGGGAGATAACATGCTTTTAATCTAAATAGTAATCAGTGTTGTTAAAGAAAAGACTGCAGGCCTAAAAGGGTGGCACTCATACTAAAAGCTCAGGATACCAAACCTAGATTTAATATCTGATCTAATTGCAGTTTCAACGTCTCCCAGAAACAATCTTTTTTTTTTTTTTTTAGCATGCGCGCTCGCGCACGAGAGAGAGAGAGAGAGAGAGAGAGGAGAGATGAAAAGCATCAACTCATAGTTGCAGCATTTAGTTGTTCACTGATTGCTTCTCTTATGTGCCTTCACAAGGAGGGGGGCAGCTCCAACTGAGTCAGTGACCCCTTGCTCAAGCCAGCAACCTTCAGCTTCAAGGTAGTCATCTTCAGACTCAAGCCAGAGACCATGGGATCAGGGTAATGATCCCACGCTCAAGGCAGTGACACTGTGCTCTAGTTGGTGAGCCTGTACTCAAGCCAGATAAGCCTGTGCTCAAGCAGGTGATCTTAGCATTTTGAACCTGGGACCTCAGCGTTCCAGGGTGACACTCTATCCCAGGGGTCGGGAAGCTTTTTGGCTAAGAGAGCCATGAACGCCAGATATTTTAATTTTTTTTTAATTTTTTTTTTTTTTTGTATTTTTCCGAAGCTGGAAACGAGGAGAGACAGTCAGACAGACTCCCACATGCGCCCGACCGGGATCCACCCGGCACGCCCACCAGGGGCGAAGCTCTGCCCACCAGGGGGTGATGCTCTGCCCCTCCGGGGCGTTGCTCCGCCGCGACCAGAGCCACCCCAGCGCCTGGGGCAGAGGCCAAGAAGCCATCCCCAGCACCCAGGCCATCCCTGCTCCAATGGAGCCCCGGCTGAGGGAGGGGAAGAGAGAGACAGAGAGGAAGAAGGAGGGTGGAGAAGCAAATGGGTGCTTATCCTATGTGCCCTGGCCGGGAATCAAACCCGGGTCCCCCACACGCCAGGCCGACGCTCCACCGCTGAGCCAACCGGCCAGGGCCAACGCCACATATTTTAAAATGTAATTCCATGAGAACCATAAAACGACCCGTGTATGTTAGGCATTATCCAATAAAAATTTGTTGTTGTCCCAGAGGACAGCTGTGATTGGCTCCAGCCACCCACAACTGTGAACATGAGCAGTAGGAAATGAATGGATTGTAATACATGAGAATGTTTTATATTTTTAACGTTATTATTTTTTTTAAATAAAGATTTGTCTGCGAGCCAGATGCGGCCATCAAAAGAGCCACATCTGGCTCGCGAGCCACAGGTTCCCACCCCCTGCTCTATCCATTGTGCCACCACTGGTCAGGCCTGAATCATATTTTCATTAATTAACATGCAGAGGAACATTTTTTTCTCCCACAAGTATTTTAATCCTGTCAGGCAGCGCTGTCCCACAGAACTCTGATGATAGAAATGCGCGTGTGCTGCCATACATTAACCACCAGACACATGTGGCCATTGAGCACTTAAAATATGGCTAGCGTTGTCAGAAACATCCAAAGCTGTAGAAAATTTTTGAGTTTATTTTAACCAAACTGATGTCATGCCTGGAAGCAAGATCTGAAATGTTCTGAGAATCACAGTTCTGCAGGGTTTTTTTATACATTTGGAATTATGAAGAGAATTTACGGAAGATTACATGTTGACAAGATTATGTGTTCCCAAGGGTGGTGTGCGGTTCGGAATGAGCCATCCCAGATGTGCGTCAGTAGTATAAGGATTGGTTTTTTAGCTAAAGGCAATTTTAGCTTCAGGTTCAACAGGAACTTCTGCCTCTCCCTTTAA
Source organism: Saccopteryx leptura (assembly GCF_036850995.1). Taxonomy (NCBI): domain Eukaryota; kingdom Metazoa; phylum Chordata; class Mammalia; order Chiroptera; family Emballonuridae; genus Saccopteryx; species Saccopteryx leptura. Next base: position 60,562,043 of record NC_089513.1, on the reverse strand, counting down.
CCACCTAGAACAGTGGTCCCCAATCCCCGGGCCGCGGACTGGTACCGGTCCGTGGGCCATTTGGTACCCGTCCTCAGAGGAAAAATAAATAACTTACATTATTTCCATTTTATTTATATTTAAGTCTGAACGATGTTTTATTTTTTAAAAATGACCAGATTCCCTGTTACATCCGTCTAAGACTCACTCTTGACGCTTGTCTCGGTCACGTGATACATTTATCCATCCCACCCTAAAGGCCAGTCCGTGAAAATATTTTCTGACATTAAACCGGTCCGTGGCCCAAAAAAGGTTGGAGACCACTGACCTAGAAGACCTGAATTAGGGACCTTGCCCATAATAAGAGATTATTGCCAATGATAACCTTTTTGACCCACCTCTATGACAGAAAAAACTAATTTATTAAGTATCTACTCTTTTTATCATTCTGCAATGACCCTTTTAAGTCCTTAAGGTGCCTTATCTTATCCCTAACATAGAAGTCTTTTATTCTAGATCCCCCTTTCTCTCTCTACACCTCTCAGGAATATGGGGTCTCTGATTCTCTCATATAAGTGCGATCCCCATACATATGCTTTAAATTTGGTTATTTTCTCCTGCTAGTCTGTCTCATGTCTATTTGAATGTTAGATCAGCCAGAACAACCTGAAAGGTAGAGAAAAGTTTGTTTCTCCCCTGCAGTGGTTATCCCCTTAAAGAATCTAAAAAGGGGGGTTATTCTGGCGTTTCAAAGGTGTGTTAACCTAGATGCACAAGAACAATCTATAAGGCTTGGTTAAGGCAAAGATAAACCTTTTTATAATCCTGGGTAGTCACTACGCACCATGACCTGCCCAGTTAGGAATTTTATTAACAGATCACCCTGGTGAGTTAACTTTCAGTCAGATGTATTACAGAACCCCTTGTTCGTTCACACTAATACAACTAAGGAACCAAAATTTTAATTTGTTAAAGATTATTAATTATGCTTTTTGAGGATAATGAGGTAAGAAAAAGTTTATTTTACATTTAAAATTTTTTTATTTATTGATGTGAGAAACAATTTGTTGTTCTACTTATTTGTGCATTAACTGGTTTATTCTTGTATGTGCTCTGACTAGGAATGTGCAACCTTGATGTATGGAGACAACATTCTAACCAATTAAGCTACCTGGCCAGACTTTAAGGGTAGGGAGAACTACTGTTATAGGTATAAGGACCACTGCAATGAGTCTTGTAGTGTGAGTGAGATTGGATTTGTATAAAAGGTGTGTTATTTTGTCAAACAAAATTCAACAACTCATAGATACAGAGTATAGACTGGAGGTTGACAGATGGGAGAGGGGTCCAGTGGCTGGGTGAAACAGGTGAAGAGAATAAGAAGTACAAATTGTTAGTTACAAAATAGTTAAGGGGATGTAAAGTACAGCATAGGGAATATAGTCAATAATATTGTAATAACTATGTATGGTGCCAGGTGGGTACTTGAAATATCGAGGGGATCCCTTTGTCAAGTATATGATTGTATGCTATACACCTATACTGAAACAAAATAATAATGAATGTAAATTGTAATTAAATGTATATTTTTAAAATTTCAACAATATGGTGTCACTTGTGCCAAAACCCAAGATACCAAACCTAGATTTAATACCTGACCTAATTGCTGTCTTAACCACTTCCAGAAACATAATGAAAGAGTTTGGAAATTTCAGATCAGTATCAATGAGGTAAACTGTCAAGTGAAACCTCTCCACCCCCTCTCCCACCCCCAGAAAGAGGGAATTTGCACCCTTGCCTTCCCCCACCTTCGCCAAAAAGATATCCTAGTGTGAAAATTATCCTTTTTTTCTTAACAGTTCCCTTGCCCCCCTTTCCTTTCTAAAAAGCCCCTCCATTTTGTACAACCCTTCAGACCACCCTTCTAATTGCTAGATGGGATGATGTTCAATTAATTAACTGCTTAATAAAGCCAATTTACATTTTCCCATTTACTTAGCTGAATTTGGTTTTTTAACAAACCCTTCACATTTCTCATGGAGAAAATAAAATAAGCACATGAGTTTACCAACAGGTAACATTAACTTTTAAATTGTGTCACAATCTGTATTCTCCCTAACTCTAGGAGAGGTGGCCTATCCTCGTGCTATTTGTCACAAAATCCCCAGGTGCGAGGGAACTGGCATCAGGGCTCATTAATTCTACAAGAAGGCTGAAAATTTTCTTCCAAAGTTGTCCACAGGCCGCTAAATTGACCTAGATGATATTTAAAACAAAATAACGGGAAAGCAAGAAGAAGGAGGTCTTAGGGAACTTTCTTGACCTGCTCCAACCACGTGAACCTTGCGGGACCGCACCTCGGTCCAGAAGTCTGGCCATCCTGCCAACCACCCCGGACAGCAGCCTCTGGGTGGTCCCCAGGGCCCCACCCCTCTCCACCTGGGCCTCTCTGGACTCCGCCTCTCCTAAGAGCCTCGCCCCGCCCCGCCCCGCCGCCCCCTTGCCGCCGCCCGCCCCTACGACGCGAGTGTCGGCGCGCTGACGTCCGACGCTCCAGGTACTTTCCCCGCAGTCGGTCAGGACTCGGCGTGGGGGCAGGGCGGGGCGCCGGACGCGCATGCGCCACTGCTCCAGCACTCTCCCCGGATCTTGCGGGTTCCTGAGCCTCTCTGCCGGCACAGGCTCCGCTAGCGCTAGCTCGCTCCAGGGGCCATGTCTGCCACCATCGAGCGGGAGTTTGAGGAGTTGGATGCTCAGAATCGTTGGCAGCAGCTGTACTTGGTGAGTCGCTGGCTCAGACAGCATGCGCTACACTCCTCCCTGGTCCCAGGCTCGCGCCCGCCGGCTCCCTCCCGCCTCCCCCGCCTCCCGCGCCTCCCGCTCAGAGCGGAAGTGGTGGCGCGCGGGCCGCGTCAGGGCTGCGCCTGCGCCGACCGAGTCTGTGGTCCTTTTTGAAAAAAACACTCGAAATGAGGCGGGGGGTAGGGGGGTGTCTATAGTCAAGCGCAAGCGCAGAGTTAGTCCTAGAAGGCGGTGCCACAGCGGCGCCTTGTGGCGGGTGTGGCGGTATTTGTGGGCTCCAGGGTAGGGACTTTGGTGGCCCAGGGACCGGTGGTTGCTGGGGTTGAGCAGGGACCTGTGAGACTGGCAGGCAGTCCGAGAGGCCGCAGGGAACAGTGGGGAGGGCAGGGGTGGGCAGCGGCCTTGGAAGCGCGGGTCGGAGGGCGGCTTCGACTTCGGCTTCTCCATCGCTGTGCTAGGTCTGCTCATGGACACCTTTTTCGCTGGCCCGGTGTTCAGTGGCCAAGCGGGCAAAGGTCAGCCGTAACATCCATTTCCGAAGGTGCTGCCGGCCCTTGCCTCGGTTTTGTGGGTGCTACCTGGGCCTTCGAAATGCTGGTGCCTAACCGTGGTGGTGGCGAGAGCTGCAGCCCTCGGCAGCCTGGATTTCTCGGTAGAGCCCACCGTCGCGGCGTGCAGGTCCTCCACGGAGGTTCCGGGAACGAGAATGGGCTCTGCTTGTGTTAGTTAAATAAGGGTGTCATTCTCTTTTCAGTTTTCTTTACTGAGACACACTTTACATAACAATAAAATACATGGGTCTTATGTATATAGTTAAGTGAGTTTCATAAATGTATACCGCTGTGCAAGCACCTTTCAAATCAAAACAACCTTTCCGTCTACCCAGAAGGTGCTGTCAAGCTCCTCCACCCCATAGGCCACCACTGTTCTGATTTCTTATCATCAGAGAATAATCTTGCCTGTTCTCCAACTCCTGTAAACAGGCTCATATAGTTGAACTCCTTTGTAATGAGTTTCTTTAACTCAACTAGGGAAGTTTTTAAAGTATTTTTATCTTTTGATTTAATATCATTTAAAATTACTTAATTGCCTGTTCTCTACTGTTTAATTATTAGCATATTACTCCCAACATTGAATCGAATGGTTGTGAGTTGCTCCTGCTGGTGGGTTCACTGTACGGTAAAAGAGAAGAAAGAAAAAGAAAAGGCTTTCCTGTAAATCTTGCTAGTCCTGGGTTTTTCCCCATTCCATTTAATTAGATGACAGGAAAAAAAAATGTGTTCTTTGTCATTATGTTCAGAATGTAACATTTTCCTCTTGCATGCAATAGCGGGAAGTGGAATGAATATCCTGACTCATGAATACAGAACTGTTAGGATAGGGTACTAACTTTAAAGAATGCTGGTGAGGACTTTTCCAAATATAGAAAAATTTAAATGCAAATTCTAGTAGGAATCTATGTGAGAGCCTGCCAGCTGTGTCTTCTCCAGTTGTATTTGTTGTAGCAGAGGCTGCTTGTCTGCAAATTACTGGTCATACATCAAAATACAGAACTGAGAAGAGAAAGGTTAATGCTACAAGTTAACTCAGCTTAACATTTTGGTTAAGCACTTTGAGATAGATAGATATATCATTTGATATATATAATGTAACATTCAGTGAAAATTATAATCCCTCTCATCAGAAAATGCACCATATCCACTGAAAATTTCAGTTTCAGAGAGTTAGGACACCCTTCCACGGGCTCGTGCCTAGGTGTCCTTTAGTTTATTGGGTTGGTCAGTGCTCATTATTTTTTCCTAAAGAAAGAACAACAGTAGTTTGGTCAGGAGAAATCATGCAATACACTCCGTTGTTACGCTAAAAGTAGATCACAAACCCAAAAATTAGTTAGCAATGGAAAGCAAGCCTAGAAAGAGTTTAGTGTTTTCCTTTGACTCTAGAATATCCATTTAGCCATTTACCAATATGTGCTGAACATCGGTCGTAGGCCATTCTCTGCGCTGGGCCTTGGAGATTCAGCAGAGAATGCCAGTGACAAAGTTTTTGTTCTTTTTTATTTTTAATTTTTCCATTAATTTGAGAGAGAAAGGAAGGGAGAGAGAGAACAACTTGTTTCGCTTAGTTCCATCTAGTCGCACACTCATTGATTGCTCCTCCTACGTCCCCTGACTGGGGGGTTGATCCTGCGACCTCTGGTGCACCGGGTTGATACTCTATCCATTGAGCCACCCGGCCAGGGCACTCTTTTGTTTTATTATTATTATTATTATTATTATTATTATTTGTATTTTTCTGAAGCTGGAAACGGGGAGAGACAGACAGACTCCCGCATGCGCCTGACCGGGATCCACCTGGCACGCCCACCAGGGGCGATGCTCTGCCCACCAGGGGGCGATGCTCTGTCCCTCTGGGGCGTCACTCTGCCACAACCAGAGCCACTCTAGCGCCTGGGGCAGAGGCCAAGGAGCCATCCCCAGCGCCTGGGCCATCTTTGCTCCAATGGAGCCTTGGCTGCGGGAGGGGAAGAGAGAGACAGAGAGGAAGGGGGGGGGGTGGAGAAGCAAATGGGCGCTTCTCCTGTGTGCCCTGGCCGGGAATCGAACCCGGGTCCCCCGCACGCTCTACCGCTGAGCCAACTGGCCAGGGCCAGGGCACTCTTTTTAATTAAAAAAACTTTCCCCATGGCTTAGAGTGAGAGAGAGAGAGAGAAAGAGGCAAGGAAGAGAGGGAAGAGAAGGGACATCAATTCGTTGTTCCATTTAGTTGTGCACTCGTTGGTTGCTTCTCCTATGTTCCCTAACTGGGGATTGAACCCATGACCTCAGTGTGCTGGGACAACACTCGGTTCATTAAGGTACCCAGCCAGGACCCAAAGTTCCTGTTCTTGAGGACCTCACATTCTAGGATTTGTTCTTTTGAGGGTCTCATTGCAATTCCACATTTTCTTTTTGTTGTTGTTGTGTGACAGAGACAGAGAGAGGGACAGACAGACAGGAAGAGAGAGAGATGAGAAGAGTCAGTTCTTTGTTGCAACTCCTTAATTCATTGATTGCTTTCTCATATGTGCCTTGACTGGGGGGCTAGCAGACTGAGTGACCTCTTGCTCAAGCCAGCGACCTTGGGCTCAAGCCAGCGACCGTGGGGTCATGTCTATGATCCCCACTTTCAAGCCAGTGACCCCGTACTCAAGCTGGTAGCCCGCGCTGAAGCCGGTGACCTTGGTGGGTTTCAAACCTGAGTCCTCTGCGTCCCAGTCCGACGCTCTATCCACTGTGCCACTGCCTGGTCAGGCTGCAATTCCATATTTTCATTCATTCACTTAAGACATGTCTTTTATGTGTCAGTGTTAGACTGAGTCCCTACTCTTAAAAATACAGCCTAGTGGGGAATAGTAAATAGGTAAGCGGATGAAAATGTAAAAGTAATAAGTGCAAAAGTTAGTATTAAGCACAGGGTGCTAGATATCCCTCAAAGGGGTGCTCTGGGAGATCTAGTGAAGCTTCCTGGAAGAGGGAGGGCCTTATCTAAATCTTGAAGGATAGTATGACCAGGTGAGGAGAATAAGGGAAAGGGAGAGAATTAGTGTTCCAGAAAAGGAAGAAAGGTATGCAAAGGCACAGAGCATGGAATGCCAAGACAACCACCAACAATTGAGCCTGATAAGGAGTATGGTGTGGATTTGAGGTGCCCAAGAGAAAGAGTATATGAAGCTCTTATAAATAAGCCTAAGGAATTTGAGCTAGTTAATAGGTTTTACTGAGGAATTTTAAGACCGGTGGTGCCACGGTCATATTATTTATATGTATGTATACGTATGTATTTTATTTTATTTTATTTTTTCCTTAGACAGGAAGGGAGAGAAAGGCAGGGAGGAAAGAGATGGGAAGCATCAACTCATAGTTGTTTTACTTTAATTGTTTATTGATTGCTTCTCATACATGCCTTGTGTGGAGGGTTCAAACAGAGCCAGTGACTCCTTGCTTAAGCCAGTGACCTTGAGCTTTAAGCCAGTGACCTTGGACTCAAGCCCGTGACCTTGGGATCATCTCAGTGAGCCGGCACTCCAGCCAGCGACCCCAGGGTTTCAAACCCAGGCCCTTAGCGTCCTGGGACAACACTCAGTCCGCTGTGCCACCACTAGTCAGGCTTTTTAAAATAAATTTATTTATTTATTTATTTATTTATTTTATTTGAGAGAGAGGAAGAGAGAGAGACAGAAAGACAGAATCATTGATCTCTTTTAGTATATGCCCTGACAGGGGATTGAACCCACAACCTTTACATATTGAGAGGATGCTCTGACCATTTGAGCTATCCAGCCAGGGTGGTCAAACTATATTTACTTTTTAGCAAGATCATTCTGCCAGTGGGTTGAATGTAGACAGGTAGCATAAGAAAGTAGTATTTTGGAATAAACCTGAAGAGAAATGTTGCGTTCCTGAACTAAGGCAGTGGCAGTATGAATGAAGAGGGGATACAGATTTGAAGTAGTGAAGGGGATAAATAAGTGTGGACTTGACACTGTTCAATTTGAAGTACCTGTAAGAGATAGAAATAGAATGTATAGAGATAGAAATTTAATATATAAATTGGGAGTTTAGGAGAGTTCTGAGATGGAAATATAATTTTGGAAATCATGAGCACGTAGGTGATGTTTGAAGTCCTAGACTTTGGTGACTTCAGCTAGGGATATGTAGGGGGTTTGGAAATACTGAAGGCAAGGACAGAAACTTGACAGACAACATTTATGAGCATAAGTAGAGGAAAAGATGCTTGCAAAAAAAGACCAGAGAGGAATAGCCATAGAAATGGGGAGAAAACTGGTGGCAGGGTCTAGAGGGCATTAATGGTCAGCAGGGCAATTTGTGCAGATGGGGCAGCTAAGATCAAAAGGGCCCATCGAATTAATGACTAAGAAATTAACATATCTTAAAGAGAGAAATATCAGTGGAGTATAGAAGTCAGATGTCGGGTGTTGAGAAGATGGAAGAAGTACAAATGACCAAGTATACATATAGCTCTCTTAAGAAGCCCAGCGTAATGAGATGGAGTGGGGAAATGCGGCTAAAATGAAACATGATTATGTGACTTCTCTACTTAAAACCTTCAATGGTTACCATTGCTCATAATGTAAAATTTAAACCCGTCCTGTAGCTCTCAAGACCACATGTCCTACCTCCCAATATGACTTCTCTCTTTTTCACTAGGTTCTGTTCCTTTAAATGTGCATGTCCGTTCTCTTCTTGGGTCTTTATAAATGTAGTTCTTTTTGCATTAGCACAACTTTTCCCTCTTTCTTTTCCCCTTTTGCTTAACTACTTACTACTCATCCCTGAAGTCTCACTTCCTTAGGGGGTGCCTTCACAAGTGTGCCATGTGGGGTATGATCTCCCGTTAAATATTTCTACAGCATGCCATGACTTCCCCTTTCATAGCAGTGCAGCAGATTTAACAAGCTGCAGCAGCAGATTGTTTAGGGGACACAATTTGCACTTTGCAACCACTCTTGCTTGAGCAGGGAAAAGGTGTTTAAGTGGGCTTTCTGCTTTGTATGGCTTAACAGTGGGTGATATTTATGATAATGTTTCAGGAAAATTGTACTTTTTTGGCAATGCTAACTGGATGAATTAAAGAAAGACTTTACTTTTTTTTTACTATAAATGTTTTATTTTCAGTTGCAGTTGACATATATATAATTAATTTCAGGTGTACAACCCAGTGATTAGATATTTCTATAACTTAGGAAGTGATCTCCCTGATAGATCTAGTACCCAAGTGACACTATACGTAGTTACTACAGCAGGGGTCCCCAAACTTTTTACACAGGAGGCCAGTTCACTGTCCCTCAGACCGTTGGAGGGCCGGACTATAAAAAAAACTATGAACAAAACCCTATGCACACTGCACATATCTTATTTTAAAGTAAAAAAAAAACAAAAAACAAACACCAAGTAAATTTAAATCAACAAACTGGCCAGTATTTCAATGGGAACTATGGGCCTGCTTTTGACTAATGAGATGGTCAATGTGCTCCTCTCACTGACCACCAATGAAAGAAGTGCCCCTTCTGGAAGTGCAGCGGGGGCCGGATAAATGGCCTCAGGGGGCCTAATGTGGCCCGCGGGCCGTAGTTTGGGGACCCCTGTATTACAGTATCATTGACTGTATTCCTTATGCTGTACTTTACATCCCTGTGACTACTCTGTAACTATCAGTTTGTACTTCTTATTCCCTTCACCTTTTTCATTCATACTCCCACTCCCTCTTGCCCTCCCATCAGGCACTATTCAAAATGTTCCATATATCTATGAGTCTGTTTCTGGTCAGCTTGCTTGTTAGATCCACATATAAGTGAAATCATGGCATTTGTCTTCCTCTGTATGACTTATTTCATTTAGCACAATACCCTCTAGGCCTGTTTATGTTGCAGACATTTATCTGATCATCTACAGATGGACCCTTAGGTTGCTTCCATATCTTGGCTATCGTAAGTAAAGCTGCCATGAACATATGGATATATATACAGTGTGTCCGTAAAGTCATGGTGCACTTTTGACTGGTCACAGGAAAGCAACAAAAGACGATAGAAACGTGAAATCTGCACCAAATAAAAGGAAAACCCTCCCAGTTTCTGCAGGATGATGTGGCAGCATGTGCGCATGCACAGATGGTGGCGTAACACCGTGTATACAGCAGAGCAGCCCACGGCCATGCCAGTTGAGATGTGGACGGTACAGAGGAAAGTTCAGTGTGTTCTGTCGCTCACTAAATTTGAATCTGTGACCAAAGTGCAACGTGAATATCGGCGCATTTATAACGAAGCGCCATCACATAGGAATAACATTACTTGGTGGGATAAGCAGTTGAAGGAAACCGGCAGTTTGGTGGAGAAACCCTGTTCTGGTAGGCCATCAGTCAGTGACGAGTCTGTAGAGGCTATACGGGATAACTACCTAAGGAGCCCTAAAAAATCTGTGCGTGAGCCCACTGCACTGAATAGGTATGAAACTGGGAGAGTTTTCCTTTTATTTGGTGCAGATTTCACATTTCTGTCGTCTTTTGTTGCTTTCCTGTGACTGGTCAAAAGTGCACCATGACTTTACGGACACACTGTACTTTTTTCGATTTAGTGTTTTGAGCTTCTTCAGAAAAATGCCCAGAAGTGGAATGGTTGGGTCCTTCTTTGTTTCTTGTTATAGCCTTTGTTTTATCATCTACTTTGTCAGGTGTAAGTGTTGCTATGCCAGCTTTTTTGTTTGTTTTTTGTATTTTTCTGAAGCTGGAAACGGGGAGAGACAGTCAGACAGATGTTTGTCTGTTTTTATTTTCATAAAATACCTTTTTCCATTCCTTTCAATCTGTGTGTGTGTTTCAATCTGAAGCGAGTTTCTTATAGACAACATATGTAAGGGTCTTGTTTTCTTTCTTTTTTTAATTTAGAAATTAAATTTAATAGGGTGATAATGATCAAAAAGAGAACATAGGTTTCAGGTAAATATTTCTATAGCATATGAACTGTTGATTGTGTTGTGTGCCCGTCACCCAAAGTCAAATCATTTTCTGTCACCATATATTTGTCCCTCTTACTGCCTTCCCCCATTAACCCCCTCTCCTTGGTAAACCATTTCACTTTGATCTATACTGCTCACTAAAATTAGGGGATATTTCAAAATGAATATGAAGCAGTAAAAAAAAAAAGGAAGCAATTGATTTTTTTTTTATTAAACCAGAACATCAGAAAGCAAACGACAAGTCAAAGAAAGTTCAATTATGCAAATGAGATGCAAAACAAACTTTTATTTCATTGGTGAAAACGCACTATACAAAAGGCTGAAAGTACTGGAGTGTCTGCACATTCCTGATCCCTTAATTTCTATGAGCAATGTATGTCCATAAGTCTCAATTTTATATCCCATCTATGCATGAAATTATATAGTTCTTAGCTTTTTCTGATTCACTTATTTCACTTAGTATAATGTTCTCAAGGTCCTTCCGTGTTGCCACGAATAGCAATATATCATCATTTCTTATGCCTGAGTAGTATTCCATTGCATATCTATACCACATCTTCTTTTTCCAGTCCTCTATTGAGGAACACTTTGGTTATTTCCATGTCTTAGCCACCATGAATAATGCTCTGATGAACATGGGGGTGGCACGTGTCTTTGCATACCAGTGTTTTTGAGTTTTTTTGGGTAGATACCCAATAGAGGGATTGCTGGGTCATATGGTAGCTGTATTCTTAATATTTTGAGGAACTGCCTACTGTCTTCCATAATGGCTTTGCCAGTTTACATTCCTAGCAGCAGTGAATGAGTGTTCTTTTTTTCTCCACAGCCTCTCCACCACTTGTTATTACCTGTCTTGTTGATAATAGCCAATCTAACAGATGTGAGGTGGTATCTCATTGTAGTTTTGATTTGCATTTCTCTGATAGCAAGCAAGGATGAGCATCTTTTCATATATCTATCTGTTGATTGTATGTCTTCATGGAGACGTGTCTGTTAGGGTCCTCTCCCCATTTCTTAATTGGATTGTTTTGCCTGTTTGTTCTGAGCTTTGTGAGTTCTTTAGATATTAGTTATTAACCCCTTGTTGAAGCTGTTGTTTGTGAATAGCATCTCTATGTGGTTGACTGTCTTTTTGTTTTGTTGTCAGTTTTATTTTGCTGTGCAGAAGCTTTTTAGTTTTAGGTAGTCCAGTGGTAGTCAACCTGGTCCCTACCGCCCACTAGTGGGCATTCCAGCTTTCATGGTGGGCAGTAGTGGAGCAACCAAAGTATAAATAAAAAGATAGATTTAACTATAGTAAGTTGTTTTATAAAGATTTATTCTGCCAAATTTAGCAAAAATCCAACATAAAGTATTTGGTAAGTAATTATTATTATTTGGTTTAACTTGCTGTAACTCTGCTTTATAAATTTTATAAAGTAAAGTTACTTCCCTACTTTATAAATCACCATTACTGTGGAACTGGTGGGCAGTTAGAAAATTGTACTACTAACAGAGATACAAAAGTGGGCGGTAGGTATAAAAAGGTTGACTACCCCGAGATAGTCCCATTTGTTTATTTTTGCCTTTACTTCCCTTGTCTTTGGGGTCGATTTCATAAAATGTTCCCTACAGCCAAAGTCCATAAGTTTAGTACTTATGTTTTCTTCTATGTAATTTATTGTTTCAGATCTTATATTTAGGTCTTTGATCTATTTTGAATTAATATTTGTGCATGAGACAAGGTATAGTCAAGTCTCATTGTGTTGCATATGGCTTTCCAAGTTTCCCAGCACCATTTATTGAAGATGCTTTCTTTTCTCTCTGTGTTTTGGCTCTTTTGTTGGTAATCATTTGTCCGTATATGTGTGGTTTTATTTCTGGGCTCTCAATTCTGTTTTATTGGTCTGCTGTTTTTCTGCAAGTAGCATGCTGTTTTCATTATTGTGGCTCTGTAGTATATGTTGAAGTCAGGTAATGTGATACCTCTGCCTCCATTCTTTTTCTCAGGATTGCCTTGGCTATTTGGGTTTTTTTTTGGTTCTATACAAATCTGGTGATTTTTTTGTTCAATTTCTTTTTAAAAAATGACATTGGGTTTTAATGGGGGTTGCATTAGATTTATATATTGCTTTGGGTAATATGGCCATTTTAACTATATATGTTGATTCTTCTGATTCATGAACATGGAATTATTTTTCCATTTCATTGTGTCTTTTTGAGTTTCTTTTAATAATGCTTTGTAGTTTTCAGGGTATAGATTCTTCACATTTTTTATTACGTTTATTCTTAGGTATTTTGTATTTTTGTTGCAGTTGTAAAAGAATTTTTTTCTGTTCATTTTCTCAAGTTATATTGTTGGCATGTAGGAAAGCAGTAGACTTTTTTGTGTATTGATTTTATATCCTGTGACTACTATATTTGTTATTGTTTCTAATAGTCTTTTTCTGGAGTCTTTGGGCTTTACTATATGTAGGATTATGTCATCTACAAAAAATGATACCTTTACTTCTTTCCTGATATGGGTGCCTTTTATTTCTTTCTCTTGCCTGATTGCTCGGACTGAGACTTTCAGTACTATGCTGAGTAGGAGTGGAAAGAGGGGGCTTCCTTGTCTTGTTCCTGATTTTAAAGGAAAAGTCTTCAGTTTTTTATCATTTAGTATATTGGCTGATGGTTTGTCATATACGGCCTATATTATGTTGAGATACAGTTTTTCTGTATCCATTTTATTGAGTGTTTTCAACGTAAATGAATGTTGCAGCCTGACGTGTGGTGGCACAGTGGATAGAGCGTCAACCTGGAATGCTGTGGTTGCTGGTTTGAAATCCCGGCCTTCCCAAAACTCAAAAACATTGGTACATAAAGATACATGCAGCCCCATGTTCATTGCAGCGTTGTTCACAGTGGCTAAGACATGGAAACAACCAAAAGCCCTTCAATAGAAGATTGGATAAAGAAGATGTGGTATATATATACAATGGAATACTACTCCGCCATAAGAAATGATGACGTAGGATCATTTACAACAACACGGATGGACCTTGATAACATTGTACTGAGTGAGATAAGTAAATCAGAAAAAACTAAGAGCTGTATGATTCCATACATAGGTCGGATACAAAAATGAAACTCATGGACATGAACAAGTGTGTGGTGGTTACCAGGCGGAGGGGAAGGGAAGAGAGGGAGGGGGAAGGAGGAGAAGGAGGGGAACAAAGAGAGAAACAAAATATAGTGTGAAGGAAGATGATTTGACTTTGGGTGATGGATATACAACATAATCAGCTGTCCAAATGATGTGGAGATGTTTTCTCTAAATCTATATACTCTGGTTGACCAATGTCACCCTGTTAAAATTAATTGTCTAAATAAAAAACAAAAAGAAGAAGAAAGAAACCCTGGCTTGCCCGGTCAAGGCACATACGAGAAGCAATCAGTGAATAACTCAAGTGAAGCAACTACAATCTTGCTCTCTTCCTCTCTACCCTCCTTTCTCTCCCTCGTATATCTCCCCCCTCTCCTTTCTCCCCTCGCCCCTTGTCTCTCCCCCCTCCTCTCTTTAAAATAAATAAATTAAGATCTTTTTTTAAATTTTTTATTTATTTATTCATTTTAGAGGAGAGAGAGAGAGAAGGGGGGGAGGAGCAGGAAGCATCAACTCCCATATGTGCCTTGACCAGGCAAGCCCAGGGTTTTGAACCGGCGACCTCAGCATTCCAGGTCGAAGCTTGATCCACTGCGCCACCACAGGTCAGGCCAATAAATTAAGATCTTAAATGGATGTTCTGTCTTATCGAATGCCTTTTCTGCATCTATTGATAGAATCATATGATTTTTGTTCTTTGTTTTGTTGATGTGGTGTACTACAATTGTTTCCGTATGTTGAACCATCCTTGTGCTTCTGGAATGAATCCCACTTGAATGTGATGTAGTATTTTTTTTAATGTATTGTCGTATTCGATTTGCTAGTATTTTGTTTAGGATTTTTGTATTTGTATTCATTAGCAGTATTGGTCTGTAGTTTTCTTCTTTGTGTTGTCTTTGCCTGGTTTTGGTATCAGTGTTATGCTTTCTTGATACAGTGTCCCCTTTATCATTATGAAATGTCCATCTTTGTCTCTTGTTACCTTTGTTGTCTGGAAGTCAGTACTGTCACCTATGAGTATGGCTACACTTGCTTTTCTTTGAGTATTATTTGCTTGGAGAATCGTTTCGTAAACTTTTATTTTGAGTCTACTTTTGTCCTTGCAGTTTAGATGTCTCCTGAAGGCAGCACATGGTTGGGTTTTGCTTTTTGATCCAGTCTGCTACTCTGTGCCTCTTTACTGGTGAGTTCAGTCCATTTACATTTAGGGTAATTATTAACACTTGAGGATTTCCTAGAGCCATTTTATGTTTTGTTTTTCTGGTAGCTCTGTGTCTAGTTTGGTTCTTCTCTTTGTGTTTCTGTTTGGTGGTTTTCCATACTTCTTTCCCTTGTTTCCTCATTTTATAGTAGTTACTTTTGACTTTTGAGCTCCCAGTTTGTATAAGGCATATGCTATATACTTTATGTGGAATTATTTAAGAGGTAGCTACAAATGAGGAAACTGAGACTTAATTTTTCCAACTGCAGTTAAGTGGTAGACCCAGATAGGAATCCAGGAGTTAAGAGTCTGTGTCTTAAGAAGTAAATAACTAAATGGTTAGAATTACGTGAGCATGGCAAAAATTCAAACAGTACAGAAGTATATGTAGTAGAAAAGTAAGTCACTGCCCCTGTTCTCCCTACCTCCTTTTCTATAGTAAATTACTGTAACCAGTTATCTTGTGTATCTTCCCAGGGATATTTTATCCATATCTAAGCTGTCTCTTGCCTGCCTCCCTCTTCCCCTCTATCTGTCCCACCTCTGTGAAACAAATACTAGCATACTGTTTTGCACTTTGCCTTTTTCACTGAATATATATCAGAAGTTCTCCCATATAGATCTCAAGTGTTTATTTTAACAGTTAAATAATATTCATTATTTAACCACTCGTCTGTAATAGGCATATAGGTTATTTCTATGAGCTATTATAAACAGTGCCGTAATGAACAATCTTCCAGAGGTGTTTACTAGTGTACATACACTGCCATCAATTAAGGAAGTGCCTGTTTCCCTGTACCTTCATTACCCAGTTATGTTATCAAACTTTTGTCTGATAGACAAAAATGGTCTTACTATAGTTATAAATTACAATTCTGTCATTTTGAATGAAGTTGAATGGCTTCTCTTATTTTTAAAAGCCATTCGTATTTTTCATTTTGATATGTAGGAGCTCTTTACATCAGTGGTCCCCAACCTTTTTTGGGCCACGGACTGGTTTAATGTCAGAAAATATTTTCACGGACTGGCCTTTAGGGTGGGACGGATAAATGTATCACGTGACCAAGACGAGTGTCAAGAGTGAGTCTTAGACAGATGTAACAGAAGGATTCTGGTCATTTTTTAAAAATAAAACACCGTTCAGACTTAAATATAAATAAAACGGAAATAATGTAAGTTATTTATTCTTTCTCTGCGGACCGGTACCAAATGGCCCATGGACCGGTACTGGTCCGTGGCCTGGGGGTTGGGGACCACTACTTTACATATTACAGAAGTTAAGCCTTTGTCATACATTGCAAATATTTTTTCAGTTTTTGTTTATGATATTTTTTTATGAAGAAAGTTTTAAGTTTTTTAAAGATTTTATTTACTGATATTTAGAGAGAGGAGAGAGAGAAAGAAAGGGGAGAGGAACAGGGAGCATCAATTTGTAGTAGTTGCTTTTTGTATGTGCCTCGACTGGGCTAGCCCAGGGTTTTGAACCAGCAACCTCAGCATTCCAGGTCGATGCTTTTTATCTACTGCGCCACCACAGGTTAGGCGGAATGTAAGTTTTTATGAAATCAGATTTTTCAGCCTTTTCTAATTTTCTTGTTTGTGTGTGTGCTGTGGCTTATAAAGGTCTTCTCTAGTCTATGATTGCAAAAAGTTTTCTCCAGCGTTTTCTTATACAATTCTGGCTTTTCATTTCTTTTATGTTGAAATCATTGCGCAAACAGGGCTTTGTTTTGGTATAAGGAATGAAGTATACAGTCAGTTAAATTTTTGTGGTAAAATATATCTAACAAAACCTGACATTTTTAAGAGTAAAATTCATTGTCATTGATTTCATTTACAGGGTTATGCAACCATCACCAACCACTATTTTCAAAACCTTTCAGCACCCCAAACAGAAACTCTGAACCCGTTAAGCAATAATAACTCCTCATTTTTCCCTACCTCTAACCAGGTTACTTCTGCTCTACTTTATATGTCTGTGAATTTACCTATTCCAGGTACCTCATAAGAGAAAAATTGTATAGTATGCATCTGTCTTATTTCACTTACATAATGTTGTTAAGGTTGGACTGTGTTGTAGCACTTATCACCTTCATTCCTATGTATCACATGTATTTTGTTTATCTATTTATTTTTTGTGGCCACTGGTGATTTCTGCCTATTGGCTACTGCGAATAATTCTGCTGTGAACATTGGTCTGCAAATATCCATTGGAGTTCCTGTCTTTAGTGCTTTTTTTTTTTTTTTTGACAGAGCGAGAGTCAGAGAAAGGGACAGATAGGAACAGAGAGACAGGAAGGGAGAGAGATAAGAAGCATCAGTTCTTTGTTTTAGCTCCTTAGTTGTTCATTGAATGCTTTCTCATATGTGCCTTGACCTGGGGGCTACAGCAGAGCAAGTGACCCCTTGCTCAAGCCAGTGACCTTAGGCTTCAATGCAGTGACCTTTGGGCTCAAGCCAGCGACCATGGGGTCATGTCTATGATCCCACGCTCAAGCCAGCAACCCTCGCTCAAGCTGGTGAGCTTTGCTCAAGCCTGATGAGCCCACGCTCAAGCTGGTGACCTTGGAGTTTTGAACCTGGGTCCTCCGTGTCCCAGTCTGATGCTCTTTCCACTGTGCCACCACCTGGTCAGGCTGGAGTTCCTTTTTTTAATTCTTTTCCATTTGGATCTAGATGTGGAATTGCTGGATTATGGTAATTCTGTGTTTAGCTTTTTGAGGAACTACTAAACTGTTTTCCACAGTAGTCACAACATTTTACCTGCTCACCAGCAATGTGAAAGGATTCCTATTTATTTATTTATTTTTAATTTATTTATTTGGGGGGGGGGATATCAATCTGTTCCTGTATGTGCCCTGATCAGGAATTGAACTGGCAATCTCTGCACATCATGACGATGCTCTAACCAACTGAGCTAAGGAGCCATTTTATTTTTTAAAGTATTTATTTTTAGAGAGAAAGGAGAGAGAGAGAGAAAGGGGAGAGGAGCAGGAAGCATCAACTCATAGCAGTTGCTTCTCATATGTGCCTTGACCCGGCAAGCCCAGGATTTCGAACCAGCGACCTCAGCATGCCAGGTCAACACTTGATCCACCACACCACCACAGGTCAGGTGCCCTATTTTTTTTTTTTTTTAACTAAAAGAGTTGACAATTTTATTTTCATATTTCACAATACAAATGAAAATTGATTTTTTTCTTTCTTTGGTCCTACTACTCCTGCAAAACTATTCTCTCTTTAATAGGAAGAGGGAGTAAGTCTTACTTGCCATGTTGTTAGAATACACCCAGAGTCACAGCAGCACACTCTCCTGGTGAATTAGAACAAGTATATAATATAAAACCGATAGAAAGAGGCTTCCGTCTCCTTATCTGTTTTGGTCCGAGTCATTCGTGGCTGAGTGGGCACTATCGTGGCACAGGCAGGAGGTCTCATCATGGGGGGCCCAGGCATCATTGGCGTGTGCCCTCCCATAGTGGCTGCATTCCAGGAACAGGCCCCACTAGCGTCATCTCAAGAGGAGGAGGGCCCATCATTGGCATCATGGGAGGGGCCCCCCATATGGGGAGTTGGTATCATACCAGGGCGAGAAAGACCTGGAGCACTGAGGGAAGGTGGGCTTATTGCCCCTGCAGAAGGAGGTGCAAAGAATGGCATAGGAGCAGTGGTGGGATTCAGCCGGTTCACACTGGTTCGGTAGAACCGATACCTAATTTTTTGTTGAGTTTGGCAAACTGGTTGTTAAAATGGCACTTGTAATCAGGGTTCTCTCTAAGGTGGACGCCTGGGCAGCTGCCCAAGGTGGAAATCACAAATTTACATTCCCTGCTCTTTTTAATGTTCATCTGCGCAACAGCATATTCTAAGTGCCTGTAGTGATGTTCATTCCCTCCATAGGTGAAAAAAATCGCAAGTGAGGATGCCAATCAAGAAGCAATACGGAAATATTTTAAATAACAGTTGTACTGTTTTTTGTCAGGTATTATTTAATATTTTTCATTAACACTTTAAAACTCTTATAATCTAGTTTTGTGTACCTCTTTTATTGTTCTTATTTAAGTATTTAATGCATGAAATAATAAACTACCTTTTGGTATCTTGTTTTTTATACTTAAAACGGTCACTAAGGCAGAGAACCGGTTGTTAAATTATTTGAATCCCACCACTGAGCAGGGGTATCTTTCCTTGCTGAAATGCTGCGGTGGTTTGTCAAGCAGGCTCTGAGCCTGCACTTCCATCCATTTCTGATAGTAGTCTTTCCCATGCTCTCTGTGTTTCCTGCCACTGCAGTGGGTCTTTCTTCTAGAGTCATGGGTGAGGTATGGATAGCAGCTGTCTCAATAGAGCTTGAACATACTGTTCTGCAGGCTCTTGCCCACTTCCTTCCACACCACTGGAAATGGCCCTTATTTCTTCATATCATGCTAGTAGGTATGAAGTGGTATTTCATTGTGGTTTAGATTTTCATTTTCCTAATGACTGAAAATGTTGAGCATCCTTTTCATGTACTTATTACCATTTGTATATCTTTGGAGAAATGTCTATTCAAGTCATTTGCCTTTTTTTAAAAAAATTAAGACTTTGTTTCTTTAGAGCAGTTGTGAGTTCATAGCAAAATTTAGGGGGCCATACAGAGATTTCCTATGTACTCCTTGTCCCTATATATGCATAGCCTCCCCCATTAGGAGAATCCCCCACCAGAGTGGTACATTTATTAAAATTAATGAACCTACATTGACACATCGTAATCACCCAGAGTACATAGTTGACCTTAATATTCACTCTTGGCGGTACACATTCTGTGGGTTCAGACAAATAGATTTTTATCATTATGGCATCATACAGAGGATTGTTACTGCCCTAAACATCCTCTGTAGTCTGCCTATTCATTCCTTCCTCCCGTCCCCAAACCCCTGGCAACCACTGATCTTTTCATTGTCCTCATATATTTGACTTTTCCTGAATGTCATATAGTTGCATTCATACATTATATAGCCTTTTCACATTGGCCTATTTTACTTAGTAAAATGCATTTAATATTTCCTTTATGTCTTTTCTTGGCTTGATACCTGTTTCTTTTTAACACTGAATAATATTTTATTGCCTTCATGTACCATAGACTATCTGTTGCCCTAATGAAGGGCGTCTTGGTTACTTGGTTTTAGCAATTATGAATACAGCCATTATAAACATCCATGTGCAGGTTTTTGGGTGGACATGAGTTTCTATCTCCTGTGGGTAAATACCAAAGAATGTGATTGCTGGATCACATGGTAAGATTATGTTAAGTCTTGTAAGAAACTGATCAACTCTCTTACAAAGTGGCTGTAATATTTTGTATTACCACTGGCAATGAATGAGAGTTCCTTTTGCTCTACATCCTAGTCAGTACTTGATGGTGTTAGTGTATAGATTTTGGCCATTCTAAAAACTGTCTTGGCCTACTTTTAACCATTTGAGTAGTGAGTTTTTGTTAACTCTTTGAGGACATACATGAACATTTATACTACTCAAAGAGTTAGACTATTTGTCCTTTTGTTATTTCATTGTAGGAGTTCTTTATATATTCTGATTGTTAGTGCTTTGTGAGATGTATGATATGCAAATATTTTTCCAAATAGGTGTGTTTAAACAATTTTTTTTACTGATTGATTTGCAAGAGAGAAGAAGTTGGGGGGGAGAGAGAAAGGGAGAAAAAAAGAAACATCTGTTTGTTGTTCTACCCATCCATGCCCCCATTGGTTGATTCCTGCATGTGCCCCAACTGGGATCGAACCTGCAACCTTGGTATATAGGGATGACGCTCCAATTAATTGAACAACCTGGCCAGGGCAATACAACTGATTTTTGTTTTACAACTTTGGTGAATTTATTTTTTATTTCTTTTACAGAGAGAGAGTCAGAGAGAGGGATAGATAGGGACAGACAGGAACGGAGAGAGATGAGAAGCATCAATCATTAGTTTTTTGTTGCAACACCTTAGTTGTTCATTGATTGCTTTCTCATATGTGCCTTGACCATGGGGCTACAGCAGACCTAGTAACCCCTTGCTCGAGCCAGCGACCTTGGGTCCAAGCTGGTGAGCTTTGCTCAAACCAGATGAGCCCATGATCAAGCTGGCGACCTTGGGGTCTCGAACCTGGGTCCTCTGCATCCCAGTTTGGTGCTCTGTCCACTGCACCACCGCCTGGTCAGGCTTTGATGAATTTATTAACTCTAATGTTTTCTTTTTTTTTCTGAATTCTTTACAGTTTTCTACTGTAAAGAATATAAGATCTTATAAGATCATGCCATTTGTGAATAGAGATAGTTTAGCAACTTTTCAATTTGGATGCCTAGTACTTTTTTTTTTTTTTTTTTTTTTTTGCCTAATTGCTTTGGTTAGAGCTTATCAGTATTATGTTGAATAGAACTCGTAAAAGTGGGATTCCTTTTCTTGTTCCTGACCAATTAATTTTTTTCTAAATAACTGCTTGTTTTTTTCATACTGTTTGTTGACTAATCCAGCCCTTCGTGCCCTGTGCTCCCCTCCCACCCCCCATTTACAGTGTCCTCTTTGTAATTTGTAGAATTCCTGTATGTGTATTGGATGAATAAAGCAGGAACAAATTCCTACCTAATGGGACCTCTCCCTCTACCTGTTTATTCTCATTTTGTATATGTCTTTCTCTCTCTCTCATGCACAAGTCGTGTTGCTTATACTTCTTGCAAGACATTAGTTATTCTTTTTTTTTGGGGGGGGAGGTGGCAGAGACAGAGAGAGGGACAGATAGGGACAGACAGATAGAAAGGGAGAGAGATGAGAAGCATCAATTCTTCATTGCGGCACCTTAGTTATTCATTGACTGCTTTCTCATATGTGCCTTGACTGGGGGGGGGGGGAGGGTACAGCAGAGTGAGTGACCCTTTGCTCAAGCCAGCGACCTTGGGCTCAAGCTGGTGAGCCTTGCTCAAACCAGATGAGCCTGCGCTCAAGCTAGTGATCCTGCACTTAAGCTGGTGAGCCCGCACTCAACCTGGGTGAGCCTGCACTCAGGCCAGTGACCTTGAGGTTTCGAACCTGGGTCCTCCGTGTCCCAGTCCAACGCTCAATCCACTGCGCCACTGCCTGGTCTGGCTATTACTCATTTTTTTCATTTCTTTATTTTTTGTATACTCACATCACTGTGACTTTGCACAAGCTTTTTTTTCCCTACGTGGACCCATCTTTTCCCACTTGTTTTCATGACATACTGCTGCTCATTCTTCAGGTCTGCTCTGCACTCCTTCTTCAGTCCCTTAGGCAAAAATAAATTCTCTTCCTGTGGTTACTTTAAATATAAGCACACTTTTCTGATGGACCTTATTAGATTGTCTCTTTGATAGTCTCAAGGAAAACTTAAAGGTCTGTTTTAAGAAAAAGAAAGTTGTCAGATACAAATACAAAAATAGCCTTAAAAAACAATGACAGTAAGAATAGTTATAGAAAATGAGAAATGGATATAATTTTCCAGGTCCTTAATTCGTGCAATAGAAACTATTTTTGCTATTCATATTTATTATTGAAATGTGTAAAACACAGTGATAAGAAAAAAAAACCCCTGCATTATTTAACACTAGAGAAGGGTTTTACCCATATTTGAAGCTTAGGGGATTTTGCTAGTAAACAGTGGTGAGCGTAAACAAAAGCTTGATTAAGGGCTGATACCTATATAGTACTCTATCTTTCTGTAAAGATGAACGAACATTAGAAGTGAAAAATTCAGCACTAAAAGAAAACAAGATTAAATGGATCATTTACAGCATGTGAAATACGTAGTATAAGAAATAGAGAAAACTGGAATTTATATTTCCAAACTAACAGTAGCAGGTTATAAAAATAAAATACACTGAGAATAAGAAAGAATTCTTTTTTTTTTTTTTTTTTTTTTTTTCATTTTTCTGAAGCTGGAAACAGGGAGAGACAGGCAGACAGACTCCCGCATGCGCCCGACCGGGATCCACCCGGCACGCCCACCTGGGGCGACGCTCTGCCCACCAGGGGGCGATGCTCTGCCCATCCTGGGCGTCGCCATGTTGCGACCAGAGCCACTCCAGCGCCTGGGTCAGAGGCCACAGAGCCATCCCCAGCGCTCGGGCCATCCTTGCTCCAATGGAGCCTCGGCCGCGGGAGGGGAAGAGAGAGACAGAGAGGGAAAGCGCAGCGGAGGGGTGGAGAAGCAAATGGGCGCTTCTCCTGTGTGCCCTGGCCGGGAATCGAACCCGGGTCCTCCGCACGCTAGGCCGACGCTCTACTGCTGAGCCAACCGGCCAGGGCAAGAAAGAATTCTTAAAGTAATAAAACATGATTGCTAAGAAATTTAGCAAATTATGCAGCACACCAAGTTAGCTTGAGAAAAATCTCTCAGAATTCAGGAAAACGATTTTAGAAATGAGTATTATGAGAGATCATTTAAAATTTAAAACACATGACAGTTTCAAATCTCTGTGATAAGAGTTCCTGAGAGAACAGAGGAGACTAAGATGAATTAGTAGAAGAAAATTTCTGAGCTGAAGAAAGCCTTAAAGTTCAAGACCAAAGGGGACCACAGAGTCTTCCTCAGGAATATATTTAAAAAGCATAGAACACGGGATTCATCCTGATGAATTTTCAAAGTGTTCCAGATAAAGAAAAATCCTCTAAGGTAGTAAAAGAAAGGAGCAAATCAGATTTGCATCAGATTTATGTGTTCTGACTTTGGATGCCTATAGATAATGGAGCAATGTCACCCAACTGCTGAGAGAAATGGAATAGATATAGAAAGTAGGTTTGGGCAAGGAAGCCAAGTAAAATGGAGACTTAACTCTATGTAATAATTATAGCTGTGAGCCTTGGTGCAAATTTAAGAAATTTTTTAAATAACTGAAAATATAAAATATATGGATCCAAAGTTCTAGATTATGTATATTAAGAAAACATAAGAGTTGGGTTGTAGGAAGAGTGAAGTAAAATCCGTGGTACATTTTCCATATTTATATATGCTTTTATAGTAGTGGGGAAATACAAGTTCATATATGGTTTTACAAAAATTTAAGACTAATTCCTAGTAAAATAGAAATGTTATTTTTACTTCTAAATTACTAGCGGGAAAGAGAAGCAAAGAAAACTTGATTCATACAGAAAAAAAAAACCCAAAACAAACAACAACAGAAAAAAATGGAGAAAAGGAAATAAGGAATCATAACATATAGAAGGCAGCAATCTTTACTAATTATTTTTGGGTAAAAGAAGAAATCAATGCATACTGCCATTAGAGACTCCAGAAAATAATGAGATGACAGTATTTTTAAATTTATTGTTAAAAACTTTATTGATTGATTTTAGAGAGAGAGAGAAAGAGAGAAACATTGACCTGTTGTTCCACTTATTTCTGCATTCATTGGTTGATTCCTGTATGTGCCCTGACTGGGGTTCAAACCCACAACCTTGGTATATTGAGACAGTGTTTTGACCAGCTGACCTACTCAGCCAGGGTTTGGACAGTATTCTAAACTTACAGGATTTAGTCAGCTTGACCTGTGGTGGCACGGTGACTAAAGCATTGACTTTAAATTCTGAGGTTGCTTGTTCGAAACCCTGGGCTTGCCCAGTCAAGGCACATATGAAAAGCAAGGAGTTGATGCTTACCATTCCTGCCCCAACTCCTTTCTCTAAAAATCTAAAAATATATAAAAAATAAAAATAAACATAGGATTTAGTTAGTCATTAAGCAAGAAAAAAGAATATTAATGAATTAAGCATTTGATTTATGCTAGAAAAATTACAATAAAATTAAAGCTTTAGAAGGACCTATTGAATACAAACGAAAGGCAGAAATAAATGAGTTACGACACTGCTCCCATTCTAATAGGCAGTTCAGTTTGACCTACGATTGTAGTCTCCAAATTCTAATATGTCATCAATGGATATTATCTAGAAATATAGTATAAAACACAATTTACAAATTTATTCTGGGAATATAAAGATTGTCAGTATGAAAGAGTGTAATGCTACAGGGTGGGGCAAAAGTACAGTGGTACCTTGAGATATGAGCAGACCAACATACTAATTTTTGAGTTATGAGCTGCAACTCTGACGATATTTTTGTTCGAGATCCGAGCGAAATTCCGAGATATGAGTCATGATTTGAGAAGCTGCCGCTAGTTGGCGCGTTGGCGCATGGGTCCAGTATCAGCAGCACAACACCAGCATCTTGTTCTTTCTCATGTGTTACGTGCAGAATCAAGTCGAATCTGGTGTGCTGTACTCGTTCTTGCATTATTTTTGCATTTTTTACTAACTTTTTTGTGTGCTATCATGGGCCTGAAGAAAGTGAGTGTAAAGGACAGTGGTGAGAAGAAGAGAATGATGTCAATAGAAGTAAAGCAAGAAATAATAGAAAAACATGAGCATGGTGTATGACCGACCACAATACATCTACAATTTGTACCATCCTTAAAAGGATGCCATCAAAATCGCAAATGCAGCAATAGAAACTACAATTCTGTCCCAATTAAGGACAAATATCCATGAAGGAAATGGAGAAGCTTCTGCTGGTGTGAGTGAAAGAGAGCTGGCAGGAGATACAGTGACAGAAACTGTAATATGCAAAAAGGCACGTATTATTTATGGCAACTTGAAGAAGAAAGAACCATCAACCTCAAAAGAGGCAGCAGAAGATACGTTTAAGGCAAGTCATGTCATGGCTGGTTTGAAAATTTCAAGAAGAGATCTGGCATCCACTTGGTGGTAAGGCATGGTGAAGCTGCGAGTGCTGACGTTAAGATAGCTAAGGAGTACATCACACGTTTTGCTGCGCTTATTGCAAAGGAAGGCTACATCCCCCAACAAGTGTTCAACTGTGACGAAACAGGATTGTTTTGGAAAAAAAAATTCCGCAGAGGACTTCCATCACCACAGAGGAGAAGAAGCTGCCAGGCCATAAACCCACGAAGGACCGTCAACCCTTGCATAGTGTGCAAATGCTAGCGGTGACTGTAAAGCAGTGGTAGTCAACCTGGTCCCTACCGCCCACTAGTGGGTGTTTTAGCTTTCATGGTGGGTGGTAGCAGAGCAACCAAAGTATAAATAAAAAGATAGATTTAACTATAGTAAGTTGTTTTATAAAGATTTATTCTGCCAAACTTAGCGAAAATCCAACATAAAGTACTTGGTAAGTAATTATTATTATATGCTTTAACTTGCTGTAACTCTGCTTTATAAATTTTATAAAGTAAAGTTACTTCCCTACTTTATAAATCACCATTACTGTGGAACTGGTGGGTGGTTAGAAAATTTTACTACTAACAGAGATACAAAAGTGGGCGGTAGGTATAAAAAGGTTGACTGCCCCTGTTAAAGTAAAGCCACTGCTAGTGTATCATTTTGAAAATCCTCGAGCTTTTAAGACTCACAAGATTTTTAAAGAAAAACTGCAGGTTATGTGGCACGCCAGTGCTAGGGCATGGGTTACGCGGCACAGTTTTTTATTGAATGGGTAAATATTGTTTTGGTCCTGCAGTGAAGAAATATCTTCAAGAAAATAAACTTCCGCCTGACCAGGCGGTGGTGCAATGGATAGATCATCAGACTAGGATGCGGAGGACCCAGGTTCAAGACCCTGAGGTTGCCAGCTTGAGGGCGGGCTCATCTGGTGTGAGCAAAGCTCACCCACCAGCTTGGACCCAAGGTTGCTGGCTTGAGCAAGGGATCACTCGGTTTGCTGTAGCCCCTCGGTCAGGGCACATATGAGAAAGCAATCGATGAACAACTAAGGTGTTGCAACAAAAAACTGATGATTGATGCTTAGCATCTCTCTCTGTTCCTGTCTGTCTGTCCCTTTCTCTCTGTCTCTGTAAAAACAAAACAAAACAAAACAAAAAAAAAACTCCCAATGAAAGCATTACTAATCCTTAAAAATGCTCCAGCCCACCCACCATGTCTTGAAGATGACATTCAAATGATGAGTTCAAATTCATGAAAGTCCTCTACCTCCCACCCAACACAACTTCAGTCTTGCAACCTATGGATCAACAGGCCATTTCCAACTTTAGAAAGCTTTACACAAAGCACTTGTTCCGCTGCTGCTTTGAGGTGACTAAGAATACAATTCTAACCCTTCGAGAGTTTTGGAAAGATCACTACAACATGGTGATATGTTTACGCATTATTGACTTGGCATGGCAAGAGGTTACAAGAATAACCTTTAACTTGGCATGGAAAAAGTTATGGCCTGATGTAGTTGCAGACGGACTTCGGAGGATTCGAACCAGAGACTGAGACCGAGGTAGAAGTGTTGGAGGGGATTGTGTCCCTTGAAAAGTCAAAGGGGTCTGGAGGTAAATGAGTGTGACGTAAACGAGCTCGTCGAGGAACATGAAGAACTCTCAACTGAGAAGTTGAAGGAGCTACATATGATGCAACATAAGGAGCTTCTGCAAGAGATTAGTAGTGAGGAGGAGGTAGAGTAGGAGGAAGTGATTTCTACAAGTGAAATTAAAGACATGCTGGCAATGTTGAGAAGCTTTCAAATTTCGTTGAAAAGAAACAGCCAGAAAAAGTTTCAACTGGTCGTGCTTCAGCACTTTAATGACACCTGTTGGTCACATTTCCGAAACATTTTAAAAGGCAGGCAAAAGCAAACCTCTTTGGATAGATTTTTATTCAAAAGTCCTGCAAGTGAAAGTGCCAAAAGTGCAGCCAGAAAGGCAAAAACAGGTGATGATTAAATGAAAAATACGTAATGTTAAGCTTAGGTTAAGTTTGAAGTTAAGAAAGTGCATTTTTTTACAATTAAGTTTTTGTGGTTTCATTTTAAGTAAAGAAAGTGCAGTTTTAGTTTTGTTTAAAGTAAAGAAAATGCAGTTTTAGTTTACATTTAGTGTTAAGAAAGTGCAGTTTTAGTTTAGTGTCTACAGTGCCTGCATCTCTAACTCCCTCCCTCCTCCTCCGCCATTCACCTCCGTTAGCCACACTCGTCTGTCTCCAAGGTAAGAATACAGTACTAAATAACACTTTTTTCTTTTATTTCAAATATTTTGTTATACATTGGTAAAGTATACATGTGTGTTTCTTAATTAAAAACGTCTTTTTTCATAATTTAGGATGTTTTGAGGATGTTTCACAGGGCTGGAATGGCTTAAATCATTTTCAGTTATTTTAAATGGTAGAAATTGTTTGCTATACAAGTTGACTGACTTATGAGCTCGGTTACAGAACGAATTAAACTCATATCTCAAGGTACCACTGTAGGTTTATGGTTTGTATGAGAAATAATAAAACAATAAATAATAATGCAAGAATAAACTGTTTTGTGTACTCACAACTATAAACCTAATTTTGCTTCACCTTGTACAATTAATTTTTATTGATTAAAGGAGAAAAATCATGTAGACATATTGATATCAGTCAAAATAGCAATAAAAAATTTTAAATACTTAAGAATAAACTTAAGAAATGTGTCATGTTTGTTTTAAAGAAACAACCAGGGCCTGACCAGTGGTGGTACAGTGGATAGAGCATTGATATGGGATGCTGAGGACCCAGGTTCGAATCCCTGAGGTCACCAGCTTGAGCATGGGCTTATCCTGCTTGAACGCAGGGTCGCTAGCTTGAGTGTAGGATCATTGACATGACCCCATGGTCATTGGCTTGAGCCCGTAGATTGCTGGCTTGAAAACCAAGGTCGCTGGCTTGAGCAACGGGTCATTGACTCTGCTGGAGACCCCTGGTCAAGGCACATATGAGAATCATTCAATGAACAACTAAAGTAATGCAACTACGAGTTGATGCTTCTCATCTCTTTCCCTTCTTGTCTGTCTCTCCTCTCTCTCTCTCACTAAAAAAACAAACAAACAAAAGCCCCCCAAATAAGAAGCAAACAAAAAACAAGGAAGCCCTGGCTGGGTAGCTCAGTTGGTTAGAGCATTGTTTCCATAGACCAAGGTTGTGGATTTGATCCCTGGTCAGGGCACATACAAGAGTCAACCAATGAATGCAGAAATAAGTGGAACAACAAATTGATGTCTCTCTCTCCCTCCTTCCCTCTTTCTAAAAATCAGTAAAAATTTATTTTAAATTTTATTTAGAAAATTGAATTTAACAGGATGACATTGATCAACAAAACTACATAGGTTTCAGGTAAGCATTCCTATAGCATTTGAACTCTTGATTATGTTGTATACCCATCACCCAAAGTCAAATAATTTTCTGTCACGTTCTACATATTTGTCCCTCTTTACACTCTTCCCCCCCCCAAAAAAAAACCCAAGGAAGACAAATGGAGTAATATACCCAATTTCTGATGGAAAAGTTGGTATTTTAAAGATGTCAGTTCTCAATAAAGAAGAAAGAAAGGGGAGGGAAGGCATGGGAAAGGGAAAAAGATGTCAGTTCTCCCTAAATTAACAAATATGTAACTATATACAGGTGTGGGCAAAAGTGGGTTTACAGTTGTGAATACATGAACCACAGGTTTATTATTGCATTATTATTTATTAATTATTGTATTTTCCATACAAACAACTATAAACCTACTTTTACCCACCGTTGGTTGGAACATTGTCCTTGTCTGCCTGGGTTGTGGGTTCATTCCCTGTTTGGGGCACATACAGGAATCAACCAATGACTGTATGGATAAGTGGAACAACAAATCAGTGTTTCTCTCTGTATTTCTCTCTCTCTGCCTTTCTCTCTAAAATTCAATTAAAGTTTTTTTAAAATATCAGTCTAAAGATTTAAATTTAAGGTTCAGCTGAAAGAGTAAACACCCTACAAAAATCAAGACAACTTTTTTCTTTTAAGTTTTTTTTGTTGTTGATTTTAGAGAAACAGCAAGAATAAGGGGTGGAGGAGAGATTGTTATTCATTTAGTTGTGCGTTCACTGGTTACTTCCTGTATGTGCCCTGACCAGGGATTGAGCCCACAACCTTAGCGTTTCTGAATGACACTCTTAAGTGACTGAGCTAACCAGCCAGGGAAAGACAACTTTTGAGGACAAAATAAAGATAGGACTTAAGTCTAACTGGTATTGCTGGGAATGAGGCAGAGCCTAACCCTACAACATTTCTTGAGAAATACTGGCAAAGCATGAGCCAAGAGTTCTATTTTTAGAGGGTTATCAAGAAATACTCTGAAATTTCTGTAGGGTCATACTTACGGATATTCATCACATCATTTTTAATAATTGTGAATTTTTGGAAATCTAATTGTTCAGGGCAAAATAAATTATGGTGTATCCTGTAACAAAAGGTTCTGCATTCAGCAGTCATTAAAAATGATGGTGGGGGATGTATTGACAGGGAAAAGTATTATGCTACTTTTAAGAGATTAAAGCAGGTATACATATAAACAGTTTGCCTGTATAGTCTGTTTTTATTAAAACTTTTTAAATTAAAATTTATATTAACATCTACTTATCCACGAAGTAAAAAGTAAAAAAATTTGTATTACCTCTGAGTAGTGTAATACTGGATAATTTTCCTTTTTGCTGATTTTTAGAGTCCTGAGTTCCGACAGTGAGTTTTCCTCTTTTAACAATTCACATGTGCAAACTCCAAGTAAAGCACTCTGTGGCCACTCACTATAGAGACAAACAGTTGTATTTACTTAGATAACCCCCTGAGGCTGTTATTGTGTTACTGCCCAGTAAATTAATGTGTGTGATGACTCATGAAAAAGTTAAGTGACATTCTGTTTTAGGAGACAAACATGTAATGCATTTTAAAAATAACTTTCATTAAAATTTAAATATTTTTAAATACTTTTAAAAATAAGCATCAGTTATTAGAAATTTTACTTTTGAAAAAATATCTGATATGATTAGATGAATAAAATCTTAGCCCATTAGGGTTAATAAGATTGAAAGGAAAATTAAAAGAAACTTTTTATTGATTAATTTTAGAGAAAGAGGAAGGGACAAACAAACAGGAAGATAGGCCCATTCCTGTCTGTGCCCTGGCCAGGTATAGAACTGGTAACCTCTGCACTTAAGGACAAAGCTCTAACCAACTGAGCTATCCAGCCAGGGCGGGAAGTTTTCAATCACGTAAGAGACTAATATTTTTCTAGGCATATTCATTTAAAACTAAATGTTTATATTTTAAAATATATAACAATAAAAATATTTACCAGAAAATAATCTGTTATCAGGTATTTGATTCGCAACTATTTTCTCCCGTTTTGTGGGTTACAGCAACTTTTCGATGTGACTTAAAAACTATATATTAGCATTAGGACTGATGTTAGTATTATTTAGTATTTAGCTAGTTTAATTTAAAATAATATATGAACTAAATATATTAGTTTATGGTTTAAAATTCAAATAGCACAAAAAGTCTCCAATAAAAAGTAGCGAAAAGGACACGTTTCTTTGGAAAGAAAGAGGGGCAGGCTAGGGAAAAGCCTTTTTGGTGTATCTGATGTTTTATTCAGATGTCCCAAAAGTGCCAGTCAATGTTTAATCTCACAGGTGGGGCATGGCTGTCATATTACCCATATTTTTCTGTTTGAAATATTTTCTATCTATACCCTTCCCTAGATGTCCAGTCGCCCAGTCTTCCTCCTCAGAAATTACTGATTTCCTGTCTTCTATAATTACTCATTATATTCTCAGGCGTATTCACGTTTGAGTGGAGTTCCCCTCCTCCGCCATGGGAGCATACTAAACTTACTTTTTGTACCTTTTTTCACTACACAGTTTGTCTTTGAAATTGTTCCAGATCAGTGTATTTTCATGGTTCCTATGTATTCCACTGCATTGGTGAATTATAGCATATACCAGCAGTTCATTCTTGAAGGACATTTAGGTTTTTATCAGTTTTTCATGATTATGTAGAGTGAACATCCTTATACATAATTGTTTGCACATGAGGCGTATGACCATATGTGATATAAATTTCTGGCAGTGAAATTGGTGGGTCAAATTTATGATCTTAATCAAACTGTTCTCAAAAAAGCATATTGGTGTACCTTCTCTCGTAATGTATGAGGCTCTTTTTCTTTCTCTCTCACCTACATGGTGTTATCAGAAATTTTTATTCTTGCTAATCTGTTTGCACTTGACACAGAAGAGCTGTCAAGAGAAAAATTATGCTTTAATATTATTTTACGTTAGTGTTTTCCTCAAATCAGTTACTAGCTTCCAATATAAAATTACCTATTATACCTCTTGTAGTGTTTTGACTCATCATGTAATGTTTGAGGTTATGCAAGCAAATATAAGACTATACCTGAATTTACATAAAATGTTTAATTTTACATAAAAATTTATTATTTGACATTTTAAAGCTTTTATCATTAATTTGTGGGTATGGTTGAAGTTTTTTTTAGTTTTGTTTTGTTTTTTTGCTTTTCAGTCAGTTATTTGTTGTAATGCACCTTCATGGAAAAATATATGAAACTGGAAGGTAATATTTTTGACCAGGTTATATGAGGCTGGCATAACTTTGATACTAAAACTGAATAAATCATGAGAAAAGAAAATTAGAGGTCTGTTCAGCTTAAAAACATGGATGAATACATGTTAAATAAAAATGGTTACATATCCAGGCAATGGGATGTTATTCTTTTTCTTTCATTTTTTTCCTGGTTTGTTATTCAACAGTAAGAAGAAATGAGCTATCAAATCATAAGACATGGAGAAATCTTAAATGCATATTATTAAGTTAAAATCTATTATTGTAATTCCAGATTAAAGGAGAAAAGCTGTATGATCATCTCCATGATTGCAGGGAAAATACTGAATAAAATTTAGTACCCTTTCCTGATAAAAACAAAACATTTAGCGAACTA
Organism: Saccopteryx leptura; assembly: GCF_036850995.1. NCBI lineage: Eukaryota > Metazoa > Chordata > Mammalia > Chiroptera > Emballonuridae > Saccopteryx > Saccopteryx leptura. The sequence continues at coordinate 60,529,628 of NC_089513.1, read as the reverse complement.
TAAATTGAAGAGAAACTTCTTAGCCTGTAGAGGGTATCCACCAGAAGCCTAAAGCAATATTACACTTAGTGGTTAAACCTCGAATCAGTTCATTCAAAATCAGGGGAAAAAAATATTTCTATTTGATTATGAATAGGAGGTTCTAGCCAATAAAATTAGAATAGGAAAAGAAATAAGAGGTATGAATAAATAAGAATTAAGGCATATAAGGAAGAGACAGAATTATTACTGCTGATATTGACAAATTCAGAAGCAGCTACAACATACTGAAGAACTCAGCAAGATTGCAGGATGTACAGTAGCATTAAGAAGTCAACAGCAACAATTGTACCCTATGTGTGCAGGGTGTTTCTGTTTCTGTATGGCAGATTGCATTTTCCAGAATGGCCGTACCAACATTTGCATCACATGTGCTCTTTGCACAATGTGACAGATTCCTCCCATTGAAAGGTGGTCTGTGTTCCCTTCCTTCTCTTGCATCTGGGAAGGCCCAATGACTTAAAAATATGAACTATGTAAAAGTTAACTTTTCTAAGGTTGGTATGCGTGGTGGCAAGGCAAGAGAGTAGGGAACCCACAGTAAGGGCATTCATCAATAATTGACTTGAATAATTTATTTGTGTTCAATTTATAGAACTATCTGGTGCCTTTTTTTTCTTTTTTTCCTTTTTTTTCAATGAAGTGAGAGGAGGGGAGACAGAGACAGACTCTCACCTGTGCCAGACCAGGATCAACCTGGCAAGCCCATACTGGGACACTTTGTCCATCTAGGGCTGTTGCTTGCCAACCGAGCTGTTTTTAGCAACTAAGGCAGAGGCTCCAGGGAGCCAGCCTCCACGCAGGGAGGCCAGCTCACTTGAACCAATCGAGCCATGACTGTGGGAGAGGAAGAAAGGGGTGGGTGGAGAAGCAGATGGTTGCTTCTCCATGTGCTCTCTGACCAGTAATCAAACCCACCCTCCACCAGTGCTCAACCACTGAGCCAATTAGCCAGGGCTATAACTCTTTTGAAATTGATTTTAGAGAGAAGGGAGACAGAGAAACATTGATTTATTGTCCTACTTATTTCTGTATTCATTGATTGATTCTAGTATGTTCCCTGACCGAGATCAAATCTACAACCTTGGAGTATCAGGACGATGCCCTAACCAAGTGAGCTACCCGGCAAGGGCTGGTATCTAACTATTTTTTTTTCCTGAAGTGAGATTCTAAGAGGCAAAGAGACAGACTCCTGCATGTGCCCGACCAGGATTCACCGGGCATGCCCACTAGGGGGTGATGCTCTGCCCATCTGGGCCATTGCTCCATTGCAACCAGAGCCATTCTAGCACCTGAGGTGGAGGCCATGAAGCCATCCTCAGTGCCCAGGCCAACTTTGCTCCAGTGGAGCCTTGGCTGTAGGAGGGGAAAAGAGAGAGAGAAAGGAGAGGGGGAAGGGTGGAGAAGAAGATGGGCGCTTCTCCTGTGTGCTCTGGCCAGGAATCGAACCCAGGACTTCCACACGCTGTGCCAGTGCTTTACCACTGAGCCAACAGGCCAGGGCTTGGAACCTAACTTTTTAAATGATTTTTCTCACGTAGTAGTGTGAGCAAAAACCCAAATTAATTTTTGCTGTTAACATACACTTTTTTGGTATGTTTCTATTTTTGCCCGAATTCTTCGAATTTTATTTCATATGACAGACAAATACTGATGTTGGATACAAGTAGCTGGGTGCCTAACACAGGCATAACCTCACAGAATTTTTTTCTTAGTGAAATACAGAGTACCGTAAGGGTCTTAGAATGAACTTCAGGCCTGGTAAATGTTGCTAAGCATTTATGGCTCTGGAAATAAAATTCGAGGATATTTCTGAACTCAGAATAAAGTAATATTTTATGGCATGAAGATGAAGAAATCGATTAAAATTTTAAGACAGATACTCTAAAATATAGGTAGATATTTTTTAAGAGAGTTCAGTCAGAGCTTTGAGTATGGTGAAATCATATAGCCATTGCATTAATTCTATGTGACCAGTGTTTAGTGTTGCCAGGTTGGTGTTGAATATAGCATGACAGTAAATAAATATATCAAGAAAAAAGACTTTGGTACCCAAAGGACTTTGGTTCAGTCCTGGGGTCCGCCACTTACTGGCTCTTTGATGTTTTTTCGGTTATTTAACCTCTCAAAGCCTATCAACCCTCATACATAAAATGGTGAAGATAATCGTTCCCACTGGTGTGAGAATTGAATGAGATAATGTAGGAAGTGTGTTTTGTATAGTATTTGGCATATCATAAGTGCTCAATAAATGCTATTTTATACTGGCTGGGAAAGTATCTGTTTTGCTATACAAAATTCAAGAGGAATGTTAAAATATATTTTTGTTATTTTAAGGAAATTCGCAATGAGTCCCATGATTATCCTCATAGAGTGGCCAAGTTTCCAGAAAACAGAAATCGAAACAGATACAGAGATGTAAGCCCATGTAAGTACCTGTGGGTTTGTGTGCATATTTGTGTCTGTTGGTTTGTTTTAGGAGGCAGGATACAGTGAAAAAGAAGGTTTGGGGTTAGGGTGGATAAGTATGGTATTTCTTTATATTAACATATTACATGTTCTTAAAAGAAAAAATTTCAAGGCATGGACTAGAAGAAGGAAAGAAAATTGCCCATATTATTTCGTCCACACAGCCATCATTGTTTAGAATGATTTCCTTTCTTTCTTTAATATAATTGTAATCTTGTATGTGTATTCATGTATACATACTTTTCATAGTATTTCATAGCTGTTATTAGTATTACTTAAAATTTTTATTGGTGTTGTTTGTTTCTTTTCTCCCAACTTACAAAAGTAGTATGTACTTACTGTAGAAAACTTTTAAAACATGGAAATGTGTAAAGAATAAAAATGCCACAATCTAAAAACAAACCTTTTGGGTTTATATTTTTTGATGCTTTTTCTGTATAGACATATACATGTATGTTTTAAGTTCAAAATTAGAATCTTGCACGTGCTAATTTGTAGCTCATTTGCTATTTGAACATTTTTTTTATCATAAACGTACTCTTTTCAATGGCTCTGTAGTGGCTTTTGATATGCCATTCTTTCACATAACGGTTCCCCTATGGTCACCGTTTAGATCACACACACACACACACACACACACACACACACACACACACACACAGACAATTCTGTGGACAGTTGTAATACCAGGGTTTTAGAAATGTGTACATCATTAGGTGATTTTATTTTTTGTTCTGATTGATACCACTTGTTCAGATATTAAATTAGGTTCTCTTAGCATTCCAAAATGTTTCCATGTGTTTGATTTTAGTGGGCTAAACTTGATTTTAGTGGACTAAAACTTAAGTATTCTCTTTTAGGGTGGCTTCTTAGTAGGGACTTTCTGAAAAATATTGAATCTGCTTGTGGTTTCTGCTTGTTTGTGGTTCCTTCCTCTAGTTGACAAGGGTATGGTGTTATTGTGCCAAGGCCGAATAATCTCACTGTACTCAAGGCCATAGATCGTGTACCTCTAGAGATGTATTTTTTGTTAGGTGGATATGGATATACCACTGAAAATCTATCAAAATAACTTTTAAGTGCATACTTTTACTTTTGTATTAACAGAATGTTTATCTTCATTCATCAAGTACATTTACATGAATAATGTATTGGTTGATTTTGGAACAATCAAATGAGAAGTAATTTCTTAATATGTTTCATGTTTATTATAAATTTGCTTATTACATATTATACTTCTCTTACATGCGTTTTCCCTTGCCAGTTAGATGTGTTTGTAAAGATAAGTAGCTAGGAGAGAGTGGTTTTCCACTCCTCTTCATTTGCAGCACCCATGTAGATACGACATATTCCCTCCAAACCCTGTGGCTCATCGTGGTACCAGTTCTGGTGTGGGGGTTTGTTCAGGGAATGGGGGTACTTAGGTATCTCTTCACCCCCTCCAGATTTCTGGTTGAGAATCACTGACCTAGAAAGTGATTCTCTAGTATTTACTATGAGTTTTGAAAATATTATTTTCCAGTTGTACACTTTGCTTTGCCTATAAAAAGTAAAACTTTTATTTATATATATAATTGTAGATTTGGATGCAGTTGTAAGAAATAATCCTCAGAGATCCTGTATACTTATCATCTAATTCCCCCCACTGGTAACATCTTGCATAAATATAGTTAGTAAAATAGCAGAACCAGGAAATTGACGTTGTTACAGTCCCCCCAGTTTTACAGGCACTCATTTGTGCCTGTGTTTAGTTCTGTGCAGTTATATCACTTGTGTAGATTCATGTGATCTCCACCAGAGCCCAAGTATAGACCAGTGAAACTGTTCCATCGTGACGTCCCTCCTGCTCCCCTTGTGTGACCATAGCCACCTTGCTCCCCTCCTCCCCCGCAAGTCCTGTGTTGCCTTTCATTTTTTTTTTTTTTTTTGATCAATCTTTAAAAAACTTTTTTTAGCCTAACCTGTGGCAACACAGTGGATAAAACGACCTGGAATGCTGAGGTTGCCAGTTCAAAACCCCAGGCTTGCCCGGTTAAGGCACATATGACTCCCTTTCTCTCTCCCTCTCCCTCTGTTCCTCCCTCCCTCTCACCTCTTAAAAAAATATATTAGAGAGGAAGGGAAAGAGAGAAAAGAGAAAAACATTGATTTGTCATTCCACTTATTTATGCATTCATTAGTTGATTTGTATGTGCCCTAACCAGGAATCAAACCTGCAATCGCGGCTTATTGGGATGATGCTCTAGCCAACTTAGCTACCCATTAGTTCTTGCCTTTAATTTTTATGTATCTGTTATAATTACAGTCACTGGTTGTGATAAGGTATATTTGAATCCCCTCATGGGTTTGATCAAATTGATATAAATGGAGAAATTTTTAAAAGTTGGAACGAGACACTTTTAAAAGTAAAACATTAAATTACTCTCAAGTAAGTATACAAGTCAATAAAATTCTTGTGATTTTTCTCCTAAGCATTAGATTTATATGCCCAGTTGCCCGTCGGCCACCTCTGGTCGAAGGCTGCTAGGAGACCTATTACCTTGTACCTCAGCCCCGCCTCCACTAGCTCAGACTCTCCTTCCTGCATGCCTTCTCAGGAGGAGAGCCCTTCACCTCCTGTCTGGACCTGCTGTTAGACAGAGGTGTTTCTTCCTCGAGGAGATGCTGCTGGGTGCCTCCTCCTGAACTTGGTAGCCCCTCTCCCTTCCCCGCTGCCTTTATTCCAGTGTGCCCTGGAGCTGCACTCCGCTGCGAGCCTGCCAGGCAGTGGATCCTTCCCCCCACTTCATCTTCGTTGAAGCCTGACTGTCCACGCTTAGTAAACCATCTTTCTATCTCTCGGCAGGAGGCCGCTCATTCTTGCTTCCCACATAACCACAGAGTTTCCTAGTCTAAGCCATTACTTTTCAACTTGCAAATTAAAATGCTTTCCTCCAAGGTTCATGCTATCCAGACATGTCACATCTTCTCTTGTACCTGTCCTCTCCTGACTTCATAGTCAGTCCCTGTGTCGCAGACTCTTCTCACATATCTGCTGAAGCCTTGAGCACCGAAGGTGCCATTTACTACCTTTCTCTTTGCCCGTCTCTTCTCCCAGCACCTTCTTCGTGTCGCTGGGAGAGATCGATGTGGCACTAGCCTTGTGGCGCTCGACCTCTGCAGCTCTCAGTCTTCAGTCGTCTTCACCCCTGAGATCTTAAATGCTCCTACCTTGGGTCTACTTTCTGTCTTTCCAGCTCTTTGACTTCATTATCTTCAGTTCTTTGACTTTTTCCTTTATTGTAGTGCATTCCTTCCATACTCTACTTATTATTTAATAACTTCCATTCTGTTCTTCTTATTAAAAATAATTTCTGTGGACCTTTAATTCTTCCACCCAGTGAAACCCCAGCCTTGGAATAATCAGTCCGTCAGCTTCTTTAACCTTTGTCCTACTGTGTGTACCTCGGGGAGACTCCTGTGTCAGTGGGCCTATGTGCTTTGCTGTCCTCACTAATCCCCCTGCCGTTCTATTCAAGCCCCTGCCTGAGTAAGCCATCACTCGGGTCCCAACCACTTCCTCTCAACGCTCTCAGAATCTTGCCTTCAGTTCTAATAAAGAAATAATTTAAGTCATTAACTCTTCAACTTCATGCTCTATCACCTGTAAACTTATTTCTGTTTGCACTAATTTTCCCTGAAGTCCCAGGAGTAAAACTTCCCCCCTCCTGTTCTAGGTGTGTACCTCAATTCCTCATTCCTCCTCATGCATCTAATTCTCTGTTATCACCACTCTTCATGTCTTCACCTTCTTTCTAATAACTCTTTTTTCTTATTATATAAATGTGTGGTTGTTGTTGTTTTTTTATCTCAACCCTCATGTCTCACCTCTGTCCCCCCTTACTTTATTGACTACATGGACACATCTACTTGCATGCGCACACACGTAACGTAAGAGCAAACGGCATCTTACAAGAATGCACCGCACTGTTTGTCTTTCTCCATCCCCCTTTTTAAAAAATTATTTATTTATTTATTTATTTCAGAGACAGAGCAAGAGTCAGAGAGAGGAATAGACAGGAATAGACAGACAGGAATGGAAAGAGATGAGAAGCATCAATCATCAGTTTTTCATTGCAACACCTTAGTTGTTCATTGATTACTTTCTCATATGTGCCTTGACCGTGGGGCTGCAGCAGACCGAGTAACCCCTTGCTTGAGTCAGCGACCTTGGGTCCAAGCTGGTGAGCTTTTTGCTCACACCAGATGAGCCCGCGCTCAAGCTGGCGACCTCGGGGTCTCGAACCTGGGTCCTTCCGCATCCCAATCCAATGCTCTATCCACTGCACCACCGCCTGGCTCTTTCTCCATCCTTATTGCCTACATATTCTTCAGCCCATGGTTCCACTCCAGATTCCCCACTTGAACTTTTATTCTAAAGTATCCATAGCTTTCTAGTTTTCAAATGAAATGAGAGACTCTTTTGGTTTTACTTATCTCTCTGACTTTGACATTGTTAACCATGCCTTCCTTCCATAACACTATATTTTCAAATTTTTGCTATTGCTTCTCTGGCTGATCTCCCATTCTCAGAGCTTCTCTTCTGCAGTTTGCCTTTATCTTCTTCCGAATTCTGTCTCTGCCCCTCCCTCCTTCTCACTCTAGAATTTATATGAATGATCTCAGTTTCTCTGCATTCATTTACCATCCCTCTGCTTGTGACCCCAAATCTCATCTGTAGCCTAAGTTTCTCTTCTTAACTATAGACTTATGTATGCAAGTCACACATCTCTGTCTGGATGTCCTAGAGCCACGTCAGTCTCAGTACGTCTAGACACTGAGCTAGCTTTCTCCCTCACACAGTCCATTAGTTTCACCCCTAAAAACTGCTCTTCTGGTTTTATTCCCCCATTTATAAATGGTACCACTATTCACACATTTGCTTCAGCTGGAAACTCGGGCTCCTTCCTCTCTCATTCAGCTCCCACATCTACTTAGTAACTAAGTAATTGTAATTCCAGTTCCACACTATATTTCAGATCTGCTCTGTACTCTGTTCATACTGGCTTGGTTTCAGGTCCATACTACTCTTTTCCTAGGTTATTACAGCGGCCTGTTAACTAGTCTTTTTGTCTCCACTCTATTCCCACTTCACTCCATTCTCCACACAGTATCCAGAGTGGTCTTTATATAATGGTAGTGTGTTTTCCTCTCCCTTCTCCAATAGTGTTCAGAAGTTTTATAAAAAGTTAAAGTTGTTTAGCATTCTCATACAAGGCCTTGGGGGAACTGATGCTTTACACATCTCTCAAAGATTTTTTTCTAGCTGTTTTTCTTTAAATTATTTATTTTGGTAAAACTGAATCACTTGGAGTTCTTTCATTGTGACCAGTTTTTTATTTTTTTTAATTTAATTTTATTTTTTGTATTTTTCTGAAGCTGGAAACGGGGAGAGACAGTCAGACAGACTCCCGCATGCGCCCGACCGGGATCCACCCGGCACGCCCACCAGGGGCCACGCTCTGCCCACCAGGGGGCGATGCTCTGCCCCTCCGGGGCGTCGCTCTGCTGTGACCAGAGCCACTCTAGCGCCTGGGGCAGAGGCCAAGGAGCCATCCCCAGCGCCCAGGCCATCTTTGCTCCAATGGAGCCTTGACTGCGGGAGGGGAAGACAGAGACAGAGAGGAAGGAGGGAGGGGGGGTGGAGAAGCAAATGGGCGCTTCTCCTATGTGCCCTGGCCGGGAATCGAACCCGGGTCCCCTGCACACCAGGCCGACGCTCTACCGCTGAGCCAACCGGCCAAGGCCTGTGACCAGTTTTTGATACCTCACTGTGTTTGAATGTGCCATCCCTTTTTGGAATATCCTTCTCTCTCTGATCTATCTCAGAGTCCTCTTCCTCCAAACATCATCTCAACCACCACTTTCCCATGAGTATTAATCTCACACAGTAGAAGAAGACATGGAGGTGGTAACTCTTTTACTAAATTCAGGTGGGCCCAGGAATATATATATATATTTTAGAAGATGCTATGATAATACCTTTCCTGAGGGATAGTCATTTTATTATTTAAAAATGTATTTTTATGCATACAACTTTACAGTTGTTAGTTTGGTTCAGAAAACATGCATTGAGAACCAGCTACATGTTTGGCATACGCTAAGCATGAGCATACCGTAAATATATGAATGCTGCCCTTTTAATTTAAAACTAGGCGGGAAAATACATACCTGTTGTATTGTATATATCAGGAGATATGGCAGTGTTTTGATGGAGCTGAGAAGAGGCACTCAACTCTGTCTAAAGAGTTAAGGATGCCTTTTAAGAGAAGAAATAGTAGCCAGCTAGGCTACTATATATATAAAGGTAGATAAAGAGGAAACAAAAAAGAATTTTTAAAAAATTCAGAGTCCCAGATCTTTCTTTTTCTTTCTTTTTTTTTTTTTAACTTAGAAATTTAATGGGGTGACATGGATCAATAAGAGTACATAGGTTTCAGGTAAACATTTCTATAGCATTTGAACTGTTTGTTGATTGTGTTGTGTGACCATCACCCAAAGTCAAATCATTTTTCGTTACCATATATCTGTTCCTTTTTATTGCCCTTCCCCTCAACCCCTCCCCGGTAACCGCTTTACTATTGTCTATGTCCGTGCTCAGTTTTATATCCCACCTATGTGTGAAATCATATAGTTCTTAGCTTTTTCTGATGTAGTTATTTCGCTTAGTATAATGTTCTCAAGATCCTTTCATGTTGTCATAAATGGCAATATATGATCATTTCTGATGGCTGAGTAGTATTCCATTGTATATATGTACCACATCTTCTTAATCCAACCCTCCATCAAGGGGCACTTCGGTTGTTTCTATGTCTTGGCCACTGTGAATAATGCTGCGATGAACATGGGGGTGCCTGTGTCTTTGCATACCAATGTTTTCGAGTTTTGGAGGTAGATACCTGGTAAAGAAATTGCTGAGTCATATGGTAATTCTATTCTTAGTTTTTTGAGGAATCACCATACTGTCTTCCATAATGGCTGTACCAGTTTACATTCCCTCCAGCAGTAAATGAGGGTTCTTTTTTTCTCCACAGCCTCTCCAACACTTGTTATTATCTGCCTTGTTGATAACAGTCAGTCTAACAGGTGTGAGATGGTATCTCATTGTAGTTTTGATTTGCATTTCTCTAATAGCTAGTGAATATGAGCATCTTTTCATTTATCTGTTGATTGTATTTCTTCATAGGAGAAGTGTTTGTTAGGGTCCTCTCCCCATTTTTTAATTGAATTGTTTGCTTGTTTGTTGCTGAGCTTTGTGAGTTCTTCATATATTTTGGATATTAACCCCTTATTGGAGTTGTTTGTAAATATCATCTCCCATTTGGCTAGCTGGCTTTTTGTTTTGTAGTTGGTTTCTTTTGCTGTGCAGAATAGAAGCGTTTTAGTTTGATGTAGTTCCATTCATTTATTTTTGCCTTTACTTCCCTGGCCTTTGGAGTCAAATTCATAAAATGTTTCCTATGGCCAAGGTCCATGAGCTTAATACCTAGTTTTCTTCCATGAAATTTATTGTTTCAGATCTTATATTTAGGTCTTTGGTACATTTTGAATTAATATTTGTGCATGGGGACAAAGTGTAGTCAAGTCTCATTCTTGTGCACATGGCTTTCCAGTTTATCCAGCACAATTTATTGAAGGCTTTCTTTTCTCCATTGTGTTTTTGGCTCCTTTATTAAAGATTATTTGTCCATATATGTGTGGTTTTATTTCTGGGATCTCGATTCTGTTCCATTGGTCTGTATGTCTGTTTTTCTGCCAATACCATGCTGTTCTGATTATTCTAGCTTTATAGTATAACTTGAAGTCATGTAATATGATACCTTCAGCTCCATTCCTTTTTTCAGGATTGCTTTGGCTGTTTGGGGTCTTTTATGATTCTATACAAATCTGATAATTTTTTTGTCCTATTTCTTTAAAAAATGACATTGGAATTTTAATGAGGATTGCATTAAATTTGTATATTGTTTTGGGGAATATGGCCATTTTAAGTACGTTGATTCTTTTGATTCATGAACATGGAATTGTTTTTCAATTTCATTGTTTCTTTTTCTTTTTCTTTTTTCTCTTCAAGTGAGAGGAGGGGAGGTAGAGAGACAGACTTCCACATTTCTCCCACCCGAATCTACCCGGCATTCCCTGTCTGGGGTTAATGTTCTGCCCATCTAGGGCCATGCTTGCAACTGAACTATTTTTAGCGCCTGATATGGAGGCACCACAGAGCCATCCTTAGCGTCGTCTGGGATGATGCACTCGAACCAAAAGAGCCATGGCTGCGGGGAAGAGAGAGAAAGAGAGAGAAGGAGGAGGGAGAAGGGTGGAGAAGCAGATGGTCACTTCTCCTTTGTGCCCTGACTGGGAATTGAACCCTGGAAATCCACACACCAGGCTGACAGTCTACCACTTAGCCAACTGGCCAGGACCTTTCTTTTCTTTTTTCAAGTGAGAGGAGGGGAGAAAGAGAGACAGACTCTTGCATGCGCCCTAGCCAAGATCCACCTGACAAACCCTGTCTGGGGCCAGTGCTGGAATCAACCAAGCTATCTTCGGCACCTGAGGCTGATGCTGGGACCAGTCAACCGATCCTCAGCTTGAGGGGCAGGCACTCAAACCAGTTGCCACTGTCTGTGACGGGAAGAGAGAAAGAAAGGAGAGAGGAAGGGGGAAAGGAAGCAGATGGTCACTTCTCATATGTGCCTTGACTGGGGATCAAACCTGGGACTTGGCATGCTGTGCCAACCATCTATCCACTGAGAAAACCGGTCAGGGCCTCATTATGTCTTTTTCAATTTCTTTTTCAATATATAGATCCTTCATATACTCTTTCTTTCTTTTTTTATTTTTTTGATACAGAGTCAAAAAGAGGGACAGATGGGAATAGACAGACATGAAGGGATAGAGATGAGAAGCATCAGTTCTTCATAGTAGTAACTTAGTTCTTCACTGATTGCTTTCTCATATGTACCTTGACCGAGGAGCTACATCAGAGCAAGTGGACCCCTTGCTCAAGCCAGCAACCTTGGGCTTCAAGCCAGTGACCTTTGGGATCAAGCCAGCAACCATGGAGGTCATGTCTATGATCGCACACTCAAGCCGGATGAGTTCGTGCTCAAGCCGGCAGCCTCGGGGTTTTGAACCTGGGTCCTCTGCATTCCAGTCTGACGCTCTATCCACTGTGCCACCACCTGGTCAGGCCACATACTCTCTTAAATTTATTCCTAGGTAATTTATATTTTGTTGCAATTGTAAAAAAAAAAAAAAAAATTTCCAATTCATTTTCTGAAATTTCATTGTTGACATATAGGAAAGCAGTAGACTTTTGCATACTGATTTTGTATCCTTTGACTTGATGGTAAACACTATAGTTTTTCCCTGGATAGAGTCTTTGGGCTTTTCTATATACAGGATCATGTCATCTGCAAAAAGTGATAGCATTACTTCTTTCCCAGTATCGATGCCTTTTATTCTTTTTTCTTGCCTGAGTGCTCTGGCTAAGACTTCCAGTACTATGTTGAATAATGGTGGAGAGAGTGGGCATCCTTGTCTTGTTCCTAATTTTAGAGGAAAAGCTTTCAGATTTTCCACCATTTAGTTTGATATTGACTGATGGTTTGTCATATATGGCCTTTATTATGTTGAGGTACTTTTCTGCCATATCCATTTTATTGAGTGTTTTAAACATAAATGGATGTTGTATCTTATTGAATGCCTTTTCTGCATCTATTTATTGATAGGATCATATGATTTTTTTGCCTTGTTTTGTTGATATGGTGTATTATGTTGATCGATTTACATGTATTGAACCATACTTGTGCTCCTGGATGATCCTGTGAATCCTTGTGATTATGATGTATTATTTTTTAAATGTGGTGGTGTATTCGATTTGCTAGTACTCTGTTTAGGATTTTTTCATCTGTATTCATTAGAGTTACTGGTCTACTCTATAGTATTATTTTTTTGTGTTGTCTTTGCCAGGTATCAGGGTTATGTTGGCTTCATAAACTGTTAGGTAGTATTGCTGCTTCTTCTATTTTTTTTTTCTCAGTGCTCATGTTATTACTTTCTTCTTTTTTTATTTAAACAATTAATTTTAACGGGGTGACATTGATTAATTAGGGTACATATATTCAGAGAAAACATCTCCAGGTCATTTTGACATTTGATTATATTGTATACCCATCATCCAAAGTCATATTGTCTTTCGTCACCTTTTATTTGGTTTTCCTTGTGCCCTCTGCTCCCCCCCACCTCTCACCTCTCTTCCCCTCCCCCCGGTGACCACCACACTCTTGTCCATGATTCTCATTTTTGTGTCCCACCTATGTATGGAATCATACAGTTCTTAGTTTTTTCTGATTTACTTATTTCACTCAGTATAATGTTATCAAGATCCATCCATGTTGTCGGAAATGATCCTCTGTCATCATTTCTCATGGCTGAGTAGTATTCCATAGTATATATGTACCACATCTTCTTTATTTAATAATCTGTTGAAGGGCTTTTTGGTTGTTTCCATGTCTTGGCCACTGTGAACAATGCTGCAGTGAACATTGGGCTGCATGTGTCTTTACGTACCAATATTTTTGAGTTTTGGGGGTATATACCCAGCAGAGGGATTGCTGGGTCATATGGTAGTTCTATTCTTAACTTTTTGAGGAACCTAATATTTTCTTCCACAATGGTTTTACTACTTTACATTCCCACCAACAGTGGATGAGGGTTCCTTTTTCTCCACAGCCTCTCCAACACTTGATATTCTTGTTGATATAGCTAATCTAACAGGTGTGAGGTGGTATCTCATTGTAGTTTTCATTTGCATTGAGCATCTTTCCATATATGTTGGCCATTTGTATTTCTTCCTGGGAGAAGTGTCTGTTCATGTCCTCTTCCCATTTTTTATTGGATTGTTAGTTGTTGAATTTTTATGAGTTTTTTGTATATTTTGGACATTAGGTCCTAATCTGTGCTGCTGTTTGAAAATATCATCTTCCGCCTGACCAGGCGGTGACACAGTGGATAGAGCATCAGACTGGGATGTGGAGGATCCAGGTTCGAGACCCAGAGGTCACCAGCTTGAGCGCAGGCTCATCTGGTTCGAGCAAAGCTCACCAGCTTGGACCCAAGATCACTGGCTCGAGCAAGGGGTTACTCGGTCTGCTGAAGGCCCACGGTCAAGGCACATATGAGAAAGCAATCATTGAACAACTTACTAAGGTGTCACAACGAAAAACTAATGATTGATGCTTCTCATCTCTCTCTGCTCCTGTCTGTCTGTCCCTATCTATCCCTCTCTCTGACTCTCTCTGTTCTGTAAGAAAAAAAAAAAAAAGAAAATATCATCTCCCATTTAGTTGGCTATCTGTTTTGTTGTCAGTTTGTCTTGCTGTGCAAAAGCTTCTTAGTCTGATGTGGTCCCATTCATTTATCTTTGCCTTCACTTCCCTTGCCTTTGGAGTCAAATTCATAAAGTGCTCTTTATGGCCAACATCCATGAGTTTAGTACTTATGTTTTCTTCTATGTAATTTATTGTTTCAGGTCTTATATTTAGGTCTTTGATCTATTTTGAATTAATTTTGGTGTAAGGGTACAAACTGTAGTCGAGTTTCATTCTTTTACATGTGGCTTTCCAGTTTTCCCAGCACCATTTATTGAAGAGGCTTTTTTTTCTCCATTGTGTGTTGTTGGCCCCTTTATCAAAGATGATGTGACCATATGTGGTTTTATTTCTGGGCTCTCTATTCTGTTTTATTGGTCTGAGTGTCTGTTTTTCTGCCAATACCATGCTGTTTTGATTATCGTGACTCTATAATATAGTTTGAAGTCAGGTATTGTAATTCCCCCAGCTTCATTCTTTATCCTTAGGTTTACTTTGACTATTTGCGGTTTTTTATAGTTCCATATAAATCTGATGATTTTTTGTTCAGTTTCTTTAAAAAATGACATTGGAATTTTGATGAGAATTGCATTAAATTTGTATATTTGCTTTGGGTAATATTGGCATTTTGACTATATTTATTCTTCCTATCCAAGAACGAGGAATATTTTTTCATTTCATTGTATCTTTTTCAGTTTCCCTTATCAATGCTTTGTAGTTTTTATTATATAGGCCTGTTACATTCTTTGTTATGTTCATTCCTAGGTATTTTATTTTTTTTGTTGCAATCATGAAGGGGATTATTATTTTTTTAGTTCATTTTCTGATGTTTCATTGTGGGCATATAGGAAGGCAGTAGACTTCTGTATATTAATTTTATATCCTGTGACTTTACTGTATTGGTTTATTGTTTCTAATAGTCTTTTTGTGGAGTCTTTGGGGTTTTTGATGTATAGGATCATATCATCTGCAAAAAGTGAAACCTTTACTTCTTCTTTCCAAATATGAATGCCTTTTATTTCTTTCTCTTGTCTGATTGCTCTAGCTAGAACTTCCAGCACTACATTGAGTAAGAGTAGAGAGAATGGATAACCTTGTCTTGTTCCTGATTTTAGAGGAAAAGTCCTCAGTTTTATGCCATTTAATATGATGTTAGCTGATGGTTTGTCACAAATGACCTTTATTATGTTGAGATATTTTCCTTCTATACCCATTTTGTTGAGTGTTTTAAACATAAAATGGTGTTCTAGTTTATCGAATGCATTTTCTGCATCTATTGATAGGAGCATATGGTTTTTGTTCTTTGTTTTGTTGATATGGTGTATAACGTTAACTGTTTTATGTATGTTGAACTATCCTTGTGATTCTGGGATGAATTCCACTTGATCATAATGAATTATTTTTTAATGTATTGTTGTATTTAATTTGCTAGTATTTTGTTTAGGATTTTTGCATTTGTATTCATTAGAGATAGTGATCTGTAGTTTTCTTTCTTTGTGTTGTCCTTGCCAGGTTTTGGTATGAGGGTTATGTTGGCCTCATAAAATGTGTTTGGAAGTATTGCTTCTTCTTCAGTTTTTTGGAAGACTTTGAGTAGAATAGGAACCAAATCTTCTTTGAATGTTTGAAAGAATTCACTAATATAGCTGTCTGGCCCTGGACTTTTATTTTTGGGGCGGTTTTTGATAGTTGTTTCTATTTCCTCCCTGCTTATGGGTCTGTTTAGGCCAGCGGTTCTCAACCTGTGGGTCACGACCCTGGCGGGGGTCGAACGACCAAAACACAGGGGTCGCCTAAAGCCATCGGAAATACATATTTTTTTTTAATTTTTTTTTAATTTTATTCATTTTAGAGAGGAGAGGGAGAGACAGAGAGAGAGAGAGAGAGAGAGAGAGAGGAGAGGCAGAGAGAGAGCTGGGGGAGGAGCTGGAAGCATCAACTCCCATATGTGCCTTGACCAGGCAAGCCCAGGGTTTCGAACTGGCGACCTCGGCATTTCCAGGTCGACGCTTTATCCACTGTGCCACCACAGGTCAGGCCACATATTTTATTTAAAAATGTATTGTATAATAAATATGTCTTTTCTGATGGCTTTAGGCGACCCTTGTGTTTTAGTCGTTCGACCTCCGCCAGGGTTGCGACCCACAGGTTGAGAACCGCTGATTTAGGCTATCTACTTCTTCATGACTCAGTCTAGGAATATTGTATTGTTCTAGGAATTTATCCATTTCTTCTAGATTGTTAAATTTGGTAGCATATATTATAGTTTTTCATAGTATTCTACAATAATTCTTTGTATATCTATGATATATATCTGTGACAATTTCTTCTCTTTCATTTTGGATTTTGTGTATATGAGTTCTTTCTCTTTTTTCTTTAGTGAGTCTTGCCAAGGGTTTGTCAATTTTGTTGATCTTTTTAAAGAACCAGCTCCTTGTTTAATTGATTTTTTTCTATAGTTTCTCTATTCTTTATTTCATTTATTTATGCTCTGATTTTTATTATTTCCTTTCTTCTATTGGTTTTGGGTTGCCTTTGTTCTTCTTTTTCTATTCATTAAGATGTGAAGTTGTTTATTTGGGCTCTCTCTTGTTTGTTCATATAGGACTGTAGTGATATGAACTTCTCTCTTATTACTGCTTTTGCTGCATCCCAGAGATTCTGATATGTCATATTGTCATTTTCATTTGTCTGTATGTATCTTTTGATCTCTGCTTTTATTTTTTCTTTGACCCACTCATTTTTTAGAAGTATATTGTTTAATTTCCACATTTTTGTGGGTTTGTTTACTTCTTTTTTGCAGTTGAATTCTAGTTTCAAAGCTTTATGGTCAGAAAATATGCTTGGTATAATTTCAATCTTTCTGAATTTGTTGATGTTATTTTTGTGGCCCAGCATATGGTCAATTCTTGAGAATGTCCATGTATAGAGGAAAATGTATACTCTGGCACTTTAGGATGAAATGTCCTGTATATGTCTTATCATATCCAATTGTTCTGGTGCTTCATTCAAGGCAGATATCTCCTTATTGATTTTCTGTTTGGATGAACGATCTAGAGCCGTCAGCAGTGTATTGAGGTCTCCAAGTATGATTGTATTTATGTTGGTTTTTATTTTTAGGTGAGTTATTACATGTCTTATATATTTTGGTGCTCCTTGGTTTGGTGCATATATATTAAGAAGTGTTATGTCTTCTTGATTCAGTGTCCTCTTTATTATTATCAAATGACCATCTTTGTCTCTGATTGCCTTTGCTGTCTTGTAGTAAGCATTGTTAGATATGAGTATGGCTACACCTGCTTTTCTTTGGTTGTTATTTGCTTGGAGAATCGTTTTCCAACCTTTCACTTTGAATTTGTTTTTATTCTTGTAGCTTAGATGTGTTTCTTGAAGGCAGCATACAGTTGGATTTTCTCTTTTATCCACTCTGCTACTCTGTGTCTTTTTATTGGTAAGTTCAATCCATTTACATTTAGTGTAATTAATGACACTTGAGGGTTTCCGATTGCCATTTTATATATTGCTTTCTGATAGTTCTTTATCTTGTTTGGTTCTCTTTTGTTTTTCTATCATTTGTTTTTGTTTGATTGTATTCCATACTTCTTTCCTCTGTTTCTTCTTTTTTTTCCTTAAGCCATGTGTTTCTGTGGTGATTTTTTCAGGGGTGGTTACCGTTGAGTAATAGAAAGGATATATATCATATTCATTGTAGTAAATTATCTCATGAGTGCTTCTGCACTCCATCCTCCTTTGCTACTGTTAATCTTTGTCCTCTCCCTTTTTTTGTTTTTGTTGTTTCAGATTAATCTTGTTTTTATTGTGATCTTGATGGAGCTTTTACTGTAGTTTTGTTTTGTTTTGTTCTTTGTATCTGGTCAGAGAATCCCCTTTAGTATTTCTTGAAGTGGGAGTTTTCTGGTGATAAATTCCCTCATCTTTTCTGTATCTGAATGTTTTTATTTTTTTCTTTGTAGTTGAAAGATAGCTTTGATGGATATAGTATTCTTGGCTGGAAGTGTTTCTCTTTCAGAACTTTAAATATTGGGGTCCACTCACTTCTGGCTTGTAGAGTTTCTATTGAGAAATCTGATGATAACCTGATGGGCCTTCCTGTATATGTTGTATTCTTTTTTTCCCTGGCTGCCTTGAGGATTTTTTCTTTGTCGTTGGTTTGTGCCAATTTCATTATGATGTGCCTTGGAGTAGGTTTGTTTGGGTTAAGATAACTCGGTGTTCTGTTTGCTTCTTAAATTCAGGGCTCTAATACTTTCCACTTTCTTGGGAATTTCTCATCTATTATTTGTTTGAATATGTTCTCCATTCCATTTTCTCTCTCTTCTCCTTCTGATATACCCACTATTCTTATGTTGCTTTTTGTGATGGAGTCAGACAATTCCTGTAGAGCTTTCTCATCTTTTTAAATTTGTGAGTTTCTCTCCTCTTCTCTCTGTAGTACCTCTAGTTGCCTGTCTTCTATGTCACTAATTCTCTCCTCTATCTGGACTGTGCTATTAGCTAAGCTTATTACCTTATTTTTCAGTTCATGAATTGAGTTTTTCATATCTGTTTGATTCATTTTCATAGTTAAAATTTCCTTGGTAATGTATTCTTTTTGTTCATTGAATTGTTTTTTGAGCTCTCTAAATTACCTTTCCATGCTTTCTTGTATTCCCCTATTTTTAGGACTTCAATTTTAATTGTCACTTAACTCCAAGTTTCCAAGCAATTAAAATTTTTTTCTATAGATTTTTCCTCATCTATCTGAGCTACATCTCTGTCTTTTGTATCCATGATATTTGATTTCTTTTTCCTTAATTGTATTGTTAATAACACTAAGAGATGATTTTAAAAAAAGAAAAAAATTGAAAAAATACAGTGAAAATTTTAAAATTCTATTGTGCTAAGTGGAACAAAAACTGTATAGAATGGAGAGCTAGAATTGGGGGGGACATGACAAAGAGATAAAAAACGAAGTAAAAAGCACACAAAATGCCACAAAGAAAAGATCTGAATTCAGAATAAAATAATTTGTTTGTAAATGACGCTCATATGAGAGAAAAAGTGAAAAAGAAAAGAAGAAATAAGAAAAGAAAAAAAAAAAGAGTTCAGGGTTTTGGAATGTAACCCTAATTAAAAAAAAAAAGAAGCCCTGGCCGGTTGGCTCAGCGGTAGAGCGTCGGCCTAGCGTGCGGAGGACCCGGGTTCGATTCCCGGCCAGGGCACACAGGAGAAGCGCCCATTTGCTTCTCCACCCCTCCGCCGCACTTTCCTCTCTGTCTCTCTCTTCCCCTCCCGCAGCCAAGGCTCCATTGGAGCAAAGATGGCCCGGGCGCTGGGGATGGCTCTGTGGCCTCTGCCCCAGGCGCTAGAGTGGCTCTGGTCGCAATATGGCGACGCCCAGGATGGGCAGAGCATCGCCCCCTGGTGGGCAGAGCGTCGCCCCATGGTGGGCGTGCCGGATGGATCCCGGTCGGGCGCATGCGGGAGTCTGTCTGACTGTCTCTCCCCCGTTTCCAGCTTCAGAAAAATGAAAAAAAAAAAAAAAAAATGAAAAAAAAAAAAAGAATGTATAATGTAACACTTATTGGTAATGAAGTTCAAAATGAAAAGGAAAGAATAAGACGGAAAGAGGATAAAATGACCAAAGTGGGAAAAAGGATGAAAAATACAAGAAAAAAATGGAAAAACGTTATTAAAAAATGTCATCTTTTCCTGGTTTTGAGAGATTATCTTCTTTTGTTTGTTTGTTTTCCTTTTCCTTTCGGCAGGTGGCACTGCACCACAGGTTTTTCCCCTGTGGCACTTTTCAGTAGAGATTTGCAATTGATGTGTCGCTATGGTAATGACATAAGCAAGGTCTCAGTCCCGTTGGTAGTCTGGACTTGTTAGGGTTTGCAGGCACTCACAATGGGAGAGTCAGTTTTCCCAGTGCCTCTCCCCACGTCTCTCCTTCCTGAGCCAGCAGTCTGAGGACCCAGCTGTGAAGTTGCCCCAGCCACTGCTTGCAGAGCAGGAGGCTCTGAGAGCTGTCAAGTACCCCCTCCAGCCCCACTCAAAGCACAGTTCTGGATAAGGCTTTGTCAACCAGAGCCACCAGTGTAAGCAGGCAGGGCAGGGAGCCAGTTGCTTTTCAGGTGCCTTTCTAAGGGCCTCTGGGCATGTCTAATATGCCTCAGCGTTCCGCGGGTCTAATCTCCACAGGCTTTTCTCCCTTATGCTCTGTTTGGAAGCCCGCAGCCCAGCCCTCACAACTTCCGCAGTGCTCTCTGAGATTTGCTCCATGGGAATGTGCCTTGTAACCTGTATTGGATAGCAGAGGCGCCCTGCCCAGACAGTTCCAGGCCTAGGAATCTCGGCCCTTGCACACTTCCCATCCTGTTGGTCGGGGAGAGGGACCACACAGAAACTGGCTACAGCCCACGCAGAAGTCCACTGCTGACAGTCTCTGATCTAGCCCCTCCGTCCACAAACACGCATGCCCTTGTGAGAGGCGCCAGGTTGAGCCACTTGCACACCCCTGTAATCGCAGACCATGAGTGAACAAAGCCCAAAGCCGCTCTGGTGCTGGCCTCCTCAGGCAACCCACTCGGCCACCTCTGCTGGAATCTGCCACTAGTGCTAGCTCTGCATCCGCAACCTCAGGCTGAGCCACGTGCTCTCCTCTGCTTGATCGTCTGCCCTAGCCCAGTTTCTTCCCTCGCCCCTAGCCCTCCTTTCTCTCAGTTCCAAGCGAAAGCAACTCTTCCTCAGATTAGTGAGGAAAGAAGAATACTCTGTTCTTCTTATTTCCTTCAGAGTGGATTATATGATATATTCAGCCACCTTTTTGCCAAACCGTACCATTGTTTAGTGTATGTGTATTTCAGATGCTCCTAAGATTGTTTTTCTGTCTCTAGTTGTTGAATCTGTTGAAATTTCAGGGGGAGATATCAAGAGCATCTTTCACAGCACCATTTCTCTTCTTCTCTTCTTCTACAGTGTGTCCGTAAAGTCATGGTGCACTTTTGACCAGTCACAGGAAAAGCAACAAAACACAATAGAAATGTGAAATCTGCACCAAATTAAAAGAAAACTCTCGCAGTTTTATACCTATTCAGTGCAGTTCAATGTGGGCTCATGCACAGATTTTTTCGGGCTCCTTAGGTAGCTATCCCGTATAGCTTCTACAGACTCCTCACTGACTGATGGCCTACCAGAACGGGGTTTCTCCACCAAACTGCCGGTTTCCTTCAACTGCTTATCCCACCAAGTAATGTTATCCCTATGTGGTGGCGCTTCGTTATAAATGCGCCGATATTCACGTTGCACTTTGGTCACAGATTTAAATTTAGCGAGCCACAGAACACACTGAACTTTTCTTTGTACCGTTCACATCTCAACTGGCATGGCCACGGGCTGCTCCGCTGTATATACGGTGTTACGTCATCATCTGTGCATGCGCACATGCTACCACATCATCCTACAGAAACTGGGAGGGTTTTCCTTTTATTTGGTGCAGATTTCACATTTCTATCATCTTTTTTTGCTTTCCTGTGACCGGTCAAAAGTGCACCATGACTTTACGGACACACTGTATTTTTTGGAAGACTTGACAAGGATAGGTAGCAAATCTTCTTTGTATATTTGGTAAAATTCAATAGTGTAGCCATCTGGCCCTGGACTTTTGTTTTGGGGTAGATTTTTGATAGTTGTTTCTATTTCCTCCCTGCTTATAGGTCTATTTAAGTTTTCTGCTTCTTTGTGACTCAGGGCTAGGAAGATTATATTATCTTCTTCTTGTAGATTATTGAATTTGGTGGCATATAATCTTTAATAGTATTCTAGTATGATCTTTTGTATATCTATGATGCCTGTAGTAATTTCCTCCTTTTCATGCTTATTTGAGTCATTTCTCTTTTATCCTTAGTGCATCTAGTAGGGTTTTGTCAATTTTTTATTTTTTGTGACAGAGACAGAGAGAGACAGAAAGAGGGACAGATAGACAGGAAGGGAGAGAGATGAGAAACATCAGTTCTTCATTGTGGCACCTTAGTTGTTCCTTGATTGCCTTCTCATATGTGCCTAGACTGAGGGGCTACAGCAGAGTGAGTGACCCCTTGCCCAAGCCAGCTACCTTGGGCTCAAGCTGGTAAGCCTTGCTCAAACCAGATGAGCCCACACTCAAGCCAGCGACTTCAAGGTTTTGAACCTGGGTCCTCCACGTCCCGGTCTGACTTGGTATCCACTGCGCCACCAC
This sequence comes from Saccopteryx leptura, assembly GCF_036850995.1. Taxonomy (NCBI): domain Eukaryota; kingdom Metazoa; phylum Chordata; class Mammalia; order Chiroptera; family Emballonuridae; genus Saccopteryx; species Saccopteryx leptura. The sequence goes on along the minus strand of NC_089513.1, from coordinate 60,507,473 downwards.
CTGGTCAGTCGGGTTTTGTCAATTTTATTGATCTTTTCAAAGAACCAGCTCTTTGTGGTATGAATATTTTTTATAGTTGTTTTTGTTGTTCTCTATTTCTCCTGGTTCTGCTCTAATTTTTACTGTTTCCTTTCTTCTTCTGACTTTGGTTTGCCTTTATTCTTTTCTTTTTCTAGGTCTTTAAGATGTGATGTTAAGTTTTTCTTGGCATCTTTTTGATATAAACATGTAATGATATAAATTTCCCTCTTATTACTGCTTTTTCTGCACCCCAGAAGTTTTGATATGTTGTGCTATCATTTTCATTTGTCTGTATGTATCTTTTGCTCTCCTCTTTTATTTTTTCTTTGACCCAGTCATTTTTGAGAAGTATGTTGTTTAATTTCCCCAGGGTTTCCTTACTTCCTTCTTGTAGTTGAATTCTAATTTCAAAGCCTTATGGTTAGAGAATATGCTTGGTATGATTTCATTCTTCAATTTATTGAGGTTAGTTCTGTGTCCCAAAATGTGGTCTGTCCTTGAAAATGTTCCATAGACAATTGGAAAAGAATGTATAATCTCATTTTCTGGGATGGAATGTTCTGTAAATTTCTATTATGTCCATTTTGTCTATTGTATCATTTAAGGCCAGCATTTCTTTTTTGGTTTTCTGTTTGGATGATCTATCTAAAACTGTCAATAGCGTGTTGAGATCTCCAAATATATTGTGTTTTTGTCTACCTCTCTTTTTTGTTCTGTTAGTAGATTTCTTAGATATTTTGGTGCTCCCTGTTTTGGTGTGTGTATATATATATATATATATATATATATATATATATATATATATAAAGACGTGTTAAGTATTCTTGATATAATATCTCCTTGATCATTATGAAATGTCTATTTTTGTCTCTTGTTACTTTTGTTTTGATGTCTTATCAGATACAGGTATAACAACATCTGCTTTGGGGGGTATTATTTGCTTGGAGAATCATTTTCCAAACCTTCACTTTAAGTCTACTTTTGTTCCTGTGGCTTAGAAATATTTCTTGAAGCCAGCATATGGTTGGGTTTTCTTTTTGATCCTATCTGTTACTATGTACCTCTTTATTGGTGAGTTTTAGTCCTTTTACATTTAGGGTAATTATTGACACATGAGAATTCCCTTAACCTTTTTATGTTTTGTTTTCTGGTAGCTGTGTCTAATTTTTTTTTTCTTTGTGTTTTTGTAAGTTGTTTTTGTTTGGTGGTATTCCATACTTCTTTCCTCTATTTCTTTTTAAGCTACATGTTTCAGTTTTTATTTTTTTGTACAACAGGAAAAAAGTTTTATATATACAAGAGTGCTTTGTCTTCTGAGTGCTTCTGCACTCCATCCTCCTTTGTTACTTCAGACCTTTATCCTCTCTTTTATGCTTTTGTTGTCTCAGATTATCCTTGTTCTCATTGTGATCTTGTTGAAGCTTTTACTTGTAGTGTTGATTTGTTTTGTTCTTTGTAACTGGTTGAATAACCCTGAGTTTTTCCTGCAGTGGGGGTTTTCTGGTGATAAATTCCCTCAGCTTCTGTATATCTGCAAAAGTTTTTATTTCTCCCTCATATTTGAAGGAATACTTGAATGGATATAATATTCTTGGCTGGTAATTACTCTCCTTTAGTACTTTGAATGTTTGGGTCCAGTCTCTTCTGGCTTATAGAATTTCTGCTGAGACATCTGATGATAACTTGATAGGCTTTCCTTTATATGTTGTGTTCTTCTTTTCCCTATCTGCCTTGAGGATTCTTTCTTTGTCATTAATTTTTGGTATTTTTTACTACAATGTGCTTTAAAAGCCTCTTTGGGTTGAGGGAACTCAGCGTTCTATTTGCTTCTTAGATTCAAGGATCTATTTTTTCCTTAGGCTTGGGAAATTCTCATCAATTATTTGTTTGAATAGGCTCTCCATTTCCTCCTCCCTCTCTTCTTCTGTTATACCCATTATCCTTATATTACTCTTTCTGATAGAGTCTGACAGTTCTTGTAGAGCTCTTGTCAATTTTTAAAATTTTGAGTCTCTCTCCTTCCCTGTGTGTCATCTCTAGTTGCCAGTATTTGATGTCACTGATTCTCTCCTCTGTCTGGCCTGTTCTATTAGCTAAACTTGCTAGTCCATTTTTAGTTAAGATATTGAGTTTTTCATTTATGTTTTTAAAGTTTCAGCCTCCTTCATGAGGTACTTGTTTTGGTTTCTGAGCTTATTAAGTTGCCTATTAGTGTTTTCTCACATCTAACTATTTTCAGAACTTCAATTTTGAATCCTCGGTCATTTAACTCCTTGGTTTACATGTAATTGAGGTTGCTTTGTGGAGATTGTTCATTTTCTTTCTGACATCCACTTCTTTCATGGGTAGCCATGGTATTTTTTTTTCCTTTTGTCCTTTTGGTGCATGGATCTTTCAGAAAAGCCTACAAGTCCAGCTGGGGTTCCTTTGTTGAGTTATAGCTGTTCAATTTGTTGAAATTTCAAGGGGAGAAATAAAGGTTATCTCTCATGCCACCATTACTCTGACATCGTCTTGGAAAATCTACTTCTAAATACACTCATATGGTTATTGGCAAGAGGCTTTATTAGTTCCTCGTCATATTGGTCATTACTTAAAACGTGGCAATAGGCATCCTGCAAGTGAGTGACTATTAAGTCCGAGCAATGAGTATATGAGAGGTCATTATACCGTTCTCTCAACTTGTGTGTAGAAAGCTGAATTTCTGTACAAAATTTTCTATACTTTTTTTGAATTAAAGCAGCATTTAGTTACTTGTGTTTTTAGTATTTTAAAGTAGCTTTTCCTACATTCACATTACCAAATCTATTCATTCCAATGAAGACATCTGTTTCCACGCCTCACAGGCAGACACCCACAGTTGCCTGACCAGAGTGTGAGCCCCAGATCTGTTCTAAATTTGGATTCAGTTGGTGTAGAAATCTGTATTAAACATGATTCTTATATACCTTGCTGGCACACCCATCCTTAGACTGACATATAGAAACTATGGCAGGTTAGATAGCCCATAGTCCGTTACTGCTACAAAACAAGATTTTCAATAAACCTATTTTAAAATAAGTTGCTAGGTGTGGTGAAAACAAGGAAAACTTCTAGACATTCTCTGCTATCCCCATCTTAAAAACAAAACAAAACAAAAAAAACTTCAGCAAATGGCATACTATGCTGATTATAAGTGACAGTATCAGCTCTAAGACTTTAAGTTACCCAATGAAATACTTCAAGATATATTAAACAAAAATGAATAGTATTATAGGAAGAAATCAAATTCACGTTGATGGACAACATTAGTAAAGACATGGAAGATTTGGACCACAGAATTAAGCTTTATTTAATAATAAAAATAGTAGGTCCTTATGTCTAGCCTTAGAGAATCCACATTCATTTAAGATATACTTGGAATATTTATATAAAAATGGAACATCAACTAGGCTGTAAGCTTTTAAAAAATATTTTATTGATTGATTTTAATGGGGTGGGGGGAGAGGAACATCAATCTGTTCCTGTGTGTGCTCTCACTGGGGATCAAACTGGCAGTCTGCACTTCAGGAGGATGCTCCAACCAACCGAACTATCTGGCCAGGGCTAGGCTGTAAAGTAAATCTTAATTTAAGAATTGCTGTTGTTCTTTGTATGCAGTTAAGTTATAGATTATTAATAAAAAAAAATTTATTTCCATATTTGAAGATTTAAAATTTTCAACAAATTCATGGATTGAGAATAAGTCATTATGGAAACCTAAAAATATACTGCTCAGAAAAATCAGAGGATATTTCAAAATGAATATGAAGCAGTAAAAAAAAAAAGAATCATTTGATTTTTTTTTTTATTAAACAAGAACATCAGAAAAGCAAACAACAAGTCAAAGAAAATTCTATATGCAAATGAGATGCAAAACCAACTTTTATTACATTGGTAAAAAATGCACTATACAAAAGGCTGAAATGGGGTATCTGCACGTTCCTTGATCCCCTAACTTTTGTGAGCAGTGTACTTAAAGGTGAATAATACATAGCATACTAATTATATTAAAATTTGCACAGCAAAACTACTATGAAGAAAATATACTGTCTTAAATGTTTATATTAAAATAGAAGGTAGAAGATTAATGTGTTAAGTTTCTAACCTGATTTAGGGTAAAAAGTAACCAAATAAAGCAAAAGGAAATAATACAAAAATAAAAGCAGAATAGCAATCGAAGTTTCAATATAAAGGACCAGCAAACCCAAATATTGGCTCCTAGATAAAAGTAATAAACTCTGGCAAGCTTGAGCTAGAAAAATTAAACAAAAGCCAGAGAGAGAAAGGTGTATATAAACAATATTAGGAAAGAAAAGGGAAACCTAAATGCCCTAAAAGGAATTAAAAAGCATATTGAATACTGCACACAATATTATGGCAATAAATGTGACCATTTAAAATAAATAGCACAGAACTTAGTAAAATGTAACTTACCAAAACTGATTTAAGTAGAAGAGAGTCCAAATAGTTCAACAAGAGTTTAATAAATTGAATTAATAAATAAAAATCTGCCCTGGCCGGTTGGCTCAGCGGTAGAGCGTCGGCCTAGCATGCGGAGGACCCGGGTTCGATTCCCGGCCAGGGCACACAGGAGAAGCGCCCATTTGCTTCTCTACCCCTCCGCTGCGCCTTCCTCTCTGTCTCTCTCTTCCCCTCCCGCAGCCGAGGCTCCATCGGAGCAAAGATGGCCCGGGCGCTGGGGATGGCTCTGTGGCCTCTGCCTCAGGCGCTAGAGTGGCTCTGGTCGCAACATGGCGACGCCCAGGATGGGCAGAGCATCGCCCCCTGGTGGGCAGAGCTTCGCCCCATGGTGGGCGTGCCGGGTGGATCCCGGTCGGGCGCATGCGGGAGTCTGTCTGACTGTCTCTCCCTGTTTCCAGCTTCAGAAAAATGCAAAAAGAAAAAAATAAAATAAAATAAAATAAATAAATAAATAAATAAAAATCTTCTCACAAAGAAAACACTGGGACCCAGCAATTCCTCTTCTGGGAAGATATCCAAAGAAACTTGAATCATCTATTTGAAAGAATATATGCACATCTATGTTTACTGCGATGTTATTTGCAACAGCAAAATATGGAAACAGCGCAAGTACCCATCAGTAGATGAGTGGATTAAAAAGCCATGGTATATTTACACAATGGAGTATTACTTGGTCATAAACAAGAAAGAAGTCATACTTGGGCAGCATAGATGGACCTGGAAAGCATTATGCTAAGTGAAATAATCTAGTCAGAGAAAACAAGTACTATGTGGTTTCACTTATATGTGGAATGTAACAAAGTCAACTAACAGACAAAATAGAAACAGACTTATAGAAACAGAACAGACTGACAGCTGTCAGAGGGGAAGGAGACTGGGGCTGGATGGAAAAGGGATTAAGCAAAAACAAAACAAGGCCCTGGCGTGCAGAAGTCCCGGGTTCGATTCCTGGCCAGGGCACACAGGAGAAGCGCTCATCTGCTTCTCCACCCCTCCCCCTCTCCTTCCTCTGTGTCTCTTCCCCTCCCGCAGCCAAGGCTCCATTGGAGCAAAGATGGCCCGGGTGCTGGGGATGGCTCCTTGGCCTCTGCCCCAGGTGCTAGAGTGGCTGTGGTCGTGGCAGAGCGACGCCCCCTGGTGGGCAGAGCGTCGCCCCCTGGTGGGCATGCCGGGTGGATCCCGGTCGGGCGCATGCGGGAGTCTGTCTGACTGTCTCTCCCTGTTTCTAGCTTCATAAAAATACAAAAAACAAAAACAAAAACCCCTATAGACAGAGACAACAGTATGATGATTATGAGAGGGAAAGGGGGTTTGGGGGAGGCTAAAACATAAGTGGTGATGGAAGGAGATTTGACTTGAGGTGAACACAGTGCAGTGTACAGATGATATGTTATAGAATGTACACTGAAACCTATACAATTTTGTTAACCAGTGTCACCACAATAAATCCAATTTTAAAAATGTTTTTTAAAAGTGGAGAATGAAAAAGAAAACACTGGGCCTAGCTGGTTTTACAGGTGTGTTTTATAAAAATACAAACTCTCCCAGAAAACTATAAAACAGAATACTTCTAATTTTTTTTAATAAGACCATTATATAACTTTGATATCCAAACCAGAAAGGTTTATTAAGAGGAGTAAAAGTTAGAAGCATATCTCCTTCATGAATATAAGCACAAAAATCTTAACAAAAGATTAGAAAATTGAATGCAACAATGCCTATATTAAGTTTATTTTAGGAATATGAGTGGCTTAACATTAGAAAAATCTTAGAAATGTAATTCACCTCAGAAACAGTGTAAAAGAGAAAAAGCCAGTATGTGCTTATGATTAAAAGCAAACCATGTAGCAAACTGGAAATAGAAGGGAACTTCTGTAATCTAGTATATGTAAGAGACAAAAGAGCACAACTCAATGATAATGTGTTAGAAATATTCTATTAAAGTTCAAGAAAAAGCCAAGGATGCCTACTATTACCTCTTCTACTTAACATTGTACTGCAGGTCTTAGCCAATACAGTAAGACTGGAATAAGAAATAAAAGGCACAGGCCTTGGCTGTTTGGCTCAGCAGTAGAGCATCTGCCCAGCGTGTGGAAGTCCCAGGTTTGATTCCCAGCCAGGGCACACAGGAGAAGAGCCCATTTGTTCCTCCACCCTTCCCCCTCTACTTTTTATCTCTCTCTTCCCCTCCCACAGCTAAGTCTCCATTGGAACAAAGTTGGACCAGGCACTGAGGATGGCTCCATGGCCTCCGCCTCAGGCGCTAGAATGGCTCTAGTTGCAACAGAGCAGTGGCCCAGGTGGGCGGAGCATCACTCCTGGTGCCGGTGGATCCCAGTCGGGTGCATGCAGGAGTCTGTCTCTGCCTCCCCGCTTCTCACTTCAGAAAAAAAAAAAAGAAAAGAAAGAAAGAAAAGGCATAAAAGTTGGAAAAAAATAAGCAAAACTGTTATTTTATCTGTAAGCCACACCAAAACAGTGACTTAAAGCAGTAACAATCATTTGTCATGCTCACAGATCTTTGGTTCAACTTGCCTCGGTTCGGGGATTCTTGCTCAAGGTTTTCAGTGGAGGTGTTCAGGTGGTGGCTGGAGCTGGGGTCACCTTGAGGCCTTTCTCCCTTGGTTGTAGACCATCAGCCAGGACACTGACATGTGGCAAATCCCTGTGACCTGAACTTCCTCACAAATAGTAGTTGAGTTTCCAGAGTGAGCATTCTAGGAGAGCCAGCCATATTCAAAGAATTGTAAACATGTTTTAAAACCATCACAATTATAGATGATAGGATTTTGTTCATAGATAATCCAAAATATTGACAAATCAAAGAATTGTTATGATAGTTTTTATAATCTGTTATAAGATAGACCTTTAAATTGTTAAAACAACAATGTGTTGTCTTTCTTAATAAGCATAGTTAGATAAATATTTTGTATATAGTAATCAGAATAAGTATAGATATAATTTATATTTTATGGTCACTATTATGTAAATGCTAACATTTTTTCTTTTTCTATCTAAAATTTAAAAATAAAGACCAAATGTACTTTATATTCCAAAATTTATTGTCAGCAGCTTTTTTTACATAAAGGGTTTCTTAGTAATTGTTAGGTTTTTGGTTCTATCTTCAATTTTTTTTAATTTGTTTTGCTTTTAATCTTCTATTTTAATCAAGGCTGAAGCATACATAACTGTTTTGGGCCTCTGATTTTTTCTTTCTATAGGTTATTCATACACTGTGGATCCAAGGAATTAGAACTAGAACTCTTACTGAAGAAGCTAGAATTAATTAGATAGGTTAAGGAAAATGTAGTCTGACCAGACAGTGGCACAGTGGATAGAGCGTTGGACTGGGACGTGGAGGACCCAGGTTCGAAACCCCACCAAGGTCACTGGCTTCAGCGCAGGCTTACCAGCTTGAGCGCGGGATCGCTGGCTTGAGCATTGGATCATAGACATGCCCCCATGGTCTCTGATTTGAGCCCAAAGGTCACTGGCCTGAAGCCCAAGGTTGTTGGCTTAGTCTAAGGTCGCTGGCTTGAGCACGGGGGTCACTCCGTCTGCTGTAGCCCCCCAGTCAAGGCACATATGGGAAGGTAATCAATTTACAACCAGGGTGCTGCAAAGAATTGATGCTTCTCATCTCTCTCCCTTCCTGTCTGTCTGTCCCTATCTGTCTCTCTCTGTCTCTGTCACACACACCAAAAAAAGTTGTTATTAATCTTAAAACAGAAAGATTAGCCTGACCTGGTGGTGGCGCAATGGATAGAGCGTCGGACTGGGATGCGGAAGGACCCAGGTTCGAGACCCCGAGGTCGCCAGCTTGAGTGTAGGCTCATCTGGTTTGAGGGAGGCTCACCAGTTTGGACCCAAGGTCGCTGGCTCCAGCAAGGGGTTACTCGGTCTGCTGAAGGCCCGCGGTCAAGGCACATGTGAGAAAGCAATCAATGAACAACTAAGTTGTTGCAATGCGCAATGAAAAACTAATGATTCTGACCAGGCGGTGGCGCAGTGGATAGAGCGTTGGACTGGGATGCAGAAAAACTAATGATTGATGCTTCTTATCTCTCTCCATTCCTGTCTGTCTGTCCCTGTCTATCCCTCTCTCTGACTCACTCTCTGTCTCTGTAAAAAATAAAAAAATTAAAAAAAAAATTAAAACAGAAAGATTAAGATAAATATCTAATGATGTAGGTATATTTCATGGTTTTGTTTTTAATCAGTCCTGAGAGAAAATACAGGTGCAGCCAACATTTATATATAGTTCTAAATAGCCATACAGTTTTCCAAAGGATTGCCTTATTTTTAAGTCTTCTCTGCTAACAATTTTTTTTTCCCCCTGAGAAAATTCAGTGCTGCTTTGCTTCTGCCTACTCTACATGAATAATTGTTAGAGGGATGCAGGGCCACTGTCCGGCTCTGCGTGACCCCGGGTGCTTTTCAGGTAGCGCATGCTCCCCCTGGTCAGACACCCAAGGCTCGTAGGAAGAGATCTGTGCTTCAATGGTGTGTAATTCTGGCATTTTTAATGAACTGGAGTGGCACATGGTGTAGATTCTAAAGCTAGAGAGAAAATAACATTAAATTCCAGTTCAGAGTCCTGAGGGCAGGGCGTCAAGTACTTAAGTACGGACTGCTGAAGGTCTTTCTCTAGGCTTTTCCCCTCCAAAGCTGCGGAAGGGTATGGGACGGTGACACACAAAATTCCCAGCACCCTAGAGAGGGACCTTCCCGGTTTTTGTGGATTCTTGTGTCTGTTGTTGTGCAATAGATACGGTTAACCTTTGGGGTTTGTGTTCTTTCTGTGATTACAACATGAGGAAATGCATTCCCTTTGGTATTATTATATTTAGTAGATCTTGAATAGATCATATAACATTCTAAAAGCATGCATTATTCTCTTTCCTGATGCTTGTTATCTAGGAGATGTACGGTCTTTTATTAATTAGGTAGCTGATCTTTTTACTATCTCACATAATATAATAGTTAAAGGGTGATTAAACTGTTAAAAAAATAACTGTTTAAAAAAAAGTGCTTGTTGACATCATCTTTCCGAGAACACTAGTGTAAGTGATTTACTATAACAAGATCTTAGTTTTTTCTGTTGGCCTATGACATGTAATATTTATAGGGGTCTTGGGTTCAGTCCAGCAGAAATATCTCAGATAAATTGATGTGTGAAACTGAAGCCATTTAATGTTTTCTTTCATATGGACATAATGTAAACAGTTTTTTTAGTTTGGCAATAAGAAGAAAATGAATATTTTGTATTGAGTTCTTTGAGGGAAGCAGCTTATAATAGAATATATCCTCCAGAGTTGAAGATCAAGCATGTATTCAGTTTATAACTCAGTTATATGCTTCTGACAGTTGTGTGTCTAGGATTCTAAATTAATGTTAATTCTGTTCTTACACATGTGCTTTTTCTTTCTGTCACGATTCTCTTCCTTTCCCATTCAAATGATACAAGGTCAGGTTTTGTACTCAACATATTTAGATTAGCATAAATTCTAAACCTATGAGATATTTTTACTTTTAAAAACTAGAAATATACCTAAACTATTATAATACAACGTACGTAGTGAAGCATCTTTAGTTGTCTTTGAAATAATTGTAATATTGCAATTGTATTTCAATATTTTAGCATTTAATATAAAAACTATTTAAATATACAGTAGTCCCACCTTGTCCAGGCTTCACGTTGAGGTTTTGCTCATGGTCAACCTCAGTCCAAAAATATTAAGTTTCCAGAAAGAAACTATTCATAAGTTTTAAATTGTGCACCCTCATGAGTAGCTTGATAAAATTCCATTTTGTCCCGTGCCACCTGGGACAGAACGCGTCCCTTTGTGCAGCATCTCCACGCTCTGTCCACGTAGTAGCCCTCTCGGTTATCTGACACCAGATTCACATCATTGTTGCTCCAGTATATATCATAGTTATATTTGTTCTATTTTATTATTAGTTATTGTTCATCTCTTACTGTGACTAATTTATAAATTAAACTTGATCACAGGTATGTGTAGGAAAAAACATGCTATATATGGGGTTCAGTACCAGCTACAGTTTCAGGCATCCCTTGGGGGGACTTGCAGTGTACTCCCAACAGGTAAGTGGGGACTAACTACAGTAGCTGAATGCAGATCTATTTGGGAATGAAGAACATGGAATATAGTTACTATGGAAATCTAGTCTCATCTATTTCAGGCCAGTTTTCTTGGATTTTTTTCTTTTTTCTTTTTGTAGGTAGGCCTGTTAGGTCATAAGGCACCTAAAATCTATATGCTTTTATTTATTTATATCTTCTTCAATTTATTTCTTCAGTGTCTTATAATTTTCTAAGTACAGGTTTTTTATATCCTTAGTTAAATGAATTCCTTGGGGGGGGTGTGTGTGTGGTGGTTGTTTTTTAACTGAGAGGAGAGGAGATAGTGAGATGGACTCCCTCATATGCCCTGACTGAGATCCATTCAGCAACCCCCATCTGGGGCCGATGCTCCAATCAGCTGAGCCTCTGGGTGCAAAAGGGGAAGAGAGAGGAAGAGGAGAGGGAGGGGAGAGAAGCAAATGGTCACTTTTCTCACGTGTGTCCTGATCAGGGATTGAACCTGGGATGTCCACATGCTGAGCCTACACTCTATCCACTAAGCCAAATGGCCAGGGCCAGCATTATTATTATTTTTTTAATGAAATTGTAAATGGGATTATTTTCTTAGTTTTCCTTTCTGATAGATCATTATTGGTGTGTAGAAATACAGCTGCACCTGGCCTGCGGTGACACAGTGGATAGAATGCTTACCTAGAATGGTGAGGTCACAAGCTTGAACCCCTGGCCTTGCCCGGTCAAGGCACACACGACAAGCAGGAAATGAACAACTAAAGTGAAGCAACTATGAGTTGATACTTCCCGTCCTGCGCCACCCCCTGTTAAAATCAATCAATAAAATCTTTTAAAAAAAATTGCAACCAATTTCTGAATATTTATTTTGTATCCTGCTAGTCTACTGAATTCATTTATCAGTTCTAGTAGTTTTTTGGTGGGATCTTTAGGGTTCTCTTCTTTAATTTTATAAGTACCTAGAATATTAAAAACAAAAAGGAAATGAGTTTGATATGACAATTATGTCTTTATCTCTTTTTCAGATGATCACAGTCGTGTTAAACTGCAAAATGCTGAAAATGATTATATTAATGCCAGCTTAGTTGACATAGAAGAGGCACAAAGGAGTTACATCTTATCACAGGCAAGTGTTGTGACATTTAGCAGATGCCTGACCTCCCGTTTTTGTGATTGGTCTACTTGAAAACATAGCTAAAAGCATGTTCTGACTTGCTTTGGCAATGAAATACTATTTCAGTTTCTTCTGTTGCTGTATTATGTAATGAACTTTAGAAATTCCAATGTTTTGCAGCTTTGTTTAAGATGAAAGTAAAGTTAATTTTAATGTCACGTTCTGTAAAGGAAACATTTTTAATGAAATGGTGCAAGGCAGTTCTTTTCAGGATATACATATATATATATATATATCTTTTCTTGCTTTATATATACTTAATATAAAGCCTTCATTAATCTTTTGTTAACTTCTTCCATTTCTCTTCAGATAACCTGGATAATAACCAGAGAGACTCTTTGAAAACTCTTCTCTACTTCCCTCTCTGGCACATGTGTTTTGAGAGTATTGGACATACCCTAGATGGTGTCAGCCTTTCTCCAGGGCTGAGCTGGTATACTGAGACCAGGTGCCCAAAGAACTGGCTAGGAGACCAGAGAGTCTGGCAGTTCCATTTGGCATTCGGCCCAAGTGCTTCCTGGCACATTGGCCACACCCATATTCCAGTGCATATTCCAGTACTGCTCTTCTTCCATTCTGAGATCATAGGGATTACTTTGGCTTATCGGCACCAGCTACCCTTTATTTATCAAATAACAGAAACTTAATTAGCAGTGATGTCATTTCTTCCAGTTAATGATTTTTAAATATTCCTAAGATAAGTTGTATATTCATAATGTTAAGGTTTTTAAAAATTCAATTTGGATCAGAATATGGTAAAAATATGTTAAAATGAATGTAACTATAAGCTATTGGACTATTTCTAATTCACAGGAAACTAAAATCACTTAATTTTACTTGAAGTAAAACAGTTACTGTAAATCAAAAGGGAAAGGATAATTTGTGAAAAAACTGGTAAAGGACATAAATTCACAGTTCAAAGGAAAAAAGTAGATAATATGCATATGAAAAGATCCTTAATTTTTTCTAGTATTTAGGGAGTACAGATTTAATCAGTTACCACTTTTCACCTGTCAGAACAGAGACTTAAAAAGTTTATAATACTCAGTAGTTAAATATGTGCAGACATAAATATATATGTGCAGGTGTTTATTTCAACTTAATTATAATAGCATAGGAAGGACCACAAATAGTAGGATTGAAATAATCTATAAGGGACTGGCTAAGTAAATTATACATATACTATTAGTCAGTTTCTAGAAATTTTGAATGGAGACTTTTATTTGCAATTTCTGCTTTTCTGTAATATTTGAAGTTTTTCTTATGAGCCTTAATAGTGTTTTTAATAAACTCATTTTTAGAGTTAAAAAATTTACTTTGTATTTGGAAAAACTATAATGTTAGAAAAATAGAAAATAATTATCCTCGATCTTTTTTTAAATATAAATATTTTTTATTTTTACATATTACATTTAATATACAATATTAAGTTTCAGGTGTACAGCATAGTGATTAGATATTTATGTAACTTAAATAATGATTGCCCCAATAAGTCTAATGCCCATCTGGCACCATACAGTTATTACAATATTGTCGACTATGCTATATTTTACATCCCTGTGACTGTTTTTGTTCAGCAAGAAAGAAGGAGAGAGACAGGCAAACAGGGAGGGAGAGAGATGAGAAGCATCAACTTATAGTTGTGTCACTTTGGTTGTTCATTGATTGCTTCTCATATCTGCCTTGACCATCGGTGGAGGGGGGGCTCAAGACGAGCTAGTGACCTTGGGCTTTAGGGCAGTGACCATGGAATCATTTTGAAGATCCCACACTCAAGCCAGCGACTTCAGGGTTTCAAACCTGGGACATTAGCTTTATCCATTGAGCCACCACCAGTCATGCCTCTGTGACTTTTTATAACTGGCAGTTTGTACATCTTAATCCTTTCCCCTTTTTCACCCATCCCTCCAACCCCTTCTCCATCTGACAGCCATCAAATTGTTCTCTATGAGCTTGTTTCTGTTTTATTTGTTCATTTATTATGTTTTTTAGATTCTACATATAAGTAAAACTGTATGGTATTTGTCTTTCTCTGACTTATTTCATTTAGCGTAATACCCTCTAGGTCCTTCCATGTTGTTATAAGTGGCAAGATTTCATTCTTGTTTTGTGGCTGAGTAATATTCCATGCTATATAGTATCACATTTTCTTTATCTAATCTCTCAGTGGACACTTAGTTTGCTTCCCTATCTTGGCTGTTGTAATAATGCAGCAGGGAACATAAGTGTGCATGTGTCTTTCCAATTTGGGTTTCTTCACATAAATACCCGGTAGTGGAATTGTTGGATCTTTCTTTGTCTTTTATTAATAGCCTTTGTTTTAAGTCTAGTTTGTCTGATATTAAGTATTGGTACCCCAGCCTTTTTTTCATTTTCATTTTCACGCAATACCTTTTCCTATCCCTTTACTTTCAGTCTGTGTGTCTTTCAGTCTGAAGTGAGTCTCTTATGGACAACATTTACACGGGTCTTGTTTTCTTGTCCATTCAGCTATTCTATGTCTTTTGATTGGAGCATTTAATCTGTTTATATTAAAAGTAATTATTGATAGTTATGTAGTTATTGCCATTTTATTATTTATATTTTTTATCTTTTCCTCTTCTTAAAGTCCCCTTGATATTTTTTGTAATGCTGGTAATGAACTTCAGCTTTTTTATATCCGAGATACCTTAAGTTCTTATCACAACCCCTTCTAATGTTTTTTTGTAGTCTCATTTACTTATTTTCTCATCTTAGTCCTTTAAAATGTAGTTGTTTCTCAAAGGTCTGATTTAGGTTTTTTTTTAATCCCCCTCTGGTCTACACATGTGACTTCAAATCTCTGGAACAATATTTTCGATCTTTGTGTCTTCAAGGTCTGTGTAGACTCTGGATTTATAGGATCTGTGCTCAAATCTTCATTCATTCAACAAATTCATTCATCCAACGAAGATTTACTGAGTTCCTACTTTGTGGTGGCATTGTTCAAATATGTAAAACAGACATTAATAAAAACCCTGCCATTATGATCTTTATATCCCAATGGGAAATAAAATTAATAACAGCTAGCAATTTTGTAACATTTTCTATAATTTATGTGTTTCATATCAGCTTCAGGATAACCCTGTGTGGTAAATACTATTATTATCATGTTATACGTAAAGAATCAGCTAAAAAGACCAAAGGATATTAAATAACTTTACCAAGGTTATACAACAAGATAAGGCCAGTATTTGAAACCACATGTTCTCCACAGGATCCATGGTTTATATTCTTGGGGTTTTTTTTTTGGGGGGGGTGTATTTTTCCAAAGTTAGAAGTGGGGAGGCAGTCAGACAGACTCCTGCATACGCCTGACCAGGATCCACCCGGCATGCCCACCAGGGGGCGATGCTCTGCCCGTCTGGGGCATTGTTCCATTGCAGTTGGAGCCATTCTAGTGCCTGAGGCAGAAGCCATGGAGCCATCCTCAGCACCTGAGCCAGCTTGGCTCCAGTGGAGCCTTGGCTGCAGGAGGGGAAGAGAGAGATAGAGAGGACTATATTCTTGATCATTTAATTCTACTGCCTTAAAATAGCTATGTGATCTTGGACAAGTTACTTAACTCCCCAATTCTATATGTCTATATTATTGATATATAGTTATATTATCTATCGAATGATGTTGAGAGAAACTCACATAGTGCCTGATACTATGGTATGAACTCCATGGATTATTTGTTGTGGCATTTGTTACTGCTTTTTGTTAGTTTGTGTAAATTTTATTTATTGATTTCAGCCAGAGAGGAAGGGAGAGAGAGAGACAGGAACATCTATTCATTCTTGTATGTGCCCTGACCTAGGATCAAACCAGCAACCTTCTGTTCTTCAGGCCAGTGCTCTAACCAACCAAGCTATCCAGCCAGGGCTGTTACTGCTTTTTATTAGTAGTAGTTATAATAACAGTCTTTTTATAAAACAGTTAAATACCTTTAGGATAAATAAAATGTCTGATTAGTACCCTGGTGATTATATTTAAACCTCCTGTCCGTGTGGACTGAGTCTGTGTGTGGACAGAGCCCCTTCCCACATTCAGAGCACTAGCACTCGGAAGCCTGTCTTCAGCTTTCTCCTTCCCGAGTTCCTCCCCTGTATTCCAGGATATGTTTACCCAAATGACTCATTGACATCACTATTCCCACATTTTCTATATTTAGCATTTTTTTTTACCAAGCCTTTTTTACTTTTTTTAAAATCTCCTTTTACCAATAAGCCTTAAAATTTTTTTTTACCTGTTTTGCTGTTTTTCTCATCTGGGTTAAAACTGTCCTCATCATCTGCCGAATCCTTTCATTTTTCTGCCTCTGCCCTTGTTAGACCTCTCAAATTTTATCTGTACTAATGAGGTAGACTTTTAACTTGTTTCCGTGGAACCAGTCCCTCCCTTCCTAATCCATATTTAGCAATGCCACTGGAATTATTTTTGTAATATACAAATCTGAGTATATCACATTACTTCTTTTAAAAAGCTTGGTGAGGCACTGGCCGGTTGGCTCAGTGGTAGAGCGTCGGCCTGGCGTGCAGAAGTCCCGGGTTCAATTCCCGGCCAGGGCACACAGGAGAAGCACCCATCTGCTTCTCCACCCCTCCCCCTCTCTTTCCTCTCTGTCTCTCTCTTCCCCTCCCGCAGCCGAGGCTCCACTGGAGCAAAGATGGCCCGGGCGCTGGGGATGGCTCCTTGGCCTCTGCCCCAGGCGCTAGAGTGGCTCTGGTCGCAACAGAGCGACGCCCGGAGGGGCAGAGCATCACCCCCTGGTGGGCAGAGCATCGCCCCCTGGTGGGCTTGCCGGGTGGATCCCGGTCGGGTGCATGCAGGAGTCTGTCTGACTGTCTCTCCCCGTTTCCGGCTTCAGAAAAATACAGAAAAAAAATAAAATAAAATAAAAATAAAAAGCTTGGTGACTATTTCCTGAATTGAAGACCTGCTCACTCTCCAGGTTTAGTTTTCTACTGCATACCTCCACCTTGCCCTCACTGATCTGTCTTTTCCAAGTTGTGCCCTAAACTTGCCTGTGCCTTACCTTGTGCTTGGAATGGACCCTGACTCCCTCCCCATCCTTACCCTCCTCTTCCCGGAGCCATGCCCTCCTCGTGTTCAAGGCTCTGCTCTAATGTCATTTCTACACCGAAAGATCTGGTATTTCACCCTTACTCTTGTCGAACTTAAAGTGTTTCAGTTAATAGAACAAATACTTCTCCTCGCCTCCTTTATAAGTTCTTTGAAGGCTGAGACTACTCTCTCCCTTTTACATGGTACCTTGGAAAGAGAACATACTCAGAAAATGTTATAAAGAATAGAGAAAACTATAGAGATGCTAAATGTTTGTTTATTAACACTTCAGCTGGCCAGATAACTCATTTGGTTACAGTGTTATCTGAAGTGCAAACGTTGCCAGTTCGATCCCTGGTCAGGGCACATATAGGAACAGATCAATGCTTCAATGCTTCTCTCTCTCTCTCTCTCTCTCTCCCCCCCCCCACACACACACACAAATTAGTAAATAAAAGCTTCAATAAAATACTTAGCCGACCCTGACTGGTTGGCTCAGTGGTAGAGTGTCCACCCAGCGAGTGCATGACCCGGGTAAATTCTCAGTCAGGGCACACAGGAGAAGCGTCCATCTGCTTCTCTACCCCTCCTCCTCTCGCCTCTCTTTTTTTTCTCTCTCTCTCTCTTCTCCCCTCCTGCAGTCATGGCTTGATTAGAGTGAGTTGGCCCTGGGCACTGAGGATGGCTCCATGGTCTCTGCCTCAGGCGCTAGAATGACTCCAGGTGCAATGGAGCAATGCCCCAGATGAGCAGAGCATCGCCCCCTAGTGGGCATGCTGAGTGGATCCCAGTCGGGAAACATGCGGGAGTCTCTCTCTGCCTCCCTTCCTCTCACTAAATACATGATATATATTTATATATATTATACTGCTCACAAAAATTAAGGGATATTTCAAAATGAATATGAAGCAATAAAATATCCCCTAATTTTTGTGAGCTGTGTGTATATGAATATATGTATGTGTGTATATATATAATAAAAAAATACTTAGCTGTTCTGATTATCCTTTGTTGCTCTTTTTTGTCATCTTTTCCTCTGAGTTTTATGAATTTCTTAAAAACTATGTCACTCCCTAGGTATGGATCTCCATTTTGCAGAGGAAGAAAGTTACTAGTATTGCTGGGAAGTGGAAAAGCTGAGAGATAAGCCCTTGTCCCCTTTTAGAACCACTAACAGAATGTGGGAAGGGAGGTGTACACACAACGGAGTGACTTCATTGGTGGATTGATACATTCATTTTTTTAGATGAAAATAAAGATACTCATTTTACTGGAGATCTGCTCATTGCTCTTTTTACCTTTGCATTGTTTGTTTTGTTTTAGAAGTAGATCAAGCAATACATAGTAGGTGTTGAGTGAGAACAGTATCCTCAAATATTAAGTAGGAGTTTCTCGAGATTCTCACTATATTTCTAATATTTTAATAACTTAGAAGTATAGAGTTTATTAAATCAAATAATATTTAAGAGCATCCATTCATTGCATACCAGAAAATACAACTGCCTTAGAGATGCTCAGTCTGGTACCCAGAAGCACCTGGTTTTATTGGTGAAGCTGAAGCTCGAGACTGAGCTGGCCCAGTGACTTTGCCCTGCCTCTGACCCACCACTCTGCCACACTGCCCAGAGGTGGTTGTGTGCTGAATGATTTTAGTTACAGTACATTGAAGCCTCATTTATTTTAACTGCCACTTATTTAAATGAGTTATAATTTGGGCGTGGCCTTTCTTCTCTTATTTGCCCTTTCTTCTGCCATGTGCTACCGTTAAACACTAAGTAAAGATAATTAGAAGTACATGATATTGTTTGATTTTTTTTCTCATGGAACCATTGCCCCTTTTAAGTCTGGTATTGAGGTCACACATGCTTTAGTTTTGTAGATGAGCAGTTTTATAGTGGTTCAGGTATTCTGAAATTTCTACTTTTTCTGGAATTCTCTGTAGCTAAGTTGGGTTGGTTGGCTGGCTGGCCAGTGATAGCACAAACTTCCTTTTTGCTGGGCTGCCCTGATCGGTGGAGGCAGGCCTCTTGTTCTGCTGAAGGGGACAGAAAGTTCCTCTGCCTGCCTCCTCTGCAGCTAGAACACGAGCAGTCAGCTATTCCCACCTGTGATTTGACTCTCTCTGGTTTGCTTATAGGTTATGTGTGAACCCCACAGCCACCTATGCATGGCAGTGTCAGCAAAGCACGATGATAGAGCACTGTCCCAGCTGACACTTCTTTGTGCAGAATATTGCCTTGACATTTATTCCTACCCAACCCTGGTTCTCCAGTCCTCAACTCTGAAAGTGACCTGATAGTCTGAAAAATTCCTTTTATGCCTATATGAATTAAAGTCAGTTTGATCATTTATTACTGATACAGACATGTTTTTTTTAACTCAAGTGGATTTAAAGTCTTGATTTACTAATTATGATCCAATACATTGTTCTCAGACCAGAAGCATACTTGAAGGAGTTTTCTTTGAGCCTTACTCTGTCACCTCTCTCTTAGATACTTTTTCTTTGCTGTTCTTACAGGGTCCGCTTCCTAATACAGGCTGTCATTTCTGGCTCATGGTTTGGCAGCAAAAGACGAAAGCAATTGTCATGCTAAACCGAGTTGTAGAGAAAGAATCGGTGAGTAAAACTTATTATTTACAACTTAGTGTACTACATGTGCTCATTAGCTTATAAATACTTTTATACTTCTTTTGGGATATTCATTCATAACTTTAGGCCTTTAATTACTGAAGGCTCATAGTCAGGCTGTTTCTGACCCAAAGAATTAATGTATCCTTTTCCTTTCTTACCTTAAATATTTAAGTAACAATTGCAGACCTTCCAAGATATAAATATAATGGAACAAATACTAATTAGTATTATACATAGAACTTTGGAACACCTAGGCTTTATTAGACTCTTTACAATTTGTTATCAAAGTCTTGGAAATTTTGTGAAAGATTAAAGTGATACGATTTTTTAAACCTTTATTATTGGCTCTTAGGTCATGAGACAGTAAGTGGGAAATTTTTGAAATTTGACATACAATCTAAACAGTGCTAATTAGTGGTATAATTTTGTTTTAAGTATTTTAACTTCTGTAGCTTTCATTTTCTATCAAACAAGCAAATTGGAAAGTATTGTTAAGGTCTCTTCCAGCCTTAAGATCTTGGACTATTCTTCTTCAAATTCCTGATTCTCACTGTTTTCTAAATTTATAGTGGCTAGTTTTCTATGGTAGTTAAAATTTTTCTACTTTAGTATTTATAATCTGAGGTGGCACTAATATACTTGAATATCCAGCAGTCATTTGCAGTGGTTTCTCATGGTTTCCAATATGATTTAAAAATTAAATGATGATGACACCGTCAGTTTGATCAGTTTGAGCAGCTTTGCAAACTAAATAATTTATTGGTCTCATCCCTCACTTTGGTGTATTATTACTGTATTAATAAGACTGCTACCAGAATTTGGAAATCATGTTTATAGTGGTTGGATCTAGATAGTTAATTATTTGGGGGATGATTACTTCATAGATGGTGGTGTGTTGTTTACCAAGAGGCCTGTAATACCTGATTATCTTTCTTTTTATGATGTTGGCAGCCATTGTTGTTCAGTCTTTAGTTCCTTAATTAGGGGTTATGAAGAGGTGTTATTCCAATTTTATTATTCCTTCTTGAGTTGATGTTGAAATGCTTCTATTAAAATTTGTTTTATTCTAGGTACTTGACCACTTTTATATAGAAAAAAGAAGTTCTCAAATTAGAGTTGATTTCCAGTGTCCTTAACCGGTGACCAATTAGGATTTTTTTGGTGTGAGGGAGGGGAAGTATCAGTTATTATGAACTCATGGATTTAAAAATATTTGATTCATTCACTCCATTGAAGTTATTATTCTTATCAGTAGTCAAATTGTCCCTTCATTGGCTAGCAGGAATTTCTTCAAGTTGGGCCCTAAATCCTTAATAGTTACTTGCTCTCTGGAATAACTACATATTAAGGGCTCATCTTATACTCTTCATAGAATCAGGCATTTCTTTAAGGGTTGGTCATTGTTTTCAAAACTTTTCAATGAACAGAGCTAGAGAAAAATAGGCTTGTATTTTAAGATAACAATACCTCAAGAGTTCATACTGATATTTTCATTCAAATTTAGGACTATAGGTTTGGCTTAACCCTTTCTACCTTATATTTGTTATCTTTTTCCATACCATGAATCCTGGTTCTTAAAAGACACTAGGGATATAGAATGTCTTATAAGGACACATTTACTTTGTCCCAAATTACACACAAAGATTGCTCATATAAATGTTATCAACTTAATCACCAAAATAACTGAAAAGTGTTTAAAATTATGCTTTCCCAATTCTCTTATGTTGTTATTTTTAAGTTGTGCTTTACCTACATTGTCAGAGTGTATAGCATACTGGAGTCTCTCTTATATGACTTTTAAAATCTTAGTTCTACATGTAAATGAGTATTTAATAATTATCACCAGTCTTTGTTGATGTCTCTTCAGTCCTATCTATATAGCTCATTCTCTGGTAGATCCTACAAAAGGAATCATGGGCATTGTTGTTTCTGATTTCTTAGATGTTGATGAGAGTTTATCTGCTGTCTTAAATGCTTAAAAGTCAGATTAGCAGGACATAAAATCCTCAGGTTATATTTGCTTTTCTTTGAGCAGCTTAAATATATTAGTCCATTTCTTTCTGGCCTTACAAATTACTGTTAAAGTCAAATGGAAATCTTGTTTTTTTCTTTTATAAATAAGCCACTTGTTGTTTTCTTAAATCTTTTTAAATTTTTCTTCTTCTTTTCCAAGTGAGAGGAGGGGAGAATATAGAGAGATAGACTCTCACATGTGCCCCGACCAGGAACCACCTGGCAAACCCCATCTGGGCCCAATACTCTGCCCATCTTGGGACATCTTGCACAGAGCTATTTTTAGCACCTGAGGCGGAGGTTCCACAGATCCTCCATAGAGGAATCCTCAGCACCTGGGGCCGATACACTTGAACCAATCAAGCCATGGCTGTGGGAGGAAAGAAAGAGAGAGAAAGTAGAGTGGGAAGGGTGGAGAAGCATACGGTCACTTCTCCTGTGTGCCCTGACTGGGAATTGAACCCAGGACATCCACATGCCAGGTCGACGCTCTACCACTGAGCCAACTAACCAGAGCATAGTCACTTGTTTTTAACATAGTAAAGGATTTTTTTTTCAAATTCTATTAATTTTACCCAAAAATGTCTTAGAGTTGATAATTCCGGGTCCCTTTCTCCAAGTGCATAGTATACTCTTTCAATATATGATTTGAAATACTTTTTTCTCTTTTTTTTTAAAATGTATTGAATCATATTTTTAATATTGTTTCCTTGCTTGCTTTGGTGTTCTTTGGGTCCTTCTTTTATATACATGTTAGATTTTCTTTGCCTTTTTTTAATTTGTTACAATTTTTCTCTGTTAGTCACTCTCTTTGTTTCTTATTTTTAATTTTCTCTTTTTTCTTTTAAGATATTTTCTATTTATTCATGCCTCTGTTCCTTATAGTTTAATTAGCCTTCTTTTCTGAAATAATGTGTTCTGTAATGAAATGACTATCTTACTTTGCCTCAGTATATTGGCTTCATAATTTGGCTTTTGAGAATATGCTTTTATTATCACAAATATGAATTCCGTATTAGTAGTTCTGCCAAATGTAACAACTCTAGGTAAAGAGGGCTTATTTTCTGATTCTTTTCCCTGAGTTAATTTTAGTAGCTAAGTGTGCTGTGTTATTTATAGATATGTAGTATTTAGTAGAAGATTGATAGGTATTTATGGTAAATACTTATAAAATAAAGCCTTTTAAATATTGTTTGCATATAAGGTTCTTGCAAGAGTTTGCTACTTTGGGAATCAAAGTATATACCAGTATGATGTCAAACTATAGGTTGTCATGCTTTAAACATGACAAATTCATTTTTATTTTATGAATAGGTTGTCATGCTTTAAACATGACAAATTCATTTTTATTTTATGAATATATATCTGGTAATGGCTTTTTTGTGTATAAGTTGTAGGAACATTTTACATACCTGTTCTTATAAAATGCCCATTCAATTAAAATAAACATCAAATATAGTGTGACTGTTCTTAGATTTGGGTAGTTGAAAAATAGCATGTATGTGTGTAAGGTTTGTTTCCCCAACTTTTTATGGTTTCATAATGTTTATATACTAAAATATATATATACATATTCTTAAATTCAGGTTAAATGTGCACAGTACTGGCCAACAAAAGACGACCGGGAGATGCTGTTTAAAGAAACAGGATTCAGTGTGAAGTTCCTGTCAGAAGATGTGAAGTCATATTATACAGTGCATCTACTACAATTAGAAAATATCAATGTAAGACTTTTCATGCCCCAAAGGTCGGATTTTATATGAAGATTTTAAGATTTTTTCTTTATTACATTTTTTAAAAATTATATTTGACACACAATATTATATTAATTTCAGGTTCTCTTCGTTATTAGATTTGAAGTTTGGAGCAGCACGGACATTTTGATAACAATACCTCCATTTCAGGGGTTGTAGAGATCAATCTGGTCGGTCGTGTATGCCCACCACCTGGTGCAGAGCACGCCCAGCAGCCACAGCTCCTGGTGCTTAACTGTTCAGAGTAGCAAGCTAGTTAAGAAAAGAACTTAAATGTTGTTCATTCAAGTGACTCATCACACAGAAATGTATCATTATTGAATTGGGGGAAATGGTGAAATAAATTGAGCACATGGTCTCAAGAATATGTACCTGGATAGTTGTCAGAAAGATAAGACTTGTTCCTTGGTACTTGGTTGCGATACCTGTCAATAGTGGGCTGTACACCAGCTGTCGCCAATCTGGGGATCGAGACCTTTCTCCCCCTTTCACTTATCTCTCTTGCCTCCTTGTGTTGTAGTTAGAATAACTAGAAAATAGAAAACGAGTGTGATTCTGAAATGAAATTAGAAACTAAGAAAACTGGAAAATAAGAAATGTTTGCCATAAAGTGTCTTTAAGAATTGTACCTAATCTAGCCCTTGCCAGGGCGGCTCAGTTGGTTAGAGCACTGTCCCAATGTGCAGTGATTGCTGGTTCTATTCCTGGTCAGGGTACAGACAGAAACAGATTGAAGTTCCTTCCTTCCTTCCCTTCCTTCTTTCCCTTCCTCCCTCCCCTCCCCTCCCCTTTCCTCCCAGAAGGAATATACATAAAAAGACTTTTTAGATACGTAGAAGTCCCTTTTATGGCCGCTGTGGTGGCACTCCTCTGTTTTTACTGCATCCTGTAAGCACAAGTGCATGCTGTGTACTTAAGGCCAGGTCCAGCTTCCCATGATATCCGTGACTAAGCTTATTCTGTGATCTCTTTAGGTGATCTGAGAAGCTCAGGGTTGGGAATTATTTTTTAATTTCCTTTACTGAATTTATTCTGCACCAGCTATTCCATTTACATATGTCTTTAAGCTGCACTGAGAAACATCAGCAGCTATTTGATACTGGACTGTACAGCACTGTTCCCAGAAACAGAACTGTATTCCCATAAACTTCTCATGGTTCTCTGAGTCATCTTCTCTTGGTATTTATCCCGGGTACCTCATCTACTTACGGAATTAAAGTGGAGAAGAGCATAGATGTTTTTCCCTGTTTCTGAAATCTAATTGAAAATTGATTTTCTCTCAAATAATAAAATAGAATGACTTTTGTATTTTTTTTTTATCAGTTTTCAAAGCGCTTTTACATACATATATCTTTTGACCCACAGTCTTCCTGGAATGTGGTTAGAGTAAATATTCTTAATATCCCTGTTTGTTTTTTTTTTCGTTGATTTGAGACAGAGAGGGTTGGGGTGAAAGGGCAAGAGAGAGAGAGAGAAGCATCAACTCATTGGTCCACTTAGTTGTGCACTCTGTGGTTGACCCAGGATCAAACCCGAACCTCAGTGTGCCAGAACCACACTGAGCCACCCAGCCAGGGCTCTCATTTAAAAACAAAAAAAACAACTAAAATCCTTTAGGTAATAGGATTATTCAGCTAATAAGTAACAGACCAAAAGTCAAATCCTGATCTCCTAACTTCTGATGATATGGGGTTAAGTCTTTTGAAAAAGATGCTAATTGTTATAAAGGAAGATTCTTGGTTCTAAAGCATCTTCCTGAAGTTGAGGTCCCCATGTGAGCTGGCCAACTACTATATTTTAGTTGCAAACAACTATGTAATTTCTTACTGCTCCGGGTTCAGAGTCTATAATAATTAAATAGCAGCCATTTGCTTTTATCTATTTTATAATCCTTAGTAAGAACTAGGAATACTAGAATAAAGTAGAATTTCAGTATGAGGTAGAATTGCATTTTTTTAAATATTTAAACTCTAGAACCAGATTGCCTGAGTTTAAGTCCCAGCTCAATCACTCCTGGTTGTGTGATTCGTCTCATTACTTAACCTCTGTGCCTCAGTTTTCTCATCTACAAAATGGGGATAATGATGCACCTATCTCATGGGGTTGTTATAAGGATCAGTTAATTAATACTATACCAGTGCTTAAGAGACACTGCAAGATCCACAGTTATTAGCGTTAGTTGTCTATATCTGTTTCTTTTGTATGTTAAGGATTGGAAAGACTGCAGGAGCAAGGAAAATTGAAAAGAACTGAGGGAGAAAGAAATCCAGAGAGAACAAGAGAAGGTAATGAAGTAGGGGAGTGAGGCCAACCTCACCTGCAGATCTTTCTGCAGATCTTCGTTGAGATTCCTGAGCCGCAGAAAACCAGTTGGCTTCTGAAGGAGTCAGGCTTGCTTTATGAACAGATCCCGGGCCAAGGCTGTCTGTGCAGGCCTGCTCTCTTCCCGACCTCTCAGCTAATGGAACAGGAAAGCTACATACCAGCAGTTGTCCCCACTGTCTTGATGAGAGCTACAGGTTGGAACTTTTGCCCCTGAATGAAGAGATTCCATCTCTGCTTTTAAAGTGACCCTGCGGCTTAAGCGATGAAGGTGGTTTCAAGGGGATTTTAAAACATTAGGTCAAGAGTCCTTCTTTGTCAGGTTTTTCTTTTTAATTGCCCTTCACTATTTTCCGTAATTTTGTTGGCCAACTTTATGTTTATCAGGTTCCAGGAATACTCTTGTAATGCCGACAGCTGGCCTTCTATTTCTCTGTTCCTGTAGATTTGCCCAAAACAGATGAGTACCTAATCATTATGATGTTTAGCTGGGATTTGAGTCAAAATAGCTTAAAGGTTTATCCGACTTGCAATGTCTTTCTCTCTTCCCTGCCTGTTTATAGCCGACCCATTCTTCACATGCTAACACTTTTGCTTCATTTCTTACCTAGGTCTTAATAATATATCCGTGATGTATTCATTTCTAACAGCTGCGAGCCTCTCTCCATAAGTAAATTTTTACCATTTTACTAACTTGTTCATGCCTCCTGTATGTATATATTTTGACTCCGTATAACAAGGTTTTCAACTCCCCGTGGGCAGAGTTCTTACCTGTTATCTTTGAGCTCCCTTCTGTCATTACACTGAGTGCATTGTAAAAACACACTACACCTGAGTGCTTATTCTCAAACGCAGGCGTGGCCAATACCGAAGTGTGTGACCCGGCTGAGCCGGGTCCTTGCCTCCTTGTCTACCTTATCCTCTTCAGGCACTTAGGATCTGTTCTTGCTAAAAGACTTGTACTTCTCACATAAGCTTTTTCATGGGGGCCCATGCTGAACTATTCCTGTCACTCTCCTCTCCTTCAGATCTGGTGAGTTCTGTTACTCTTTCAAAATAAACCCAAGTAACTAAATATTGAACCTGGACAGTAGGTTGATCCTGGCAAAAGTAATGAGACACCGAACTGAGGCAGCGACAATGAAGGTACAGATTTGATACATAGGGGACATCGTTAACGAGCTTTGCTACTCCTCAAGTGCAGAGGAAATACTAAGTGAAGAAATTGAAAGTGTGGCGAGTTGTACAAGTTTTGGAGCTTGTTAAGGGCTACAGTAAAGGCAGTTAGTGAGCATTAGTTTCAGAAGTAGCCAGGGTGTGTTAAGCTTCATCACGTGCAAGCTTGTGTTAGGCACTTTGTGCTCGTTGTTTCATTTATTCCTCAGGATGGCTTCTCGGGTAAGTACTATTTTAAACCCCATTCACAAAATGATGAAAGGGGGGCTATGAACGTTTTTTGGAAACATAATCTTAGTACCTTCTGTATATGTCTAAAAGTAAAAGTAATTAGACCTGGAACCTCACAGCTGCATAGGTTTTTTATATTAATTGGAAAATATATAATCTTATGAATATTGCAGATAAAAATAAAAGTTACCTTGAATGGCTTTCGATGGCATACACTTAAATTGCCATTGCCAGAAGCCTGACAGCTCTCCATTGTCTGATACCTGCTCGGCTCCTAGATTATCGTATCTTCCTGGCCTCAGTGTGCAGGGTGGGGCAGAACACTCCAGACACAGTGTTATGAGGACGTGAAACACAGTTTATTCTTGAAGTACTAGTAATTATTGTATTACTTTCCATAAGAACAACTGTAAACCAGTGTTTGCTCCATCCTATATAAATGTGTTTGATATCCTTATTCAGAGACTTTAAATTTAGAATTCTTCAAAAAATGGAAATAAGGTTTTTGCCTTAAAAGGAACAGTGAACTACTTACATTTTTGTGTGTAGAGTGTGGTATTCATAATGCAGCACGTTGTGGCGAAAACTGCGCAGGCACACGCAGAGCAGCTGGAGAAGGGTGCAGACCAGGTGTGTGTGTGTGTGTGTGGGTGTGAGGTGTAGAGTGGGCAGGGCTGGGAAGGACCGGCTGGCCTCACCGAAAGAACACCAGAGTGACATACTGACTTTGCAGAAGCGGAGGCTGCTTCCACAGCTTTGAAATAAGAAGTTTTTCAGACATGCTAAAAAGCCTAAATGCCGACCTTGTTTGGAATAAAGATGAATATTGTTTTGGCTCTCTATTCTTTGGCAAGCCTTTTTCGCCCATGTGAAAAAGAGGGAAACTGGGTCCAGTCATGCATATAAACATTTCTTTTATACCATAAGTAAACACGTGGCTCTTCCTGCTTCATGTGGTCTTTGGGGGATTTATGTGATTTTTGTGAGTTGTGTTTTTTTAATCTTTTTTTTTTTTTCAGTAGGAGTAAATTATTAAAGAAGGTTTTTAGTCTGGTCTGGTAGGAGAAGAAAAAGACTGATTTTCAGAAATCTATTAGTGAAGAAGACTGTATTATACAAATGGTTGTGAGCATTTCTGGGAACTGGCTTTGAGTATCCCAGACCTCAAACTTAAAAAAAAAAAAAAGAGGAACCATAAGTCATGAGCCAAAATCATACAAGCAAAGAAAAAGCAAGCAGCCGTTGAGGATCGTGAGGTAACATAGGTTTTAAGCCAGAGGTGATGCAATTACTGAGCCTACAACCACTTAGGAACAGAGCCACACCCTAAGGAGCACCGTTTGTTCACAAGCAGAGTCCTGTAGTCCCTGCACCCCCCACCCAAGACCCGGGAGATTCCAAGCCCACATTGTACCTGGTGTAGGCTCTCATGGACCAAGTTTGGCACGGTGGCTGATAACCACAGCAGGCAATTGTCAGGTGTTATCTGC
This sequence comes from Saccopteryx leptura, assembly GCF_036850995.1. Classification (NCBI taxonomy): domain Eukaryota; kingdom Metazoa; phylum Chordata; class Mammalia; order Chiroptera; family Emballonuridae; genus Saccopteryx; species Saccopteryx leptura. The sequence goes on along the minus strand of NC_089513.1, from coordinate 60,478,975 downwards.
TCCTTTATGACTTTGTAAAAACCTTCTTAATTTGGAATGCTTAAAAACCTTTTTATAAATATAGTACATTTAATTTCTTTTTTATATATAGTTAGACACGATCTTTTTGGTGTACAGTTCTGAGTTTTGACAGTGCATTCAGTAGTGTGCCCCTCCCCATCGGGATACAAAGCAGTTCTAGCCACCCCCAGCCTCCCACCCCCAGATTTTCTTGTGCTGTGTATGTGTGGTTAGCCACACCCCCTCCAAGCTCCTTGTAGCCACAGAGCTGCTCCTGTTCCCCTAATTTTGTCTTCTCAAGACTTTCATGTAAGTGGAATCCTATATTCTGTATCTTTTAGAGTCTGACTTCTTTCACTTACCAGTGGTACTTAATTAGGAAATGTTTTGTAGTAACAACAATGATTATTTTAGTAATAGGGAAATCTTCTATTACAACCTAATATATTGAGAACCTATGGATCCTGGAGTACTTGTAATTATGAAATCTGGATATTCATAGAAATTAGTCACTAAAACTTATAGTTAAATTTTTTTAAATATATATTTTTTTTAATTTCTACACTTTTATCAGTGCTATACCTGATATAACTTAATCTGGGACTTAGGACTCTTAATTCTACTGAAAAGGGGAAATTTTATATTTTAAAAATGAGAGCTGACTTTAATTTTGAAAACTTGTATTGAAAGCAGGATACTACAGTAATAATGTTTTGCTGGTAGTTGTTAAAAATCTCAAGATTTTTTATGTTGCTTCTTTGGCTTCTCCCTCCTGAATGTCTTATAATAAGACTGAAAGATGGTGCAAAGACATGTTAGAGGGTTATTGCTTTGTTTATAGAAATTAAGGGTATAAGGCACGTAAGTGCTCCTTGGGTCAAAAGACAATTGGCAGAAGCTAAGGAACATTTTCATAATGAGTTAGTCAGAAATACAAGATCATCAGGAATATCCAGGAAGTGACAGTAAACGCCAGGCAGGCTTAAGAGGCAGGAACATTTAGCACGTTGGTAAACAATTTTGGCCTATCAGCAATGGCAGTGAACAGTTCTGGGACTGGAATTGTTACTGTGGGCAACAGCAGCAATTAGAAGAGCAACTGCAATTAAAAAATGTAAAGATTGTTGTTTTAAACTAATTCTTTAGTTGTTCCTCAATGCCTGTGTAACAGGAGCTACAAGATAACTCATAGAACAGGAGAGATTATATAAAAAAGGAATTTTGGAATTCTTAAAAAGGAAACCATTAAAGATGTAAAATTATACTGGTAGACATTTTTAAAACCAGGAAAAAGAGTTAAAAAAAAAACCCATTGGCAACATGTATGGTACAGGTTAGTGGTTAAGAACCCAAATACTACACCAGCCTGCTTCTTCAAATTCTGGCTGTGCCATTTTCTAAATGTGTGACCTTGAATAAATTGCTTAACCTTTTGCCTCAGTTTTCTCATCTGGAAAATGGTTTTTATATCTTTTTTCTTTTTTTTTTTTTTTTTGTATTTTTCTGAAGCTGGAAACGGGGAGAGACAGTCAGACAGACTCCCGCATGCGCCCAACCGGGATCCACCCGGCATGCCCACCAGGGACAAGGCTCTGCCCACCAGGGGGCGATGCTCTGCCCCTCCGGGGCGTCGCTCTGCCGTGACCAGAGCCACTCTAGCACCTGGGGCAGAGGCCAAGGAGCCATCCCCAGCGCCCGGGCCATCTTTGCTCCAATGGAGCCTCGGCTGCGGGAGGGGAAGAGAGAGACAGAGAGGAAGGAGGGGGGGTGGAGAAGCAAATGGACGCTTCTCCTATGTGCCCTGGCCGGGAATCGAACCCGGGTCCTCCGCACGCTAGGCCGACGCTCTACCGTTGAGCCAACCGGCCAGGGCCTGGAAAATGGTTTTTAATAGAATTGTTATATGATTAATACATAAAAAGCTTAGAACACACTTGTAAAATAATTCATTAGCTATTATTAGCATATTCTAAATTCTTCTAAAGAAAATCTTTCTAAACTTGTGTAAATGATTAACAGAAACCAAAGGAAAAACTGTGGCACAGAAAGTGCATAGGATTGAAAGCATTATCCAGAACACCTAACCTTTTTGAAGTAGTTTTTTAAAAAGAAAAATATTAGAACTAACTTTTCCCCTTTGATTTTTACTTTTTAGAGTGGTGAAAGCAGAACAATATCTCACTTTCATTATACTACTTGGCCAGATTTTGGAGTCCCTGAATCACCAGCTTCATTTCTCAATTTCTTATTTAAAGTGAGAGAATCTGGTTCCTTGAATCCTGAACATGGGCCTGCAGTGATCCACTGTAGTGCAGGCATCGGGCGGTCAGGCACCTTCTCTCTAGTAGATACCTGTCTGGTTCTGGTAAGTGCTGCTTCTGATCGCATTTTAGGCTTTATTTTCGTATTGTTTCCACTGGCCGAAGAAAATTCTAATGTCAGTATCCAAGAACTGTGTTTTTTCATACTTTAAACTTCTGCCCTTTCTTTTGTAAGAACATGATCTCATTTATAGCCCTGGCCGATTGGCTCACTGGTAGAGCGTCAGTCTGGCATGTGTATGTCCCAGGTTCAATTCCCAGTCAAGGCACACAGGAAAAGCACCCATCTGCTTCTCCACCCCTCCCTCTCTCGCTTTTCTCTTTCTTTCTCTCTCTCTTTCTCTCTATCTCGCTCGCTCTCTCTGTTCCCCTCCTATAGCCATGGCTCGATTGGAGCAAGCTGGGCCCTGGGCACTGAAGAAGACTCTATGTGGCCTCCACCTCAGGTGCTAAGAAGAGCTTAGTTGCTGAGCAACGGAGCATCACCCTTTAGGGGGTTTGCTAGGTGGATCCTGGTCAGGGCACATGCGGGTCTGCCTCCCCTCCTCTCAATGAATTTAAAAAAAAAAGTCATTTATATTCTTTCAGCTGCACTTGTAGGGCATAAGAACAGTTGAGTCTTCACACACCTATTGTATTACTCACCACTCTGCCTATGTATAGTATATTTCAATCAAAAATTGGATTGGTACATTGACGTGAAGTTTGACATGATTAAAATACCGGTGTCTATTCTGTTAATGTTGGATATTAAAACTTAATCATCTTTGGCCCTCACCAGTTAGCTCAGTCAGTTAAGAGCATCATCCCAAAATGACATGGATACAGGTTTGATCCCTGGTCAGGGCACACCCGGGAAGCAACCACAGAATGCACGACTGAGTGTAATAACAAATGAATGCTTCCTTTCTCTCTCCCTTCCTCTTTCTGTCTCTTTAAAAATCAATAAAAATTAAGCCCTGGCTGGATAACTTGGTTGATTGGAGCGTTGTCCTGGAACACGGAGGTTGCCGGTTCTATTCCCTGGTCAGGGCCACATATAGGAGCAGCTCAATGTCCCTATCTCTCTAAAAATAATAATAATAATAATAATAATAATAATAATGCTTAATCATGTTTGTGTTCGTTTTCTGCCAAACATAATTTCAACAATTTTCTTCTTTCTCAGTTGGGTTGGGGGGACATGGTGGTTATAATTCCAGAGCAGTAGTCCAGGCTGGTGCAGTGGCTCAGCAGTGTCACTGGGCCAAGGCTCTGTCCATCTCCCTCCCTCACCATCTCCAGATGGCTGATGGTGGAAGAGCACTGGGCAGAAGGTTTACTCCTGCCATCATCTTTTAAAAAAGAAGAGCACTGATCTCAGTGGATTTTTACTTGCATTAAACCAGCACTGGTCATAAATCCTTCCTTAGAGCAAACACTGGCCAAAGTGAATGAGGTTATTGTAATTTGGAATCAGTTATGAATGAGCTAAAGGACCGGAAGTCTTCCATCTACTACCTGAACAGTTCATGTATGGGGAGATGGGCACCTGGGGTGGCAGTGATCCTTGTTTTTGAGGAAGAACATAGGACATAAAACCCTGGTTCTCTTTCCTGAACTCTTAACAACAAATGGCTTGAATAATTTACTTTCTACTTTTCTTGCAGATGGAAAAAGGAGATGATATTAACATTAAACAACTGTTACTGAATATGAGAAAATATCGAATGGGACTTATTCAGACACCAGATCAACTCAGATTTTCATATATGACTATAATAGAAGGAGCAAAGTTCATAAAGGGAGATTCAAATATACAGGTAAACTTATAGTTATGATTAGCATTTAGTAATTACACTCCATTTAAGCACTTATAGTCTCCCTTCCAAAATGCATATTTTCATTGATGTGGTAAATCCAGCTGGTCATCTTAAAATTAAAAAAATTTAAGCTTATTTCCTGATATTATACCTCAGCCCCTCCTGTGGAATCCTGCCTATTACTCTAAAGCCCTACTGGGAACAAGATTTTATTCAAGAAAATAAAATTTTAATGTAAGGAGGGTTTAAGCATTTCATCATTAAAATAAACCAGACAGTTTAGGTTCTTTTACCCATCAAAAACTTGACCTGGGCCTGACCAGGCGGTGGCGCAGTGGATAGAGCATCAGACTGGGATGCCAAGGACCCAGGTTCAAGACCCCGAGGTCGCCAGCTTGCGCGCGGGCTCATCTGGTTTGAGCAAAAGCCCACCAGCTTGAACCCAAGGTCGCTGGCTCGAGCAAGGGGTTACTCGGTCTGCTGAAGGCCCGCAGTCAAGGCACATTTGAGAAAGCAATCAATGAACAACTAAGGTGTTGCAACGCGCAATGAAAAACTAATGATTGATGCTTCTCATCTCTCTTCGTTCCTGTCTGTCTGTCCCTGTCTATCCCTCTCTCTGACTCACTCTCTGTCTCTGTAAAAAAAAAAAACTTGACCTGGGATTGTAAAATACTTAGTTTATATATTTGATATTTCATTTTATAACAATGAGCAATGTAATTATGGGAGACACAATAGAACTCTAGTAGAATGTTATATTTTCTCAGGTTGGTGGCTTTATTCTCATGAAAATATTCCACATTTGCAAAAGCTAAGTTCAATGACTGATGATCAGAAGTTGTATTGTGAGCTAACATGAAATGTAAAATAGAAACAGAGAAGTAACAACAGACCTCCTTTTCTTGTTTGTTGGGCCTACGTCGACAATCTCTTTTTTATATTTCTCTTATATGAACACATTTAGTAGCTCTTTAATTTCTGTGATTAGCACCTAAAACAATATTCTGAATAAGCCTTTTTGTAACTTAGGTCAAACCATCTGTCATAATGGAATTAAGTTTGAGTAGTTAAAAGTGTCATACAGATTGCAGTCATACAAAAATATTCTTAAACAATCAGTAGCTAAATAACTTTTTTGTTCTGATTTTATTTGAACTATGACAACCTTTTACATTTATCAATAAAAATGTTTACATTTTATTGAAAAGTTTAGTTTGAATCTTTAAATAAAGAGCATTAAGAAATAATTTATTTATTTTTGTATTTTTCTTAAGTGAGAAATGGGGAGGCAGAGAGACAGACTGACGCATGTGCCTGACTGATGTCCACTCAGCATGCCCACCAGCAGGCGATGCTCTGCCCATCTGAGGCATTGCTCTGCTCATCTGGGGTGTTGCTCCGTTGCAACTGGAGCCATTCTAGCGCCTGAGGCGGAGGCCATGGAGCCATCCTCAGCACCAGGGCCAACTTTGCTCCAGTGGAGCCCTGGCTGTGGGAGAAGAGAGAGATAGAAAGGAGAGGGGGTAAGGGTGGAGAAGCAGATGGGCACTTCTCCTGTGTGCCCCAGCCAGGAATCAAACCCGGGACTTGCACACTTTGGGCCGACACTCTACCACAGAGCCAGTCAGCCAGGGCCAAAATATACTTTTTATTGAATGGAAACCTTAGGTTACTTATCAGTCAGTAAAACAGTCATTGTGTAGATTAAACCCCACAACATGAGACCTACTTCAGAAGTCAGTTGTTGGGGATATCCGCTTTGTTTGGCCGTAAACAGTGATTTAAGAGAAGTAACATCTCAAATGTTTCAAATTAAGAAAACATTTATTTTTATCTCAATGAGCTTCTACCAATTTAAATTTGGAGTTTTTAAAAAGTTAAATAGTTATTCCTAACTTCTTGCTCTCCCATTTGTAGCTTCCCTTGTCAGTATCCAAGAACTGTGTTTTTTAAACCTTAAACTTCGGCCTTTTTTTCTAAGAACTTAATCTCATTTATAGTCCTGCTCATTTCGTGGTTGTTCTCACAGCTGAGTGATTGTGGGAAAGGGTGCTGTCATTTGGTTAGAGTTCTTCCCCACCACTTTCAACATTTTTTTCTTTTTCTTTTATTGCAAAAGTTTTGCCATTTATTAAAATTGCAAATTTAACACAATGAACATGCAAAGAATATAAAATAAACTTTTTCAAATCTACGTAAAAATTGTTAAAAAGAAAGAAATCTATTTTTGTCATTTTATGTCCATATAATACAACTGTAGATTAGCACCCCCATAAGTTAAATTTAATGGAAACAGAAGTCTCTAAATCCTCTTGATTGGAAATTGTGAGATTTTTAGATGACTGACTTGATTTCCATTTGTAAAGACTGGGTATGGGTCTGCTTAATAAAGATCCTTAGTGTGTTTCATGTTCTGCCTATGTAACAAAGAAGCAATTATTCAGTTCACTTTGATATTCCTTCACTGTTCTCCATGACTGTTGTGGGCACTGGTGTGGCTTGTCTCTACCAGGTTGATATCATGTTGGACTGAACTGACCCTCTGAAGGTGGCCCTTCCTGCAAAGGAAGTAGAGGGATCCAATAAGAGTTCCTAAGGGAACAACAGCCAGTGCCACAAAAGCTGCAGACAGGTCAGTTTTAGTTTGGATGTTGCAGCTGGGAGAAAAACCTCTTCACAGTGTATAATTCTCCTGTATAATTCTCAGTGCGTCTACAAAACAGGCAGCGCAGTAGGTACCACATAACAAATCTGCCCGTTCAAGCAAAAGGACCTGTAACAGGCCACAGAGCTCTTTGTGATCTGTTCGCATCTTAACTTTCAAATAGTTTCATTCTTGGTTAAAAGTTTAGGGTTGAAAAAGAGCACCTCAGAAAGCATGTAGGTGTGCGATGTCCTGCTTGTTGCAGACACATCAGAAGCAGGTACATCCACGTCACAAAGCCAGTGCTCCTTGGGACCCATGGCTGCCTATCTGTGTTTTTCAAGTTTTGTGTTTGTAGTTTGAGAATATACCGTATTTCTTCATATATATAAGACGGACATATTTTTCCAAAAATTTGGGGTCTAAAAACTGGATGCATCTTATACAGTGGTTGTAGATTTTTTTACTTGCATTTACCGCTTTTTCATGCTTGTTTTTGCACTCATTATTATAGATGAATAAAACTTGAGTTCAATAACTTTATGTAAAATTTTTTTTTTTCGTTCCAAAAATCAGGCCCCAGAATTAAGGTGCATCTTATACATGGGAGCATATTATACATGGGGAAATATGGTATATGTACTTACTTTGAGGATCTTTTTCAGTTCAGATGAGTTGTATGGACACATTTTTTTTTTGTGGTCTTTATTATGATGCAGTGCAGGTTGTGGCTTTGAAGGACTTTACATCCCAGTTGATCTGGTCGGCTGTAGCCATCAGATTCTCAGTTCAGCGTTGTCAGCACCTCGTTCAAACACAAGGCAGCCTCTGCCCACTTCCAGATAGGGCCATTGGAAATGTCTTTCAGGTACTCAGAATCATTGTTACACGATTGTTACCAATCATGTCATCTATTCGGAGGTGTCATCTTTCACAGAAATGATTTTAGCAAGGTTCTAATAATTTATGAGATACTGTTTTTTAATTATAAAAATAAGAGTACACCCTGGCCGGTTGGCTCAGCGGTAGAGCGTCGGCCTAGCGTGCGGAGGACCCGGGTTCGATTCCCGGCCAGGGCACATAGGAGAAGCGTCCATTTGCTTCTCCACCCCTCCGCCGCGCTTTCCTCTCTGCCTCTCTCTTCCCCTCCCGCAGCCAAGGCTCCATTGGAGCAGGGATGGCCCGGGCGCTGGGCATGGCTCTGTGGCCTCTGCCTCAGGCGCTAGAGTGGCTCTGGTCGCAATATGGCGACGCCCAGGACGGGCAGAGCATCGCCCCCTGGGGGGCAGAGCACCGCCCCTGGTGGGCGTGCCGGGTGGATCCCGGTCGGGCGCATGCGGGAGTCTGTCTGACTGTCTATCCCCGTTTCCAGCTTCAGAAAAATGAAAAAAAAAAAAAAAAAAAAAAAAAAAAAATAAGAGTACATGTTATAAAAGAAAGAACATAGAAGTATATCATCAGTACAAAGGGGAAATCCCTGTTAACTCACCCACCTCAAATTTGCAACAATTTTGGCATATATGTATTCTTCCAGGAGTATGTATTTACATATATAGATTTGGGTTTTTTACATAGATTTCTTTTTCCTTCTGCTACCTCATTGTCCAGCACTGTAGCAGTTACCTTCATTGTGCTGTTGAGTACACATTTCCTCGCTGTCTGAAAGAACATTCGTATGAAACATTTTGTAAGCTGAAATGGCATAAAATGAAGCAATTGCTATTAATTTATATGTAAACATTTTTGAGCATTCTCAGACTCAAAAAAACAACCTACCAACCTATACCAAATAACACATAAGACCTAAAATAACAATAACATCTGATAGAAGCAGCGCTGTTTTCGCTGCTCAGCGTAACAGCTCACTGCAAAACAAACCCTTTTGCTAGTTTTGCAAAAGTGAAAAATCCTCTTCGAATTTCTTTCAATTAGCAAGAACAGGTACTTATGTAGGTATTTTTGTATAAACAGAGTAGCTTATGCAAAGTGGCTTATATACAAGGAGAAAAAAGTTTAAAATAATTTCAAAAATTATTGATATATTCAGATGGCAATATTTTTAAGTTAAGTAAAACATTGTTAAAATTTATCTTATTTTAAAACATGGCTACTAGATATTTTAAAATGATATGTGTGTCTCACATTACTTTTCATTGGACAATACTGTAGTAGAACCTTAGCTTAGAACAGAAATCTGAGACGTGGAGTTCTCTTAGAATTTTACAAAGACCTCAAGTTACTTTTTATATGTACATGCCCTAAACTGAATAAATATAACTATACCTTAAAAGTGTCTTTTTTGACATATATGTATATGATAACCAATTTAGGAAATTCTTATTTCTCTCCATACCGCTGACTCCTCATGGTCTCTGGTTTTTGGGAAATAAAATGTTGGTAAGCAGGAAGAAGGAAGCTTCTTTCCAGCGGACACGGCAGTGCATGGGCGGGGGCACTTCCTGGACCTTTGCGTCTCCAGAGAGGAGTCTGGTCCACAGCGGCAGCGGCTGCATACACTCCTTCCTCTCTGGTACTTTTCCTAAGAGGGGACATCTGTCTTCACTTCAGTATTAATCTAGATGTATATGATGTGAGTGATATTTTCATTATTAGATACAGTTTTAAGGCAATTCAGAATTGGCATTGAAAGATCTCAGGCTGGTAATTTGACAGTACAAATAAAGTAGTTGGTGAATGATACACTTTTAACAAATTACAGTGGGTTTCAAGTTTAATTACATCGTTTTACTGCTCCTTTGAGCGGCTTTCCTCAGTCAGAAATGAGTGGGATTGTAGGCAATATGTGGGGCACTGCTCAAAGCAGCATGTGGGATTCAACTCGCATATAGAATTAGAAAGAACAAAACCTGTCAGTCTAGCTCAGGGGCCCCCAAACTTTTTACACAAGGGGCCAGTTCACTGTCCTTCAGACCGTTGGAGGGCTGGACTAGAAAAAAAACTATGAACAAATCCCTATGCACACTGCACATATCTTATTTTAAAGTAAAAAAACAAAACGGGAACAAATGCAATATTTAAAATAAAGAACAAGTAAATTTAAATCAACAAACTGACCAGTATTTCAATGGGAACTATGGGCCTGCTTTTGGCTAATGAGATGGTCAATGTCCAGTTCCATATTTGTCACTGCTAGCCGTAACAAGTGATATGACGTGCTTCCGGAGCCATGACGCGTGCATCCCACGTCACCGGAAGTAGTACTGTACGTGAGCGACACCACGCTTTGCAGCGCCACCACATACAGTACTCCAGGAGCACAGGATGCGGATGACCACCAATGAAAGAGGTGTCCCTTCCGGAAGTGCAGCGGGGGCCGGATAAATGGCCTCAGGGGGCCACATGCGGCCCGCGGGCCGTAGTTTGAGGACCCCTGGTCTAGATAGCTGTACTTCAGACCTTAAAACTAGAGCTTGAACGAGGTGGCAGCTGAGTGCAGAATTGATTCCCTGGCTTCACAAGCCAGAACAGGTGGTTTTGGAGTGCCTGCTTAGTGAGTTTGCTGCCCAGACCCATGGCAAATTGACATTTTGTTTTTAATCAGCATTGATACCCCCCCTTTTCATGAGTGCTTTTCTTGTTGACAGATTCTGAATTTGTTGCATATTCTGGGATGTGGCCCAGTAAGACCTGATTTTTGGTATAATCTTGTTTATTGACATTGTTGAGTTTTGTCCAAGTATAAGGCCGAGTTGCTATAAGTAGGCCTTAGTAAAGAATGGAAACTTCAGAAATTGACTGGCATAAATTCTGGAGACAACTTAGGCATTTTTATTGGGCACTTTCTTAAACGATCTGGTGTCTGAAGTTGATTTACGTTTTACAGATAATCATGAGGGTTTATAGGCTCTTTAACCCACTTCTGGCCCTACTATTCATTAGCTACATAGCCTTGGGCAAATTACTTAAATTCTCTCAACCATCTCATCTATAAAGGGGTATAATAAGAACAGTAGTAATACCTACCCCTTAAGGTTCTTTTGAGAATTAAGAACTAGTACCTTTGATGCATTAGAACAGTGTAGGGTATAGTAAGTGCTTAGAATCTTGCACTTCAATATAAAATATCTATTTGGACTAACAAAAATTTGAAACAGGAAGAAAGAAAAACGGTACAGTCATCTACAGTGAAAAGTGTCTTACTCATATGTCCCGTCATTAGTAGTTTTTCAGCTGTTGGCAATATATTCTTTCTGGATATGGTTTAAGTCCTCTTAGGTCCTTGCTCAGTAGAGTTCAGTTCTGCCCCATTGTTTCTCAAATGAAGTTCAGAGACCTTTGTCCCTGAGGCCGGCTTCCTCTCTGGCCTCCTCTCTCAGGGTCCAGCTCTGCATGTTCTTACCTTCTAGCCAAATTATACCAAACTGTACTACTCACTGCTCTCCAAATATAACAAATTACTGAATTTTATACATTCTCTAAGTCTTCTGAATCTGCTACTCTAAACCAAAATATACATTAATATGCAACTTAATAAAATAGACATATAGGAAAGGTGAGGTGTGATAAATGCCTTTTTCTTTTTAATTCCTGTTGTATGAGAATGAGACAAGTTAGAAACTATCAGTTCATCAGTTGAATTTTCCAGGATTTTTAAAAATCTAATTATCAAGCATTGTTTTTAGCAATGCTGTTTTGCATCAGAGTAACTCCAGGAAGTGAGTGTTCCATAAGGTCCATAAATAACATAAGTTGCATTGTTAACGTTTCTGTTCAAAATCATGGCAGTCCTGAAACAGCAGCTGTAGAGTTTCTTTTTCATTAGATTTGAGATTCCATCTTTCCTTGATAGGATCTTCAAAGAGGGCCATCATGTCTCTGCCAAGTCATTCTGTGCAGTGTCAGAGTTACAAATCATCAAAACCGCTGGCTCTCCCTGTTTGCTCCACTCCTGCTCTTGCTGTTGACAGGGAGGTGGGTGGTTGTCTCCCAGCCCTTGAAAGGTCCATGGTCCCGTGTCGAGGATATATGCCTTCTCCCTTTCTGGCCTGTACTTTGTCGCCACCTTCATCTTCCAAAGGCCCAGCTATACTCGGCACCTCTTCTTCCTTGTCCTCTCTAGGGATGGTGGCAGGAAGGGCAAAGGGAACTGTTTGCAAGACAGTGCCAGGCCTTGCACTATCATCTTATTAATCACAACGGGCTTCTGGGGTAGCTGATGACATTCCTGTTTCATAGATGAAGAAAATGTAATTTCTCTTCATGGTCTACTTCCTGCCTGCTTTGAAACCTAGACAGGCTAGAAGGGTTTCTCCAAACCTGGCAATGGGATTGCTACCAAGAGCTGATGGTATGCCTGGTAGGGACGACCAAATTAAAGTCCTCTGGCATTACGGGGACTTGCTTGAAGATCTCTTCCAGTGTTACATACCTGTGGATTAGGAGGCCAGCAAAATCTGGCTTTGGCTAAAGTCGTCTTACTATGACTAATAATCTAATAAGGTCCTTTTTCATTCATCTGTTAGTTGACTATAGAATTTAAATTCATAAATTATTTTAAGAAAAAACAAAAGTTGCCTGACCAGGTGGTGGCGCAGTGGATAAAGCGTAAGACTGGGACGCGGAGGACCCAGGTTTGCAACCTCGAGGTCGTTGGCTTGAGCATGGGCTCATCCAGCTTGAGCGTGGGACCATAGATATCCCAAGGTCACTGGTTTGAGTCTGAGGTCACTGGCTTGAGCAAGGGGTCACTCACTCTGCTATAATCCTCCAACCTCCCGTCAAGGCACATGAGAAAGCAGTCATTGAACAACTAAGGAGACAAAGGAGCCGCAATGGAGAGTAGATGCTTCTCATCTCTCTCCCTTCCCGTCTATATGTCCCTATCTGTCCCTCTCTGTCTCTTTCTGTCACAAAAAAAACCGCCAAAAGTTGAGTGTTTGCATTTGTTTTTTATTTCTCTTCCTCACCTAGAAACGGTGGAAAGAACTTTCTAAAGAAGACTTATGTCCTGCTTTTGATCATTCACCATCCAAAATAACGACTGAAAAATACAATGGGAACAGGATAGGACTAGAAGAAGAAAAACTGACAGCTGACAGATATACAGGACTGTCCTCCAAAATGCAAGATGCTATGGAGGAGCACAGTGAGAGGTAAGAATAACATGTTTGACGAGATGAGACTGTATTGTAATGAGGTCAGGAGATGCGAACTAATATAGGCCCTTTGTTGAATTAATGTAACCATTTGTTTATTATCTGAGGGTATTTAAAAAGTATTTGATGACATCATTGATCTCAAAGAGTTTTCAGTCCTAATAAGCCAGCACTTGTAAACAGACACCAGTTGGAAATAGTTTCATAAAATACTAATTGAGTACAAAAGTTAATATCTACAATTAGATGCTAAAATACATAGCATGGTACAGAAAATAAATGGTATGAATACCTGATGTTTTTACAATTATGTAGTGTTTGTACTATAGTTATATGTAATTGGTAATATGGCTTTTATAAAATTATAAACTGTTTAATTGAGTATTAAAGTTTAATTCCATTATTGGGTAAATAAAATGACACGTCATTCGGATCCTTCCCCTCTGCATCTGCATTGCGGGAAGGACTCTCGTTAGACAGGTGTGGGCAGTAGCCCGCTGTGTGTGCCGCCATGAGGGGTTTCCATGCCCTTCCACAGGCAGGGGCCGCAGGAGCCATTCCCAGCCCCGCTGTGGCCTGTACTGGGTAGACATACGGAAAACCTGGCCAGGTTCCACTTCGCATGTTCTTACATGGGGTATAGTTTCCTTAGGCCCAGCTGTGTCAAAAAAAGATTTTATTGAATCAAAGAATAGTCCTTACCGCTCTGGAATTGCGTTCTTAAAGTAAGTAATGGCATCCCTTGATATTTATACTCATTCTATTCCTGAAAACATGCATATATAGTGCATTTTTGGAAAGCCAGAGCCACTTTTTTTAGGGGGGAGGGCTTTTTTTGCTTTTCTCTTTAGAAAGTTAAATTTAATGGGGTGACATTGATCAATAAGAGTACATACGTTTCAGGTAAACATTTCTATAGCATTTGTCCCTCTTTACTCCGCCCCCCCCCCCCAGCCCTCTTTCTGGGGACCGCTTCACTTTTATCTGTGTCCGTGAGTGTCAGATGGGAAAATGGTGTTTGTTCTCAGCCCAGCCAAAACCATAACTGATTTTCCCCAAATCATAAAATTCTCTTAAACACCTGTAAAACCAGGTATGTAATGCATAACACTGTGTGAACTGCTATTGGGTAAATGACAATACTGGATAAAAAAATAGGTTTTTACATACTGCAACGTTAAAGATTCCATCAAAATCAGAACCTGGTTTGTGGTGGACCCAGGCTCCGCAGAAGCAAATGTAGGGACCCATGAAAGGCTCTCTCCTCGGGTGGAAACGCTGTATTCTTTCATATTTTTTAATGAATTTTTTTTTTAGAGAGGAAGGGAGAGATATAAATATAAATTTGCTACTCCGGTTACTTATGTATTCAGTGGTTCATTCTTGTATATCCCCTGATGAGGGATCAAACTTACAATCTTGGCAAATATTCAGGATATGAATGTATCCAAATAACATTCTAACCAACTGAGCTACCCAGGCAGGTCTCATATTTTTTACATATGTTTTGCCTGCACTTCAACATAAATTTTTTTTCCACTGGCAGATACACACATATTTGGTACAGTGAACTTTCAATTTAGAGAGTGAATTCTGGATAATAATTTTTGCATGTCAGTATAGCAAATATTCAGATAGTGTTCAGACAGTCAGAGCTACCTGTGTATATAACAAATAAAAGTTAAAAAGACATTAGAGGCCCTGGCCGGCTTGCTAAGTGGCTCGAGCATTGGCCCAGCATGCGGACGTCCCAGGTTCAATTCCTGGTCAGGTTACACATAAAAATTGACCATCTTCTTCTCTTCCCCTCTCTCTCTCTCTTCTCTCTCTTTCCCTCTCACAGTCAGTGGCTAAATCTCTCAGTCAGTTTGAGCATTGGCCTCAGGCACTGAGGATAGCTCGGTTGGTTTGAGCATCAGCCCCAGATGAGGGTTGCTGGGTAGATCCCAGTCAGGGCACATCCAAGAGTCTGTCTCGCATAGTGATCTCCTCTCTTCTTACTTAAAAATAAATTAATAAAATAAAATAAGGCAATAGAAATTACCATAGAGCATACAGATATAAGCAAAATAAAGTCTCAAAGTTGCTAATATATTATAAAACAAGAACCCAAATGAGCACATAAATCATTTGCAATAAATTAAATGCCATAAAAATAGAAGGGCTGTAGGAGATGAGAGGAGGGAGTTCAGTTGAAGTATAGAATTGAAATGAGAGGACCAGAGAGGAAAGGTTTCTAGGTGGGAGGGGAACCTATTCAGAGAACAGCAAAAACCCATTTGGACAAGAACTGAGTTGTGGATAGCAGAATATTAGAAATGTTTTGCTTGGACAGGTGTTCTGTTGGGTATATACGGACCTAGGAGGGCAGTTGCCGGGCCATGCAGTATGTTTCACGTCTCAGGACCTGCCACTTTTCCACAGCAGCTCCATCATCTTATATCCCCACCAGTGGTGTCTGAAGGTTACAGTATTCAAAAGAAATTTTACAGTGATAAAATCATCTACTATATAGTCTATATTCATTTTTTTCTAGTTGTCAAAAAATCCACATAACTTTGAGATTTAATCTACATACCATTAAGTATATTCATTTAAAGTGTACAGTTCTACAGATTCAGTATCTTTACAGGGTTGTACAGCCATCACCGTAATCTAGTTTTGCAACATTTTCATGATCCCAATATTTATAGCTGTTTTTTTTTTTTTTACTCACTGTCTAATTGAGGGTCATGCATAGTATTGCTTACCGTGATTCTTTAGACTCCTTTAATATGGAATTTTTCACCACATTCTTTTCCTTGCTTGACGTTGGCATTTTTGTAGTTTCTAGACTAGTTGCCTTTTATACTGTCGCAATCTGGATTCTTCTGATTGTTTCTAATTATTAGATTCAGGCTAAACATTTTGGCTAGGAAAAAGTTGGTTCTTAAAGTTGTAGTCGACGCTGAAAAGGCATTCAAGATTTTTAATCAAGCTGCATGATCAGAGCTATGCTCTAGGAAAATCACAAGGTGATGTTTAATTTAGAGATAGGGAGACTGGTTAGGTTTCTGCTGTAATATAGACAATAGTAATTTACATGTTGCCACTGGCCATTAGTCCTCGGACCAGAGAGCTTTCATTGGAGCAAAAATTCTGTATTGTATAAGAAAGTGGGAGCTAGAAATCTGTATGGACAGAATAAGAGGTACTCCTACGACAGAATATTCATGGATATAGTACCAATGGCTTTTATCAGGGGCCTTTATCAGAAATCAGATGTAAACGCAGAGGGGATCAGATGCTAGGGGGCCCGAGTGTCTCCCCACTTCTGTCTGGTTAGCAAAGAAAGAAGAAAACTGACAGTCACCAGTCCACAGTTCAAAAAAGAAAGCACCATGCTTGTTATCAAGTCCTACTAAACTGTACTAGTGCCCTGGCCAGGTGCCTCAGTGGATAAAGCATCATCCTGCATGCCAGAGGTTGCCGGTTCAATCCCCGGTCAGGGCACTTACAAGAAAGCAACCAATGAGTACACAACGAAGTGGAACAGAGAATTGATACTTTTCTCTCTCTCTCTCTTTCTCTTTTTCTCTCTCTCTCTCAAATCATTTGAACAATTAAAATAAATAAGTAAACGAACTGTACTGGGAAATTCCAGTACTGGATAATTCACTGAATTATCAGAATACATCTCTGGACTGTTTAGAATACTGAGTCTTTTTATCCTCCCTTTTTGAGAATTTTTATAAGAGTTTATTTGAGCCAATTTTTAAATTTAATTTCAGTGTTTGAATGAGTTGAAAATGGGGGGGCAGATATTTGTTTTGGGGTGCTCGGTATTAGAGTGATTAAGTCCTGCCAAGCACTTCTTATCATTTGTTTTTATTTCTCTTTAGTGTTCTGCGGAAACGAATTCGAGAAGACAGAAAAGCTCACACGGCTCAGAAGGTGCAGCAGATGAAACAGAGGCTAAATGAGACTGAACGAAAAAGAAAAAGGTGGTTATATTGGCAACCTATTCTCACTAAGCTGGGGTTTGTGTCAGTCATTTTGGTTGGCGCTTTTGTTGGCTGGACACTGTTCTTTCAGCAAAATGTCCTGTGAATAAAACACTTTGCCCAGCAAGCTTCTGCACTAATAGCTGACAGTGTTGCGTTAATCACAAGGGTGTTTCCTGTTAGCAAGTTCCTCTTACCCCGTACACAGAGCAGTAGAATAGACTCGACCAGATACATGAGATACTCACCGTAGCCCCGTCTCTTGGGGTGCCACCCCCAATTGTCAACAGCGACCTAAAATAATAAAGACTTGAATGCCTGTGAAAACCTGGTACATTTTGCAACTGTATATTCATACATGTTTAGCGTAATATATTATTGACCAGATTGAGAAATATCCTTTATCACAAGGATTTGTTTTTGAGGCTATGACTGGATTTTAACCTGCACTTGATACAAGCAATAAATATCATGGTTTTATCTACATTATTATTGAAAAGAAAATGATCTTTAATGTTGTAATGTATAATGTACTATTGACATAAGCATCAATAATTTATATTCTTAACCATGTCAGGGTAAATATATTTTATAAGTACCTATTTAATCTTACTTTTGTAGTTAAATGTACTTTTTTAAAGAGCTCAATTTGAAAAATCTGTTACCATAAAAAACTTGTATGTGGATTCAATTGTACTGGATACATTTTCATAAAGAGAGGTTTGATACGAGCAATTAGAACTCTGAGTAACCTTTTTTTTTTTACTGTATTACATTTCTTTCACGTTTTACAGTTATCCCAATTTTAAAAAGAAAAAAAAAATGTTTCCTAAAATACCTTTGAAAGTAAAGTCTCCTTACTGACATAGTTAGGTAACAGTTGGTCAAGACTTTGTAAAGAAATTGGTTTCTGTAAAGCCCGTAATTCACACTCTTGATCGTTCATGAAGATTTCGGTGTAACTCCCGAACTTAGAGCAGGGTTAAACCATGATGTCGGGAATAAGGAAGGAGCAGCATCTTACTGCCATGATGTCAGTTTACTGGTTGAAGTTTTGAAGTAAAAATATTTTCAAGTTCTTTCTACGTTAATAAATAGTATGATGTACAAGCTTTACCTTGTCCCTTTAACTTCTTGATGGGTACTTTTAAAGTATGTTGTTTAATGAGTTTAACTACTGGTTTGACTGGTAGCTTTCTTCAGACTTCAGCATTCCATTAAGTGTTCAACTTATTTAACTTAAACTTGAAATAGTTATTATAAATTTAATTGCAGAAATAATGAAATAGCATTATTTCCAATGTCTTTGAACTTTGCTCACTGGATTTCTAAGAGGTCCCCGAGAAGTGGTAGGAAAGTCACCAAGCTACCGACCTTTACTTTCAACCAGACCGTCTCTTTATCTATTTTATATACTACAAATAGATTTCTGCATGAGGTTTAATTATTTTAAGAAGTCAGTTATAATTTAAAACAGTTTGAAAACTACTGGTACAGATAGATGTTTGAATTGATTTGAATAGCTTTCTTGAATGTGTTAACTTGTGCTGCAAGTGTGAAAGCAGGATGGAGGTGGTACTATATGTTAAATAAATTTCTGCCTGTGTCCTAATTCAGTAGTACTGTGTCCTGTAACCTTTAAGTGGAATGGAGGTAAGAAGGACATTTCTTATGTCTGTCTGCATTAAATCTGTGTTCAGGCACCAAAAACTTTTCTTTCCAATTTGTCTTGCTTAACTAAAATACAGTATATTATTCTGCAACTCAAATGTGGCTAGACCATATTAAATTTCCAATTGAAGATAGCCTTGCTTTAAACAAAAAGTCAAGACTTCTCATAGAAAACAGATGCAGGTAATGATGCGCATCACCCCGTCGCAGGTGCGTGTGCTTCATTGGATTCAGCATTGCAGCTTTGCTTTTTGTCTGCTTCTGGGCGGTGTTCGTTCTATTTTTAATGTTATAGTCGATGTTGTAAACATTTCTTGATGAACTTCTGCAAATGTCAGTCATCTTGCTGCCTCCAAGCACATCCTTGAGATAGTATGTTAAGTTGTTACCAAAGGAATATCTTTGGTGGGTGCCATGTACTAATTATTGAGAATATCTGGCAACATGCTGTGGTGCCTGAGGATGTCCTCCTGGCCCTTTATTAAATAAGAAGGACACAGATGTGGCTCCTGCCATCTCAGGTAGCAGCCAGAGGAAAAAGCGACTCATCCATGGGGAAAGATTTTACGTCTTTACAAAATTTGGCTATCCTTAGGTCTTCATAATACTTTCTGATTACAACAGATTTTCAGTTAGTTGTGTAATTTGACTTCCATGGAGTAGTCGTATTTTTAATAGGTTAAGGAAGAAACAATGATATTTTTCATGTCAGAGGCTTTATTATTTACGTTAAGAAAAGCATATTTACATTACTATCCAGTTCATTTTTGTTTATATACTGCTCACAAAAATTAGGGGATATTTCAACATGAATATGAAGCTATAAATATCTTCTCATTTTTGTGAGCTGTACATTTATCCCTGGTGACAAACTGACAGCAGCCTTTGCTTGAATGCCATCTTCTCTGGCTATACGGTACTTGTTTCCAAGTGTAACCAAGTAGTTTATGCTGTCCTATCCTGATTCTTATCTCTGCTTGCACACATGTAATATGTAAAAAGTGATTCTCCATATTTATTTTATCCATATGTAAAATTAAAATAATAACCTTTCCCTGAATTCTGAAAGGGTTAAACATGTAATATGTTCAAAGGTATAGAGAACTTTAGAACAATATAAAGACTATTCATCAGATGTAGGGAATATTTTATGTATTTTCTCTCTTGTTTTCTTCTTCTTCTGTCTTTTGGGTTCACTTCACTGTATATTAACATTTACCAAGGGATGAATAAGAAAAGAGAAAGGAAGTAAAAAAACTTAATTTTTTTTAATTAGCTCTGCTTAGTAGGTATATCAGAGGAAGGAGTTGTAACTCATAAATTAATTTTATGTACACTTGTTATAAATAAACTAGAATTGATGGTGTGAATCAAAAAGTACATATTGGTTTAAAAAGTAGTTTAGGACGTGAGGCAGTCCTTCAGATTTAATACCAATCCCTTCTTTGCTTTCAGCACAAATCAAAGTGATGGTTGCTGCCATTTATTGATCGTTTACTGTGCGCTAAGTACTTTTCATGTTATTTATACTATTTAATCCTCACAGCAAGCTTTTGAGGTAGGTGGTCTTATTATTAAGCTATAATCAGCTGAGACTTGACATTTCTACATTCTTTAATGGTGCTATCATTGAAAAGTCTCATGTACAGTATGTTTTAGAATTAGGTAACTGTCAAAGAAAGACCTTGGGCAAGTCATTTCCCTCTTAGAAAAACATCTCTGACTAGATTCTGTATCAGTAGACACAGGCCAAAATCTGATTATATTAGAAATATTTTTATTGACCATTGTTTATTTTAATGAGTACCTACGTTCCAAAATGCCTGCCTTTTTATTGTACAGATTTTTAAATCTTATCTGTCCTTGAGTTTTGCTTTCAGATACAGATCTTACAGAGATTTTTATTTTACGTAGTCTGTTGTAACCCTAATGCTTATTACGTCATCCATGTCTTCGTGTGTTTAGGCGGAAGTCTGGGAATCACAATTTCTGTCAACAGTTTTCTATTTGTTTTCTTCCAGCCAGTCCACATGGGTTTGTCAGTAGGGTAGAGAGTGTGGGCCTCCCAGTCGCTGCACACCAGCAGAGGGTGGGGTGGCTGAGGCTAGGACTTGGTGCGTTGATCCTGGTCTGGAATTAAGTACAATAGCAGAAATGTCTGTGCTGTGTTCCTGTGTTCTCATTTCCACATTAATTGCTAATTAAGTCCCTTTTACTTTAAGAAGGCTTTGTTTGGCTTTGACTTAATTAGATAGTAGGAGAACAAAATCTTAATAAATTTTTTTGAAAAATGAAAATATTTTTCCACATAATGAAATGAAGTTCTCCCAACTTAAAATGCAGGTCTTGGTCATTCTTTATTATGATTTATTCTGGAGTTGACCTGTATTTTTCATCTTTTTCCCTAGTTCATTTGTTTGGATTTGATTTCCTTTTTACTTACACCTAAACTCAAAACACTGGTATTAGACAACAGGACCAGCAGTCCCTACAGCAGGGGATATGTTAGAAGTCCCAGCCATCCTTGTTTTATTGAAGATGTATAAGTGATAACATGCCTTGGTGGCGAGAAACTCAGGCTGTCAGCTCCGCAGTGTCTATTCCATCCAGGGATCCTCAGTCCAGACATTGTATGCTGGTTATATAGTCCGTGTACCTGACCATAATGTAGCCATTTCATTGTTCATCCAGATTTGAGAATTTAAGCTTTTAAGATTTGGAAATTTTATGTTACTCACTTTTAGGCAGTGTTTTAAAGAAAAAACTTCTAGGAAAATGGTGTGTTTGGCTATTTCATTTTTCCCTCCATAGTAGGAATATTCACCATGTTCAGACTCTCCAAGAACATCATTGAGCACTTACTTCTGCACAAGTGTTTTCCGTCAACACTCTTCAGAGAAAGCATTATCTCCTTTGGCTACTGGATTCTAGAAACTTCTTTCAGGAGAGTTTTTCCTCACAGTCAATGCTGATCCTTTTCTTATATTGTATGCTATTTACCCCATAGAGCGTTGCCAAGTGTGAGCAGCAGATAGACAAGAGGCCAGTGTTTGGTAACAGCCGGAGCAAGCTGACAGTGAAGGAGCTCTGACCATCTCTGTGCAGTTTGTTGGGAGAATGAAAAGCTTAATCTTTGGAACTCTTTCTGTTTTAGTTTATAATTTGGACTGGAATATGAGAATTATGGCATTTAGTGAGGATATTACTTACAGAGTCTATTTTAATATGTCTGGTTTTCTATTACACAGTATGTTTTAGGGAGCTAGAAGAATTGCTTGGGATCTTTTTCTTTTTAATAGAGATTATTTCTTAAATAAAACCCAATTTTTTATTTGTTTTTTGGGGGGTTTTTTGACAGAGACAATGAAAGTCAGAGGGACAGATAGGGACAGACAGGAAGGGAGAGAGATGAGAAGCATCAATTTTTCATTGTGGCTCCTTAGTTATTCATTGATTGCTTTCTCATATGTGCCTTGACCTGGCGGCTTCAGCAGAGCGAGTGACCCCTTGCTCAAGCCTGCGACCCTGTGCTCAAGCCAAAGGAGCCTGTGCTCAAGCCAGTGACTTCGGGGTTTCCCATCCAAGTACTAACAGGCCCAACCCTGCTTAGCTTCTGAGATCAGACGAGATCGGGTGCGTTCAGGGTGGTATGGCCGTAGACAACTTCGGGGTTTCAAACCTGGGTCCTCCGGGTCCCAGTCCGATGCTCTATCCACTGCTCCATTGTCTGGTCAGGCTCAGTTTTTTTATTGGTGGCAGTATGTGAGAGCCGCTTCTCCACAGACAGCACCTAAGCAAAGGCTAATTCCAGTTGATTTATTTGAACCCATTTTACTTTTGTTAAATAAGACAGCAAAAACTGGTTCGGGTGACTATGTTTTTTTCCTAAAATGAAGCCCATTTGTCTTTTCAGTCTTGCACATAAATACAGTTTTTTTTAAATAGGTAACTCTCCCAGTCATTTCATCATATTTTCTTTTCCCCCATATTCCCAGGAAAAAAAAAGTGAATTTTTAAAAATTCACTGTTTCTTTTAGTTGTTGTAGATGGTAGTTCTCCTTGATAAATGTGTCTTTAATGTCCTGCGAGGGAAGACAACAAGTGTATATTGGATTATCTGCAGTTCTGCCAGTCGGTTTAAATATAGAACTTAAATTCAATCCCCATAATACCTCTCTGGGTTCATCACATCACCCGTGTTCAGTAATAAAAGTCAGAGGATGGGTATCCGGTTCAAGATTGCATAGCTAGTGCAGACAGCAAGACTCGGGCTCCAGTCTTCACAACCCCATTGGCTCCAGACCTCATTCTTTTCCGTGATGTCACACTGACTGGTTTTTTGTATTTGTTTTTGGTTTTGTTTTAATAATGTGAGAGGCAAGGAGGCAGAGACAGACTCCAGCGCACGCCCTGACCGGAATCTACCGGGCAGGCCCACTAGGGGTGATTCTCTGCCCATCCGGGATGTTGCTCCGTTGCTCACAACCAAGCCATTTTAGCATCTGAGGCAGAGACCACGGAGCCATCCTCAGTGCTTGGGCCAACTCAAACAGCTTGAGCCATGGCTGTGTGAGTAGGAGGAGAGAGAGAGAGAGAGAGAAGAGGGGTGGAGAAGCAGATAGTCGCTTCTTCTGTGTGCCCTGACCGGGAGTCAAACCTGGGACTTCCAAATGGCAGGCAGCACTCTGCCGCTGAGCGAAATTGCCAAGGCCGCACTGACTCTGTTTTTATGCAATATTTAAACCATATATTTAAATGAAAAAATGTTAGACAACTCCTTTTCCTTGTTAAAATATAAAGTAAACCCTCTATTTCTAGGTGAAACGAAGTTTTCCTCCAAAGCACTTGTGGAACAGTTTGAACTCCCACTGGACCAGAGAAATACTGGAGCGTCAAAATATTCACTAAACCATTAGTTCACTCACTTTCATTGGATTAAGACAGCAGTTTTATGCATAGAAAATAAACAGAATTTTGTAGCAGTTAGAATCAACAAGTACCTTGCCTTCAGCCACTTGGGTTCAGGGTTCTGTCAAACCCTGCAATAAGCAGCTGTAGGAGTTTTTGTGACCCACAGACATCTAATACTAATGAGAGTTTTTTCTTTCCTTTTTTTTTTTTTTTTTTTTTTTTTTTTGTATTTTTCCCAAGTTAGAAGCAGGGAGGCAGTCAGACTCGTGCATGCACTGACTGGGATCCACCCAGTATGCCCACTAGAGGGTGATGCTCTGCCCATCTGGGGTATTGCTACGTTGTGGCCGGATCCACTCTAGCACCTGAGGCGGAGACTATGGAGCTGTCCCCAGCACCCAAGCCAACTTTGCTCCAATGGTGCCTTGGCTGCAGGAGGGCAAGAGAGACAGAGAGGAAGGAGAGGGGGAGGGGTGGAGAAGCAGATGGGTGCTTCTTCTGTGTGCCCTGACGGAGAATCGAACTGAGACTTCCACACGCCGGGCTGATGCTCTACCGCTGAGCCAACCGGCCAGGGCCGAGAGTGTTTTCTTGATGACTTGGCATTCCTCTGTCAATGCTGGAAAATCAGAGAAAAGGGTGCCAGAACACCAAGGTGCTTGGTGCTGTTCTTTCCTTCAGTAGAAAGGGCCAGTAGCCAGGAAGAAGCTCAGTTCATTGTATTTTGGGGGGTTTTGACTGAATGTTTTGGATAACTTTGTGGATGTGGTTTATATATTTCCTATTTATGTATATGGAGATACAATAATGACAAGTATTTAGATATGAGGGACTTGTTGTAGTGGGGGAAGAATGGGAATACATTTATCTCAAAAGTTTGGCTATTTGCAAACATTGTGAAACAACATCAAAAACTCAACTGCCCTTAAAATAGTTATTTCATCTGTCTATTGCATGTTGAAATTCATTTATCTTTACTTTTGGCATTAAAATACAATAAATCTCTCAATTACTTTAGTCTGTGTTTTCTTTTATGTTGTTAGTAACTAAGTTGTGTCACTTCAGTTCTCTATTGCTATAATCAGTAGTATTACCCTTCAGGACAAAAAGCATGCTGCTCACAGCCAAGTTTATGTGCAGACATTACACTCAATATTTTTAGCAGTATGATACAGTGGAAATCCAAATGGGATTAGACTTTTGAGTTGAATGCCAAAGTATTGGTAAGTCTAGCACATAACATTCAATCTTGCTAAACTATTGTGGGTATATTTTCTTTAAACTTGTCTGTCAGTATTTCACATAGAGGTCATTTCTTGAGTCCTACAGGATGACCTAAAAAATTCATAGTTAGTAATTCTTGAAAAACAATGTGAGTTATGGTGCTTTAACATGTGTCTACCTCACACCACCAATTCTGTTTGAAAATCTAGCACTTAAGCAGTTTTACCAAGATAATGGTAAAGCATTTAGTGTGGTTGAATGTGATACATTGGAATGCTTTTTGGTTGCCTTTTTAGTTTCATTGTTAGTCCATAAGTTTGTGTGTATCTGTGTACGTCTGTGTGTTTGGTAAATATGGATTGAACAGATGACTTCTTATTTTATGTTTTAGGCCAAGACTGACAGACACCTAAATATTCATGACTTGAGAATATTCTGCAGCTATAAATTTTGAACCAGTGGTGTGCAAAGCAAGACCTGAAGCCCACTCCGGAAACTAATGTGAGGCTTGATAAGCCTGTAGATTGCCTCACATTTGTCTGTTTACAAAGTAAACTTTACATCCAGGGAGAGAAGAGAACCACCAGCAGAAGACTTTGCAGAGCTCTCTAATTTGACGTATTGTTAAGTTTTTTAATGCGTGTATGAAATGTGGAAAGATGTAAACAAATAAATTAGAAGAGACCACTTTGTATTGTACTGCCATTCCAACTGTATTTTTATACTTTTGGCAGCATTAAATATTTTTATTAAATAGACTATGTTGGTTTGTATGCATTATCTTAGGACAGCTCTACTTCAAATAATGTTTTTTTAAGAATTTACTCAAATTTTTATACGTAACAAATGACATTGAAATTGAAATTGGTTCATAACACCGCTTGCTTGCTTCTTAATAATTTTGTTACCCCTCAATAATCTTTCTATCAGTATAGATAAAGTAAAAACAATAAAAAGTTATATTCTTTTGTTGCTTAGAAAAATATGATTACGGATAATGATGTTAATTTCAAATAACTACAGCAACCCAATGCAGTTATTAAAATCACAGGGTTATTTATCTAACAGTATTGTTAGATGTTTTGCTTTCCCCAAACATTTCCTGTTGTAGAGACCAACAGTTCTTTCCTGTGTGAGGCTTTTGGATTATGTATCCAGTCAGTTGTTAGGTTGTTGGTGATCTTCTTGTCTAAATATACTCAAGCCTCTGTATCACACAAGCATCACCTTAGTAATATAATGACTCATAATTGTTTTTGTTTTGCCAACTGTGAAAGTTTTATAATAACTGTTCATTGAACATCTCTATTTCATCTTTTAAAAATTGAATAACCCTGTATTTATTTTACTTTGTTTTCCAGGGTTCTTATAGGTCTGTTTTAGGATTAAGAAGCTATCACCCCTATAAAATTTTTCCTAATAAGCAAAGCATGTAAAGTTTATTATACCACAAAGCAGTTCAGCAAAGATATTCCTATTGTGTTGATAAAGCTTGAAAGAGTTATCTGCAATCAACTTCTATTTTTTTTCTTACCATATTTCCCCACTAGTATCTGACTTCTCTTGTATCTGGAAATGACCCAGAAAGGTCATCTTAGCTCACACTGTAGCCCAGGGGTAGTCAACCTTTTTATACCTACCGCCCACTTTGTATCTCTGTTAGTAAAATTTTCTAACCGCCCACCGGTTCCACAGTAATAGTGATTTATAAAGTAGGGAAGTAACTTTACTTTATAAAATTTATAAAGCAGAGTTACAGCAAGTTAAAGCATATAATAATAATGACTTACCAAGTACTTTTGTCAGATTTTTGCTAAGTTTGGCAGAATAAGTCTTTATAAAACAACTTACTATAGTTAAATCTATCTTTTTATTTATACTTTGGTAGCTCCGCTACCGCCCACCATGAAAGCTGGAACACCCACTAGTGGGTGGTAGGGACCAGGTTGACTACCACTGCCTAGCCAGATACAGCTGAAACTCATTTCTACCTTATATGACTAGATGGTGATACTAGAATTCCTTCTTTGAAGCTTCCTTTTTTTCAGAATCTTTTTTTTTTCCTCCAAAGATTTTATTTATTGATTTGAGAGAAAGGGAGGGACAAAGGAGTGGGAAGCATCAACTCATAATAGTTGCTTCTTATTTGTGCCTGACCAGGCAAGCCCGGGGTTTCAAACCTGTGACCTCCAGCTTTCCAGGTCAACACTTTATCCACTGCTCCATCACAGGCCAGACAAAGCTTTCCTAAGACTCAGACCTCTCTCTGGGTTGTCTACATCCATCCTTTGCCTCTTTCTCTCTTCCTCTTTCTCTCTTTCTCTGTGATAAGAGCACTTAACATGAGATCTGTCCTCTTTAATAAAGTGCTAATATCTCTTTGATATCCTGATTTTGGACTTTTTTTTTTATAAATACCTAGAAATAGGTATTTATAAAAATTTTAAGTATATATTATTGTTAACAATAGTTGTAATGTTGTACAAATCTCTATAGAATTTTTTCATCTGGCTTAACTGAACTTTTATGGCTATTGATTAGTAACTCACATTCCCCTCCCCCTTCCCAGTCCGTGACCACTACCATTCCCCTTTTGGATTGTATGAATTAGACTATTTTAGATACTTTATGTAAGTGGGATCATTCAGTATTTGACCTTCTGTGACTAGCTTGTTTCACTTAGCATAATACTCTTAAAGATTATCCATGTTTTTGCATGTGGCAAATTTTCTTTTATGTTGTTTCCACATCTGACTATTATACAGTGCTGCAGTGACATGGGAGTGCTAATATCGCTTTGATATCCTGATTTTGGACTTTTTTTTATAAATACCTAGAAGTAGGCTCCTGGATCATATGGTAGTTGTGTTTTTAAATTTTTGAGGAACCTCCACTCTGTTTTCCTTAAAAGTCATATTGTTTTACACCCACAATAGACAGCAAGGGTTCTAATTTCTCCACATTCTCGCCAACACTGTATTTTGCTTTGATAATACCCATTCTGACATATATAAGGTGGTATCTCGTGGTTTTGTTGCCATTTCCTGATTATCAGTGATGTTGAGTATTTTTCCTCTACCAGTTGTCCATTTGTATTTCTTCTTTTAAGAAGTGTCTATTCATGTTCTTTGCCCTTTAATGGGTTAATAGTTATTTGTTTTTTTTTTGCTGTTGAGTTGTGATATTCCCTTATAAATTTTGGAGACTAACCCTTTATCAGATACATGGTTTGCAAATATTTTCTCCCATTCAGTAGGTTGCTTTTTCACTGTGATTATTTTTCTTCTGCCTGACCCGAATATTGGAGTTCCCAAGGACTCTCCATCTTTGTGCCTTTGATTTTCATTTTAATGCACTTAACTTGGATGATTTCATTTTTGCCCAAGTCTTTATTCAATACCCCTGTGCTGATTCTGTGCACCTTCTTCAACTCCCAGCCATATGTCACTTCAGAGTTTTATTGACAACCTGGTAGTTCTTAAGAAAAATGGGTTCAGGGGAACAATCAAGAATTGCAGTTCCAGCCTGACCTGTGGTGGCGCAGTGGATAAAGCGTCGACCTGGAAATGCTGAGGTCGCTGGTTCGAAACCCTGGGCTTGCCTGGTCAAGGCACATATGGGAGTTGATGCTTCCAGCTCCTCCCCCCTGTCTCTCTCTCTCTCTCTCTCTCCCCCCCCCCTCTCTCCCCCTCTCTCCTTTCTAAAATGAATAAATAAAATTAAAAAAAAAAAAAAAAAGAATTGCAGTTCCAGACATGTGGTCTAATGGTGACCGTGTGCAAGTCCAGAGAGACAAAGGAGAGTAATGTTCTTTTATGGACTTGTAGTTCATTGAAGGAAGTTGAAAGGTCAAATTATAGTGACTTTTCATTGGCTGACTTATGGCAGTCTCCAATGGCTGAGCTGTTTTGAGGCAAGGAGGAATCTCTTCCTCCCGCGCAGGGATAAAGTAGTGTCACTTCCTGTTGGAGATGCAGGTACATCTCTTCCTGTTGGGGGGTCTGTAGGGTGTGTTGAGAGACATGCATTACAGTGCTAGCCTCCCATCTCCATCTTAAATTGTTTCTGTTCATTAATTTTTTACATTTCCCCTTTTTGATCAGTATTTCCAAAAGCATCACTGAACAACTGTCCCCAAATTCAGTGGCCTTTGCTCTTCAATGCCTGGAAGATCCTTTCCTGGGTGTCCTGTCTCATGTCCTAAAGAAAGTGCAAAGATTGAAAACCTATTGTGATCACATTTGAGTTACACAATAGAAAGGCAATCTCTCAGGCACTTCCCATCTTAAGTCAATACCAGGGAATAGTAAATACAGCAAAGCACCATCCATGCCTGGAGGAGACAATGCGGGAGGAAAACAAGCAATTAAACATTTTAGCCCTGGCCGGTTGGCTCAGTGGTAGAGCATCGGCCTGGCGTGCAGGAGTCCCGGGCTCAATTCCTGGCCAGGGCACACAGGAGAAGCGCCCATCTGCTTCTCCACCCCTCCCCCTCTCCTTCCTCTCTGTCTCTCTCTTCCCCTCCCGCAGCAGCCGAGGGTCCATTGGAGCAAATTTGGCCCCGTGCTGAGGATGGCTCCATGGCCTCTGCCTCAGGCACTAGAATGGCCCTGTTTGCAACAGAGCAATGCCCTATATGGGCAGAGCATCGCCCCCTGGTGGGCATGCCAGGTGGATCCCGGTCGGGCACATGTGGGAGTCTGACTGCCTCCCCGTTTCCAGCTTCAGAAAAATAAAAAAAAACACATTTTGACAGCTTGTTTTAATAAAACCTGCAGTTTGCAAATTCAGAGACTATGAATTTGGACAAGAATCCAGAGTCCTGTAATAGTCTAGATCAGGGGTCCCCAAATTACGGCTCACGGGCCGCATGCGGCCCCCTGAGGCCATTTATCCGGCCCCTGCCGCACTTCTGGAAGGGGCACCTCTTTCATTGGTGGTCAGTGAGAGGAGCATAGTTCCCATAGAAATACTGGTCAGTTTGTTGATTTAAATTTACTTGTTCTTTATTTTAAATACTGTATTTGTTTCTGTTTTGTTTTTTTTTACTTTAAAATAAGATATGTGCAGTGTGCATAGGGATTTGTTCAGTTTTTTTTTTATAGTCCGGTCCTCCAACAGTCTGAGGGATGGTGAACTGGCCCCTTGTGTAAAAATTTGGGGGTCCCCTGGTCTAGATGGAAAAGAGACTTCTGTGAATTTTAAATCTTCACCTTCAGGCCACCAGGTCACGCACAGGCCCCATCAGGGTGAGGAGCTTTCTCTAGGCAGGCCCGATGCATCCAGCGGTTTCTTTCCCGGAGGACTGTGGCACCAGAGCCTGTCCAGCGAGGTTGAAAGAGGCCTTCCGGAGGAGTCTTTTCCAATAGATCAGATCTCCAGCTTACAAAGGTGTTGCTTAGGGTCTTCATCTCCCTGGAGTGCACTGTGAAAAGACTGCCATAGGCCCTGGCCGGTTGGCTCAGTGATAGAGCGTCGGCCTGGCGTGCAGGAGTCCCGGGTTCGATTCCCGGCCAGGGCACACAGGAGAAGCACCCATCTGCTTCTCCACCCCTCCCCCTCTCCTTCCTCTCTGTCTCTCTCTTCCTCTTCCGCAGCCAAGGCTCCACTGGAGCAAAGATGGCCCAGGTGCTGGGGATGGCTCCTTGGCCTCTGCCTCAGGCGCTAGAGTGGCTCTGGTCGTGACAGAGCGACACCCCGGAAGGGCAGAGCATCGCCCCCTGGTGGGTGTGCCGGGTGGATCCTGGTCGAGCACATGTGGGAGTCTGTCTGTCTCTCCCCGTTTCCAGCTTCAGAAAAATACCAAAAAAAAAAAAAAAAAATTCCAAGGAAAAGACTGCCGTACCTGACGTGGTTAATTTTAATAGAAGCTATTAGGTCTTTCTGACATCGAAATAGATCGCCTTGCATCTGCTGTGGATCAGAAGGGGGAGGGCCAGGTGCATTGGGCACTCTAGGACTACCTTAAAGAGTGAAAATTTGAGTTCCAGTTGGGGTGGATCTGAAATTTAGAAGGATTAACGACAGTGCTTTTGGCCAAAGTATTTAGAAGATCTGTGTACATATTTTGCCAATTGGTTTGTTTGTTTGTTTGTTTGTTTGTGAAGAGAGAAGAGTAGATAGACTCCTGCATGCCAGGACCCATGCTCAAACCAGTCGAGCCACTGGCTGAGGGAGGGGAAGAGAAGCAGTTGATCATTTCTCCTGTGTGCCCTGACCAGGAATTGAACCCAGGACATCCATATGCCAGGCCGACACTATCCACTGAGCAAACTGGCAAGGGCTCAATTGAATCTTAATGATCCTGTGTGTTCAGCTAAACTTGAGGGTTGAGGGTGGTAAACACAGTGAAGTGTAAAACCAGCCAAACGGCAGTAAAGCGCCTCACCAGTAAGATGGATTCCCTGGTCACTGAGGCAGGAGAGGGGCTCCCAGGAAGGGTAGTTTCAAAGGACCTTAGCTGCATGCAGAAAGGGCGGTAGCCTCTGTACAAGGGAAAGCTTCAGTCCAGGGAGAAAACATACAGAGGACTAAAATATATTGCTGTATGAAATTGATTTTCAAACATTGACTGGCCCATTAGACAATTTAAAATGTCTGTGAGCAGGGCAAACAGACTTCCCTGGGTCTTACTTGGGACAAGCAGGACAAATGAGGCAGGCACTTTTCATGGCCTTATTAATATTTCTCCATCATTATTGATTCATGAGTGCTATTATTTTGTCAGTAGGTCAATGGTTTAATGCATGCACAGTAGTTAAGAATATTAATGAATTTTAGCCTCTACTGTGGTGGCACAGTAGATAGAACGTTGGACTGGGACACAGAAGACCCAGGTTTGAAACCCCAAGGTCGTTATCTTGAGTGCGGGCTCACCAGCTTGAGCACAGGGTCGCTGGCTTGAGCATGGAATCATAGACATGACCCCATGGCCGCTGGCTTGAGCAAGGGGTCACTCGCTCTGCTATAGCCCCCCAGTCAAGGCACATATGAGAAAGCAATCGCTGAACAACTAAGGAGCCGCAACTATGAGTTGATCTTCTCATCTCTCTCCCTTCGTATCTGTCCCTCTGTCTCTGTCTCTGTTGAAAAATGTGTGTGTGTGTGTGTGTGTGTGTGTGTGTGTGTGTGTGTGTGTGTGTGTGAGAATTTTAGTCTTCTATGGGACTGGGTTGTTATTTGTCTTGAAGCAGACCTTTCCCTTTTTTTCAAATCAAGAATTGTTGCGTTTCCAATTTTGTTTTTTCTTTTCTGAGACCAGTTGTTGGGCTTCTCTAGTTACCAGTTTAGGAAATTATCTCCATGGACCATGACAGGTTTGACTGCTGCTGCTGGTCCCTTTAAGGGCAGCATTGCTTGCAGAATGTCAACAGGGAAATTTTCTTTACCTTTCAGAGAGTCAAGTTTAGGATGCCCTGGGTCTTAATAACAGATAAAGCAGCAGGAAAAAGTGTAGCATGCAATAACTCCTAAAGGTACAGGACATTTTAAACTTTATTTCCACTGGAAGTGAGGAAGCCACATTGCTTCCAGAGCGCTGGCAAATGATGAGGTATTCCAGAGGCTTATCTACTACCAATATTAAATGTGGGCAGCTTTGCCCTTCGGCTGTGGTGCAGACCTGTGCAAGAGCCCTTTGGTCCCAGGATTTTCTCAGATAAGGGAGGAGTATTACAGGGACTAGAATAAGAGATAAGGAGGCCCAGAGCCTTGTAATCTGTTATGGGTTTTATACCTTGAAGGGCTTCTATACTAATGGGACATTGAGGGATCTCTTTGAATCTTGATAGGAGGTACACTATGGGGTCTGCCCATACCGACTGAAGACTTTGCCCATTAAGAGGATGGTAGCCAATAGGGGCAAATGAGCCATCCTCCTAGCTCCAGCTATAATGTCATGAGAAATGGAGCAAACAAAAGATGTCGAAGGGTCATTTAATTCACCTGATTAGGTATTTTGAGGGCTACCGTCAAATTCTAGAATCATTTCCCCTTTTGGGAGAAAGAAATTCCAAAGTGATACTTTTCTAACAAGGTTCAGTCTGACAAATTAGGGTGGGGAAGAACTAAGGAGAAAAAGGTGAGCGTCTCTCAAAGGGCCAAACAGAGATAGCCTGTTGACGTTCATGAGGGACTCGCTACTTGAGCCGCGTTAAGTAAGTCCTCCGATGCCAGAGCTGCTGTAGACCAATGGGGTTGAGCTGCAGGCATGTGGCTCTGTAAGCACAGAGTCATTCCCAACCTGGAGAGTGGTTTCTCCAAACAGACGAGGAGGGAGGACTGGCAGGAGCCCCCGTGACTCCTCAGAGCCCCACCACGGGGAATTGGGAAGACATTGAGAGGGCTGGTTAGAATTCTGAAGGCACCTGCAGCACTCCAGTTTGTGACAGCCTCTTTCCAATGTCCTGGCTCACTTGCAGTAATAGTGGAAACTAGGGAGTTTCTGGTTTTGTATAGGGACCTTCATCAACCAGAGTTGAAAGTTAAGAATTTTAGCAGTTTTGCTTTCAGGTGACTCATCCAGGTGTGAGCAAACTGATTTGCCAGATTGACCAAATCTAGAGAGGACGTGGTCTCCCGTTTCATGCTGGTTCTTTTAACTAAAAGAGAAAGGTCTCAATTCAGCCAGTTGATAAACATAGTGTTAAAAGCTACCTGACTGAGTAGAATCAACATCTAAAGGGAAAACAGCGTTTTCTTTGAAAATAATCTGAAGTACAATAGTCATGAACAGGTTCATCAGACTTCTGTGAAGAAGCTTGAATTTTGTTCTAACCAACAGGTTTTAGGAAATCTTAAGAATTGCCTGATCTTATACTAAATCAGATTACCACAGGGAGTGGCTACCCAACTCTGAAAAGATTGTTGTATGCTGCTGCAAAGAGTTTCTACTATTTTGTACCAAAAATGATCTGTATTGATCCATACAAAATAAGTGCATTCTACAGTATGTCATCTAATTTTTTTTTTTTTTCTGAAGCTGGAAACGAGGAGAGACAGTCAGACAGACTCCCGCATGCGCCCGACTGGGATCCACCCAGCATGCCCACCGGGGGGCGATGCTCTGCCCACCAGGGGGCGATGCTCTGCCCCTCCGGGGCGTCGCTCTGCCGCGACCAGAGCCACTCTAGCGCCTGGGGCGGAGGCCAAGGAGCCATCCCCAGCGCCCGGGCCATCTTTGCTCCAATGGAGCCTTGGCTGCAGGAGGGGAAGAGAGAGACAGAGAGGAAAGAGTGGGAGTGGAGAAGCAAATGGGTACTTCTCCTATGTGCCCTGGTCGGGAATCGAACCCAGGTCCCCCGCACGCCAGGTCGACGCTCTACCGCTGAGCCAACCTGCCAGGGCCATATAGCTATATTATATTTTGTTTTCTGGTGGCTCTGTGTCTCATTTGGTTCTTCTCTTTTGTGTTTCTGTCAGTTTTTGTTTGATGGTATTTCATACTTCATTTCCATTTCTCCTTTTTCTAAGATACATATTTCAGTATTGGTTTTTCATGGTTGGTCACCATTAGGTTATTAAGAGAAAAATTATATGTATGAGTCCTTTGTCTTAAGAATGCTTCTGCATTCCATCTTCTTTTGCTACTGCAGATCTTTATCCTCTCTCCTTTTATGTTATTGTTGTCACAGAATATCCTTGTTTATACTGTAACCTTTTTGTAGCTTTTAATTGTAGTTTTGTTTTGTTTTGGTCTTTGTATCTGCTAATATAACCTCCTTGAGTATTTCCTGCAATGGGGGTTTTCTGGTGATACATACCTTCTGAATGTCTGCAAAAGTTTTTATTTCTCCATATTTAAAGGATAACTTTGATGGATATAGTATTTTTGGTTAGTAATTCCTCTTTCAGTACTTTGGATATTTGGGTCCACTCTGTTCTGGCTTGTAGTTTCCCTGAGAAGTCTGATAACTGATGGGCCTTCCTTTATATGTGATGTTCTTTTTTTCCCTAGTTGCCTTAAGGATTCTTTCTTTGTCATTGATTATTTTACATTTTTATTACACTGTGCCATGGAGAAGGCCTGTTTAGGTTGTGGTAACTTGGCATTCTGTTTGCTTCTTGGACTTGAGGATCTAACTCCATAGGCTTGGGAAGTTCTCAATTATTTGTTTGAATAAACTCTCCATTCCTTTCTCCCCTTCTTCTTCTGATATACTCATTATTCTTATACTGCTTTTTCTGATGAAATCAGACAATTCTCATAGAGCTCTCTCATTTAAAAAAAATTTATACTCTCTCTTCTTCTCTATGGCATCTCTGGTTGCCTGTCTTTGATGTCAATGATTTTCTCCTCTGTCTGGCATATTCTATTAGCTAAGCTTGCTAGCTCATTTTTCAATGCATGTGTTGACTTCATCCGTTTTTAAAATTTCAGTCTCCTTGGTGAAGTACTTGTTTTGTTCATTAACTTGTTTTCTGAGCTCATTAACTTCTCACATCTTATTATTTTCAGAACTTAAATTTTGAATTCTCTATTGTTTAACTCCAAGAATTCCATGTGATTAATATTGCTTTCTAGAGATTTTTCATGGAGATTTTTTTTTTTCCATTTTCTGAACTGCATCTCTGTCTTGAGAAGCCATGGTGTTAGTTTTCTTCTTCCTTGATGGTATTTGATAGTGGTAGTGGTAAGAAATCGAGGAAAAAAAAAAGCCACAATAAAAAACACAATAGAAATAAAAATAGAAAAAAATTAAAATAAGAGAACACTTCATGAAAGCAAAGCAAAAATAATCAAAAACAAAACCACAAATTATAATTAACAAAATAAATTAAAATTCAAGATAAAAAAATATTGCACTTCCAAGAGTTTTTGTTTGTTTTTGGTTTTTTTAGTAGGTGGTGCCGGATTACAAACTCTGTGGAATTCCTGGGCTCATCTCTGCTGAGATGTTGATAATGAAGGCAGATTGCAACTGTGATGATAGGTGGGGCATCGTGTGAGGACTTTACAGCTTTAGCAGTGGGGATATCAGGCCTCTGGGCGGCTCTTCTCCAAGTCTGAACAAACCAGGGAACTAGACACAGAGTACCTCTGCTCTCCAGGATAGAGTAGTCCTGTAGAACTAGCTGTAGGGTATGTCTCTGCAATTCTCTGCCAGGGAGAGTGGTGGGATCTGGGAGATTGGGGGACCATACTTTGTTTTTCTCTGCTGTGTCAAGTGTGGGCTGCCTGCAGACCATGGGGATGCTGGCAGTGACCCCTTTCTCTGCTGCCACTTTGGTTTAGTATCCCTCCAACTGTCCCCCCCCCCCATCTCTCTGCTCCTCCTGGCAGGAGACTCAGTCCCTCCAGGTTTCTCCTCTCTCTCGAGCCCCAGCAGGCAGAAACCTGGTCACTCTGGTTTCTCCCTTCTCTGGAGCAACAGCAAACACCAGACAGTATGGGTTTCTCTCCTCTCTGAAGCCCCACCACAGTGCATTTCATCTCCCACCCCTTCTCAACCCTTTCCTGTTTTAGTCAATTCTGCGCACGTGTCTTTTCAGGCAAGCCTGCAAGCCTGGCGGGGATTCTTTCACTGCATTATTGTTCAATTTGTTGAAATTTCAAAGGGTAAGTCTCATGCCACCATTACTTTGTCAGACCAAGGTTAGGATTTCAACATATAAATTTGGGGACCACATTCAGACTATAACACTATTGCCATTTTGTTGTTTTGTTTGCCTATGCCCATTTTCCACTTGCTGCTTTTATTTTTTGCGTTGATGTGCTTGACTTCCCCCCTTTTTGTGTTATCTTCTACAGGTGTTTACTTTGTGGTTACTGTGGGGCTTACACCAGACATGTTATGGTCATAACGATTGATTTTATGCCAATAACTTTAAGCGTGTAGAAAAACTCTTATCTCCCTCCACCCTTTTATGTTGGTTTACAAATTACATCTTTATATATTATTAAAATTTTACTATAGCTATTTTTATGCTAAGTTCTAGACCAAAATTAAAATTGCTTTATACAACACCATTACAGGATCCTGTATTTGTCTACTTACCTTTATCAGCTTTGTATATTTGTATGCTTTCATGTTGCTGTTTAAAATCTTTTTGTTTCTGCCTGACCTGTGGCAGCGCAGTGGATAAAATATCAACCTGGAACGCTGAGATCGTCAGTTCAAAACCCTGGGCTTGCCCAGTCAAGGCACATGTGGGAGTTGATGCTTCCTGCTTCTCCCTCCACTTCACTCTCGCTTCTCTTTAAAATGAATAAAGTCTTAAACAATTTTTAAAAAATCTTTTCTTTTTCTATTTACTACTCTCTTTAGCATTTCTTCTAAAATAAATCTGGTAGTGATGAACCTCCTTAGCTTTTCTTCATCTGGAAAAGTATGTCTTCATTTGTGAATTATAGTTTTGCTGTATAATATTACCAGGTGTGTTTTTATTTTAGCACTTTGACTATATCATTCCACTCCTTTCTGGACTCGAAGGTTTCTGCTGAGAGACCTACTGATTATCTTATGGGAGCTCATTTGTATGTGATGTCACTCTTCTCTTGCTAGTTCAAGATTGTCATTGTCTTTATTTTTTTAATTATAAGTGTTTTAGATGTAAGCCCATTTAGATTTATTCTATTTGGAATTGTTTCTCAGATTGGGATGTCTAATTCCTTCCTCAGATTAAAAAATTTCCAGCCATCATATTTTCAAATAAACTGCTTTTCTCCTCTCTCCCTGTCATAATGCATATTTTGGTCTATTTTATACTGTTTCATAGACGCCTTAGGCTTTCATTTCTCCTCATTCTTTTGTTATTCCTCTGACTTGATCATTGTAATGGTCAGTATTGCTGGTTCTTCTGTTCAATCAACTCTGCCGTTAAGCCCCTCTGGTGAACTTTTCAATCCATTATTGTGTTCTTCAGCTTCAGAATTTCTGTATGGTGTTCTAAAAATATAGTTTGTCTTTGTTGATATTATTGATGTACTTTTTAAAGGATTTTATTTATTGATTTTAGAGAGGGGGAGAGCAGAGAGAGAGAGAAAGAGGGGTGGTGAGGAGTGGGAAGCACCAATTCAGTTCTTGCTGCCCGTTTGTGCCTTGACCAGGTAAGCCCAGGGTTTTGAACTGGCGACCTCAGCATTCCAGGCTGACACTTTATCCACTGTGCCAATACAGATCAAGCTGTTAATGCATTTGTCTCTGCTGTCTTGTAAATCATTGTGCTTTTTGAGACAAACTCTTCATCATGTAATGTTTTCCATTTCCTTGAGATTGGTTTTTGGAGGTTTATTTTCTTCCTTTAATTGAGCTGTTTCCCTGTCTCTTCTTATGCCTTGTGATCATTTTGCTGTTTTATGCAGTTGATAAAAAAGCCAACTCTACCAGCCTTCTTATTCGGAGGACCTTCACTAATAAATCTAGCTAGAGATTCTGGGGGTCCTTGAAACTCCTTGCAGAATGTAATCTCTCTTGGCTTGTGTATATTTCCCAATTAGAGAAGTCGGCCAGTTTTTCAGGAGCGCACACTCTCTCGCTCCCTGTGCTGTTTTTGGCACTGCTAGTTCTACAGTGCAGCAGCAGCAAAGTGCCCCTCTCTTCTTTGTTCTCAGCTATTCCCATGTATCCAAAGTATGCTGGTTCCCCATCAGCACCAAATCAAGTGCCACAAATACCTGCTGGAGCCCCAAGCTGGGTGCCTTCTGACTATGCAGAGCTGTGCTGGCCTGTGGCACTGCAGGCTCTCTGGTGCTAGAGAAAGGAATTCCTGTTCTTCCTTGCTCCCAGTGGTCCCGAGACCTCTAATATATGCCAATATATGTCAGTGCTGGTCAAGACAGAAACCAGTTGCTCCAGCAGCCATCTAAAAAGATGGAATGCTGAATGCACATTCCACTCTTCACTGCTCCCAAACTCAACCCCAACCAATGAGCTGGTGATTTTTGCCCAATCATGATTTATTTGGTGGAGGTGCAGTGTAAATAAAATAAAACAGCTCTTCTTATCCATTTCAATGCAGCTGTTCTCAATTCTATGTTCGCCTGGAATAGTACAACTTTCTAACTGGTTTTAGGACTTCTCATAAAGGCATTTTGGCCCATATATTATTGACAAGTTGTGTCTCTGTGGGGAATAAGGACTAAACTTCCTATCCTACCATCTGATTGTCACCTCCTATTTCACCACAAGAGAAGGAGAAACAGGCTATAGAAACCAGAATGATTTATCACAAATCATTTACTAAGTACTACCACGTAGAGTATACCCCTTAATATTTATAAGCCTTTGTTTTACAGATGAGAAGGCCAACTCATGAAGATAACAACAGATATATAAGATCATGTGTAAAAAGTGGCTGGTATGTAGTAAGTACTCAAAAATGATAACTTTTATTTCTTTTATATTAAAATTCTTTAGAGATGGGGGAATTATTCTAAATTATTGTGTTATGCACTTTATAATCATAAGGATCCTTATAACTAAAAGGGAGAAAGGGGCTCTAAATCAAAGAATGCAGCTTTTAGAAGCTGGAAAGGGATAGGAAACATTCTCCTCTGGAGCCTCCAGAGGAAACACAGACCTGCTTATAGTTTGATTTAGTTCAGTGAGACCTATTTTTAGACTTCTTCCTTAAGCTAATACACTTGTGTTATTTTAGGCCACTAATTTTGTGGTAATTTGTTGGAGCAGAAATAGAAAACTAATATAGAAATCAGAGTTTAAAAACTAGGACACTTTTCATAAAATTAGGAAATATTTTATTGTACAAAATTTATATCTGTTGCATATGATGAAAAGCATGGAAAAACATTCTTTTGCTAATCCATTTCTTTTCTGTGAAAAGTAAAGAGTTATTTTCTAACCATTAGATAATACAACTCTGAATACAGTTGTTTAGTATCTGTGTTGGTAGCAAGTGTCTGGGGACGTGGGACTGTACTGGTAGTGTGTCGGAACACACGGTATAAGAACAGGTCAGAACAGCGCAGGGGGAAGCCCACTGCCAAAGAGCAGTCTCCAGGAACTTGGCATTTTCCACGGCAAGGCAGATGCTGTGGGACCATCACACTGTAACTAAAAAACAAAATATTTAAATCTCCATCTTTACCACCAAACTGCCTTTTAACATGTATTATAAAACTCCTCCTCTAATTTTTTTGTTTCTTTCTGTTCTGACACTTTTAGCTGGGTTTTACTTAAAGAAAAACAAAGTAATACATTTCTATGTCTTTATGTCAACTTGATAAATTTTCTCAATTTTTAAATCATAATGATACACCAGAAAGGCTATGGATAGATTCCACTAGGAAAATCAAATTCAAAAGGAACAGGGGTTTAAAAAAAAAAATCAGAGCTGTGAGTGTATCAATTTGTTCTTAGCAAAAGTATGAATTAAACAGTTACTTTCCATATAAAAAGCCTTATGGGACTTCCTGCCTAAATGCTAACTGATTTCCCTAGGTGTGATTTCATAATAAAGAATTTAATTATAATGCATGCTCAACTACAGTATATTGTTCACACAATACCTTTTGTTTTCTAAAAAATAAAAATAAAAAATCCTAAATTCCAAAAAGAACTTATTGTAAAAAGCTGTCTGCTATAAATGCAACATGAACAATGAATACAATGAAATACTTAAGATTTTCCTTTTTTGGAAAATTAGCCTTAATGAAACAAATAGAAAACAGGCTGGTTAACTGCCCTCTTTTCAAAAGTTCACCTACACTAAATTTTATGTAGAGATATGTTTATAGTCAACATGAGTTTTTACTTATCTGGTCTACTTATATAGCATATAAAATACAAGTTTATGAATACATAACCAGAGAAATCAGGCTTAAGCTGAAGAAAAACTTACATGTGGTTTGATTATCTGAAGCCATTCATTAAGATACTCAACAAGACCTAATGCATCTGGGATATTGTCTCCTTCTGAAACAAATTTCAGCAGAACCACCATTGGGATTTCTTTAGAACAGCTACGACAAATTAAAAAAAAAAATTAAGTATGCTACTGATACAGAACGCTACCATGTTTCCCCGAAAATAAGACAGTGTCTTATATTATTTTTTGCTCCTAAAGACGTGGTAGGTCTTCTTTTCAGGGGGTGTCTTATTTTTCTGTGAACAAAAATTCACATTTACTGTTAAACAAAAAAAATCAACATTTATTAATATACTGTAGTCATGTCATCACAAACATCAGCATAAGCAGCCAAACTCTGAATTCCATCAGAATTTATTTTTTTTTATTTTTTATTTTTTAAAGAGATGGAGAGTGAGTCAGAGAGAGGGATAGACAGGGACAGACAGACAGGAACAGAGAGAGATGAGAAGCATCAATCATTAGTTCTTCATTGCGCGTTGCAACACCTTAGTTGTTCATTGATTGCTTTCTCATATGTGCCTTGACCGCGGGCCTTCAGCAGACTGAGTAACCCCTTGCTGGAGCCAGCGACCTTGGGTTCAGGCTTGTGGGCTTTTCCTCAAATCAGATGAGCCCGCACTGAAGCTGGCGACCTCCAGGTCTTGAACCTGGGTCCTCTGCATCCCAGTCCGATGCTCTATCCACTGCGCCACTGCCTGGTCAGGCAGAATTTCTTGTGACACTATTTCCATGTACAACAATCTACCATGGTTCCCCCAAAATAAGACAGTGTATTATATTAATTTTTGCTCCTAAGATGTGCTAGATCTTATTTTCTGGGGACCCCTTATGTTTCTAAGCTTGAAAAAAATTGCAGTAGGTCTTATTTTCGGGGGATGTCTTATTTTCAGGGAAACGGTAATTCCAGTGTGTCTGTTTTTATAGCTAAGATAATTTTCCAGATTTTAGGCAAGAAGATGCCTCATTGAGATCACTTTATTTACCTCCCTTTGTCCTAGATATATTCTTTTGCCTGTGGGGACAGGACTAGGAACCATGCAATGCCTACCATAGGCATATGCAAGTTTGTGCCTCACACCAAGGCTCTAAGAAAAACCACCTTTCTAACTTGGGTTATAGAAAATGAGGAAAATATTTTCAGAAGCACCACAGCAAAAAAAAAATGTTAGGCTGAAAGTTACTAACCTTATCCTAAAGCAGTGAAAGAAAACTGAAATAGAATATTTAAAGGAGGGAAAAAATCTTGCTATTACTTCTTAATTTATTGAGTGATTATTATGTGCTAAGCAAAAATCTGCATATTTTATGATTCAATCCTTACAACAATCCTTGATAAAGTTATAATTACATCCTTTTCAAAAATGAATCAGTTTAGAATAATGGAAACAAGGACAGAACACCTTGATTCAAATTCTAGCTTTGCCACTTACCAGACATGCTGGGCAAGTTACTTAATCAAGGCTTTAGTGGTCCTCATCTGTAAAAGAGGGATCACAACAGAATGGGCCTCACAGATTGTTGTGGGGTTTAAAGGCAATAACGATGACAAAGTGCTTAGAACAGTGCCCATAATTAAAGTGTTAGCAATTAATTATAAGGTAACTGAGGTATATAGTGATTTCAATATTGTTAATACGCTTAAAGTTCTATATCTAGGGAGTGGCAGAGATGGAACTCGAACCCAGGTCTTTCTGACTCCAAAACATAAGTCTCCTGTTATGTTAGATACGCCTCAAGCTAGTAATGAGATGGAGCTCTACACCAATGCAAAGCTTCCTGCTTGCCCAAAGAAGCAAAAATCATTTCTAACACCCTACAATGAGAAAAACCATGCAAAAGCTTCAGAGCACATGACTGACAGAGAGCTACACAAATAAAGGCAAGATAGGTTCCTAATCTGGATTTAAAATGTGGAGGAGACTTTGACATGTAGGTAAGAGTCTCAGATCTACAGTGAGAGCTTACCACAGCATTTCATTCAGTCTCTAAAACTGAAAATTAGAAGTTGTTAGCACTAATTATACCATCTCAGTACACAGTTCTGAAATATCTCAGATTCACTGGCTTTGCATGGAAGCACTGAGAGCTGGAATGGCTCAGAAGATTTTAGTTCCTAAACACTCATGCTATGATGATAGCCTTAGAAATGACTCATGCCTAAAGAAAGCTAGTCACCCTGGGTGTGCTTGCAAGTGAAAGGCTCTAGCTTGAAAAGTGCTCGGGTATGGTCTTTAAATTACAGTGTCTCATGCTACTACTCTGTAACACAAACACATAGTACAGTAATAGTTTAAACACTATCCTCTGGTCCGCTCTGTTACAAATGTGGATAATGACTAATTTTACTACTTTCTGTGACATTAAAATCTAACACATGAGATATATCCATTATTAAATTATAAATGTATTTCTATCCCAATTAAATACAGGAGTGGGGAAAAGTAGGTTTACAGTTATTTGTATGGAAAATAATATAATAAACAAACAATAATACAAGAATAAACTGTGGACTGATCAGTGGTGGCACTGTGGATATAGTATCGACCTGGTACACTGAGGTTACTGGTTCAAAATTCCAAGGTTGTCAGCTCTGAGCGGGGGATTGTTCACACAGGGTCACTCACTTGAGTGGGGGATCAGGATGATCCCATAGCTTGCTAGCTTGAGCCCAAAAGATTGCTGGTGAGAAAAGGCCAAGGATGCTGGCTTGAGCAAGGGGACACCAGCTCAGCTTGAGCCCAAGGTCTGTTCCCGGTCAGGGCACGTACAAGAGGAAACCAATGTAGAAGTAAAGTGAAAGCAGCTAGGAGTTGATACTTCTCACCCTCTCTCTCTCACATAGGTGCTAGATCCGTCTCTGAATTAGAGTTAAGATTTGAGGCCAGATGCCTGTGTTTGATATCCTGGCTCTGCCATTCATTACTCATCCAGCTTTTAGCAGTTATTTAACCTTGCTGTTTTCCAATAATCTTATTGATAAGATGTGGTTAATACCAGCACATACCTATATGGTTATTATGAGAATTAAATAACAATATATGTAAGGTACACACAATAAGTACTAGGCACATAATTTGCTATTACCTTGACTACCGCTTATATTAGTTACTACTACCATGACTTCTTCAGGTCATACAAAGTCATATAATGTAAATTTCAGAGTAAGCAAACCAATCATTCTAATTGCAATGATAGGTTTATACTCCTGTAACTTATTATGTTATTTAAGAAAGCAAATTTATTGGTTGAGTTTGGGGACATTTTTTTCCCTAGGGTTAGCTCTGACAACCTTCTAGAGCAGGGGTCCCCAAACTTTTTACACAGGGGGCCAGTTCACTGTCCCTCAGACCGTTGGAGGGCTGGACT
Organism: Saccopteryx leptura; assembly: GCF_036850995.1. Taxonomy (NCBI): domain Eukaryota; kingdom Metazoa; phylum Chordata; class Mammalia; order Chiroptera; family Emballonuridae; genus Saccopteryx; species Saccopteryx leptura. The sequence goes on along the minus strand of NC_089513.1, from coordinate 60,435,103 downwards.
ATAAAAAAACTATGAACAAATCCCTATGCACACTACACATATCTTATTTTAAAGTAAAAAAACAAAATGGGAACGAATACAATATTTAAAATAGAGAACAAGTAAATTTAAATCAACAAACTGACCAGTATTTCAATGGGAACTATGCTCCTCTCACTGACCACCAATGAAAGAGGTGCCCCTTCCGGGTGTGTGGCGGGGGCCGGATAAATGGCCTCAGGGGGCCGCATGCGGCCCCCGGGCCGTAGTTTGGGGACCCCTGTTCTAGAGCCACTGTTCAAGGTACCAGAGGCACATCCCTCGTCCATCTCTCTCCATGGAAGAGTGGATAGATTACATGAGCCCAGAAGCAGCAGAAGCCACACTCTAAACAGCTTCCCTACCCCTCTCATAACCATTGGCTCTGTCTCCCATGAACTTATCAGGCATATCAACCCCTAGCAAGGAGTCGTCGTCAAGGGAAATTAGAGCATACAGCAAGGCCTACTGGTTAACCCCGAACTTAGCCTCTGGATGAGGAAATAAGAGGCTAAGGGATAAAGCAGGTAAAAATAGGGATGGTGTAAGTGTCTACAAGTCTGACAGCAGACTGGGCTTAGACATATAAATCAATTTAAAGAGGGGCTAAAAGAAAAAAAGATCTTTCTATTTTCCAGTTTTACTTTCACTTTCCTTCAAAATGTTCATGAATCCTAGAGGCTAATCAAGAGTGACTGTAGAGGATTTAAAAGACAAATGCATAAGAATAATTAGAAATTTATGTTATTGGGCACACAATGTATAAAGATGTAATTTGTGATGAAAACAGCATATGGATGGGAGGTAAGTGTGTATAGGAGTATTTTTTATATGCAGCTGAAGTTGTCAAGATCAATTCAAATTAGACTGTTAAAAGTTTAGGATGTTATATGGAATCGTAGTAACTACAAAGCAAGTATCTATAGAATATACACAAAAGGAAATGTGAAGAGAATCAAAACATGCCAGTACAAAAACCAACTAGGCACAAAAGGAGGCAGGAATGGAGGGAATGAACAAAAAAGCTGTAAGATATACAGAAAAGAAAGAGCAAAATAATAGAAGTCCTTATCAGTAATTATTTAATGAAAATGAGTTAATTTTACAATCAAAATATAAAGATTGCAGAATAAAAACACATGATCCAACTATGTGCTGTCTACAAGAGACTCACTTAAGATCTAAGGACATGCAATGTGAAAGTGAAAATATGGATGAAAAGAGATATTCCATACAAATAGTAACCAAAAGAGAGCAGGATGGCTATATGAACATCAGACAAAATAAATAGATTTCAAGTCAAAAACTGTTACAGGAAACAAATATATATGTATATTTGTAACTATATATGCATATATATATCATATATACACACATATACATGTGCATATATATATATATAGACAAAAGGGTAAATTCATCAAGAAGAATAAACAAATAAAGTGACACTAGAAATTAACAACAGAAGGAAAACTGAAAAATTCACAAATTTGTGGAAATTAAAACATTTCTCAAACAACCAAGGGATCAAAGAAGAAGTCACAAGGACATCAGCTAAAGAACTATACTGTATAACATTTGAAGTAAAAACCTTAAACGGAGAAAAAAAATCACAAGGGGAAGTAGAAAATACTTAAGAGATGATTAAAAATGAAAATACATCTACTAAACTTAAGGGGGCTATATCTAAAGCAGTCCTAAGAGGGTAATTTGTAGCTATGAATGCATATATTAAAAAAGGAATTTCTCAAATCAATAACCTAAGTTTATATCTTAGGAACTAGAAAAAGAAGAGCAAACTAAATCCATAGTCAGCAGAAGAAAAAAATAACAGATTATAAAGTGGAGATAAAATAGAGAACAAAAAGATAGAGAAAAATCAATAAAACCAAAACCTAATTATTTGAAAAGATAAATAAAATTAACATGTTTCACTAGAATGACTAAGAATAAAAGAAAGCAGACTCAAATTACTAAAATCAGGCCCTGGCCGGTTGGCTCAGTGGTCGAGTGTCGGCCTGGCGTGCAGAAGTCCCGGGTTCGATTCCCGGCCAGGGCACACAGGAGAGGCGCCCATCTGCTTCTCCACCCCTCCCCCTCTCCTTCCTCTCTGTCTCTCTCTTCCTCTCCTGCAGCTGAGGCTCCATTGGAGCAAGGATGGCCCGGGCACTGGGGATGGCTCCTTGGCCTCTGCCCCAGGCGCTAGAGTGGCTCTGGTCGCAACAGAGCGATGCCCCAGAGTGGCAGAGCATCGCCCCCTGGTGGGCAGAGCGTTGCCCCCTGGTGGGCGTGCCGGGTGGATCCCGGTCGGGCGCATGCAGGAGTCTGTCTGTCTCTCCCCATTTCCAACTTCAGAAAAATACAAAAAAAAAAAAAAAAAATTACTAAAATCAGAAAGTAAGGTCATTATTATTGATCTTACAGAAATAAAATAGGAGTTATTTAATGAGACAGATTTTCCATTTAGAATGACAGTGTTCTGAATGTGGTGAGTACACAACACTGAATGTATTTAATGCCACTTAATTGTATACTTAAAAATGGTTAATATTATATATATTTTACAATTTAAAATTGAATGTAATTTCTACTTTACTAATATTTTATTTTACTTTCACATTTAAATAAGGGGGGAAACAAATGAACAAACAGTCAAACAACTCACCCTTCATCGTAGAGTGTTTTTGTGATGCCTCCTCCAGGTACACGGATACAAAAATCAGAATCGCGTATTTCAGGAATGCGTGGGCTTTTTTCCATTTCTTCCCAGTTAAGGCTCTTAAATTTATTTTGAACACTTTTTTGCATGGGAGGTGTAAATAGGTACCTAAAGGGAGTACTAGAAACAATTATATAATTAACTTCCTAAAACCTCACATATAAACATTAAGGTAAAACTCAGTTCTTTAAGCAAAAATTATCCTGTTCTCTATACTGTATATTCTATTTCACAAGGCAAACACAAGTTTTAGCAGTCTATGGGAGAATAACATGTAAAAACTATTGCTCTGACTTGCTATTTACATACTTGAGAGAAACAGTAAAAAGACAGGAAAATTTAAACCAAGGCAAGGCCATCATGAGGATAAATCTATTTCCCACAGCTATGCTCCCTTCTGGCCATGAGGCCTATTGTGAGAGTCCTAGAAATCAGCTCCAGTTTTGACAGGTTATTCTTGGCTGATATCTTTCATCATGATTTTACAGGTGTATAAATGACAATGTAATAAAATATGTTTCTATCTCTTGGATACTTTGTCTTTTATTTAAGAATTCAATCTGAAATGCCTGGGAGTTAAAGGCAACTGCATTTCTGCAAATAAAAATCGATGAATATATGGAAATGAATGAAAATATCAATCCAATCTTTCAAAACCCAATAAATCTAGGTACCCTTTCCCTCTTTTTTCTTTCTCATAGGTGAGTTCTGTGATGTTGCCATGCATGATATCAACAATCGAAGCATAGTTCCAGAACCATCTCTATCTTGACAACAAGCCTCCCTTGTGCCCCAACTGCAGAATGAAAAGATTCTACCTGTGATCTCTACCTCTTTACTTTCCTAATTCCAGGGAGAAGAAGTAAGGTTATGTCAGTGGTTTTCAACGACCAGACCATGAAAGAATTAACCATCCTGATATTATATGAAGATTATATAATCAAAGAGTTAACTACCCTGATGTATGTTCATACAACACACACAGCATCGGCCTGGGGATTGGCGGTGGAAAACCACTAATACACATGGCTTTTTAAAATTATTCTAACTTTTTAATAGTAAATCATTATAATACTGTGTAATCATAACAAAAATAATTTTTTTCAAAGGCCAAAACATACCTGCGAAGCTGTAGATCATTCCGGTGATACGAATGACTGCTTGAAAGAACAATAACTTGGGCACAGTTACTACTTTTCACCCAGGAAAGCAGTTTTTCACAGAATGGCTTTGATTTATACTTTGTATACATTGAAAGAAAAAGAAAATATAAAAATTAGATCTTAAGAATATAATGAAAGTATTCTACATACTATTTCATCAACTTTGTGATGACACATAACTTAAATATACTAAAGTTAGAATTTTTTTAGATCCACTTAATGTCTTTAAACTGAAAGGGAAAAATGAAGAGCAATTATCTATTTTATTTTTCAATTAAGAAATAAATTGTGAGGAATCTAGATTTTTTAAAAATTTGATTTTGACTGACAAAGGAAAATTTCCCAGTACTCTTTTTTTTTTTAAGTGAGAGGAGGGGAGATAGTGAGACACATTTCCACATGCGCCCTGACCGAGATTCACTCAGCAACCCTGTCTGGGGCCAATGCTCAAATCAGCTAAGCTATTTGAAGCTGATGCGGTAAGCCTTCCTCAGTGCTTGGGGCCAGTGCTCAGACCAATCGAGCTACTGGCTGTGGGAGAAGAGGAAGAGAAGGGATGAGGAAAGCAGAGAGAAGCAGATGGTCGCTAATCCTTGTGTACCCTGACCGGGGATCAAACCCAGGATGTCCATCGGTTGGGCCAACTCTATCCACTAAGCCAACCAGCCAGGGACCCCAGTGCTCTCTTTTTTTTTTTTTAATACAGGGACAGAGATAGAAGCAGAGAGAGGGATAGACAGGGACAGACAGACAGGAACGAAGAGAGATGAGAAGCATCAATCATCAGTGTTTGGTTTTGACACCTTAGTTATTCATTGATTGCTTTCTCATATGTGCCTTGACCGCGGGCCTTCAGCAGACCGAGCAACCCCTTGCTTGAGCCAGTGACCTTGGGTCCAAGCTGGTGAGCCAAATGAGCCCACGCTCAAGCTGGCGATCTCAAGGTCTCAAATCTGGGTCCTCTGCATCTCAGTCTGATACTCTATCCACTGCGCCATCTGGTCAGGCCACCCCCAGTACTCTTAAAAAATGTTTTTAAAATTGATTTTAGAGAGAGAGGAAGGGGGTTAGAAGGAGAGAGGGGGAGAGGGAGGGAGAGGAAAAGAGAGAGAGAGAAACATCAATTTGTTCCTGTATGTGCCCTAACTGGGGATTAAACTGGCAACCTCTGCACTTAAAGACGACACACTAACCAACCGAGCTATCTGGCCAATGCTCCAGTACTCTTAAGTAATCCATTATTACTTAAAAATGCCACATGGTCATCTATAAGATGTTCTTGCCAGAAATTTCTGACCTAAATTTAATCATGAAAAAACAATTAGGTGAATTCAGAATGCCAAACAGCTGGCCTTGCTTTCTCAAGAGTCAATATTGCGAAAACCAGAAAGAGGACAGCCAGTTCTGCACTGAAGGATACCAACTAAAAGATGTATCAGCCACGAGCAACATGTGAACTCTGAATAGATCCAGAATTGAAGGATATTTTGAAGACAATTAGGGAAATTTGAGTATTAGATGATGCTACTGAAAAATTCATTAAATGCTAATTTTCTCAGGTGTGGTAATGGTGCTGTGGTTATAAAGAATAATGTCCTTATTCTGAAAGACATGTGCTAATGTACTTTGGGGTGACATATGTCACTAGCCTAATTTTGGATTGTTTTGTTTTGCAATAGAAAACCGTCCATGCCCACACATACAGAGAATCAAGCAGGTGTGGCAAGATGTTAACATCATGGTTAATATGGAATGTAGGTTATAAAATTATGAGGGGGGAAACCCATATTATAGAAACTCTTTTCAAAGACATAATTATTCAATAAATTTAAAATGCAGGTAAGAAATGAACTCTAACTGTAACATTTAAAAACAGGAACGCAAGACAGTAAATTGGTAAATAGAGGCAGATTCTGCAGGCTGCCTGGTCTTGAATGCTGCCTCTGCTTCCTCCAACTGTGTCTCAAATTGCCTAACCTTTTGGTGTTTGTTTTCACATTCGTAAAATGTGAAACATCAGTAACATTAGTACCTGCCACATGATTACTGTGAGGATTAAATAACCTATATAAATTACTTAGAACAGTCCTGGTTCAAAGTATTAATGCTCAATAAATGTTTGCTACTTTTTTCCCCCCATTTTTGTGACAGAGAGGGAGAGAGTCAGAGAGAGGGACAGATAGGGACAGACAGACAGGAAGGGAGAGAGACAAGAAGAATCAATTCTTTGTTGCAGCAACTTAGTTGTTCACTAATTGCCTTCTCATATGTGTGTTGACGGGGAGGTTACAGCAGACTGAGTGACCCCTTGCTCGAGCCAGCGACCTTGGGCTCAAGCTGGTAAGCTTTGCTCAAACCAGATGAGCCCGTGCTCAAGCTGGCAACCTTGGGGTCTCGAACCTGGGTCCTAGGCATCCCAGTCCAATGCTCTATCCACTGCGCCACCACCTGGTCAGGCAAATGTTTGCTACTTTGAAATCACTATTTCCATATACCATAAATTTCATTTATAAATGTTTGAACTATCTTAATTCTTGAACTTACACTGATTTTAGTGTGTGCAAAAAAGTGAACTAAAAAGCCACATGGCAAAATGTAAAAATGTTAGCAACTCTTTGGGCATGATATTGTTAACTAAAAACTAAAGAATGATTCCAATAAAAATATTAAAATAATCATAACAGTATTCATGACAGCCTAAAACTAGATACCAAACACTCCATCAACAGTACAATGAATAATGGGTTATTTATATAGCAGAATCCTACATAGATGTGAGACTAAACATCATCTTCTTGCAGCAACATAAGTGAGCCACACAAGTAGAATACTGAGTAAAGGAAGTTAGATATAAAGTGCATATCATAAAAGTCCACTCATATAATATAATAATGTAACTAGGATGGAGCATGAGGGAGGGCGTCTGAAACACTGATAAATTTCTGATCTCCTTAAAATGGTACCTTAATCCACTCAACATTTATTGAGAGCTTCTCTACATGCAAAAGCACTATTTTATAAGCTGGGGATATAAGAGTGAATGACACATCATCCCTTCTGTCAGGAAATTTACTTTCTATTAGAAGTAAATAATAAACATATATGTGACATGCCAGGTAGTAATAAGCTGTGAAGAAAAGTAGCATAGAATAAGATGGTAGAAAGGTTGGTCAGGCCCTGGCCAGTTAGATAAGTCAGTTAGAGCAGTGGTCCCCAACCCCCAGGCTGCGGACTGGTACCGGTCCGCAGAGAAAGAATAAATAACTTACGTTATTTCTGTTTTATTTATATTTAAGTCTGAACGATGTTTTATTTAAAAAAAATTACTATATTCCCTCTGTTACATCCATCTAAGACTCACTCTTGACGCTTGTCTCGGTCACGTGATACATTTATCCGTCCCACCCTAAAGGCCGGTCCGTGAAAATATTTTCTGATATTAAACTGGTCAATGGCCCAAAAAAGGTTGGGACCACTGGATTAGAGCATCGTCCCAAAATGCCAAAGTTGTAGATTCGATCCCTAGTCAGGGCACATACGGGAAACAACCAATGAATGCATAAATAAGTAGAACAAAATGAACACTTTTTTCTCTCTGAATCTCCCTTCCTTTGTCTGTCTCTCTAAAATCAATCAGAGAAAAAAAGAAAAAAAGAAAGAAAAAAATTGTGGCTAGGCACCTGTTCTGCTCCTTTCTATTAAAAAAAAGGAAAAAAAAGGGTAGTCAGGGAAGGCCTTTCTAATGAGGTCACATTTAAGCAAAGATCAAGGAAATGAGCCATTTATGTATTGAAGGGAAAAGTATTCCAGGCAGAGAAATTAGTGTAAAGCAGGGGTCCTCAAACTTTTTACACAGGGAGCCAGTTCACTGTCCCTCAGACTGTTGGAGGGCCCAACTATAAAAAAACTATGAACAAATCCTTATGCACACTGCACATATCTTATTTTAAAGTAAAAAAATAAAACAGGAATAAATACAATATTTAAAATAAAGAACAAGTAAATTTAAATCAACAAACTGACCAGTATTTCAATGGGAACTATGCTCCTCTCACTGACCACGAATGAAAGAGGTGCCCCTTCCAGAAGTGCGGCGGGGGCGGATAAATGGCCTCAGGGGGCTGCATGCGGCCTGCAGGCCGTAGTTTGGGGACCCCTGGTGTAAAGGTTCTGAGACAGAAGTGAGCTTAATCTGTCTGAACAACACAGGGAGGCTAACATGGCTGAAGAGGGTGAGTAACGGGGAAACCGGCAACGTGCATAGAGTAAAGATTAGGTAGAGCACCTGTCCAACAGAATTCTGCAATAATGGAAATGCTCTTCACATGCTTGCCACGTGTGGCTATGGAGAACTTGCAATGTGGCTAGAATAATGGAGAAACTGAATTTTTAATTTCATTTCCTTTTAATTAATGAATCAACATTTAAATAGCTACACATGGCCAGTGGCTACCATATCAGAGTAAATGCAGGGCCTTACAGGCCCTGGTAAAGGCATGAATTCACTTTGAGTAAGATGGGAAGCCACTAGAGCAGGGGTCCCCAAACTGCAGCCCCTGAAGCCATTTATCCGGCCCCCGCCGCACTTCCAGAAGTGGCACCTCTTTTATTGGTGGTCAGTGAGAGGAGCACAGGATGCATCCTGGAGTACTGTACGTGGCGGCGCCGCAAAGCGCTGCATCGCTCACATAAAGTACTACTTCCGGTGATGCGGGACGCACGCGTCACGGCTCCGGAAGCGTGTCATATCACTTGTTACGGCTAGCAGTGACAAATATGGAACCGGACATTGACCATTTCATTAGCCAAAAGCAGGCCCATAGTTCCCACTGAAATACTGGTCAGTTTGTTGATTTAAATTTACTTGTTCTTTATTTTAAATATTGTATTTATTCCCGTTTTGTTTTTTTACTTTAAAATAAGATATGTGCAGTGTGCATAGGGATTTGTTCATAGTTTTTTTTATAGTCCGGCCCTCCAACGGTCTGAGGGACAGTGAACTGGCCCCCTGTGTAAAAAGTTTGGGGACCCCTGCACTAGACAGTGTTTTGAAGAGAGGTAAAGTGATTTGATTTAGGTTTAAAGGTTTAAAGGATCACTGATGGTGCTATTTGCAAACAGACTGTTAAGTGTTTGTGGGGAGTGGGTGGTACAAGAGTGGAATCAGGAGGGTGAGATGACAGTGGTTTGGATATAGAATATATTTTGATATATACATAATTTGTATGTAGATGCCACTAGGAGGAAACAATATAAATGAAGTAAGCCAATAATTCACATGCTTAAATTTTTTTCACCAATGCTACCTGAATCAGGAATACAGAAGACCCAAGCTATACATCCCAATTCCTTTTAATATAATCATAAAATAATGGTAGCATCTCTGAAATTTCACGAGCTTCCTTTACTATAGATTCAGTACCTTTCTTAACTGTACAGATTAAAAGATCAGAAATGACTTCTGACTCAATTCTTAAGAACACTTAGTATTTTCTCATTAAATTTTACTTTAATATACTTAAAGACAAATGTAATGTACTAACCTTAATAAAAATGGATCTTAACTGAAGAGCCACTAACTTCTTTGAAGGCAACGAATATACTGCAAAGTCAAGAAAATAAAATCATACAATAATTAAAATGGAGGAAGTATAAAATTATTAGCAACCCAAACGCCCATCAATAGATGAATGTTTATATGTGGTTCACATATATAATGGAAAAAAAAAGTTCTGGTACATATATTGACCATAAAAAATAATGAAATCTTACCATTTGCAACAGCATATGGACCTAAAGGGTGTATTCCTAAGTGAAATAAGTCAAAGACAAATACCATATTTCATTTAAGTGGAATCTAAGGAATAAAAGAAACAACTGAAGTAGATTCACAGATACAGAGAACAGGCTGATGGCTGCCAGAGAGGAGAGAGATGGGAGTCTGGGTGAAAAAAGTGAAAGGAGTAAGAACTACAAACTGGTAGTCACAAAATAGCCCTAAGGATGTTCAGTGCACCCTAGGGAATAGTTGGTAATATTGTAATAACTATGTATAGTGTCAGATGGGTGCTTGAAATATTGGGGAAACCACTTTGTAAAGTATATAACTGACTAGCCACTATGCTGTATACCTGAAACTATAATGAAATAATATTGGATGTAAACTGTAGTTGAAAACTAAAGTTAAATAAATAAAAATATAAAAAATTGAATTTTAAGAACTTGTTTGTCTAAATATTTTCAATAATTAAAAATAGAAGATATGTACTATATCACTTGGCTAAAGTATTTTTAAATACTTTAAAGTATTTTTAAAGACGTACTTGTGGGCTTCACTCTACAAAATATATTCATTTCTGAGAAGTTAACTGTAAGAAAATATCAAAAATTATTTCTTTCCACTTTAAATAACCAAAAAAGTATTCCCCTAGAAATTTCTGGTATTAACACAAATAAAACAATTCTTTTTTTAAAAAAGATTTTATTTATTGATTTTGGGGGGGAGGAGTGGGAAGTATCAACTCATAGTAGTTGCTGCTCCTATGTGCCTTGACCAGGCAAGCCCAGGGTTTTGAGCCAGCAACTTCAGCGTTCCAGGTTGACACTTTCTCCACTGTGTCACCACAGGTCAGGCTAAAACAATTCTTTTTAAATTTTTATTTGTTGATTTTCAGAGACAGAGAAAAGGGGACAGGGGAGGGGGAAAGGGCAATGAACAGGAAGAGAGAGGGGAGGGGAGGAGGAAGGGTAGCGGTACGGGGAGGGATTTCGACTTGTTGTTCCATCCACTTATGCATCCACTGGCTGATTCCTGCATGTACCCCGACTAGAGGTAGAACCACAACCTTGGAACATCAAGATGATGCTCCAACCAACTGAGCTTCTGGCCAGGATAACCACAAATAAATGTAGTCAGTTTCTGATGCTCTCCTTTCTTCTCTCTAGAGAACAGCAATACTTATTGGGGTTAACAGAAGAATAAAATGGTGAATGTTAGCCATTCAACAAAATCCCTACAGGAAGTACATTTGTATTCTTTAGGAGTTTTTGAAAGACTTGAAATATTGGCCCTGGCTGGTTGGCTCAGGGGTGGAGCATCAGCCTGCCGTATGGATGTCCTGGGTTAGATTCCTGGTCAGGGCACACAAGAGAAGTGCCCATCTGCTTGTCCACCCCTCCCCCTCTCGCTACTTTCTCCCTCTCTTCTCCTCTCTTGCAGCCATGGCTCGATTGGAGCGAGCTCTCCCTGGGTGCCGAGGATGGCTCCACGGCCTCTGCATCAAGCACTAAAAAATGGCTCTGGTTACAATGGCAAGGGCTCCAGATGTGCAGAGCATAACCCCCTAATGAGCTTGACAGGTGGATATCAATCAGGGTGCATGTGGGAGTCTTGTCTCTGCCTCCCCTCCTTTCACTACATTAAAAAAAAAAAAAAAAAAAAAAAGACAGACCTGAAATAATATGCAAAATATTCTGTGAGTCAATGTGTGTGCTTTTCTGAGGAAACTTTCTTCAGATTCTACAAAGAGCCTACTTTATTGATGCCTAAAATGTCCCTGTCAACTTGACTTCCAGGAATGAAAAGCTCTGATCTGAACCAAAGGCAAAATATAGAGTCTCTAAGATCATGTGATTAGGCCACTGTACAAAGAGTTAATTAAGCCTTTAGTTACTACAAAAAGATTACAGTTCCTGGCTGGGTAGCTCAGTTGATTAGGGCATTGTCCTGATATACCAAAGTTGTAGGTTCAATTCCTGGTCAGGGCACATATAAGAATCAACCAATAACTATACAAATAAGTGGAACAAACCCATGTTTTTCTCTCTCCCTCCCCTCTCTCTAAAATCAATCAAGCAATACACTTTTTTTTTTTTAAAGCTTACAAATAACCCTGGACTTAGGGGCAAATCCTTTGAGATCATGTCTCTTCTGTTACAGGTCTTTTAGGGACTCTCTCATTGGACTGGTGTGGTGTGATTGCGGGCTTGCATCAGCAAGTCTAGTAACCATTAGGCATGTTCAGGGCAAAGGCAGCTAAAGCAAGAAGTTTAGGAATTAGGAAAAGGGACTAAGGCATAGGCATCAGCCTCTAATTTATCTCTGATGTATATGTACAGTGCAATGCAACATACCTATTGGGAAGGGGTTGTATCTGTAGGGAGTGAGCAGGCTAGGCTTTCAAATACAAGATATGCTACCTTCCACATAGCAATATTCAAATTCTCCATCAGTGTATCATGCAATTCTTTTTTAAGATCTTGTTTTCCTTCTTTTTTCCTTCTGATACAATAAAAGAAAGCAGTATCACCTTTCATGTGTTTTGCCCCAAATATTTAGCTTTTATCTAATCAAGCCTTTAGATCTAATTCCAGTAACAGGAAATACAGAGACCAAAGGGACAAATCAAATGATATCACAAAGTATAAGACAAATGTAGGAAGGACATTCTATAGGACAGTGGGTCCAGTTTTTCCTTCAATAAATCAGTTTCATGAAGAAGAAGAAAAAAAGAGACTACTTTAGAGTAAAAGAGATTTCAAAAGCACAATGATCAGATGTATTTTGGGTCCTGGTTTGGGCAAACTTTAAAGAACATCTTAAGGTAAACTGGGCGAATTTGAATATGCATGGTGTATAGAAGATTATAATTTTGTTAAATGTGACAGTATTTTAGCTATGTAAGAAAATGTTCTTAAAAATAAGAGATGCATACTTACATACGTGGGGGTGAAATGTCATGATGTCTATGATTTCAAACTACCTCATCTTAAAAAAAACATGAAGTGGATTAAAGAACTGTATCCAATTGACTTGCTGCCAGTTTGTATCAGTGGACAATCAGTGGGTCTTCCACTAGAGTGAAGGTGCATTAGCAGGGTGGTATGGAGCTTACGAGTCAGGTCTCATGGGCTTGATTAGGGGCTCAGTAATAACAATTATAATTGACATTAACTTCTCTGTGCAATGGTTTCCTCATCTATAAAACTACCTATGCAGTAACTATGAGGATTAAATGAGTTAACCCATGTAAATGTACATAGTGTTCAACTTATAGATTTTATAGTCCTTTATCCTTTAAGGCAATAAATTAAATTCCATCTTGTATTAACAAAGCTCTCTTTCCGGCCCTGGCCGGTTGGCTCAGTGGTGGAGCGTCGGCCTGACGTGCGGGAGTCCCGGGTTCGATTCCCGGCCAGGGCACATAGGAGAAGCGCCCATCTGCTTCTCCACCCCTCCCCCTCTCCCTCTTCCTCTTCCATAGCCGAGGCTCCGTTGGAGCGGGGTTTGCCCGGGCGCTGGGGATGGCTCTGTGGCCTCTGCCTCGGGTGCTAGAATGTCTCTGATTGCGGCAGAGCGATGCCCCAGATGGGCATGCCAGGTGGATCCCGGTCAGGTGCATGCGGGGGTCTGTCTGACTGCCTCCCTGTTTCCAACTTAGGAAGGGTGCAAATAAGAAAAAAAAAAAGCTATCTTTCCTGCAGAAGTTTCAATATTAAGATTCTTCTTTTTTTAAAAAAAATTTTAAGTGAGAGGAGGGGAGATAGACTTCTGCATTCGCCCTGACCAGAATCCACCTGGCAATCCCCATCTGGGGCCAATGCTCTGCCCATCTGGGGCCCATGCTTGCAACCAAACAATTTTTAGCAGATGAAGTGGAAGCTCCATGGAGCTGGAGCCATCTTCAGCACGTGGGGTCGATGCACTCAAATCAATCGTGTCATGGATGCAGGAGGGGAAGAGAGGGGAAGAGAGGGGAAGAGAGAAAGGGAGGGGTGGAGAAACAGATGGTCGCTTCTCCTGTGTGCCATGACCAGGAATCGAACCTGGGACTTCCACACGCTAGGTCAACACTCTACCACTAAGCCAACCAGCCAGGGCCTTAAGATGATTTCTTGAAAGTGTTTTTCATTATCGCCAGCTAATGACGTAGTTAGTAAGACAACAAACAAAATGTTCCTTCATTTGTTTTTCAATCCACCAACCTGTGTTTTCATGGTCCTCCATCACCTCTTGATTTTGACCTTAAAATGATAAAAGGGGACTAAGAGGCTAACAGAGGAGCTGGCAATCAAATCAAGTAACTGTATGCTCCTGTGCTTCATGATCAACAGCTTCTCTCCTTACTCAGTGGTCACTACAATAAAAACTGTGCTCCCTTATTAAGCCTGATAGTCTAATGAGACATTATGGATACTTATGAAATGGGAAAGGCCTACACCTACTAGCAACACTGGGCAACTCAATCTCTCCACACCTTATTGATATGTTATTATGGCTTCTATACTGTGAGAGGATGACTGAGGCTTAGAAGAGGTAGCACATACTAAACGCACAGGACTGAGCCCGGTGGAATTCTCTTCTCTCCTTTCCTGGTATTAGTAATGCTTACGCATGCCATTAATAACAGAAAAAAAAACTGAGGATAAAAGGGAAATAAAACCAATACAGGTTAAAAAAAATCTCAAATTCTATACAAAGACACAAGTAAAATCACATCTCTCATAGAGAGATGTGATTGGAAAGGGTAAGAACCAAAACCAGGGTATCAGAGAACAGGACAATGTGACTAGGTCATCAATTCTGCACAAAGCTGGCACCAAGTAAATGTTTGCTACAAAACAGTGTTTGCAGAGTTTATTTCTAATTCAAAACAATTCTACCTCATAGCAGAATAAAATCTGCCAAAGTCTTACATACCTTCAGCATTTATACTGAGTTCTGTTGAATTTTCTTCTGATGTTGCATATGGATTGTTTCCAACCATCGGCACAAGACAATCAGTATAGAAGTAACCAATCTTACACATATTCAGTGTAGAAATAATCAGATCTACTGCGAGCTGGCCAACATTTCCAACAGATACTGCTGGCTGCAGTAAAAAAAAAAGCTCATTAAATCATCAACATTAGTAGCACTGTTAGAAGTTTAGTCAGAAGATAATAATCACAGCTCTAGTACTGAATGCTTATGGTCGAGTATATCATTGCTACATATTCTTTCATTAATTGCAACTGAGGTGTCAGGAGGGAGCCTCCTTCACCTTTGCAACTATTGTTTAACACTTACTGAACCCTTACTGCAGGGGTCGGGAACCTTTTTGGCTGAGAGAGCCATGAACGCCACATATTTTAAAATGTAATTCTGTGAGAGCCATACAACGACCCATGTATGTTATGCATTATCCAATAAAAATTTGGTGTTGTCCCAGAGGACAGCTGTGATTGGCTCCAGCCACCTGCAACCATGAACATGAGTGGTAGGAAATGAATGGTATGTAATACATGAGACTGTTTTATATTTTAACATTTTTTTAATTAAAGATTTGTCTGCAAGCCAGATGCAGCCATCAAAAGCGCCACATCTGGCTCGTGAGCCATAGGTTCCCGACCCCTGCCTTACTGTGTGTTAACTATTAATTACTCTGGACACTGGGAATTCACTAAAACAAATCAATGGAAAACCAGGTGGAGCTTCCTTTGTAGTGAGAGTAGTTTACCTGTAATAAAAAAATTACTAAAATATACAGTGGGAAGTGCTATGTACAAAAATTAAGCATTAGTGTGTGTATCTTTGGCTGCAATTTTAAATATACTGCTCATAAAAGTTAGGGAATATCTCAAAATGAGTATGAAGCGATAAAATATCCCCTACTTTTTATGAGCAGTAATGGTCGGTCAAGGAAAGAATCACTTCAGGTAACAAGAAACTACATACCTGAAAGAGGTAAAGGAGAAAGCCACACAAAGACGGGGGAAAGACTATTTCAGGCAGTGGGAAAGCAAGTGAAGGGCTATGAGGTAACAACAAAAGTGTCCTTGGGTCTTCTGTTTGCTTTGTTAGTGTCTAATGGTTGGAGTGAGCTTGTTTTCACACTAAAACCACACACATACCCATACACACACTTATCTCCATAACTGCAAATAGTCCAACTGTCAAATGTCTATCTACAGTCTGAAAGACTTATCTGAACTCGAGCCTAATGGATAATTTTTCCATGGTTATGTCACAGGTAACTCACATTTTCACATTTAACGTGTACAATATCAAACTTTTGCCCAAAACTGTCCCCATATTTTGTATTTCAGAAAAAAAGCAACAATTACTGTGCCAATCACTTAAATCAGGAAACTTCTTCCCTTTACCAACCACATCTAATACACAACTAATTATCACAGATTCTATTTTTTGCCTTTGTCATATTTTTGTGTCCTTCATTGTGGTCTCCCACTTTTCACTGCTCTCATCTGTTAGTTTGCTGGTCATCTCCTGTAATTGCCTTGCCTCTTCTCAAAGATTTTGCTACTTTGCTTAGACCCTTACTCTTCCAGAGTCGTTCCTCTTTTCCTCACCACTGGATTCTTCCCATCTGCATACACACGTGCTCTAGTATCTTTCCTTCCAAATAACCATTCTTTGATCCCTAACTCACTTCTAGGGTGTCCCTCCATAGCCCAAATTCCCCACAATTGTCCACTAAAATACAAACAAATTAATGAACAAATACATACATATACACATTGCTAGATAAAATGGCTACTCAGCCAGCTGCCATCCCTAGAACAGTGCTGGTCCAAAGGAGGAGGAAGGGCTCAAAACAGAACATTCTCATCTCCCACTGTGACGTAGATAATTTGCTTGCTATTCTGTCTCTTAATGGCTTCCTGGCCTTTACTTTGAAATGTAGAAAAATGTTTACTTTTACAGGAATGTCAAGAAAAGCTTACACTGGGGAGGGACCTGACAATTAGGGGAGTCTGAATCACAGTAGTTTATAAAAACCTAGCCACAGGATTTACTGTGGAAAGTTAAAGCCTGTAAATTAGTTAGAAACTTAGATCACCAATTTTAAATCTTTATTTTGTATTCTAGGAAAACAGGGAGGGTTTTTTTCACAGATAATTCCCAAAAGCAGATGGACCCAGAGGAGCCAGGTCCCAGCTGTTCCTGGGAAATACCTGACCTCGGTTGTCTTGAAGATTTACCAAGGACACCGGATAGGACCCTACTGATTAGGCCTGCACCACATCAGAAGGACTTGCAGAGGAGATGTTTCTGTAGCTGAATCTCCCTCCTCCTGCTCATCATCAAGTCAGTTACAAAGACCATAAACCAAGATATGCTAATCAATCTCTAACACATATATCTAACACTTGGGGCTGACACCCTTTGTTGGTCTCAGCCCGCCTATATCCAGGCGTTTTTAAAATAAATGACACTAGCCTTGTGTTCTCGTGTTTTTGGTTCAGCCTGCGGTTTCTGCCTTTCAGACATCTCCACTGCTTCTCCCATCTATTCAACCCACTCTGATATGGGTTCTCTCTTCACCACTGCACTGATGTTTGCCAAAGCTACCACTAATACTCCTTTAGACCTTACTTTCTCTATAAAGCTTTTCTATATATTTTTTCCTGTCAGGTATCTGCTGAAAAGATACTTTTTTTTTTTCCATTTTGTGATTAACAAGTATTTTTCAGGATGTTACTTTGAAATCATGTAAAGTTTCCTCCCTTAGAACACAATCACAGACGCACTAATTTTAGCATTCGTTGATATTTCTTGCATGCATTATGATGAAAACTGTCAAAAAGTTATTTTTCTTAATACCATTATTCTTTAACTGACACATAACACTGTCAGTTTTAAGTGACAACATGATTGATATATATACAGGAGTGAGCAAAATAGGGTTACAGTTGTAATACAACTAAGTAATACCATTAATTGATAGTAACACAAGAAACTTTCATGTACTAAAAACTGGAAACACTTTTGCCCACCCGTGTATTGTGAAATGATTACCAAATACATTGTTTTAAGATCCACTATCGCAGTTACATTATTTTCTCAAGATGATAATTTTTAATATTTACTCTCTTAGAGATTTACTCATAATTGAAGGTTTGTATTTTTTGACCACCATCATCCATTTACTCAACCACCCCTTCATTTGTTCTCTGCAGCTGTGAGTTTGGTGGGGGTTTTTGTTGTTGTTTTTCAAGTTTCCACAAATGAAGTTTTCCTTAACAGGTCCTTGTGTCCCCTTTCCCTCCCAATAAATCCCAGGGCCTTTCTGTATCTTTATAAAACTTCTTTCCTAGCATGTATTGCATTTATTGATTTACGTGTTCTCAACTAGACTGTAAAACTCCTTGAGCACAAGGACCCAGTCATATTCTAATATTTTCACATAATAGAATGCTTACAGAAAGAATGAATGAACATGGACAATTGTAAAAGCGACAAAACCGTGTTAGCTACTAGCAAAAAAGTTGCTTTTATTATCCTATCGGTAGTTTTTCTGGCTAATGGAAATCACGTGCTTGTTTAAGAATGATTCTAAAACCAGTTGAAAAACTACTTTTCTGGGATAAAATGTAAAGAGAATGCCTCGCACGACCTAAGTACAACATATTTTTAAGACCCACACACACTGCGTTGCACAGTCCACAAAAACCACAACCTACAGACTTAGACACAAGGTTTGGTGATAGAGCCAACGAAGGTTCTATCTGCCCGCCGCCTCTAGCGACTGCCTCTCTCCATTTTCAGCGCAGGGTGAACACCTGAAACAGAAACAAGTAGTCTCCCCAAGGACGGGTGGGACACCCCGCGTCGGGGCGGCACCGCAGGAGCCTTCCGAAAGGCAGCAGCCCAAAGTCGGCTGTGCAGAGTTCGCAAAGGCGGGGACTCACCATCAGTAGAGTAAAACCCGCCAGGTCGGAGACCGACTCTCCGCAGGGAACAAACATGGTCGCACTGAAGTGGGACGAAGGAGATCAGCGCGGGCCTGGCAGGAGCTAAGGAGGCGGGTAAGCGAAATCCCAAACTCCAGCCGTACTGCGAACTGTACCCCCTGGAAGTCCGCGCGACGGAGGTGCGGCGGGACTAGCCGGACGGGGTCCTTCGAGTCCCTCGGCGCGGGGTCCTCAGGTGGCCCGTCCAGCTACCTGCCTGTCTGGAGGGCAGAAAGGGACCGGATAGGAGGGAAATATGGGAGCGCATGGCGCATCCGGCGACACTGGCAAGGCGCTGGTGGGCGCTGGGGCTCGCTGAGGTCACGGGGTGGGCTCCTTGAGGGAGGAAGAGCGGCAGGTAGAGGTGGTCAGGCAGGGCGGGGGACAGCCCCGAGGCTTTGCTGTCCGCGGTTGTTTGGAAACAACGGTTGGACGCTGCGGCTGCCGCAGCCTCGCTTCCCGCCCAGCAGCAGGTCTGACGTTTGCCGCATCCCCCGGGAGCTCCGCGAGGCAGACGGTCGCGCTGGCTCTGTGCTCAGCTGCGACGAACGCTCCGGAGCGGGCTGGGGCCCCTGAAGCGGTGACAATCGGCGGCGAGGCGCTGGCCCCGGCATGTCGCTACCTCCGGAGAAAGCATCTGAGCTGAAGCAGCTCATCCACCAGCAGCTGAGCAAGGTGAGGGGCCGCGGGCTGTGTCCCTGGTCCGGCCGCTATGGCACCTGTTTGCCGGGGGCTCGAGCACAGGCTGGGAGACGCGGAGCGCGCGCTGGGCAGAGCTTCGGGTTGGAAGCCAGAGCAGCTTAGTAAGGGTCTGAGGGGACGGAAGGGCGGTAGTCACGGGACAATGGGAATTAGCGTTTACCCAGCGATTTCTGGAAGTCACATCCGATACAAGTTGTGTTTGGAGCGGGTTTCTATTCAGAGGTCAGGAATTGGAATTACTTTAAGGGTGAAACAGGAGGTGTAACTGATGACGAACCAAGTCAGCAATTTTGAAAGAAGTCGTGGAAGAAGGTACTAAGGATTGTGGTGAAAGTATTGTTGATACTTCAGAGCTCAGTCTAGACACACGCCGTGCTTCTGAGGAATGGTGCTGCGGGTGACGGAGCGCTGTGCCCGGCTTTGTGCTGCTCGGGGCGCGCACTCCCTCTCCCAGGGGCACAAAGGCTGAACGTGGTGGCTCCGCGTCCCGTCCAGTAAGCCGACAGCTGAAATTTAACTTTGATCGCCGCCTCTGGGTCTGTATTCTTTTGATTTATTATACTGTACGCCCTCCCCAAAGATTGCTTGGGTTCAGTGTTATTTGTGGGGAAATAGTAACAAAGGTAGGTAACCAGTAGGGATTATTTTTAGAATATGTACTAAAAATGTTTCATCTTTCTTTTGTTGTTGTTGTTTTTTCTTTTAAAAACTTACATTTATTCTCATTGAGTTCTGGTACCAATTTTTTTTTTTTTTTTTTTTAGTGGTACCAATTTTATATTTACTCTTAGCTGGAGAACCTTTCCTGAATCTATTCGGCCATTTTTTCCCGTCAGTATTTTAAAAAGAAATGAGCTAAGACTTATACTGCTAAGTGGCAGTATTTGATTGCTTTTTGGTGTTGTACATTGTAATGCGAGTTTTCTACATAGATGGACGTCCATGGCAGAATAAGAGAAATCCTTGCTGAGACAATACGGGAAGAGTTAGCTCCAGATCAACAACAGTTATCAACAGAAGATTTGATCAAAGCTCTTAGAAATCGGGGAATCATTGATGATGTGATGAAAGAACTTAATTTTGTTACTGTGAGTAATCTTTTAGGGGAAAATATTTGACGTCATAAATATATATTTAGGGCCTCTCCTTTTAGTAAAACCACTTTAAAATAAGACCATTTGTCTAGTAATATCCTTGTTTCAACTCTAATATAAGCAATGAAATTGGCATTATATTCCATATTTCTCTACAGGCACAAATTTTTGTTATTTATTCTCTAGGTCTTTAATGTTGAGTATATGTATGTATATTGCTCACAAAAATTAGGGGATATTTTATTGCTTTATATTCATTTTGAAATATTCTCTAATTTTTGTAAGCAGTATGTTTTAGTCAAATTATTTTATCACAATGTAGTTCTTTTTCACTAATTGTCCTATAGTTTTTGTTTTGTTTTTAGATTAGGCTTATTTAAAAAATAACACACTGTTCTGGTACAGTTATCTCTGATTAAAAAATTATCAATTTAAGTAAATAATTGTGTAAGAACCTTCAAATCTTTTCATACAAATAGGTCATAATGGGATGATGGCCTCAGTGCACAAATTAGTAAGTAGGCCTTCTTTTGGAAATGAGGAAATAATGAGAAACTGTGACCTCAATACTGGATAAATATAATGTAAAAATTGGATGAACTTCATAATACACGAGGGAATAAATATTTTAATACAGCATCTTTTTTTGGTTTTTGAGGTTTGTAAACCCATTTGGTATAAAAATTGACCTAATAACAGCTTTTGCTGTGGCAGTGTTACTTGTTTAATTCAGTTCGTGGTAGAATCATAAGCCAAAGGTTAGATGAGGTTTAGAGGAAGTAACCTTGTTTAAGGTATTAGGAATTTGTTGTTACCATTCTGTGGACATGGCTTGAAGACCGTTTAATTTCTTAACCTTAGATTTTAGGAGTGACCAGCTGCATCACCTCTTTTGCAAGCTAGTGTATTATGAAGTCATTCATTCATTATGCAAAGAACATAGGGGTATTTTGAGGGGATGTTATCCTATTTATTTTTTGGTTCAGTTCTTAGTTCCATATTGGCATTTTCTTACTTAACTACAATTTTTGTTCTCTGATTTAAAAAAATTATTTTTTCTTTTTGCCTTTTTAGGACAATGTTGATCAAGAACTTCCTCTCTCTCCAAAACAACCAGTTTGCTTTACCGATAGACAATCAACATTGTTAAAAAAAAGTATGTGTATTTTTTGAACATTAATTTAATTGTGAGCAGTACTTGTGGATAGATGTGCTGTAGAGTTTGGTGTTTGATAGAAAACTTTCCATTTTTTCCCCAGAATTAAATGCTTACATTTTTGTGAGTAATCATCCCAAAAACTTAAATTCTGTTTTGCACAAAGTCTATCAGACTATTTAATGTATAGCACAGTGGAAGCAAAAACTGCTTCTCATGTTTTAATAATATATTTCATTAAAAAACTGTATAGCTTTGCTTTTTTAATGGTAATGTAATCATCTCACAACTACACTTTACTGAGTTGAGATAATTGTCTGAGTTGGTTTGTGGAGATGAAGGAATGTTGGATAAGCAACTAACAGCAAAGGTATCCTAAACCCTGTCTCTGACTCCTTTCTAGCTGGGAGAAAGTAGCCGGAATGTAAACTCAGAAAAAGCTATCATATTATGTATCTATTCTTCCCTGGGTGCAAATGGTCCTGGTATACAATAAATGTGTTACTTTCCCCCCAGTCTTGGGTTTTATTCTGTCAAGTTATTATTTACTGTTATGTTGATCACATTCCAGAAGTTATTCGGCAGTTTCCTCATATATATTGCTACACTTTACAGCTAATATTGATCCAACACGGAGGTATCTTTACCTTCAGGTTTTGGGTGGAAAAGCTTTCTTGGAACATCTGCAAGAACCTGAGCCTTTACCAGGACAAGTTTGTTCAACCTTTACTTTATGTTTGCATTTTCGAAACCAACGTTTTCGTTCTAAACCTGCTCCATGTGCCTGTGAACCAGATTTTCATGATGGCTTTTTACTTGAAGTACACAGAGAAAACTTAGGTAAGGAGCAATTATAAATTGTCTTTTAATCGAGTAAATCTTTGTGAGGTTTTATTGCAGAACAACAGTAACCTTTGTAAGGAGAGATTTGTAATGGATGACTCCCCCACCGCCCAGCTGTTTATTTTTTCTCCACTGCTCTTTTCTATTTTACTATTTGTAACTACATCCTTGGTTTATTTTCTGCTAATTAATTTTCCCTAAACATTATTTTTTGACTATTTTAATGGTTGGTAGTTTAGTGATAAATATTTAAATACATATTAGGTGCATGGTACTATATGCTAGGCAAGTCCTAGAGATATAGCAGAGAATGAGACATGATTTTCCTCATTTATGAAAGATGACTATATTTATGATATTATATAACTTAGAAGTCAAAGTTTAGATGTGAATCTATATATAACTCCTTTTTAGAACTTTAAAATTATGATACTTGATTCCTATAATTGTTTTACACTGTTTCTTCCTGTAAAGTTATTTTGTACATTTTAGTTGTTAACTTAGAAGTTTTTGTAACATATTTGTAAACGTAGCAAAGTTGTAAAATTATACCTTCAGAATTTTAGATAACTGCCTGACCAGTGGTGACATAGTGGATAGAGTGTTGATCTGGAACACTGAGGCCCCGGGTTTGAAGCCCTTAGGTCACTCGCTTGAGCTTGGGCTCATTTGGCTTGAGCACAGGTTCACTGGATTGACCGTGGGATCATGGACATGATTCCATGGTTGCTGGCTTGAGCCCAAAAGGTCGCTGGTTGGAGCCCAAGGTAGCTGGTTTGAGCAAGGGGTCTCTGGCTTAACTATAGCCCCCCAGTCAAGGCATGTATGAGAAGCAATCAATGAACAATTAAAGTAATACAATTACGAGTTGTTGCTTCTCATCTCTCTCCCTTCCTGTCTCTCAAAAAAAAAATTTTTTTTATAGGATACTAAGATGACTAATGCAGTACTGAAATTTATTTTTTTCCCCAGTGAAAAATGTTACCCTAATAAGGCAGTTAATGGCTTAAATTGCTAGCTCCAAGGTCCTGAATCTTTTAGTTTTGTGTAGATAAATACAGTGATTATTTCTAGAGTTCTAAGGATAAAGCTAGTTTCAAATATGTTGTTCACATATTTGAATTATTGTAGCAGCATATAGTTTAGTAACTACTTTTAATGGTTAGATTGATTTATTTCTTAGAGACTAGAAAACACTGATATGCATTACATGACAAAATAACTTGTCCCGCCTGACCAGGCAGTGGTGCAGTGGTTAGAGTGTTGGCCTGGGATGCTAAGAACCCAGGTACTAAACCCCGAGTTGCCAGCTTGAGCACAGGCTCATCTGTCTTGAGTGCAGACTCACTAGCTTGAGCGTGGGGTCGCTGGCTTGTGTGTAGGATCATAGACATGACCTCATGGTTGCTGGCTTGAGCCCAAAGGTCGCTGGCTTGAAGCCCAAGGTCACTGGCTTGAGCCCAAGGTTGCTGGCACATATGAAAAAGCAATTAATGAACAACTAAAGTGCCACAACGAAGAATTGATGCTTTTCATCTCTCTCTGTCCCTGTCTGTCTCTCTCTCACTTAAAAAGAAAAACACAGGCCCTGGTCGGTTGGCTCAGTGGTAGAGCATCGGCCTGGTGTGCAGGAGTCCCAGGTTCGATTCCTGGCCAGGGCACACAGAAGAAGTGCTCATCTGCTTCTCCACCCCTCCCCCTCTCCTTCCTCTCTGTCTCTCTCTTCCCCTCCCACAGCCAAGGCTCCATTGGAGCAGGGTTGGCCCGGGCGCTGAGGATGGCTCCACGGCCTCTGCCTCAGGCACTAGGATGGCTCTGGTTGCAATAGAGCGACGCCCCAGATGGGCAGAGCATCGCCCCTAGTGGGCATGCCAGGTGGATCCCAATCGGGCGCATGCGGGAGTCTGTCTGACTGCCTCCCCGTTTCCAACTTCAGGGAAAATAAATAAATAAATTAATTAATTTTTAAAAAAAGAAAAACACAAAAAACCATCACAATTCTATCAGTTCTTTTATTTATTTATTTATTTTTATTTATTTATTTTTTACAGAGAGAGGGATAGACAGGGACAGACAGACAGGAAAGGAGAGATGAGAAGCATCAATCATTAGTTTTTTGTTGTGTAGTGACACCTTAGTTGATCATTGATTGCTTTCTCATATGTGCCTTGACCATAGGCCTTCAGCAAACTGAGTAACCCCTTGCTTGAGCCAGCGACCTTGGGTCCAAGCTAGTGAGCTTTTGCTCAAAGCAGATGAGCCTTCGCTCAAGCTGGCGCCCTCGGGGTCTCGAACCTGGGTCCTCCGCATCCCAGTCCGACGCTCTCTCCACTGCACCACCGCCTGATCAGGCCTATCAGTTCTTTTAAAAGTTGTGTGAAATAGGACTACTTTTATTCCCAGTTAATTGAATGCTTTCTGAGGCATTACCAAATTATTCCATTTGATTTTATATAAATTTATTAGTACTTTTCATTTTGTGTTGGCCTAACTAAATATGTAATGTAGTGTAATTATTTTTGGGTTATGTTGCTAGGTGATGGAACTAGAATGGCTGATTCAACAACAATGTTATCAATAAGTGATCCAATTCATATGGTGCTAATCAAAACAGATATATTTGGTGAGACTACGTTAGTAGCATCTTATTTTCTCGAATGGCGATCTGTTTTGGGCTCAGAAAATGGAGTGACCAATCTTACTGCGGAACTTATGGGTGTAGGTATGATGATTAATATCACTGTTACCTTTTTATAGTCCCAGTTTGTTTGTAAATACATTTGGTATTTTAAGTGCCTTAGTAGACCAAGAGGCAAACATGTAAAAATAATTTCTTAAAGAAGAGTTTCTTAAATAAATTCTTTTCTTGGGAAATGAATATAGAAATTTTAAAAGGATTTTCCTTCTGAAATTTATTTGGTTATAGGTAAGGCTATAAAGAAAACTAAGATTCTGCATACATACATATATATACATGCATGCGTACATACACAAAATACCTCCATTCCAGCACACCCCAGGTTATAGTGCCTCCCCGTTATACCAGTGGCTGCCTGCACACCCCAGGATATAGTGCCTCCTCGTTATACCAGTGGCTGCCTGCACACCCCAGGATATAGTGCCTCCCCGTTATACCAGTGGCTGACTGCACACCCCAGGATATAGTGCCTCCCTGGTATACCAGTGGCTGCCTGCACACCCCAGGATATAGTGCCTCCCCGTTATACCAGTGGCTGCCTGCACACCCCAGGATATAGTGCCTCCCCGTTATACCAGTGGCTGCCTGCACACCCCAGGATATAGTGCCTCCCCGGTATACCAGTGGCTGCCTGCACACCCCAGGATATAATGCCTCCCTGTTATACCAGTGGCTGCCTGCACACCCCAGGATATAGTGCCTCCCCGTTATACCACTGGCTGTCTGCACACCCCAGGATATAATGCCTCCCCGTTATACCACTGGCTGCCTGCACACCCCAGGATATAGTGCCTCCCCGTTATACCAGTGGCTGCCTGCACACCCCAGGATATAATGCCTCCCCGTTATACCACTGGCTGCCTGCACACCCCAGGATATAGTGCCTCCCCGTTATACCAGTGGCTGCCTGCACACTCCAGGATATAGTGCCTCCCTGGTATACCAGTGGCTGCCTGCACACCCCAGGATATAGTGCCTCCCATTAGTACCAGTGGCTGCCTGTACACCCCAGGATATAGTGCCTCCCTGTTATACCAGTGGCTTCCTGCACACCCCAGGATATAGGTGCCTCCCCATTATACCAGTGGCTTCCTTCAACAGCTGTTCTTGTGGGATATGGGGTAGGCTTTCTTCCACCCATTTACATGTGGAAAAGTGGGACTCAGAGAGGGGCTAACTTGCTCAATATCAATAGACAGTACTCTTTAAGGGCAGAGATAGTGCCTATTTACCATTGTCTCCTTGGACTCTTCCACATATTTACTAATATGTAATACATATTTACTAATACAGTGAAAAACAAAATAAAAGCTACCAATGTTTTATGAATAACATAATGGAGTACTTCGGTGTTGAAACTTAGTCACAGAGTTAAATCTGGCCATTGGATGGAATAGCTTTAGTTATTTAGACTTTAATAAGTCAGACCCTGAGTATATTTTTCCTTAAAAAGTATAGAAAAAATTTTATGTAGGATGTTTATTTTCAAATGTGAAACCCATTATTTTTCTTCAAATATAGGCCTAACATGATATGCATACTAGTGACCCACAAACATATTCTGATTCACCAAAGCAATATTAAATAGTTCCGTTGTGAAGTATATTTGTTTTCTAATTCTTTAAATAAAGGCATAGATTCAACCAATTAATATATAAATAAGTGGAACAACAAATAAGTGTTTCTTCTCTCTCCCTCTTCTACTGTTTCCCTAAAGTCAGAATTTTTAAAATTACAAAAAAAAGGTAACAGGCATGGATTGAAAATTTCTACTCACACGTGATGTGAAAATGCAAAGGGATAAGTAGGAATTACTATATGTGACAGTATAAATATTGTCTGAGAATGAGTTAATAGTTGCTTTGACTTTGGTTTTAAATATAAGTCTGGTTGGTATTATATTATACATTTAATTAAGATAAAAATGAAGACCCAATCCTTTAGGTTTGAAAAGTGCCTTAAAATGTGATTAGGACACTAAGAAAATAGGCAATTTCTTCAAAATTAGATGAATGCCTTTGTACCAAATAAAAACTAGTTTGATTTGGTTTATTTTTAATGTGAATATTAAAGCTGATGTTGATATTATCTCTATTCTGTGTAAAGTGTAAAGCATAAAATTCTTAATTTTTTTGGTTAGACTGACTATATAGTAGTATTGAAAGTTCTGAAGTTCTAAATATTTATGTTCACTTATAGGCACAGAATCAAAAGTTTCTGTGGGAATTTTAAATATAAAACTTGAGATGTACCCACCACTCAATCAAACATTATCTCAAGAAGTAGTGAACACACAGGTAATTAATTCTGAATTTCTCTTTTGTGTACTTGTTTCTATAGTAGTATATTTATTGGTTGATCCTAGAAAGCAGTCTCTTTTTAGAAAATTACGACTTACTTAGTTTAAAGCAAGAGAATGACAATATAAATTAATATTTAATGTCTCAGGGAAAAAATGCCACCTGACTATTGTATGGAGACCTGATTGTACTGGGGGAAGTACAGTATAGAAATAGGGAAGTCAGTTAGGAGGCTCTTACAGATGAGATGCTGGCTTAGATTAGGGCGGTGGGAGAGATGGAGAGAAGCGCATGGATTTGTTACATATTTTATAGTAATTAAGGAGAACGAATAGAAATGAAAATTTTTTATTTTTATTTTGAGCTTGCTCTGGAGCGTCAAAAAACTGCAGAGAAAGAACGGTTATTTCTTGTGTACGCTAAGCAATGGTGGAGAGAGTATTTGCAAATTCGACCCTCACACAACTCACGGCTGGTTAAGATTTTTGCTCAGGTTTGTAAATTGTGTTAGAACAGCTTCACGCTTGCATTTGATACTTACTGTTTGTTTATATACATTTTAAGTTGAACTTGTAAAATGTCTTTATTCCAGAGAAGTGAACATTTATTTGTAAAATAGAATGCTAATGTTGTAATACTCCCTTTCACTGAGTAGGTGAGTGGTATGATACAATCTTTGTTTTATTTTGCTTTTCATTTTAATTGTTTTTTTAAAACCCTTTTTGAATGTACTCTATTTAAAGTAGATGAAAACACTTTTGTTTAACTTTGAGTGTGTCCTTGGTTGCTACTTAATACTAAATAACTATTAGGCCAGTTTGTAATTTATATGTAAATTCAACTTTTGTGTGCATAACTGGGGCTCTGCATATATATTTTTTTCTGGTTAGGGTATTTTTTTTTTTAAGACAGACAATGTTACATGTAATAATTCTGTATAACCAAGAACCCTAAGCCAGTGACCAATAATATTTAACTGTAGCATTCCAACTATATATCTGCCTGTTTTTCTTGTATCCTGAGCCCATTTTCTCTCATTAATAAACCAACATAAAATATGTGATTATATCCATATTTTTTGTGGTTTGTGTACTATTCAAATAATTTATATATATTTGACCTTGTATAGATGCATTTATATGAATATAATGTATTATTTTGGGTTCTATTTCTCAGATCCTATGCATTTGTCTGGCTTTATTCTACATTTCCTAGATTTTTAGGACAAGCTAAAAGTGGTTAAATTTCTACATGAGGAGCTTGGGAATGGGAAACCCTAGTTCACTAGTGGTAGAAATGAGGAAAATGGCTGCTAGGATTTTACAATAGCATTGTCTATACATTGAATGACTGGTCAGTCAAGGTAGCAGTGATGTCAGGACAATGGCAAAGAGAAACCAATGAAAATATAAGTAGTTCCCAGCTGTCTATTTAGTCTGAGGTGAGGTTCTTTATTGCCATTTGGAACTGGACTGGACAAGAGGACTGGAATAGTGGGGAAGGGGAGGGAGTAGATCAGAGAAATGGGAAATGAAAAAGGAAGAGGAAAAGGATGGGATATACAGTTAAGGGAATCAAGGAACTGATATTATCTTTTAGGAAATATTAAGTTCCTGTCTCAGAATTCTTTGTAAGAAGATTTTAATCACATAAGGTCACTTAATATCATGGGAACCATATGAGATCGTCAAGTGACCAGGCATTGCTACTTTTTGCAAACAGTATTAAGGATGGAGAAGTAAAGGCTTTTTAAGTTCAAACAGCAGCTCAGTCATGGCAAACTATTAAATTTCAGTTTACAATTGCTTTTGGTTTGTTCCATCTCTTTCCATATAGAGAGTAAAGAAGTCATTTATCTTACATAGGTTCCTTCCTCAGTAGTGTTTCTTGCTTTTCTTCTACACTTGGCTAGATGTGAAATTAAGGAGCAGCAGTTATTTAAGGCATCAATCTAATTACAAAAACTGTAGTTTTAAATAAAGATTATTATACATAGTCTGAAAATGAATGCACAAGAGGAAATAGTATAGAATAGCACTATCCAGGAGAACTTTCTGCACCGATAGAAACATTCTGTATTTTTGCTGCCCAGTGGTAATCCCTAGCCAAATATAGCTATTGAGCATGTAGCTAACATGGTTAAAGAACTGAATTTAAAATTTTATTAATTAAAATTTAAATAACCACATATGATTAGTGATATGTTGGACAGTATAGGTTTAGAGGTTGAAATACTGAGATTTTCAAGATGTTTAAATAGTGTATGGGGATATATTTAGGTAATATTAGAATTATTGTTGTGATGAAATAAGTAATGTATGTTTTGTATTCCAAGGTGATACTATTGATGACTGGTGAAGGGCAAATGCATCCATTTTTTTACATTTTTATTTCTTTCTTGCCTTAGTGTTGTAAAAAGAGGACAAACGTGCCCACACAGGAACCAAATTAATTAATTACCTTTATCCTAACCAAACATTGTAGAACCCCAAGGTTATCATACTTAATAATCCATTGTTCTTTTTCTGCACAGTAAATGATAAAACTATCATTAAGTAAATTACTTTTTTTTTTTCCTGAAGTGAGAAGCGAGGAGGCAGACAGACTCCCACATGTACCCGGGATCCATCCAGCATGCTCACTAGGGGGCAATGCTCTGCCCATCTGGGGTGTTGCTCTGTTGCAACCAGAGCCATTCTAGCGCCTGAGGCAGAGGCCATGGAGCCATCCTCAGTGCCTGGGCCAATTTTGCTCCAATGGAGTCTTGGCTACAAGAGGGAAAGAGAGAGAGAGAACAGAGAGGGGGGGAGGGTGGAGAAGCAAATGAGCACTTCTCCTGTGTGCCCTGGCCAGGAATCAAACCTGGGACTTCCACACGCTGGGCCAACGCTCTACCACTGAGCCAACTGGCCAGGGCCAATTGAATTACTATTGTATTACTACAAAACGAGCTAGCTTCAGTTTATTCATCTATGGAATGAAAGTAATAGAGATATTATGAGGATTAAAAGATAAATTGTATGCAAAGCACTTAGCAACCTAGTGCTAGATACAGGGTAAACGCTTAGTGATAGCTAGAATTACTTTATCCCCCATTAATGTACTCTAAGAAAAGGTGTTAAAATTGGAAATGGTTAGCCTGACCAGGCAGTGGCACAGTGGATAGAGCATCAGCCTGGGATGCTGATGATATGATCCCATTATCGCTGGCTTGAGCTCAAGGTCCCTGGTTTGAGCAAGGGGTCACTGGCTTGAACAGTGGGTCACTGGTTTGGCTGGAATGCCTCCCTCACCCCCACCCCCACCCCCACCTTCTGTCAAGACACATATGAGAAAGCAATCAATGAACAACTAAAGTGCCACAACAAAGAATTGGTGCTTCTTATCTCTGTCCCTGTCTGCCCTTCTCTCTGTCTTTCTTTCTTGTTAAAAAAATAAATAAAATTGGCCTGACCAGGCAGTGGCTCAGTGGATAGAGCGTCGGACTGGGATGCAGAGGACCCAGGTTCGAGACCCCGAGATCGCCAGCTTGAGCGCGGGCTCATCTGGTTTGAGCAAAAAGCCCACCAGCTTGAGCCCAAGGTCGCTGGCTCCAGCAAGGGGTTACTCGGTCTGCTGAAGGCCCACAGTCAAGGCACATATAGGAAAGCAATCAATGAACAAAGGTGTTGCAACGCGCAATGAAAAACTAATGATTGATGCTTCTCATCCCTCTCCATTCCTATCTGTCTATCCCTCTCTCTGACTCACTCTCTGTCTCTGTAAAAAATTTAAAAAAAAATTGGATATGGTTAATCTTTCATTACAGATAATGTTTTCCCTTTCTTCTTCTAGGATGAAAATGGGATAAATAGACCAGTCTGTTCCTATGTTAAACCACTTCGAGCTGGGCGGCTTCTGGATACTCCAAGGCAAGCAGCAAGATTTGTTAATGTCCTTGGCTATGAAAGAGCCCCCGTTATTGGAGGAGGAGGTAAACAGGAACAATGGTGCACTCTGCTGGCCTTTCTCTGTAGAAACAAGGTATTCTACATACTCAATAGAATTAAAAAGCACTACCTCATAATTGTGAAGTTATGGTACATTTGTAAAAGAATTTACTTAGAAAAAAAAATTTTTTTTTTGGACAGAAATACACCAGTGTGTCCGTAAAGTCATAGCGCACTTTTGACCGGTCACAGGAAAGCAACAAAAGACAATAGAAATGTGAAATCTGCACCAAATAAAAGAAAAACTCTCCCAGTTTCATACCTATTCAGTGCAGTTCGATGTGGGCTCACGCACAGATTTTTTAGGGCTCTTTAGGTAGCTATCCCATATAGCCTCTGCAGCAGGTGTCCCCAAACTACGGCCTGCGGGCCGCATGCGGCCCCTTGAGGCCATTTACCCGGCCCCCACCGCACTTCTGGAAGAGGCACCTCTTTCATTGGTGGTCATTGAGAGGAGCACTGTATGTGGTGGCCCTCCAATGGTCTGAGGGACAGTGAACTGGCCCCCCTGTGTAAAAAGTTTAGGGACCCCTGCTACAGACTTGTCACTGACCTGTGGCCTACCAAAACAGGGCTTCTCCACCAAACTGCTGGTTTCCTTCACCTGCTTATCCCACCGAGTAATGTTATTTCTGTATGGTGGCACTTCGTTATAAACGTGCCGATATTCACATTGCACTTTGGTCACTGATTCGAATTTAGTGAGCCACAGAACACACTGAACTTTCCTCTGTACTGTCCACATCTTGACTGGCATGGCCGTGGGCTGCTCTGCTGTATACACGGTGTTACGTCATCATCTGCGCATGCGCACATGCTGCCATAGCATCCTACAGAAACTGGGAGGGTTTTCCTTTTATTTGGTGCACATTTCACATTTCTAACGTCTTTTGTTGCTTTCCTGTGACCGGTCAAAAGTACATCATGACTTTATGGACACACTAGAGAGTCAGAGAGAGGGATAAATAGGGACAGACAGGAAGGGAGAGAGATGAGAAGCATCAATTTTTCGTTGTGGCACTTTAGTTCATTGATTGCTTTCTCATATGTGCCTTGACCCATGGGGCTACCACAGACCGAGTGACCCTATGCTCAAGCCAGCGACCTTGGGCTCAAGCTGGTATGCTTTGTTTAAACCAGATGAACCCGTGCTCAAACTGGGGACCTCAAGTCTTGAACCTGGGTCCTCCGTGTCCCAGTCTGATGCTCTATTCACTGCACCACCACCTGGTCAGGCTAGAAAAAATTTATATATTATTAATTTGAACAAGTCAATTTTTTCACCATTTTTCTTAACATTTAGATGTCAGTATAGAAAAAACATTAGCATCTTTATTTTCTAGTTAGTTTCTTATTTAATGTATTGTGATTTCTGTGAGGTAGGGATCTAAAAGTACTATTATGTCAGAAACTAACATGTAGAGGTAAAATTTTTTTTAATTGATTTTGGTGGGGGGGCGGAGGGAGAGAGAGAGAAACTGCTTTGTTGTTCCATTTATTTATGTATTTACTGTATTGGTTGATTCTTGTAAGTGCCCTGACCGGGATTCGAACCTGTCACCTTGGCTTATCAGAATAATGCTCTAACCAACTGAGCTACCTGGCCAGGGCTTAGAGGTAAATTAAACAGTGAGTTAGAGAGAGCGTTAGGACCAGTACTGTGGTTTTCTAGTAATAGTCATGTATTAAAATTTGCTTAGATGATTTATTTTTTTAAGTGAGAGACAGGGTGGGGGGCAGAGACAGACTCGGTGTGTGCCCCGACTGAGATCTACTTGGCAAGCCCAGTAGGGGGGTGATGCTCTGCTCATCTGGGGCCACTGCTCTGTTGCTCAGCAGCCAAGCCATTTTAGCACCAGAGATGAGGCAATGGAGCCCTTCTCAGCACCCAGGGCCAACTTGCTCAAACCGATTGAGCCTTGGCTGTGGGAGGAGTCAAACCGATTGAGCCTTGGCTGTGGGAGGAGAAGAGCAAGAGACAGGGGAGGGGTAGAGAAGCAGATGGTGGCTTCTCCTGTGTGCCCTGACTGGGAATCAAACCTGAGATGATGTGTTTTTTTAAAAAGGAAAAATGGCAGTAAAAATGAATATGGAAAATTACTGGATTCATTGGTGTTTTGGTTAGAAACAAATATATATTTAAGAATTTGTGTAAATTTATTTATGTTAAACTTAAATGAATTGATTTCAGGCCTGACCTGTGGTGGCACAGTGGATAAAGCGTTGACCTGGAAACGCTGAGGTTGCCGGTTTGAAACCCTGGGCTTGCCTGGTCAAGGCACATATGGGAGTTGATGCTTCCAGCTCCTCCCCCCTTCTCTCTCTCTGTCTCTCTCTCTACCTCTCAAGGCACATATGGGAGTTGATGCTTCCAGCTCCTCCCCCCTTCTCTCTCTCTGTCTCTCTCTCTACCTCTCTCTCTCCTCTCTAAAAATGGTTTAAAAAAAAATGAATTGATTTCAGTAAACTAATTGTATAGATTATGGGATATTTTCTAATCATATGTATTTTAAAAAGTGGATAATATAAAAATATGTCAGACTGTCATTAGCTTTCTAACTCTGTTGAAACAGAATTTATGTCCTTTTATATTTTTATGTTTTGCTCGTATTATAAATCATTTTTCCATAGTTATAATTAATATATAAATAAAATTTTGTGTTCTGCTTTATAATTTTGTGTTATATTATGAACATTTATGTATGTGTTTACTAGTCTTTATGATCTATGTCTTTTAATGACTGTATAACGTTTTCATGAGTTGATACATGTAATCTGCTTAACGATTTCCCCATTTAGGGATTGTTTCTTTTTTTTTTGGTTTTTTTTTTTTCTGAAGCTGGAAACGGGGAGAGACAGACAGACTCCCACATGCGCCTGACTGGGATCCACCCGGCACGCCCACCAGGGGCGACACTCTGCCCACCAGGGGGCAATGCTCTGCCCTTCCGGAGGGGGGGGGGGGTCGCTCTGCCGCAACCAGAGTCACTCTAGCACCTGGGGCAGAGGCCAAGGAGCCATCCCCAGCGCCCGGGCCATCTTTGCTCCAATGGAGCCTTGGCTACGGGAGGGGAAGGGAGAGACAGAGAGGAAGGGGGGGGTGGAGAAGCAAATGGGCGCTTCTCCTATGTGCCCTGGCCGGGAATCGAACCCGGGTCCCCCGCACGCCAGGCCGACGCTCTACCGCTGAGCCAACCGGCCAGGGCCAGGGATTGTTTCTTTTGGCTGAATTAGTTTGCTTCCAGCTTTTTGTTTGTTTGTTTTAATTGATTTTTTTTTTAGAGAAGATGTGAGGAGAGAGAGAGAAAAACATTAATTTGTTCCACTCATTCATGCCATCATTGGTTGATTCTCTTATGTGCCCTGACCGGGGATTGAACCCACAACCTTGGCATATTGGACGATGCTCTAACTGAACCACCCAGCCAGGGCTGCTTCCAGTTTTTTGATATCATTGAGGATGATTTTTTCATCGAACATCTTTGGTTGTATTTTGGGGGTGTTGTTTTTTTTAATTCTTTTTTTTTTAAGCATTTTAATTTAATTTATTTATTTTGTGACAGAGACAGAGAGGGACAAACAGGAAGGGAGAGAGATGAGAAGCATCAATTCTTCGTTGCGGCACATTAGTTGTTCATTGATTGCTTTCTCATATGTGCCTTGACTGTGGGCCTTCAATAGACCAAGTAACCCCTTGCTTGAGCCAGCGACCTTGGGTCCAAGCTGGTGAGCTTTTTGCTTAAGCCAGGTGAGCCCGTGCTCAAGCTGGCAACCTCAGGGTCTCGAACCTGGGTCCTTCTGCATCCCAGCCCAACGCTCTATCCACTGCGCCACTGCCTGGTCAGGCTATTTTTTAATATTTCTGTATTCCTATGCTTAACCTTTTGAGTAGTGAGTTTTTTTCATGCTTGGTGACCCCGGGAGTGAGTTTTTTCAAAAAATGAAATTAGTTCCAGTTCCAGCTTTGTTTACTTAAAATCATGTTTGTTTGATAATCAATTTATGGAAACAAGAAGAACATACATTTGTCCTTTTTTAATGTTGCCTTTATACATGTACAATAGTACTTTGGATGGTCAGGAGGCACGAGGAAGTACAAATTGTAAAAGTAATGTGATATTACCAAAGATAATTTAGAACAAAGAAAGGGAAATTATATATAACCACCCTAATTATAGCCATTGTTGGCATTTTGTTGTATTACACCCATTTTTCCTATGTATTTATTTCTTTAAACATTGTTTACCGGCAATTTTACTCAGAAGTTATCTCACCGGCTATTTTTTTTCCGTAATTGAGTATGAAAGTGAAACAATCTAAATAAACTTCAATATACTTTATTTATACATAATGAATTTAAATAAAACTTTATACATATCTGATACATATTATATTTTTATACATATTATATATTTTAGTAATTTTTTTTGGTGTGGTATAGCAGTCACCTACGTGTAATGGTAAAATTGTTCCATTTGGTGGTGGTATAAATTGGTTTGAGAAACAACTAAATCAAAAAAATCATCACTGAAAAGGAACTAAATAAAAAAAATCATCACTAAAAAGTAACTCTGTCACTTCCCTGATGCTTCGTGGATCAATAAGGTCAGAAATATTTGAATAATCCTCCCAAGTTAGTGTAATATCATTTTCAATCCATTCTTCTTCAAAATCACTTTTGCTATCAGATCTTATTACATTTCTTTTTGTTGTTTTAGTCTAATATCTGACTCATTACTGTCTTCCGATAAACTATCAATTTCTACATCACTACAGTATATTTCAAAATCACTTGAACAATTAAAGTGTCTGCATATAATTCATTGAGGGCGTCGCCCCCTGGTGGGTGTGCCGGTGGATCCCGGTCGGTCGGGCACATGCGGGAGTCTGTCTGACTGTCTCTCCCCGTTTCCAGCTTCAGAAAAAGAAAAAAGAAAATAAATAAAAAAACCTAAATATCAAGAAAAGTCACTTTTTTTATAATAAACTGAACACAATTGAACATGATGAAGAAAGATTTTACAATATCCTTAATA
Organism: Saccopteryx leptura; assembly: GCF_036850995.1. Taxonomy (NCBI): domain Eukaryota; kingdom Metazoa; phylum Chordata; class Mammalia; order Chiroptera; family Emballonuridae; genus Saccopteryx; species Saccopteryx leptura. The sequence goes on along the minus strand of NC_089513.1, from coordinate 60,398,649 downwards.
TGTATGTTCAAACTGTGAGCGATTGGAAGATAGTCCACGTTTGATGGCTCAACTCTGATTGTTTTTGTTTACCATAACTTTCTATGTTGTGGTCTCAAGCCTGGAGGAGTGGGAAGAGGAAGAGTGGGAAGAAAAGGAGTCCGTGGAAGAAAAGGAGTCCGTGTGAGAATATAGAACAGTATGCTAGTTTTCGAACTTCGACCCTCAGGACGAAGAGTCACAAATACAATAATCCTTCATTACCCTGAGTTTCAAAACTTGAAATAGCTAATGCAAGGGCAAAGACAAGTTAATTCGTGAGCGGTCAGCAATGTGTTAAAATGGTCTTCTATAGATACTGTAACTCATTGTTTTCAATTTGTGTATTTTCCTATTTATTTGCATTTTCTGTTCTATGATTTGTCTGCTTGTCTGTTGATGTACATTAGCTACTCATTTTTGAAATCTTTAAAATCTTAATTGCTTTCTTTTCATGTTGTGTGAGTTCTTTATAAACTTTTCAATCTGAATGTTCCCCTCTTAAAGTACTTATGAGCACTGACTTTGTAAAATAATTTAGGCTCTTCTAAATTTCATATTTCTCTTTCCACCCCTATTGTTTCAGCTTAACACTGGGCTAATGATTAGAATGAAAATTTTAATATTTTTAATCATTTTGTATTTAAATATTTAATGAGACAGTATGAAAGAAGAGATACTTAATTTCTTAACTTACTTTATTTTTAGGGTGATTGTGAAGATCACGCTAACCTTCTGTGCAGCCTTCTTCTTGGATATGGACTAGAAGCCTTTGTCTGTGTTGGGACTAAGGCAAAAGGAGTGCCTCATGCTTGGGTTATGACCTGTGGAACCGATGGAACTGTCACTTTCTGGGAGAGTTTAACAGGACACAGGTTAGCCAACTAAGTTTACAGAGATGCCGACGTTTTAAATATAGGTTCTTTGTTTATATTGATGATTATCAAAAGTACAGGTTGTTTTAGTTATTACAGCCTTTTCAGTGACTATGTAAAAAATTCCTTCAATTAATACAGCTGTGTAAAAAGCTCGAAAAAAAGTTGTATACCTAAAATACTCTTTACCAACAGAGTATTGGTTAAAAAAAAACCACACTTATATATTTACTTTTAATTTTATATAATTGTCATATGCTCTTTCTGATGATCATCCCTAAGCCTGAAAATAAACTCAAGTTGAAACCATGATTTTTTTTGAAATTTTGATGTGGTTACCAACTCCATGTTGATAAATTATTCTTTTTTAATTAAGTGAGGGCTGGGGAGGTAGACAGACAGACTCCTGCATGTGCCCCGACCAGGATCCACCTGGCAAGCCCCCTGTGAAGTGATGCTTTGCCCATCTGGGGCGTTGATGCATTGCTTGCAACTGAGCTATTTTTAGCGCCTGTGACAGAGGCCATTGAGCCATCGTCAGCACCCTGGGCCAACTTGCTTGAATCAATTGAGCTATGGCTGTGGGAGGGGGAGAAGGAGGGAGAGAGAGAGAAAGAAAGGGGAGAGCGGAGGTGTGGAGAAGCAGATGGTCACTTCTGGTCATTTCTGTGTGCCGTGAATGGGAATCAAACATGTGCCAGACTGACACTCTACCACTGAGCCAACAGGCCAGATCCCATGTTGATAAATCATGTTGAACATTTTTTCAGTCTTTTGGCCTGTCAAAGAGTTAAATGCTTTTTCTTCATAAAACATTTTCTTTTCTCTCTCATAGTACTATCTTCCAGTTTTCATTGTTTTTCTGTCTCAGTTTTTCTTTATCTTGTCTTTAAATATTAGAGATCCTAAAGGCACAGCCCTGGGCCCTCTTTTCATTTTTCTAGTTTTTGTTTTTTCCCCTAGTTGATAATCATTTTGGTTAATTGTACCTCAAAATATATAGCTAAATTATTTTAAGTGTGTTATCTGAGATAGGTGTTTTTGATCTTAACAATATACATAGAATGTATTATGTTACAGGAACAAAATTGGTTTCTATGGTATAAAATATACTATATAATTAATATTAATATAGAATAATCAAATTGTAGAAATATAAGAAGGAAAAACAAGTATTAAAACTCTATTCCTGGGTCCTGGCTGGTTGGCTCAGTGGTAGAACATCGGCCTGGTGTGTGGATGTCCTGGGTTTGACTCCCAGCCAGGGCACACAGGAGAAGCGCCCATCTGCTTCTCCACCCTTCCCCCTCTCCTGTCTCTCTCTTCCCCTCCCGCAGCCAGGGCTACATTGGAGCAAAGTTGGCCTGGGCGTTGAGGATTGTACCATGGCCTCTGCCTCAGGTGCTAGAATGGCTCTGGTTGCAACGGAGCAATGCCCCAGATGGGCAGAGCAGTGCCCCTTAGTGGGCATGCCAGGTGGATCCTGGTCGGATGCATATGGGAGTCTGTCCCTCTGCTTCTCTGCTTCTCACTTAAGAAAAATACAAAAAAAAAACACCCCAAAACACAACTCTAGTCCTGGGGAATAATTAGAGCTTTAAGTGTCCTCAGTAGGATTCTGTCTTCCTAATTTTTAAGTTTTTATATACATTATCTGATAAAATTATGTATCTTGTCATGTACAATTACGATTTACCTTTTTCAGGTACATTCATAAATCTGTCAATCCTGATGAACCTCCAGTTGCTGAGCAGCCCAAACCATTGTACCCATATCGAACAATTGGTTGTGTTTTCAATCATCAGATGTTTCTGGGAAACTGTCAGCCCTCTGACTCAGTAGAAATCTGTGTATTTGATTTGAATGATGAATCTAAATGGAAGCCCATGAGTGAAGAAGCAATTAAATCTGTGTGTGCTCCAGGAGCTACAACTTCCCTTCCTCCCTTTCCACCTCTCTGTGCATCCACAATTGATGCTTCAGTAACAAGTAATGAAATAGAAATGCAGCTGAGGTTACTAGTGTCAGAACACAGGAAGGTAATTAACACTGAAATTTTTAGTTTCAAGCAATTTTTAAATTTGTTTATGTATAAACAGTTTGGGGGGGGTGTTGGATGATAGTTCCAGTCACTACACAAGCTCTGAGCAAAGTAAATACAGCCCCTACCTTTATAAAGCTTATACTATAGTTTTGAATATCAAAGAGTTAAGTTCTGAAACTCAGAAGTTCTTAAATTCAACAATACTTCTAGAAATGTATTACTTCCTTCTAGAAACAGAGTTAAGACTCGGTAAATATTTGATTTTAATTATACATGCAATTAGTTTGTTGACTTTTCTCCCCTCCTATAGTTGAATTTATGGTAGGAGCAATCAAATTTAGCAAATTCAGCTTTACTAAACTCTAAAGTTAAATAAATTGTGACCTCAAAATTTACTAACACTGTCTTTCATAGTACAGTTATTCAGTATGATCTTGTCTAGTGGATATTAAAGAAGTATAGAATTTGGAACCTTTACTAACATCAATATACTGAATATTTTTGTTTTATTTAAGAAGTAAAATCTGATACTTATAGTTTTTTTAATTTCTCTGTATTTTTTATTATAATTAATAAGTTTAAAAAGTTGATAAATTTAAAAATTTTGGCCTATATTAAAATAATCACATATTTGTTATAATTGGTTTTGAAAATATTAATGTATTTTACTTTTTCTCTTTTGATTGCTATAGGATCTTGGCCTCACTACTGTGTGGGAAGACCAGCTTTCCTATCTCTTATCACCAGCTTTGGCTTCTTATGAATTTGAGCGTACAACAAGTATATCTGCTGGCAACGAGGAATTTCAAGATGCTATAAGGAGGGCTGTGCCTGATGGTCACACATTTAAAGGCTTCCCAATACATTTTGTGTATAGAAATGCAAGGCGTGCATTTGCCACATGTCTTCGGTAGGATGGGATTTATGAATTCATATGTTTTTGGGTGGGAATCTTAGAAATTGGTCTGGTAGTTATTTAGGAATGACTTCAGAATCACATGGGGAACTTTATAATGACTTATAAGTTCCTTGCCACAGGTTGTAACTCATTATGTCTGAAATGTAGCTCTTGATAGTTTGGGATAGTTTTCCCAGTATTTTGGTATAATCTCAGTTGAGAATCCCTAATCTTGACTAGTGTAATTTTTTAAATGTATAGATTATGAGAAAATTGTCTATAATTTGAATAGCTCAATTAAAATTATAGAGCCATTGGTAGCAGAGACAAGATTTTAAAATATTATATAAAATACTAACTTATTTAGAAATAAGAAAATAGAGCCTATGTTTACTTCTTAACTGAATAAATTATATTCTTCTGTAGGTCTCCTTTCTGTGAAGAAATAATCTGTTGTCGTGGAGACCAGGTGCGACTGGCAGTTCGTGTCCGAGTGTTTACTTATCCTGAATCTGCATGTGCTGTTTGGATCATGTTTGCTTGTAAATATCGCTCAGTATTATAGGACTAACATTTCTATAAGAATATACCTCCCTGGCCAGTTGGCTAAGTGGTAGAGCATTGGCCCAGCGTGTGAAAGTCCCAGGTTTGATTCCCGGTCAGGGCACACAGGAGAAGCACCCGTCCGCTTCTCTACCCCTCCCCCTTTCCTTTTTCTCTCTCTCTCTTCCCCTCCCACAACTGGAGCAAAGTTAGCCCAGCACTGTGGATAGCTCCATGGCCTCCTCCTCAGGCGCTAGAATGGCTCCGATTGCAGTGGAGCAGCACCCCAGAGGGGCCGAGCATTGCCCCCTGGTGGGCATGGATCCCAGTCAGGCGCATGTGGGAGTCTGTCTGTCTGCCACCCCCACTTCTCACTTTGGAAAAATACAAAAAAGAAAAAAAAATACCTGTGTTTTATTGAAATTTTACATATTGTATATTATTACCTGTTTAGAATTTATTTTAAAAATCATAGTCTGGCTTTGATGTCGTATTTCAGTTTTGTATATACCTGTAATGTTTGAAGAAAATTATGTGTGTATTTAAAAATTAAGGGTAAAAACCTATAAATTTGAGTGGAATTTAGTATAAAGTGTATATTCTATTTTAATAAATACTATTTTGTTTACAGATATTCAGTAGTTTAAATATGACTATAAAATGTAATTGTTTCTTTACATTAATAAGTAAACAAAGATATCTAAGGATTTGAGCCATAGTATAATCAATATAATTAGTTTTCAAAGATGAATAGGATTATTTTATAATTAGGAAAAATTAACATCACAACATATTTATTTATTACATAGATTAAAAGACATTTTGGTGAATTATCACTTTATGGTAATCCATGGCCATAGGGATATTTGTGACTTTCCAGAGATTTATGGAGAGACTTTGATGCCAGAGTAGGAAAATACTAGTACCGGAAAAGGACAAATATTAATAACAAAACAAGCCCATATAAAAGTACATGAATAGTATAGAAGTGTTTGTTCATTATAAAAATAAAACAGAGCTCTGGCCAGTTGGCTCAGCGGTAGAGCGTCGGCCTAGCGTGCCGAGGACCCGGGTTCGATTCCCGGCCAGGGCACACAGGAGAAGCGCCCATTTGCTTCTCCACCCCTCCCCCGCGCTTTCCTCTCTGTCTCTCTCTTCCCCTCCCGCAGCCAAGGCTCCATTGGAGCAAAGATGGCCCGGGCGCTGGGGATGGCTCTGTGGCCTCTGCCCCAGGCGCTAGAGTGGCTCTGGTCGCAACATGGCGACGCCCAGGATGGGCAGAGCATCGCCCCCTGGTGGGCAGAGCGTCGCCCCATGGTGGGCGTGCCGGGTGGATCCCGGTCGGGCGCATGCGGAAGTCTGTCTAACTGTCTCTCCCTGTTTCCAACTTCAGAAAAATGAAAAGGAAAAAATAAATAAATAAATAAATAAAGGTATTTTAGAAAAATTTTATTATGCCCTTTTGTTGTGATATTGACAAGTTATACTTTGTAATTAATATTAGCATTCTGTTGCTGATTTTCTATGGTCAAAGGTAGCCTTTTCATGGATTCCATCTTCTGAAAACACATTTTTTTCTTTTTTTAAATTTCATTATGATAAAAACATTAACTTATATATGAATAATCTAAATCATAGAATCATTATGTGAGGCCACTTAAAAACAAGCATATATGAGTTAACTCCATGATGATGTTTGTTTTAAAATTGAGCAAGTTTTAAAAGTGAGTATTTAAAAAATTATAGCAGGTTGACTTTGTAGGAAGCTGCATAATATCAGTGATAGGCGTGACTGTCATTCAGCATCTCTGCACAGGTCTTACCATTGCCCTGAGAAAGTAACTGTGTAACTGTTGGCTCCACAAGTTATTCTTTTCATTATTTTAATCTACCATTGCAGAAAATGATTAATGTCTTTTAAAAAATTAAAATCTAAAGATATCCTAAAATTTACTTTTTGTTTTATTTTTACATATGATAAGTATTTATGGTTTCAATGGTCTGAAAATATCCCTTTTCTGTCAATTTTCATTCAAAACAATAATTAGCTGTTTCTTGTGAGACTGAGATGACTTTAGAGAATTAGCAAAGTAAGAATTAAGACTTATTCTGTTGCCAAAATTAGTCATTACAGCTATGAATAATGAAAATTGCTTGTTAGGGTTAGGAATTTTCAACTTTTGGAACAAACTATTTATGAGGCACTACTAAGAAGCAGACTATATTTAGACCAAGGCTATATTACATTGAGGATGGGCTTCATGTATTTATAAATGCTCCTTTGGTATAAATTCTAAAATTTCCTTTTTATGCACTTTAATATAGAGTCTTGTATGAATTAATGTTTTTCTCTAGAGGTGGTTTATTTCAAAAGATTGTTTCAGTACATTTATCACTCAAGTTTCATTGCTCTTACAATAATTTTTCTTTTTAAAAGTTTAATTTACCTTGTGTATTTAGCGGTCATAAAATTTTTTCTATTAAAAACAAAATCTTTTTATATAATGTCTCTAATGTGTGTGTTTTTTTACAGTATATGCGCTTACATAGTTCTCTGTACATAATATATAGGTATATTTATTTTGTATAAGAGTATCAGAAACCTAGGAACTTCATTACTCAAGCATGAACCTGGGTTTTTTTGGTTTTGTTTTTTAATTTTTTTAATTGATTTGAAAGAGAAAAAAGGAGAGAAGAATCGGGGGAGAGGAGAGAGAGAGAGAAGCATCAATTCGTTCCATTTAGTTATTCCATTTTGCTGTACACTCATTGGTTGCTTCTTGCATGTACCCTGATCTGGGATCATAACTTCAACCTTGGTGCGCTGGGATGATGCTATTCACTGAGCAACCAGACCAGGGGCCCAAGCATGAACCTCTACTATAAAATGTATTAAATTCAGTTCCAAATAACTGAACACTCCAAGTGCCCGTAAGTTTTTTTCTAGTATCGAAGTGTACATTTTTAGATCTGCAAAAATCCATCTGTAACCTAGCAAATCTGGAAAGTACGCATACACAAGTGAAACCTGACTTTCTATAATATAAAGTGTAGGATTTATATTAGAAAAGAATTTTGCTCATGAACTAGTATTCTAAGCCAGTTATCTGATTGTCAGAAGACATTATTTATGAACTATAAATTGCTTAAACTCATTCACATTTCTGATTTCATGCTTTCCTAAACAAAATACGTTCGACTACAGTTTGCAATTCAACAATTTTTTTCTTTCACTTTCAAATAATTTCATACTTTCTACTTAAATAGGTAAGTACGGAAATTAAATGATCTTTTTGTAACATGCACTTAACTTTTATACCAATGAAATTAGCATTGTTTTCCAGCTGTTAGTAGTTAAGAAACATTGGCCAAAGCCTATTTAAAATCTTAAAAACAAAATAGTCAAACACATAAACTAGCAGCCATCCAATTTTGAAGAACCTTAACATACTGTTTTATGTCACATATTCTACACTAAAAACAAGTTTAGTTATCATTAAATGTGGGTATTAAATGTAATATTTTATTCTGAGATTTAGTTGGCATAGTCATTGTAATTACATTTGATTTGTAAAATTTGTTTGTGAATTAACTGCCTGACACCAGTTTTGATAAAGTCATGGATATTAGAAGGAAGGGAGAGGTTATTAACTGGTAGATAGTTCATGTATATTCTATGAGATGAACAATTTCTTACTCTGACTCTACTGAATTTAGACTTGTACTAATATTCCAAAACAAATGTTTCCTAGTGTTTTTGATGGTAGCTAATCTGAACAAAACTTGAGTTTTCACTACCTTTATGATTTTATGCTATGTTTTATACATGATTTAATATTTCATGGCCTGAAATTACAGGATTTTGGACTTGATAGGAATCAGGTCTTCTAGTCCATTTACAGAGAAGTCAAGTTTCCTGTCAGTAGCAGATTAGTTCTAAAACTAAGTTCTGACTTTGAGTTTACTTTTTTTTTCTTTCTTTGATTGTGTGCACAAATGTGAGTTTTTCTCTGTGGGCATGGCATTGGGTACGATCGTCCAATGTATGGTATGGGAAAATATTTGTGCCATAGTGCTATCTCTTCCATTAAATAAAAGGTGGGGGGAGGACAGGGGTGTTGCTCACTCCTCAAGCCGCCATTCTAATCCAGTTTTCCCTTTCTCATATTAGTGGTGCTGCCCAAGATATAGGAATATGGGAAGCATTTGTCTTTTATCGTAACTCTCACATAACTCCAAAAAAATACAATAATATGTAGGGTATCAAGTCATTGATAGATGAGGCCAGAATTTCTTTTTAGGGAGGATGACCTAGGAAAGCCAAAGCCCTGAGAGGCCGTGAGCTGCCTGGGGTTCCTTGTGGAATGTCAATCACATGAAGAGATGTGGAGTTCTACCTTTTGTTTGGGTGAAGATTCAGTAAGTGACTGCAGTACTTGGACAGTGCCTACTAATAAACATTCAGGAAATATTTGAGTCATTCAGTCTGTATTCTGAGAATTCTGAAATCCACTTATTTACAAATCAGTTGTAACTGGCCAGTTATTTAACTTTTACAAAATTTTTCCTTGCCAAAATGTATGGTGAGGGAATGGGAACCATATTATTAATACAAAAGTAGATAGTTGTCAGAGGTTGCAAAAATCTATTCCATTTCAACATAAGCAAACAGGTTTTTTTATAATTTTAAAATTTTAACAGCTTTATTGAGATCATTTGCATATTATAAAATTAACTAACCTAAAGTCCATAGTTAAGTGGTTTGTACTGTAAACAGGTACGCAACCATCACCAGTTTTTTAAAATACTCCATCACTTCAAAAAGAAACACTATACCCTTTAGCTATTATTTTCCTATCTCACCATTCCCTACCCCCTAACTTCACCGCACCACCCTGCAGGCAACTATAAAACTACTTAAAAAAAAAAAAAAAAATCTCTTCCAAGTGAGAGGAGGGGAGATAGACAGACTTCTGCATGCACCCCAACTAGGATCCACCCAGCAACCCCCATCTGGAGCTGATGCTTTGCTCATCTGGGGCCATGCTCACAACCAAGCTATTTTTAGCACCTCCATGGAGCTATCCTCAGCGACTGGACCAATGCCCTGGAACCAATTGAGCCATGGCTGCAGGAGGGGGGGGGGGGGAGAGAGAGAGAAGGGAGAGGGGGAGGGGTGGAGAAGCAGATGGGTGCTTCCCCTGTGTGCCCTGACCAGAAACTAATCTGCTTTCTAAATAGATTTCCCTATTCTGGAATTCCATCTGAATGGAAGCATATAATAAATGGTATTTGATGTCTGGTTTCTTTCACTTAGCGGAACATCTTTAAGGTTCATCATGCTCTATGTATCATTACTTCATTCCTTTTTGTGGGCAAATATTCCATTGCATGGATATACCATGTGTTTTTATCCATTTGTCAGTCAATAGACATTTTGGTTGTTTCTACCTTTTGGCTATTTGAATAATGCTGATATAAGCATTTGGTGTACAAGATTTTGTGTGAGCCCACATTTTCATTTTCCTTTGGTATGTATCTAGGAGAGAGAATTTGCTGACTCATATGGTAGCTCTATATTCAACATTTTGGTGAGCTGCCAAATAGTTTTCCAAAGCAGTGGAAATCTCACCAGCGCTGTATGAGGGTTCTGATTTCTCCTCACTCTTGCTAACACCTATTATTATGTGACTTTTTTATTCTAGCCATCCCAGTGAGTATGAAAGGTATTGCATTGTTTTAATTTGCATTTCCCTGGTGACTAATTTTTAGCATTTTTTCATGTTCTTATTGGCCATTTGCATATTTTACTTGGAGAAATGTCTATTTAGATCCTTTGCCTACTTTTTAATTGGGTAACTTGTCTTTTTATTATTGAGTTGGAAGAGTTCTTTACGTATTCTGGATACAAGTCTCTTATCAGCTATATGATTGGTAAATATTTCCATCCATTCTGTGGGTTGTTTTCACTTTTTTAAAAATAACTTTTGTATTGATGCACATTCGCATGCACAAGAGAGAAAATAAGAGCAAGAAAGAGAGAAGCATTAACTCACTGTTCAACTTAGTTCCATTTAGTTGTGTACTCATTGGTTGCTTCTCATATGTCCCGTTGATGTGCAAAGACGACACTCTCCACAGAGCCACCCGGCCAGGACTACTTTCATTTTCTTGTTTGTGTCCTTCAAAGTACTAAAGTTTTTTAATTTTGATAAAACCCAATGAATCTACTTTATTCTCTTGTTCTTGGTTTTATTGTCATATTTAAGAATTCATTGCCAAATCCAAGAGTAAGAAGATTTATTTACCCATTTTTTTCTATAAGTTACATAATTTTAGTTTTTACACTTAGGTTTTTGATCCACTTTCATTTAATTTTGTATATATTGTGACTTTATTAGTTTGCATATGAATATAGAGTTGTCCTAGCACCATTTGTTGGAAAGACAATTCTATCCCTCTTGAATGGTCTTAGCACCCTTGTTGAAAATCAGTTTACCATACATAGGTTTATGGGTTTATTTCTGAACTCTTAAATCTATTCCTATTGTGCCAGTCTATTGTAGTATGCCAATACCACACGTTCTCATTATCGCTGCTTTGTAGTAAGTATTGAAATTGGGAAGTATGAGAGTCCTCCAACTTTGTTCTTTTTTTTTTTTAGATTTTATTTATTCATATTTTAGAGAGGAGAAAGAGATAGCAGTGGGGGGGGGGGGGGCAGGAAGCAACAACTCCCATATGTGCCTTGACCAGGCAAGTCCAGGGTTTCAAACCAGCAACCTCAGCATTCCAGGTCAGTGCTTTATCCAATGTGCCACCACAGGTCAGGCCACAACTTTGTTATTTTTCAAGCTTGTTTTGGCTCTTCTGGGTCCTTTGCAATTCCATCTGAATTTTAAAATCAGCTTATTAATCTTTGAAAGAAGTCAGCTAAGATTTCAATAGGGATTGCCTTAAATTTGTGGATTGCTGTAGGGAGTATTGCTATCTTAATGTTAAACATTTCCATTTATGAACATGTTGTTTTCCCCTTTTATTTATTTATTTATTTACATTTTTAAAGATCTTATTGGTTTTATTCAATGATTCATAAATTGGGCAGCATCCCATGTAGCAGATAAAGAGGAGCTTTGAGGAATTGTACAAAATGGAAGATGTTGATAGGCAGAAAGGGGCAGGGCAAGGAAGTTACACTAGCAAAAAGCAGCGTACTTACTGGTTGACTTGTTTAAGATCTCAGTCCTGGCCCTGGCCAGTTCGCTCAGCGGTAGAGCGTCGGCCTGGCGTGCGGGGGACCCGGGTTCGATTCCCGACCAGGGCACATAGGAGAAGCGCCCATTTGCTTCTCCACCCCCTCCCCTCCTTCCTCTCTGTCTCTCTCTTCTCCTCCCGCAGCCAAGGCTCCATTGGAGCAAAGATGGCCCGGGCGCTGGGGATGGCTCTTTGGCCTCTGCCCCAGGCGCTAGAGTGGCTCTGGTCCTGGCAGAGCGACGCCCCGGAGGAGCAGAGCATCGCCCCCTGGTGGGCAGAGCGTGGCCCCTGGTGGGCGTGCCGGGTGGATCCCAGTTGGGCGCATGCGGGAGTCTGTCTGACTGTCTCCCTCCCCCCCCGTTTCCAGCTTCAGAAAAATACAAAAAAAAACAAACAAAAAACCTCAGTCCTGGGAAAGGTTAAAACTGTAAGTAAGTATTAAGTCTTCATTTGGTGATGTGGAACTTAGCATAAGTGATTCCATTTGAGGCCTGTTACCCTGTTTTAACAACCTACAAAGACAATTTCAAGGAGAAATATTTGTATTAAAATAGACTTTACTGGGGGCATAAAGTTAAATATTGTCCCCCCCCCCCCCAGTTTGACAGTCTCTGCCTTTTGACTGGATCAGTAAGTCCATTCACATTTTTTTTTTTAGTCCATTCACATTTAATGATATTGATATAGTTGGATTTACATCTGCCATCTCACTTTGTTTTCTGTATGTTTTATGCCTTTTTTGCTTCTTTATTTCTACTTTACTGCTTTCTTTTGCATCAAATGAATATTTTCTAACAGCATTTTAATTTCTTTTTATTTTTAAGTTTTTTAAATTTTAAATTTTTTAAATTTTTTTATTGATTTTGAGACAGGAAGGAAGAGAGGGAGCAAGACAGAAAGAGGGATGGAGGAGAGTTTGAAGCATAAACTTAGTTGTTTCACTTGAGTTGTTTATTGATTGCTTCTCATATGTGCCTTGACAAGTAGGGGGGCTCAAGCTGAGCCAGTGACCCCTCGCTCAAACCAGCAACTTTGGGCTTCAAGCCAGCGACCTTTGGGCTCAAGCCAATGACATTGGGATCTTGTTGATGATCTCACGCAAAGGTTGGCATCCCATGCTCAAGCTGGCAAGCCTGCGCTCAAACCGGCGGCCTTGGGATTTCAAACCTGGGTCCTCAGCGTCCCCAGGTTGACACTCTATCCACTGCGCCACTACTGGTCATGTTTACATGGTATATTTTTTTCTAAAATATGTATAAGTGAGATTTCAATCATTTGGTACTACTTAATCACTAAAAAATACTAGTTTTTGAGTTGTGAACTGTATAGGGAAAATTTGATGGCAAAATACTTTAAAAAAATTTTTTTTTAAATTTTATTCATTTTAGAGAGGAGAGAGAAAGGGAGAGAGAGAGACAGGGAGAGAGAGAGAGGAGAGAGAGACAGAGAGAGAAGGTGGGGAGGAGCTTGAAGCATCAACTCCCATATGTGCCTTGACCAGGCAAGCCCAGGGTTTTGAACCGGCGACCTCAGCATTTCCAGGTCGACGCTTTATCCACTGCGCCACCACAGGTCAGGCAATGGCAAAATACTTTTGTAATTCACATATCTGACTGCATAACTAGAACTGCAGCAAGCTATCTTACTGGGCCTCATTTGCATCTGTAAAATCAGGATTATAGAGTTGATCTGCCTAGAGTTATGGAGCTGCATTAGATAATGTCTTGCGACCTTTTAATAGACTTCTGATTATAAACGTTTCTTAGTTATGTTACATATATTTTAGGTGCTTTGAAATAATTTTATTAATGTATTAATTTACTTGAAAATAATTAAGACACATTTAGGTTGTTAACACTATGCTATTGGCTTTTAATTATGTCATCTTCATTCTATCACAATGACATGCTTTTTTTGAATGGGAGAAAAATAAATGGAGGCATATAGATAAGCAGCTGAGAATTTCAAATATTCCTAGATACTCTTAGAGGAATGTTCTATATATAAATATATAAATGTCTTGCTTCCACAGAAAAAGAAAAGAATAAATACTATATAATTTAGTTAAAACTGAAAATGTCAATGGAAGAATGACCAATACTTATCAAATCTTGTAAGGGAACAATTCTAACACCATTAAAGAATAGTGTTAAGAAATTTTTTTTTTAAATAGTGTTTTATAGCTTTAGGTTGAGATCCGAGAGTCATATTTTTATAAATTTCAATGCAATAATTTTTTCCCCCAAATCTTTTTTTTTGGTAATTTTCTGAAGCTGGAAACGGGGAGAGACAGACAGACTCCCACATGTGCCCGACCGGGATCCACCTGGCACGCCCACCAGGGGGCGATGCTCTGCCCATCCTGGGTGTCGCTATGTTGCGACCAGAGCCACTCTAGCGCCTGAGGCAGAGGCCACAGAGCCATCCCCAGCGCCTGGGCCATCTTTGCTCCAATGGAGCCTCGGCTGCAGGAGGGGAAGAGAGAGACAGAGAGGAAGGAGAGGGGGAGGGGTGGAAAAGCAGATGGGTGCCTCTCCTGTGTGCCCTGGCCAAGAATCGAACCCGGGACTTCTGCACTCCAGGCCGACGCTCTACCACTGAGCCAACCGGCCAGGGCCCCCAAAATCTTTTAAAAAGCATTATGATTACTAGGCAGAAAGTAGGAGCAAGGATCACACTTCCAGTTCCTGAGAGGAATGAACATGCAGAGCAAATAAGAGAAAGAAAGACATTGTGCTCTATTAATGACTATTGAGAAAAAAAGATCAAGAAGACACAGGAATCTGGGTTAACAGAACAGTCTGGGGGGAAACCTGAAGGAAAAGCACAACTAAAATATAAGGCGTAGAGCCCTATGTGTACCCTTCCACCAAAATGACCAATGCAAAACTTAAAGGATAATTAAAAGGTGTTTAATTCATTGCTTATTTAATTTAATTAAAAGGTAAGCCATATTTTGTGTTGATTTCATGTTCACCTTGGAAAAGAAATGAGCCTTTCACAGAGTCAGAGGTTACTAGAGCCAAGAGCCTCTCTAGACTTATACTTGTACACTATAAAAAATAAACACTTTTTTTTTTTAAGCAAGAGGAGGGGAGACAGAGAGACAGACTCCAAGGGACATAGAGAGAAGGGTGAGAGGGGGGGCAAGAGAAGTAGATGGTTGCTTTTCATGTGTGCCCTGACTGGGGATCCAACCCGGGATGTCCACATGCTAGGTGACACTCTATCCGCGGAGCCAGTCGGCCAGGGCCAAGATAGCATTTTTTTGAGCGACAGAAAGGAGCCATATTTTTTGGATAAAGGTCAGCCAAAATAATGGAGGTTTGAAATAAATATTTTAGCTTTGTCTCATCAACAAAGTATGACTTCAATCTGAAAATGGATTATTGCTCTTTAATTTATACAACCACAAACTCTTATTACTTAAAAATTTTACTAAGAGTTCTATATTTTTAAGCAGTTAATTGTCAAACATCAAGATTTTGCTATCAGCCTGACCAGGCGGTGGTGCAGTGGATAGAGCCTCAGACTGGGATGCGGAGGACCCAGGTTCGAGACTCCAAGGTCGCCAGCTTGAACGCGGGCTCATCTGGTTTGAGCAAAAGCTCACCAGCTTGGACCCAAGGTCGCTGGCTTGAGCAAGGGGTCACTCGGTCTGCTGAAGGCCCGCAGTCAAGGCACATATGAGAATGCAATCAATGAACAACTAAGGTGTTGCAATGCGCAATGAAAAACTAATGATTGATGCTTCTCATCTCTTTGTTCCTGTCTGTCTGTCCCTGTCTATCCCTCTCTCTGATTCTCTCTCTGTCTCTGTAAAAAAAAAAAAAAAAAAAAAAAGATTTTGCTATCGAAGATATATCTGGCTTGACCAGGTGGTGGCGCAGTGGATACAGCATTGGACTGGGACACAAGGGACCCAGGTTCGAAACCTTGAGGTCACCGGCTTGAGCCCAAGGTCGCGGGAGCAAGGGGTCACTCACTCTGCTGTAGCCCCCTCAGTCAAAGCACATATGAGAAACCAATCAATGAACAACTAAGGAGCCGCAATGAAGAATTGATGCTTTTCATCTCTCTCCCTTTCTGTCTGTCCCTATCTGTTCCTCTCTCTGTCTCTGTGTCACACACACACACACACACACACACACACACACACACACACACACACACATCTGTTCCTCATATTGTTTTGTTTCTCACTAGAATTAAGAACTCAGCTACTGTTAGAACAACTTGAAATCTCATAAGAACTAAGTAATATGGCTTTAAAAAGGTAGCTGGATAGCTCATGTTATAGGAAGTATATTTGAATTACATTTGGCAACTATCAGTAGTTTGGGGTAAGTCACTTAACCTCTGTAGACTCAAATTTCTATAAGTCTAAAATAGTGGCTTGGCCTAAAATTTAGATTTTTTTTTTTTTTTCATTTTTCTGAAGCTGGAAGCAGGGAGAGACAGTCAGACAGACTCCCGCATGCGCCCGACCGGGATCCACCCAGCACGCCCACCATGGGGCGACGCTCTGCCCACCAGGGGGCAATGCTCTGCCCATCCTGGGCGTTGCCATGTTGCGACCAGAGCCACTCTAGCGCCTGAGGCAGAGGCCACAGAGCCATCCCCAGCGCCCTGGCCATCTTTGCTCCAATGGAGCCTTGGCTGCGGGAGGGGAAGAGAGAGACAGAGAGGAAAGCGCGGGGGAGGGGTGGAGAAGCAAATGGGCGCTTCTCCTGTATGCCCTGGCCTGGAATCGAACCCGGGTCCTCCGCACGCTAGCTAAAATTTAGATTTATATGGGGTCTTTTCCAAATCAAATCTTCTAAAAATAATTGAAGCTAATAATTCCACTTTTATTCAGAATCAGAATACTATCACTCATTGTTGGTTTAAAAATAACTGTTTCAAAGAAGAATCACATTAAGGTGAAATCTGACTATTTCTTGGCCTAGTATTGTCCAGAGTCTGTCATGAACACACTATTCATATACTTTACCTTGTTCCTCTAACTTTTCCTCAATTTTTATCTGTGGGTATGTACCTTGATCTCATCAGTGTAGGACAGGTAAATTTATAAACTTAAATGTTACAGAATAAAAATGTGGAAAACACTGGCTTAGGATAGAATTTAGCAAAAGGGCATTAATGATTACTTTCCAATAAATGTATATTTTTGCAATAGGAAAGGGAAAGTTAATTCTCTACAGGTTTATAGGCCAGAGGAAACCAATTTTGTTGTGTTCTTATCTAGCTTATGTACTTCCAGGTCTGTATATAAGGTCACATGCTAGTTTTTGTGATTTTTGTTTAATATTCAATCTGATTACCAAAATTATGAGATGAATTTCAAATTGCACTTAGGATGGTTGGTGGAACTAGCCATAGGGGAGTGATAATTACAATGCTTTTTGTTTTTTTGTATTTTTCTGAAGTGAGGACTGGGGAGGCAGAGACAGACTCCTACACACGCCCAACCAGGATCCACCTGGCAAGCCCACTAGGAGGCGATGCTCTGCTCATCTGGGGTGTTGCTTTCTTGCAACTGGAGCCATTCTAGCGCCTGAGGTGGAGGCCATGGAGCCATCCTCAGCGCCCAGGCCAACTTTGCTCCAATGGAGCCTTGGCTGCAGGAGGAGAAATGAGAGATAAAGGAGAGGGGGAAGGGTGGAGAAGCAGCTTCTCCTGTGTGTGCTGGCTGGGAATCAAACCCTGAACTTCCACACCCAGCCAACGCTCTACCACTAAGCCAACCGGCCAGGGCCTACAATGCTTTTTGATGAGGATTGTGTCACATAGATGATTCTGAAGATAGCTGCTATGGGGAGATGACTGCTGTGGTGAAACTTAAATACCAATGAATCACAAGGACCAATCGAGAGATATGGGCATCACACCATTTATTTAAAGTGTTTAAAATAACAAAAGTTTAATCAAGCATATTGGTATGTACAAATTTTAAAGTATCTGCTTGTCACGTACTCATGTCTGGTGGACTGCAGGATGAAGCGTGAGGACTTTGTTCTTGCTCTGTGCAAGTTTGGAGAGATTCTGTAACACAGCAAAGAGAGCTGAGCTGGTCAGAAGCTGGGATTCCAGTACCATCTCTTTTATTTACTAGTCCTGTATTTTGTAGTCTATAAGATAAGCATAATAATATCTGATTTTCAAGTTGTATAACTGAAGAAAGCACTTTGAAAGTATAAAATTGCACTATAAAATTATAAGGTATTATAATTGTGGGCAATGAAAATTTAGGTTATGACACTGAAAAAAATCTGCTGTTCTATTTTTTCCTTCCTTTTTGGTGCACTGTTCTAGGTGAATGTGCCTCTTAAGAGCACTTGTCTGGGTGTGTCTGGGATAAGCTTGGGCTGCACAGGCAGATTGTGTTCCCTGATGGCCGTGCTCCCTGAAAGACTCAGAGCAGCTCAGCCAGTACGTCTAGAGGATGAAGCATGAAGTACCTTTATTCTTCAAAAATGATAAGTAAATATACGATGAGAAAAAAATTTCAAGGATTCCATTTTTTGAAATAAGTACAACAAAATCAATGAAAACTAAAATCATATTCAGAGTAACACATGCCACCATTTTCCACAGATCTCACAGCATTTTGAAAAAGTCATTTAAACGTTGATTTGAATTGTGCAGACATTTTAACTATATAGAACAGTTATTTAAAAGTGGTTGGCCCTGGCCGGTTGGCTCAGTGGTAGAGCGTCGGCCTGGCGTGCAGAGGTCCCGGGTTCGATTCCCGGCCAGGGCACACAGGAGAAGCGCCCATCTGTTTCTCCACCCCTCCCCCTCTCCTTCCTCTCTTTCTTTTCCCCTCCCGCAGCCGAGGCTCCATTGGAGCAAAGATGGCCCGGGCGCTGGGGATGGCTCTGTGGCCTCTGCCCCAGGCGCTAGAGTGGCTCTGGTCGCAGCAGAGCGACACCCCGGAGGGGCAGAGCATCGCCCCCTGGTGGGCAGAGCGTTGCCCCTGGTGGGTGTGCTGGGTGGATCCCGGTTGGGCGCTTGCGGGAGTCTGTCTGACTGTCTCTCCCCGTTTCTAGCTTCAGAAAAATACAAAAAAAAAAAAAAAAAAAAGTGGTGATGCCACAGAATAAAAGAAAATAAAATCAATGACAGAAATTGGGACAAAATATACTGTATATAAAAGTATTTGAGGGCCCTTGCAGGTTAGCTCAATGGATAGAGTGTCTGCCCAGCATATGGATGTCCCGGGTTTGATTCCCAGTCAGGGCGCACAGGAGAAGCAACCATCTGCTTTTCTCCCTCTTCTTCTCCCCTACTCTTCCTCTTTTTGTCCTGCAGTCAGTGGCTTGATTGGTTCTAGCGTTAGCCTCTGGAGCTCAGGATAGCTCAGTTGGTCTGAGCACTGGCCCCAGACAGGGGTTGCTGGGTGGATCCCAGTTGGGATGCATGCGGGAGTCTGTCTCACTTATCTCCCGTTCTTTCACTTAAGCCTTTCATTATTTTTAAAGACTTTATTCAGTTTAGAGAGGAGAGAGAGAGAGAGAGAGAGAAGGAGAAAAGAGCAGGAAGCATCAACTCCCATATGTGCCTGGACCAGGCAAGCCCAGGGTTTCAAACCAGTGACCTCGGCGTTCCAGGTCGATGCTTTACCCACTGCGCCACCACAGGTCAGGCTCGCCTCCTCTAACTTAAAAACAAAAGTAAGTTTTTGAATCTTTAATTGAAAATGATAAAAATGCGCCAAGTCATTCTACAGTATCATTTTTTTTTTTTTTTGACAGAGACAGAGATAGTCAAAAAGAGGGACAGATAGGGACAAACAGGAAGGGAGAGATGAGAAGCATTAATTCTTTGTTGTGGCACCTTAGTTGTTCACTGATTGCTTTCTCATATGTGCCTTGACTGGGGGGCTACAGCAGAGTGAGTGACCCCTTGCTCAAGCCAGCGACCTTGGGCTCAAGTCAGAGACCTTGGGCTTCAAGCCAGTGATCTTTGGGCTCAAGCCAGCAACAATGGGGTCATGTCTATGATCCCACACTCTAGCCCCCAACCCCGTGCGCAAACTGATGAGCCCGCGCTCAAGCTGGCAACCTCAGGGTTTCGAACCTGGGTCCTCCGCGTCCCAGTCCGATGCTCTGTTCCCTACACCACCGCCTGGTCAGGCCACAGTATAACTTGAACTCCCTGAAAAATATATCAATTTCTGACAGCCTTTGAGTAGTCAGCAGTCATTTTTAAGAGACTTGTGATGATAGACAGTGGGACTTAACATTTCAAAGAGCTACGATAATCATACAAAAATTACTAGAATTATGCTGTCATTGTACAAATAAAGCATCAAGAGTTCAGGTATACAATGACTAGATTTTTAATAGATGGTAGCTAGGATTTTTAAGATTTATCTTTTATTTTTTTTCTACATACAGAGGAATATCAAACAACATTCTACTTGTCATCTTGCCTAACTTAATTCCATATAAGCTAACAAAGGCAAGAAATTTACTTAGGGAAATATTCTTCTGTTGTGAATTTCCTTTAAATAGTAAAGGATTTTTTCCTTTCCTAAGTTATGATTTTTTTCTTTTTCAATTACAATTGACACAGTATTATGTTATTTTCAGGTGTACAACATAGGGATTAGACATTAATATACCTTGTGAAGTGCTCACCCCAATAAGTGATAATTTTTAAAAAGATAAATACATTTTGGGAAGAAAAACATAACGGCACTGAATCACAGGAAGGTTATATATACTACAATAGAAGGACTCTCATGATTTGTATTTGGGGGAAAAGACGATCTTTTAAATATAAGGTTTGAATTTGTTTCTTTACTTTCACTCCCTTCCTTCGTTCTTTCATTACCTTTTTATTTTTTATTTATTGATTTCAGGGAAAGGGGAAAGGGAGGAGGGAGAGAGGGAGAGAGAAAGAGAAAGAGAGAGAAAGAGAGAGAGAGAGGAGAGAGAGAAGAGAGAGAGAGGAAAACACTGATTCGTTGTTCCACTTATTTATGCATTCATTGCTTGTCTGTTATAAGTGCCCTGGCCAGGGACCTAACCAGAGGCAGTTCTAACCAACTAGCTAGGTAGGGGTCTTTCTCATCGTCCCTTAAATATTTATTTACTGCCCTATGCCAGGAGTAGCAAGTGACTACTGAATTTCCCCATGTATAAGATGCACCCTTTCCCGAAAAATTTGGGGTCTAAAAACTGGGTGCATCTTATACAATGGTTGTAGATTTTTTTTTTTAATGGTGGGCCATTCCTTTATTAATTCCTTTTTTCTTTCTTTTTTACAGAGACAGAGAGAGAGAAAGTCAGAGAGAGGGATAGATAGGGACAGACAGTCAGGAAGGGAGAGAGATGAGAAGCATCAATCATCAGTTTTTTATTGTAACACCTTAGTTGTTCATTGATTGCTTTCTCATATGTGCCCTGACCGTGGGCCCTCAGCAGACTGAGGGACCCCTTGCTCAAGCCAGTGACCTTGGGTCCAAGCTAGTGAGCTTTGCTCAAACCAGATGAGCCCACGCTCAAGCTGGCGACCTCGGGGTCTCGAACCTGGGTCCTCTGCATCCCAGTCTGACGCAGACTTTTTTTTTTTTACACGTGCATTTCCTGCTTTTTCGTACAGATGAGGAGTTGTATGAATTTTATGATAAATAAAATGAGTTCGATAACTTTATGTAATACATTGTACTTCAGATTTTGGGCCCCAAAATTGAGGTGGGTCTTACACATGGGGAAATACGATAGCTTATAGATTCATCAGGAGATTAATTCATTGAACTTGTCTTTGGTGGGGTAACTACAAAATGTAACTGATTTTTGGTTGCAGTTATCAGTGCAACATGGCAGCAATATCCCACAAGGCCAGAAGATGGTGGTGTTGTTCATACAAGTAGACCATTTCGATGTTTTTCTGCATTGTTGGAACTATTTTAAAGCCCTCTGTATTTTCAAAATTCACACCAGATCTAAACTTTTAAAAACAGTAATTTGGGGATTGTTTTTCCATGTTTTTAATCAAAAGGTTTTATAGATCTATTCTTTCTAGCTATGTCATATAAGTAATTAGATCATTTCTTCTCAGGGCTTTGCCATGGATAGATAGTGCATTTTTACAGATGGGATTATAAATCCATAACTAAGTGATGTCACTTTAAAAGTTTGTTTTGTATCTCTCTTAAGGTGCCCAGAAAGAAGCTTTTTTTTCCGTTTCAATTTCTAATTCTTCTTTTATAGCCTTTTGCTTTTTTTTTTTCTTCTCCCCATTCCTGTTGTATATATTGTGGTATCTTTAGCATTAATAATAGAACATTGGCGCTGGCTGGTGGCTCAGTGGATAGAGCATCTGCCCTGCATATGGACGTCCCTCTTTGATCCCCAGTCAGGGCACACAGGAGAAGCGATCATCTGCTTCTCTCTCTCACACTCTCCCCCTTTCCTCCTTCTTTCTATCCCACAGCCAGTGGCTAGATTAGTTCCAGCCTGGCTCCCAGGCACTGAGGATGGCTCCCCGTTGGAGAGCATCTGCCTCAGGTGCTAAAAATAGCTTGGTACCGCACATCAGCCCAAGATGGGGTTGCCTGTGGATCCTGGTCGGGGGAGCATGCAGGGATCTGCCTCACGATCTCCACTCCTCTCATCTAAAAATAAATAAATAAATAAATAAATAAATAAATAATAGACCTTTGTAATTTCTGCTGCAAGATGCAATTGTTGAGTGTGCGCTATCTAGTATTGCACATAAAACTGCCTTTAAATGACTTATTGGTACTTAACAATGAATAAATTTCTTACTTGGTTGGTGCTTTCAACTCCAAAGTCCTCACAGAAGACTAGCCTCAGAGTGGAATGTTACCAATTAAAACTCATTTACCAATGAGTGATTGTTTTATATTAAGAATTATATTTTATTGACTACTAATAAGCTCAGCAAGACCTGAGAGTATTTCTTTTACTCTATCGCTAACTGCCGTCAGTTCAGTTTTGCCACTGTGATATCACTTCCCATCATATGAACTTACAGTGTTATTTGGCCTGTGCTATGGTCATTGCAGACATTTTCTTTCTGAATTTTTAAAAAAGATTTTATTTATTCATTTGGGGGGGGGGGGAGAGAGAGAGAGAGAGAGAGAGAGAGAGAGAGAGAGAGAGAAGGGGAGGAAGGAGCAGGAAGCATCAACCACCATACATACCTTGACAGGGCAAGCCCAAGGTTTCAACCCGGTGACCTCAGCGTTCCAGGTGGGTGCTTTCTCCAGTGCGCCACCACAGGTCAGGAATTGCAGACATTTTCTTAGGAGTTGTGCAAACATTACAAATGAATCTGAAGGGAGGCTGACACTAACGTCGGCAGGTTATTTACACGTTTATATTCCAGACCCCGATCTATGCCTTTGGGAGAAATCACTAAGCAAAACCCAAAGATCCTTGTCCTCACGGAGCTTACATTGAAGTTGGAAATAGAGAAGGTATTCAATAAAAATGACATCTAAGAATGAATGGTGTGTTGGTGGCGATAGCTGCCCAAAAAGGAGCAGAGCAGGGTTCAGGGATGAGGACGCGACGAGGCCCGGGCCAGTACCGAGTGGGCTGGTCCGGAGAGACCGCCTCAGTGACTGCAGGAGGCCGTCGGGACGGGCCAGCTGGGCTCTGGGCAGGGTCCCGCGGTGGGCCCGACGGGAGCGCCGCGCGGGTGGCCCGAGGCTGAAATGGGTCAACAGACCTTTATTCTCTTAGGAGTGCACTCAGGCTGGGTTCGAGCTCCTAATTACACTCTGGGCACACCAGTTCCGAGGGGCCCGGTGCCACTGACCCCGCGTTGCGCGGGATGGTGACAGGGCGCGTGGAGCGTGCAGACGGCGGCTGGGAGGCTCCGCGGCTCCGGCACCCGGCGCGCGGCGGGCGCGGGGCGGGGCGGGGCCGGCGGACGCCATCGCGTCGGCCCGGGCTGGCGGCGGCGGTGTGGGCGGCCTGCTCCGGGCCGTCAGGGCGTCCTCGCTGCCCTCCGCTCGCCCACGGCCGCCCAGGCCCTCGGCCCATCCCCTGCCTGGTGTCCAGCAGCGGCGCGGGCGGCCCGGCTGGGCGGGGCCGCGCGGGGATGAGGAGGCGGTGGCGGCGGCGCGCCGAGACGATGCTCTGGAGCTGAGGAGACGCCGGCACACGGCGCGGCGGCCGAGTGCAGCGCCGACCCGCGGGATGGCTCAGCCGGCCGGCCCGGCGGGCGTCGGGGAGCCGCGGGAGGAGGAGGCGGCGGGCGCCGAGGGGCCGCCGGAGCCCGTGGAGGCCGCGGGCGCGGCCGGGGGCTCGCAGGACTCGCTGAGCCTGGAGGAGATCCTGCGCCTCTACAACCAGCCCATCAACGAGGAGCAGGCGTGGGCCGTGTGCTACCAGTGCTGCGGCTTCCTGCGCGCCGCCGCCGGCCGCCGGCAGCCCCGCCGCCGGGCGCGCTCGGCCGCGCAGATCCGCGTCTGGAGGGACGGCGCCGTCACCCTGGCGCCCGCCGCCGGCGACGCGGGACACCCTCCCTCCGCTGCGGGTGAGGCGGCCGCCCCGCGCCCTCCGGCGGACCCCAGCCGCGCGCGGCTCCTCTGGTTCCCTCGCAGCCCCCGGGCCCTGCTCCTCCAGCCTGCACCCGGCTTCTCCTATCTCCCATCTCCCGCGGGCGGACCCCGCCGCGGCCCATCTTTCCCGCCGGCTCCAGGCCCTTCCGCCCAGACACCCCTTCCACCCCACCTCTCACGGGAGACCCGGGCTCGGGGCTCGGCGGAGGCGGTGCTTGCGCCGGGGCCGAACTGGGCCCCTGTGGGCCGGGGACGGGGGTGGGGGCCGGCGGCGGCACAAAGGAGCTCTGAGGGGGGCCGGGCGGGCGGGCAGGCAGGGACCTGAGCCACCCGCGGGGCTGCGGACCTGCGGAGCGGGCTGGTGACTGTACCCACAGCCGCAGGACAGCTGCCGCGGATTGTTTGGAAATGGTGTGGGTTGGGTTGCTTGATAAGCTGTGAATGCATATTTCACATGCCCTGGCTATTGACTTGTGGTTGTATTTGTGGTGTGGTAGGTGCTATAAAAGGTTCACGTGAGATCTTGTTAAGGAGAGTTAATTCTGGTGTCAGGAAAATTATTCTTTTTGGAATGAGGAGTCAACTAATAATATATATTTTTTAAATTGGCAACAGTATTCTTTCGGTTTGAAAATACAAAGAAATCTGAGCCCTGAAGAGAATGCTGCTATTTTGGAAGAAATTGAAGAGACTAAATAACAATTTTTATAGCACCTGAAAGTTATAAATTAACTACTATTTACCTGTATATTAAAATTTGTTGTGATGAAAAAACAGGCTTGTAAAGTAAAAAGTAGGCAGGATATCGGATAGATAAAATGGATTTTAGGTCATTGTCTAATGTAAATTCTTCCAAATTATTAACACATAGCTAGTGTTAACTCACATTTTTATTGACGAAGAGGAGGTTGACAATAGGTTTCTCCTATCAATTTTTATCTAATTCAGTTTTTTGAGAAGCAGCTATTAAAAACATAGAAATGGGCCCTGGCTGGTTGGCTCAGCGGTAGAGCATCGGCCTGGCGTGCGGGGGACCCGGGTTTGATTCCCGGCTAGGGCACATAGGAGAAGCGCCCATTTGCTTCTCCATCCCCCCCCCCTCCTTCCTCTCTGTCTCTCTCTTCCCCTCCCGCAGCCAAGGCTCCATTGGAGCAAAGATGGCCCGGGCGCTGGGGATGGCTCCTTGGCCTCTGCCCCAGGCGCTAGAGTGGCTCTGGTCTCGGCAGAGCGACGCCCCGGAGGGGCAGAGCATCGTCCCCTGGTGGGCAGAGCGTTGCCCATGGTGGGCGTGCCGGGTGGATCCCGGTTGGGCGCATGCGGGAGTCTGTCTCTGCCCGTTTCCAGCTTAAAAACAAAACAAAACAAAACAAACAAACAAAAAAAACCCCATAGAAATGTAATTCATAACTTTTAGAAAGTTGATGGGTGTCATAACGCTTAAGGTGAAAGATGTAATTTAGAACTAGTCAGTAAAATAACATTTAATGGAAGTTCTTATCTAATTGATTAAATAAAGAAGTCTCAAGATTATGTTGTCAATTCTCTCAATTCCACCAGAACACTTATTAATTTACTTTTAGTGTGTCAGGTAAACAAATTTTATAAGTTTTATTTATTTAAAAGCCAATCTTTATGATTCTTTGGAAATTAGTTCATTTTTTAGTGTTATAATGTGGTTATTGTGTTTAAACTTGGACTTTATATTAGTGGGGAATACCTGCAATTATAGTTTATTTGCAATGTATTGATATGAAAAGATACATTAATAAAAATAGGGCGGGCCCTGGCCGGTTGGCTCAGCGGTAGAGCGTTGGCCTGGCGTGTGGGGGACCAGGGTTCGATTCCCCGCCGGGGCACATAGGAGAGGCACCCATTTGCTTCTCCAACCCCCCCTCCTTCCTCTCAGTCTCTTTCTTCCCATCCCGCAGGCCAAGGCTCCATTGGAGCAAAGATGGCCCGGGCGCTGGGGATGGCTCCTTGGCCTCTGCCCCAGGCGCTAGAGTGGCTCTGGTCGCGGCAGAGCGACACCCCGAGGGGCAGAGAATCGCCCCCTGGTGGGCAGAGCATCGCCCCTGGTGGGCGCGCTGGGTGGATCCCGGTTGGGCGCATGCGGGAGTCTGTCTGACTGTCTCTCCCCGTTTCCAGCTTCAGAAAAAAAAAAAAAAAATAGAGCGAAGCCATGCCTTGAGATCTAGTGTTTCAAGGGGAAAATGGTTTGCAACTTGATTTTAGATGCGGCATTGGTAGTGGTGATTTCCAGAAGGAACAAACCCAGTTTACATTGTCTCTTGAATTTAATCCCTGAAGAGTGTGGTTTATGTTTGTGGGTTTACTAGTAGTTTGTCAAAGATTACTGGATTCTGCTGGTGGATTTTTGTTTTATTTTTTAATCAGGACTTTATGTTGAAATGGAAATTTTTTTTGGCATCCATATGAATGATAACATATTGACCTCAATGTCATATTTTTTGGAGAGAATAACAAAAGTTTTGTGCAGCAGCAGTAATAGACCTGTAATCCATCCTCAAACCAATTGTGGAAAGAACTCAAAGTAGTTGTTATTAGTTGTGAGCATTTTAGGGTCAATTGATTTAAAATCTTTGAGAAGTGCATACAGAAGTATTATGTTGGACAGTTGATTTCCTCATAGGGTTTAAGAGTAGTTCCATTGCTATGGAAGGCACAGTGTCTTCTGAACATTTAATCCTGATTTTTAAGAACGCTGTTTAATTTGGTACTGTGCACACTGTGTAAGTTCCATTTTTAAGAAAAAATGGTAACGGGGACACCTCCATTCTAAAAACATATTTTTCATTATAAGATATTTAACATGATTATTTGTTGTTGGCAATCAAAAACATTTATATCTTCACATGCTAGTCATTGAGTTATTTTCTAAATGGAGGTTTAGGGAAATTGAGCGCCTTGCTCAAATTCATGCTGGTACCTGTTTGAATCAAATCCAGTTCTTTTAACCTCTGGACTTGGTAATACTGTGAAATAAAACTGAATTCAGATCATGATTCCTCCCCTTTCTAGCTGAGCCACTTTGGTCCAGCTTTCTCATCCGTGAAATGAGATCACTTTCTTCATGGGACAGAGGTTTTAGTGCGATGGCTTGGTATATAGCAGGTGCTCAATAAGTTCTAGTTCCAGTCCTCCCCTAATCCTCTGGTCCTTTCACACCACTGTGGCACCTCTGGTCCAGCTGTTTGGGACAAATATCTCAGTCAGGATTTCTCAGCCTTGGCACTATTGACACTTTCATCTGAATAATTCTTTGTTGTGGGGGCTGTCCTGTGCCTGCATAGTATGTTTAGAAGAATCCCTGGTGTCTACACATTAGATGCCAGTGACCATCCACTCCTCCCAGTGGTTGTGACAATAAAGTCTCCAGACTTGGCCACGGGCCTCTGGGGGCAAAATAATCCCCTGTTGAGAGCCACTGGTTTAGCAAATACAAGTTGGGTGGTGCTCAGGATTGTGTTCAGTGTGGAGAAATATATCCTGTCTGTAATCCTTGAGCTAATGAATCTTTCAGCTGGCCACTGCTCTCTTCTGCTGTTGAGTTGAATGAATGAGTAGTATTGATTATTATCCCTATCAGCAGTATTGCTCCATTTAGTCCCATAGAAAGAAACAGCACTTCAAATGCTTTCCTGACGTAGGATTTAAGATAGTAGTAATTGATTTTGGTTCTTGTTTACTTTTAACAATATGGATATATATAGAATATTCACATTCAGTTTGAATTAAGAAATTAGAAATACATTGTAAGAAAAACAGAAAAATGATGAAAGGTGTGGGAGGCATGAAAATGAGACCAATATTGGAAAGAAACAATAAAGAATGAGTAATTTTACTTAGCAATCAGGTACAACTTAGGGCCTTATACTAACATGGCTCTGCAAGTAGTGGGATGTAGGACTGAAGGAGATAAATTGAAGAAAAATGAAAAATTAGTTCCTTAGAGCATGTCTTAAGAGTAAAAATCATTAAACTGTGCATTAGGATCTTTAACAGGCAGTGTGCATTATGAAGTATTTCTGTGATTACAGGAGCATATGCTGCTTAGAATCAAGAAGGCTTATGATTTTTCTTAGGTGGTCGCTTAAAATTTTTAGTTCCCCTCTGTTTATATACTCTTAGTCATAATACATCCTTATGGTTTGGTAAAAGTATGTTAATATACAGGTTTTCACAAAAGTGAACATTTCACTTTTATATCATTAGTAATGATCTAAAAATACATTTAGACCAGATGTGGACAACAGTTTTTGCCCCTGGGCCAGATTAGAAAGAAAACTTTTTTCAAGGGCCGGACAAAATATTAAAATTTAAAAATGTTAAATACAAAAATGATTCATTTAAGTAAACAACATTTTATTATGTAATTTGTGAATAAATGTAAGTTAGTGAAAAAATTTTAATATACAGTATTATTTTAATAAAAATATATTTTAATAAAAATAGAATTACATACCGTATAAATATCCAAATTGCATTGCAATCAATCAAAACAATATTTAATAGAATGAGCTTGAAGAGGTTATATTACAAATAAAACAATTATTTCGTTTTGCAGACAGCCTGGACATGTTTTCAGTTATCAACTGCAGCTGTTGTCTATCCTACAATGCCACTTGATTCAGCACACTTGACCACAAAAATAATGAATTGTTTGACCTTGGGTGCGCACTGGCAAACTCCACCTAAAAGAATGTGGGTTTCACATCGCTGCTAAATGTCAAACAGTTCATATCGAGTACAGATGAGTACAAAAGTTATAAATCTTTATAATGGAGTTTTTTTTAAAAATAAAGAAGTATCACAAATCCATTTGACCAATTATTGGAAGTTAACCCTAGTTTAGTCACGCGGAATTCTTTTCCGCATATCACTATCTTCTTAAATATCTCCATTTCCAATAATCAAAGAGGCTTCTGCTCTGAGTAGCTGAGATTTTAAAGTAGTGGAGAATATTAAAACTTTAATTGCAGGCCGCATAAACTCATTATGCGGGCTGTATGTTGGCCATGCCTGATTTAGACTATTAAAATACAACCTGCTGTTTGTCACCAGTGTACCAACATATAGAATACATTTTGGTATACACATTCTTAAGAAAGTAGTCATTAATAGAATTTAGGTTATATTCCATATCTTCACAAAATTAGAATCCTTTTTTTCCAAGGATGCCACCAAGAATTATTAATAGTAGTAGTAGTAGAGCTTAGAATCATTACATGGGCCCTGGCCGGTTGGCTCAGCGGTAGAGCGTCAGCCTGGCGTGTGGGGGACCCGGGTTCGATTCCCGGCCAGGGCACATAGGAGAAGCGCCCATTTGCTTCTCCCCCCTCCCCCCTCCTTCCTCTCTGTCTCTCTCTTCCCCTCCCGCAGCCGAGGCTCCATTGGAGCAAAGATGGCCCGGGCGCTGGGGATGGCTCCTTGGCCTCTGCCCCAGGCGCTAGAGTGGCTCTAGTCGTGGCAGAGCGACGCCCCGGAGGGGCAGAGCATCGCCCCGTGGTGGGCAGAGCGTTGCCCCTGGTGGGTGTGCCGGGTGGATCCCGGTCGGGCACATGCGGGAGTCTGTCTCTCCCCGTTTCCAGCTTCAGAAAAATACAAAAAAAAAAAAAAAAGAAAGAATCATTACATGGTCTCAGCAACCTCTTAGGCCTTAAATACCCATCTGACAAAAACAACATTTTTCAGATTTTCATTTCAAAATTTTGGATGTGGCTTTGGCTTTAGATATATAAAGAACATTAAAAAAGTTATGATTCCATCTTGATTTAAAGTAGCCTTGAGATGGGTGACAGGTTTTCCTGGGAGGAACAATGAAAGCCTGCGTGCATACTAATAAAGAGGAGCCTTGATATAGGGAACAGTCAGGCTTTGTTTGGTATTTGAAAAGGGTGTGATCAGTCAAGCTTCTCAGGTTCATGCTAATTTGGTGGGGTAAGTGATTTTGGAATAATATGCTATTTGATTTTAAAGAGATAATATTTGGAAGGGTGAAATAGTGAAAACATGCTTAAGAACATTCGTTTTTCTCATTTGGTGTATTTCTTGAGTGTTTACATCCTAATCATTAAATGAAAGGAGCATTTATATGTTATATGTTTAGAGTAGAGATTGAGAGTGAATGACAGTATTGGGGTTGATGAATTGCGTCATCAATTACAGTAATAGGTAAGCATCATTCCATTTGAATGGTATGTCCAAATATGTACTGTTAATTCAAATTTTAAAACTTGCATTGAGTTCCTTGAACACAAGCAGTGTTCAAGTTTCCATGGTTGATATAGTTTTAGGCCCTGGTGGGATAGCTCAGTTGGTTAGAGCATCGTTCTGATATACCAATATTGCGGGTTTGATCCCCAGTCAGGGCATGTACAAAAATCATCCAGTGAAGGCATAAATAAGTGCAACAACAAATTGTGTTTCTCTCTCTCTCTCTCTCTCTCCTCTCTCTCTCTCTCTCTCTCTCTCTCTTACTTACTCTCCTCCTCTCCCCCTTCCTCTTTCTCTCTCTAAATAAAAATAAAAAATACATAAATACATAAATACTCAATAAAAAATACATAAATAATTCTACTCATTAAAGAAGAGAAAATAAAACAATCACAGAGGTAAATTTGCCATGAAGCTAATGCAGCTTCAATTTTAAGCCTACTTATTTACATAGGCCCCTTCTAGACCCCCGGGAGAAGATTTTCCCCCCCTTCTTTTTACAAGTGAGAAAGGGGAGATAGACTCCCCAACTGGGATCCATCTGACAACCCCCATTTGGGTCCAGTGCTCTTGCCCATCTGGGGCCATGCTCAAAACTGAGCTATTTTTAGCATCTGAGTCAGAGGCTCTACAGCTTTGGTCCCCAGCCCCAAGCTATGGACTGGTACCGGTCCATGGGCCATTTGGTACCGGTCTACAGAGAAAGAATAAATAACTTTCATTATTTCTGTTTTATTTATATTTAAGTCTGAACAATGTTTTATTTTTAAAAAATGACCAGATTCCCTGTTACATCCGTCTAAGACTCACTCTTGATGCTTGTCTCGGTCACGTGATATATTTATCTGTCCCACCTTAAAGGCCGGCCCGTGAAAATATTTTCTGACATTAAACCGGTCCATGGCCCAAAAAAGGTTGGGTACCACTGCTCTACAGAGCCATCCTCAGTGTCTGGGGCCAATGCACTGGAACCAATTCAAGCCATGGCTATGGGAGGGGAAGAGAGAGAGACAGAGAGAAAAGAGGAGGGGGAGGGGTGGAGAAGCAGGTGGTTGCATCTCCTGTGTGCCCTGACCAGGAAGCAAATTCACACATGGGTTGATTCTCTACCACTGATCCAACTGGCCAGGGCTAGAGGCTTTAACAGTATGTTAAAATGGTCATTTGCAAAATTAAGATATTTTAGTCATGGCCCTGGCCAGTTTTCTCAGTGGTAGAGTGTCAACTCGGCGTGTAGAAGTCCCAGGTTCAATTCCCGGCCAGGACACACAGAAGAAGTGCCCATCTGCTTCTCCACCCTTCCCCCTCTCCTTCTTCTCTCTCTCTCTCTTCCCCTCCCGCAGCCAAGGCTCCATTGGAGCAAAGTTGGCCCGGGTGCTGAGGACGGCTCCATTGTCTCTGCCTCAGGCTCTAGAATGGCTCGGGCCACAGCAGAGCAATGCCCCAGATGGGCAGAGCATCGCCTCCTGGTGGGCGTGCCAGGTGGATCCCGGTCGGGCGCATGCGGGAGTCTGTCTGACTGCCTTCCCACTTCTAACTTTGGAAAAATACAGAGAAAGAAAAAAAAAAAGATATTTTAGTATTAATGAGTTCAGATTGTGTTACTTTCAACTCCAATTTACTTTCCAGCATACTTCCACTTGGGTTGTGTGGGAGTAGCCACAGACATTTTTAGGAGAAATTTTGGAATAATTTATGTATGTTTTTTTTTAATCTGTATTTCTGCCTTTTGCAAAGGAAAACAAGTGGAAAGAATTTAATCATGTACAGATTTGGTACTTAAATAAGTTGGGATTCTGTTAGGAAACCAATAGCCTGACTAAGAGTTTTGACTCTACTTTAGTAGGAAAAAAAATCATTGATCTGTCAGGGACTATGCTGATGAGTCACACTTCCTGTTTTATTTGTAAGGTCAGAATCACTTTCCTGCATCGTAGGTTCTGTAAAATGGCAACAGTTTCCATCCCATTTTTATACTAGTATCATTGGAGCCTTATTATATTTATTGCTTCCTCTTGGATAAGTAGAAAAAAGGAAACTATCTTCTCCCAGATATTTGTATAAGGATAATATTGCCTGTTGCCAAGTATAGTGATTTTTTTGATAAGCTTTTAATTTTGAGATAATTTTAGCTTCACAGAAAAGCTGCAGACATGTACAGAGAATTCCTGTGTGCCTCTCACCCAGTTCCCCTAATATTTGCACCTCACACTACTGTGGTATTTCCTCAAAACCGAGAAGCCAAAATCTTGGCACATTACTATTAACTAAACTGCAGACTTCTTTTGGATTTCCCTAATTTTTCTATTAATGTGCTTTTTCTGTTTAAAAACCCCATCCAGGATTCCATATTATATTTAGTTGTCATGTCTCCATAGTCTCTTCCGGTTTGTAGCAGCTTCTCAGTCTGTCCTTGTTCACCATGACCATGGCAGTCTTGAGGAGTACTGGGCTGGGCTATAGTCTCTTCCGGTTTGTAGCAGCTTCTCAGTCTGTCCTTGTTCACCATGACCATGGCAGTCTTGAGGAGTACTGGGCTGGGCTATAGTCTCTTCCGGTTTGTAGCAGCTTCTCAGTCTGTCCTTGTTCACCATGACCATGGCAGTCTTGAGGAGTACTGGGCTGGGCTATAGTCTCTTCCGGTTTGTAGCAGCTTCTCAGTCTGTCCTTGTTCACCATGACCATGGCAGTCTTGAGGAGTACTGGGCTGGGCTTTATAGGCTGTCCTCCCATTTGTGTTTGCCTGATGTTTTCCTGACTGGACTGGAGTTATGTGTTTGAGTGAAGAAATACCAGAGAGGGGAAGGGCTCCTGTCATCACATCGAATTGGAGCATGATATCCACGCAACACCCCTGGTAATGTGAACTGTATTTGCCAGGTTTCTCCACTAAAGAGTTACTGTTTTTACCTTTCTATAATTTATTGTTTGAAAAGGAGTCACTAAGTCCAGCGTACATTCAAGCAGGGGGCCCCATCCTGGAGGGGTGACTAAAATACTGAGTAAGGAATTCTTCTGGCTCTGGCCGGTTGGCTCAGTGGTAGAGTGTTGACCCACGTGTGGATGTCCCAGTTCCATCCCCAGTCAGGGCACATAGGAGAAGGGACCACATGCTTCTCCACCCCGCCCCCTCCAGCCTCTTTCTCTCTCTCTCTCTCTCTCTCTCTCTCTCTCTCTCTCTTCCTCTCTTTCCCTTCCTCAGCCATGGCTCTGTTGGTTTGAATGCACTGGCCCCTGGTGCTGAGGATGGCTCTGTGGAGCCTCCGCCTCAGGCGCTAAATATGGCTCAGTTGTGAGCATGGCCCTAGATGGGCACAGCATTGGCCCCAAATGGGGATTGCTCGGTGAATCCAATCAGGCACATGTGGGGTCTGTCTGTCTCCCTTCCTCTCACTTGGAAAAAGAAGAAAAAAAATAAGAAATTCTTCTGTAAGGAAGATTTGTCCCTTCTCCATTTTTAAAAATTTAGTCAATTATTTATTTATATTAGTATAGACTCACATGGTTGATACTTTGGTTGTTTTCCGTTACCATGTTATTTATTTTGTTCAAATTGTTCTAGCTGTTGCTGGTGGAAGCTCCTTCACACTGGCTCCTGTGTGCCTTTGACACGCAGCGGTCTTGTTTGTATTCTTAAGCACATCCTTGCTTTCTGGTCCTACAAGATGTTTCAAGGCTTATCATGTATACTTTCTGCCCCACCTAGAATCAGACATATTTCCAAGGAGCTCAGCACCAGGTATGCGTGTTGCTACTGGAGTTACTTTGTTTTTAATATAGAAGAAGATTTGGAATGTTAGGAGGTGTAGTAATTTCTGGTATTAGAACTTTGTTAGATTTGGGAAGTATCTATTCCTAGTATCTTGCTTTTACTGTCGTGCCTGCTGTTTGTACATTCATTTATTTGTTCAACAGTTATTTCTTGAATACCACAGGGCCAAGTTGAAGAGGGAGGTTCATAGAGAGCAGTCTGCACAAGTTGTTTCTCAGAAAAGAAAGCTACCTGGGAACTGAAATCAAAGGAGCCTATCTTAGGATATCAACCTGGATATACTGGAGCTGAGGGAAGGCCACTGAAATGTGGCCTGAGGTCCAGCGTGAGCTGACTGAGTTAGGTGGGAGAAGGGCAAGAACTGACTTGGGACAAATCTTGTGATCATTGGTCTTCTTTTTTTTTTTTTTTAAGAAAGTTTTTTAGCAATAGATAATTTTTATTTTATTTTTTTACAGAGAGAGAGAGTCAGTGAGAGGGATAGATAGGGACAGACAGACAGGAACAGAGAGAGATGAGAAGCATCAATCATCGGTTTTTCGTTGCGACACCTTAGTCGCACATTGATTGCCCTCTCATATGTGCTTCGACCGTGGGCCTTCAGCAGATCGGTTAACTCCTTGCTCAAGCCAGCGACCTTGTGTCCAAGCTGGTGAGCTTTTGCTTAAACCAGATGAGCCTGTGCTCAAGCCAGCGACCTCGGGGTCTCAAACCTGGGTCCTCCGCATCCCAGTCCGACGCTCTATCCACTGCGCCACTGCCTGGTCAGGCTCATCAGTCTCCTTCTTGCAAATTGTTATGGATACTCTGGGCTGCAGATACCCCTAAGACATTAAAAATGTTGGCAATCAACCACATTTGATCTAGTTCCCCATTTATAAACATACATTTTCATTACTGGTCTGAAGTATATGATATGCTCAGTATATGAAGTAAGTGATATGCTCATAAAATGTCTTGACCAAACAAAAGAGATGAAAACCAAGTATCATTGGACAAATGATTTTTGGTCTTGGTTGAGTATTTCAGAGTGTTACATGGGATGGATGGTGAGTACTTCAGGGACCAGAAAAATACTAGGTACATAAAGAAAGCAGTGCAAACTAATGGGGAAAGGTGATACTTTCTCTGTTTCTAACTTTTTTAAAGTTACTTTTGAGTGGTAGTAAAATAGGGTCAAGAGGAAGCAAGATTTGTCTTTTCCTGTATTGAATTTATTGCATTTATCTGGTCCAGCCTTTGCTGGTTTCCAATCAATATATAACTGGCATTCTATTGATTTTTTAAAAAAATATATCAAGGATAGATAGTACATGACACCCTCTTTTGTTTTTCTATTTATATAACCCTCATTATACAAAGAAAATATGTTTAGAAAATATCACACCAAATTTTTACTCAATTTAAGCATTTCATCTATTTGCAGGAGGATTCAACAAATAACACTGGGGAACAGAATTTTTGTTGCATCCACAAAAACACTTGTTCTTACCTAAATCGAGTGTGCTGATCTCAAATCTGACATTAGTTTTTCTCTGTAAGCTACAGTTTTTTTGCAATTCAATATTTTAGGTTTTCATCTTATTGTAAAATTTTCAACATTTAGTTTAACATAAAGAAGTAGAATGTCTTCTTGGGCATCATCTTTGTGAAAATATAATAATTTATATAATGCAGTAAATATACTAATACACTAAAAGATATGATTGCATCAGAATTGGTCTACAATTTTGAAATAGAACATATTAAAACACTTATTTTAATCATAAAATTTGTGCAAAACTTATTTAAATTCTATCCAGGCAAAAATTTGCATTTGTAGCTCTTGTGTTTGTGTATTTGTTGAGGACAATCTCGTTTGATGCTCCAGCAGTAGTCTGCTCATCACTAACAGCTTCAAGATTTTCGGGAAACTTATCAAAGTGACTGTTCAGGAAGTGAATCTTAATGCTCATGTTCTATCCAATGTCTTGGAAAGCCAACAGCATCCTTTGAACCAGAAGTTCATAGTTTTGTTGCCAAGGAAGTTCTTTGTAATTGCCACAAAAGACTGCCATGCTGCTTTCTCCTCCTTATTCATCTTCCTGGCAAATTCTTCATCACATATGAGGGTTCGAATTTGAGGTCCATCGAATACACCTGCTTTTATCTTCTTGAAAGACAAGGCAGGAAAAGCAGAAATAATATGTTGAAAGCATTCACTTTCTCTATCAAAGCCTGCACAAACTGCTTCATTAAGCCAAGTTTGATGTGAAGTGGGGAAAAAATGATCCTGTCTCGATTAATTACAGGTTCATTCACAATATTTTGCATCCCTACTTCCAGAGCTTCATGTTTCAGCCACTCCTTCTGTGTCCAGTGTTTCTCCCGAGCTTGGCTGTCCCACAAACCCAGAAAGCAAGGATACTTCGTGAAACCTCTCTGTTGTCCTAGCAGGAAATTTACCATTTTAAGATCCACACAAATGATCTAGTTATGCTCCTCATACTTCAGAAAGTCGAGGACAACTTTTATGTCATTATAATCTCGCAGATGAGTTGAATAACCAATTGGAACCACTGAAAATAGGCAATATATGCACGTGTCACAAATGATGAAATATTGCACCTTTGACGTTGAGGTGTGTAACAGCCATATATATAACAGAAGGTGTCAGGACTGTTCTTACATTTACGCCTACTCGAAGAAGCCATGATTCAATCTTAAAACAAAATAAGAGGGTGTTTTTTTATCAGATAATAACTTTTTATATTTAAAAACAACTACAATTATATAAAAGTCATGTTTGTAAAACATAAATTGCCTTGTGGTTATGTTCAATCCAAGAGTTGTTGCCCTTTAACTCCAATTTAAAAACCAATGCATGCCATTAACTGTAACAAAAAGAAATTAAAATTGCATAAAGACTAGAGCATGCACCAAAAAACAGATTTCAGATTTGGAATCAGTGATGCAGAAATATATAGAAACAGTTCTAAAACCTCATGCAACAGAAAATGAAAAAAAAAATTGTTCCCCAGTATAATTTTTGTTGTAATGATGTGCTGGTGAGGAAGTGTTGATCAGGATCTTTGAAAGAGTTTTTTGGTGCATGTTATATACACATTTGAATCATCAATCACTTCTGTCTAAAAATCTAATTTCTTTTGACAGTTCCTTCTCAGAAATTATTTTCTTGGGTTTTTCCCAGTTCTTTTCACATTTTTTATTTTTGAAATTCAGCCTACATAGAGAAAAGTGAGCAAATCATTAGTGACGTAACCATGTAAGCACCAACCTGATAAAGAACAAAAGAATATTACCAGTCACCCGGAAGCCTTATAATCGCTGTCTTAGTTTTTATCCTCACAGATTGGGCTTACTTGTTTGTGAACTTTCTGTGTATGAACTCTTATATTACGTATTTTTGGTGTCTGGTTTCTTTAGCTCAACATTGTGTTTGTGAGATGTATTACTTGTTGCATATAGCATTAGTTTGCTATATGGTATTTGGTTGTATGAAAATACAAATATTGATTTTGCTATTGACTGGCATATGAATTGTTTGGAGTTTTTAGTTATTTCAAATAATATTCTACTGTGCTAACGCATTTTTACAAAAAATTGGTTCTCTTATCTTTTTCTCTTGCATTTCTCACTTTCTCCCCTGCACAACCTAATTGGAAGTCAAATTCCTATTTATAGTCCATTAATATCTGTATATCTGAGAGATAAAGATAAATAGATATATATATATAGGAGATGAGTAGTGGTAGAATGCCACTAACAGTTACCTTGGCCATATTTTCTGTGGATTTTAGTAGAAATACTATTTCAGAGGAATTCCATGTTACGTAGTGTCATTCGTTGATTTCACCAGTATTTTAGTCCCTTTTTTGTTTTGTTTTGTGACAGAGACAGAGAGGGGGACAGATAGGGCCAGACAGACCCTATCTGGGAGAGAGATAAGAAGGGAGAGAGATGGGAAGCATCAATTCTTTATTGCAGCACCTTCGTTGTTCATTGACTGCTTTCTCTTATCTCAGTGGTCCCCAACCTTTTTTGGGCCATGGACCTGTTTAATGTCAGAAAATATTTTCAAGAACCGGCCTTTGGCCCTGGCCAGTTGGCTCAGTGGTAGAGCGTCGGCCTGGCGTGCAGGAATCCTGGGTTTGATTCCCAGCCAGGGCACACAGGAGAGGTGCCCATCTGCCTCTCCACCCCTCTCCCTCTCCTTCCTCTCTGTCTCTCTGTTCCCCTCCCGCAGCCAAGGCTCCACTGGAGCAAAGTTTGCCTGAGTGCTGAGGATGGCTCTGTGGCCTCTGCCTCAGGCACTAGAATGGCTCTGATTGTGGCAGAGCAATGCCCCAAGATGGGCAGAGCATCGCCCCCTGGTGGGCATGCCTGGTGGATCCCCGTTGGACGCATGCGGGAGTCTGTTTGACTGCCTCCCCGTTTCCAGCTTTGGAAAAATACAAAAAAAAAAAAAAAAAAAGAACCGGCCTTTAGGGTGGAACAGATAAATGTATCACATGACCGAGACAAGCATCAAGAGTGAGTCTTAGACGGATGTAACAGAGGGAATCTGGTCATTTTTTAAAAAGAAAACATCGCTCAGACTTAAATATAAATAAAACGGAAATAATGTAAGTTATTTATTCTTTCTCTGCGGACCTGTACCAAATGGCCCACGGATCACTATCGGTCCATGGCCCGGGGGTTGGGGACCACTGTCTTATCTCATAAGTACCTTGACCAGAGGGCTACAACAGACTGAGTGACCCCTTGCTCAAGCCAGTGTTATTGGGCTCAAGCTGGTGAGCGTTGCTCAAACCAGATGACCCCGCGCTCAAGCCAGTGACCTTGGGGTCTCGAACCTGGGTCCTCCACGTCCTAGTCCGACGCTCCATCCACTGTGCCACCGCCTGGTAAGGCTTGAGTACCTTCTAAGTGCACTGTACTAGATGTTGAAGATACAAAGAGGAATAAAGTGCACCCATTTCTTTGAGAAGACCACTGGTACATAAACTAACACAGTACAATAATTCCAGAATAATAGAGACATGTACAGAAAACTATGTGAGCCCAGGGAAGAGAGTGACTCACTCTGCTTGATGTGATGTTAGGCAAGTTTCACAGAGAAGGTCTATTTTCTGGAGGTCTTGAAGGACAAGCAGTGGGTTAAAAGGAGAAGGACATGTTAGGCAGAAGCAACAGTAAGCACAAAACTTTAGAAACGTGGGAGAATGTTCAGAGAACAGTCGTACATGTAGTGTGGCAACACCTCCCACTTCCCTATACCACAAACAGACACTGCTTAATCAGTTGTCCTTTTGCTGCCAAATTTATAAGCAGCTCCAGTGTTTGTAACGGGGTGCTTCAGGCAGCCACTATCAATTATTTGGAGTAGGCACATGAGGTTAAACCTGTTTGTCTTCTCTGTAGGGCATCCACTGCGCCTGGAGCATGGGATGTGTGTGGGAGTGGTGGAGATCGAGACAGGCTGGTGAGGTACATTGGCTAGGACTCTTTTTGTGCCACACACCTGGTTTGTATTTATAGTCTGTATAGGCAGTGGAAAGCTATATAAGGATTTTAGTAGACAAATGATGTAAGCAGATTAGATTACCCTCTTTGGAAAGATTACCAGGAGCTTTGTAGAATACAGATTGAATTGGGTAAAATTGAGGGCAAAGACACCATAGGCATCTCATACTATCGTTAGATCTCAGTAGCCTTTAGGTTGCCAAACTAGTTAGGAGCATTGTGGATGTTCAGACAGGAGATGATGGAGGTCTGAATGAAGGCAGTAGGAATGGGAATGAAAAGTTAGATTGAAAGTGATTTAGGAAATAGAACAGAATGTGGCTATTTAGTTTTTGATGTGAGAAAGAGGAAGGAATCTTGGAAGACTCTCAGACTATCTACCCTGGTGCGTGGATGGTAGGGAAGGCAGGAGGGGCAGGAGAGAGTAGGGAGATGATGATTTATACTTGTTAGAAATTAACTGGCCTGGAAAAAATATTTTTTTCAATGGAGTCATGTTGTTTCCTGCCAAGTTTGTTTGCTCTTCTAGAAGGTTGCAAATCTACTGTTTAATGTCACATAACATGGAAAGAACATAACAGTTAGTTGCAGAAGTGGTTTTGTTTCTTGGCTCTGGATCTTATTACCATGTAGTTAATAAGCTCAGGCAAGCTGTATAACCTTTCTGACTCTGTTTCTTTATCTGTAAAGTGGAAATAATATATGTCCAGCCTCTCTTACAAAATTGTAGGACTCCAATGAGGAATTTATTTATTTATGTATATATGCACACAAGAGACAGAGGGACAGACAGGAACAGACAGACAAGAAGGGAGAGAGATGAGAAGCATCAACTCATAGTTGTAGCACCTTAGTTGTTCATTGATTGCTTTCTTGTATGTGCCTTGACAGGGGGCAGGGTGGTGGCTCCAGCTGAGACAGTGACACTTTTCTTAAGCCAGCAATCTTGGGCTCAAGCCAATGACCTTTTGGGCTCATGCTTGCAGCCATGGGGTCATGTGTGTGATCCCACAATGAAGCTAGAGACCCCATGCTCAATCTGGATGAGCCCTCACTCAAGCCAGCAACCTTGGGGTTTCAAACCAGGGTCCTAGGCGTCCCAGTTCGATGCTCAACCCACTTTGCCACCACCTGGTCAGGCAAATGAGGACATTTATGCAAGGACATTTTGTCAACTCATATATACTTCACACACATGTTTTCACTGGGCCATATCTTCTCTCCGTTAAAAGATGAATACTTCAAGACACTTTTATTCAAGACTGATAAAGAACTTACTTCTGTATAGCCTGACCTGTACTGGTGCAGTGGATAGAGTGTTGACCTGGAATGCTGAGGTTGCTGGTTCAAAACCCTGGGTTTGCCTGGTCAAGACACATACGAGAAGCAACTGCTATGAGTTGATTGTTCCCACTCTTCCCCCATCCCTTCTCTCTCTCTCTGAAATCAATGAATAAAATCTTAAAAAACAGAAAGAACTTTTACACTAGTTTTAATAGATATCTATTTGTAAGTCACAAAATGATTCTTGAGGCTGAAACAATATGAAGAGTGGGCCAGATTTTGGTTACCCTTGCTTTTTGGCATAGGTCGTAATAGGCTGTGGAGAGTCTAGCGGAATGTCAGGGAAAGTTTAGTGTTTGACCACCACTTATAGTTTTAAATGATTTCCATATAAATATTATATATTCTTTTTAAATTTTTTACTTTTTTATTCTGTGAGAGGAGGGGAGGCAGAGAGAGAGACTCCCGCATGTATCACAACTGGTATCCACCTGGAAAGTACGCTAGGGGGCGATGCTCTGCCCATCTGGGTTGTTGCTCCTTTGCTCAGCAACAGAGTTCTTTTTAGCGCCTGAGGCAGAGGCTGTGGAGCAATTCTCAGTGCCTGGAGCAAATGCACTCCAATCGAGCCATGGCTGCAGGAGAGGGGGGAGAGGAGGGAGGGGTGGGGGGAGGGTAGAGAAGCAGATGGTTGCTTTTCCTGTGTGCCCTGACCAGGAATCGAATCCAGGACATTCACATGCAGGGCTGATGCTCTATTACTGAGCCAACTGGCCAGGGTCTATATATTCTTGAATTTAGATTTTTCTTCACTTTATCACTTTTTGACTTGTGTGATACTTATTAATACTTTAATTTAACTTCTTTGAATCCTTTGGGACATGAAAGGAGGCTTACTTACACTGATAATAATGTAAATATAGCTTGACCTCTAAACTCTTGGAACCAGTTTCACTTGAGACCCAACTAACTCGGACCTTTTTTTGTGATTGATAATACAAATATTCTATTTGTAGTTTAAAGAACTTAGTATTTTATTCATGGGTATAATAAAAATGTATAACTTATGAAGTTAGTTACAGGAAGAAGGTGTTTCTTGATAGCTATATAGTAAAGGTTAAATAGCTAAAAAGGTATGCCTTGGTAGTTTTTATAATTTAAATCGTATACACCGTCTTGATAGAGGGTAAGTAATAAATTTGGACGAGTAGGTATGGGTGGAAGTTACGATACTGTATCTAAAGGAGCTAAGCTTGGAGGCTAGAAGCACCTGAGATACCTCTCTGCCTGGGTTCCTTTAGGCTAGGATGGTCTCATACATGACCAGCTGCCACAGTGGCAGAGGGTATTCTCCGAACACACAGTCCTGTATATAAAACGCACGAAAACCAGAAATTTTCAGTTGATAGGAAAATAGAACATTTGGGATTGGCACTTGCTATTTTATGATTTGGCTTGGGGAGGTTCACCTCCAAGTTCTTGTTCTTGAGATGAGTGATAAAATGCTGTGATATCAGTATATTTTTGAGGTTTTGTGATATGTAAGTACAAGTAATATCACATGGGAACATTTTATCTAAATATACACTGTTTACAGAAAGAACTTCCATCATACCATCGTCTAGCATAGGACTGTCAGAAGTGTGGCCTCAGTGATGTCATTCCCTTCTGTTCCTATGGCAGATGTTGCTAACTGGACAAATGTTCCCTCAGAACTTTTCTGAAGGTGGCATTCTAAGCAACCACTACCCATCCAATTAGAATTGCACAAAATAGGAAACCTATTTGCTATACAAGCTTTGAGTGTTGCCAAATTACATAAAATATATATTTGAGTCTTGTTGAAAAAAGTTATGCTGAAACAAATTATTTTTTCGATGGAAAATACTTGACATTTAATGCTGTTTGTTGTATGAGATGATACAAAGGTTGATTAATCAAAGTTGCTGAATAGAAAGAGAAAAATAACACTCTCGTAATTAAGAAAACTCATTTTTGAAACTTCCATTTTAGAATAGGGTCAGTTATAACATGGTTACTCCAGTGCATGGAATACATTGGAGGGTTTGAGGTCCGGACCAAACTTACTCTTAGATTATTGGGGCAGCAGTGATGTTGGTGAGACCTAAATTAATGGAGGGACAGAAATCAGGGGTGTTAGTTTTGTAAAGCAATCAGTCTTCCTCAAGAAATCTAGTTGTAAGCCTTGCTCATCTGCTGAGCAGAGCCAGAAGGGGCAGACAGTAGCTGTAGGTAAGAGCCATTAAGTGGTCTGTGTTGGGGAAGCCTGGCGGTTGGGTCCAACCACTGATAGTAGGTCCAAGGGCTAGAGACTCTAGTCCCGTGATGGCGAACCTTTTTATAAAAACCGCCCACTTTTGCAGTGCTGGTCAACCTGGTCCCTCCCGCCCACTAGTGGGTGTTTCAGCTTTCATGGTGGGCGGTAGCAGAGCAACCAAACGGTGCCGCCATTGGCCCACCATGAAAGCTGGAACGCCCACTAGTGGGTGGGAGGGACCAGGTTGACCAGCACTGCAAAAGTGGGCGGTTTTTATAAAAAGGTTCGCCATCATGGCTCTAGTCCCTAGGAAGGTGACTGTCGCTAATGAGCCAAGGCTTCGTGCTGTCTTTCCTTTTTATGCTTTTGCACCCCAGGCCTGCTCACGCACACTTGCTTACACAGTGATGCTTATACCCTCTTTTCCGTCCACCTACTCTCTTGCTGGTGCTCATGCACACATGCTCACCACACCTCCACTTGCACACTGGCGCCATCCCCCTCTTGCCACACTTGCTTGCACGGTCCACACTTGCATTGTTTGTTTTAAAAGCACTGTTAAGTCTCCTGATAGCAAATATACTCACTAGTTACAGATAAGGGATTGAACTATAGGATCCAGGATGCAAAGTACAGACTGGGTCTCAAAAAAAAAAAAAAAAAAAAAAAGCAGAAGCCTACATTTTAGAATGAGGATAAACTTGATATTTATGGCAGAGGTGATTTGAGGTTGAAGTTCTGAGAGCCTGGCTTGGGTTGGATGATCTCAAAGAACGAAAGTCAGGTTCCAGGGAGAGCCTGTATTCCCCTTAAAATCTGTCAGAGACATATTTTCTCTGAATGAAAAGATAAATAATATTTTTTCCAGGACTAACTTGGAAACCTGCCTTGAATCAGCTCTTGCTTAATATCCTCCAGTAGCTTCCTATCAAATAGAAACTCTTTATCCTGTCATCCTGCAAGGCCTGTGTGCGGTCTGTTGCTGCTCCCACCCACTAGATGCTTTCAGGGCCTTACCACGTGCTGCTCCCCGAGTCTAGAACAGTTCTTCCCCCAGCCTTTCAGTTAGCTGCCACCCAACTTGAAGTTCTCTATTTAAATATCATCTCAGCGAGTCTTCCTGCCTACCCTAAATTGGGTCATTTCTGTTATTTTCTTTCTTTCCCTTTTCTGTCCTTAGTAGCATTCATTACCAGTTTTAATTGTTTAATTTTATTGCTTTTTTTTTGGCCTATGTTCACTAAAATGTAAACCCAGTGGGGCAAGGATCATGTCTGGCTTTTGTTCACTACTGTGTCATCAGTGCTCACCACTAGTGGTTAGTTTGAG
The DNA here is from genome assembly GCF_036850995.1 of Saccopteryx leptura. Classification (NCBI taxonomy): domain Eukaryota; kingdom Metazoa; phylum Chordata; class Mammalia; order Chiroptera; family Emballonuridae; genus Saccopteryx; species Saccopteryx leptura. The sequence goes on along the minus strand of NC_089513.1, from coordinate 60,354,047 downwards.
TTCAACAAATAGTTTCTGAATAAAAGGAGGGAAGCTGGCAGGGTATATTTATTGCTATCTCTAAGTTTGAGTATGAAAAAGAACATACTTTCACATGATCAAGTGGACCTAAACATTGTCCAGAGTTTGGTCACATAGGAAAAATTTGGAAAATAATTCTGAGAGCTATTTATTCATCCTAAAAATTCCACAGATTCCTTGTCTTTTTAATGGGCATAGTTTGCTTTTTGCTTATTCAGCTAATATATATCATATTGCTAAAGTTTCTACTCCATAAACTACTTGCTAACTACCTTTATATATATGTATGTATGTATATATGTATGTATATATAATATATTAGTGAGAGAGAGAGAGAGAGTCAGGAAGGGAGAGAGATGAGAATTACCGACTCGTAGTTGCGTCACTTTAGTTGTTCATTGATTGCTTCTCATATGTGCCTTGACCCGGGGGGTGGGGCTCCAGTCAAGCCAGTGACCCCTTTCTCAAGCTAGCAACCTTTGGGCTCAAGCCAGCGACCATTGGGATCCTGTCGGATCCCAATGCTTGAGCTAGCAACCCCACACTCTAGCTGATGAACCTGCACTCAAGCTGGTGATCTTGGAGTTTCGAACCTGGGACCTCAATGTCAACACACTATCCACTGTGCCACCACTGGTCAGGCTCATTAATTTAAAAGTATTCTACATGAACATCTGTGGATATTTTCTGAAACTGCCTTAATTTCCACCAAATAGTTGTGTGGTTCATCAGAATTTGTGATTCCATGGAGGTGAGACCACAGTGGGCTATGTAAAGTCTAATCCTGAACAGCCAAGGTTCTGAGTGACTCTACTAGGATGTGTTCACTGAAATAGTCTTTCAGGTAATTTATTGAGTGGACCTGCTGAATGAAATTATGTATCTGATTATCAGAATTTGAAATTTAAAATATCTGCTGAAGATGATGGTGTTGTCTTAGTTGATGAGTTCTTTATGACAGACATTTTATACTAGGACTGGTTTGTTTCTTAAAGCCATTCTATTGCAATTTATAGGGAGACATTGGTTTTGCTGTTTTCTGGGAACTTGTCTAGTAAATTTTAAGAGCATATCAGACATCTCAGAATGAGTTAAAAAGAAGAGTCTAAAACAAAATCTTGATTATCACACATTAAAATGCTCGTTCTATTTGAGGAACACTGAAGTTTGGCCTTACTTCTGTGAGTCACCCCTCTATCTAGTGTATAAGTATTTTGATAATGTTGAAATATTTTGTAAGTTAATGTTTAAATACCATTTCAGATATTTCCTTTTATTGTATGTCATCACATAAGTAATCTTATTTTCTATTTAAGCTCAATAAAAATCAATAAAGTCATTATTTTTTATTGAAAGAACTAATACACTGCATTTAATAATTTGAAATCTTGGTTTGGCTGACCATCAGCTTAGGTTATGGAATTGTAGAAAGTAAAGCCACAGTATTCTAGAGTTGAGAGGGATTTTTCAGGTCAGGTTCTATAAAGATAGGTGGCCAACTTTTTCTTTTTCTTTTTTTTTTTGTTTATTTATTTTTAAGTGAGAGGAGGGGAGAGAGAGACACACATTCCTGCATGCACCCTGACCAGGATCCACCGGGCAACCCCCATCTGGGGCCAATGGTTGAATCAACTGAGCTATTCACAGCACAGGGGGCCCATGCTTGAATCAATCGAGCCGCTAGCTGTGGGAGGGGAAGAGGGGGGGGGGGAGAAAAAGGGGGAGAGAAGTAGATGGTGGCTTCTCTTGTATGCCCTGACTGGGATCGAACCCAGGACTTCCATACACCGGGCCAATGCTCTGTCCATTGAGCCAACCGGCCAGGGCTGAGAGGTGGCCAACTTTTGAAGAAAGACTCCAAAGTCAGATGAAAATGTTTTGGTGCTATATTGGTGGTTTCTAACTGTTAAATAATGAAAACGTTTTTCTATTTTTTTTAATGTAAATAGTAGGTAGCTGGGACAGTAGGTAGCTGGGACAGCACCCCTGCAATCCTGTACCCCAACCCCACTGAGCTCTGTAAGTGGGAATGCAGGAACAGCACTGACCCACATGAGAGGGGGTTAGGAGCCTGGAATCAACTTTTCAACTCTGTCATTTGGTGCAAGTCATTTGACTCCTCAGGCTCAGAATACTCATCTATAAAATGAATGGATTTGGCAAGATCATTTCCAGGGCTTCTTTACGCTTTGCTGTCCTGTAATTGGCATTTTCTGATTCCTGGGTCAGAGAGTGGGCAGGGATTTGGGTGGCAGATGCGGTAACATATTTGCATGACTTCGTCACCAGTTCAAGTTGAATAACCAAAAGCTATTGTATGTTCTCCCCCAAATTTTTGTCCTCTTGTAGGAGAGCGTTTTCAGTTTTATAATAGAGGTCATTGGAAAAAAATCTTATTTCATAGGCCTCGTGCCCTTTTGACATCACTCTATCATTCTTAGAGCACATCATTACTTTCTGGTGCAAAATGATGTTCTAGGTTATCTTATAGTTTCCTTGTCCCAGCCTTGGAATCAGCCAGTTACCTGAGGAGCCCTGGTTCCTTTGAGGGGGAATAGGCTAGGTGTGCCCTTTCATAATGGCATGTTGTTGCTTCTCCCTCTTTTGGAGGGCGGAGCTAAGATATCCCCTGAGGTTTTTCAAGTTGTGTTATACCTCTAGGTCTAGTTCACCCCTGCAGGGATCTGCCTCTCCTTCCCGCATTAGGTTTGTGTACTCCTTCTTTCTCCTGTTAGTGATTCCCAACATCTCTTGATTTACTTACCTGCCCAAAGCTACAATAAATACAAAATAGTTTCAGAATTTTTCACCAGCGCTGTTACCAGCAACACACCTACTACATAAAATTTTACTGGCCCTGGCCATTTGGCTCAGTGGTAGAGCGACAGCCCGGCATGTGGAAGTCCCGGGTTTGATTTCTGGTTAGAGCACAGAGAAGTGACCATCTGCTTCTCCACTCTTCCCCCTTCTCTCTCTCTTCCCCTCCTGCTGCCATGGCTCAGTTAGCCTCCGGCGCTGAGGATGGCTCCATGGCGTCCACCTCAGTTGCTAAAAGATGGCTCCTGGTTGCAACGGAGCACTGGCCCCATATGGGCAGAACATCGCCCCCTAGTGGGCCTGCCAAGTGGATCCTGGTCGGGGTGCATGCCAGAGTCTATCAGCCTCCCCTCCTCTCACTAAAATAAAATAAAAATATCTAGATTTCTTTGTGATTCTCTTTTCCTTAGAAGTATATCATACTGAAGATATATATATCCACGCACTCTTAAGGAGCTTACTCTCTGTTATAACTTGTCCTGATACTGTGTTTTTTCCCCTCTTTCCTTCCCTGTCTTCTTTCTCTTATATAGAGTAGACGCTCAGTAGATGTTTGCTGAGAGGTAGTCTGTGCCCTTTGAGCTATTACTGTCCACAGTACTTTCCCAAGTTAAGTTCATTACCATTTCTCCAGAAGTCAAAGTATAACTATTCTACCAAAGGCATTAATGTTTTGAACAGTCATATAAATAAATAAAAAGATAATATATGGTATATAGAGCTTTATTTATTTATTTATTTCTCATTCATGAGATATTTATTAAAATAACACATTTAGGAAAAAAAATCAATACAATGTATACATCATTACCGAAAACTGTATACCATCATACAAAAAAGGATTTTCTTTTGGGAAAGCGATTCCTAATTTATGGCAAGTTTTACTGTCAGAAGTAAGATCACAAAACAACACAAGCTAATTCAATCTTTTTTTTTTTTTTTTTTTTTTTTTTGTATTTTTCTGAAGCTGGAAACGGGGAGAGACAGTCAGACAGACTCCTGCATGCGCCCGACTGGGATCCACCCGGCACACCCACCAGGGGGCGACGCTCTGCCCACCAGGGGGCGATGCTCTGCCCCTCCAGGGGTCGCTCTGTCGTGACCAGAGCCACTCCAGCGCCTGGGGCAGAGGCCAAGGAGCCATCCCCATCGCCTGGGTCATCTTTGCTCCAATGGAGCCTTGGCTGCGGGAGGGGAAGAGAGAGACAGAGAAGAAGGAGAGGGGGAGGGGTGGAGAAGCAAATGGACGCTTCTCCTGTGTGCCCTGGCCGGGAATCGAACCCGGGACTTCTGCATGCCAGGCCGGCGCTCTACCACTGAGCCAACCGGCCAGGGCCCAAGCTAATTCAATCTTAAAGGCTGGCATGCTGAGCAAGGAATGTTCTTATTCTTTGTAGAAGCTCCTTCTTTACACTGTCAAGTACCAGGGCTCTGCCTTTTAGTGTGATTTCAGCCACCAAGTCATCAACAGTAATGTGTTCTAGTACTTTTTCTTTAATTACCTCTTTACAGTGTGCCTTCAATTGATCCTTCCAGCCACATTCAATTAATTTAGCTCTCAGCAACTCTTTGAGGCATTCTCTTTCTCCAGTTTCTATCAACTTTTGGTTAATTGCTGCTCTCATCTGCGCATCTTTGTTCATCTTGCTAACCACACTCTTTGGCTGCCCAGACTTAGACCCTCAGTAGCTCTAGAGCTTTATAATATACAATTTTTTTTGTTGTTGTTTTTTTCTGAAGTTGGAAACGGGGAGGCAGTCAGACAGACTTCCGTATGCGCCAGACCGGGATCCACCCAGCAGGCCCACCAGGGGGTGATGCTCTGCCCATCTGGGGTGTTGCTCTGCCGCAACTAGAGCCATTCTAGCGCCTGAGGCAGAGGCCACAGAGCCATCCTCAGTGCCCGGGCCAACTTTGCTCCAATGGAGCCTTGGCTGCAGGAGGGGAAGAGAGAGACAGAGAGGAAGGAGAGGGGGAGGGGTGAAGAAGCAGATGGGCACTTCTCCTGTGTGCCCTGGTCCAGAATCGAACCCGGGACTCCTGCACGCCAGGCCGATGCTCTACCACTGAGCCAACCGGCCAGGGCCTATAATATACAATTTTATATAACAATATAAAGATATATTTATCAAACCCTAGTATATAAGTGCATATATGTTAAACTCATTTTATCTATGTGTTTATGTAATCTTTTTTTTTATTCAGTGAGGAGGGGAGGCAGAGAGACAGACTCTCGCATGCACCCCAACCAGGATCCACCCAGCAGGCCCACCAGGGGGCAATTTTCTGCCCATCTGGGGCCATTGCTCTGTTGCAACCGGGAGCTAATTTTTAGCTCCTGAGGTTGAGGCCATAGAGCCATCCTCAGTGACCCAGGCCAACTTGCTTGAGTCAATCAAGCCATGGCTACAGGCTATAGGAGAGAGAGAAGGAGACAGAGAGAAAGAGAAGGGGGAGGGGTAGAGGAACAGATGGGCACTTCTCCTGTGTACCTTAATCAGAAATCAAACCTGGGACTTCCACGTGCCAGGCGGATGCTCTACCACTGAGCCAACTGGCCAGGGCTGTGTTCATGTAATCTTTAATTATTTTAAATTCACAGAACCAAAGTTTCCTTTTTTTTCTGGTCTCAGTTTCAGCCAATATTTCATATCAGGATTCTTAGCTCATCAGAAATTATGGGTTTCAACTTTATTTTTCATTTTATGAACTGGAAGACATATGAAAACATTTTTTGTGGGTTTTTTTATGGTATCATCATAGACTCTTAGGTGTATAAATTGTACTTAAACGTTTTTTAAAAAATCACAGACTGGTAGAACAACCCTGTGGGCAAGGTGCAGGGGCAGTAGGTTGGGGAGAGGAAAGAGGTCAGAGGGAGGCTAGTGTTGAAGAGAAAGAGGTGGGACTACGTGCATATTTGAACTTACGACAATAAAATTTCAGAAGTGCAGACTGGGGAAATTAAAATTTTAGTCCCCTAATATAAATGTGTTAGCTAGTCTTTCTATTAAAACTATTTAATAATGATTCCCCTTTCAAATAGCTGATTTCTGTTTTAAAAGTGTATTTTAGTTATCCAAATGGACAGTACTATGTAATTGTATTTATTCCTTGGTATTATGTCTCCGTGAAGGAGAGAAAGTATTAATGCTGGTGCAGCCAGATACTGTTCAGTCTAGTTGTTCTCTAGATGATCTTCTGTTGGAAGAATTCCTGGATTAATTATATGGTTTAACGAATGATATGTTAAAGGAAAACCACCATCATATATTAAGAAAAATATGAATTTGAAATGTCTGCTTTCATTGAAATGATCACTGTACCTTTAAACTGGAAGTATATTTGAGGAAAAAACTTTTAAAGGTTTTTAAAGACATTTCAAAGTGTTTTAAAAGGCACATTTTAAAAATATTTTAAGGTATTTTAAAAAGAAAGCAAGACTTTAAAAGTATTTTTGTTTTACTTTGTATATGCATATTAATATATGTATATTTCAGATCTAATTATAGTTAAGTATATTCTTTCATCTTTTTCTTTATTATCTTCTGTGGGCCTATGTCAAGTTAAATGTCTAGAATATTTGGTCATTCTAGCACTTTTTATTTGCTTGGAGTTTCATAAATATATATTATGAAGCCATGGCCAGAGTAGCTCAAATATGTTTATAAATGATAATAAAGCTAAAATCCTTTGAAAATAACATTTTTGTATTTTTATTACAGGTAAATTGGGATATTCACATTGTACAGAAACAGAGGTAAGAGAAATGCTCAAAATTTTTTTTTAAATTTTTTTCCTCCTTCTTTTCCAACTGAGAGTAGGGGAGATGGAGAGACCAACTCCTCCTGCATACGCCCTCACCAGGGTCCACTGGGCAACGATGCTCTGCCCATCTGGGGCCATGCTTACAACTGAGCTATTTTTAGCACCTGAGGTAGATGCTCCATGGAGCCATCCTCAGCTCCCAAGACAGATGTGCTTGATCAAACCAATTGAGCCATAGCTGCGGGAGGGGAAGAGAGAGAGAGAGAGAGAGAGAGAGAGAGAGAGAGAGAGAAAGAGAAAGAGAAGGGGGAGAGGGAGTGGGGGAGAAGGAGATAGATGGTTGCCTCTCCTGTGTGCCATGACTGGGAATCAAATGCAGGACATTCACAAGCCGGGCTGATGCTCTACCACTGAGCCAACCAGCCAGGGCCCAAATATTTCTTAGTAAAGCAGTTTTGCAGTCCTTTATAGACTAACTTTGAGTACTTACCTTTGCCACTATGGGTTTTTGGTTTTCTGACAAGAATGTGTTAAGAGCAGGTATATATCTTTCATATTTAGGAAGAATAAAATAAGAAAAGTCAGTTATCTTGTCCATGTTTTTTAAAACATCAACTGCAAAGATTAGCTTAATCATAGTTAAAATTTTGTTTGAGTTATTTGTGAAGTTGAGTTAGTTAAGATTCAGAGCCCTTCATTTGAAATTCTTTAACATCGTTATTTTCATCATCCAATCTAGTGCTTTGTAATAAAGAAGTCATTTAAATGTGTTGGACTCCTATGGAACTGCCTTGGTGGAGGGAAAAAATAGGGACTTGGAAACATTGTTTCTATAAGATTAATAATGATTAATTTATTTGTATAATTGGAATTATTGATTTTTAATAATTTAAAAAGCATAATTTAAAATTCTAATTGTGAAATTTAAGGGATTTCCATGTGATTCCAGGTGTTCCTTGCAGGAATTTTAGGGATAACACTGAGAAATGAGGGCAGCATTCATAAATCGGGTGTGGTGGTCTTTTCGGGGCCTGCTGCATCGTTCTTACATGAGGAAGGAGTCTTAGGTCTTTTGTTAGCAGCATTGTCTAAGTATGAATTTAAGAGGTTATTTTTCTAATTTTATAATACATCTACATGTTGATTCAGGGGTTAGTACATTTTAACTGTTACTTTAAAATGCAAGGTTCCTAAGGGATTGTATTTGTATAATAAGGAAGCAAAAATAATTTACTGTTTTTGTGTTCAAAAGTTATACAATTCATTTTTGTGTTTTTTGTTCAACTTTGAAAGTAGAGATAATTTTTTCCAAGTTAGCTCTAAAAATAGGCCAGAACTTAATATTTTTAGGTTGCAAGGATTTTTGATATACTGTTTAATATGATATAAAGGAATGGGATTTGATTTGAGTCAAACAATCTAAGTTCTATCTGTGGGTTCTGGTGGATGTCTTTCTGGCTATGTAATTTTGAGCAAGTACTTTTTTTCTCAGAACTTTTACTTTCTCATGTATAAAATGTTAATGATCGTCTCTGTTAACCTGATGGGTTGTGAAATTTTAAAGAGACAATATATGGGAAAATGTTTTGTAAACCAGTAAGATAGTAAGACAGTCTTAAATATATATCAAGATGATACAAATATAGTCAGCATTAACCTCCATTTAGGTAATGAAATAGGAGGGTTTTATATACAAGGCATAGTCTTAAGTCTTATTATTCTGTCTTACTATGGCAATACAAGCCATAAAATCAACTTGGTTTTAACATCTTGTTTAGTACTTGATTTGTACAGGAGTGTCACTTCATTTTCTCCCCTAATTATCTCCTGGCCCTTAGCTTTTGATCCGTAACTTATTCCAGTCACTGAAAGAACTGAAATCTATAAACAAGACTCTCTTCCAATTTTTATTTTTTTGTATAACTTTTAAAAAAAGGAAAATCACAAGAAAATAATTTCAACCTGGTATTTATTTATTTTACAAAGTAGGTTCAGGGTATTTCCTAGGGTTAAACAGGGTGGTTACCTCTGGGTAAGAGACTGGGATTGTGAATGGTGATTAACCTATATTGTTTGGATCTTTAAATTTATTGATTGATTGATTTAGAGAAAGAAGAAGAGAGGAGAGAGAGAGATTGATTTGTTTGAGAATGATCTGTGTATGCTTTGGTAATTAAAATAATACTAAAAGGAGAGTCAGTAGAAGCAGTGGGAACTTTTTCGAGAAGTTTGGTGACTTGAGAGAAAGATAATACAAGTAGGAAGTTTTTTAATTTTCATTTATTTTTTTAGGTTAGGGAAGACGACTTAGTGGTGGTGGTTTTGGTGGTGGTGGTTGTGGTAAGGGAACCAAGAGAGAGTGAGACTGGAGCCCAAATTAGAGAGTGGGTATTTGCTGAATTCAGACCTAGGACTATGTCTACAAGGTGGCTTGACTAGAGTAGTTCTCCAAAGGCTGTGGGAGAGCTCTGTGGGGAGGTTCCTGACACCCTTTCAAGGTCAGGAGAAAAATGTTTTCAAAGTAATGCCAAGACATTATTTGCCTTTTTACTTTCATTGTCCTAAGAGTGTACAGTGGAATTTTCAGAGGCTCCATGACTGTGTGAATGTGACTAATACCAAACAGTAGATAGAAGCAGATAGGAGATCTAGACAGTTTTTATAAAGCATGACCTGCAAGAGTTTTGCAAAAATGTAAAACAGTCCTTTCCTATTCACTATTTTTTTTTAAAATAGAGGGTTTTTTTTTGTAAAATTGTTACTGATGTTAATATGTTCAATATTATTGTAAAAGATTTAAATTTAAAATTCTGTTTTAATTTCTAATAACAGTAACTGTTGATAGATTATAAACAAAAAACCCTAGATTCCTCAGTAATTTTTAGAATGTAAAGGGGTACTAAAAGTAAAACGTTGGAGAACTGTTGGGCTGGGACACAGGTAACAGAGATGCTTCTTCCTAAGAAACAGAATTGAGGGTTGAGAGAGGTAAAACCAGAGCCCTGAGGTAGACAATAGGAAGTTGAGGGAATCCTTGATGTAAGGATGTAAGCCAATCTTTCTTTCAATGAGAAGACAGTTATTTTTGAGAGTGAGGTTATCCTGGATCAAGCACGTGATTGCTAGAGCCTCTTTTTGCCCTTAAATTGTTTTTCTATTGAGAAAAGAGATTCCTAGTTCTTTCTGTAAGTTAAAAGCTCCAGCAGGGTCGTGCTAGCATTAAGTCCAGACCAAGAAAAGGGTTGCTAACAAGTTGTGTAAATGAGTAGAAGGATCCTTGATGAGTTAGAATAGCTTATTGGTAGTTCCATATGTAATACAGGCTCACCTCAGTCTTTCTGGATTGGAAAGTATGTTGTTGGGAAGAGGCAATATGGCAGGTGTTTATGTTTGGATGAAGCTTTATGTACTACCCCTTCCTTCTCACTTTTTTTGTTCACTTTGTTTTGTTTTAATTTTTCCGAAGTTAGAAGCGGGAGGCAGAGAGGCAGACTCCTGCATGCGCCCAACCGGGATCCTCCCAGCATGCCCACCAGGGGATGACACTCTATCCATCTGGGGCCTTTCTCAGTTGCTGCCGGAGCCATTCTAGTGCCTGAGGTAGAGGTTGTGGAGCATCCTCAGCGCCGGGGCCAACTTTGCTCCAATGAAACCATAGCTGCAGGAGGGGAAGAGAGAGATAGAGAGAAAGGAGAAGGGGAAAAGTAGAGAAGCAGATGAGCACTTCTTCTGTGTGCCCTTACCAGGAATCGAACCCAGGACCTTCACACACCGGGCCGACGCTCCACCGCTGAGCCAACTGGCCAGGGCCCTTCTCACTTTTGTGCCTTCAGTTCCTCATCAGAAAAATGGGTTGTGAATATAGAGCCTTTAGCATAAAGCTGAGCTTAAAATGTGCAGCATATTAGTTGGGAGGTATGGGGTTTCCTGGGAGAAAAAAATAAAGTCTTACTTCTTCAGCAAGGCTCATAGATCTACTAGAGCTGAGTGAGGGTGACTGCTAGGGAAAGAGAATCCCTTCAACTCCCTGTGTCTGTAGGACTCTCATAAAGACATGTGGTTGAAGTACATAACTTTAAGTTTGACTATTTTTATTAGTTTTTGTAGTATATAAAAATAATATTATGAATTATTTTCTAGTTTTAATTTTTTCTAATGCGTCTCATAAAAAAACAAAATTATGACTTTAGTGGTAAGGAGGCCATATGTTGGCATTTGATCAATTTTTATGTGATCTTGTACCTCAAGATTAGCTTAATGTTTGTTTGTTTGTTTCTTTCTTTTTTTTTAGGCTAGAGGAGGGGAGATAGTGAGGCAGACTCCCGCATGCACCCTGACTGGGATCCACCCGGCAAGCCATATCTAGGGCCAGTGCTCGAGTACCAAGCTATTTTAAGCACCTGAGGCTGATGTGCTCCAACAGAGCTGTCCTCAGGGCCAGGAGCCATGCTTAAACCAATCGAACCACTGGCTGTGGGAGGGGAAGAGAGAGAGAAGGGGGAAAGAGAGGCGGGAAGAAGCAGATAGTTGCTTCTCTTGTATGCTCTGTCCATGAATCGAACCGCATAAGCCAGGCTGACATTCTATCCACTGAATCATCAGCCAGGGCCTTAATGTTTCTTAAAATCAAGTACACCCTTGAATAATGTGGGTGTTAGGGGTGTGGACCCCTTATGCAGTTGAAAATTCATTATAATTTTTAACTTTACAGATGGCCCTTCATATCCATGGGTTTCTCATCCACACAGTCAACCAACCATGGATCACCCCAGACCATGGTTGGGAAATGCAGTTAGGACTGCGGTAGGGAAAGCAAAAATATTGTTTTAAAAGACATGCAAACTTTTTGACTATAACAGGTCATTTAATTTTTTCCTACAACTTTTTTTTTCATATTTGAATATATAATTATCATACAGTAAAATTTAACCTTTTATATTATAATTGAAGAGTTTTTTTCAGGTTTTATTTTTAATTTTATTAAAAAAAATTTTTTCCATTTAATTTTTCATTTATAGTTGACATACATTATTATATTAGTTTCAAGTCTACACCCTAGTGATTAGACATTACATAACTTACTAAGTGATCACTCCAGGAAATCTCACACCCATCTGACACTATACATAGTTATTACAATGTTATTGTCAGTGTTCTCTGTGCTGTTCTTTACATCCCCATGACTAATCTTTAACAAACAATTTGTACTTCTTAATCCTTCACCTTTTTCAACCATCCCCACAACCACCCTCCATCTGGCAACCATCAAAATGTTCTCATCGAAATGTAATTATGAGTCTTTTTCTGTTCTCTTTATTCATTTACTTTGTTTTTTGATTCAGTTGTTGATAGATATGTATGTATTGCCATTTTGTTGTTTATGTATTTTTAAAATTATTTATTAATTTTTGGAATGAGGGAGAGAGAAGCATCAATTTGTTGTTCTACTTATTTATGCATTCATTGGTTTATTGCATGTGCCCTGACCAGAAATTGAACACTCAACCTTGGCACGTCCAGATGATGCTCTAACAAACTGAGCTACCAGGCTAGGGCTTTTTATCCCTCCCTCTTAAAGAAGATCCTTTAATATATCTTGTAATACTGGTTTGGTGGTGATCAACTCCTTCAACTTCTTCTTTTCTGGGAAGCTCTTTTTCTGTCCTTTGAGTCTAAATGGTAGCTTACCTGAAAAGAGTAATTTTGGTTGTAGTCCCTTGCTTTTCATCACTTTGAATATTTCTTGCCAGTCCTTCCCAGCCTGCAACATCTCTGTTAAGGTATCAGCTGACAGTTTTATGGGAGCTCCCTTGTAGATAACTAACTGCTTTTCTCTTGCTGCTTTTAAGATTCTCTCTTTAACCTTTGGCGTTTTCATTGTGATGTGTCTTGGTGTGGGCCTCTTTGGGTTCATCTTGTTTGGGACTCTGAGATTCCTGGCCTTGTATGTCTATTTGCTTTACCAAGTTAGGGAGTTTTCTGTCATTGTTTTTTTCAGATAGATTTTCAATTCCTTGCTCGCTCTATTTCTTCTTCTTCTAGCACCCCCGTGATGTGAGTGTTGGTGTGCTTGAAGTTGCCCCAGAGGCTCCTTATGCTATCCTCAGTTTTGGGAGCTTCTTTTTTCTTTTTGTTGTTCTGAGTGGGTGTTTTTGCTTCCTTTTATTTCAAATTGCTGATTTGATTTTTGGCTTTATCTACTATACTGTTGATTCCCTTTAAATTATTCTTCATTTTAGTGTTCAGTTAGACCAGTTCCCTGACTGGTCTTTTCTTATGCTGTTCAAGTTCTCATTGAGTTCATTAAGCATCCTTATAACCAACCGATGTTTTGAACCTATGTATCTAGTAGGTTGCTTATCTCCATTCTGTTTATTTTTCTGGAGTTTTGTTTCGTTCTTTTCTTTGGGGTATATTTCTTCCTCTCCTCATTTTATCAGCCTCCCTTTGTTTGTTTCTATGTATTTGGTAGAGCTTTCACCCTTATTTTTCTACCTTTCCCAGGCTTGGTAGAGAGGCCTATTGTAGTAGGTGTCCTGTAGGGTCTAGTGGCACAGCCTCCCTGATCACCCAAGTGCATTCAGATGCCGTCCTTGTGTGGGCCAGGTACATCTCTTGTAGATGACCCTTGATTTCTGTTGGAATCTCAACGGGAAGGATTTTCCTCCAGGGCAATCAGCTATGAGGACTGGCTGTAACCACCGACCTCCAACCTCCAACTACTGTGGAGTATCAGCTGTGTCGGGGTCCACCCCACAGAGCAGGACTTACTTCACTGGGGCTCTGGTACCTGCTAAGTCCGCCCTTTGAGTGTGTCACTTGTGGAGGTGGTTGGGTGGTGATGCTTGGATGTGGTCTGAAGCTGTCCACTGGGTGCTCTGGCTCTGGGGTCTCCTGGGAGACAGATGCAGGTAAAGGTTTGCTGCTGTCTGTGTTCTGCCTGGGGCCACCTGGCATGAGCTACAAAGTGATCTGAAGATGGCTGTGACTTGCGCTAGGCTTCGAGGTAACCAGGGAGGCCAACCTGTGATCCTAGGTTGGCTGCTGCTAGTGCTGGGCCTGTGGCCACTAAGCGAGAGTTATGGTGCATGCTGAGGCCAGATGCTGCTTGTTTGAGAGATTTTAAGAAAGTATGAAGCCTGAGCCAAAACAGGCCATTTGTATGGAAACAGCTTGGGTGGGCTTGAAAGTTGGGGAGGACAGGGCCTCAGGGGATCACCAGGGTTGGGCAATGAGTATGAGCCTGTTTGATGGAGTCTCAGAAATGGTGCCCACCTGCCACTTCTGTGGCGGGGGAGGCTCAACAGAAGAAGGATGGCCCCTGCCAGTACTGCTGTTTGGGGAAAGCTGTACCCCACCTCCCTCAAGCTCTCACTTGGTGCTGGAGAATTCATTTTCTCCTTGTATGTCTCGGGTGTCTTTCAAGCTGCTGCCCCAGAGTTGGAACTCAGGGAGTGAGTCTAGCTAAGTCTCTGTATGGGCCCTTTAAGAGGAACTCCCTGGAAGGAGCTGCAGAAGCCCCTGTCTCTATTAGCCTTGTTCCCGACTGGTTTTGACAGCCAGAAGTTATGGGGACTTACCTTCCTGGCACTGGAACCCTGGTCTGGCAGGCCTGGTGTGGCGCTGGGACCTCTTGCTCCTCAGGGGTGACCTGTGCAGCCGAGATATCCTCCCTAATTTTTTTCCATCACATGTGGGAGTGGGACCAGCCCCTTCCATGTCTCCATCCCCTTACCAGTCTCTGTATGGCTGCTGCTTTAATTCCCTAGTTGTAGGACTTCTATTTAGCTAGATCTCAGGCAGTTATGAATGATGGTTGTTCTGCAGTCTAGTTGTAATTTTGATGTCAGTTACAATTGAGTTTTGACAGATACATTGAGTTGTGTTAACTATCTTCACAATCAAGTTCTGTTAACCCGCAGAATCCCCCCATTTCTTCTGTAGTTATCCCCTTCCCTCTTCCCAACGCTTGGCAACCACTCATCTGCATTTTAACTCTTCTGGGTAAATAGTGTTACACTAACGTCTCCCTCTCTAGGAGTGGCTCAGACTGATATTTACAAACTTTTGAATGACTGACCTGTACTTGTGGCTACTCGTTTGCCAAAGACGCGGTCCTGATCCCTAGTGTAGGGGGGGCTTTCACCCCCATTTTCCTACTGCCATCATTTCAATAATTTTATGGGTTATACTCGTAAAGTTGAAGAAAATTGCTAAGCACTTAAAAATACTAAAACATAAAGGATTTGATTTTTAAGTCTTTTAATGAGGTTTTTTTGTTATTTTTACTTTTTTTTCCAAATTTCATCACATTCCTGTCTTCTATTAACCACGAAGCAGTCAGAGGCCCTTTCTCTTTAGCAGGAAAGAAGATTAAATGAATAACTAAAACAATCCTGGTGTTCCCCTTGGTGGATTACCTGTATTTTAAATACAGGTAATGTTAAATTGTTAATGGGCCCAGGGTCTCATGGTATGGGCCAGCAAGGATGGCCTTTAACAGTGACTTCCAAGTGTAGAAGTAGCCACTGTTGTTGGTAGAGAGGTTGTGGTGACCAGATCTGACTTTGCCTTGAGAAGCGAGACAGCAGAATGCTTTGAGAAAAGGAGCTGGCAAAAGAATTGAAGGAGATTATGAGAGTTACCTAAA
This sequence comes from Saccopteryx leptura, assembly GCF_036850995.1. Taxonomy (NCBI): domain Eukaryota; kingdom Metazoa; phylum Chordata; class Mammalia; order Chiroptera; family Emballonuridae; genus Saccopteryx; species Saccopteryx leptura. Next base: position 60,338,791 of record NC_089513.1, on the reverse strand, counting down.
ATGTCTGTTTAAACAGCTTGTTAAGTTTTCTGTTTTAAATTTCTTTGTTGTGGAAGGGATCTGGGCCCTTTTTAGAATAGGAGACTGAGAGAATTCTGCAACCCATGACAAGCTGTGAAAGGTTGCTAAGGAGATTCCTGTGAGCAGGAGTAGTATTTAACTGATCTGTTATTGAACTCTGACTTGTAAAGGCAGGAAATGAAAGGAGGGGGTTGCTTTTATTTCACTCCTTTAACATTTTAGGAAGCAAGCAAAAGCAAGAATCTTCTTTTTCCTTAACACAGACATTATTTTGTTTGGACGTAATTTGTGTGGTGTTACATTGTATTTTAAAATATTTTATTGAAATATAGGACATTAAGAAATGTGCACAGATCATTAAGTTATAGCTGATAAATTTTTACAGATTAAGATAATGTATTTTAATGTCATGTAAGTATATTCTACTTATGTATGTGTTTGAAAAATACAATATCTTAAAATATTTTATTTCAAGTGAAGATTGAAGTGATCATGTAAGTCCAGCAGTCGTGGTGGTCGCAGCTGCCACCTGGCTTGTGCAGGTTCCCATTTGATTCGGATAGATTGTAATGAAACAGCGGAGCCAAGAAATGGTGGGCCATTACCTTTATTCTAGAACCATACCGGCCAACAAGTAAAAAACACATGAGGTACCAAAACCCATTCACACGTTCTCTGGTTCCAGGACCAGGAGAATTTTTCTGTTTTTTTTCTAGAAACAAAAGCCCCCAATTCTGTTCCCCTTCAGCTCCCCACCATCTGCACGCCTCCATCTGCACGCCTCCATCTTGGCTGCCTGCCTCTTCTGCAACCACATGGCCTCTTTGCCAAAATGGCCTCCTAGCTCCTCCTTTTAAAACTTTTCCACACGAAAGCCATCCTCCAGCACATGTTAGCACAACCAAGCTCCTTCCCAAACAGGAAGGTAATCAGCACTATCACGTGGCAGCATCATCACATGAGCAGCGGCCATTTTTAACAATAAAAGTGAGCAAAACCAAATAACACAAATTTTACAAACTTATTTGCCCAACATTCCACCCCTTTTGCTCACTTTGCAATCCACAATCCACACCACAGGCATTCCTGTACAAGGAATTAGGCATATCACAAACAAATCACAGCAACAGCAAATGATTATAATGTCTGACTTTGGAATTTAACCTGCTTAAGAAGGAAAGTTGGAATGTAGGGGTGAGGGATGAGGGAGAGTGAAAAGAATATAGGATCAATGGACTGTAGGTTCTTGTGGGGTCAAAAGATTATTAGTCAGATACTAGAAGGAAAGAGCTAGAAAGCCAAGAGGAGGCAGTCAAAGAGAGGGATCCTTGATATTGAGGTGATTGCCGTCACTGGTAATAAGGAGGTTGGACTGTTGTCATGGCAGTGAGTGGCTGAGGTCTGGTTGAGGAAAAGGTCATTAGAATGGAGGAGTACACAGAAATGAGAGGCCTAGGTGTTGGAAGGGTCATGTTATCTTCAAGCATGAGAGAAAGTGATAGGAAATCAGCAGCTAAAATCAGTGAGACAGGACTGGGGATTACTGGGGGGAGGGGTTATAGATAACAGCAACAAGGAGGGATAGTAGGCTGGTGGTCTGGTGATGTGAAAATCAAAGCTGAGAGGGAGCGAGGAGAGACAGTGCTGAGGAGGCATCAATGCCAAGGACATCTTTCCCAAGTCCAGGCCCAGTGACTTGAGAATTATTACAGAAAGAACAGCTCTCTGGGGACATTCAGATTTAGGCTAGAGAAAGAAAGGAAAGGGGAAACATTCAAAGAAATTAAAAATAATAGGGAGCTGTTAGTTCTGGAAGGTACAATGGAAAGATTTCAGGAGGCAGGGAGGGGTGGGCAACAGGTCTAGAAGAGGTGAATGTGGAACCTTATGGGATGCAAGTTGGGGGTATGGTAATGGGAGCCTGGGGCTTCTCTGCCCCGATGGTCAATGGGGATCCAAAGCAAGGTGTTATTAGCACTGGTGCCTTCAAGGCAAATGAGGTGAGGTGGCTCTGGGTGCTGGAGAGGAGTGGGGTGGGCAGGGGTCCCTTTGACACAGGCAGATGGGAGTTCTGACTGGAACAGATCAGCTCCACAGTGGAGCAGACAGTGCTGAAGGAGAGAAAAGACAAGACCGCCCTCTTACCAGGATAATAACAAGAAGAGATAACTGGAAAACAGAAGATCGACTTTAGTACTTGAATTTGGTATGCTGATAAGCTGGCTCTCAAAACAAAACAATATTGATTTCTGCAGTATAAATCCCGCCACTTGGCTAATTTCAGGCTTTCAGAAACTTAACCAATCGTCTTACAAAATTCTGGAATAGTTATACCTTGGCTCTTATTAGTGGGCATGAGCTCTGTAGCACACTAAACACTTTAGATTTGACTATTTCTTTAAAATTGTTTGGGAGCTTTGGAGTCAGGCTGACCTGAGTATTAATACCTCACTTAATAGTTTCACTTCTTCATAACTGGTTGCTTTTTAAAAATCATTTCTATTTTCAATTACAGTTGATATACCCCAGTGATTAGACATTACGTAACTAAGTGACCATCCTTATAAATCTTGGCACCCATCTGACAGCATACATAATTATTAGAATTGCCTTTGCTGTACTTTACATCCCCATGACTATTCTGTAACAACCAATTTGTACTTTTTTTTTTAAGTTTAAAAAAAATTATTGATTTTAAAGAGAGGAGAGAGAGAGAGGGAGAGAAAGGAGGCTGAGCGGGAAGCATCAAATCATAGTAGTTGCTTCCCATATGTGCCTTGACCGGCAAGCCCAGCGTTTCAAACTGGGGAACTCAGCATTCCATGTTGACCTCTTATCCACTGTGCCACCCCAGGTCAGGTCAATTTGTACTGCTTAGTTCCTTCACCTTTCCACCCATTTCCCAGCCCCCTCCCATCTTGCAACTGTCAAAATGTTCTCTGTATCTATGAATCTGTTTCTTTCTTTTTTTTTTTCTTTTGTATTTTTCTGAAGCTGGAAACGGGGAGAGACAGTCAGACAGACTCCCGCATGCGCCCGACCGGGATCCACCCGGCACGCCCACCAGGGGTGATGCTCTGCCCCTCTGGGCGTAGCTCTGCCGCGACCAGAGCCACTCTAGCGCCTGGGGCAGAGGCCAAGGAGCCATCCCCAGCGCCCGGGCCATCTTTGCTCCAATGGAGCCTTGGCTGCAGGAGGAGAAGAGAGAGACAGAGAGGAAGGAGGGGAGGGGGTGGAGAAGCAGATGGGCGCTTCTCCTGTGTGCCCTGGCCGGGAATCAAACCCCGGTCCCCCACATGCCAGGCTGACGCTCTACTGCTGAGCCAACTGGCCAGGGCCATGAATCTGTTTCTGTTCAGCTTGTTTATATTGTTTTTTAAATTTGATTGTTGGGATACGTACTTTTTGTCATTTATTATTTATATTTTTTATCTTTTTTCTTTTTAAAGAAGACCCTTTAACGTTTTATATAAACTGGTTTGGTCGTAATGAACTTCTTTAGCTTTTTTTTTTTTTTTTTTTTTTTTTGTCCGGGAAGCTCTTTTTCTGTCCTTTGATTCTAAATGATAGCTGGGTTGAGTAATCTTGGTTGTAGATCCTTGCTTTTCATCACTTTGTTTCTTGCCAGTCCCTCCTGGCCTGCAAAGTTTTTGTTGAGGAATTAGCTGACACGCCAGTCTTACGGGAGCTCCCTTGTAGGTAACTGCTTTTCTCTGGCTGCTTTTAAGATTCTCTGTCTTTAGCCTTTTGCATTTTAATTATGATGCTTGGTATGGGCTTCTTTGGATTCATCTCGTTTGAAACCCTGTGCTTCCTGGCCTTGTATGTCTATTTCCTTCACCAAGTTAGGGAAGTTTTCTTTCATTTTTTTCAAATAGGTTTTCAGTTTCTTTTCTCTCTTCTTCTGGCACTCCCATGATGTGAGTGTTGGTATGCTTGAAGTTGTCCCAGAGGCTCCTTACACTGTCCTCACTTTTTTGGATTATTTTTCCTATTTGCTGTTCTGATTGGGTATTTTTAAATTTTTCTTATATTCCAAATTGCTAATTTGATTTTTGGCTTCATCTACTTTACTACTGAATCTCTGTAACTTATTCTTCATTTTAGTTAGTGTATCCTTCATTTCAGACTGGTTCGTTTTTATGCTGTCAAAGTTCTCACCAAGTTCATTGAGCATCCTTATAACCAGTGTTTTGAACTGTGAATCTAAAAGATTGCTTGTCTCCATTTTATTTAGTTCTTTTTCTGGAGTTTTGTTTTGTTCATTCTTTTGGGACATGTTTTGTTTTCTTTCCTCATTTTGGCAGCTTCCCTGTGTTTGACCCACCCCATGGAGCAGGACTTACCTTAGCAGGGCTCTGGTGCCTACTGTGCCTGACCTTTGAGTGTGTCACTTGTGGAAGTGGTTAGGTGATGATGCTTGGATGTAGTTTGAAGCTGTCCACAGGATGCTCTGGCTCTGGAGCCTCATGGGAGGTGCAGGCCAAGGTCAGCCACTGCCTGTGTTCTGCCACGGGCAACCTGGCATGAGCTACAAAGTGACCTACAGATGGCTGTTCCTTGTGTTGTGCTTGGAGGTACCCAGGTGAGGCCAAGGTCAGCTGCTGCTAGTGCCGGCTCTGGGGACACATTAATGAGAGTTACAGTGCATGCTGAGTCCAGATGCTGCTTGTTTGAGAGATTTTAGGGAAGTCTGAAGCCTGAGCCAAGGCAGGCCATTTGTATGGAAAAGCCACTAAAAACACCTTGGGTGGGCCCAAAAGTCAAATGGGATGAGTGAGGTCTTAGGGAACCACTAGGGCATGGCAAATGTGTCAAATGTCAGACAGGTTGATGGAGGTACAGATACTGCGCTGGCTTGCTGACTCTGTTGGGGGGGTGCTCATCAAAAAACAGTGGCCTCTGCCAGTACTTCTGTCTCAGAGAAAGCTGCCCTGCCCCTGCTGTTGTCTTGATGGCCAGCAGTTCAGTTCCTCCTCAGTATGTCTCGGGTCCCTTTGGGGCTGCTGTCCCAGTGCTGGAGCTCAGAGGGAGTGAGTCTGAGTAAGTTTACACGCCTGCCATTTAAGAGGAAATGCCTGGGACTCCAGCAGTCCTCCATCTCACTCGGCCACAATCCCTGCTGGTTTTCACAGCCAGAAGTTATGGGGACTTCTCTCTCTCGCACTGGAACCCTGGTCTGGGGGGCCTGGTGTGGGGCTGGGACCCCTCACTCCTTGGGTTGGACCTCTGCAGCCAAGGTATCCTCCCAGTTTTTATCTGCCACATGGGGGTGTGGGACCAGCCCTTTCTGCATCTCCACCCCTCCTACCAGTTTCAATGTGGCTTCTTCTTTAAATCCCTAGTTATAGGACTTCCATTCAACTAGATTTCAGACTGTTCTGAATGATGGTTGTTCTGTAGTTTAGTTGTAATTTTGATGTGGTTGTGGGAGGAGGCAAATATTGTGTTTACCTACACTGCCATCTTGACTGGAAGTTTTGTAACTTGTTAACTTTATTGAGCTCCAGTTTCCTGTCTGTAAACTGAGGATATTACCACCTGTCCCTGAGGTGATTGTAAGGATTAGTGAGATCATGTATGAAAAGTTTTTTGTGTTTTTTTTGTGTGGTAGAGACAGAGAGAGAATCAGAGAGAGGGACAGATAGGGCCAGACAGACAGGAAGGGAGGGAGATGAGAAACATCAATTCTTTGTTGTGGTTCCTTAGTTGTTCATTGGTTGATTTCTCATATGTGCCTTGACTGGGGGGCTACAGCAGACCAAGTAACCCCTTACTCGAGCCAGCAACCTTGGACTCAAGCTGGTGAGCCTTGTTCAAACCAGATAAGCCTGTGCTCAAGCTAGCGACCTCGGGGTCTCAAACCTGGGTCCTCCACATCCCAGTCCAACACTCTATCCACTCACTGTGCCACCGCCTGCTCAGGCATGAAAAGTTTTTTTAACAGCAGTTACTGGGATGGCTGATGCTGCTCTTATTATTGCCATCACCAGAATATAAAATTTTGTTAAAAGGAATTCAGATACCAGAGTATATGCCTGTATTTTCATATGTAAATGTGGAAGTAAAGACTGTAATTAACTATGGGAGAGCAGTTGAACAATACTATATATACCACTTATCTAAGAGCAAACTCTACTTGTATGTCTATTTCCAAAGAAATGACATATTCTATTTATATATAGCTTCAAGATAGTTCTTTGTAGCACTGTTTTATAAGAGAGAAAAATTAGAATCTCAGTGTCTGTTCTGCAACAGAAGACTCTGCATTATTAAGTCAAATGAATAGAATTGTTTATGTGAAAAGGTATGATCCATTATAGTATAAAACAGGTGATAAAATACATAGTAGGTACCTAATCCAATTTTATAAAAAATTTGTGAAGGACAAATATAGTAAGCTGTTAACAGTGATTGCCTTTGGGATTTTATACACACACATACACACACACACACTATACATATATTATATATATAAACGTTCTTTTGACTGCTTATATTTCCTGAGATTTATAATGAATATGTTTTGCTTTTGTAATAAGAAAACAAAAGAGATGTCATGAGGGTGTATTGAGGGGAAGGGTCCTGTGAAGTGAAAACTGAAGATGGATGCATACATTTTTGCCTTCTTGTTAGTAATCAGTGACTGGCAGTCTGCTCAACTTTGATGTCCAGACTCCAGTCCTGTCCCATGATGAAGCCAGAGGAAGGGCCGGGGAGGCAGAGCAATCTTTGTTGCCTTAGGGGGCTGGCTACAAATCAACAACTATAGCTTAGCTGAGTCCCATAAAATTCAGCCTTTTTAGGGGTTTTGATGGTATTCAGCTACAAGAGAAAATCAAAATAGGACTGAGGTAGAAAACATCTTCCAAAGGGAACTTAATAGAAGGAAATGTAGGATGTGAGGGAAAAGAAAGTTAGCAGTTACATACAGGCCAGTCTAAAAAGATGAAGTGCTATTTTTAAAGCCTTTCCATGAATATTGTTGAATTAGCCCAATCCATTTTCAAGAAACAGGACCATGTGATTGTCATAAGTTATTCAAGCAGTTAGAAACCAGGAAATTTACTCTTTTGTAAACCAGTTCATGAGTCACAGTTAAACCAGCACAGTGACGAAGCTTTCTGATCCAGTGCTGTTCTTGTATCACATGACTTCTTAGATAATTGAAATATTTTCCACATTTTGTTTCTTTACCTTGAGTTAAGTAAAGAATGAGTTGCATGTCCTAACATAATTCTTTTATTTCATTGTTTAGCAGATGTGAGAGTAAATCAAGTTTTAATTATGTGTATAGTACTAATAAAAGGGAACATTAGCATTTTTAATTTTAAAAATCAGGTAACTAAAGGGAAAAAATAATTGACTGGTTTTAGTAATGTGAGCCCTGCTGGAAACAAGCTAGATCAGGAGAGTGGTCCTGAGCTAGGAAGGAACATAGACATTTCTCCTTTCCTCTCTCCCTCTCTGTCTTCCTCCCTCTCTTCCTCTACTCTCTTTCTTTTTTTTAACTTTTCCTTCTTTCTACAAAGAAAGCACCTACCCCGTGCCAGACACTTTTTTAGTCATTTGGGTATAACAGCGGGCAAAACAGATGAAGACTTCTTTTTTCATCAATTTACATTCTATTAATTACAGACAATACAGCCAGCAAGGGAGGGGATACTTCAGTAAGACGGAAGCTACAGCTTTAGTAGCATAATCATACTTATAATTTCAAATAGCCTATTACCTTTGCTATATTCTCTTAGGGCAAAAGTAAGTTGCAGGTCTCCCCCACACTCAAGGGAGGACATCAATGCTAGGCGGTAAGAATCACAGGGGCACCTTATAATCAGTCTGCCACAGTGATCAAACTTAGTCACCAGTATTGGGATAAACCCACGCCATATGCCTCCTGTTCCACTGAATGGGACACAGTACCATGTCTGAGGTACTCCTGCCAAGTATGCAGAATCTAGGGAAACAAGACAGAAAAACCTGGCCTATGGTTTTCTAAAGTGTCTTATTGTGGAAGACAGAAACTAAAGAACTGTTCCAGATTAAAGGAGGCTAAAGAGACATAACAACAGATGTAGTGGGTGATCCTGGGTTAGGGAAAATAGCTACAAAGGACATAATTTGAAGATAATTGGTGTAATTTGAGTATAGACTGGATTAGATTGTATCAATATTAAATTTCTTGATTCTGATTATTGTACTGTCATTATCTAAGACGTGCTTATTTTTAGGAAGTAAACACTGCAATAGTTGGAGAAAATGATAGGCATGGTATATGCAGCCAACTCTCAAATGGTTTCAGAAGATTGTGTGTGTGTGTGTGTGTGTGTGTGAGAGAGAGAGGGGGGGGGGGGAGGGAGAGAGAGAGAGTGTGTGTGAAGTAAATGGGACAAAATATTAACTATTGAAACATTTGGAAAAGGATATACAGGAAATATTTGGACTATTTTTGAGACTTCTGTAAGTTTAAAATTGTATCAAAATGAAGAGTTCCAAAACATGTAAATTGACTTAAGTGACAGGGATGGGTGGCTCAAAAGCTGGGAGTCTATAGGGGTGGGCATTAGGATCGACTTTGCTTAGCAGCTCAGCAATCTTATGAAAACCCAGGTTCTTTCTGTCTTTTTGCTCTGTAGCACACAGTGTGAGCTTCATTCCAAAGCTGGTTCCTCTTGCGGTTGTAGGTGATTGCCGGTAACAATCAGGGCTGTATGCTTTCTCGTTGAGTCAGTAAATATCCCTGCCATTTGAGTCAGTTTAAAGTTTTTGGAAGTTTTCATTTAGATATATTTTTTAGCTTATTTATTGATTTTTAGGGAGAGAGAGAGAGAGAGAGAGAGAGAGCCCTGTATGTGCCTGACCAGGGATTGAACCCTCAGCCTCTGTGTATCAGGACAATGTTCTAACCAAGCGAGCTATCCAGCCAGGGACATTTACATATAATTTTTAATGTAAAGTCTCAAAAGTAGTCCAAAGGAATTCTATATATCCTTTACTCAGAGGTATCTACTTGAGGAGACACTCACTCCCAGAAGTCCTCCCAGCAAACCCTTCTCTGTCTCTGACTTGAATACTGTGGCCCTGCCTGTTCCTGAAGCAGTCCCTGGTAATGGGTGTAGGATTGCAATGTATAGTCTCCCTGTATGTGTGGAAAGTACACTACACATGGGCATGATTGTATGTATTGCTTTGGAATTGTCTTTTTCACTTAATTCATTGTGAATATCTTTGCATATTAGTAACTACTTGATAATGTAGTAATTATATATCATTAAGCTGTAAGGCTGTACATATAACCAGTCCAATAAACTGGAACATTAGAATTCCACTTTTTAAAATATTAGAAATAATTCTTGGGTAAACAAACCAAATCTCAAATCTAGGAATTTATCATAAGGAAATATCAGAGAAGTGGAATACCTAGACCAGAGGGTATACGTATTTTTAATACTTGATATATTTCCAAGTTTTCTATGCTAATTTGAAATCCTACCAACAATGTGAAAGAACATTCATTTTTGTGAACAGGGATACCCATTTAAAAATACTTTTATAAATGGGCTGGCAAAAAATAGCATCTTATTAAAAATAGGTGCTTCTCTGTTGGCACATGTGCTTGAGCCTTTTAAAAACAAAACCCACATTTTTGGTTATTGGGGGGGGGGTTTGTTTGTTTGTTTTTGGTGAGTTGCTTGTTTTCTGTTGTGATCTTCATATTTATGTTGGTTTAGAATTCATTATTTATTATGTCCTATCTCTGTCCTGTTGCATATCTTAAGCAATGTTTATAATCACTTTCTTGGCCTTTTTACATTATATATGGTGTTTTTTGTTATATAGAAATTTAAATGGATTCTTTCTTTGCTCTGAAACATGAAAGAAGTCTTTACTGTATTATTGGCCAAAAATTTTTATTTTTTCTAGTACTTTAAAAAAATTAAAAGCCCTGGCTAAATATCACAGAGACTACCAGTTCGATCCCCAGTCAGGGCACATATAAGAACAGATCGATGTTCCTGTCTTTCTCTCACTCTCTCCCTACCTCTCTCTGAAATCAATAAGGTAAACACTGAAAAAGAAGATTTTAAGAAATAAATATACGTAGGCCTGGCCAGTGGCACAGAGGGTTGTCCTGGAGCACCAGGATTGCTGATTTAATCATGAGGTCACTGATTCCAAGGTTGCCGGCTCGATCCTGGGGTCACCTATCCGGAGGTTGTTGGCTTGATCCCTGGGTCACCAGCCCGATCCTGAGGGTGCTGACTCATTCCCAAGGTCACCAGCTCAACTCGAAGGTCTCTAGATGGAGCCTCGGTCAGGGCTTGCTCCCAAAGTAGCCAGTTCGAGCCCTGATCATGGCATATATGAGAAGCTATCAGTGGCAGCGCAGCTAAGTGGAACAATGAGTTAATGCTTCTCTCTCTCCTCCCTCTCTTCCCCTCTTATCTTCTCCCCCCCCCCCCAATATGAATATTTAAGTCTTTACTTGAAAATTTTGGGATGGTTCCATGTGAATAATATTGTTGTTTTCCAAGATGTTAACTACTGATTCTTCTCTTTACTGATTTGAAATGGAAAGTTTATTATCTGCTGTATCTTTATACAATGGTTAATTTATAGGCTTATTTTTTTAAAATTTATTTATTAAATTTAATCCAGTGACATTGATAAATCAGGGTATAGGCTTATTTTTATTGTACTAATCTTACTTTAATACATCTCTTTACAAATAAATTGTAATTTAAACTGTTTTTCATTAAAACATTTTATTGACATTACAAAATAATTGCATTTAAAAAGCTTATTCTATAATTTACTCTTTTATTAAATTAACAGATAATTTGAGTTGGTGAAGGTTTATTGTTATTTAGAAAAACCACATTGTGTAAACAGTGATTCATGTTAAGATATGTTAGGACAGATAAAGCCTGACAGCAAATGTTGTTACAAGAACACTTTTTCTTCTCTGTGGCCATTAAAATGTCATTTGAATTTTATACGCCCTCTGAAGGAGATGTTAGGCGGAATTCAAAATATTGATTTTAATAAACAACCAGGAATTTGGGGGAATATTCTTGAAAAATTACTGCTTCTAACATAATTTGAAAGAAGTTTTAGGTTTGAGGTATTTTTACAATCATTGTGTCATTTCTAATTAAGTTTAAAAAATGTATTTAGGAAGACATAATTATACCAAATGACTATAAAAAAAATATGTAGGAGCCAATGCGACAAATATTTGTATAAAGACTTTCTTTTCTCTTATGTTATATATTTCAAAACTTTTAAATGTCAAAGATAATATATACCATTTAGTTTGGTGACTCAAGCTAATCTGTAGTGTAAAAATCCCAAGTATGTGAAGTCTCTGCCGCCTCCGCACCAGCATCGCTGGCCAGTGCAGTTTTGTCCGGCTCCTCACCCACACCTCCGCCCCAGCGTTGTGCAGTCCCGTCCTGGATGGGAGTGGGTGGTGGTCACGGGGGACAAGGAAGGAGCCTACACATTGAGCTATGCCGTCATGTGGTCATCTGTGCCATTTGAGTCCACTCTTCTTCCTCCAGCTCGCATATTTAATTATGCCCTCTAGAAAGTAAAGCAAAGAAATTAGGTAGCTGTTTCAGGCAGCTGGGTAGATTAAAAAAAAAAAATAGTGGAGACCATACTTAACTGTGTTTTTTGAATACTCTTAGTGCAAGAAGAAGCTACCTGTTAGTATTTAATTCTGAGCAAATCATTACCATGCAGTTTCCGTTTCCTTCTTGCCTTGCCAAACGGTCCTTTAAGAGTTGAACTATTTTGGAGGTCCTGAGATGAGATCATTTATTTGGCAGATGTTCAGAAGTGCCAGGCACAGAGATACAGAGATAACCCCAGTTTGTCCTTAGTTTTTGGCTCCATTTGGACATAAGAAAGCTGTTCTGGCTCTTACCTGTTTGGGTGACTCTTAAAAGTCTATCCATAGGGGTTTAAAGCAGCACCGCCTCACTCCTCTCCCACCACAGACATCGTTTATCTGTGGTGATGCCTGAATCACTGGGATTTCAGACCTGTCAGCTTCTTTGGTTCTCTTCAGGCTTGTTCCAGTACACACCAGCCCAGAGAAGACGGAATGACCACATGAGTAGGTTCTCCTCAGAGTTGGGCGTTGTAAATCAGCCCAGTGGTTGAGTTGCAAAAATAAAACGATGAGTAGAAGCTTTGAGGGAAAGGGTGATGAAAATGTGGCACTTTGCTTTGTAAAGGAACAAAGGAGGATAGACAGGAAGGAATTTGTTGAGAGTTGTTATTGGTTAGAACAGAGTAATGGAGTGGTGAGGACTGGAGCAAGGTTTTGAGTGGGTCACTCAATCTTACATGTGGAGCAGGAAACAGGAGAAAGGGATTCACATTGATCTTTTTAAGGAATATGTAATAAATCGATATAAAGTAAATGAGAAAAGTCAGATCTCCCAACAGTATATTTTGTGTTATTTAACACAATTATTTTAAATATTAAGATGAACCATGTGTGAACAAAACTTTTTAAATTAGGTCCAGTGCCACAGTCATTTATAATATATGGATTTTTTTTATGAGCCAAGGATTTCTCCTTCTAATGAAATTTTACAGCATATATGATGATTTGAACTGTCAGGGTATTTTTTATTCCTCTTTTAACTTTGCAGGACAAAACATTTCCCCCTAAGTTTCTGTGTAATCAAGTTTAAATACTCAAACGTGGCCAGATTGAGATGTTATATTTTATTATTCCTCATGTATGTAAAAGAAAATCAAAGTAGTATGGTGAAAGAAAATTGAAATGTCTGTGAAATAAAAAAGGCAAATAAGAGTCAGAAATAGTGTAGCAACTGTTTTAAGAGTTGATAAGTTTTTAAGAAGAAAGCAGAGGGGGTAATTATTGTTTAGGTTTTTTTGGCAAATGAAACAAGAACAGTTTCTAGTCTTCTTTCCTGACTTTTATTTTGCCCTTCATTTCCACTTTCTTTCACTAAATGATGAGTGATATTGGGCTTCCTCTTTTCTAGCTATCTGGCTTTACTAGAAACCTCCCTGTTCATATACAGGCTGACCCGACTGCACGTCTGCCCTTGACAACCCAGAGTGCTAAAGAACAAGGGACCATCTGATAATATATTTCTTGAGTGGGTCATTGTGTAATTCCTACAATTGGCTCCTTGTAAGGCAGTGTTAGGACCTCTACATTGTGAGCCCAACCTGAATAATTGGTGCAGTGTGTCCTCCAATCCCCCTCCCTTTTTTTTCTTGTGGCAAATAGGTCAAGGTGATGTGGGAAAAATGGGACTCACGGGAGTACATGAGGCAGATATTAAAGAGAAGTTTCCACAATGCCAGAAGTGGCGTGCTTCTCCCTTATTTCTGACATTTCCATAGGAGTCTGCCCTCAGTACTTCCATAGTACTTTGTGATATCTCTAACATTGCCCTTGTCATGTGGTCCTTTCTGTTTGTGTGTCTGTCTACTCTGCTTGACTGTAAGCACTTTCAGGGCAAGGACTGGGCTTCATTTATCTTTGGATCCGTTTTTCGGAGGCTAGTACAAAGGCACTCAATAAAGGTAGTCAGTTTTAAAAAACAGACGCAACTCAATACCTTCCATTTTCCAGACCCTGTGGTGGATGCGTTACATGTACAGTTTTCTTTTAAGAATGCTTGGCCATCAACATAACCCTCATACCAAAACCTGGCAAGGATGGCACAAAGAAAGAAAACTACAGACCAATATCTCTAATGAATACAGATGCTAAAATACTAAACAAAATACTGGCAAACCGAATACAACAACATATTAAAAAAATAATACATCATGATCAAGTGGGATTCATCCCAGAATCTCAAGGATGGTTCAACATACGCAAAACGGTTAACGTAATACACCATATCAACAAAACAAAGAACAAAAACCACATGATCTTATCAATAGATGCAGAAAAGGCTTTTGATAAAATACAACACAATTTTATGTTTAAGACTCTCAACAAAATGGGTATAGAAGGAAAATATCTCAACATGATAAAGGCCATATATGATAAACCATCAGCCAACATCATATTAAACGGCATAAAACTGAGGACTTTCTACCTTAAATCAGGAACAAGACAGGGTTGTCCACTCTCTCCACTCTTATTTAACGTGGTGCTAGGAGTTCTGGCCAGAGCAATCAGACAAGACAAAGAAATAAAAGGCATCCATATCGGAAAAGAAGAAGTAAAGGTATCACTTTTTGCTGATGATATGATCCTATACATCGAAAACCCGAAGGACTCCACAAAAAGATTATTAGAAACAATAAACCAATACAGTAAGGTCGCAGGATACAAAATTAACATACAAAAGTCCATAGCCTTTCTATATGCCAACAATGAAATATTAGAAAACGAACTCAAAAAAATAATCCCCTTCACGATTGCAACAAAAAAAATAAAATACCTAGGAATAAACATAACAAGGAATGTAAAGGACCTATATAACGAAAACTACAAGGCATTATTAAGAGAAATAGAAAAAGATACAATGAGATGGAAAAATATTCCTTGTTCTTGGATAGGAAGAATAAATATAATTAAAATGGCCATATTACCCAAAGCAATATATAAATTTAATGCAATTCCCATCAAAATTCCTATGAGATTTTTTAAAGAAATGGAACAAAAAATCATCAGATTTATATGGAACTATAAAAAACCCCGAATAGCCAAAACAATCCTAAGGATAAAGAATGAAGCTGGGGGCATTACAATACCTGACTTTAAACTATATTATAGGGCCACGATAATCAAAAAAGCATGGTATTGGCAGAAAAATAGACACTCAGACCAATGGAACAGAATAGAAAGCCCAGAAATAAAACCACATATATATGGTCAAATAATCTTTGATAAAGGGGCCAACAACACACAATGGAGAAAAGAAAGCCTCTTCAACAAATGGTGTTGGGAAAACTGGAAAGCCACATGCAAAAGAATGAAACTCGACTACAGCCTGTCCCCGTGTACTAAAATTAATTCAAAATGGATCAAAGACCTAAATATAAGACCTGAAACAATAAAGTACATAGAAGAAGACATAGGTACTAAAATCATGGACCTGGGTTTTAAAGAACATTTTATGAACTTGACTCCAATGGCAAGAGAAGTGAAGGCAAAGATAAATGAATGGGACTACATCAGAATAAAAAGTTTTTGCTCAGCAAGAGAAACTGATATCAAAATAAACAGACAGCCAACTAAATGGGAAATGATATTTTCAAACAACAGCTCAGATAAGGGCCTAATATCCAAAATTTACAAAGAACTCATAAAACTCAACAACAAACAAACAAACAATCCAATAAAAAAATGGGAAGAGGACATGAATAGACACTTCTCCCAGGAAGAAATACAAATGGCCAACAGATATATGAAAAGATGCTCAGCTTCATTAGTTATTAGAGAAATGCAAATCAAAACTACAATGAGATACCACCTCACCCCTGTTAGATTAGCTATTATCAACAAGACGGGTAATAGCAAATGTTGGAGAGGCTGCGGAGAAAAGGGAACTCTCATCCACTGTTGGTGGGACTGTAAAGTAGTACAACCATTATGGAGGAAAGTATGGTGGTTCCTCAAAAAACTGCAAATAGAACTACCTTATGACCCAGCAATCTCTCTACTGGGTATATACCCCAAAACCTTAGAAACATGGATATGTAAAGACTCATGTAGCCCCATGTTCATTGCAGCACTGTTCACAGTGGCCAAGACATGGAAACAACCAAAAAGCCCTTCAATAGAAGACTGGATAAAGAAGATGTGGCACATATACACTATGGAATACTACTCAGCCATAAGAAATGATGACATCAGATCATTTACAGCAAAATGGTGGGATCTTGATAACATTATACGGAGTGAAATAAGTAAATCAGAAAAAACCAAGAACTACATGATTCCATACATTGGTGGAACATAAAAACGAGACTAAGAGACATGGACAAGAGTGTGGTGGTTACCAGGGTTGGGGGGAGGGAGGACATGGGAGGGAGGGAGGGAGAGAGTTAGGGGGAGGGGGAGGGGCACAGAGAACTAGATAGAGGGAGGCGGAAGACAATCTGACTTTGGGCGAGGGGTATGCAACATAATTTAATGACAAAATAACCTAGACATGTTTTCTTTGAATATATGTACCCTGATTTATTAATGTCATCCCATTATCATTAATAAAAATTTATTTAAAGAAAAAAAAAAAAAAAGGAATGCTTGGCCATAAGGAAAAGGTTCCAATCTACTTTGGATTGTTTATATTAACTTTTATAATAGGGGGAAAGGTTAGAAAATAGATAAGTAAAAAAGAAAATAATCACTTGTACCCCATTTCCCTAGTAGTAATAGCTGTCAGCACCTTGTGATTTTATCTTTTGCTATGTACATGTGTATGTTTTTCGTAAATTATATCACATGTGAACATCCTGGTTTATAATCTAATTTTTACCTAACCAACTCAGTACAGTAAAAGGTAATAATTGTTTTAATGACCATTTTTCATGTTTTCGAATACATTTTAACATTTTTTATGGTTATATGTTTTATTATATGGATAATATAATATAACCTATTTATCTTATAATTTATTACTCATTCTCAATGTTTATGCTATTTCATTTAACAGAGTGTTTGATCATGCACACCTCTCTGGTTTCATCCCCTTCCTCTCCCATTCTTTTTTTTTTTTTCTTTTGTGAGAGAGAGAGGAAGAAAAAGAGGTACAGACAGGGACAGATAGGAAGGGAGAGAGATGAGAAACATCAGTCCTTCATTGTAGCACCTTAGTTGCTCATTGATTGCTTTCTCATATGTGCCTTGACCAGGGGGCTCCAGCCGAGCCAGTGACCCCTTGCTCAAGCCAGTGACCTTGGGCTTAAGCTGGTGAGCCTGTGCTCAAGCCAAATGAACCCGCGTTCAAGCTAGCGACCTCAGGGTTCCAAACCTGGGTCCTGGGTCCTCAGCATCCCAGGCCAACGCTCTATCCACTCTGCCACTGCCTGGTCAGGCTCTCCCATTCTTTACTTTGGTCATACTGATCTTCTTTTACTTCTAGACATGTGGAATGCTGCTCCTTCTGCTCATAACACACTTCCCACTTTGCCAAGCTAATACACATTTTACAAGCTTGTTTAACTGTTTCTTCTTGGAAGTTTTCCCACACTGGATTAGTTGTCCCTCCACTGTGCTTCATAGGTGTCATTTTGTACTTACTCCTAGAACTACTCAGTCTGTTGTATTTTATTTTATTTATTTAAAAAATATTTTATTTCTTTATTTTAGAGAAGAAAGAGAGAGGGGAGGGAGGAAGAGCAGGAGGCATCAACTCCCATATGTGCCTTGACCAGGCAAGCTCAGGGTTTCGAACCAGCAACCTCAGCATTCCAGGTTGATGCTTTAGCCACTGCGCCACCATGGGTCAGGCCAGTCTGCTGTATTTTAATTGCATGCTTTCTAAGTATCTCCTCTAGACTATAAACTCCTTCAGTAAAGGAGCTATGTCATATTTCCTGTTGCATTTCCCAGCCCTTAAGTGCAATGCTGGGTATATAGCCGGAACTTAGTAAATATACTTTTGAATGAATGAATGCATGAAAGATCCTCTAGTTTCAGTGTGTATCATCAAGTAGTGATATTTAACAATCTCACATTTTTGATTTATCAGATAAATATAATAATATCTTTTATTTGTAAAATCCTTTCTAGTACACAAAATATTTTCAAAACTTTTATGTCATATTGTCAAACTTTGACTAATTTTTAGTATTATGCATTATCAAATAAATTGATCTGTTGTTTAAATACTTAATACATTAGTTTTTATTGGTAGTTAAGTGATAATGTTAGTAATTCTCATATCTTAACTTTTGCTTTGTAGAGAATTAGTTTTCTAAGCAAACATATTATAGTTTTCATTTATATTTTAAGCCTATCGTAAGCAATGAGTAAGAATGAACTCTGATGAGTGTTTTGTAATTATGGTTTAAATTGATGTAAAACAATAACATAAAGCTAAAGGCTTTTATTTTTTTGTACCTAATGGTTCATAATAAACTGGGCTTTGATCAGTTAACAAGAAGAGTATTCATACAACAGATCCTTGGACAGGGATCAAGAACCTAATAGTAACATAGAAAATAAAAGCAGTTGGATTAGGCTCAGAAGGTAGTATATTGAATTTTACACAGCTTTCTATGTTGTTGTTAAGTGACAATTATCTTTTCTATTTCTTCTTTGTTTGTCTTAATAACTCCTTCCAGCAGTGATTCCCACTTGGACCCGTGCAGCCTTGGCATGAAGGGTGGTTGTGGCTGAGTCTCTTGAGGAATTTTTCAGTCCCTTTTCCCTCTCCCTACATTGGCAGTCGTATTACCATCTGTGGTGTGAATGATGATCAGGTGTATGAAGATAGACACAGGTTGGGAACCACTGCACTTCAAGATGACTATCTGGAACTCCTCCAACAGAAAGCACCATAGTGTTAGAGTGGAGGAGACGCCGGGTTTGGAGTCTGCAGACGGTGCTGCAGTATGCCATTGGTTAGTTGTGTGAATTCAGGCAAGCATTTAATCTTCCTTCACCTTCACCTTACAAACAAAGGGATTTGATTAGCTCCTCCGTAAACTCACTTCTACGAATGATCTGATTTTTCTGATGATCAAACATACAAAAATAACCTTGCTCTTGAAAGAAGAAATAATATGTGAATGAAAAATGGGATTATTTCTTGGTGTAAAATGTGATACTATGACATTGGTTTAACAAATTATTAGTATTATTATACATTTAAAAAGCCCTTCAAAAGAATCTTCAGTAAGTAATTTCAAATTGCTGCAATTCTTCCATTATTTCAGAAAAAGGGAAATCCTGGTGCATTCTTTTCTCTGTACTGAAGCTCTTGAATCTAGGACGGTGATCTCATTTGGCCTGATTGTTTTAAATATCATCTCTGTGCTGACGACTTTACAACTTGATATCTGAAAACTGCATTGCTCCTCGGACACTGCTAGCCAGTGGGCCCCGTTCTCTAAGATATCTAAGGGGCTTCTCAGACGTAATCTGTCCGAAACTGAATTCCTGATTTCCCCCCAAACATGCTATTCTTTAAAGTCTTCCATATTTGGTCATGACAGAAACTCTGGAGTCATCTTTGATTCCTAATACTTAATCATCTATCTTTTGGCAAATGCTTTTGGTTTTACTTTCAGAATACAACCGGGAACTGCCCACTTTTCACCAGCACTACTTCCTACTGCCCTTACTCCACTAGAGCAGGGGTCGTGAACCTATGGCTCGCGAGCCAGATGTGGCTCTTTTGATGGCTGCATCTGGCTCGCAGACAAATCTTTAATAAAAAAAAATAATAACGTTAAAAATAGAAAACATTCTCATGTATTACAATCCATTCATTTCCTACTGCTCATGTTCATGGTTGCGGGTGGCTGGAGCCAATCACAGCTGTCCTCCGGGACAACACCAAATTTTCATTGGATAATGCGTAACATACACGGGTCATTGTATGGCTCTCACGGAATTACATTTTAAAATATGTGGTGTTCATGGCTCTCTCAGTCAGAAAGTTCCCGACCCCTGCACTAGAGTCTGGTCTCAGTCAAAAGCCGCAAGTACTCATCTGTAGTCATAACTTATGTCATTGTCAGTCCTCTACTCACTACCTTTGGTGTTCCCCATTCCCCTTCGCATAAAAGTCAAAATTCTTACAATTAGTTGGCAGGTTTATGTGATCCGGCACTCCATTACTTCTCATTTCATACTTAGTCTCTTACTCACTTTTCTTCAGACACACTGGTCACCTTGCTATTGACAGAACCTTACAGGCACACTCCCTCCTCAAGGTCTTTGCATTGGCTGTTCCTTCTGCCTGAAACTGTCCCGCCAGATATTCACACAACTGCCCTCTCACCTCCTTTCTTTGCTCATATATTAACTACTGGTATAAGGTCTAAACTGACTGTCCTATTTAAAATTACATGCTGCTACCCCCTCCACCCCAGCACTTTAGTCACTTTATTTTTCTCAGTAGCATGTAGCACCATCTAATGATACTGTAACTCATTTATTATCTGTTTTTTCTAGAATGTCAGTTTTGGAAGGCAGGGATTTTTTCTGTTTGTTTCACTGCTACGTCACTGTCTTTGCGATATTTGCCAAATAACTTAATCTGTAAAATCTCTCTTCCTATCTGTAAAAATAAACAGTGTAATACATGGCTATATATTGTTTATAAGAAATTATTTTGGCTGTGTACTCCCCAGTGAGTTTATATTCAGGCTTAAGAAATCATGAGTTGCATAACTTACTTCTCAAGCTGCACACAGTAAGTAACACATGCATAGAGCAGGGCTGTGACTCAAGAAAGGGCAGCTCTCCTGCCCAGAGGCAGAGTCAGGGCGGTTGAGGCCCCGAGCACAGACGAAAATATTGGGCCTCTTAAAAAAAGAGAGAGAGAGAGAGGGAAAATAAAAATACATGTCAACCATATTTTTAAATAAATAAAAAATATTATGTACTATTAATGTTAAAATTGCACATATGAAACCAAACTTGGTGTCATTAGAAAAAAGTGTAAAGCTGGGGTTTTGCTGGGCCCTTCAGAAGTCGGGGCCCAGGGTGCACGCCCAGTGCGCCCGCTGTTAAATCCGCCTTTGCCCCTGCCTGCTTGTGCTGAGAATGGCTTCCTCCGGGAGTCCCCATGGTTTCTCTTCTCTCTGCTACTTTTCACGTCTAGTTCTTGAGACTTGTGTAGCCTGATGCTGCTATTCTTTCCATTTGGGACTCAAAGCATTAGAGGGTGTGTGAGGGGCCCAGACCACTTTTGCAGTGTATTTTTAATTTAAATAGTCTATTGTGGCCTAATATTGGAACAGTATTTATAACATTTTTCTACTAAATTTTACCTTTCTACTAATCGACTGATTTCTAGTTTTCAGACTGTCAAAAAGAAACTCTGGAACATAACCCGTTCAGAAGTTACAAGTTGTCTTTCACGATGACATTTCAATTGCCACATAGGAAAAATGTTACTAGAAGAGGCGTGATTAAAATATCCTCAGATCTCAACTACTCCTAAAAATATATTTATTATATATGTAAGCCTTTAAAGATTGCAAATCTCTGTTCTTTTTAATATAAATTTGCTTTATAAACATAAATTGTATATGAAGACAATGGAAAAGTACATATTTTAACAATCTAATATCATAGTGGCATTGAAGTATCATCCATGTAGCAAAGGGTAATTTAATCCTTAAAAATATTGTCCCCTGGTTCCCTGTTCTGAGTGGGTAAAAGCGAATGCTGAGTGGTAGCTGTGACTGGGCAGAACCAGAAGGAACTGGCAGTTGCTTACTAGCGCTGTCTTTGCCCTGACTCTCCTTGTGCCTTTTTGTTTGTTTTGCAGTTTAGCACAGAAAGCTTTTAGCTTCGGAAATTATGAGCTGAACCACCAGAATGAGCTAGTTTTACATAAGGGCAACTTCAGTACACCCAGGGCTGAGGGAAACATTTTATGTACCATGGAAATTTTTGTGTCTTTCTGTCCTGCGTGCCTGTTTGAAGAAAGGTCATAGGAAGAGTACGCCTGCCTTTTCTGTTGAAAACCCCAGCGGGACAGCCGCCTTTGGATCTGCTCCCTTGGGACCCCAGTAGTGTGGTCTGTGGTCACGAGTGTTCCTCTTTCTCCACCTACTGTCCCCAGCTTCAGCTCTGTTGCCTTTGACTCCCTGTGAATAGAACTGTTCATTGGTTAAGTTCCTGGGCTCTGAGGCAGACCTGGGTTTGAGCTCTGTCTCCCTTGCTTAGTTCATCTCGAATCATTTTACTTAATCTCAATTTGTTTATCCCTAGAATTGGGAAGGGGCAATATGTATAGTACCTATGTAATAGTACTGTGATTAGAATTAAGTAAGATAATGCATAAAAATGTTTAGCACAGGTCCTTGCACATGCTCAATAATTATTAGCTGTTATTATAAAGTCTTTCTTAAACTGCATTACTTTTAATTCATTCTTTCAACGAAGTATGAATTATATATATGAATAGCTGTCCATTCTCTCTGCTGGGTGCCAAGAGTACAACAGTGACCGAAACGGATGCGGCCCCAGCCACACTGAGTCTAGTGAGAAAGATTTTTGTGCTTTGGAACTTGTCAATTATTAGAAGAAAGATTTTGACCCAGCCTAAAGTAGAAAATTTTAAATTGAAGCAGTGGTAAACTTTTAAAATCAGAACTTAATAAAAGACAAGAAAATCAGTGTACTTTTCCAGAGTTTTGAATAGAAGTGCTTCCACAAGATTTAGATTTGCTTGTAAGGACAATTAGTAGGTCAGCACTGTACAAGTAAGAAAGGAAATAGAAAGAAATAAGGTCTGTGAAGTAGACTGGAGCAAGTCCATGGAGATTTAAACAAAAAGTGAAACAAGGAAAGCAATTGTGAACTAAAGAGTGAAGTCAGTAATTTTCCAGCAGAGAAGCCATCACCTCTAGTGGCAGAATCAGAATTTAACAACTGGTTTTAAAAGAAGCAGGATTTGATTTAGAAATAAAAACCTCCACCATGTGATAATTATATTCATATATCAGTAGCATGTTTGTTTTAGTATCAGTAAATACTGCCAGAATATGCTATTAGCTGTAAGTAGTACATTTTTTACATTGTAAGATTTATTGTAGTGAATAGGTTATATTGATGTATTTAATTCAAAATCTAATGCAAATTTTTTTTATATAATCTTTGTTATCTATTAAAATTAGGCAGTTTTAGAAACAACTATCCATCAACTGATGAATGGGGAAATAAAATGTGGTACATACATACAAGATCATTTTATTTGACAATAAAAATGAAGTAGTGCCTGACCTGTGGTGGCGCAGTGGGATAAAGCATCGACCTGGAACACTGAGGTCGCCGGTTCGAAACCTTGGGCTTGCCTGGTCAAGGCACATATGGGAGTTGATGCTTCCTGCTCCTCCCCCTTCTCTCTCTCTCTGTCTCTCTCACTCCTCTCTCTCTAAAAAATCAATAAATAAAATATTAAAAAAAATCTTTATAAAAAATAATAATAACGTTAAAAATATAAAACATTCTCATGTATTACAATGCATTCAATTCCTACCGTTCATGTTCATGGTTGCGGGTGGCTGGAGCCAATCACAGCTGTCCTCCGGGACAATACCAAATTTTTATTGGATAATGCGTAATATACATGGGTCGTTGTATGGCTCTCACGGAATTACATTTTAAAATATGTGGCGTTCATGGCTCTCTCATCCAAAAAGGTTCCCTACCCCTGACATTAGGTATGATTCCATTTATATGAAAGGTCCAAAATAGGCAACTCTATAGAGACAGAAAGTAGATGAATGGTTGTCTATAGTGGGGGAGAGAAGGGGCTTGGAGAAAGATATGGAGTGACTGCTGATGAGTATGGGTTTCTTTTGGGATAATGAAAATGTCTTTATAAATTTTTTATTGATTGATTTTTATTTTTTAATTTTAATTTAATTTTTAAAATATATTATAAAAAATGTCAACACAATGAAATGTTTTAAAATTGATTGTGGTCATGGTTGTATAACTGAATACACTAAAAATCATTGTATTGTGTACTTTAAGTGGATGAATTGTATATATATGAATCATATCTTAAGAAAGCTATACATTTTTTTTAATTAAGCAATTTTAAAGAATTTCTCACTTCTAAAAGCACAGGGGTAAATACATTTATACTGAGCTGGAGTCTCCCTAAAACCTAGGTCAGTGGACCCTGACTCCAGTGCATGTGCATTTGGTCAATTAGGGAGTTGTGGCATTATTACCTTATCAGGCAGCTGAAGCCAGAGAGGTTAAGTTTTTCCTTGAGGGTCAAAATTACTAAATGGGAGAAATGGAATCCAGATTTAGGTCTGCCTGTGTCCAATCGAGTACTGCTTACACTTCTTCAAATCATTTCTCATAATCTTATTTTGCATATAATCCTGGACCTACTTCATGACCTTCACAGTCATGGATGCTAGCTACATTTTAGTGGCTCTGCCTATTCACTAGCTGTATGACTTGAAACAAATTACTTGACCTCTCTCTGCTTTAGTTTCTTTTTTTTTTACAGAGACAGAGATTCAGAGAGAGGGATAGACAGGGACAGACAGACAGAAACGGAGAGATGGGAAGCATCAATCATTAGTTTTTTGTTGCGACACCTTAGTTGTTCATCGATTGCTTTCTCATATATGCCTTGAGCGTGGGCTTCAGCAGACTGAGTAAACCCCTTGCTCGAGCCAGTGACCTTGGGTCCAAGCTGGTGAGCTTTTGCTCAAACCAGAAGAGCCCGCGCTCAAGCTGGCGACCTCGGGGTCTCGAACTTGGGTCCTCTGCATCCCAGTCCGACGCTCTATCCACTGCGCCACTGCCTGGTCAGGCTGTGCTTCAGTTTCTTAATCAGAAGGAAATAGGGTAAGGATAATATCAACTGGATTGAATTACTGTGAGGATTTAATGTACATGTAAAGTACTGGGCTCAGTCTCTGACACAGGTCCTGCTCAGTAAATGTTAGCTGTAATTTCTAGTAATAGAATCTTCAGATAGTATTGCTTTCTTTAAGGGTCTAGAGTCATGAAATATTTTTAAAAGGACGGTTAATGAAAATATGCATTTTCTCAACATATGTACATTATAATTTTCATGCTGGGCCTTAGTAGGTAAATTCAGAGTAGTGATTATTAAATTTATTCAAATGATGAAGCCACCATGCTTGTTACAGAATACAGGATAAAATGTCTTATAAATTAGAAACTATTTTACTAGCAGACAATAACTTTATTATATCTATATAATAAGCATATACATTCATGAAAAAAGCTATAGAATTAAACCTAATCAATTCCTTGTAAATAAATTTTATTTATAATTTTTCTATTTTTAATTGTTTGATCATCTGCCATTAAAAATATAGTGGATGGATTTGAAAGAATTGTCTTCATTAATTCAAGCATTTCTGTGATTTGGGAAAGGCTGATGTTGTATCTTGGCAGCCTGATGCTTCCTTCTAGTCTGTGGAATACCAAGGCAACCAGCAAGCTTGGATTCAGAATTGTTGGGCAGAGGAATTAATAGAGAGATGGGTAAACCAAATTATAGCAGATCCTCACTAATATCTTTTATTTCAACATCATTTCCTTGAAACATTGATGAGGAAATAAAAAATAGATTCCTGACTGGGGCCACTCTCTGTGTGGAGTTTGCACATCACCCCCCCTCACCCCCCGCCACATCTGCATGGGTTTTTTCTTAGAATTCAGTTTTCTCTCACACCCAAAGATGTGCAGTTAGGTGGGTTGGATTGTCTACATTGGCCCAGTCTGAGTGAGTATGGCAGTGTGTGGGCTCTACAGTGGAAAGGCGTCCTGTCTAGGGTGGGTCTTGCTTTGTACCCTGAGCTATCTGGAGAGGCTCCCGGCAACCGTGATCTTGAACTGAAATAAGCAGGTTGGAAAATGATTATTTTACTTGTTTTTATTAGTCTTTTTCTTTTTTTGTATTTTTCTGAAGTGAGAAGTGGGGAGGTAGAGAGACTGACTCCCACATGCACCCAACCAGGATCCACCCAGCAAGTCCACTAGGGGACAATGCTGTGCCCACCAGGGGGTGATGTTCTGCCCATCTGTGGCGTTGCTCCATTGCAACCGGAACCATTCTAGCATCTGAGGCTGAGGCCATGGAGCCATCCTTAGCGCCTGGGCCAATCTTGCTCCAGTGGAGCCTTGGATGAGGGAGGGGAAGAGAGAGATACAGAGAAAGGAGAGGGAGAAGGGTAGAGAAGCAGATGGGCGCTTCTCCTGTGTGCCCCAGCTGGGAATCGAACCCGGGACTTCCACATGCCGGCCGATGCTCTACTGCTGAGCCAACTGGCCAGGGCCCATTAATCTTTCTTAAGTGTGTGTATAGTTCACATTTATTTCAATGTTTAATATTAGAAATGTTTTGGATCTTTATTTACAAGTTTGATGGTCTTTTTGTAACCAAAAATATGCTGTAGGAACTTAATTCTTGTTTCCATCAATTAGCCTGTGGTAAATTGGTTTTATTGTCTCTTGTTTCACTTTAAGTTGAAGTTTCTAAGAACCTGTTGATGACATTATGTTATGTTAGGATTTACTGTGTTTTTGGGAATAACAGTTTACTTTATATAGCTTAATATTTTAGGATTATGGTGGCAAAATAGCTGAGTTTGAAAAAAGGATATTTTAATATTTTTGTAATTTAAAATTTATAAAGGTAATAATATAACTTAAAAATAAAAGCAATATAACTTTATAAAAGTTTCATGCAGTACATAAAAAATGTTCTTCTAATCCCACTTACAAGTTCTTCTAATCCCACTTACAAGAGATAATTTACTTAACAATTTGTGTGTTCTGTTAGATAAATTTATGTTTATTTTATTTAGTTTTGTTGGTTCTAAGGATATTTACTTGATTTTATTATTTAATTTTTTTTTCGATTGCAGTTTACTTTCAGTATTATTTTGTATTAGTTTCAGGTCTACAGCATAGTGGTTATAATTATATGATTCACGAAGTGATTCCCTGATAATTCAAGTACCCACCTGGCACCATACACAGTTATTACAACATCATTGACTATATTCCCTATGTTGTACTTTGCATCCCTGTGACTGTTTTGTAACTACCAATCTGTACTTCTTAATCCCTTCACCTTTTCTCCCCTCACCCCTCTCCCCTCTCCCCTCTGGCAACCATTCGTCAGTGCTCTTTATCTATGAATCTGTTTTCTGTTATGTTTGCTCGTTAATATTGTTCTTTAGAGTCTACATATAAGTGAAATTATATGGCATTTGTCTTTCTCTGACTGACATTTCACTCGGCATAATAACCTCTAGGTCCATTCCTGCTGTTGCAGAAGGTAAGGTTTTTGTTCTTTGACATATATACTCTTTTTGTATATAAATGTTTTCATGTACTAACATTTGAAAAACTAATGCATATAGAACTATTTTTACGTATTTGTAGACATAGAGGGGCCTCATTGTGTTTAATGGCATGCTAAGAGTTTTGAAAGCTGACAGTGTGCTGCTAGGCACTGTTCTAAGCTCTTTTGCACATTATCACCGTATTTAACTTCACAAGAACCTTATAGAGTAGGCACAGTTATTCTCATTTTATAGATGAATGAACAGGCATAGAGGTATGTGAGGCAACTTTCCCACGATAGTGCAACACGTGAATGATGAAGCCAGAACGTGAACCCAGGCAGCTGGCTCCAGAGACTGCCTTTTAACCACAAGATGACACCGTCTTTCCCCTTATGGACAGACATCACAGTACTTCCAATTTTTCATTATAATTTATTTTTTGTTAATATATTAAATTGCCTAGCCTTTCTCTTACTTTTTTATTTTTATTTTTTTGTATTTTTCCGAAATGTAAAGCTGGGAGGCAGACAGATTCCTGCATGTGCCCGACCGGGATCCACCTGGCATGCCCAACAGGGGGCAATGCTCTGCCCATCTGGGGCGTCGCTCTGTTACAGCTGGAGCCATTCTAGCGCCTGAGGCAGAGGCTATGGAGCCATCCTCAGCGCCCGGGGCAACTTTGCTCCAAAGGAGCCTTGGCTGCGGGAGGGGAAGAGAGAGACAGAGAGGACAGAGAGGGGGAAGGGTGGAGAATCAGATGGGCGCTTCTCCTGTGTGCCCTGACCAGGAATTGAACCCGGGATTTCCAAATGTCAGACCAATGCTCTACCACTAAGCCAACCGGCCAGGGCCTCTCTTACTTTTATATATGTGAAAGGAATGCCTAGCTTTCAGCAAAGGAGAGAACTATTTGAATATTTTGCTATGACATGTAACTTATTGCCATTGCTGAAAGCTTTCGATGGTGTGATTCTCCCTGTTCATTTCTCTGCTGCTTTACCCTGAAGTTTCTTGGATTTTCAGTTTCTCTACCTTTTGCTTTTCTAATTATAAATTATACTTATTATTTGAAAGATAAAACATTTTACTATTCCATGTGTCACATGTAAGCATGAGTGTGTATGTGTATGTTTTTCATTTGGCTTGTTCATCATATTATTCAGACATTCTTTATCCTCGTATTCTTGTCTGTTTTTTTTAATGTTTCTGAAAGAGATGTTTTTAAATATCCTGTTTAACTATTATTTAGTTTTTATCTAAAATACTTGAGATTATGCTGTTTGATGAATGCATGTTTATAATTATTTTTTGAATTTTTTTTTCTTTTACCCTTTTAAATTCTGCTTTCCTTAAATTCTCTCATTTTTTCTTTTTGGATATCAATATCCTTGCTTTCTTCTGATTTGTATTTCCCCAGACTGTATATTTTCATTCTTTTATTTAAAACTTTCTATATTGTTTTGTTTTAGGTGTATTTATAGTGAACAATATGTTGTTAGATTGTCTCTTTTTTTAATCTCATCCGAGAGTCTTTTAATGTTCATGTTTCATCTTTTTACATTTATGATAATTTCTGATGTTCAGGGTGAGGCTAAAATAGCTTCACACTTGTTTGTATGGACAATAATACAACAATTAATACAATAAATAATAATACAAGAATAAACTCTGTTTTGTATACTTACAACTGTAAACCTACTTTTCCCCACCCTGGATTTGAACTCATTTCCTTCATATTGTTTTGTTAACTCTTTGTCATAGATCTTTATCCTTGCTTTCTTGATTACATATGACAGCATCAGTCATGTGATTATACATAGAAACATGGCTGTTTGTTCCCTTACTCTCTCTGATCCTGCACTATGTTTCGTGAAGCCAGGGTCCAGACCATGTTCTTTCCATCACCACTGCAATTGTAGCACCAAACACAGTACCTGGTACATAGGTGCTCAGTGAGTACTTATTGAATGAATCAATGAATGGATAGGTGATCATTAGAATAATCTAAGTAGTTGGGAATCTTTGCTCCAGTGGAGCCTTGGCTGCGGGAGGGGAATAGAGAGGCAGAGAGGAAGGAGAGGGGGAGGGGTGGAGAAGCAAATGGGCGCTTCTCCTGTGTGCCCTGGCTGGAATCGAACCCAGGACTCCTGCACGCCAGGCCAACGCTCTACCACTGAGCCAACCGGCCAGGGCCCTGAATACATATGTTAAGAAACAAACAGCCCTGGCTGATTGGCTCAGTGGAAAGAGCATTGGCTCTGTGTATGGACGTCCCAGGTTTGATTTTGGTCAGGGCACACATGAGAGTGACCATCTGCTTCTCTTCTCCTCCCTCTCTCCCATCTTTTTCTCTTTCTCTCTTGTAGCTAGTGGCTTGAGCATCAACCTGGGTGCTGTGGATAGCTCGATTGGTCTGAGTGTGTCAGCCTCAGGTGCTAAAAATAGCTCAGTACTTGAGCATTAGCCCCAGACAGGGACTGCCGGGTACATCCCAGTTGGGGCGCATGCAGGAATCTGTCTATCTCCCCTCCTCTCACTTAGAATAAAAAAAGAAACAAACAAAACATTCCTCCAGATAATGTGCATATTAGCTAGATTTGGAATAATTTGGACTTATGTTTTATGAATGTTTCTACCTTCAGACAACTTATGACTCTCTTTATATAGTTAATAGTTGTGAAGTAACATTGATCAGAGGATAATCTGTTTATCTGCACAACTGGGATAGGGCAACTGTTCCCTAAAACAAAGAAACATACCACAATTTTAGCTTTCTTTTTTGAGTTAAGCTAGAGGATACCTGGTAATCACCATTTAGGTAATACCAAAGCAACAGTGGTACATTTTTCTTCCCCCACCCCATTCCCAATAATTCTTTAAGCTTTCCTGCATATTTTCACGTTCTCTACAGGAGGCAGTTTGGCTGAACTTTCCTTTGTGCCTTTATATCAACCATATAAATCTTTGGCAACATCCAACTAAAGGGATTAAAGTATGGAACGAGTAGTTGGACAGGTGATCATAGGCTTTTTTCTATGTATTTTTAAGATACTGATTCTCTTAGTTGACATTTACCATGGTTTATGATAGATAAAATGGACTGGGATACACAGGACTTGATTTTTATTTTGGTTTACTATCTTGTACCCATGATGTCATTGTATTGGAGTTGAGTCATCTGTAGAGTTAAGAAATACTTTACCTTCAAGGAGTAAACAATGGGAATGTGAAACTTTTAGGGTTGCAGATAATTGTGATGAAAGCTATGACTGAAGAGGAGTTTATCAAGTTTCTTGTCTGTATTATAAAACAAATCATTTAGGGCAGCGGTTCTCAACCTGTGGGTCGCGACCCTGGCGGGGGTCGAACAACCAAAACACAGGGGTCGCCTAAAGCCACCGGAAAATACATAATGCATATATTACAGTTATGAAGTAGCCACCAAAATTATTTTTTGGTTTGGGGTCACCGCAACATGAGGAACTGTATTGCGGGGTCACGGTATTAGAAAGGTTGAGAACCACTGATTTAGGGCATTAGCGAGGATGCTATTTTCACATTTATTCAAGATAGTGTTTAAAATGTGGCTTTTTTTTAATTTCACCTTTTATCTTGGTTGTTTTTACAGAGAGAGAGTCAGAGAGAGGGATAGATAGGGACAGACAGACAGGAACGGAGAGAGATGAGAAGCATCAATCATTAGTTTTGTTGTGACACCTTAGTTGTTCATATGTGTGCCTTTCTCATATGTGCCTTAACCGCGGGTCTTCAGCAGACTGAGTAACCCCTTGCTCGAGCCAGCAACCTTGGTTCCAAGCTGGTAAGCTTTGCTCAAACCAGATGAACCCGCGCTCAAGCTGGCAACCTTGGGGTTTCAAACCTGGGTCCTCCACATCCCAGTCCAACACTCTATCCACTGCGCCACTGCCTGGTCAGGCTAATCTTGGTTATTTACCTTTAGTGCCTTGGTTTTCTTTTTCTTTTCTTTTAAGTGAGTGGAGGGGAGATAGAGAGACAGACTTGCACATTGTCCCAACCATCTGAGGTTGATGCTTAAATCAACCGAGCTATCCTCAGCACCTAGGGCTGACACTTGAACCAATGAAGCCATTGGCTGTGGGAGGGGAAGAGAGAGAGAAGGGAGAGAGGGAGGAGAAGAGAAGTGGATGGTCACTTCTCACGTGTGCCCTAATAGGGATTGAACCGGGGACGTCCATATGCTGGGCTGATGTTCTATCCACTGAGCCAACCAGCAAGGGCCTTTTTTTGTTTTCACAGTGGAAATTATACTTTGTATAATATGTAAACTTAATGGTTACTAATCAAGTGCTTTGAAAATAAAAGACAGTAAAATTTTTTTTTAAATATTTGATTTATTTATTTTAGAGAGAGAGAGAGAGAAGTTGGGGAGGAGCGGGAAGCATCAACTCATAGTAGTTGCTTCTTGTATGTGTCTTGACCAGGCAAGTCCGGGGTTTTGAACTGGTGACCTCAGCATTCCACGTCAATGTTCTATCCACTGTGCAACCACAGGTCAGTCAAGACAGTTACATTGTTAAGCATGAAACACCATCTTTTAGGCACTACCTGTCTTTACCAGTCTTCAGGTCTCTGGGCTATAAAATAAGCTAAAACTTTTAAGTTTTGGGCCTTTCAGGTAATTATACCCTACTTTTTTTGTTATCTCTGTATTGACCTTAAAAATAAAATAGCCAGTTATTTAACTCCCCAAAATGGGTTCATTTTGAGAATAGCAGAGAACTGCATTTCAGAACTTGCAAGCTATGGCAGGTCCAAAGAACAAAGGAGAGGAATCACCTTTTCTAGCGGAAAGGAGGGTGTTGGGACTAGGAGAACATCTGCCGAGAGTCTCCTGCTGGGGCAGGAAAGTAAAAGACACGCGCCTGTTGGAGATACAAAGTGTGTCTTTCCCATTGGGGGTAGTCGTTGGTGAGTGGTAGGGTGTGAGCGATCCCTCTGTAGACACTTTCAACTTCAATTTTAGTTGATAACCTGTGCGTAGATTCACTAGAAGCCATTATTTTCCTTTCTCTACACCTGAATTGTCTAGTATGGTGGCCACTACCCTCGTGTATCTTTTTAAGTGTAAATTAATTCAATTTAAATAACAAAAACTTTATTTTCTCAGTCATATTGGTATACTTCAAATGTGGCCTTTGGATATAGTAATAGGCAGCACAGATATAGACTATGTCGTCGCCCTAGAAAGTTCTATCAGACAATACTGTAGTTTAGAATAAAGCATGCTGTCTATTTTATCTCTGCTAACTGATTCAAATGAACTCTGTCATTATATTTGTACTCTTAAGTTACAGTTTTAAACCATGCTGTGGTTCTTAGCCTTTTTCTATTCCTTCTGCAGTATTAAAAAAAATACTCTTTCTTAATATGGTGCTTAGATTTCATTTCTTGCCATGTATGGTACTACATCATTCCAGTAATACTGGTTTTTATTCTAGTTTTTTTCTTTTTTACTGCATATTCAACTAAATTAACATTTTGAGCCCAGAGGTTCAAGCAGTTTTCATTATGATTGTATATAAGAAGCAGCCTTTCAGAGGTATAGTAGAAAGTTCATGTACTTTGGAATTATCCAGACTAAAGTTCAAGTTCCTGTCCTGGTCTTAAGCTACTTTCTTGCATCTATTGGAATTAAGTGAGTTAGGGTATATAATTCTTTTATTTTTTAAGGTTTTTATTGAGTTTAGAGAGAGAGGGTGAGAGAAAGAGAGAGGGAGCTAGATTGTAGTTACTTTAGTTGTTAATTGATTACTTCTTGTATGTACCTTGACCAGGCAAGCCCAGGGTTTAGAACCTGCGACCTCAGCATTCCAGGTTGACACTCTGTCCACTGCGTCACCACAGGTCAGGCTAGGGTTTATTATAATGCTTAACATAGTGGCCACCTTAAAATATAACAGATACGTAATAAATGGGATTGTTTTTCCTTTGTGGTAAATAATGTTTTTGGAAAGAGATTGTGATTTAACTTTGCTAATTCTGTAGGAGGTAGATTGCAGAGCAAGTTTCTTTTTTTCTAACGTTTTATGGTCGTAACTCCAAATATCATGTTTAATTGACTGTAAAATAAAAGAGGGATACATAGATTTGTTAGGTTACAGAGTGATCCATGTAAAAGGAGTGAAATATATAAAGACCTAGAGACAGGAAGCACTGTAAGTAAAGTTGTCTGAAATGTCTGGGGCACACAGAGTAGGGTGGGGTGGAGGGAGTTAAGTGAGAAAGGCAAGCAGAGCCTGGGTAACAGGAGACCTTGTGCACACTAAGGAGTTTGCAGTTCTTTCTGTGGTTCAGCGTGTCTCAAACTTGAGTTGGCCTCAAAGTACATATTGACAGATAAAGTGCAATAGCATATTGCTGTCAGTTTACCCAGATTTGACTAAATCCTCTGTCATACAATGTTGTCTCTGAGTACAGAGATTCATGTATTCATTAATGTGTATTTTTTTATAGTTTTAGTAAGATGCAGTTCACAAAGCAAACAATTTGCCTATTAAAAGTGTACGATTCAGTTGTGTTTTCTGTATTCATAGTTGTACAGTCATGACTGCAATTAATTTGAGAACATTTCTTTCACCCCCCAAAAGAATTCTTGTTCTCATTTGCAGTTATTCCTCATTTCCCCCAGTATTCCTGGCCCTGGCAACCTGTAATCTACTTTCTGTTTCTACAGATTTGAAAGTTGTGGAGATTTTATATAATAGAACCATACAGTATGTGGCCTATTGTGGCTGGCTTCATTCACTTAGTATAATGCTTTCAAGGGTCATTCATGTCATAGTATGTATCAGTATTTCATTTCTTTTTACAACTGATTAATATTCTGTTGTGTGGCTATACCACATTTTGTTTATTCATTCATCGGTTGACGGACATTTGGGCCATTACTATGATTTAAAATTTTGTTTTTAAGTAATAATACAAGAATAAATTGTATGTTGCGTACACGCAACTGTTAACCTACTTTTGCCATAGCCTATAAATGAAGCAATCAAGTATATACTATTGAAAAATAAGCACAAATAATGATTTTACTATTAGAATTATGATGCCTAGAATGTGTAAATTTTAATTTTATTAATATGAATAATATTATTATAGATTTCACTTGTATGACCTGTTTTTTATTTGATAGTTGATATGTATAAAATCTCACATGTGGTGTGACTGTGGATACACCATTTACACTGTCCTCATTGCTTATTGCCCAGTTCTTTCTAATTCAAAAGGAATTTGTGAGTTTAATGGAAATAAAGGCATAGCTCACAGTCATTGCATTATATCGAGTCCGATGGCTATCAATATAACTTCGGTAGTAGTTATCAGTCCCTTGGGTCTAATGCTTACTTGTAAGAGGTTGGCTGGGACTGTGTGCATCTCTTTTCAAGCAGGTGTAACTCCACTACTTCCTCTCTGATTAAAGAAGATCTCTGAACTGGGACTTATGGGATAATTCTTTAGTGTATTTTATTTCTTAAAAAGCAGTGAAGAGCCCTGGCTGGTTGGCTCAGTGGTAGAGCATCGGCCTGGCTTGTGTATGTCCTGGGTTCGATTCCCGGTCAGGGCACACAGGAGAAGTGCCCATCTGCTTTTCCACCTCTCCCCCTTACCCTTCTCTCCTTCTCTCTCTCTCTTCCCCTCCTGCAGCCATGGCTCAATTGGAGTTCGTTGGCCCCAGACTTTGAGGATGGCCCCATAGCCTCTGCCTCAGGGGCTAAGAAGAGTTCGGTTGCTGAGCAACTGAGCACCACCCCAGATGGGCAGAGCATTGCCCTCTAGTGGGCTTGCTGGGTGGATTCCAGTCCGGGCATGCGAGAGTCTGTCTCTCTGCCTCCCCTATTCTCGCTGAATTAAAAAAAAAAAAAAAAGCAGTGAAGAGTTTTAGCAAGAGAGGGATATAATAAAATCTGGGGTGTTTCAGAGACCACCTTTATTGATGGCTGGGAAACTGTTTTAAACATTTTCTCTCTTCATCCTTCCAATTCCCCTTTTTCCTTAATCTCAGCTGTAGCTGTACTTTTTTTCACTCAAGAAAATAGAGGAGAACGTGAAGAGAACTTTTACATTCTCCCACCACCCAGTCCACCTCCCTGAACCCTTACCGAATACCTATTCAATGGTATTACATATTTCAGAAATAACCAGAGAGTTGTTTATATCCTGTACCACTGCCACCGTTTCTTCTTACATTTTCAGCAAGAAAGTTTCCCAGGCAAGAAAATGTTGAAGGAGTTTAGTACCACCAAACCAGTGTTGCAAGAAACATTAAAGGATCTCTAAGAAGAGGAAAGAAAAAAAAAAAAAAAGAGGAACATAATTATAAGTATTAAAATGGCAATAAATATGTGTCTATCTGTAATAACTAAATATAAATGAATTAAATGTTCCAATCAAAATATGTAGGGTGGCTGAATGGATAAGAAAACAAGAGCTATATATATGCTGTCTGCAAGAGACCCACCTGAGAAGGAAAGATACAGACTGAAACTGAAGGGATATAAAAAGATATTTCATGCAAGCAGAAATAAAGAAAAAGCTGGAGTAGCAATACTTAAACAAAATAGACTTTAAAACAAAGGCTATAATAAGAAACATATGAGCATATTACATAATGATAAAGGGATCAACACAACAAGAGGATATAACCCTTGTAAACATATATGAAAAGGGCATAGGGGCACCTATGTATATAAAGCAAATACTGATGATCAGAAAGGAAGAGATCTATGATAGTACAGTCATGTAGGGACTGCAGTAGCCCACTGCCATCAGGGGATAGATCTTTCAGACAGAAAATCACAAAGAAACAATGGCCTTAAATGACACACTTGAACAGATACATATAATTGATATTTTCAGAGCATTTTCACCTCAAAACAGCAGAGTATAGATGCTTTTAAAGTGCACATGGAACATTTCCTAGGTTAGACCACATGTTAGAACACAGAACAAGTCTCAGTACATTTAAGATGACTCATATCATATCGAGCATCTTTGACCACAGTGGTGTGAAACTAGAAATCAATTTTAAGAAAACAACTGAAAACCACACAAATACATGGCAGCTAAATATCATGTTACCAAACAATGAATGGGTTAACAATGAGATCAAAAGTTACCTGAAATAAATGAAAACAACTCGAAATCTATGATATATAGTGAAAACAGTCTTAACAGGGAAATGTATAGCAATACAGGTGTACCTCCAACAAGAAGAATTTCGGCTTGATTTGTGATGGCACAGTGGGTAAAGCATCAACCTGGAATGCTGAAGTTGCCAGTTCGAAACCCTAGGCTTGCCTGGTCAAGGCACAAAGGGGAGTTGATGCTTCCTGTTCATCCCTCTGTTCTCTCTCTCTTCTCTTCTAAAATGAATAAATAAAATCTCTAGAAAATAAAGAACAACAAAAAAAGAAAAATCTCAAATAAACAATCTGTACTTACACCTAAAGAAACTAGGCAAAGAACAAACAAAGCCCAAAGTGAATAGAAGGAAGGAAATAGTAAAGATTGGGATGGAAATCAACAAAATAGTCTAAAAGCACAATACAAAAGATCAATAAAACTAACAGCTGATTCTTTGAAAAGATAAATAAGATTGCTAAACCTTTAACCAGACTCATCAAGATAAAGAGGACCCAAACAAATGGAATCTGAAATGAAAGGGCAGTTGTAATAACCGACACCACAGAAATACAAAGGATTACATCAAAATTACATGTAAACTACAGAAGAACCATCGTTTAGAACCACCTGAAATCTAGTTAAATTAAGTCCTGTATCTAGGAATTTAAAGAAATTAAATCAAGACTGCTAGGAGGTGTGGAGATTAGGAACAGGCTGGTTTCATACCACTGTGTGGTGATTTAAAATTGAAAGGGATATCTCAACTGCAGAGCTCCCCCTAAGGATTGAGGGGTCCAAGCCACACACTAGGCCCCCCAGGCCAGGGTCCCAGAGCCAGGAAGGGAAGTCTCCTTAACTTCTAGCTATAAAAACCAGCCGCGGCCCTGGCCGGTTGGCTCAGCGGTAGAGCGTCGGCGTGGTGTGCGGGGGACTCGGGTTCAATTCCCGGCCAGGGCACATAGGAGAAGCGCCCATTTGCTTCTCCACCCTCCCTCCTTCCTCTCTGTCTCTCTCTTCCCCTCCCTCAGCCGAGGCTCCATTGGAGCAAAGATGGCCCGGGCGCTGGGGATGGCTTCTTGGCCTCTGCCCCAGGCGCTAGAGTGGCTCTGGTCGCGGCAGAGCAACGCCCCAGAGGGGCAGAGCATCACCCCTTGGTGGGCAGAGCGTTGCCCCTGGTGGGCGTGCCGGGTGGATCCCTGTTGGGCACATGCGGGAGTCTGTCTGACTGTCTCTCCCCGTTTCCAGCTTCAGAAAAATACAAAAAAAACCCACACAAAAAAACCAAAAAAAACAAAAACAAAAACAAAAAAACCTCCAGCAACTATTGTGGCTAA
Organism: Saccopteryx leptura; assembly: GCF_036850995.1. NCBI lineage: Eukaryota > Metazoa > Chordata > Mammalia > Chiroptera > Emballonuridae > Saccopteryx > Saccopteryx leptura. Next base: position 60,301,271 of record NC_089513.1, on the reverse strand, counting down.
ATGAAAAGGAGGACTGCTGGAGTCCCAAGCAGTTCTTTTAAAGGGCCTACAAGTGGACTTACTCAGACTCACTCCCTCTGACTTCCAGCACTGGGGCAGCAGCTTGAAAGAAATGAGGGACATCAGGGGAGGAACTGAATGAATTGTCAGGCATCAGGACAAGAGCTGGGGGCACTTTCTGCCAGTGCTGACAGAGGTCACTGTTCTTTTATGACACCCTCACTGTACAGCCAGCAGGCAGGCACTATATCTGAGTCACCATCAACCCGGTGGCCCACCCTATTTGCTTCCCCCTCCCCTGGTGATTCCCTGAGAATCTGCCCCACCCATCTTGTGGGCCCATCTGAGCCATTTCCAGTGTTTTTTCCATATAACTGCCCTCTCTTGCCTCATGTTTTAGACTTTCCTAAAATCTTTCATATAAGCAGCATCTGGCCTCTATATACCCAGTGCCCCTTGCTAAGTAGCCCCAAGCCAGGCATGGGCGGCAGTCTGCCTTGGATCACAGTGGCTTCAGGTACCTCCAAGCCCAGCACAAGTGTAGTCATCTGAATATTGCTCGGTAGCTCAGGCCTGGTAGCCCCATGCAGAGCACAGGTGTTGGCTGACCTTGCACCACCACCCAGGAGGTCCCAGAGCCAGTGCACGCAGTGGACAGCTTCAGGCCATGCCGACTTACAGCCCTAACACCTCTGCGAGCAACACATTCAAGGAACTGACTTGGTGAGCCCCAAAGACCCTCTGAAGCAAGTTCTGCTCCATATGGATGACAGCTGCACAGCAGCTCCTCTACTGTAGTTGCAGCTGGTCCTTGCAGCCAGTTGGCCTCAGGGTCAAACCCTCCTAGTGACACCAACAGCAATCAAGGCTCAACTACAACAGGAAAGTGCACACAGCCCAAACAGTTCTGATGACTAGGAAGGCTGCAACACTGGGCTCTACAGGACACCTATTACATAAGACCACTCTACCAAGTTCAGGAGACATAGCAGCTTTACCCAATACATATAAGTAAAAAAGGAAGCAGCCAAAATGCAAAGACAAAGAAATAGGTCCCAAATGAAAGAACAGGAGAAGTCTCCAGAAAATGAACTAAATGAAATGGAGGCAAGCTAATTACGAAATACAGAGTTCAAAACAATGGTTGCCCTGGCCGGTTGGCTCAGCGGTAGAGCGTCGGCCTAGCATGCGGAGGACCCGGGTTCGATTCCCGGCCAGGGCACACAGGAGAAGCGCCCATTTGCTTCTCCACCCCTCCCCCGCGCTTTCCTCTCTGTCTCTCTTTTCCCCTCCCGCAGCCAAGGCTCCATTGGAGCAAAAATGGCCCGGGCGCTGGGGATGGCTCTGTGGCCTCTGCCTCAGGCACTAGAGTGGCTCTGGTCGCAACATGGCGACGCCCCGGAGGGGCAGAGCATCGCCCCCTGGTGGGCAGAGCATCGCCCCTGGTGGGCGTGCCGGGTGGATCCCGGTCGGGCGCATGCGGGAGTCTGTCTGACTGTCTCTCCCTGTTTCCAGCTTCAGAAAAATGAAAAAAAAAAAAAAAAAAGAAAAAAAAAAAAAACAATGGTTATAAGAATGCTCAAGTAACTTAGTGAGAATTTCAACAGCATGAAAAAGGACATGGAAACCATAAAAAAGAACCAGTCAGAAACGACAGATACACTACTAAAATGATGAATAATTTATGTGGAATCAACAATAGATGACACCAAGGATCAAATCAGCAAAAAAACCTTGGAATATAAGGAAGCAAAAAACACTGGATCAGAATAGCAAAAAGAAAGAAGAACTAAAAAAAGTGAAGATAGCATAAGGAGCCTCATTTGCATCATGAGGATGCCAGAAGGAGAAGAGAGAGAGCAAGAAATAGAAAACCTATTTGAAAAATGACAGAAAACTTCCCTAACATAGTGAAAGGAATAGACATACAAGTCTAGAAAGCACAGAGAGTTCCAAACAAGAACCCAAATAGGCCCACACCAGGAGACGTCATGATTAAGGTGGTGAAGTTAAAAGACCAACAGAGCTTCTTAAAAGCAGCAAGAGAAATACAGTTAGTTACCTACAAGGGAGCTCCCATAAGACTGTCAGCTGATTCCTCAACAGAAACTTTGCAGGCCAGAGGGATTGGCAAGAAATATTCAAAGTGATGAAAAACAGGGACCTCAAATCAAGATTATTCTACCCAGCAAAGCTATGTCTTATTTATATGTCTTAGAATTGAAAGACATATAAATAATTTTCAAGATAAGAAAAATCTAAAGGCGTTCATCACCATCAAACCAGTATTCTATGAAATGTTAAAGGGTCTCCAAAAATAAAAAGAAGAAAAAAGATAAAAAATATGAACAATAAAATGGCAATAAATACATATCTATCAACAATTGACTCTAAAAATCAAAATATAGGAACAGTTTAAAATAAGCAGTACAGAAACAGAAATAGATACATTTTGATGGTTGCCAGATGGGAAGGGGGTTTGGGTGGATGGGTAAAGAAGGGAAGGGATTAAGAAGTATAAGTTTGTTGTTACAGGATAATCATGGGATGTAAAGTACAGCATAGTCAATAACTGTGTGTGGTGTCAGATGGACGGGAGATCATTGAGATGATCACTTAGTAAGTTATATAGAATTTAATCACTGGGGTGTACATGTGAAACTAATATAATGTATATCAACTGTAATTGAAAAATAAAAAATAGAGAAATACAAAGAATTATAAGAAAATACTATGAACTACTACTACTGTATGCCAACAAATTGGACAATGTAGACTAGATGGATGAATTCCTGGAAACATACATTCTTCCAAAACTGAATCAAGAAGAAAGAGAAAATTTGAGATTGATTAGAACAAACAAAACTGGAGCAGTAATTAAAACACAATTCCTAACAAGCAGAAGTTCTGGACTGGATGGCTTCACAAGTGAATTTTACCAGACTTTCAACGAAGAACTAGTACCTGTCCTTCTCAAACTATTCCAAAAAATTCAAAATGAGGGAAGACTCCCAAGCTCATTTTATAAGGCCCCCATTATCCTTATTTCAAAGTCAGATAAAGACACTACAAAAGAAGAAAATTATAGGCCAATATCCCTGATGAACATAGATGCAAAAATCCTTAATAAAATATTTGCAAACTGAATTCAGCAATACATTTAAAAACCTGTGCACCAACCTTATTCCTGGGAAGCAAGGTTGGTACAGTATTCAGAGATCAATTAATGTGATACACCACGTAAACAAAATGAAAGATAAAGATTATCTGATCATATCAGTAGTTATAGAAGAAGCATTTCGAGGCTCTGGGGCTCTAGGCTGTGTCTCCGGGCTTGGGGCTGAGCACCCACACCTCTCAGGGTGACCCTCCCCACAGCGAGATTCCCTTCGGACCCTCTGCTGCCCCTCACTCCTGGGAGCAGGGCAGCCCTTTCTGCATCTCTGCCCTTCCTACCAGTCTCAGTGTGGCTTCTTCTGTGACCCTTGGTTATGGACTCCTATTTCTTTAGTCTAAAGTTGTTTTTTCAAGGTGATTGTTCTTAAATTAAGTTGTAATCCAATTTGGTCCCGAGAGGTGGCAGTTTGAATGTCAGCCTACTCCGTTGCCATCTTGGAATCTCAGGTATACATTTCTATAATTGTGTGTTCACCACCCCAAGCTCATTAAGTTCTTACTTGATTTGTATAAACAGGAAAGTTCAAGGTGAGGTGAACAAAAGTCTAACTTGAATCATAAAAACATAGAGTCCTGGTAGCCCCCTCATTTCCGAGATGAAGTAGGTTATAGACCCAGAACCCTTTAAATGAAGGAAAGGCCAACTCACCTGAGGGAGAACTCTAGTTGCTACCAAAAATATACTTTGCTAATCTTCCTCCCAGCCTTTTACCAGGATATACCTGCATTGGTGAATGAAAATAATCAAACCTTTTGGGAACTAATGGGCAATGGCTCTGAACTGACATTGATTCTAGCAGACCCAAAATGTCATTGTGTTATATACCACTTTAAAAAGGGCTTATAGATGTCAGATGGTCAATGAAGTTTTTATGCAGGTCCATCTCTGAATCTGGTTATTTACTCAATTCTGGAATGCATACTTGAAACATACTCAGCAGCTGCCAGAATCCCCACATTGTTTCTCTAATCTGTGAAGAAAGGGTGATTATTGTGGGGAAGACCAGGTGAAAGCCCCTAGAACTGTCTCTGCCTCGGAAAATACTGCTCCATAAGTAATACATTTCTGGAGATTTGCAGAGACTAGTGCTGCCATCGGGGATTTGAAAGATGCAGGGGTGGTGATTTCTGCCACATCTTCAGGTAACTTGCCTGTTTGGCCTGTACAGAAGACAGATGGATCTTAGAGGATGACTTTGGATTATAAGCTTAACCAGGGGGCTTTACTTGCAGCTGCTGTACCAGATGTGGCTTCATTACTTGAGCAAATTAACACATCGCCTGATATGCGGCTATTGAACTGACAAATGTTTTATTTTTTTTCTGTATATGTTAATAACGACCACCAGAAGCAGTTTTCTTTCACCTGGAAAGGCCAGCAGTACACCTACTTTGTTCTACCTCAGGAGTATATCAGCTCTCTAGCCTATACCATAATTTAGTTCACAGGGATCTTGATTGCCTCCCAGTTACACAAGATATCACTGGTCAGTTATACTGATATATTTTGTTGATTGAACCTACTGAGGAAGAAGTTAGCAACATCTCTAAACTTCTTGGTGAAACATTTGTATATCAGAGAGTGGGAAATATGTCTGACAAAAATTCAGGGGCATTCCACCTCAGTGAAATTTCTGGGGATCCAGTGGTTTGGGACATGTCAAGATATCCCTTCTGTGAAGGTAAGTTGTTACATCTGGCCCCTCCTGCAGCCAAAAAAGAGGCACGGTGCCTAGTGGGCTCTTTGGATTTTATTATCAGCTGACAAAAGAAAGGAGAAGACTCAGGCCTCTGCGTGATATACAGTACAGGCACCACCTGAAAGTAGTGTAGCACCACAGCCCCTTTCTGGGACTTTCCTGAAGGACAGTGGTGAAGGGAAATCTTCCCAATATGCTGACCTTTGAGCGGTGCTCCCGGTTGTGCACTTTGTTTGGAAGAAACCTGGTTGGAAAATTGAGGACAAGGAAATTGGGTAAGAGATATATGGATATATCTATCTCCCTAATGAGCAAAAGAAGTGAAAATATTTGTGTCTCATGTGAATGCTTACTAAAAAGTGACCTCAGCAGAGAAGGATTTTAATAGTCAAGTGGAATGCCGTGCTTCTGCCAAAACTTCCATCCATGGACTTACAGAATGTCTTATGGTATTCCACACAGCATTGCTTTTATTTCATTTTTTTTAATTTAAAAATATTTTCAATTACACTTGACATATTAGTTTCAGGTGTACAACGTGGTCATTGGACATTTATATAACTTAAAAAGTGATCACCAATAAGTCTCGTACCCATATGCTACCATACGTACTTGTTACAGTATTATTGACTATTTCTAATGTACACAGCATCACTTCTCATCAATGAATTCACTTCAGTGCAGCTGAAGTATGACAGTGGGCCCATGTTCATGGAATTCTCTGTGTCCAACCATCCTGAAGGAGCAGTCTTGATAGAATGACGAATGACCTTTTGGGAGACTCAGTAACAGTGACAACTAGGTGGTAATACTTTGCAGGACTGGGGAAGGTTTCTCCAGAAAACTCTGTATGCTCTGAGTCATTATGTAATATACGTATAGCGCTCTTTTTCTCATACACAGGATTCCCAGTGCCAGGAATCAAGAGGTGGAAACGGGACATTTTGGCTTCCTTTTTCCACCCTGCTTATGCTTTGTGTCCTTAGAAGCCTTAAGTCCAGAGGAAGTAATAGTTCTACTAGGGGACACAACAGTGATTCCATTAATTAGAAAAGTTAAGACTGTTACCCAATCCTTTTTGTCCTTCATGTCTGTGAATCAGGAGGCAAAAGTAGTTACTGAGCTGTCTGGGGTGATTGATCCTGACTACCAAGGGGAAATTGGACTGCTTCTCTACAATGGAGCTATGGAAAAATATGTCTGGAATATAGGCGATCCCCTCCAGTATCTCTCAGAATTACTATGCCCTGTGATTAAGGTCAGAGAAAAACTGCATTTCAGTGCAGGCAGGAATACGAATGGCCCGGATCCTTTGGGAATGAAGGTTTGGGTCATCCCACAAGGTAAAGAACCACAATCAGCTGAGGTGCTTACTAAAGGCAAAAGGAGTATGGACTGAGTTATAAATACCAGCTGTGACCACATGACCTGTTACAGAAGCAAGGTCTGTAATTGTCATGAGTACTTCCTTCTTATTTTTAGTTTTTAATATTTTTGTGTATATATCTCAAGTATCTGTTTCTCTATTTTTGATCCCCTTATTATGCAACATAAGATATAGTGACTTTAGTCTGACCTGTGGTGGCACAGTGGATAAAGCGTTGACCTGGAACACTGAGGTCTCCGGTTTGAAACCCTGGGTTTGCCTGGTCAAGGCACATATGGGAGTTGATGCTTCCTGCTCCTCCTCCTGTTCTCTCTCTCTCTTTATCCCTCTCCCACTCTTTCTCCTCTCTGAAATGAATAAATAAACTCTTTAAAAAAATTATATAAAAAGTTATAGTTTTAAGGTATTTTCCGCCGAGGAAGAATGAAAGACATAGCCACCAAGTGTGAACAAGCAAAAGCTTTATTTAGAGTGCACCCGGGCGAGGTTCACTGGTCCACAAGACAGGGGCCAGGGAAGTCGCGCAGCTTCTCCTGCCCGGGGTGGGGGCGGGGGGGGGGTAATTTATAGCATTGGTAGAATGGTGTTGGGTGGCGAATTTCATTGGCTGACAGACAGTTGTTCTTTTTCAAAATGCTCCTGGGCCGTTTCTTTTGGTGGGCATGGGTGTGGGTGGTTCCTCATGTGACCTTCCCCCATCGCCAACTGACCCTCACATTCTGACCTTTTATGTCAGATAGGGGCGCCACTATTCGTCTGGCTACTTCCTGCTGGTTAGGGGCGTTGTGGGGAAGGGAGGTTGGAAGGAGGTGGCTCTGAGAGGAGTCGCATATATGAGTGTAGGAGCATCTGGTTGACCGTGATTCGAGAAACCTCGCAGATGAGGCCCTGTAAGAATTTAAGAAAAAGAGGAGCAAACATGATAATTAGAAGAGGACCTAGGGTAAGGGCAGCCCAGGTGAGGATGGGTAGCTGCCACCAGGAATTAAGCGGGTTGTGGGAAGAGAGGTCCTTGGCGCAGTTTCTCTTGCAGACAGTTGAGGACTTTGATGTTTTCTTCCACCAGGCCAGTCTCATTGATATATTGTAACAGCATTGCTCCCTGCTTTAGCTCACTCTGGCGGCAGGTTCCCGGTGGGAGGGACAGGAGCAGCAGGAGGATCTGCAGGGCCCAACCTTTTGGTGAGCTGGAGACGGGTGGGGCCCAGTGGTTCCGACTGCCAGCGGTCCTGCATGGGGGCAAGTTTGCGGCAGGAAACATGATACCAAGGTGTTTGCCCTAGGAGCTTGGCTGCAGTAGGAGTAGTCATTGTTACCGTATGGGGTCCTGTCCACCTGGGCTGTAGGGAGCCGGGCTGGAGCTCCCTCAGAAGAACTCTGTCCCCTGGTTGGAGGGGGACTGCTGGGTGAGCTCCACTTGGACCCCCTATGGGAGGAAGGGTCTGGTCCGCATACTCCCTGAGAAGATGGCGGAGTGAAGACAGAAGGGGGAGGTATGTGGCAAGAGGAGGGGGGTTGACAGGTAAGTTGTGATTGATTAGGAATGGTCTACCATAAACCAGCTCAAAGGGGCTGAGTCCAGTGGGGTTTTGCAGAGTTGCTCTGATTCTGGTGAGTGCCAGGGGGAGGAGGTTTGGCCAAGAGAGTCTGGTCTCGATGGAAAGTTTGGTTAGCTGACCCTTCAGGATGCCATGGGCCCTTTCCACCTTACCTGACGATTGAGGGTGATAGGGTATGTGGAGCTTCCAGGTGATGTTTAGAGAGATGGTGACCTGCTGGACTATTTGGGCAGTGACAGCCGGGCTGTTGTCTAACTGGATGGTAGTCGGCAGTCCAAACCGTGGGATGATACGTTCAACAAGAGTGGAGACAATGGTGTCTGACATCTCTCAAGAGGTGGGAAAGGCTTCTATCTACCCTGAAAAGGTATCGACAAAAGTGAAGAGATAATGGAGTTTTTTGTGAGGGGGCATGTGAGTGAAGTTGATTTGCCAATCCTGGCCTGGCACGTGCCCCCTCAGCAGATAAGTAGGGAAGCGGGGGCGGAGTCCCCCTTGTGTAGAGGCTTTGGAACAGATAGTGCATGCTCTGTGTACCTTTTCGATAGTCTGCTGGAGGCCTGGAAAGAAAAAGAGTGGTTGTAAGAACCGATAGAGAGCTTTCAGCCCTGTGTGTAAGGAACAGTGGGTATCAGAAAGGAGAATTTCAGCCTGTCCTTATGGTAAGGCAATTCTATCTCCGAAAAATATCCATCCCTGGTTGCACACGTCTCCACCCTTTCTGAGGAGGGCCTGTTCTTCCTCAGGAGTGTAGGAAGGTTTCAAGGAGGTGGAGAGAAACATGAGAGGAATGGGAGAGGTCCCCAGGGTGAGGTTTCGAGCTGCCATGTCGGCCCGAGCATTTCCTAAGGCCACCGGGTCCTGAGAGGTTTGATGGCCCCTACAATGTACCACGGCCACCTCAGTGGGAAGCTGTAATGCTTGCAAAAGTTTAGAAATGATGGTAGCATTGATTATGGGGGGGCCTTGGTAGAGAGGAAGCCCCTTTCCTTCCAGAGGGCAGAGTGGCTGTGGGTGATAAGAAAAGCATATTTAAGCATTATTCACAGTGGTCAAGACATGGAAATAACCAAAATATCCTTCGATAGAGGATTGGATAAAGAAAATGTGGTACATATATACAATGGAATACTACTCAGCCATAAGAAATGATGACATAGTGACATTTACAACAACATGGATGGACCGTGAGAACATTATACTTAGTGAAATAGGTTAATCACAAAAAGCTAAGAACTATATGATTTCACACATAGATGGGATATAAAACTGAGACTCATGGACATAGATAAAATAGAAGTGGTTACCAGGGGCTGGGGACATAAAAGAGGGGTATGGGGGAAAGGTGTAAAGAGGTGATGGAAAATGATTTGACTTTGGATGATGGGTATACAACATAATCAACAGTTCAAATGCAATAGAAATGTTTACTGAAACCTATGTACTCTTATTGATCAATGTCACCATGTTAATTTTCTAAATAATTTTTTTTAAAAAGAGTAAAAAAAAAAAAAAAAAAAAAAAGAAAAGCATATTTAGAGGCAGTACATATGGTAACACGCTTTCCCTGGGCCAGAGTGAGGGCAATTAGCTCTGCTTTCTGGGAGGTGGTGCCCTTTGGCAGCTGTTGAGCTTCTAGGGTGGAGGAGGTGGTGACCACTGCATAGGCTACCCGTCGTCGTCCGTCGGGTCCCTGTACAGAGCTCCCATCTACAAAGAGTATTAGATATGGATCTTTTAAAGGAGAATCTGATAATCCATTTCGGGGTCTGCTGAGGAAATCTATTAGCTCTGTACAAGAGTGGGTGGATTCTGGAAGTGACGTTGGAGCTGGCAGTAGAGTGGCTGGGTTGAGTCGGGGAGAGGGCAAAAGAGTGACTGAAGGTTTTCGATGAACAGGAGGTGAAATTCTTGTAGGCGGGAAGGACCTAATAGAGAAAGAGATTTGTGCGAAAGGAGGTCGGCGAGCCTGTGGGAGGAGAAGCCTGTGGGAGGAGAAGCCTGTGGGAGGAGAAGCCTGTGGGAGGGGAAGCCTGTGGGAGGGGAAGGGTGAGCTTAGTAGCCTCCTTGGTGAGTTCAGCTGCTGTGCCCAGTGCCCGGAGGCGGGGCTGCCAGCCTTTGATGGTGGTGTCCAATTGTTTAGAGAGGTATGCTATGGGAAGTTATGTAGGCCCCATAGGTTGAGTCATTACTCCAGTTGCATTACTGTGCTTTTCATCAGTGAAAATGTGGAAGGGGCGTCTAGGGTCAGGTAAAGCGAGAGGGGGAGAGGAGATGAGGGTGTCTCAAAGGGTAGAGAAAGCTCTTTTAATAGTGTTGGGGGATGTGAGAGGTCCTGTGGGAGTCTCTTTTGCAGCCTCATAGAGGGGTTTAGCCAAAAGAGCAAATTGGGAATCCAGTGTCTAAAGAAGCCCATCAGACCAAGGAAAGAAGGAATCTGATCAACGGTGGTAGGTGGCTGGAGACTGCGGAGGGTCTGAGTTCGATCTAGGGTGAGACCTCGGGTGGTGCGGGTTAAGGCGATGCCCAGATAGACTACGGACTGAGAGTGAAGTTGAGCCTTAGTAGAGGAGACACGATACCCCTTCACGTCAAGGGGAAGAAGGGTGGAGGTGTGTTTTATTGAGGCGGACAGGGAGGGGCTGCAGAGGAGTAGGTCATCTACATATTGCAAGAGGGTACTTGTCTCGAGATCACATGCAGCTAGATTCCGAGCTAGCGCCTGCTCAAACAGGTGTGGGCTGTCCCTAAATCCCTGGGGCAGGACAGTCCACGTAAGCTGTTGGGCTGCATTAGTGTTCGGGTCCGTCCAGGTGAAGGCAAACAGAAAGTAAGAGTCAGGGTGTAGAGAGGTGGTAAAGAAGGCATCCTTGAGGTCTAGGACCATGAAGTGAGTGGTGTCAGGGGGAATGTGTGAAAGTAACCTGTAGAGATTAGGGACTACTGGATGGAGGGGAACTACCGCCTCACTGATTAGGAGTAAGTCTTGTATGAGGTGATAAGCCCCTGAAGGTTTTCAAACAGGAAGGATGGGGGTATTGCAGGGAGAGTCCATGGGGATGAGTAAGCCTTGGTTCAAGAGGTGGGTAATTATTGGTTTAAGGCCCTGGCGGTGACTTGCTGAAATAGGGAATTGGGGCCTAGATGGGAATCAGGAGGGATTCTTCAAGCAGATGTGTATAGGTGGATGGTGGGTCGCTACCACTGGGGTCGAGGTATCCCAAATTTGGGGGTTGACAATGTCTGGTGGAACAGGGGGTGTGATTGGGTTAGGGTGATCTGTGGTAGTGGGAGAGCCTTCAGCCAGGAGTGGTAGGAGTAGGTGGGAAGATGCTGTCGAGGATGTTCTCAGCTGGATAGTGGCTCCGAGACTTTGTAGAATGTCCCGACCCAGAAGGGGTACAGGGCATGAGGGCATGACTAAGAAGGAGTGTGAAAAGGGGAATTCGTCTAAACTGCATGTCAGGAGTAGTGTGCGAAGGGGAAAAGAAGGGGTCCCATCCACTCCCATAACTGAGACCTGTGAGGGAACTAGAGGTCCAGAGTGTGATGGCAAAACAGAGAAGGTAGCCCCTGTGTCCACAAGGAATGAGATGGACTTACCCGCTCCCTGTAGCATTACCCTGGGCTCGGCGAGGGTGATGGGGTCTTTGAGTCCGGGCAGCGTCACTTGTCCATGAGACCGAGAAGTCTGAGCAATGGGCCTGCCTGACTGGCCTGGCCTCCCATTTGGGTGGCTTGTCCTCCATGTGGGGACACCGAGAAAGAGCCTGTTACTCAAAGGGGGCAATTGCTCCGCCAGTGACTGGGCTGATTGCAGTCAGGGCAGGGCTTAGTGGGCGGCCTCAGGCAGGGGCACTGCCGGGCCCAGTGACCCTCTTTGCCACATTTAAAGCAAGCTCCTGGTGGGGTTCCTTTTGCAGCCTGGACTTTGGTCAGGCACCTCCTATGCCTTGCCCCTGTTGCTCTGCCGGCCTCAGGGCTGCCACAAGAGCCTGGGTTTGGAGAGTTACCTTCTGCTGCATGCAGGCCTGGCGAGCAGCCTCGGCCTTTTCCTCTCAACCATTAAAAACTTTAAATGCCATGTTCATCAGGTCTCGGATAGGGGTTTGGGGGCCCTCTTCTGCCTGTTTAAGTTTTTTCCGAATGTCCAGGGTCAGTTGGGAAATAAAGTGAGTAGCTAATACAGTGGCCCCGGCATTGGAGGCAGGGTCTAGACGGGTATGGAGGACCATAGCGTCAGTGAGGCAGTTCAAAAAGAGGGTCGGGTTTTCCTCAGGCCCTTGAGTGATTTCCCTTAATTTATCATAGTTAACTACCTTTTGTGCTGTGCTCTGCATGCCAGCTATGAGACATTCAACCATTTGGACTCATCATCTCCTACCTGTTTGACCCATCTGGTAATCCCAGTTGGGGTCCATACCCCAACTGGCATTTGGTTGTTTCTGAGGTGAACCTGATCGGCATGAGTCCGTGCTGCCATCCGGATTCAGTCCCGTTCGTCAGGGGTAAGGGTAGAAGACTTATAATGTAGAGATCATGCCAAGTGAGGTCATATGCCTGAGTGAGATATTGGAATTCCTTGGTATGGGCGGTAGGATTAGAAGAGTAGGAGCCTAAATGCTTTTCGATTGCAGACAGATCAGAGAGGGAAAAAGGAACATGAACCCAAACAACTCCTTCTGCTCCGGCCATCTCACGAGAGGGCAGAGAAGGTTGTCCCCCTCTTGTGGCTCGGAGCGAGATCTGGTGTGTGCACTGACGGGAGGAGAGAGAGGGACTGGTATTTGCAGGCAAATGAGAAACAGGATCTGGTGAAGGGATAGGAGGACCCTGATAGGGCAGAGGGGGTCCTGCAGGAGGGGAAGAGAGGTCCTCAGTGGGGTTGGTGAAGGAGGAAAGATCAGGAGAGGAGGGTTTAGCTGAGGTTTCTCTGGCTAAAAGGACCTGTGCCGTAGAGCAGGCAGCACAGAGATTAGGATGGGAGCGCAAATAAGGGAAGCCCTGAATGTAAGGGATCTCTGACCATTTCCCAGTTCTCTGGCAACAGTTCCGTAAATTGGTGAGGGTGTTAAAGTCGAAAGTCCCTTCGGGAGGCCACCTGGTCTGGTTATCCAGTGGGTATCGTGGCAAGGCCACAGTGGAGAATAAGATCAGCTTCTTCTTCTTTAGGGAGGGATCGATGTTTGAGAGATTCTGGATAAGGCACCCTAGGGGTGTTTTTGAGTCAGGTTTAGATTCCTCTGCTCCTATGGCCACCCTCATCCTTGGGGTGATCATCCTTGGGACACTAATTCTCTCAGAGATGAGAATTAGTGTCCCACAACTCAATCTCTGGCCACTGGACAGTCAGGCAGAGTGGGGGTGTCCAGGACGTCTCCACAGGCACACACACACTCGGAAAAGGTAGGAGGTCCCTGACACAGCTGCGATTACAGGCAGGGAGTCTTGGAGGCAGAAAGAACTGAGGGGAGGCCAGAGGCAGGGGACTTACTGCACCATGTGCCAAAGTGGGTGGGAGGTCAGAGGTCCCTGGTCTTCCTCGGAAGGAAAGGGTCTGAGAGGAGCAGCCCTTGTGGACTTAAGCTTCTCCCAGGTTTTGGCACCAAATGTATTTTCCGCCGAGGAAGAAAGAAGGACATAGCCACCAAGTGTGGACAAGCAAAAGCTTTATTTAGAGCACTCCCAGGCGAGGTTCACTGGTCCACAAGACAGGGGCCAGGGAAGTCGCGCAGCTTCTCCAGTGGAGGGCGGAGTAATTTATAGCGTTGGTAGGGTGGTGGTGGGTGGCGAAATTTCATTGGCTGACAGACAGTTGTTCTTTTTCAAAATGATCCTGGGCGGTTTCTTTTGGCGGGCATGGGCGTGGGTGGTTCCTCATGTGACCTTCCCCCATCGCCAACTGACCTCACAATAGTATTTGTTAACTTACATCCCAGTATTTAAGTTATGAGACATAAAAGGAAGAATAAACATCACTCAAGGATTTTAATCCTCTTTTCGGGAAGGGGATAGTATGATATATTTTTAGTTGTATGCAGGATAGTTGTACCATGTTAAATGGAATTGTGATCTTGTTATTGTCTTCTTTTAAGAATGAAGGTTTAAGGAGTTGTGTCTGAGTGCCAAGTTGACAAGGGATAGACTTGTGATGGTTAAGTTTATATGTCAATTTGACTGAACCATGGGTCACCCAAATATTTGAGCAACTTACTTTGGGTGTTTCCATGAAGGTATTTTTAAATTAGATTAATTTTTTTTGCATCCCTGAGGGGGCAGCGTAAGTGCCCCAACCTGGAAGGGAGCCATAGTTGGCAGTCCCATAACAAGCCGAGGGACCTTTACACCTTAGGAAGGTAGCCATTTCTGTTACAGTGGTGGGGTGAGGTCTTGAAGACAGATTGACTTAGATTTACAGAAAATACTTCTTAGATTTACAGTGATACTTCTTGGACACTTGAGTTGTGGATTAAGGTTCAGATTGACTCACTCCCAGTCAGAATTTATCTCTCTTCCTTTATTTTCAAAGGTTAGTGTTCTCCTAACTTTAATGTGCATCATTTCATAGGTCAGGGGGATGGGACATAATAGTTGTTGTTTTAATTTTATTATTTAAAATGATTTTATTGAATTTATGGGGTGACATTGGTTAATAAAATTATACAGGTTTCAGATGCACAATCCTATAATACATGTTCTCTATATTGCACTGTGTGTTCACTGCCCCACGTCGTTTCCTTCCTCTATCCTCCTCCACCTTCCCCTCCCCACTCCCCTCCTGTAGTCCCCACATTGTTGTCTGAGTGAAGCGATTAGGCAAAGAAGAAGAGAAAAAAAAACACCTCATAGACAGACAGCTTAACATTTAAATTGGCAGCTAAGCAGATTGCCCTCCCTAATGTGGGCGGGTTTCATCCCATCAGTTGAAGGCTTTCCATTTGTAAAGATGTTTAGTCATCTTCATTAACCACCTTTATAATTTTTTCTAGGTTATTGAATCTTTGGGAATTATTATTTATAAAGCACTGGACTATGGTTTGAAGGAGAATGAAGAAAGAGAATTAAGCCCTCCCCTGGAGCAACTCATTGATCGCATGGCCAACACAGCAGAAGCAGATGGCAGCAACGATGAGGGATATGAGGCTGCAGACGAAGGCCTGGAAGATGAAGAAGATGAAAAGAGAAAAATAGCAGCTATCCGGTCCTACAGAGATGTCATGAAGGTACAGCAGCAGTTTATATACTACTTGCTTCTTTCAAGAGTTATTTCACTTTAATTGATTGGTGGTTCAGCATTTGGTAATAGTGTCTAGACTCTCAGCTAAAAGTGAAATGAATGAGGAACTACAGCGGGCCCTCGGGTTACGACACAGTTCTGTTTCTACGACAGTGACGTCACCTGAATTTTGGTATAAGTTGAAACAGACCCTAGCCAAGTCAATTACCTATCTTACCACAGTTGTAAAATCATAATCTAGAACATAAAACACAACTAAGCCACAGAAAAAGGAAAAGGACATAAATATACTATACTGTACTGTAGTAACAGAAAAAATGAGTGTAAAAAAAATTCCTTACCTTTATTCCTGTATAGTAACCATGAAGACAGTACTTTCTCAAGTATACTGCAGCACGCCCTGATTCTTGCTCCTTCGTAGTTGGTTTGCTCACTGGAAGGGGCATTACAAGATGGGAGAGAGTGACCTACAGGGAGGAGGAAGCTGGAGAGGCAGGAGAACCTGCAGAAGGTGCTGGAGATACTGGGACAGGTGAATCAGGATTGCCTAAGGAACACGTAGGAGACGCTGGAGGGGATTCTGCCTGCACTACAGGTGTTTCATATTGAGAAGTGGCCAATGTTGAGGGTCCAGGATCTGCTGTAGAAAGAATCGTTCCAGACTAGTCTGGAAGGTTGTTGACTTCTTCTCTCCCAAAAGCTGCCTATAGCAGTGCAAGGCATCCATAACAGCTCGGTAGACATTGCTGAATCTGTTGTCACTGGGGTTCCTCAGCCTGAAATTTTGCCAGCTCATCCTGTATCATAAAAAACCTTCTGCCATCATTTCTTATGGCTGAGTAGTATTCCATAGTGTGTATGTGCCACATCTTCTTTATCCAGTCTTCTATTGACGGGTTTTTTGGTTGTTTCCATGTCCTGGCCACTGTGAACAATGCTGCAATGAACATGGGGCTACATGTGTCTTTACGTATCAATGTTTCTGAGTTTTTGGGGTATATACCCAGTAGAGGGATTGCTGGGTCATCAGATCATTTACAGCAAAATGGTGGGATCTTGATAACATTATACGAAGTGAAATAAGTAAATCAGAAAAAACCGGGAACTGCATTATTCCATACGTAGGTGGGACTTAAAAGTGAAACTAAGAGACATTGATAAGAGTGTGGTGGTTAGGGGGGGGGGGGAGGGAGGGGGAGGGGCACAAAGAAAACTAGATAGAAGGTGACAGAGGACAATCTGACTTTGGGTGATGGGTATGCAACATAAGTGAACGACAAGATAACCTGGAGTTGTTATCTTTGAATATATGTATCCTGATTTATTGATGTCACCCCATTAAAAATAAAATTATTAAAAAAAAATACAACTTTCCAGATACAATTAAAAAAAAAACCTTCTGCCAAACCCTTGGTAGTAAATCTCTTAGGTTCTGGGGTTTCTGTCTCTTTCTCTTCAATCAGCTGCTTCTCCAGCTGAATGGGGGCCTCAGCAAACCAAACTAGTTTGCCCACGTAGTCCGTAAGTACAGAGCTAATGGCATAAGCCAGAACACTCACTTCTCAATTTTTTAAAGGTTTTATGGGAGTGAACATTTTAAACTCAAAACGTTGTATTTCGAGACTGTTGTAACCCGAGGATCCCCTGTAAAATACTCTCGATTCTGTGATTTGTTCAAAGCTTCAACCTGACCTTTTAAAAACCACTTTTAGGTATTCATATATTCCTTATTATAGTTTGCCTTCAATTGATTTGTGCATTTTCCTTTTTAAAATGTAGTAAACAACAACTGTGATCCATTTATATGAAGATTCTGAATCTGAACTGTCACAGCTGATTATTTTACTATGTATTTTTGACCTACTCAGGGCTATTCAAGTTCTACAGCTTAAAGTTTTCTATGTACTTTAAAGCCATAATTTCTATAATGCTAAATGCACAGAGATTAAAATTAAGGCATATTTGTCAAATTAGTCTTAAAAGAGCATCCTGTTTAGAATTATTTATATATGATATTTACCAGATTTTGTGAGCAGCATTGGGTATATATCATTTATTTCCTGAGTTTTCATAAAGAATTTCAAATACAGGAATGGAAAGAAACCATAAAGACAGTACGTTCTCAAGTATACTACAGCACGCCCTGATTCTTGCTCCTTCTTAGATAATAAATTTCTCAGGAACTCTGAAATGAAACTATGCAGTTATGGTTCTTATGAAATTTAGATATATTCTTCAGTTATTTTAATAGTCATAATCAAAATCAATAGCATGTACAAGTAAAATATCCTTATATATATATACAATTTGATGTCATACTTGACTCATTTTATATTTTGTAGATGTTAAGGAATATTTTAAAAGATACACACATATATGTACTTAAAGACCAAATAAAACTTTCTGCAGGCTATAAGTGCCCTACTTGTTCCCTGTAGATCAATGATAAATAATAATAAAAAGTGAAGCGTGAAAGGTTTACCATTAAGGAACAAAACTACCTAATGCCTCTAAAACTAAGCAAACAGGTTTGTTTGTCTTTTTGGTGGTGAGTGTGTGTGTTGGGGGGTGAATGAGGAGTGATGACAAAGGAAGGGAACACCCACCTAACCATCTGTATCAATTAAATTAACACTGGTCCCACTAGGATGATAGATGTCATAGCTAGATTTCTCTCTTATACTACAGCTTTGGAAGATAGAGGTTAAAGAGTCATTGAAATCTTACAATTCTTATTCAATGATATTAACTATGTTAACTTTCAAAATAAATTTTTGTCCAAGTTCAGTAATTTGAACTGATAATTTTCATTTTGTTTTCTTTTTAATCTGATCTATTGCGTCTGCCTTCTTACCTATCTTATTGCTATCATAATATGAAAAATAAATAGTTAAGAGTGTTTAAAAATGACAGGTTTTATAGAATGGAGGAAAACTAAGTGTACCAATTCAGTTTCATTCTTAGGAATTTTATGAGACCACCATATCCTCATCTCTTGTTTCCATTCTGACCCAAACTTATTCATAAAAATTTCCACATTTATAACAGTATATTCTGAATGTTTCCTCTAGTTAAATGAGAAGAAAAACAATTGCTGAAACACTTGACAAACTGAAATTTTAAAACATTATAAAATTTAGTCTGACCAGGCAGTGGCACAGTGTATAGAGCGTTGGACTGGGATGCAGAGGACCCCGAGGTCGCCAGCTTGAGTGCAGGCTCATCTGGTTTGAGCAAAAGCTCACCAGCTTGGACCCAAGGTCGCTGGCTCGAGCAAGGGGCTACTCAGTCTGTTGAAGGCCCACAGTCAAGGCACATATGAGAAAGCAATCAATGAACAACTAAGGTGTCACAACAAAAAACTAATGATTGATGCTTCACATCTCTCTCCGTTCCTGTCTGTCTGTCCCTATCTATCCCTCTCTCTGACTCTCGCTATCTCTGTAAAAAAACAAACAAAAACTAAAACATTATAAAGTTTATTATTCATGGCCATATACTGACACATACGAGTTTGTGGTTTGGTTAGTGAGTTGAAAACTGCAAGTAATAAAGTAAGTCTTTGTTTACTTTGTTGAAGGAGAAGACAAAAATTAACTGAAGAAATATAACTGCTTTTTCCTTGTTGGAAGTGGAAATGTGAAACTAAGTTTGAGTATTATAAATAATAGAATATTTAGTAACTTGGAGACAATTTGTTTTTACTTCTTAGTAAGCAAGACCTCATTAGTATGTAACTTCTTCCACGAATAGTTATTTATTCCAACTAATCGTTTAATTTTCTGTTTTAATAAGGTATGTTATAGTTGAAAAGTGCTCTCATGTCCACCATTATCTGAGCCTTATGGTAAAACTGTGAGGTAGAATGTATAGGCATTTTATACCCATTTTACAAGTGAAAGAACTAAGGCTCAGAGAGGTGTGTGACTTGTCCAGCTTTGTAGAAGTGAAGAAGTAAGGA
This sequence comes from Saccopteryx leptura, assembly GCF_036850995.1. Classification (NCBI taxonomy): domain Eukaryota; kingdom Metazoa; phylum Chordata; class Mammalia; order Chiroptera; family Emballonuridae; genus Saccopteryx; species Saccopteryx leptura. The sequence continues at coordinate 60,282,250 of NC_089513.1, read as the reverse complement.
AGAGTAGAGAATGGTTAAATTCATTGGCTTACAGTCAGGTAGGACTTATACAGGAACCCTGGTTTTGCCATTTTTGTACCAGCTGTTACCCTGGATTATTTAATTATGTGATCCTTACATAAAGTAAGAATAATATTCATGTGATTTTTTTTTGTGCAGTTTAAATTAGCTGGCATAATCTATGTAAAGTATCTAGTATAGTGCTTATTGTGAATAAAAATTTAATAGTATTTACTATCTGTTAGTCATTTTTCTAGGTGTTAGGGATATAGCAATCAACAACATATAAATGGTTCCTATCTTTATGGCTCTTAATTGTAATGAGGAAAACCAGTATAAACAAGTAAAGCATAAACACATATATAGTTTCTTCTCACTTAGTTTAGGGCTTGTTGCCACTCATATAGAACAAAAAAATTGCAGGCACAAATTTATGTCAGAGATAGAACATACTTCTTCCCTTAAATTAAGAATATAACATCTAAAATACAGTGTGTCCATAAAGTCATGGTGCACTTTTGACCGGTCACAAGAAAGCAACAAAAGATGATAGAAATGTGAAATCTGCACCAAATATTCAATAAAAGGAAAACTCTCCTAGTTTCATACCTATTCAGTGCAGTTCGATGTAGGCTCATGCACAGATTTTTTAGGGCTCCTTAGGTAGCTATCCCGTATAGCCTCTACAGACTCGTCACTGACTGATGGCCTACCAGAATGGGGTTTCTCCACCAAACTGCCGGTTTCCTTCAACTGCTTATCCCACCGAGTAATGTTATTCCTATGTGGTGGTGCTTCATTATAAATGCACCGATATTCACGTTGCACTTTGGTCACAGATTCGAATTTAGTGAGCCACAGAACACACTGAACTTTCCTTTGTACCATCCACATCTCGACTGGCATGGCCGTGGGCTGCTCTGCTGTATACACGGTGTTACGTCATCATCTGCGCATGCGCACATGCTGCCACATCATCCTACAGAAACTGGGAGGGTTTTCCTTTTATTTGGTGCAGATTTCACATTTCTATCGTCTTTTGTTGCTTTCCTGTGACCAGTCAAAAGTGCACCAGACTTTACGGACACACTGTACTTTCCTTTTAAGTACTTTTTTGGAAATATATAACTATTAAATATTAATATTATAAAAAATATTAATAAAAGATTATTTTTAAAATTATTTCCAAATCTATAAATATATTCTAGAAAATATTTATTCAGTTAATATTAGTAAAAAAGAAGAGTTTGTAGACATGAAGTAAATAGTGGTGGTGATGGACAGTAAAGTGTGCCAGAAAGGAAGATTGAAGAGACAAGGTTAAGGATGATGAAACAATAGGACATGAGACAGTGAATAGAAAGAAAGAGTAAAAGAAGTGGTGTAGGATGTAGAAAAAGTGTTTGAGAAATGACTGAAATTACTATGAGAATAGGACATGAACAAAATTCTTCATTTGAGAGAAATGTAGAAGTCTCACATTATACATGCATTCATTTACTCTTTCAAATATTCAGGACCATTTAGTGTGCCTTTGTGTTGAGTGTTCTATCAGGCACTTAGTTGCTGAGATGAACCTAACAAGGATTAAGTGAACCCCAGTGAGATAAATATTATAGATCAAGTGTGTATGACCAGCCTAGCCCATACACTACCATTGTGAAAATTAAAAACAAGTTCTCCTTTTTCAAGAGACTTTACTTCCATCTTTAAGAAAATTGCTGTAACATAAATTTTCAATGTCTGTGACATGAAGGATATAATTCTAGATGTAGTACACTCATGAACAATCTAAAAATATGGAAGTGATAGTCCAACATACACACACACACACACACACACACACACACACACATACACACACAGGATACATGGAGAGCACCCAGAGGGGCATTGAACTCAGCCTGGTGGATGCTGTTTTTTTTAAATATTCCAATCCCCCTAATACCTCTAATTATAAGGGAATACAAATAAAGCATTACCACTCATTTGCAACTCTTGCAAGCAAGAATTTACTTTTGTTGAAATCTGAAATTATGGTAATTTTTTTCACTCAGTAATTGAAAGCAACGAAGTGAATTTATATAGTCCATATATGAAACAATTTTGCAGTATATTTAAAAATCTAAAACTCCTTACTATTTGTAATAGCAAAAGGCTAGAAAATATCCCAGATGTCCATTAAGGATATTAGGGAAATGGTTGAATTAACTACGGTGCAGCCAATCAGAGGACTACTATATAGTTACCAAGAGGATTGAGGAAAGATCTCCAGGAAATACTGTTTACTTGGGGAGAGGGGGAGATGTAGAAAAGTGTGTAGAGTATGCCAGCATTTACCTAAGAAAAGGTATGGATAAGAATATATTTTTAAAAGTATTTGCTTGCCTCCCCGTTTCCAGCTTCAGAAAAATACAAAAAAACAAAACAACAACAAAAAACAACAACAACAACAAAAAATAAAAAGTATTTGCTTACATTTTTTAAAGAAGAGGAAAGGTAAGCAAAACTTTAAAAAAATTATCTATAGGTAGAGAAAGGAGCAAAGTTGAAACTTAGGACAGGTAACGAAAGCTAAGCATCTCTGAATGCTTGATTCTGTGGATTTGATTTAGGAACCACATAAATATTTTATATAACTATGAAACAAAATTGAATAAGAAACTTAATCCCCAAATTCAAAGTAAATTGAACATACCTACATTATCACGTTGAAGACATAATGAGCACGGTTACCGCCAGATATTGCTAAGTTCTACTCTGGGATTCCTTAAGAGAAATGTTTCATTCCAGATCTGTAAAGAAAATGTCATACCAGAGTATCTGGAATAGCTTGTCATACCAGAAAGCAAATAAACTGTTTAAGATTACTAAATTGTATAAAAAAGAAGCCAACTCATAGAGGTTTCTATTGGTCAAAGATGGAAGAATTTGATCATCAATAAGAATTAATAGCTTATTGATAGCAATTAATAGCTGCGGTGGATTAAAGTACACTGAATTCTATGAACACATAAATATTAATTTATAAAACCCTCATTGGTCACCTTTAGAAGTTGATAGGGAACGAACTTATTATTTTGAAAATTGGAAAATAAACAGAAAGAATATTCATTCTGCCTCCTCCATATGAACGACACCTCAAAGTAACCAAACAGTTTTGAACAAATTTCTCTTTATAAAAGTATTCCAGCTAATATGTGAAAAGGGAATGACAGCGAATGCAATGATAATATTCTAATTCCACAGAAATCATAGTAATTATTGTGACATCATAAGAGACCAACATACTTTATGTGTCTCCTGACAGAAGTACATGACACCACCTACATGGTATTCTTGCCCCCTTCCCAAGAAAATTAAACTTTAATCTTATCAAGCCTCTAGGTCTAGCTAATCTAACTACCAATTAACAGGAAATCCAGAAGGCATAGAAACATTTAAAATTATAATATAGAGATGAATCAGCAATAGGAAAACACTATAGGACAAATAACATAGTTTCTTTGACAAAAAGAAACTGGATATATAACATGCAATATGTGGACCATATATGGCTCCTGATTAAAAGAAATAATTATAAAACTGTGTATACATTTGAGAAAATCAGGAGAACTTGACTTCTTCTTGTTCTGTCATCTTGTTGGTGATATTAGGAATTATTTATATTTTTAGATAGGATAATAGTGTTGTGATTATGTTTTTTAAAAACTTATCTTGTCTGACCAGGCGGTGGCACAGTGGATAGAGCGTCATACTGGGACGCAGAGGACCCAGGTTCGAAACCCCGAGGTCGCCAGCTTGAGCGTGGGTTCATCTGGTTTGAGCAAGGCTCACCAGTTTGAACCCAAGGTTGCTTGACTTGAGCAAGGGGTCACTCAGTCTGCTGTAGCCCCCTGGTCAAGGCACATATGAGAGAGCAATCAATGAGCAACTAAGGTGCCACAATGAAGAATTGATGCTTCTTATCTCTCTCCCTTCCTGTCAGTCCCTCTCTGTCCCTCTCTCTGTCTCTCTCTGTTTCTGTCACACACACAAATAACTTATCTTTTAGAGATATCTGCTAAAATGCTTACATATGAAATTTAGATATCTGGGATTTGCTATAAAATAATCCTGGAGAGTCGGGCTTGAGTAAGTAAGGATGTAAATAAAACAAGATTGGCTATGAATGGATAATTGTTAAGTTAGCTGAAAGGTACATGGTGATTCATTATACTATTCATCTAGTTTTCTGTTTGTTTAAAATTTTTTCATATAAAAAAATTAAAATATGAAAGTATCCAGAGTAAATCTTTGTCATAGTAATACTACTATTAGAAATCTTTTTCTTTTTTTCCAAGTAGAGGAGAGGAGATAGAGAGACATAATCCTGCATGCCCCCTGACCAGGATCCACCCAGCAACCCCCATCTGGGGCCAATGCTCTGCCCATTTGGGGCCATACTTGCAACCAAGCTATTTCTAGCACCTGAGGCAAAAGTTCCAAGGAGCCATCCTTAGCACCTGGGATGAAAGTGCTCGAACCAATTAAGCCATGGCTGCAGGGTGGGAAGAGAGAGAGAAGAGGAGGAGGGGGAGAAGTGGAGAAGCTGATGGTTGTTTCTCCTGTGTGCCATGACTGGGAATCAAACCTGGGACATCTACATGCCTGGCCGATGCTCTACCACTGAGCAAACTGGCCAGGGCCAGAAATCTTTTAAAAAGATAATTTTTAATTGAGATACAATGGATATGGAACATATTAGTTTCAGGTATACAACATAATGATTCAATATATGTATATATTGGGAAATAATCACCACCATAAGTCTAGTTAACATTCATTACCACATATAGTTACAATTTTTTTCGTATGATGAGAAGTTTTACCGTCTACTCTTTTAGCACCTTTTAAATAACACAACACAGTACTACTAACTGTACTGTACATGACCATACTGTACATTACATCCCCAGGACTTAGTTATTTTATAACTGGAAGTTTCTCCCTTTTTTTTCTTATTGATTTTAATTTGTTGTGTTTACATAGTTACAAGTATACCCCCGAATATATCTCCCTCCCTCCCTCCCTCCCTTGTTCTCCTTATTACCTCCTTTGCCCCCTTCCCCACCACTTTCCCCCCTTTCCTCCATGATTTACTATTCTGCCCTCTATCTCTCTGTGTTATGTTTATATACTTTCCTTTCTTTGATCCCCTCCTCTCTTCCTCATTCCCTCTGGACTCTTTGACCCCTTCTCTGCCTATCTTCCATTCCTCAGTTCTGATTGTTCATTGGATTCCTCATATGAGTGAAGTCACATGATATTTTTCTTTCTCTGCCTGGTTTATTTCACTTAGCATAATAGACTCCAGGTCCATCCATGTTGCCACAGAGGGTAAGATTTCCTTCTTTTTCACGGCCATGTAGTATTCCATTGTCTATATGTACCACTGCTTTTTGATCCACTGGTCTACTGATGGACACTTGGGCTGTTTCCAGATATTGGTTATTGTAAGCAATGCTGCAATAAACATAGGCATGCATTTCTTTTCAGTCGGTGATTTGTTATTCTTAGGATATATTTCTAGAAGTGGGAAAACTGGGTCAAAAGGCAGTTCTATTTTTAATTTTTTGAGGAACCTCCGTATTGTTTTCCACAGAGGCTGCACCAGTCTGCATTGCCACCAGTGGTGCAGGAGGGTTCTCTTTTCTCCGCACCTTTGTCAGCACTTGTTATGTGTTGTTTTGTTAATGAGTGCCATTCTGACAGGTGTGAGGTGGTATCTCATTGTGGTTTTAATTTGCATTTCTCTAATGATTAGGGATGTTGAACATTTTTTCATATTCCCATTGGCCATCTGTATGTCCTCTTTAGAGAAGTGTCTATTCAGTTCTTTCACCCAAATTTTGATTGGATTGCTTACTTTCCTGGTGTTCAGTTTGTTTTTTTTGTTTGTTTTGTTTTTGTATTTTTCTGAAGCTGGAAACGGGGAGGCAGTCAGACAGACTCCCGCATGCACCCGACTGGGATCCACCCGGCATGCCCACCAGGGCATGATGCTCTGCCCATCTGGGGCGTTGCTCTGTTGTGACCAGAGCCACTCTAGCGCCTGAGGCAGAGGCCATGGAGCCATCCCCAGCGCCCGGGCCATCTTTGCTCCAATGGAGCCTCAGCTGCGGGAGGGGAAGAGAGAGACAGAGAGGAAGGGGAGGGGGAAGGGTGGAGAAGCAGATGGGTGCTTCTCCTGTGTGCCCTGGCCGGGAATCGAACCTGGGGCTCCTGCACGCCAGGCCGACACTCTACCACTGAGCCAACCAGCCAGGGCCTGGTGTTCAGTTTTTCAAGTTCTTTGTAGATTTTGGTTATTAACCCTTTATCAGACGTGTTGGTGAATATGTTCTCCCATCTGTGGATTGTCTTTTTATTTTGTTCATGGTGTCGTTTGCTGTGCAAAAACTTTTTAGTTTGATATAGTCCCATTTGTTCTTCCTGTCCTTTATTTTACTTGCCTGTGGAGTTAAATCAGTAAATACATTGCTGCAAGAGATGTTGAAGAGCTTACTGCCTATGTTTTCTTCCAAGATGATCATGGTTTCACGACTTACATTCTAGTCGTTTATCCATTTTGAGTTTATTTTTGTGAATGGTATAAGTTGGTGTTCTAGTTTCATTTTTTTGCATGTATTTATTCAGTTTTCCCAGCATCATTTGTTAAAGAGACTGTCTTTACATCATTGTATGCTCTTACCTCCTTTGTTGAATATGAGTTGACCATAAAGGTGTGGATTTATTGCTGGGTTCTCTGTTCTGTTCCATTGATCTGTATGCCTGTTCTTATGCCAGTACCAAGCTGTTTTGAGTACAATGTCCTTGTAGTATAACTTGATCAGGAAGTGTAATACCCCTGCTTTATTTTTCTTTTTCAAGATTTCTGAGGCTATTCATGTTTTTTATTGGTTCCATATAAATTTTTGGAATATTTGTTCTATATCTTTGAAGTATGCCATTGGTATTTTATTTTATTTTTTTAATTTTTAATTTTTTTTTTAAAATTTCATTTATTTGTTATAGAGAGGGGAGAGAGAGAGAAAAGGGGGAGGAGCAAGAAGCATCAACTCCCATATGTGCCTTGACCAGGCAAGCCCAGGGTTTTGAACTGGCAACCTCAGCATTTCCAGGTTGACGCTTTATCCACTGCGCCACCACAGGTCAGGCTGCCATTGGTATTTTAATAGGAATTGCATTGAATTTATAGATTGTTTTGGGTACTATAGACATTTTAATGATGTTTATTCTACCCATCCATGAACACGGTATGAGCTTCCTTCTACTGTTTGTAACTTCCTTGATTTCTTTTATCAATGTTTTATAACTTTCCAAGTACACTATACAGATCTTTAATCTTGGTTAAATTTACTCCTAGGTACTTTATTTTGTGTTGTTGCAATAGTGAAAGGGATTGTTTCCATAATTTTTATTTCAGACATTTCATTGTTGGTGTATATAAATGCCACTGATTTCTGAATATTGATTTTATAACCTGCCACCTTGCTGAATTCATTTATCAGTTCCAGTAGTTTTTTGACTGAGACTTTAGTATTTTCTATGTACAGTATCAAGTCATCAGCAAATAATGATAGTTTTACTTCTTCTTTTCCAATTTGGATGCCTTTTATTTCTTCTTCTTGTCTAATTGCTGTGGATAGTACTTCCAGAACTATGTTGAATAAGAGTGGTGAAAGGGGGTACCCTTTCTTGTACCTGTTCTTAAGGGGTTTGCTTTTAATTTTTGCCCATTGAGTATGATGTTGGCTGTGGGTTTGTCATAGATGGCCTTTATCATGTTGAGGTATGTTCCCTATATTCCCACTTTGCTGATAGTTTTCATCATAAATGGGTGCTGGATTTTATCAAATGCTTTTTCTGCATCTATTGGTATTATCATGTGGTTTTTATCCTTTCTTTTGTTTATGTGATGTATCACATTGATTGATTTGTGAATATTGTACCAACCTTGCCTCCCCAGAATAAATACCATTTGGTCATGATGTATGATTTTTTTCATGTATTGCTGGATTCGATTTGCTAATATTTTGTTGAGAATTTTAGCATCTCTATTCATCGGGGATATTGGCCTATAGTTTTCTTTCTTTGTAGTGTCTTTACCTGGTTTTGGAATGAGGATTATGTTCACTTCATAAAAGGAGTTTGGAAGTTTTTCCTCCTCTTGAATTTTTTGAAATAGTTTGAGAACGATATGAGTTAGTTCTTCCTTGAATATTTGGTAAAATTCACCTGTGAAGCCATCAGGCCCAGGACTTTTGTTTCTTAGGAGTTTTTTTATTTATTTATTTTATTTTATTTATTCATTTTTAGAGAGGAGAGAGAGAGACAGAGAGGGAGAGACAGGAGAGAGAGAGACAGAGAGAGAGAGGAAGGGGGAGGAGCTGGAAGCATTAACTCCCATATGTGCCTTGACCAGGCAAGCTCAGGGTTTTGAACCGGCGACCTCAGCACTTGGGAGTTTTTTGATAATGGTTTCAGTCTCTTTTGGTGTAATCGATCTGTTTAGGTTTTCTGATTCTTCCATATTGATTTTGAATGATTATATTTTAAGGTATTTATCCATTTCATCGAGGAAATGGTATGCCCATTATTTTTGGGCATACAGTTCTTCATAGTATTTTCTTATAATCCTTAGAATTTCTGCTGTGTCACTTATTACTTCTCCTCTCTCATTTCTAATTTTATTTATTTGAGCCCTCTCTTTTTTTCTTGGTGAGTCTGGTTAAAAGTTCATCAATTTTGTTTACCTTTTCCAAGAACTAGCTGTTGGTTTTATTGATCTCCTGTATTGTTTTTTTAGCCTCTATATCATTTATTTTCGCTCTGATGTTTATAATTTCTTTCCTTCTACTTCCTTTGGACTTTACTTGTTGTTCTTTTTCTAGTTCTTTTAGGTGCAGGGTTAAGTTGTTAATTTCAGCTTTTTCTTGCTTCTTCTTTTTTTTTTTTTTCTGAAGCTGGAAACGGGGAGAGACAGTCAGACAGACTCCCGCATGCGCCCGACCGGGATCCACCCAGCACGCCCACCAGGGGCGATACTCTGCCCACCAGGGGGCGATGCTCTGCCCCTCAGGGGCGTCGCTCTGCCACAACCAGAGCCACTCTAGCACCTGGGGCAGAGGCCAAGGAGCCATCCCCAGTGCCCGGGCCATCTTTGCTCCAATGGAGCCTTGGCTGCGGGAGGGGAAGAGAGAGACAGAGAGGAAGGGGGGGGGTGGAGAAGCAAATGGGCACTTCTCCTATGTGCCCTGGCCGGGAATCGAACCCGGGTCCCCTGCACGCCAGGCCGACGCTCTACCGCTGAGCCAACCGGCCAGGGCTTTTTCTTGCTTCTTAAGGTAAGCCTGTAATGCTGTGAACTTCCCTCTCAGGACTGCTTTTGCTGTGTCCCATAAATTTTGAGTTGTATGTTCATTTTCATTTATTTCAAGGAATTTTTTTATTTCTTCCTTGATCTCATTGTTAACCCATTTATTATTTAATAACATGCTATTTAGTCTCCAAGTGTTTGAATGTTTTTCAGGTTTTCTGTTGTAGTTGACTTCTAGTTTCATGCCTGTGTGGTCAGAGAAGGTGCTTGATATGATTTCAGTCTTCTTAAATTTATTAAGATTTGTTTTGTATCCTAACATGTGGTCCATCCTAGAGAAGTACCATAAGCACTTGAAAAGAATGTATATTCTGCTGCTTTGGAGTGAAATGTCCTAAAGATATCTGTTAAATCCAGTTGATCTAGTATGTAATTTAAGGCCACTGTTTCTTTGTTAATTTTTTGTCTGCAGGTTCTATCCATTGATGTTAGTGGGGTATTAAAATCCCCTACTATTATAGTACTGCTGTTGATCTCACCCTTTTTGTCTATCAAAATCTGTTTTATATATTTAGGTGCTCCTATATTAGGCATATATATATTTACAATAGCTATATCTTCCTGTTGTAATGCTCCTTTTATCATTATATAGTGATCTTCTTTTATAGCCTTTGTTTTAAAGTTTATTTTGTCAGAAATTAGTATTGCTACCCCAGCTTTTTTTTCCTTTTCATTTGCGTGAAATATTTTTTTCCATCCCTTTACTCTCAATCTATGTGTTTCTTTTGTTCTGAGGTGTGTCTCTTATAAACAGCATATGTACGGGTCCTGTTTTCTTATCCATGCAGCTACCCTGTGTCTTTTGATTGGAGCATTTAATCATTTACATTTAAGGTTATTATTGATATGTAGTTATTTATTGCCATTTTATTCTTTAGATCTATAATCCTTTTTTTCTTGATTTCTTTTTTCCTTTGTTCTTTCTACAGCAAGCCCCTTAACATTTCTTGTAGTACTGGTTTGGTTGTAATGAAATCCTTGAGTTGTTTTTTTTTGTCTGGGAAGCTTTTTATTTCTCCTTCAATTTTAAACAATACTCTTGCTGGATAATGAAGTCTTGGTTGTAGGCTCTTTTTTTAATTTTTTTTTTCTTTTTCTTTTTTTTTTCTGAAGCTGGAAACGGGGAGAGACAGTCAGACAGACTCCCGCATGCGCCCGACTGGGATTCACCCGGCATGCCCACCAGGGGCGACGCTCTGCCCACCAGGGGGCGATACTCTGCCCATCCTGGGTGTCGCCATATTGCGACCAGAGCCACTCTAGCGTCTGAGGCAGAGGCCACAGAGCCATCCCCAGTGCCGGGGCCATCTTTGCTCCAATGGAGCCTTGGCTGCGGGAGGGGAAGAGAGAGACAGAGAGGAAAGCGCGGCGGAGGGGTGGAGAAGCAAATGGGCGCTTCTCCTGTGTGCCCTGGCCAGGAATCGAACCCGGGTCCTCCGCACGCTAGGCCGACGCTCTACCGCTGAGCCAACCGGCCAGGGCCTGTAGGCTCTTGTTTTGCATGACTTTAAATATTTCTTGCCATTCCTTTCTGGCCTCAAGTATTTCTGTTGAAAAGTTGGATGTCATCCTTATGGGGGCTCCTCTATAGGTAATTGACTTCTTTTTTCTTGCTGCTTTTAGAATTTTTTCTTTATCTCTTACCTTTGGTATTTTAATTTATTTTAAGATGTGTCTTGATGTAGGCCTCATTGGGTTTTCCTTTATCTGTGCTTCTTGAACTTGTGTGACTTTTTCCTTCATTAATTTAGGAAAGTTTTCAGCTACGATTTCTTCAAACAGGTTCTCTATGCCTTATTCTTTCTCTTCTCCTTCAGGAACCCCTATGATGTGGACGTTATTTCTCTTCATATTTTCACAGAATTCTCTTATAGTTTCTTTAGACTTTTAAGCTCTTTTCTTTTTGCTGCTCTATTTCTGTGTTTTTATTTGTCTTGTCCTCATTTTCACTGATTCAATCATCTGCTTTATCCTGCCTGCTGTTGATTCCTTCTAGTATAGTCTTCATTTCTGATATTGTAATTGACATTTCTGATTGATTCTCTTTTATGATTTCAGTGTCCTTTTTGATGCTTGCAATTTCTTTATTTAGGTGCTCATTAAGTCCATCCATTGTAGCTCTGAGATCTTTAAGCATTCTAACAATCATTATTTTAAACTCTGCATCTGGTAATTTGGTTATTTCCATCTCGTTCAGTTCTTTTTTCTGGGGATTTTTCTTATTAATTCTTATGGTTTACATTCCTCTGTCTTCCCATTCTGTGTTTGGCTTGCAAGCTTGTTAGAGTTGTGGGTCTGAGGTTGGTTTATGGAATGCAGCTTCTCCTCTAGGACTTTATTCCTCAGCCTCTGCTGGTTGCTTAGATTTTAATTCTTAACGAGTAGAGCTGCTTAAAAGTCTTAATTTTCCTGCTATTTGTTTGCTGAGTCCAGCAGGGAGTGTCTGTGTTTGTTCATCCCAGCAGGGAGAGTCAATGTTTGCTGATCCCAGTAGAGGGCTTCTGTGTTTAGGAGGGGGGAAGTGAGTATATTGTGTTTTCTTTGTTTTGTTTTGTTTTTCTGCTCCAGTTGAAACTGTATCCAGGAATGCTGTAGGTGTGACCTCTGAGAACCTGAAAGTGTAATCTGCCCAGTGTCTCTCCAGGGGCAGGGCTTGTTCTCAGTATGAGGGGAGGTGTATCTCAAGTCTCCCTGGAAACCTGAGTCACTGCCCCTCCCCTTTACTTCCTCCTTTCTGAACAACCACTCGTGCTGATTGGAGCTGGAGAGCTTTTTGGAGGTAGGTCAACTTTATCCACGCTAGGCTCCTGCCCCACGGAGGGAGAGACCCCTCCCCCAGCTGTGGCTGCCTTGGTACTGGAAATTGACTTAGCTCAGCTCAGGTTTTCTTCTCCCCATCACCGTTTGTGTCCTTATATCTTGATCTCTCCACTCTCCTCATGCAAGACCATTCCTCTCAGCCCTCCTCGCCCATGGAGCCCCAGGCAAGTGACTATGAGCGATATTTTCTGTGCTGGCCTTTTAAGTCTGCACACTTTCTTTTGCCAGCTGCTTCCCACAGACAGGACTCTCGCTCTTCTCCCCACTCAATGTTGTCAGGCTGTCTCCTCCAGTCTCTGGGTTTCTAGGCTGGGACTCCGGTCCTGGGACTGAGAACCTCCACTTCTCAGGGTCTCTCTCCTTGCAATGAGAATCCTTTGAGACCCTCTGCTTCAGCCTCCCCTTGCTCCTGGGAGCAGGGGAGCCCCCACTGCTCCCCAGCACTCCCTACCAGGCTTGGTGTGGATTCTTCTGTGCTCCTTGGTTTTCGAGTCCTGCCAAAGTTGGTTTTTCACGTTGATTGTTAAATTAATTTGTAATCCAATTTGGTCATGGGAGGTAGGAGCTTCTGCAACTGTCTGCTCTGCTGCCATCTTGGAATCTCAGTCTACCTTTTTTTTTTTTTTTTTTTTTTTTTTACAGAGACAGAGAATGAGTCAGAGAGAGGGATAGATAGGGACAGACAGATAGGAACAGAGAGAGATGAGAAGCATCAATCATCAGTTTTTTGTTGCAACACCTTAGTTGTTCATTGATTGCTTTCTCATATGTGCCTTGACCGTGGGCCTTCAGAAGAGCAAGTAACCCCTTGCTCAAGCCAGCGACCTTGGGTCCAAGCTGGTGAGCTTTGCTCAAACCAGATGAGCCCGCACTCAAGCTGGCAACCTCGGGGTCTCGAACCTGGGTTCTATGCATCCCAGTTCGACACTCTATCCACTGCACCACCGCCTGGTCAAGCTACCTTTTTTTTTTAATATAAGAGTTGATTTTTTAATATTTTTAGAGAATGGAGAGAGAGAGAGAGAGAGAGAGAGAGAGAGAGAGAGAAGAGTAGCAGGGTATTGGGGTGGGAGGAGCGGGAAGCATCAGCTCATAGTTGCTTCCTGTATATACCTTGATCAGACACGCTCTGGGTTTCAAACTGATGACCTCAGCATTCAAGGTTGATGCTTTATTCACTGCACTACCACACAGGTCAGGCAGTTTCTACCTTTTAACCACTTTTTCCCATTTACCCCTACCCCCACCCCGGCAACCACCAATCTGTTCTCTGTGCAAAGAGATAATTTTTTTTTTTAATAATTTTATTTTTTTAATGGGGTGACATCAATAAATCAGGATACATATATTCAAAGATAACAAGTCCAGGTTATCTTGTCATTCAATTATGTTGCATACCCAACCACCCAAAGTCAGATTGTCCTCTGTCACCTTCTATCTTGTTTTCTTTGTGCCCCTCCCCACCCCCTTTCCCTCTCCCATTCCCCCCTCCCCCCGTAACCACCACACTCTTATCAATGTCTCTTAGTTTCACTATTATGTCCCACCTACGTATGGAATAATACAGTTCCTGTTTTTTTCTGATTTACTTATTTCGCTTCGTATCATGTTATCAAGATCCCACCATTTTGCTGTAAATGTTCCGATGTCATCATTTCTTATGGCTGAGTAGTATTCCATAGTGTATATGTGCCACATCTTCTTTATCCAGTCATCTATTGATGGGCTTTTTGGTTGTTTCCATGTCCTGGCCACTGTGAACAATGCTGCAATAAACATGGGGATGCATGTGTCTTTACGTATCAATGTTTCTGAGTTTTGGGGATATATACCCAGTAGAGGGATTGCTGGGTCATAAGGTAGTTCTATTTTCAGTTTTTTGAGGAACCACCATACTTTCTTCCATAATGGTTGTACTACTTTACATTCCCACCAACAGTGCATGAGGGTTCCTTTTTCTCCACAGCCTCTCCAACATTTGCTATTACCTGTCTTGCTAATAACAGCTAATCGAACAGGTGTGAGGTGGTATCTCATTGCTGTTTTGATTTGCATTTCGCAAAGAGATAATTTTTAAAAGAAGAAAATGTCCCATTGATACATAAAAGTGTGTATTACATTATTATTTCTACTATTCTAAAATTGGAAACAAATCACAGGAAATGGTATATCAACTAGATGGATTATTATGTAGTCATTAAATTTATATGGGTTATAGAGCAATATGGAAATTTTTTTTTAATAAATGGAAAAAAGACCACAAAATTCTGCATATGCTGTTATATGGATAAAGAAGAAACTGGTCATTTAAATAGTGTATTAATGGTGTGATTCAGGGTGAACCATTGACTTCAGAAATTCAATTTCTCTTATTGTTTTGCATATGACTAACAAATAAAATATTGAAATTTTTTGTATGGCTATATTAAACATATTACCCATGAATGGTTTTATAAGTTATATTTTCAGAGTTAACTCGTACTTTCAAACAAAAACTAGCATGTTTTTACAAATACAAGAATATAGTTTACAAATAACAACCCCTGCTTATAAAAAGCCAGTAGGTTAGCCTGACCAGGCGGTGGTGCAGTGGATAGAGCGTCGGACTGGGATGTGGAAGACCCAGGTTCGAGACCCCAAGGTCGCCAGCTTGAGTGTGGGTTCATCTGGTTTGAGCATAGCTCACCAGCTTGGACCCAAGGTCACTGGCTTGAGCAAGGGGTCATTCGGTCTGCTGTAGCCCCACGTTCAGGGCACATGAGAAAGCAATCAATGAACAACTAATGTGTTGAAACGAAAAACTGATGATTGATGCTTCTCATCTCTCTCTGTTCCTGTGTATCCCTCTCTTTGACTCTCTCTCTGTCTCTGTAAAAAAAAAACACAAAAAAAACAACAAAAACCTGTAGGTTTTTAGTTAGCCATGTAATGTCACAATTTTTTATTTGTATTTTTTTTAAGTGAGAAGAGGGGAGATAGAGTCCTGCATACTCCTTGACCAGGATCCACCCTACAACCATCGTCTGGGGCCGATGCTCAGAACAACTGAGCTATCCTCAGTGCCCGGGGCTATCTCTTGAACCAGTGGAACCACTGGCGTGGGAGGGGAAGAGAGAGAAAAGGGGGAGAGGGAGAGGAAGAGAAGAAGATGGTCACTTCTCCTGTGTGCCCTGACCAGGAATTGAACCTGGGACTTCTGTAGGCTGGGCCAACGCTCTATCCACTGAGCCAACTGGCTAGGGCCTTAATGTCACAGTTTTACTGTACCAAACTAGATTAATCCAGTGCAATTTGTCTTTGCTTTCAAAATGCACATATATTACAAACAAGTGGCACAGGATAAGCTTACTATTTTCATTTATGTATAAATTTGGCCTAAGTCTAATAAAGGAATACAAAAATGTTTGTTTGAGCTCGTGTTACTGAATTAAGATCTCTGGGCTCATGTTGCCTTCTGTTCTCTTTCCTCTACTCCTTATCTACTGATGAGGCATCTTCCCATTGGTCTAACTATCCTTCTGACAACTCAACATGTATTGGAATGAGCCTGATCTTCAGAATCCACAGGACTGTGTTCGATTCCTTTTCTCCCCCTCATGTTATCTTTATGACTGTGGACAAATC
Organism: Saccopteryx leptura; assembly: GCF_036850995.1. Lineage (NCBI taxonomy): Eukaryota > Metazoa > Chordata > Mammalia > Chiroptera > Emballonuridae > Saccopteryx > Saccopteryx leptura. Next base: position 60,266,385 of record NC_089513.1, on the reverse strand, counting down.
ACTTGGCTCCTCTTAGTCTCACTGGTTTTTGCTAGAAAATGGGGGATAATTCAGGGTTAAATTGAAGACTGGATGCTATTGTGCTCTGTGTTTGACCTATGAAATAGAGTGTCTGTGGTAGCTATTAAAATACCCGAGTTTTGATTAATACTCAATAAATGGTAATTCCCTTTCTGTTTCCAACCAATACTTTTACATATGTCCTATCATTTTCAAATAGAAGCTAACTAGTTCTTTTAAGCTCATTCGTGCTGTTGTGTGTTCTTTAGTTAGTGGACCACTTATTGATGGTCTTGTGATGCATTAAGCTTTGGCTAATTGGAATTACAGGATTGCCTTGCTGTCTGAAATGAAAATACAAATATAATGGGTGTGTCTATTTTTAAGGTGCAAAAATCCCAAATAATAAACATCCTCATTTTCCTCTTCTGTAGATATGTGCTGCTCATCTCCCAACTGAATCAGAGGCACCAAATCATTACCAGGCAGTTTGTCGTGCACTGTTTGCAGAAACAATGGAGCTACATACATTTCTGACTAAAATTAAAAGTGCAAAGGAGGTAAGTACCATTGTTTTCACGTTTATTGGCATTGTGAAAGATAAACATGTATTTTTAACATTGTCTATCATATTAAAGTATTTATTACCTTAATGATTGCTGAAATTCACTCAAGAAAGAAGCAAATTAGGCAGAGTTTTAAAAATGTGTATTAATCCATTTTATAAAACATCTTCATAAAGCATCCTTACAAATGGAAAATAAATAAGACTGAATTGGTTTAATCAGTTTCTTATATGACTTGATTTCACCCTCTTCCTGCCACTCTTGTCAGTTTTAAAACATGTCTTTCATGGAAGGGATAAGGACTCAGAAAGGAGGCTATACTTTTGATAATTTAACTCTTTTATAGTGGAGTTCATTAAATATTTAATGGAAGATATGTGAATTATTCAAATTATCCAAAATCTTATTTTATCTATTTTATTTAATTATTGTTTATTAGTATCTATGAGTTTAAAATAATATATGAGCCCTGGCTGGTTGGCTCAGCAGTAGAGTGTTGGCCTGGTGTTTGGAAGTCCCGGGTTCAATTCCTGGCCAGGACACACAGAAGTGCCTATCTGCTTCTCCACCTTCCCCCCCCCCTTTTCGCTCTATCTCTCTCTTCCCCTCCCGCAGCCAAGGCTCCATTGGAGCAAAGTTGGCCCAGGCGCTAAGGATGGCTTCATGACCTCTGCCTCAGGCACTAGAATGGCTTCAGTTGCATCAGAACAATGGCCCAAATGGGTAGAGCATTGTCCCCCAGTGGGCATGCCAGGTGGATCTTAGTCAGGCACATGTGGGACTTCTGTTTGTCTGCCTCCCTGCTTCTCACTTCAGAAAATTAAATATATTTATATATGTAGAGTACAAAAATATCATCCTAATTGATTTACTAGGTGAATTGCCATGTTTTTATTACACAGATGGTTATCAAGATTCATGAGATCTATATAAAGCAGCTCAGCCTCTGGCACACAGTAACAGCTCAATACATGAGAAGTAGTGGGTAGCCTTTCTTTTATATCAGTTGTAATGGAGCAAGAGCCCCAGATGGGCAGAGCATCACACCCTAGTGGGCTTGCACAGTTGATCCCAGTCAGGGCACATGCAGGTGTCTGTCTGTGCCTCCCCTCCTCTCACTAAATAGAAAAAAAGAAAGAACCCAACAAAAAAAGCTTCAGAATAAATATCTAAGAACATATCCTCAATTAAGATTTATTAAATAGTAGAAAAGATTACTTTTTAAGGTATTATCTTTCCCAGTTTATTAAGATTGAAATTGCTGGCCCTGGCTGGTTAGCACAATTAGCTAGAGCATCATCCTGAAACACCAACGTTACCAGTTCCATCCCCAGTCAAGACACATACGGGAAGTGACCGGTGAAAGCACAACTAAGTGGAACAACAAATGAATTCTCGCTCTTTCTCTGCATCTCTCTTCATTCCTCTCTCTCTGTCTTTCTAAAATCAATCAGTTAAAATAAAATGATTAAAATTGCCATATCCAGAGACACAAGCATTTTTCAGGTGGGAGTGCAAGTACTATGAGGTTACTAGAGTAAATTAAAGCCTCCTTTTAAAGTCCTTTCAACATAGACATTCTTCATAGGGATCATTTCTGAGTTTAAAAAACAGATTTAATAAGTATTTTTCTACTCCAGTCAGCTCTAAGACAAAACAATTTTTTTTGGCTCTTGATTAAAACTTTTCTTTGCCAAGCATATTCTCAGAAAGGGATTTAAACATTAGGGAAGTTTATTTAAATAAAAACCTCACTAGTGGGAAAAAAAATGATGATTCCAGTTGGAACCATCATTGCTGGCTATGTAGCGATGTCTGCAGACACTGTCCTGGCCCTGCCTCAGGTTGGGAACCTTGAGATCAGGGTTCCAGCCACATCTTACCTTGTCGGGGCCTGCAAAACTCCAACTTTACACTTTTTTCTAATATAATGGGCCTAATATTTTCTTCTGTGCCCAGGGCCTCAACTGACCTTAATCCCCATCTGTTGTGTTCTCATCTCTTCCTCTCTTTCCTTACTTTTCTATTCTTCTCTTGGGAAACTGCTTCATTTTTAAAAAGAACTATTCAGAACCCTCAGGCTCTTCTCAGAACACTTGTTCCCCCAGTGGTAGTACTTTCTCTCATGCTTCTCTCCTGCGGGAAGACACTCTCTCCTCCGCATCTTTATATCTCTGGACTGGGGAGGGTTAATAATATTCTCTCTCTCTACTGTTTCCAGTTACTCTTTATACTTGTACAAGAAGCTCATGTTGTCCACTTCTGTTATTCTTTTTTGTTTTTAAAGACTTTATTGATTTTTTTTTAAAGAAAAGAGAGAGAGAGAGATGGGAAGGAGAGGGAAGCATAAACTCTTACTAGTTGCCTCTCGTATGTGCCTTGACCGGGCAGGCCCAGCGTTTCCAACCGTCAACCTCAGTGTTCCAGGTCGACACCTTATCCACTGCACCACCACAGGTGAGGCCACTCCTGTTCTTTTTAAACCCACCGTCACTGTCATCTCCATCATCTGGAGTGAATTTTTTTATATGTTTTAAATTTTTAGAAAGTTATCTTTGACATGGTGACATTGATCAATAAGAGTAATAGGTTTCAGGTAAACATTTCTATACCATTTGAACCGTTGATTATTTTGTATACCCATCACCCAAAGTCAAAATATGTTCCGTCACATTATTTTTGTCCCTCTTTACACCCTTCCTCCCACCCCCTCCCCCATTCCTTTACTTCATACCCCGTTCCCCTGGTAACCACTTCACTTTTATCTATGTCCATGAGTTTCAGTTTTATATCTCACCATGTGTGAAATCATACAGTTCTTATATTTTCCTGATTTACTTATTTCACTCCTTATAACGTTTTTAAGGTTCATCCATGTTGTTGTAAATGTCACTATGTCATCATTTCTTATACCTGAGTAGTATTCTATTGTATATATGTACCACATCTTCTTTATCCAATCCTCTGTCAAGGGACACTTTGGTTGTCTCTATGTCTTGGCCACTGTAAACAATGCTGTGATGAACGTGGGACTGCATGTGTCTTTATGTACCAGTGTTTTTGAGTTTTGGGGGTATATACCCAGTAGAGGAATTGCTGGGTCATATAGTAATTCTATTCTTAATTTTTTGAGGAACCACCATACTTTTTTCCATAATGGTTTTACCAGTTCACATTCCCACCAACAGTGGATGAGGGTTCCTTTTTCTCCACAGCCTCTCCAACACTTGTTATTACCTGTCTTGTTGATAATAGCTAATCTAACAGGTGTGAGGTGGTATCTCATTGTAGTTTTGATTTGCATTTCTCTAACAGCTGGCAAAGATAAGCATCTTTTCATATATCTGTTGGCCATTTGTATGTCCTCTTGGGAGAAGTGTCTGTTGAGGTCCTCTCCCCATTTTTAACTGGATTGTTTGCTTGTTTCTTGATGAGCTTTGTGAGTTCTTTGTATATTTTTGGTTTTAACCCCTTAACATAGCTGTTGTTTGCAAATATCTCCTATTTAGTTGGCTTCCCATTGTTTTTGTTGTGCAGAAGCTTTTTAGTTTGATATAGTCCCATTCATTTATTTTTGCTTTTACTTCTCTTGCCTTTGGGGTCAAATTTATAAATTATTCTCTACAGCAAAGTTCCATGAGCTTAGTACCTATGTTTTCTTCTATGTAATTTATTGTTTCAGATCTCATATTTAGGTCTTTGTCCATTTTGAGTAAATTTTTGTGCAGGGGGAGAACCTGTAGTCAAGTTTCATTTTTTTGCATATTACTTTCCAATTTGCACAGCACCATTTATTGAAGAGGCTTTCTTTTCTCCATTGTGTGTTTTTAGCTCCTTTGTCAAAGATGATTTGTCCATGTATATGTGATTTTATTTTTGGACTCTCAATTCTGTTCTGTTGGTCTGCATGTCTGTTTTTCTGCCAATACCATGCCATTTCGATTATCATGGCTCTAGTATTCTCTGAAATCAGGTAGTGTGATACCTCCGTCTTCATTCAGTTTCCTCAGGATTGCTTTGGCTATTTGGGGTTTTTTATGGTTCCATACAAATCTGGTAATTCTTTGTTCTATGTCTTTAAAAAATGACATTGGGATTTTGATCGGGATTGCATTAAATTTTTATATTGCTTTGGATAATATGACCATTTTAATTATGTTGAGTTTTGTAATCTGTAAACATGGAACATTTTTTTCATTTTATTGTGTCTTTTTCAATTTCTTTCAATAATGTTTTGTAGTTTTCAATATATAGGTCCTTCACATCCTTTGTTTTTTCCTAGGTATTTTTGTTTTTGTTGTGTTGCAATTGTAAAGGAATTGTTTTTTTTAGTTCATTTTCTGATGTCTCATTATTAGCAAATAGGAAATCAATGGACTTTTGTGTATTGATTTTGTATCTGTATTGGTTTATTGTTTCTAATAGTTTTTCAGTGGATTCTTTGGGGTTTTCTATATACAGGATTCTGTCATCTGCAAAAAGTGATACATTTACTTTTTTCTTGATATGGATGCTTTTTATTTTTTCTCTTGCCTGATCATACTGGGTAAAACTTCCAGAACTATGATGAATAAGAGTGAAGAGAGTGGGCAGCCTTGTCTTGTTCCTTATTTTATAGGAAAAGCTTTCATTTTTTCACCATTTAGTATAATATTAGCTGATGTTTGTCATATATGGCCTTTATTATGTTGAGGTACTTTCCTTCTATTACAATTTTATTGAATGTTTTAAACATAAAGGGATGTTGTATCTTATCGAATACCTTTTCTGCATCTATTGATAGGACCATATGACTTTTGTTCTTTGTTTTGTTGATGTGGTGTATCACTTGATAGATTTCTGTATGTTGAACCATCCTTGTGGTGCTCCTGGAATGAATTGTACTGATCATGGTGTATTATTTATTTATTTATTTTTGTATTTTTCTGAAGTTGGAAACGGGGAGGCAGTCAGACTCCTGCATGCGCCCAACCGGGATCCACCTGGCATGCCCACCAGGGGGCGATGCTCTGCCCATCTGGGGCATTGCTCTGTTGCAACCAGGGCCATTCTAGCGCCTGAGGCAGATTCCATGGAGCCATCCTCAGCGCCTGGGCCAACTTTGCTCCAATAGAGCCTCGGCTGCGGGAGGGGAAGAGAGAGAGACAGAGAGGAAGGAGAGGGGGAGGGGTAGAGAAGCAGATGGGTGCTTCTCCTGTGTGCCCTGGCCAGGAATCGAACCCAGGACTCCTGCACGCCAGACCAACGCTCTACCACTGAGCCAACCGGCCAGGGCTGGTGTATTATTTTTTAATGTGTTATTGTATTCAATTTGCTAGTATTTTGTTTAGGATTTTTGCATCTGTATTCATTAGAGATATTGGTCTTTAGTTTTCTTTTTCTGTGTTGTCCTTGCCAGGTTTTGGTATGAAGGTTATGTTGGCCTCATAAAATATGTTGAGAAGTATTGCTTCTTCTTCCATTTTTTGGAAGACTTTGAGAAGGATAGGTAGCAAATTTTCTTTGAATGTTTGGTAGAATTCACCAGTGTAGCTCTCTGGTCCTGGACTTTGTTTTTTGTAGTTGTTTCTATTTCTCCCTACTTATTGGTCTATTTAGGTTTTCCACTTCTTCGTGACTCAGTCTAGGAAGATTGTATAGTTCTAGGAATTTATCATTTTCCTCTACTTTGTTGAATTTGGTGGCATATGATCTTTCATATTATTCTACTATTATCCTTTGTATATCCATCAGGTCTGTGGTCTCCTCTTTCATTTCATATTTTGTTTATCTGAGCTTTTTCTCTTTTTTAAATTATTTTTTAGAGAGGAGAGAGAAAGAGGGAGAGAAAGAGAGAAGGGGGGAGGAGCAGGAAGCATCAATTCCCATATGTGCCTTGACCAAGCAAGCCCAGGGTTTTGAACCAGAGACCTCAGTATTCCCGGTCGACACTTTATCCACTGCGCCACCACAGGTCAGATGAGTCCTTTCTCTTTTTTCTTTAGTGAGTCTAGCAAGTGGTTTGTCAATTTTATTGATCTTTTCAAAGAACCAGCTCTTTGTTGTGTTAATTTTCTCTCTTTCTCTCTCTATTTTTTGTTCTCTATTCATTTAGTTTTACTGTAATTTTACTGTTTCCTTTCTTCTGCTGACTTTGAGTTGCCTTTGTTCTTCTTTTTGAGTTCCTTAAGGTGTGATGTTAGGTTGTTTACTTTGGATTCTTGATAAAAGCCTGAAATGATATAAACTTCCTTCTTATTATGGTTTTGCTCATCCCAGAAATTTTGATATGTTTGTCATTTTCATTTGTCTGTATATAGTTTTTTATCTCTGCTTTTATTTATTCTTTGACCCAGTAATTTTTTAGAAGTATTTTAATTTTCATGTTTTCGTCACTTCCTTTTTACAGTTTAATTCTAATTTCAAAGCCTTATAATCAGAAAATATGCTTGGTACAATTTGTTGATGTTCATTTTGTGGTTCAACATATGGTCCTTCCTTGAGAAGGTTCCATGCACACTGGAGAAGAATGTATAATCTGACATTTTGAGATGAAATGTGCTATAAATGTCTTTTATGTCCATTTGGTTCAGAATGTTGTTTAAGGCCGATATTCTGTTTGGGTGATCTATCTAAAGCCATAAATGGTGTGTTGAAATCTCCAATTATGATCGTGTTTTTGTCTGCTTCTATTTTTAGGTCGGTTAGTAGCTGTCTTATATATTTTGGTGCTCCCTGGTTTGGTGCATATACTGTATATAAAGAAATGTTATGTCTACTTGATACAATGTTTCCTTTATCATTATGAAATGTCCATCTTTGTCTCTGGTTACCTTTGTTGTCTTAAGGTCAGGATTGTCAGATATGAGTATGGCTACATCTGCTTTTCTTTGGATATTATTTGCTTGGAGAATCATGTTCCACTTTGAATCTACTTTTGTCCTTGCACCTTAGATATGTCTCTTGAAGACAACTTATGGTTGGGTTTTGCTCTTTGATCCAATCTGCTGCCCTGTGCCTTTTTATTGGTAAGTTCAGTCCACTTACATTTAGGGTAATTATTGACACTTGAGTACTTCCTAGAGCCATTTTATGTTTTGTTTTCTGGTAGCTCTGTATCTTGTTTGGTTCTTATCTTTTGTTTTCCTGTCAGTTGTTTTTGTTTGGGTGGTGTTCCATACTTCTCGTTTTTTATTTTTTTAAACTGTGTGTTTCAGTAGTGGTTTTTTCGTGTGTGGTTACCATTAGATTTTTAAGGAAAAGATGTTCATATGTACAGGAGTCCTTTGTCTTATGAGTGCTTCTGTACTCCATCCTCCTTTACTACTGCAGGTCTTTATCCTCTCCCTTTTTATGTTACTGTTGTCACAGATTATCTGGGTTTTTATTGTGACCTTGTTGGAGATTTTACTTGTAGTGTTGATTTGTTTTGTTCTTTGTATCTGGTTGAATAACCTCCTTGAGTATTTCCTGTAGTGGGGGTTTTCTGGTGATAAATTCCGTCAGCTTCTGCATGTCTGGTAAAGTTTTAGTTTCTCCTTCATGTTTGAAGAATAGCTTTGATGGATATAGTATTCTTGGCTGGTAAATCCTCTCAGTATTTTGAATGTTTGGGTCCACTCTCTTCTGGCTTGTGGAGTTTCTACTGAGAATTCTGATGCTAACCTAATGCACATTCTTTATATGTTATGTTCTTCTCTTCCCTAGCTGCCTTGAGGATTCTTTCTTTGTCACTGATATTTGACAATTTTATTATGATGTGCCTTGGAGTAGGTCTGTTTAGGTTGTGGTTACTCGGTGTTCTCTTTGCTTCTTGGATTCAAGGCTCTAACTCTTTTCATAGACTTGGGAAATTCTCATCAATTATTTGTTAGAATAGGTTTTTCATTTCATTCTCCCTCTCTTTTTCTTTTTATATACCCATTATTCTTATATTGCTCTTTCTGATGGAGTCAGACAATTCTTATAGAGCTCTCTGTTTTTTAAATTCATGAGTCTCTCCTCTTCTCTCTATAGTATCTCTAATTGCCTATATATAAGCCCCATAATCTATTTCCAACTGTTATAGTTGTTCTATAAAGGGGTAATAATTGCATTTACTAGACCTAGCTACTTTGCGAAGCAACAGGCTTTGAAGTTCATTATCTGTTTAGAATGCAAATTATTTTCATTCTAATTTCTTTTCATGACATGATGATTTCCTTCTTAAACAATGATGGAGATCCTTTAAGGTTATTCTCCTAATGATAGAGAAGATTTGGACAGACCTGCTGTTAACTGTGGCTCAAAGGTGATTTGATAGCCTTGAAAGTAAACACATATTACAGTGTCTCATAAGCAATTTGATATCCTTGTATGTAAGTATAGATGAAGGGACTGTCTAAGCAGTGCATTTAGAGTGCATCAGGTTGTGTGAAAGAGGAGACAGCCTGGGCCCTACTGCCAGGGCCCAACCACAGCCCAGGCCCTGCCAGCAAGTGTGGCGAGTGAGCATGTGGGGTGGAGAGGGGAGAATTTGGCTTGACAGTTTCAAATGTAAATGTTCTTATTGGAAAAAAAGGAAATTATGTTAATGGAAGTATTCTTTAAATCATTGCTGTTTAGGTTTTTGATCATCAGTACCTGGTTTTGTTATTGTTAAATTAATTATCAGTTCCTCAAACCTTTAATACCTGCTACTCTCCTATGCTATATTCCTATAGCTATAAAGTGGCCCCTGTTGCCAACTCCATATATACTTCTCTTGTATCGTTCTGCAACTCTTTCTTTGACATAGGCGTCTGAGCAGGATTGGAAAGAAGTATGTGTGAACCAGAGAATAAGAGCTAGAGAGAATAAAATTTGGGGTTGGGGGAGAATAGGGTTCACAAATGAACATGTTTGTGTGTCTGTGTCTGTCTGTCCCACACATGCACTTAAATAGGAATGGGATGGGAGGAGGGAACAGATCATGTTAAGTTTAGGTGTGAAATATGATAATATGGAGATCTGAAATGGGAAAAGACAGGAATGTCACAGAAAGTCAAATACTGAGATAAAATAATTCTGAGACTAGGAAGTGAGTTGATTTTATTCCAGTATGTTCTTACATGCTCTGTAAGAGCCTTTTGCATCATTGCCTCCATGTTGTGAGTGTCTAGTGTGTTTGTCTCAGTAATGTTGGTGGCCAAGGCCAGGCAGGTCCATATTGGATTCGGGCAGATGGTAGAGAAACTGCAGAGCTGGAAAGCATCAGGCCATACCCATTTATTGGAGGCTCACAAAGACAGGCAAGCAAATAAACAATAGAAGGGGAAGAGCTGATAAACAAAAGAAAATCTGCTATTTGCAGTAAGAGCAAGGGAGCAAGGAAAACTGCACTTCACGGTGGCAGGAGAGCATCAGAGAAAAATCGCAGCCCAGGGGAAACGCCCATAACTTTATATAGGCTATGCACACATGCCTCTGCCACGTGCTCACACACTAATCAAGCAATGTGCTTGCAGCTGGTAAACCCACAAGCAAGCCTAACACAGCCGCCCCACATTCCACCCTTTTAGGGTTGCTCGCTTAGAGGTTGTACCTCATAATCTGCATGACAGATTTCTTCCACAATGGTCCCTGTGTGAGGAGTTAGGTACATTACAAAAACCAAAACAGTACAGTCTACATGCAGAGGTCCCCAAACTTTTTACACAGGGGGCCAGTTCACTGTCCCTCAGACCGTTGGAGGGCCGCCACATACAGTGCTCCTCTCACTGACCACCAATGAAAGAGGTGCCCCTTCCAAGAGTGCGGCAGGGGGCCGGATAAATGGCCTCAGGGGGCTGCATGCGGCACGCGGGCCGTAGTTTGGGGACGCCTGGCACAGCAACAGAATTACAAAACACAGCTATGGGTGAAATGACAAGAGTGGTCAGTGGCACCAAGAGAGGCAAGTCTTTCCCTTCTGATAGAATACAGGCCAGAGCTGTCTGCAGACAGCACAGTAGCAGGTACCAGAGGCCGCCCCGGGTGGACATACCAAACCTTATTGGCCTGTATACCAGGATCTGCTGGTTAGATGTGCAGCAAAATGGGAGAACTCATTATGGGCCATAAAGAAATTATAAAGGTGCCCTTCATAATGCTGTCTCCCTGAGCGCTCAAGGGGTAATACACTTCTACCTTAGGCCGGCCAAATGCTGGTTGCCCAAGGAGTTAACTGGAGGTCTACCTCTAGCCCCCTACCCCACGGTGCCAACAAGGCCACCCATTGTAGGTGGGGGGCCTGTACAGTCCAGGGCCAGGTCCATTGAAGCCTCCTCTAAGGAGGGCTCTTGGGGCAGGCAAGTGCACATTGCCCTGCTGTCCAAAGCCCAGGTTGAGCAAAACGTCCTTGGTGCATGTCTGCAACTGGATGGGAGCAGCTGCCCGGTGAAGGAGGGCCTCCACCAGAGCTGGGCCCCCATGTCGAGGTCTGTCATTCAAAATCCAGAGTACTGTCCACAAGCGGCGTGTCCATCCAGTAAGGGAGCTAGCGCTCCCCTCCTGTCTCAGTCCCTGCTTTAAGAGTCCATTATACCACTCAAATAATACCAGCAGCCTGTGGGTGGTAGGGGACATGGTACTTCCACTCCACACCTAGGTCTTGAACCCATTGCTTCACCATAGAACTCATGAAATTGGTACCATTGTCACTTTCAAGGACCAATCAGGTAGTCCAGAGCCTGTATGACTGCCCTTTGGTCTGGGTTACGGGCAGGGTAAGCAGCAAGCAGACTGGTGGCAGTATCTACACATGTGACTGCATACTGGTACCCGTCCAGCTTTGGTAAGGCTCCAATGATGTCTATTTGCCACCAAGTCAGTGGAACACGACCCCTCTGGATCTGTCCAGTTGTCTCCACGGGTGCTCCTTGGAACATACTGCACATTGCTCACAAGCTGCAAGTACCTCTGCATAGGACACAGGCAAGTTCCACACTTTAACTGTAGCCCATATAGTTTTTTGTCCTGCATGGAGCAGACACTGGTGGAGCCAATGCGCCACATCACCTGCAGGCACAGTCTCCAACCATCGCACCCTCGCCAAAGTATCTGCCCCATCATTCCCAGGATGGGTTAGGGGGCATACCTGGTGACATGGTATACTGTCACCTGTTTCTGGTGTTCCGTTTCCCATAAGTCCTACCACATGGCCTGATCCTATAGCGGACGGTGTATTACCATCCACTGGTTAGTGTGCCAAGTAGCAATCCGAAGGGTCAGTCCATGATAGACAGCCCAGCTGTTGGTCCAAATCACTAGAGGTGAATGTGTTTTACGGGCAACTAGCCATACGGCTCTTAATTCTGCCCATTGGCTGCTTTGGCCTGTACTTGTGTTTATCCAAATAGTCTCAGTGACCAGATGGAAGGCTACGGCCATCCACTTGGCAGGTTGGCCCCTGCGAGAACCATCAGTATACCAGGCATCCTCGGAGATGGGCATTTGCCCCTCCTGGTAGGGACTAACTTCAGGTTCTGCCTTTTGAGCTCCAGCTGTACCTGCCTCTAAGGTCACATAGGTGACTGGACCCAAGACTTCCTGCAGTTCTGCTCTCAATGGGCTGGTGTTAAGAGCACGGCGTTATTGCAAGTTGCACCCCAGGGTAGAGGTTTGGGCTGTACCACTACATGGTTTGGTCACCCAATCTCTCACTCATCATGCGGTAGGGTATGTGGTCTTTACTGTAACTGGTATTGTGATCGTAATACTCTCAGTGGCTAGGAAGGCATTATACACAGCCGCCAACAGTTTCTCTGCTAATGAGTAATGGACTTCGGCGCCTTTCCACAATTAGAACCAAAATCCAATAGGTTGCTGTAGGCATTCTGTCCGTTGCCACAAGCCCCATCCAGACCCCTCAGGTTACATGGACATCAAGCTCACAGGGCCTGGCAGAATCAAACACATTCAAGGCCTGTGCCACCTTGACAGCTCTCTTAGCTGCTGCAAATGCACCTAGTGTCCGCTCAGTCCAATCCCAGCAAACTCCCTTCTGAATAAGGTGATATAAAGGACGTAGTAACTGAGCTAACTGGGGTATGAATGCTCACCAGTACCCCAACAGACCTAGGAATTCCTGTAATTGCTTTACCATAGTAGGCAAAGGGTATGCTTGCATCTTATTTATAACTGCATCAGGATTAACCTTTGTCTTACCCGACCAGAAAACTCCTAAGAACTTAACATGTAACCCACGTCCTTGTAATTTGCCCTCGTTGACTGCACAGCCACATGTTTTCATATGGGATAGCAGGGTAGGGACTACTTGATCCAATTCTGGAAGAGAGTCACTAGTTAGCATAATGTCATCGAAATGATGATATATGAACTGCCTCTGGCTGTTTCCATTTAGCCGGGTCAGCAGCCCCCAGCCCATATCACAAGGTGGGGCTATGCACATAGCCCTGTGGTAGTACTGTAAAGGTCCATTGTCTCCCTTCCCAAGTGAAGGCAAATTGGTCTTGACTCTGCAGCTATATCAATAGAGAAAAAGGCATTGGCCAAATTGCTACATGAGTTGGTATGTCCCCAACTCATAGCTTAACCGATCCATCCATCAGGTTAGCTACTGAGGGTACATCAGCATGCAAAGGGGAAACAACTTTATTAAGTTCCCTGTAATCCACTGTCATTCTCTAGGTGCCGTCTGGTTTGCACACAGGCCATGCTGGGCAGTTGTAAGGGCTGTGTGCCGGCTGGTTGATCCCCACTTTTTCTAGTTTGAGGACTGCCCCAGTGATTTCTTCATAGCTGCCTGGCAAGCGGTACTGCTTCCTGCTAGTCACACGCCAGGGAACAGATAATTGCAAGAGGGAATGTGCTGCATGTCCCCACAACACTGCCTTCATGACCTGGACTCGCAGGTGAAACTCCCCGGCTGTAGTTCCCAACAACAGTCCTTGTAAGACCTCTATCCCCAAGATATATTCAGGAATAAGGGATGCATTATATGGCTTAGGAGGCAGTCTTCCTATCTCCAATGGAATAATTATTGGCTTCACTCGAACAGTTTGGCTCCTATACCCGTCAATGGCCACTGGGGTCCCAGCAAACCATTCTGGGTTCCCATGGAGGAGGGAACATTCTGCACCTGTATCCATCAAGGCCAACACTCATTGTACATTAGAAGGGGACCAGTGGATAGCCAGTTCCACGTGTAGCCTCTGGTCCCTGCCCATCCCTGTTAGATGGGTTTCTTGGCCTTCCCCCTATTCAAACTGGAACAGTGAGTCTTGGGGGTCCTCCTCTCCTTCAGGGGTCTCCAGTTCCAGGCACTGTTGGTGTTCAGCCTGCACCTCACAATGCAACTCTCGGACCCAGTCGGCCTCCCTCTCCAGTGCTCGTTCTAGTCCACACTGTCACTGGTTCTCAGCCTGCAGTCTGACTTGCAGTCCTCAGATCTGCAGCTCTTTCTCCAGGGACCGTTCAAGCTTGTTTCGTTGTTGTCACTCAGTCCACAGCTCACCCTGGAGCTGTCAACCTCGGGCCACTTCTCAAACAGAGCTCTCGGTTTCCTCTCACAGGGCTGTAAAAAACACCCAGCCTATGGCCCCCAAAAGGGCAGCCGCAGGGAACCATATGCTGGAGAACAGCGACCACTCCTCTACCCCACCCTTCGAGGCTTTCAACAGCTCCATACCGATCTATCTACTCTGAATCCTGCCCACTACGCCAGATGTAATGCTGGTGGCTGAGGCCAGGCAGGTCCACATTGGATTCGGGCAGACAGTAGAGGAACCGTGGAGCTGGAAAGCATCGGGCCATACCTATTTATTGGGGGTGAGCAAAGACAGGCGAGCAAATAAACAACAAAAAAGAACGAGCTGAAAAACAAAGGAAAACCTGCTATTCACAGCAAGGGCAAGGGAGCAAGGAAAACCGCACTGCTTGGCAGCTTGAGAGTGATACGAGAGAATCGCCAACCAGGAGCAGCACTGTTCGTTCATTTGTGATTAATATTATTGTATAAGGAATTTATTCTCTACAGGGATTTTTACCATTAGATTTTAAAATACAGATTTTATATAGGCTATGTGCACGTGCCTCTGCCCCGTGCTCACTGACTAATCAAAGCAAAGAGCTGGCACCTGGTAAACCCTTGAGCAAGCCTAACACAGCTGCCCCACAATTTCCCCTCCCCCCAGTTCTCCAGTAAATACATTGTTCCACAATGTAGTAAATATACTACAGTAGAAAACAACTTGATGAATCAGAAAAGTACATTGTTTAAAAAGAATCTTTCTTTTGAAAGAATAATCATTTTTTTCAAGCAAAAACCTCATTTTTTTCTTTATTTTATATTTAAAATATTTATATTACCACTGGTAATTTTTAAAAAGCCTCTTTATTGTTAGTAAATCATATTCTTCCACTCATTATCCATGTGACCTCTTAAGTCAAATAGCCTTTGCTAGATTTCTTTTGCTAAATTTCTGTATACTTTTAAAAGGGAGAAGGGGGCAAATTTAAACACGCTAAGATTCCTTCTGGTTACAAATTGTCTACAGAAAGTACAGTGCATGTGACGAAGTGTTTGTTCAATTTCTTCAACAAGATTTTTCTCATTTTTATACTAGTCTTGTTTTATAGACAAAATATATACAGATGAGCATTTCAAGTGCATGCCCAGTAAAATTTGCTATGAAGCTATTATATACTATTGTATATATTTTATATAATTTTATATTGTAAATTTGAGATGGATTATATAGGAAAGCAATTCAATGTTGTCACTATTGAGCTGTAACACTCAATATTGACATTACTACTGTATTGATGTCATTAGGGACTAAAAAAAAATCTGTATTTTAAAATCTAATGGTAAAAATTTCTGTATAGAAGAAATTCCTTATACAATAATATTAATCACAAATGAATGAACAGTAAAAATAATTGAGCATTATGAAACATTATATGCTCATATAATTGCAGTAAAAGCTCAGTATTAAAAGGCATGTGAAATAGATTTTTAAACTCATAGTTTTTGTCTTCATAATTAACATCCATAATTTTTGAAATTTTTTTTTCCTGCTCTTCTCTCACTTAAAAAAATGCCTGCCTATTCTGAAGACCTAACGCAGATGTTCACTCTTCGGAAATGCTTTTTCTGATCATGTACTCAAAGTGATAAAGATTTTCTCCCTTTTCACTTTCTTGCATCATACATACAAACAACCCCAGAACTAAGGTGGAATACTGTAAACATTTTGATGTTTGAGGGATAAGATGTCTAATATAGTTAAGCCATCTTGAATTTCTTCAGCAGTAGGCTCCACAGGTGTGGATTGTCATTTCTGATTATCTGATTATAATGATCTTGTGATCTCAAGTGTGACTGCACCTGCGGTGCTTAGTTTCTTGACATCTTAAACTCCTCTTACGAATTATTTTAATTTATCTTTTAATTATAGTTTTTCATTTGTCTTCAAGCCTCCATTAAACACCCTTATATTTTTACCACATTCAGTCTTTTTCTTCCTGTTTTCCTATTTATTTCCTTCCTAGCAGCTATCACATTCTGTAGTTGTCTTGTTGGAACTCTTTTTTTTAATCGTTGATATCTTCCACTCAAATATAATGTCATTGCAGGTAGAGACCTTTTCTCTCTACTTTACTGTTTATCCCATTGTGATAGAGCTTCTGTAAATATTTGATCGGTGTTGAATGGATTAGTGAATCTGTGGTTCAGACATTGTAGATGTGATTTATTACAACCAAATTTGAATCTTGGCCCCTGGCATTATTGACTCTCCAGAATGCTGAGCCTCCTTCCTACTTTCACTGCGGTGCCTTCTCATGAAGTAGTGTTATACCCCTGTGTAGAGATGTTGTCGGTTCCTTGGTACATGTAAGTGGAAAATGTAAACTCCTTAGCATGCATAGGGAACTGTAATGCTTGTGGTCAAGGCCAGGCAGGTTCACATTGGATTTGGGCAGGCAGTAGAGGAACTGCGGGGCTGGAAAGCATCAGGCCATTCCTCATTTATTGGAGGCTCGCAGAGACAGGAGAGAAAATAAGCAAAGGAAACACGCTTTTCTCAGTGGAGGACAAGATCAGGAAAACCGCCTCTCACAGTGGTGGCTGAGGGAATTGGAACCATACCTCACAGGGCTGGGAGAGTGATTTGGGAGAACTGCCACAGAGGTAAAGCTTTCTGCCACGTGCTCATGCACTAATCGTGCAAAGTGCTTGCAGCTGGAAATCCACTGAGCAAGCCCACCACAGCTGTTTTCCCCACAGGAGCCATGTACAATTGGGCCACAATCTGACCTCTCTGGGCTCTTCTTCCATTGTTCCCCACCACCTATGCCTGATCTGCTGCCCCTCCTCCAGATCAGTCCCTGATCCCAGTGCCTCTGCAACTACCCAAGATGTCCTTTTCTTCTCCTCTCACTTAGAAAATGCCTACTTATTCTGCAGACCTAACTCAGATGTCTACTCTTCTGAAATGGTTTTTTTTTTCTGATTACAGTTAATTTTTTTATTTTTTGTGTTCATTCATATTTTTGTGTTCATTCTACTCTGGCTTCTATCACTTTTCACCATGTGTTATTGTAATCATTGTTTTACATCCGTCTCACTAGATTGTGAACTTAAGGGCAAGGACCATGTTTATATTACCAAACCTGTCATAGAGTTAAGGATCTAGGGCAAGATTTCCTGTGAACTTTTTAGATATGTTCCCCGCGTTGCTTCCTCAGTGTTGGGCAGCTGTGTTAGGCTTGCTCGTGGGGTTACCAGCTGCAAGCACTTTGCCTGATTGGTGTGTGAGCGCGTGGCTGTGCCACGTGTGTACATGTTATATAAGGCTATGGGTGCTTGCGCTTGAGAGAGATTGGGGGTTGGGGATTATGGATGGCGGTTTGCCTTCCCGCCACTTTGAGGGGCCATTTTGCTGTTATGTTTGACTGAGGGACGGTTTCCCCTGCCTGTGTATTTGTCCGCAGGTGTGAGACTATTAAATGGAATGGCCCAGCCTGACCAGGTGGTGGCGCAATGGATAGAGCGTCAGACTGGGATGTGGAGGACCCAGGTTCGAGACCTCGAGGTCGCCAGCTTGAGCGCAGGCTCATCTGGTTTGAGCAAGGCTCACCAGCTTGAGCCCAAGGTTGCTGGCTTGAGCAAGGGGTCACTTGGTCTGCTGTAGCTTCCTGGTCAAGGCACATATGAGAAATCAATCAATGAACAACTAAGGAGCCGCAACAAAGAATTGATGTTTCTCATCTCTCTCTCTCTTCCTATCTGTCTGTCCCTATCTGTCCCTGTCTCTGACTCTGTCTCTGCCACCAAAAAAAAAAAAAAAAAAAAAGGCAGAATGGCCCAACCCTTTCCAACTCCGCAGTTTTTCTACTATCTACCCAAATACAGTGTGAATCAGCACCAGCATTACATCTGGCATAGTGGGCAGGGTTTGAAGCAAATTGGTATGGAGCTGCCAACACGCCTGAGGGGTGGAATTGGCTGCTCCCAGTGGCTCTTACGGTGGGGTCCGTAGGCTGGGTGTTTTTTACAATCCTGAGAGAAGAAACCAAAAGCTCTGTGTGAGAAGCTGAACGAGGTCGAAAGCTCCAGGATGAGCTGCATACTGAGTGCCAACGATTTTGTGAACTGGAGTGAGCGCTGGAGAGGGAGGCCGACCAGGTCTGAGAGTTGCATTGTGAGGTGCAGGCTGAGAACCAATGGCACCTGGAACTGGGGTGGTCTCTGGACAAAAAGTTACGGTTCACGAGTTACAGTTTGCTCTGGAAGCTCAATGTCGGCTGCAATGGCTGTTGGAGAAACAACTGCGGGTTCAGGAGCTCGAAAGTCAGCTTCCAGCCCAGAGCCTGCAGCTGCAGGAGCTGAAGCGGGTGCAGAAGATGGAGCTGCATTCGTACTGGCCGAGTGGCTCTGAGTCGGCAGAAGCAGGCTCAGGCTGTAACTGTCATTTGCAGACTCGTAGTCCGGCCGGTGGTCGCTAAGAAGGTAAAGACCCAGCAGCCAAGAGTCACTCAGGGACAGCCCCCTTCCCAGGTGGTGGGGCACTCTGTGGTCTGGCCCTACACCCAGGCAGAGCTGATGGAGTTGGGGATGAAATTCAGGCAGAAACCCACTGAGTGCCTTGCAGCCTGCTTGGTGCAGCTGTGGGACATAGGGTTGGACAGCATCATGGTCTCTGGAACAGAGATGGACCATAAGGCTGTGAGGGCTGCTGCCTGTGCTCCCCTCACCCCTCTAGCGAGAATTGGGCCTGTGAAAGTTACCCAAACACAGATGCGGTAGATTTGATTGCAGCTGGGAAGATAGAAATTAAATGGTAAGCCTAGTAAAGTCTTGTTGGAGATTTGGCGGCAACTTAAACCAGGACAGAGATTCCAGCTGCCGAGACGAATGGCCCAGCAGCTACCAGTAAAACAGTGTGTGTGCGGCAGGATTATAAGATTATATGATGGAGACAGCTGAAAGAGAGGAGGACCCCCCAAGACCTGCTGTTCCCAGTTTGAATAGGGAGAAGGCAGAGTGACCCGTCTAATAGGGATGGGCAGGGACTAGCGACTACACATGGAACTGGCTATCCACTGGTCCCCTACTAATGTGTGGCAGGTGTTGGCATTAGAAGGTAATAGGTGTGTTTTCTTTTTTACAGCAGCAGCAGCTAAGAGAACTGTTCAGGCAACATAGGCCTTGAATGCGTTTGACCCCACTAGGCCCTGTGAGCTTGTTGAAGGGTTTGGATGGGGCTGTGGCAATGGACAGCACACTATGGAAAGGCGCTGAGATCCATTACTAAAGAGCTGTATGGCTAGCTGCCTGTAATGGACCTTTACCTTAGTGATTTGCATAGATAGCTGGGCTGTCTATCATGGACTGCCTCTTGGACTGCAACCAGAGGGGGGCATTGGCTTCTTTGATGGATGGACACATCGCTCATGAACAGTACTATGAGAGACCCTGATGAGGGGCGTAGCACCCTTGGAGGCCCTCCTACACCAGGAAGCTGCTCTCACTCAGGTGCAGAGACACACCAAGGACATTTTTGGTTTCAGTGGACATGGCCCTGGACTGTACAGCCCCCCATCTAAGCTGGGTGGCCTTGTTGGCACCGTGGGGTGGGGAGCTGGAGGTGGGTCTCCAGTTAACTCCCTGGGCCGAGTGCTCAGGGAGACATTGTGAAGTGTGCCTTTGTAATTATTGTGTAACTTTTATTGTTGCTGTAGTCTCTGTTTGATGTCATGTAGATTGTGAAGCGAGCAACCCTAAATGGGTGGAATGTGGGGCAGCTGTGTTAGGCTGGCTCGCGGGGTTACCAGCTGCAAGCACTTTGCCTGTGAGTGTGTGGCTGCGCCACGTGTTGTGTGGCCTACGTAAGGCTGCAGGTGCTTGCGCTTGAGAGAGATTGGGGGTTGCGGATTGCCTGCCCATCCCTGTGAGGGGTCATTTTGCTGTTTTGTTTGCCTGAGGGCAGAGGTGGATTAAGGTCAGCTGAGGCCCCAGGAGCAGAAGAAAATATTGGACTCCTTATGAAAAAGAGAGACAGAGAAAATAAAAATACATGTTAACCATATTTTTAAATAAATAAAAAATATTATGTACTATTATATTAATGTTAAAATTGCACATATGAAACCAAACTTGGTGTCATTAGAAAAAAAGTATAAAGTTGGGGTGTTGCAGGGCCCTTCAGAAGTTGGGGCCCAGGGCAGGCGCCCGATGTGCCTGCGTTAAATCCGCCTCTGCCTGAGGAGCAGTTTCCCCTGCCTGTGTGCTTGTGTCCGCCATTGTGAGACTTGATTAAAGGAACGGCCCAACCCTTCCGGCTCCGCAGTTTTCCTACCGTCTGCCTGAATCCAGTGTGAACCTGCCTGAGTCCAGTGTGAACCTGCCTGAGTCCAGTGTGAATCTGCCTGAATCCAGTGTGAACCTGCCTGGCCTCAGCCACCAGCATTACACTCAGCTTAGGACAATTTTAGGGCCATTCACCATTGAGATGGTTTTTGTTTTTTTGTTTTTTTAACCTAATAAATACATTTTGGTTCTAGAGTTGTATTTTCCAAGTTCTTTAGCATATTAACATTGAAGAACAAATAGAGCAGAATAAAATCAGCCTGAAGTCCCCGACAGCCATCCATCCCCTCACGTTTATTCTGCTGTCCCAAGTGGGAACCTGAGGAGTAGGGGGTTGAGGTTGAATGCTATTCAGTTTTTATAATTTCTGAAAGATTTCCACTCTTTAAGGAAATTTACATACTTCTGGGAATGGGGGAGGGTAATCTAAAACCCTCTGAAGCTGCTCTGAGCTCAGATAATTTATGTCATTTTCACTTAAACAGCTATAAACCCTGAGTATGTCTTATTCATTGCTTCTGTGAGCACTTGAATCCTCATGATATTCCTGTTAATTAGGTAGGATTACCCTTTACCTCCCACTGTTTTATAGACAGGAAACTGAAGTATAGTTTAACCCTGTAGTAAATTAGCTACCCATGTAGTAAATTATCTACCATGGTAGATAAAAAGAATTGGGATTAGCAGTACTTCTTAATGTTTTAGAAATAGTGAACAACAACAAAAATGGATCTTGAGATAAAAAGTCAGGATGTGAAGGAGGTGTCTTTAAACCTCAGTATGGAAGAAACAGTGAAGGAACTGGGGGCTCTGAAGAATTGTGAGAATGTAACAGACGTATTTAGCTATCGCATATGCTGAAGAAAACCAAATATTTCCCACTGCCATCTCTTATCAGCCAATTACAAATTTACCTGTATCATAGTACCACTGCCAGTGAACATTGACTCATACTAAGACATCTGCTTGTGACACGACTTCACAAGTCTTTTGCTTGAAAACACAAAGATAAAGCCACAAGACATTTACGTGTTGAAGTGCACTTCAGTAGGCCTCTCGCATTTTCTGCATATCCCTCTTCTCGTGCTTGCTTCCCACCCCTATAATAATAAAACTGGAGCATTGAAGTGAACTGGAAGTCACTTCCTAGAGCTAAAATGGATATATTTCTCCAAATGGCGTTCCTATCCTTTTCTTTTAAAAGAAAGAATCTACTACTAGATGTCTTTTTGTAAGGTTGCCATTTTGTTCATTTCATTTAGATTATCTATCATTTGTAATTTTCCAGAGTCTTTGTCAATGTTTCTTTTTTTTCTCTTATTATTTTGGGAATGTTAGTAAATGTGCAGAGCACTCATCAGTGATAATTAAATTACCTTCTCTGCCCTAGGCATCTTTGCTTTCATCGCCACTCTTCCTGTTAAAATGTTTCAGAAGACTGTTTTACCTGAAAGAGCATGTCAGAACTCTTCCACCTTTCAGATCCTGTAACTTTTTAAATTTAATTAACTTTAAATAATTTTATTTTTTAGTAATATTTGGCGTACAATATTATATTAGTTTCAGGTGTATATAACTTATGAAGTGATCACCCCAATAAATCCAATACCCATCTGACACCATATATAGTTATTGCAATATTATTGATTATATTCCCTTTACTGTACTTTACATCCTCATGACTATTTTATTACTACCAATTTGTACTATTAATCCCTTTACCTTTTCACCCAGTTCCCTAACCCCTTTCCCTTCTGGCAACTGTCAAACACAGGGTTCTCTGTATGAGTCTGTTTCTGGTCTACTTCTTTGTTTTGTTTTGTTTTGTTTTTTAGATTCCTGTGGGGCAGCTGTGTTAGGCTTGCTCTCTGGTGTACCAGCTGCAAGCACTTTTCTTGATTAGTGCATAGGCACCTGGCAGAGGCACATGTGCATAGCCTATATGAGGCTCTAGGTGCTTGCGCTCTAGAGAGATGGGGGATAGTGGATGCACATGGATTACCTGCCCGCCACTGTGAAGAGCCATTTTGCTGTTTGTTTGCCTGAGAGGCGATTTCCCTTGCCTGTGTGCTTGTCCACTGTTGTGAGACTTGATTAAACGGAATGACCCAACACTTTCTGGCTCCTCAGTTTTTCTACCTTCTTCCAGAATCCAATGTGAACCTGCCGCCACCATCACAATTCCGAATACAGGAGTGGGCAAAAGTAGGTTTAAAGCTGTGACTATATAAAACACCAAGTTTATTCTTGTGTTATTATTGTATTATTTATTTGTATTACAACTGTAAACCTACTTTCGCCCACTTTTGTATAAGTAAAATAATATTTTTTTTCTCTGATTTACTTCATTCAGCACAGGATGGACCTAAGTCCATTCATGTTATTGCTGATTCATGCTGTTTAGAAACTTCCTTTATTTAATATTGTGTCTTGGAGATTATTTCTTACATCTTCATAATATTCTATTGTTTGAACATACTGTAATTGATTTAATCACCCATCTATCAACAACTTTTAAGTCATTTCCAATCTTTTGCTATTACAAACAGTACTGCCATCGATAGTTTCTAATTTATTCACCATGGATGTGATCATATATGTAGGACAAATTCCTGAATGTAGAATTGCTGTGTCAAAGAAAATGTGCATTTATAATTTTCATAAACTACTATGAGATTCACCTCCATATGAGCTTACTATGAGCCAGGCTGCATTCTATATTTTCCCTCTATTGTTTTATGTGTAATACTAAGAAAGTCCAAAAGGTAGCTATTGTCTGCATTTTACAGATGAAAAAATCAAACTGAGATCTAGAGCAGTTTAATCATTTGTTCAAAGTCACAAAGCTAAGAAGTATTTGAGCTACAATTTGCACTACTGTTCAGAAAAATAACAAAACATGAATTTTTCAATCCCACCCATTGAAATGATCTTCAGTACTATAAAGAGCAGATAGTTTGTCTTAGTGGCAGAGAGTTAGGGATTTTATCCCAGCACAAATAAAGGTGGAAATGTGTAAAGGCATAACAGTAAGACCATCCTGACTACATTTAATGAAGGATATGTTGAAGAATAGTAAAAATTAAGGTTGGATGGAAAAGAAAGTCATATGTTTCTCATGCTATTCCACCAGAGTACCGCTAAGACAAAGAAGGAACTCGTATTTGTGCTCTAAGAAGACGTATTAAATCATAACTGTTTTTCAATAAACCAGTACAGTAAGTTGCAGGTTACAAAATCAATATTCAAAAAATACCACTGCTTTTCTATACACCAGCAATGAAACAAAAAATGAACTAAACAACGAAACTGAAAATGAACTAAAAATTTTTTTTCTACACTTGCAACAAAAAATTAATAGAATACCTAGGAATAAACTTAACAAAGAATGTGAAGGACCTACTATATTCTTCGCTCCATAAGATGCACCTGACCATAAGACACATCTAGGGTTTTAAGGAGGAAAATAAAAAAAAATATTCTGAACCAAATGGTATGTTAAAATATTTAATAAAATACTGTATATTTCGCTCCGTAAGACACATGGGCATTTTCCCTTCGACTTTTGGGGGGGGGGGGAGGAAGTGCATCTTATGGAATAAAAAATAAGGTATATACTGAAAACCACAGAACATTATTGAAAGAAATAGAAAAAAAAGACAATAAAATAAATGGAAAAATATTCCATGTTCATGGATTGTAAGAAACAACAACAAAAAATTGGGCAGGCCCTGGCCGGTTGGCTCAGCAATAGAGTGTTGGCCTGGCGTGTGGAAGTCCTGGGTTTGATTCCCAGCCAAGGCACACAGAAAAGCGTCCATCTGCTTCTCCACCCTTCCTCCTCTCCTTTCTCTCTATCTCCCTCTTCACCTCACTCAGCCAAGACTGCACTGGAGCAAAGTTGACCCAGGCTCTGAGGATGGCTCCGTGGCCTCTGTCTCAGGCGCTAGAATGGCTCAGGTTGCAGTGGAGCATCACCCCCTACTGGGCATGCCAGGTAGATCCCGGTCGGGCGCATGCAGGAAGGAGTCTGCCTGCCTGCCTCCTCCTGCTTCTCACTTAAGGAAAATAAAAAAATTTTTTAAAAAATGGGCAGCCAACTAAATATGAGATAATATTTGCAAACAACAACATCGTTAAGGGGTTAAATTCCAAAATATATATGAACTAACTGAGCTCAGCAACAAACAAGCAAACAATTCAATTAAAAAATGGGGAAGCCCTGGCCGGTTGGCTCAGCGGTAGAGCGTCGGCCTAGCGTGCGGAGGACCCGGGTTCGATTCCCGGCCAGGGCACACAGGAGAAGTGCCCATTTGCTTCTCCACCCCTCCGCTGCGCTTTCCTCTCTGTCTCTCTCTTCCCCTTCCGCAGCCAAGGCTCCATTGGAGCAAACATGGCCCGGGCGCTGGGGATGGCTCTGTGGCCGCTGCCTCAGGCGCTAGAGTGGCTCTGGTCGCAACATGGCGACGCCCAGGATGGGCAGAGCATCGCCCCCTGGTGGGCAGAGCGTCGCCCCATGGTGGGCGTGCCGGGTGGATCCCGGTCGGGCGCATGCGGGAGTCTGTCTGACTGTCTCTCCCTGTTTCCAGCTTCAGAAAAATGAAAAAAATAAATAAATAAAAAATAAAAAATAAAAAAAAAAATAAAAAAAAAATGGGGAGAGGAGCCCTGGCCGGTTGGCTCAGTGGTAGAGCGTCGGCCTGGTGTGCTGAAGTCCCAGGTTCAATTCCCAGCCAGGGCACACAGGAGAAGCACCCATCTGCTTCTCCACCCCTCCCCCTCTCCTTCCTCTCTGTCTCTCTCTTCCCCTCCCGCAGCCAAGGCTCCATTGGAGCAAAGTTGGCCCGGGCACTGAAGATGGCTCTATGGACTCTGCCTAAGGCACTAAATGACTCTGGTTGCAACAGAGCAACGCCCCAGATGGGCAGAGCATCGCCCCCTGGTGGGCATGCCGGGTGGATCCTGGTCGGACGCTTGCGTGAGTCTGTCTGACTGCCTCCCCGTTTCCAACTTTGGAAAAATACAGAAAAAAAAATAATAGGGAGAGGAGCCTGACCAGGCGGTGGTGCAGTGGATAGAGCGTTGGACTGGGATGTGGAGGACCCAGGTTCGAGACCCCGAGGTCGCCAGCTTGAGCGTGGGCTCATCTGGCTTGAGCAAAAAGCTCACCAGCTTGGACCCAAGGTCTTTGGCTTGAGCAAGGGGTTACTCGGTCTGCTGAAGGCCCGCAGTCAAGGCACATATGAGAAAGCAATCAATGAACAACTAAGGTGTTTCAACAAAAAAATTGATGATTGATGCTTCTCATCTCTCTTCGTTCCTATCTGTCTGTCCCTATCTATCCCTTTCTCTGACTCTCTCTCTGTCCCTGTAAAAAAAAACAAACAGTGGAGAGTGGACCTGAACAGACACTTCTCCCAAGAGGACATACAAATGGCCAACAGATATATGAAAAGATGCTCATCTTCACTAGCTCTTCAAGAAATGTGAATCAAACCTACAATGAGGGATTCCAAGATGGCAAGGAGCAGGCAGACATTCCAACTGCCACTTCCCAGGACCAAATTAGATTACAACTTTTTTGTGTGTGTGACAGAGACAGAGAGAGGGACAGATAGGGACAGACAGACAGGAAGGGAGAGAGACAAGAAGCATCAATTCTTTGTTGGGGCACCTTAGTTGTTCATTGATTGCTTTCTCATATGTGCCTTGACCAGGAGGCTACAGCAGACTGAGTGACCCCTTGCTCAAGTCAGCAACTTTGGGCTCAAGCTGTTGAGCCTTGCTCAAACCAGATGAGCCTGTGCTCAAGCCGGTGACCTCAGGTTTCAAAGCTTGGTCCTCTGTGTCCCAGTTTGATGCTCTATCCACTGTGCCACACCTGGTCAGCCTTGGACTACAACTTAATTCAAGAACAATCATCTTGAAAAACCAACTTTGTACTAAACGAAGAGAAGTCTATAACCAAGGATCACAGAAGAAACCACAAGACTGGTAGGAAGGGCTGAGATGAGGACAGTGCTGCCCCGCTCCCAGGAGCGAGCAATGCCCGAAGGTCCAAAGACACTCTAACTGTGGGGAAGTTCTCCCTGGAAGAGGAGGGACCTAAGCCACAGGCCCAGTGTTCCACCCTAGAGGCCCCAAAGTCTAGAAAAGGTACCCACACAGCATTTGGCAGTGAAAAGAGTCAAGGTTTCTGTCTACTAGAAAGAGACAGGAACTCTCAGAGATGCAGGCTCAATCTTAAAGAGCCAGTGCAGAAAATCTCATTCACAGCCACTTATCTGGGACTCTGGCACAGGGAGAGCTGAAAAGACTAGAGTTGTATGAGGAGAGTTGGTGGCCCAGAGACAGACACCATGGGGGATGATCACCTGGACCCCTGTGTTGAGTTATTCTCCAATACCGCAGTCACCATCTCTCTTGGGTGGAGCAGTCCCCTCTGAGCAGCATTAGCCTGAGCGAAGCAACTGCCCCTCAGTCAGGGGTCTCTCCTGCCCCACCCATAAAGACCAGGATGTTCTAGAAGCCAGGAAGCAGGGACCACATCAGTGACTCAGTTTTTTGGCATGGAGGCTGGAGCTTTCCCCCACATTCTCTTGAGTCTATGACTGGTGCTTCTGCCCCACGGGAGACTAAGTAGAAACTCTGGACTGCAGGCAGACCACAACCACTGTACTCCTGGGGCCACATCCTGAGGTCTGTGATAAAAGTCTGGACATACTAACACCAGGGGCTGAGCCACACCCACCACCGTTTCTAATCCCTAAACTGCCCCAGGCTCTAGGTCAGGGGTCCCCAAACTACGGCCCGCGGGCCACATGCGGCCCCCTGAGGCCATTTATCCGGCCCCCGCCGCACTTCCAGGAGCACTTCTTTCATTGGTGGTCAGTGAGAGGAGCATAGTTCCCATTGAAATACTGGTCAGTTTGTTGATTTAAATTTACTTGTTCTTTATTTTAAATATTGTATTTGTTCCCATTTTGTTTTTTTACTTTAAAATAAGATATGTGCAGTGTGCATAGGGATTTGTTCATAGTTTCTTTTTATAGTCCGGCCCTCCAATGGTCTGAGGGACAGTGAACTGGCCCCCTGTGTAAAAAGTTTGGGGACCCCTGCTCTAGACTCTACCAGAGTTTTTTTCAGTGGCCAAACCCGACAAGCAGCCAGCAGACAGAGACTGTAAGAGGCAGGGACTCAGAACCTTGGCCTTTTAAGCGGACCTTCCCCCAGGCCTAGTGTGGGTAAAAGCCAGCCTAGGTGTGCAGCTTGGTATTTCCATGTGTACTTGGGCCCAGTACAACCAGCCACAAAGTCTGGATTGCTTATAGCTCCAAGAAGGTTGGTGAGAGCCGCTCCCAGGCAGTGTCTCCCACTGGTCTGCACTGGGTTCCTGCCAGGGAGGCCCAGGGCTGGCACATCCAGTGGCCAGCTGCGGAGAGCATCAGTTTGGGACCTAACAACCCTTGCTAGAGTGCTATCCTAAGGAAGGGCTCCTCACCTGACCCAGCGGAAGTGACTTTCGCTTTCTGTGATCAGCACTGGAACAGTGGCTCATGTGCATTTGATAAGGTGGAATTTCACAGTCAGCTGGCCTGGGTGTGGGATATCCTGCCCCTTTGGGATAGATTCCACAGGGGGAGGGAGAGAGGCTTGGACCATGGACATTTAATGTGTGGGTCCCTGTGAGCCTACTGTTGGGTCTGGTCAAGGGATTTAGCCACTTTCTCTGGGGGCACATTCAGCCCCAGGAGAGGACTCTCTCAGTCTTCCTCCCTGAGACCCGGGTCTCACCAGCTGTTAGAACTTATGCAGAGGGAACCATCAGCCCCATTGGATCTAAACGTGCTGCTCACCTTGCTGGGGAGAAATAAAATTTGAATATCCAGCAGTGGCTGAGGGATCACGCTCTGGAGTAGGGGCCACTTCCCCCATACTGGGCTTCTGACCAAGAACCCCTCAAGTAGGTGGTCTCACTAACATTGTATTCCCAACCTCAGCTGCCCTAACCCACCAAGCTTGCAACCTGCAGACGGGTTGGTTGGGAGAGGCAGTCTGAGCCCACACTACAATCTTTCTAGAGAGAAGACACTATGGGAAGACCAGGCAGCTGTAAGAGGAGGAGGAGCAGCTGAAAAGTGGAGACAAATCTTACAGAGTTTGGGCTTTTATGGATCTGTTTTCATCTCTAAGCAGGAGGAAGCTGATCCTTATACAAAGGTTAGCCACTCCCACACTACCTAGGAATAGAAAACGCAGACACAAACAGCAAACAGAACATAACTTCAGAAAGGTAGCCTACAGAAGATTACAAAGAATGGTTGACACCAAGAAGACCTAGAACCAACACAACCAGTAGTGAATGGCAGACAGCACCAACCCTATACTCAACTAACTACACAAGCAGCATACCCAAAGGAGCAGTCTGGTAGGCACCAAACACTGTGGAGAATAAATACACCCAACAGAACAGACACTGCAGTGTTTAAAACACATAAACAAGGTTGACCCTTAGAGCCAGCCAGTCTGAGAGATAAACACACCCATGAAAGGACCAATGGCATTCAATACTCATATATGACAGGAGGGAAAATGCTACCCTCAAGAAGCACTCCTAGAGTAAGGAACTCAGGTGGCCTGAAGGTCAGTACAACTGAGCCCGTCTTCCTCATAAAGACTCCACAACAAATTTTGAAGTCAGGTCGTGCTACCTAATACACAGGCAAAATGGGCAGACAAAGAAATATGACCCAAATGAATCAACAAGAGAAATCCCCCAAAAAAGAACTGAATGAGATGGAAGTAACCAAACTACCAGATGCAGAGTTTAAAATAATGATTTTTAGGATGCTCAAGGATCTTAGAACCACAATGGATGGTCGTAATGAGTACCTAAATAAAGAGATAGCAAGCATCAAAAGAGACATTGAAATAATAAAAAGAACCAATCAGAAATGACAAATACAGTATCAAATGAAGACTGCACTAGAAGGAATCCACAACAGGCTAGATGAAGCAGAGGACCAAATGAAATCAGTGATTTAAAGAACAAGATAAAAGCACAGAAGCAGAGCAGCAAAACAAAAAGAAGCTTAAAAAGACTGAGGAAACTCCAAGAGATCTCTGACAACATGAAGAGAAACAATGTCCTCATCATCGGGGTTCCTGAAGGAGAAGAGAATGAACAAGGGATAGAGAACCTGTTTGAAGAAATCATAGCTGAAAATTGCCCTAAATTGATGAAGAAAAAAGTTACACAAGAAGCACAGGGTCCCATTAATGAGGAACCCAAGGAGGCCTACACCAAGACACATCATAATTAAAATGCCAAAGTTAAGAGACAAAGAAGAATATTAAAACCTTCAAGAGAAAAGCTGTTAATTAACTACAGAGGAGCCCCCATGAGGATGATATCTGACTTCTCAATAGAAACACTTCAGGCCAGAAGGGATTGGCAAGAAATATTTAAAGTGATGCAAAAGAAGAACCTACAGCCAAGTCTACTTTATTCAGCAAGGCTATCATTTAAAATAGAATGAGAAATAAAAAGCTTCCCAGACAAAAAAAGACTCAAGGAATTCATTACAACCAAACCAGTACTGCAAGAAATGTTAAGGGGTCTGCTGTAAAAAGAGCAAAGGAAAAATAAATTGAGATAAAGAGGATTGTAGATTTAAAGAATAAAATGCAATAAACAAATACATATAAATAGTGACCCTGAATGTAAATGGATTAGATGCTTCAATTAAAAGAGTAGCTGCATGGATAAGACATCAGGACCCGTACATATGCTATCTACAAGAGACCTACCTCAGAACAAAAGATGCACATAGACTGAAAGTGAAGGGATGGACAAAAGTATTTCATGCAAATGGAAATGAAAATAATACTGGGGTAGCAATATTTATATCTGACAAAATTGCCTTTAAACAAAGTCTATATAGTAAGGGATAAAGAAGATCACTACATAATACTAAAGGGAGCAATCCAACAGGAGGATATAACCATTGTAAATATTTAGTCGCCTAATATAGGAGCATCTAAATATATAAAGCAGACTTTGATGGACATAAGGGTGAGATTGACAGCAATACTCTAATAGTAGAGGATTTTAATACTCCACTAACATCAATGGATAGATCCTCCAGACAAAGTTAACAAAGAACTGGCGGCCTTAAATGACGCACTAGGTCAACTAGATTTAATAGGAATCTTCAGAACCTTTCACCCCATAGCAGCAGAATATACATTTTTTCAAGTGCTTATGGTACATTCTTGAGGATAGACCACATGTTAGGACACAAAAGAAGTCTCAGTAAATTTAAGAAGATTGAAATTATATCAAGCATCTTCTCTGATCACAATGGCATGAAACTAGAAATGCACTACAATAAAAAAACTGAAAAACATTCAAACACTTGGGAGCTAAATAGCACGTTATTAAAGAACGAATAGGTTAACAATGAGATCAAGGAAGAAATAAAAAAAGTTCCTTGAAACAAATGAAAATGAACATACAACTCAAAATCCATGGGACACAGCAAAAGCAGTCCTGAGAGGGATATTCATAGCATTTCAGGCATACTTTAAAAGCAAGAAAAACCTTAATAAACAACATAACCCTGCACTTGAAAAAACTAGAAAAAGAACAACAAATAAAGCCCAGAGGAAGTACAAGGAAGGAAATAATAAAGATCCGAGCAGAAATAAATGACATAAAAGCTAAAAATCAATAGAAAAGATCAATGAAACAAGAGCTGATTCTTTGGGAAGGTAAACAAGATTGACTAATCTTTTAACCAGATACATGAAGAAAAAAATTAAGACGATCCAAATAAATAAAATTAGAAATGAGAGAGAAGTAACATCTAACACTGCAGAAATACAACGAATTGTAAGAAAATACTATAAAGATCTATGTGCCATAAAATTGGACAACTTAGGCAAAATGGTTAAATTCCTAGAAACATATCATGTTCCAAAAGTCAATCTGGAAGAATCAGAAAACCTAAACAGACCAATTACAACTAATGAAGTTGAAACGTAATAAAAAAAACTTCCAACAAACAAAAGTCCTGGACCAGATGGCTTCACAGACTAATTTTACCAAACATTTAAAGAAGAACTAACACCCATTTTTCTCAAACTATTTCAAAAAGTTAAGAGGTTGGAAGACTTCCTAGCTCCTTTTATGAGGCAAGCATTATCCTTATTCCAAAGCCAGGTAAAGACACTAGAAAGAAAGAAAACTATAGGCCAATATCCTTAATGAACATTGATGCTAAAATTCCAACAAAATATTAACAAAGTGGATCCAGCAGTACATCAAAAAGATCATACACCATGATCAAGTAGGATTTATTCTGGGGAGGAAAGGCTGGTACAGTATTTGCAAATCAATCAATGTGATTCATCACATAAACAAAAGGAAGGACAAAAATAACATGATTATATTAATATATGCAGACAAAGTATTTGATAAAATCCATCACCCATTTATGTTCAAAACTCTCAGCAAAGTGGGAATACAAGGACCATATCTCACCATACTAAAGGCTATCTATGAAAAACCAACGGCTAACATCATAATCAACTGGCAAAAAATAAAAGCAATCCCCTTAAGATCAGGAAGAAGGCAGGGGTGTCCCCTTTCACCACTCTTATTTAATATAGTTCTGGAAGTTCTAGCCACAACAATCAGACAAGAAGAAGAAATAAAAGGCATCCAAATTGGAAAAGAAGAAGTAAAACTATCATTGTTTGCTGATGACATGATACTGTACATAGAAAACCCTAAAGTCTCAGTCAAAAAACTACTATACCTGATAAATGAATTCAGCAAGGTGGCAAAATATAAAGTTAAAATTCAGAAATCAGTGGCATTTTTATACATCAACAATAAACTGTCAGAAAGAGAAATTAAGGAAACAATCCCCTTCACTATTGCAACAAAAAAATTAAAGTACCTAGGAGTAAATTTAACCAAGGAGATAAAAGACTTGTACCCGGAAAATTATAAGACATTGAAAAAAAAATCAAGGAAGATACAAACAAGTAGAAACATATACCATGTTCATGGATAATTAGAATAAACATTATTAAAATGTCTATACTCTCCAAAGCAATCTACAAATTCAGTGCAATTTCTTTTAAAATACCCATGGCATACTTTAAAGATATAGAACAAATATTTCAAAAATGTATATGGAACCAAAAAAGAACATGGATAGCCTCAGCAATCTTGAAAATAAAGAATAAGGTGGGCCCTGGCCGGTTGGCTCAGCGGTAGAGTGTCGGCCTAGCGTGCGGAGGACCCGGGTTCGATTCCCGGCCAGGGCACACAGGAGAAGCGCCCATTTGCTTCTCCACCCTTCCGCCGCGCTTTCCTCTCTGTCTCTCTCTTCCCCTCCCGCAGCCGAGGCTCCATTGGAGCAAAGATGGCCCGGGCGCTGGGGATGGCTCTGTGGCCTCTGCCTCAGGCGCTAGAGTGGCTCTGGTCGCAACATGGCGACGCCCAGGATGGGCAGAGCATCGCCCCCTGGTGGGCAGAGCGTTGCCCCATGGTGGGCGTGCCGGGTGGATCCCGGTCGGGCTCATGCGGGAGTCTGTCTGACTGTCTCTCCCTGTTTCAGAAAAATGGAAAAAAATAAATAAATAAGGTGGGAGGTATCACACTTCCTCATATCAAGTTATACTACAAGGCTATTGTAATCAAAACAGCTTGGTACTGGCATAAGAACAGACATACAGATCAATGGAACAGAATAGAGAACCCAAAAATAAACCCACACCTTTATGATCAGTTGATATTTGACAAAGGAGATAAGAGCATACAGTGGAATAAAGACAATCTCTTAAATAAATGTTGAGAGAATTGGACAGGTACATGCAAAAAAATGAAACTAGACTGCCAACATACACCATTCACAAAAATAAACTCAAAATGGATAAAAGACTTAAATGCAAGTCGCAAAACCATAAACATCTTGGAAGAAAACTAGGCAGCAAACTCGCTGATATCTCTCGTACCAATATTTTTGCTGACATATCTCCATGGGCAAGTGAAATAAGGGATCAAAGAAAGAAATGGGACTACATCAAACTTAAACACTTGCACAGCAAAAGATACCATTAACAAAAAATGAAGACAGTCTACACAATGGGAGAACATATTCGCCAACACGTCTGATAAAGTCTTCATAACCAAAGTTTATAAAGAACTTGTAAAACTCAATACCAGGAAGGTAAACAACCCAATCAAAAATTGGCAAAGGAGCTGAATAGACAGTTCTCCGAAGAGGACATACAGATGGTCAACAGGCATATGAAAAAATGTTCAACATCACTAATCATCAGAGAAATGCAAATTATGACCACAATGAGATACCACCTCAAACCTGTTAGAATGACATTCATTAACAAATCAACACACAATAAGTGATGCTGAGCATGTGGAGAAAAGGGAACCCTCCTGCACTGCTGGTGGGAATGCAGACTTGTGCAGCCACTGTGGAAAAAGTATGGCGTTTTCTCAAAAAATTAAAAATAGAACTACATTTTGACCCAGCTATCCCATTTTTAGGAATATAACCTAAGAATACCAAAACACTGATTCAAAGGAAGATAATGCACCCCCATGTTTATTGCAGCATTTTTTACAATAGCCAAGCTCTGGAAACAGCCCAAGTGTCTGTCAGTGGACGAGTGGATTAAAATCTGTGTTACATACACAATGGAGTACTCCTTGGGTTGCGAAAGGGAAGGAAATCTTACCTTTTGCAATGGCATGGTTGGACCTGGAGATTATTATGCTAAGCCAAATAAGCCAGTCAGAGAAAGACAAATATCATATGATCTCACTTATATATGGAATTGAATGAATAAACAAAGTGAACTGAGGAACGGAATAGAGGCAGAGGCAGGGTCACAGGGACCAGAGGGACAGCTGTCAGAGGGAAGGGGGATGAAGGGATGGGATCAGAGAAGGTGAAGGGATTAGTGAAATTATATACACATAACACAGAGATACAGATAACAGGACAGCAAATCCTAGAGCAGTGGTTCTCAAACTTTATGAAGTCAGGAGCATTTGAAATTCTACAAATAATTGTAGGCGCACTGTATACAAATTTCTGAGAAATATGTTAAAATAAGTCAAATTTTAAAGAAAAACTATAAAATTCAAGCGTGTTTTATGGTAATTAAAATAAACACAACAAAATTAAATTTATTCTGACATTAAAAAACATTCTTGCCTGATCAGGCAGTGGCACAGTGGATAGAGTGTCGGACTGGGATGCAGAGAACCCAGGTTCGAGACCCCAAGGTTGCCAGCTTGAGCGCAGGCTCATCTGGTTTGAGCAAAACTCACCAGCTTGGACCCTAGGTGCTGGCTTGAGCAAGGGGTTACTCAGTCTGCTGAAGGCCCACGGTCAAGGCACAAATGAGAAAGCAATCGATGAACAAGTAAGGTGTCGCAACGCAAAGCTGATGATTGATGCTTCTCATCTCTCTCCGTTCCTGTCTGTCCCTATCTGTCCCTCTCTCTGACTCTGTCTCTATAAAAAAAAAACCCAAAAACCCACACATTTTTGTGTACATTTTTTGAGTTATGCTTTTTAGAATTCGTAAAAAAGAGGGGCTAAAAAATAAAAAAACAACAAAAAGTTATCTTTTTATATACATAGATACATTCTTAGTAAGATTTAGTAAATTCGGCAGGTCCTGGAATAAATGTGTTAAGTTTTTTCATTCATACATATCATCTTAATTCTACCCCAAACAATGGATAGAAGAAACTTGCCTCCAGTCTTTCTGGGGAACATGGGTGGTAATGTAAACAACCCAGCACCACAGCTTAACAGCCTTTTACAACTTAACAGGCAAGTGAGGTGGGGGGTTGGGCAGACTGTCAGCTTACAGCCAATTCACCACACCTCTGTCCCCCAAAAATCTAAACTCCAAAAACCCTCTTGGTTTTTTGGTCCTCAACAGGCACATATTTCTCTGGAATACCATAGGGAGCACGTGGAAATCTTCTAGGGCGCACCAGTGCACCCTGGCACACACTTTGAGAACCACTGTCCTAGAGGGAAAAGGGGGAGGGAGTTAGGGGAGAGTGGCAAATGGGATATGATGAGAGACAAGTTGTTAGGGGGTGAGGGTGTTTTATTGAATGGGACACTTGGATGCAAGTTAACACAGTAAATTAAAAGTAATAAATCTACAGTGAGAAAGCACCTCACACCTGTTAGAATGGCTGTTAACAAGACAGATAGTAACAAGTGTTGGAGAGGCTGCAGAGAAAAAGGAACCTTCATTCACTGCTGGTGGGAATGTAAATTAGTACAGTCATTATGGAGGAAAGTATAAAAAAATTCCTCAAAAAATTAAGAACTTGAATTATCATATGACCCAACAATCCCTCTACTGAGTATTACCCCTATACCTCAAAAACATTGATACGTAAATACACATGTGCCCCCATGTTCATCTCAGCATTATTCACAGTGGCCAAGACATGGAAACAACCAAAGTGTCCTTTGAGAGAGGATTGGAAAAAGAAGTGGTACATGTACAATGGAATACTACTCAGCCATAAGAAATGATGACATAGTGACATGGTTGGACCTTGAGAACATTATATAGAGTGAAATAAGTAAATCAGGAAAAGCTAAAAACTGTATGATTTCACACATAGGTGGGATATAAAACTGAGACTCATGGACATAGATAAAAGTGAAGTGGTTACCAGGGTGAAGGGAGTGTGGGGGAGGAGGATGAGGGAGGGAAGAGGGGAAAGGGTGTAAAGAGAGACAAATATAAGGTGACGGAAAATGATTTGACTTTGGATTATGGGTATACAACATAATCCACAGTTCAAATAGAATAGAAATGTTTACCTGAAACCTGTGTACTCTATTGATCATTGTCACCATGTTAAAGTTAATTTTCTAAGTAAAACTTAAAAATTAATAACAAATTATAGCTATTTCCATTTCAAGTGAGAGTCCACTGAAGTTAGCATGGATGGAGTGGGGCAAGATTTATGGTTCTCATAATTGGGCAGTCTAAGGATACTGCTGGCTTTAAGCACAGCTATATCCAGTATCTCAAGTCCTGTAATGAGGGCTGGCTTTCTCTTTCTCCATCCCCAGGACAGGCTCTTACTTAAAGGCCGGTTAGGTGACAGTATGCACCCCAAATCTCATATTTTTTTAGTTCAGTAACTGCAGCACAAAGTCTGTTCTGTTCTTGGAGGAAGGTAAAGCATTATGTGTCCACTTGGGAACCAGTCACTGTGACTAGGGAGATGCTATTCTCATCCTTGTGAATAGGTGATGAGATGCTAAGCATGGGGTCAGCCCTACTCACACTGTACGGGATGCTGTAGTGCTGGTTGTCGTGGTCCAGGCAGGTTCACATTGGATTTGGGCAGAACTCAGAAGAACCATGGAGCTGAAAGGTGTTGGGCCGTTCTTGTTTATTGGATTCTCACAAGGACGGGCAAGCGTACAAGCAGGGGAAAACCTCTTCTCATGGTGATAGGCGAGCAAACAAATCGTTTGTCCTCTCGTGGTGGGCAAATGATCTGCACCAAGGGAAAGTGCCTGTAGCCTTAGATAGGCTACATACGCACACACGCATGGCTTTCTGTCATGTGCTCACACACTAATCATGCAAAGTTCCTGTATCCAGAAAACAAGGGAGCAAGCCTAACCACACCCGATCTCCCTACATATGCATTCCCTACAAAGAGGAGGATCTTGATCAGAAGGGAGGGAAAGGATTTCTAAACAAAAACAATGGATTCCCATTGAATGACATATATAGTTCAGTGCAAGTCAAAATGTCTTTGATATAGTGAATTTCACCTTTAAAGTCCATGTAAATTTTGTTTTGTGTGCCTGCATCTGTTATAGTTTTTTGTTTTTTTTGACCCAGTGATTTGGAGGGTGGGGGGCAGGGAAGGGAGAGAGAAAATTATCAAGTCACTCTATAATTTAGTTGTTCTATATAGTTGGGCACTCATTGATTACTTCTCACACATGCCCAGACTGGGGTCAATCCCACAACCTCTGGCATGCTGGATTGACATCCACTGATCCACCCAGCCAGGGCCTGTTGTAATTTTTTTTTTTTGTATTCTTCTGAAGTGAGAAGTGGGGAGGCAGAGAGACAGACTTCCACATGCGCCTGACTGGGATCCACTTGGCATTCCCACTAGGGGACGATGCTCTGCCCATCTGAGGTGTTGCTCTGCTGCAACTGGAGCCATTCTAGTGCCTGAAGCGGAGGCCATGGAGCCATCCTCAGCGCCCTGGTCAATTTTGTTCCAATGGAGCCTTTGCTGAGGGAAGGGAAGAGAGAGAGAGAGAGGGAGGGAGGGAGGGAGAGGAGAGGGGGAAGTGTGGAGAAGCAGATGGGCACTTCTCCTGTGTTCCCTGGATGGGAATCAAACCCGGGACTTCCACACACCAGGCCAATGCTCTACTACTGGCCAGGACCTATAATTTTTTTAATTATTTATTTATATTTATTCATTTTTATAGAGGGGAGAGAGAGAAAGAGAGAGGTGGGGAGGAACAGAAAGCATCAACTCCCATATGTGCCCTGACCAGGCAAGCCCAAGATTCTGAACGTGTGACCTCAGCATTCCAGGTCAACGCTTTATTCACTGTGCCACCACAGAGGACCTGTAATTTTTAAATGTTCTATGTGTGAATTGAGTCCCCCTGGATGTAGACTCCGAGGGCTGAAATTTGAATTCAGTAGGTTTATTGGGGATTTTTTCTGGGAACACCTGGAAGGGGGTGAAGGAATAGTTGAACTACGATGCAGGTGCAACAAACCTCAGCTGATCCCAAGGGAACTCAGAATGTGGGACATCTTCAGAGATGTCCGAAATTGAAGCAAGGGAGTCTGGCCCGTGTACTTCAGCACAGAACAATGATGGGATGAAGGCTGCTCAGAAAGGGGCATAATGTTTGCAAGGCAGCTCCCTGATCTTTGTGCTTAGTAGAGCTCTGAAGGAAGGAATAGGCTGACTTTTCTTTTTAAAAGTAACTATGAAAACACATTGTGAAACAATCAAATATACTTTTTTTCTCCTAATTTCCTTTCTAAGAGAGAGAGGAAATATTGCATCATTTACACTATCTTTTCTTCAAGTCAGTAATTTAATTCTTCTCATATTAATATGTCTACGCACTATTAAGTATGAAAAAGCAGGTGATGTTATTTTTATTTTGCAGATGGTTGATCTGAGATGTTGAGAAGCTAAAAATAAATGGTTTAAAAATGTTTCATATTAAGTATTATTTTCATAGAAAACAAGCTAGGTTTTATATAATGCATTTAAACTCAGTCCAAATATGATCAGGCAAATATGCTTAGCAAAATATATTAGAGTTGAATTATTGCAAGTAGGAATGGTATAACACAAATTTGTAATTAATATGTGAATATATGTTTTACTTGTCAATATCTTTTTAAGTTGCAAATGTTGAATTAATGCAATTTTAAAGGGTACAAACTTCTAGTTATAAGATAAATAAGTTCTGGGGATCTAATGTACAATATGGTGACTATAGTTAACAATATTTTATTATATACTTCAAAGTTGCAAAGAAAATGGGTCTTAAATGTTCTCACCATGTAAAAAAAAGATAATTGGCCTGACCAGATGGTGGTACAGTGGATAGAGTGTCGACCTGAGATCCTGAGGACCAACGTTCAAAACTCTGAGGTGGCCACCTTGAGCTTGGGCTCACCAGCTTGAGCCACAGGGTCGCTGGCTCGAGCAGGGGATCATAGACATCACCCCATAGTGGCTGGCTTGACCCCAAAATCACGACACATTATGAGAAAGCAATCAATGAACAACTAAACTGCTGTAACTACAAGTTGATGCTTCTCATCTCTCTCCCTTCCTGTCTGTCTGTTCCTCTCCCTCTCACTAAAAAAATAAAAAAATAATAAAAATTTAAATTTAAAAAGATGATTATGTGAAGTGATGAAAGTAGAACTAACCTTACTGTGATAACAATTTTGCAATATATACATGTATAAAATTTAAAATAAAAGGCATTTTATACATTGCCTGCCAGGTGGTAGAACAGTGGATAGAGCATCAATTTGGGACATTGAGGTCCCAGGTTTGAAACTCTGAGGTTGCCAGCTCGAGTGTGGGCTCATTCAGCTTAAGCACAGGATCACTGGCTTGAGCCCAGAGGTCGCTGGCTTAAGCGCAAAGGTCACTGGCTTGAGCCCAAAGTCGGTGGCTTGAGCAAAGGGTTGCTGGCTAGGCTGGAGCCTCTCCCCATCAAAGCACGCAGGAGAAGTAATCATTGAACAACTGACGTGCTACAACTACAAGTTGATGCTTCTTATCTCTCTCTTCCTGTCTCTCTTTCTCGCCTAAAAAAAAGAAGACATTTTATATATTGAAACTTATTCATTAAATTATTTGACAGATATATACTGAGCATCAAAAAATGCTGATGCTTATATTAGCTTCTGAGAACAGAAATCTGTCATGAAGTCTAGAGGGAAAGCACAAACAAATGTAAAATTAGTGTTGATAAGAACTATGGAGGAAAGGTTTGTGGTGCTATAAAACTGTATTAGCAGGAAGATTATTGGATTTATCAAGGAGGAAGGGAAGATTTCCCTGAGAAATTGGTGATTCTCTTGAATCTGATATCTATTCTATCTGCTTCAGTAGCACTTCTGTTTATATTTTATCTGAAGGTATCAATTAGAAATTTTAATTTCAGACGGTAGTTTAATGAAATTTTTATGTCAGATATTTTATTTTTATTTCAATTGATAGAATCTTAAGAAGATTCAAGAAATGGAAAAGAGTGATGATTCGAACACAGAGCTGGAGGAGCTGAAAAACGCAGACTGGGTAAGGTAACTGGATGTTCTCCCTGTTCTGTGCAGTGCTGAAGAAAGAGCTGGGTGTTACAGAATGCAGAGTGAATTGATGTTATGTTTATTTGAATGCCTAGTCTTACATTTGAGGAAATACCTTCTGATTTTACTAGAATCACCCCAATGTCTCTGGGTATTTTGATGTTTTAAAACACTGACCTTTCTGATTATATTAACACTTTAGCATACTCTTGTAAGTCATAGTTTAAGTTCTGTTTCAGGATAGGTATGAAGCTATAGTATAGTACATTCATTTATTTAATGAATAGCTAAATGGACTAAGGCCCTGGGGCTGCAGAATGAATAACATGAGGTCTTTGCCTTCATAAAACAGAAGACAGCTTTCTAGAGCAGCTGATGACAGTGTGTTCATGTGACACACTAAGTATCTCTTGTTTTTCCTGCCTGATACTAGATCCCCGAATCCTTGCCCTCATATATGACTTAGATACTGGCAGACATGACAGCCTTGGGAACAGGTAGTGAATTTCACAAAGTTAAACTGTATATTGAGATGTCAGTAGAAGGCACATGGTAGGATTCTGACTTTTCAGGTTAAGTACACTGGATAAATAATGATATCATTAAATAAGGGAGTAGGAAAAGATGCAAATTTGGGGGATATGAATGACTTGCTTTTGACCATATTAGATTTTAATTATTTGTGATACTCTTTTCTAATAGCTTTATTAAGGCATAATCAACATACAAGTAAGCTGAACATACTTAAAAAGTACAATTTGATACATTTTGACATATGCATATTATGTAATACATATCCCTGAAACTATCACCACAGTCAAAACAATGAGTCTATCCATCACTCTCCAAAGTGTCCTCACAGGCCTTTGTAACCTGACTTTGTGCCTCTCTCCTCCCCAGTTTCGAAGCAACCCATGATCTACTTTCTGTCACTATGTATTATTTTACATTTTCTAGAATTTTTTATAAATGTAATCTAATAGTATGTACTGGTTTTTGCTTGGCTTCTTTCATTCAGCATAATTCTTTTAAAATTTCATCACCCCAGTGCCTATATCAGTAAGTTTGTTTGCTTTTGCCAAGTAGTATTCCATTGTTTATCTGTTCTTCTGTTGATGGTCATTTGGGCATTTCCTGTTTGCAGTAGTGTTAATTTATTGAGGATGTCTTTACTGAGATTTTGAAATGATACTAACCTGGAACATTAAAGTAAAAGTAAAGTTAGAAAGCAAATAGCAGCCCTGGCCAGTTAGTTCAGTGGATAGAGCATGGCCCTGGCGTATGGATGTCCTGGGTTCAATTCCTGGTCAGGGCACACAAGAGAAAAGATCATCTGCTTCTCTGCCCCTCTCTCTCACCCTTCCTTCTTCCCCTCCCACAGCCAGTGGCTCAATTGGTTTGAGCATCACCCAGCACTGAGGATAACTTGGTTGATTCAAACATTAGCCCCAAAGAGGATTGCCAGATGTATATTGGTCAGGGTTCATGTGGGAATCTGTCTCACTAACTCCCTTCCTCTCACTTAACAAAAAAAAAAAGTGAGTAGCTTATATTGACTTAAAAGCTAATATTGTCACTTTAGAATAATATTGATTATCAAGTTTCCTTTATATAGGAGAACATTCTGGTAGTGTTGCTCTAGGTGTATTTTATCTTGGCTATTAAATTTTAAAATTTGTTTTTCTTTATTTGTTAAGGCCAGATAAATAACTCCATTTGTTCAGAAGTTAGCAAACAGCTAGTATGAACTTGAACTAATTTATTGCCTTTTGGCAACCTCATTTAAAAACTAGTATGATTAGCCTGACCAGGCAGTGGCGAGGTGGATGGAGTGTTGGACTGGAATGTGGAGAACCCAGGTTCGAGACCCCAAGGTCGCCAGCTTGAGCGTGGGCTCATCTGGTTTGAGCAAAATCTCACCAGCTTGGACCCAAGGTCACTGTAGCCCCACGGTCAAGGCACATATGAGAAAGCAATCAATGAACAACTAAAGTGCCACAATGAAAAACTGACGATTGATGCTTCTCATCTCTCTCTGTTCCTGTCTGTCTGTCCCTATCTCTCTCTCTCTCTGACTCTCTCTCTGTCTCTGTAAAAAAAGGAAAAAGGAGTGAAAAAAAGAGCTAGTATGATCACTGACAAAAGATGCATTAACTCCAAAGGGAGCTATGTTTTCCTAGATAACCAACTTTTTTTCATAAGACCATTAATATGAATTACGTAGAAAGATGAGAATGAAATGAGAAAGGAAGAAGGAATAGAATGAAGGAGAATGAGAATTTCTTGAATGGCTGAGTCTAAACATCTCAGAATATCCCTAGTGGAAATAAGGTACAAATGGTACAAATAATAAACTCTGGGAATACATACAGTGGCAGTTGTGCATTATTTTAAATAATAACCATGACTTTAATTTCTAAAAAGTTATATGTAGACTTTTTGCCAAACAATACGTAAAGAACTGGCTATATAAAACAAGTCTATTTTAATTCTTTCATAAATTATAGCAAAAGCTATATGGTGATCCTCCCCTAATTTATTTTAAGAATTCAAAGTTTCTGTGTTAGGTTTTCTTAAAGCCCGAGGCAGTCAAGAGAAGAGACAATATTTTTAAAATATGAGATGGTACTTAAACTGGATCTTAAAGGAATGAGTAAGAAAAGTAGAGAAGTTGGGACAAGAGCATTTCTAAGAGACAAAGTATTTTAGGAATGTATTAGAATACCTTAAATGGCAGAATCTAAGAATCTGTTTAAAAAAGGAATATTTTAGAAGATGTTCTAA
Organism: Saccopteryx leptura; assembly: GCF_036850995.1. NCBI lineage: Eukaryota > Metazoa > Chordata > Mammalia > Chiroptera > Emballonuridae > Saccopteryx > Saccopteryx leptura. The sequence continues at coordinate 60,223,302 of NC_089513.1, read as the reverse complement.
ATGGATATACCTCAATATTAAGTACCTCAAATCATTTTTTAGAATAAGAAGTGATATACTTAATTTTTTTAATCACAAATTGTTTTTGAGGCCATTTTTGAGAAATTTAATCAGTTATTTTATGTAGACAAATCTTTTGAAATATACCACTTGATTTTTAATATATTTAAGTAGCTACTCAAGCCACTTATTTATTTTTTTTTAAATATTAATAAATTTTTATTAATGATAATGGGATGACATTAATAAATCAGGGTATATATATTCAAAGAAAACATGTCTAGGTTATTTTGTCATTAAATTATGTTGCATACCCCTCGCCCAAAGTCAGAATGTCCTCCGCCTCCCTCTATCTAGTTCTCTGTGCCCCTCCCCCTCCCCCTAACTCTCTCCCTCCCTCCTTCCCATGTCCTCCCTCCCCCCACCCCTGGTAACCACCACACTCTTGCCCATGTCTCTTAGTCTCGTTTTTATATTCCACCAATGTATGGAATCATGTAGTTCTTGTTTTTTTCTGATTTACTTATTTCACTCTGTATAATGTTATCAAGATCCCACCATTTTGCTGTAAATGATCTGATGTCATCATTTCTTATGGCTGAGTAGTATTCCATAGTGTATATGTGCCACAACTTCTTTATCCAGTTCAAGCCACTTATTTAAAGTACTTCATATATATCTCATTCTCTTGAAGTAGGTAGACAAGACAACTTACTATTATATTATTATAGATAAGAAAATTGATATTAAATAATTTGTGCAAAGATAATATAAAAATTGTCATGTTTGAGCATGTTCTAGGTACAGAACACATTTTCTATGAGAGAACATCTGATTTCCACAAGATATAAAGTACCATTATCTTTTATTGATGCGGAATTAAGGTTCATAACGGTGAAGCAACTTGATGGATGTCAAATAGCTATAGGTGGTTGTGTCAGTTTGCTATGGTCGCTATAATGCTACGTAACCAAACAATATAAAATTACTGTGGCATTGGGCAATAACATTTATTTAGCTTGCGAGTTTGCAGGTCAGTTGTAGTAACTCTGTGTGTGCGTCTGCCAGGTGATCATGCCAGTGGCATCATGCCAATCCATTCATGATATCCACATGACGATAGAAGTACAAATGACAGCCCATTGTGCCTTTGCTTCTGAAGCCTTTGGTCGCATCATATCTCTTACTGTTCCAGTGGCCAAACAAATCATATAGCCAAACCCAAAGTCAAGATGTGAGAAATACAGTCCTTCCTTTTTGGTGAGCAAAGCTACATAACAGTGTAGACATGAGGAGGACTGAAAAACTGAGGCCACTAATGCTTGCCACAGTAGATTAGTTAGGATTTAGACCCAGCTGTCTTGGCACTGACAGCTTGTGGATTCTCCACTGACTTTCTACCCACATTTTAGTATCCTAAAATTTAATTTTTAAAATCGTTTTTGTTTTGTTTTCTTAGTATTTTGTAATCCAAGTTCTTTATTTTTTTCTGTATGGCTATAGCCATTTATAGGAAATTAGTAAATTTATTCACTGCTGTCTTTCCACTATTGGTATTTTCAGGCTCGTTTCTGGGTACAGGTGATGAGGGATTTGCGAAATGGAGTAAAACTTAAAAAGGTCCAAGAGCGGCAGTACAACCCTTTGCCCATTGAATATCAGCTCACCCCTTATGAGATGCTCATGGATGACATTCGATCCAAAAGATACACTTTGCGAAAAGTGATGGTAAGTAACAAAGAAAACTACTAATGGATTCAAATGGTTATTCTTCAGTAATCTTATTTGTTGAAAATGTTCTCAATATTATAGTTAATTATTTTTCTCATAAAAGTAATACATGATCATTATAAAAAATTTTGGAAAATAAAAAACCTCAAAGAAAAAACGTTACAAATACATAATTTCATAACCCAGAGAGGAATTTTGCTAAGATGCTGAGGTACAACCTTCAGTATTTTCTGTACATTTCACTGGAACAGTATGGATTAATATTAGATACTTTGTAACCTATTATTTTCACTTAACATATTGTGAACATTTTTTCATATCATATATTCAACATCTTTTTTTTTATTTGCAGATGACATGATACTGTATATAGAGAACCCAAAAGATTCCTCTAAAATAACTACTAGAACTGATAAATGAATTCAGTAAAGTAGCAGGATACAAAATAAATACCCAGAAATCATTTACATTTTTATATATCAATAATGAACTATCAGAAAGGTAAACTAAGAAAAAAATCCCATTCATAATAGCTTTCACTACTCTTATTCAAGATAATACTAGCCTTGCCAAGCAATCAGATAAGAAGAAAAAATAGGAATAGGTGGCACCATATAAGAAGAAAAAATAAATGGCACCTAAGTTGGAATAAAATACCTATAAATAAATTTAACCAAGGATGTAAAAGACCTGTACTCAAAAAATTTTAAGACACTGTAGAAAGAAATTGAAGAAAATACAAACAAGTGGAAGCATATACCATGTTCATGGATAGGAAGAATTAACATCATTAAAATGTTCATACTCACCATGGTAGGAGGTTGGTGGGGGAAGTGGAGGAGGGTATGGGAGGATAAATGGTAATGGGAAAAGATTTCAGCTCGAGGAGGGATGAACATACAATACAGTGTACAGAGATGTGTTATAGAATTAGGCACCTGAAACTTGAAAAATTATGTTAACCAGTGTTATCCCCAATAAAATTCTATTAGAAATAAAAAAGTAAGTAAAATAAAATGTTCAAAATACCCAAAGCAATCTATAGATTCAATACAATTTCTATTAAGGTACCAATGGTGTATTTTTCAGAACTAGAACAAATTCTCAAAAATTTATATGAAACCACAAAAGACCCCAAACAGCCACAGCAATCTTAAGAAAAATGAACAAAGTTAGAGGAATCACACTACCTGATTTAAACTATACAACAAGGCCATAGCAATCAAAACAGCATGGTACTGGCATAAGACAGATATATATATAGATCAATGGAACAGAATAGAGAATCCAGAAATTAACCCATAACTTTATAGTCATCTAATACTTAACAAACCAAGTAAAAACATGTAATGGGGTAAGAATAGTCTATTTAATAAATGGTGTTGAGAAAATTAAACAGATATGTGCAAAAAAGAAAAGAAACTAGACCACATTTTTAACACCATACACATCTTAAGGGATCCGATTTGCTGATATTTTGTTGAGGATTTTAGCATCTATGTTCATCAGGGATATTGGCCTATAATTGTCTTTCTTTATTAGGTTTGTAGTGTCTTTATCTGGTTTGGGGATTAGGATAATGCTGGCCTTATAAAATGAACTTTGGTAATTTTCCTTCTCTTCAATTTTTTTGAAATAGTTTGAAAAGGATAGGTGTTTGTTCTTTTTTGAATGTGTGGTAAAATTCACCTGTGAAGCCATCCAGTCTAGGACTTTTACTTGTTGGGAGTTTTTTTTATTACTGCTTCAATTTCACTAGTTGTAATCTATGTATTAAGATTCTCTGATTCTTTCTTATTTGGTTTTGGATGATTGTACGTTTCTAGGAAATTTCATCCAGATGTCCAATTTGTTGGCGTATAGTTGTTGGTTATATTTTCTTACAATCCTTTGTATTTCTTTGGTGTCAGTTGTTACTTCTCTATCATTTCTGATTTTATTTCTTTGAATTCTCTTTTTTCCTTGGTGAGCTTGATTAAAGGTTTGCCAATCTTATTTATCTTTTCAGAGAACCAGTTCTTGGATTCATTGATCTTATGTACTGTTTTTTTAGACTCTATTTTATTTCTGTTCTGATCTTTATTATTTCCTTCCTTCTACTACTTTGTGCTTGTTTTTTTTTTTTCAAGTTCCTTTAAGTGTAAACTTACATTGCTTATTTGAAAAAAAAAAATTATTTTAGGTAGGCCAAAACTTCCCTCTTAGGACTGCTTTCGCTATGTCCCTTATATTTTGGGTTGTTGTGTTCTCATTTTCATGTGTTTTAAGAGATACTGATTTCTTCCTTGATCTAATTTTTAACCCATTCATTGTGTAGTAACATGTTGTTTAACCTTCGTACATTTGTATGTTTTTCAGTTTTGTTCTTGTGACTGATTCTAGTTTCATAGCATTACGGTCAGAGAAGGTGCTTGGTTTCAATCTTCTTAAATTTATTAAGACTTGGTTTTTTTCCTAACATGTGGTCTATTCTAGAAAGTGTTCCATGTGCACTTGTAAAGAATGTATATTCTGCTGCTTTGGGGTAACAGGTTCTGAAGATATCAATTAGATCCAGCTGATCTAGTATGTCATTTAAGGCCATCATTTTCTTGTTGAATTTTTATCTGGAGGATGTATCCATTGATGTCAGTGAGTTGTTAAAATCCCTTACTATGACTGTGTTGTTGGCAGTCTCTCCTGTTATGTCCAACAGTATTTACTTTCCATATTTAGGTGTTCCTCTGTTGGGTATATAAATGTTTACAGGGTTATAGTCTCTTGTTGGATTGATACCTTTATCATTATGTAATATCCTTCTTTCTCTTACTTTGTGTTAAATTTTTCTTAGATATAATTATTGCTGCCCCAGCTTTTCTTTTTCTTTCCATTTGCATGGAATATCATTTTCATTCCTTTACTTTTAGTCTGTGTATATCTTTCGTTCTGAGATGGATGTCTTATAGATGGCATATATATGGGTCTTACTTTATTGTCCATTCAGCTATTCCGTATCTTTTGATTGGAGCATTTAAGCCATTTACATTTAAAGTGATTACTGATAGGTACATATTTACTGCCATTTTATTCTTTTAACTATTTTTCTCTGTTTTTATTCTTTTCCTCCTTTTTCTTTCTTCTTCTCCCCCTCTCTCCTTCTTCCTTCTTCTTCTTCCTTCCTCCTCCCTCTCTCCCTTTGTTCTTTGTCTTATTTCTTCTACTCCTTTTTCTTCCTTCTTTTTTTTCTTTTTTCTTCTTATTCCAGAACCTTTAACATTTCTTGTAATACTGGTTTTGTGGTAACAAAGTCCTTTAGCTTTTTCTTGTCTGTGAAGCTCTTTATATAGTCTTCAGTGTTAAGTGATAGACTTGCTAGGTTAAGTAATCTTGTTTTTAGGCCTTGCTTTTCATCATTTTGAATATTTCTTGTCAGTCCCTTCTGGCCTGAAATGTTTCTTTTGAGAAATCAGCTGACAGTCTATGGCAGCTCCTTTGTTGATAACTGTCTTTCTACTGCAGCTTTTAAGATTTTTCTCTGTCTTTAATCTTGGCCATTTTAATTATGACGTGTCTTGGTGTGGGCATCTTTGTGTTTATCTTGTTTGTGATTCTCTGCACTTCCTGGGCTTGTGTGTCTTTTTCTTTACCGGATATGGGAAGTTTTCAGTCATTATTTCTTCAAATAGGTTTCAGTTCCTTGTACTCTCTGTCTCTTCTCCTTCTGGTCCCCCCATGATGTGAATATTGATATGCTTGAAGTTGTCCTACAGTCTCCTTGTAGGATCCTTGTGGTTTTTTTTTGGTGGGGGGGGGGTTGTTTGTTTGTTTATTTACTTATTTATTTTGCTGTTCTGACTGGGTCTTTTCTGCTTTTTTATCTTTTGGATTGCTGCCTTGATCCTCTGCTTCATCTGCTCTATTGTTGATTTCTTGTAATATATTCTTCATTTCAGTTAATGTACTCTTCATTTCTGACCGGTTCTTTTTTTATTTTCTAGTACTGTTTTTATGGTTCCTATTTTGATGTTTATGTTCTCACTAAGTTCCTGTGCTTTTCCTCTGAGTTCAGTGAACATCCTCACAATCAGTATTTTGAACTCTGCATTTGGTAGATTCTTGTCTCCATTTTGTTTAGTTTTCCTTTCTGGAGTATTATTTTGCTCTTTTATTTGGGACCTGTTTGTTTGTCTCCTCATTTTGCCTCTCTCCCCATGTTTGTCTCTATGTACTGGGTAGAGCTGCTGTGTCTCCCGGGCTTGGTAGAGTGGTCTTGTATAGTAGGTGTCTCGTAGGGTTCAGTGGGCCAGTCTTCCCAGTCAACCAAGCTGGGCACTCCAAGTGCGCCCCCTTTGTGGGTGGTGTACACCTTCCTGTTGTAGTTGAGCTATGATTGCTGTTGGCATCTCAGTGGCAGGGATTTACCACAGGCTGATACGCGGCAAGGGCTGACTGCCACCACCACAGTCAGTTGTGCAGGGGCTACCCCGGGGAGCAGGACTTAACTTTTTGTGGTTCTGGTGCCTTCTGATTTTGCCTCTTGGGCCTGTCCCTTGTGGAGGAAGGTGGGTGGTACTTTGACATGGTCTAAAGCTGTTCACTGTGTGCACTGTCTCTGGGGACTCATGGGAGGTGCAGGTCAAGGTCCACCACCACCTATGCCCTGCCCGGGGCCACCTGACATGAGCTACAAAGCAATCTTCAGATGGCTGCTATTTGTGCTGGGCTTGTAGGTAGGTGCCTAGGATAGGCCAGCCTATAAACTAAGGCTAGTTGCTGCTAGTGCCAGGTCTGTGGCCACTTAGTGAGAGGTACACAGCACAACAAGTCCAGATAATGCTTGTTTGAGAAATTTTAGGAAAGTTTGTAGCATAAGTCAAGACCAGTCATTTGTATGGAAAAGTCACCAGAAGGGGATTAGGTTGAGCTTGCAAGTTGGGTGGGGCAGGGTCTTAGGGAATCACCAAGGTGGGGCGAACAGTGTTAATCCGGCTGATGGAGACTCAGATATGATACCCGCCTGCTGGCTCTATGGGGCTGGGATCAGCAAAGAAACAATGGCCTTTACCAGCACTTTTGTCCAGAAGAAAGCTGCCCCCACAGCTCTTACCTCAGTGCCAGACTACTGAGTTTCTCCCTGTATGCTCCTGGTGCCCAGTGCTGGAACTCAGAGCAAGTGCATCCAAGTAAGTCTGTGCACAGGCCCTTTAAAGGGAACTGCTTGGGACTTCTAAGAGCCCTCCATTTCACTTAGCCACAACCCAGCCTGGGTTTTATAGAAAGAAGTTATGGGGACATCTTTTCCTGGCACTGGAACCCTGAGCAGGGGGACCTAGTGTGGTTCTGGGATCCCTTGCTCCTCAGGGGGGAGCCTCTGTATTCAAGATATCCCTCCCAATTTTTACCTACCCATATGTGGGTGTGGGACCAGCCTGTTCCTTGTCTCCACCTTTTCTAGTAGTCTCATGGTGGCTGCTTCTTTATATCCTTGGTTATAAAACTTCTGTTTAACTAGATTTCAGGTGGTTTTGAGTGATGGTTGTTCTGTGGTTTACTTGTAATTTTGATGTAGTTATGGGATGATTAGAGTACTGCGTTTACCCATCTGCCATCTTGACTGGAACCTATGTTTCTTAATTTTATTTTAATTTACTGAACATTTATTTAGCAGTTTTCATGTGCCAGACACTATTCTAGACTCTGGGAAAAGGACATAATATGCTCCTTATTCTTGCAATTTGTACAGTATGATGGAAGCCAGGAGACAAACATTTATAACACACGTGATAATGTAAATGGAAGGGGGTATATGCCAAAAAGGTTCAAAGGCCAAGGAAACACAAGAAAACAATGACAACAAAATTTTCCATAATTTGTGTATAGAATGAAATGTAGGAAATTGTGAGTGGTGGAGGAATTGTGAGTGGTGGCTCAGAGACAATGCAGAGTGTGAGATGAGGACAACTCAGGACAGAGCCCGAGGAGCCTCAGTATATAGGAGATGAGGGCAGAAGAAGAGGGTAAAGAAAGGACTGAAGCCAGAGAGAAAACACCTGGATGTCAGGAGAAGTGGGATCACAGCTACAAAGCGGAGGCAGCATATCAGGAACGTGGATGCTGCTTGAAAGTCCGATAACTGGAGCAGTGTGAACTGTTTCACAAATTTAGCAATGTGGAAATGATTTGTTACTTGCATTAAGTAAAGGAATAGAAACCAGATTGCAGGGTGGGTGGTGAGGAAATGGAGATATCTATGTGCCTCTTTTAAGACATTTTTAGCCTGACCAGGTGGTGGTGCAGGTTATAAAGCATCGGACTGGGATGCAGAGGACCCAGGTTCGAAACCTCAAGGTCGCTGGCTTGAGCGCGGGTTTGCAAGCTTGAGCATGGGATCATACAGAGTGTGAAGAGTGTGGAAAAACTCTAGAAAAAGAGACAAATCTTATGGAATATTTGTGTTTAGGCATGAAAGCAGGCAAAGAAGAGTGGGCAGTGGTTGTCCTGAGACAAGGAAAGGAGACAAGGAAGTGACTAAGTGGACAAGGCAGACCTTCCTCCTCCATCCATCCATCCCTCCCACCTTCGTTAAGGCTCCACAACCTGCCAAACTCCACTTCCAGCTTTCTCTACCTTCTCCTTCCTTCAGTCTTTCCCAAATTGCCTTATTACAAAGAAAGGCAGCTTTCTTCAATCCCAGGTACCTCATCCAGGTGCTACTCTTTGGTCTTTTAAAAATGTCTCTTTTTCTTTTGACAAAGAGAGGGACAGAGAGACAGACAGAAAGGCAGAGAGATGAGAAGCATCAATTCTTCATTGTGGCACCTTAGTTAGAGAGAGTGACTCCTTGCTCAAAAGACATGAATAAAAGCAAGTTTCCTGAAAATCTTCCACAGAGACCATTTGACATCTTGACGAAATTCTTTTTCCAGGCTCCTCCTTATTTATAGATAGATAATTATACACAAAGAGAATCATACTGTACACACCGCTTTGTAACCGCTTTCACTCTGTAATTTCCTCTGAAGAATAAATGTAGACAGTCTGTCTCCTTTAAATGGCTGCACAGTGTTTCCTTGTATACATGCACTGAAGCTTCTTATTTTTCCAAATCGACATTGATTTTGAGAGAACAGAGACAGGATGAGAGAGAGAGAACGGGAGTAGAAAGCATGAGAAGCATCAACTCGTAGTTGCTTCACTTTAGTTGTTCATTGATTGCTTCTCGTATGTGCCTTGACTAGAAGGGCTCAAGCTGAGCCAGTGACTGCTTGTGTAAGCCAGCGACCTTGATATCATGTTTATGGTCCCACGCTCAAGCTGCGATCCTGCGCTCAAGCTGACCATCCTCACTCAAACTGACAAGTTCGAGCTTAAACCAGTGACCTCAGGGTTTTGGACCTGGGACCCTCAGCATTACAAGTTGACACCTTATTTAACTGTGCCACCCCCAGTCAGGCTGTGACTTCCTATTTACCCACACTTCTATTAATACACGTTTAGATTGTTTCTAATTTCATTGTTTTAATCATTATTGTGATGAATATCCACACTCAGACATCTCATTCAGTTATCTTATTGGTTTGAATTTCTGTTGGTGAGATGGATATATCAGAGATGGATAGATCAAACACACATTTTAAATTTTAATACATGTTGCCAGATTTCTCTCCAGGATTGTACCAATTTATAGTTTAGCCAACAATGTAAGATAATTCCTGTTGCCAATACAGGGCAATGTTATCTTTTTCAAAAATGTCTACCTATTAAAACACAATCCTCTCTGATTGAATCAGCACTCAACATTAATTTCAGGTAATTTTCCTCCTTATCCAGAAGGAATTATTCACAAATTCTTTTTGATTAAAATAAGCACTGTTGTTTCTTAATAAATCATTAGCATTTCTGTTGGCTCTATCGCTAATGTTTTTACCTGTCACTCTTGATAATAGCTAAATCATTTTATTTGCTTCACAGAAAATAATTGCACTAAATAGTCAAACTTATCTGATGCTGAGAATTACTTAGCATTGGTATCACTGGGGTCTGGAAAGCAGAACGTTATCAAAGCCTTTAGATGAGGTTTAAGATCGTGTTTTGAGGAAATAATAGGATGTGACAGAATGACAATATCGTATTCAAATTGGAACCTATATATGTTTTCATGTGCTCATGGGCCATTTTTACATCTTTGGAGGAATGTTGATTCATGCCGACTTTTTATTTGTGGTGTTTGTATTTTTGTTGAGTTGTAAGATTTCTTTATATATTCTGGATACTAGACCCTTGACAGATATATGATTTACAAATACTTTCATTCTGTAAATTGTCTTTGTACTCACTTGATAGTATCCGTTGATGCATAAAAGATTTGAATTTCACTCAAGTCCAATTTATCTATATCCTCTGTTGCTTATACTTTTGGTGTCATATCTTTAAAAATCCATTGCCAAATCCAGGGTTACGAAGATTTACCCCTGTGTGTTTTTTTAAGATTTTTATACTTTCAGATCTTATATTTATATCTTTGATCTCTTTTGACTTAACTTTTGTATATGGTGTGAAGTAAATGTCAAACATAATTTTTTATGTTGATACTCACTTGCCCTAACACCATTTGTTGAAGAAATTATTGTTTACTCCACTTAATGGTCTTAGAACCTTGTTATAAAACAATGAATGTATAGGTTTATTTCTAAATTCTGCATTGTTTTATTGATTTATAATGTATCTCCTTACGCCCATCCCATACTATTTTTAGTACTATAGCTTTGTGATAAGTTTTGAAACCAGGACTTATATGTGAGTCCTCTAGCTATGATTTTCTTTTTCAGAATTGTTTTGGCTATTTAGGGTTCCTTGAGATTCCGTGTGAATTTTAGGATTTTTTTTTTTAATTTCTGAAAAAAATGCCATTGGAATTTTGATAGAGATTATATTGAATACATACATAGATCATTTTAGGTTGTATTGTCATCTTAATACTATTTTTGAATCCATAAACATGGGATGTCTTTTCATTTACTTAGGTTTTGAAATATTTTTTAGCGATGTTTTGTAGTTATTAATGTACAGGCCTTCATTGGATAAAATTATTCCTAAATATTTTATTCTTTTTGATGTTTTTGTGAATAGGATTGTCCTCTTAATTTTTCTTCCAGATTGTTCATTGTTAATGTATACACAACTAATTTTTTATGTATTGCTCTTGTATACTGTAGCTTTGCTGAGTTTATTAGTTCTAAGTTTTCTGCTGGGTGATGTAGAATTATTATTATTATTATTATTATTATTTTACTTATTGGTTTTATAGAGAGAGAAACATAAATCTGCTGCTTTACCCATCTGTGCATTCATTGGTTGTTTCTTGTATATGCCCTCACTGGGGATCAAACCCACAACCTTGGTATATCTGGATGACACTCTAACCAACTGAGCTATCAAGCCAGGGCTAGAATATTTTACTTATATATATATTACATATGTATATACTTATATTACATATTTATATGTTCTTGTCATATGTAAAGAGATATTTTTACTTCTTCTTTTTTCAATCTGGATGACCTTTTAATTGCCTTGGCTAGAACCTTCAGTTCATTGTTGAATAGAAGTAGCAAAAGCAGCTATCCGTGTTTTTGGATTCCTGATGTTATCAGGAAAGCATTTACTCTTTCACCATTATACTTATGGGTTTTCATAAGTGATTTTTATCATGTTCTAGAAGTTTCCTTCCAGTCCAAGCTTGTTGAGTGTTTTGTTTTGTGGGGAGTTTTTTGAGAAGGTTAATATATTGAATATGTTTTTTAAATATCGGTCTGTGTGCTTTACATACACATGCAGCTAATTTAAGCACAAAGTAAATAACTAGATGAAAAATCTGTATCTTTTCCACAAGGATTATATTTCTGCAAGAGCTCAGATCTGTATTTATTTGGCTAGAATAATTTTAGACATTTTAAAATAAGCAAAATTCTTTTCCCCCAAAATGTTGACATCTTTAACATCTACATAAAATCAGTTGTGTTTTTAAATAACTTTTCCATTTTATGTATGCTTCTTTCTCTTCCACCATGAGCTTCACTTGCCAGCAAAAATTGTTGGAACTATTATGTAAGGTTTTTAAAACCTATAACAAGAATATATTAGAGTCAGCAGAAGGCACCTAATTCTGTTTTCAACAATGGAAAACCATATGATGAAGGTTATACATTGATGAAAATAATATTTTGTAGCAACATAGACACAGAGATGGAGAGATTCCTACCTGAAGGCAGATCAGCTATTTGTGTTGAAAGTTCTATGGCTCTTGATAATCAGCTCATAGAAAATTTCCATTTCAATGAGCTGCTTTGACCATTTATTCAATAAACATTTAATCTGTGCCTTTTACATGAAACACAATTCTTTAGAATTTTTCGGAAGAGTGACTCTACTTTACAAAACAAAATCAGGAATAATTTTATATTTACGAAGACACTAATACAATGATAAAGAATATTTGCAATCTCCATGATCCCAGAGAATTTCTAGTAATGCCATTCTATCTATCATTCTTGCTCTGTGTCTCCAAGAGGCAGAACAATTGACTGTGCTGTCTAACTTGAGAACTTCCTGATTCTTAAGGCAAGGAAACACCATAAAAAGAAATTTTAAAAAATATGAAGTTCTATCTCTGGAGATATTTAGGTAAAGTCCCAAGAATGACTTATCATAGATGGCTCAGATGGTGCTTCCCTGCACATGGGAGTGGAACAAGTGACAGAAGCTAATAGATAGAGTGTGGCTAAGGAGTATTCGGAATGGCTTGGATCCAGGAGACCTGGAGAGGGCATGAATTTGAGAAGGGACACTGATTTTGAGACAAGAGAGAAGAAAAAGAAGTAACTAAAGAGAGAAGAAAAGTTCAAAGGCTGTAGAGATCTCATTCTTCTCAGAAAAGGTGGGTTCATCTATGGGTAAAGTGGTTAGAGGTGGATTGTGGATTGGGATCCCAGGCAGAGTAGAAATATATGTAGCGTCTACTACTAAGCCACTAATGAGAAATCTTAAAGGAAAAAAAATCTAAAATCCAGAGACCTATAAATGATCCTAACTAACTAGTTAGGGATTTGATCCGACATTCCGACATAACTTAGAAACTGATGTTCAGGTACGAAAAGATATACAGTGACGGAAAATGATTTGACTTTGGGTGATAGGCACACAACATAATCAATAATTCAAATCCTGTGGAAACATTTGCCTGAGACCTATATACTCTTTTTTTATTTTGTTTATTTTTTAATTTTTATTGATTTTAATTTATTGTGTGTACATAGATTCAAGTGGCCCACCGAATATATCTCCCCCCCACACCCACACGTTCCCTTTGACACCCCCCTTTCTCCCTCCACTCAGGACATTCCCCCCTTCCCTCCAGGATGTGCTGTCATGTTCTCTGTAACGCTGTGTTATGTGTATATAATTTCACTAACCTCTTTCCCTCTCTGATCCCATCCTCTCATCCCCTTTCCCTCTGTCCACTTTCACTCTGGTCCCTTTGATCCCACTTCTGCCTCTATTCCGTTCCTCAGTTCACATTGTTCATTAGATTCCTCAACTGAGTGAGGTCATGTGATATTTTTTTTTCTCTGTCTGGCTTATTTCACTTAGCATAATAGTCTCCAGGTCCATCCATGTTGTTGCAAAAACTAAGATTTCCTTCTTTTTCATGGCCATGTAGTATTCTATTGTGTATATATACCACAGTTTTTAATCCACTCGTCCACTGACAGACACTTGGGCTGTTTCCAGATCTTGGCTATTGTACACAATGCTGCAATAATAATGGGGTGCATTTCTTCTTTTGAATCAGTGATGTGGTGTTCTTGGGATATATTCCTAAGAGTGGGATTGCTGGGTCAAAAGTCAGTTCCATTTTCAATTTTTTGAGGAAACGCCGTACTGTTTTCCAGAATGGCTGCACAAGTCTGCATTTCCTCCAGCAGTGCAGGAGGGTTCCCTTTTCTCCACACCTTTGCCAGCACTTACTGTGTGTTGTTTTGTTAATGAGAGCCATTCTGACAGGTGTGAGGTGATATCTCATTGTGGTTTTAATTTGTATTTCTCTAATGATTAGTGATATTGAACATTTTTCATATACCTACTGGCCATCTGTATGTCCTCTTTGGAGAAGTGTCTATTCATTTCTTTTGCCCATTTTTTGATGGATTCTTTACTTTCCTGGTGTTGAGTTTTAGAAGTTCTTTATAAATTTTGGTTATTAACTCTTTATCAGATGTATTGCCGAATATGATATTCCATTGTGTGGGTTGTCTTTTTATTTTGTTCATATTGTCTTTTGCTGTGCAAAAGCTTTTTAGTTTGATATAGTCCCATTTGTTCATCCTGTCCTTTATTTCACTTGCCCGTGGAGATAAATCAGGAAAAATATTGCTATGAGAGATTTCAGAGAGTTGACTGCCTATGTTTGCTTCCAAGATGTTTATGGTTTCACGATTTACATTTAAGCTTTTTATCCATTTTGAGTTTATTTTTGTGAATGGTGTAAGTTGGTGGTCTAGTTTCACTTTTTTGCATCTACCTGTCCAATTTTCCCAACACCATTTATTAAAGAGACTTTTTTCCATTGTATGCTTTTTCCTCCTTTGCAAGTATCAATTGTCCATATAGGTGTGGGTTTATTCTTGGGTTCTCTGTTCTGTTCCATTGATCTGTATGCCTGTTCTTATGCCAGTACCAAGCTGTTTTCAGTACGATGGCCTTGTAGTACAACTTGATATCAGGAAGTGTGATATTTCCCACTTTATTCTTCATTTTCAAGATTGCTGAGGCTATTGGTATTCTCTTTTGGTTCCATATAAATTTTTGGAATATTTGTTCTCTATCTTTGAAGTATGCCATTGGGTTTTTTTGTTGTTGTTGTTGTTGTTTTTCTGAAGCTGGAAATGGGGAGGCAATCAGACAGACTCCCGCATGCGCCCGACCGGGATCCACCTGACATGCCCACCAGGGGGCGATGCTCTGCCCATCTGGGGCATTGCTCTGTTACAACCAGAGCCATTCTAGTGCCTGAGGCATCCTTAGCGCCCGGGCCAACTTTGCTCCAATGGAGCCTAGGCTGCGGGAGGGGAAGAGAGAGACAGAGAGGAAGGAGAGGGGGAGGGTTGGAGAAGCAGATGGGCACTTCTCTTGTGTGCCCTGGCCGGGAATTGAACCCAGGACTCCTGCACACCAGGCCGAAGCTCTACTACTGAGCCAACTGGCCAGCGCCATTGCCATTGCCATTGGTATTTTAATAGGAATTGCATTGAATCTGTAGATTGCTTTGGGTAATATAGACATTTTATGATGCTTATTTTTTCTATCCATGAGCATGGTATATGCTTCCACTTGTTTGTATCTTTCTTGATTTCTTTTATCAGTGTTTTACAATTTTCTGAGTACAGATCTTTTACCTCCTTGGTTAAATTTACTCCTAGGTACTTTATTTACTTTGTTGCAGTAGTGAAGGGGATTGTGTCCTTAATTTCTCTTTCTGACAGTTTATTCTTGGTGTATAAGAATGCCACTGATTTCTGAATATATATTTTATATTCTACCACCTTGCTGAATTCATTTATCGGGTCTATTAGTTTTTTGACTGAGACTTTAAGGTTTTCTATGTAAAGTATCATGTCATCAGCAAATAATGAAAGTTTTGCTTGTTCTTTTCCAATTTGGATGCCTTTTATTTCTTCTTCTTGTCTGATTACTGTGGCTAGGACTTCCAGAACTGTGTTGAATAAGAGTGGTGAAAGGGGGCACCCCTGCCTTTTTCTTGTTCTTAAGGGAATTGCTTTTAATTTTTCCAATTGAGTATGATATTGGCTGTGGGTTTGTCATAGACGGCCTTTATCATATTCAGATATGTTCCCTGTATTCCAACTTTGCTGAGAGTTTTGATCATAAATGGGTGCTGGATTTTATCAAATGCTTTTTCTGCATCTATTCATATTATTATGTGATTTTTATCCTTCCTTTTGTTTATGTGATGAATCACATTTACTAATTTGCAAATACTGTACCAGCCTTGCCTCCCCAGAATAAATTCCACTTGATCATGATATGATTTTTTTTATATATTGCTGGATCTGATTTGCTAATATTTTGTTGAGAATTTTAGCATCTAAGTTTATCAGGGATATCGGCCTATACTTTTCTTTCCTTTTAGTGTCTTTACCTGGTTTTGGAATGAGGATAATGCTTGCCCTGTAAAAGGAGCTTGGAAGTCTTCTGTCCTCTTAAATTTTTTGAAATAGCTTGAGAAGGATAGGAGTTAGTTCTTCTTTGAATATTTGATAAAATTCCCCTGTGAAGCCTTCCGGTCAAAGACTTTTGTTTGTTGTGAGTTTTTTGATAACTGTTTCAATTTCATTTGTTGTAATCAGTCTGTTTAAGTTTTCTGATTCTTCCAGATTGAGTTTTGGAAGATTATGTTTCTAGGAATTTATTTTGCCTAGGTTGTCCAGTTTTTTTGGCATACAGATCTTCATAGTATTTTTTTTACAATGCTTTGTATTTCTGTGGTGTCAGTTGTTACTTCTCCACTTTCATTTCTAATTTTATTTATTTGAGTCCTCTCTCTTATTTTCTTGATGAGTCTGGTTAAAGGTTCATCAATCCTTTTCACCTTTTCAGAGAACCAGCTCTTCGTTTCATTGATCTTCTATATTATTTTTTTAGCCTCTATGTCATTTATTTCCACTCTGATCTTTATTATTGATATTTCCTTACTTCTATTTCCTCTGGTCTTATTTGTTGTTCTTTATCTAGTTCTTTTAGGTGAAGGGTTAAGTTGTTTATTTGAACTTTTTCTTGCTTCTTAAGATACGCCTGTAATGCTATGAACTTCCCTCTCCAGACTGCTTTTGCTGTGTCCCATAAATTTTGCGTTGTTGTATGTTTATTTTCATTTGTTTCAAGGAAATTTTTTATTTCTTCCTTGATCTCATTGTTAACCCATTTGTTATTTAGTAACATGCTATTTAGCCTCCAAGTGTTGAATGTTTTTCAGTTTTTCTATAGTAGTTGATTTCTAGTTTCATGACATTGTGGTCTGAGAATATGCTTGATATGATTTTAATCTTCTTAATTTAATGAGACTTGCTTTATGTCCTAACATGTAGTCTATCCTAGAGAATGTATCATGAGCACTTGAAAAGAATGCATATTCTGCTGCTTTGGGGTGAATGGTTCTGAAGATATCTATTAAATTCAGTTGATCTAGTGTGTCATTTAAGGCCTCTGTTTCTTTGTTTATTTTCTGTCTAGAGGATATATCCACTGATGTTAGTGGGGTATTAAAATTCCCTACTATTATGGTATTGCTGTTGATCTCACCCTTTATGTGCATCAAAATCTGCTTTATATACAATATTTAGGTGCTCCTATATTAGGCGCATAAATATTTACAATGGTTATATCCTTCTGTTGGATTGCTCTCTTTATCATTATGTATTGACCATCTTTATTTCTTACTATAGCCTCTGTTTTAAAGCCATGTACATTTAAGGTTATTATTGATATGTAGTTGTTTATTGACAATTTAAATCAACAATCCTCTTTTTCTCAGTTTTTTTTCCTTTGCTCTTTTTACAGCAGGCCTCTTAACATTTCTTGCAGTACTGGTTTGGTTGTAATGAATTCCTTGAGGGTTTTTCTTTGGGGGTTTTTTGTTTGTTTGTTTGTTTTTTGTCTGGGAAGCTTTTTATTTCTCCTTTAATTTTAAATGATAGCCTTGTTGGATAAAGCAGTCTTGGTTGTAGGTTCTTACTTTGCATCACTTTGAATATTTCTTGTCAGTGCCTCTGGCCTTGAGTCTTTCTGTTGAGAAGTTAGATGTCATCCTTATGGGGGCTCCTCTGTAGGTAATTAACTGCTTTTCTCTTGCAGCTATTAGTATTCTTTCTTTTTCTCTTAACTTTGGCACTTTAATTATAATGTGTCTTGGTGTAGGCCTCCTTGATTCCTTATTCAATGGGACTCTCTGTGCTTCTTGAACTTTTGTGACTTTTCCTTCATCAATTTAGGGAAGTTTCCACTATGATTTCTTCAAACAAGTTCTCTATCCCATTTTCATTCTCTTCTCCTTCAGGAACCCATATGATGCAGATGTTGTTTCTCTTTATGTTGTCACAGAAGTCTCTTAGAGTTTCCTCAGTCTTTTTTAGTTTGTTTTTTTTTTTTGCTTCTCTGCTTTTGTGCTTTCATTTATCTTGTCCTCTAAATCGCTGATCAGTTCCTCTGCTTCATCCAGCCTGCTGTTGATGCCTTCTTAGTGCAGTCTTCATTTCTGATATTGTATTTGTCATTTCTGACTGGTTCATTTTTATGATTTCAATGTCCTTTTGATGCTTGGTATCTCTTTATTTAGTTGCTCATTATGTCCATCCATTGTTGCTCTAAGATCCTTGGGCATCCTAAAAATCATTATTTTAAACTCTGCATCTGGTAGTTTGGTTACTTCCATCTCATTCAGTTCTTTTGGGGGGGGGGATTTCTCTTGTTGATTCATTTGGGTCACATTTCTCTGTCTGCCCATTTTGTCTGTGTATTAAGTAGCACTGTTTGCATTTGAAATTTTTGTGGGGTCTTTATGAAAATGATGGGCTTGGTGGTAGTGTCCTCCAGGCCACTAGTTTTCTTTGTTCTAGGAATTCTTCTTAAGTGTACTATTTTCTCTATTGTTCTAGTGAGTATTAGATACAGTTGGTCCTTTTGTAGGTACATTTTTCCCTTCAGGCTGGCTGGCTGTAAGGGTCAACCTTGATCATGTGTATTACACACTGTGCAATGTATGTCCTGTTGGGCGTATTTATTCTCTACAGTGTCTGGTGCCTGCTAGACTCCATCTTTGTGTGTGCTGCTTCTGTAGGTAGTTGAGTTTAGGGTTGATGCTGTCTGCCACCCACTACCAGTAGTTTTGGCTCTAGTTCTTGGGTTGGCTTCAGCTGTTGTTTGTAACCTGCTGTGGGCTACCTGTCTGCATCTACTATAGTTTTTGCTATTTGTGTCTGCATTTTCTGTGCCTGGGTAGTGTGGAAGGTGCCAACCTTTGTATATGGATCAGCTTTCTCCTACTTAGAGATGACAGCAGCTCTGTAAAAGCCCCAAGCTCTGTAAGATTTGTCTCCACTTTTCAGCTACTCCTCCTCCTCTTGCAGCTGCCTGGTCTTCCCACAGAGTCTTCTGTAGTTAGACTGTAGTATGGGCTCAGACTGGCCTCACCCAACCAACACCTCTACAGGTTGCACGCTTGGTGGGTTATGGCAGCTGAGGAATGAATACAATGTTTGTGGGACCCCCTACTTCAGGGGTCTCTTGGTCAGAAGCTCAGTTTGGGGAATGTGACCCTTACTCCAGAGCTTGATCCCTCAACTATTGCCTGATACTCAATTTTTCTTTCTCCCCAACAAGGTGAGCAGCAGGTTCACATCAAGTGGGGCCAACAGTTCCCTCTACAGAAGTTTTTTCAGCTGGTGAGACCCTGGTCTCAGGGAGGAAGATTGAGAGAGTCCTCTCTTGAGGATGACTGTGCCCCTCCCGAAGGTGGCTAAGCCCCTTGACTAGATCCAACAATAGATTTACTGGGACCCACACATTAAATGTCCATGGTCCAAGCCTCTCTTTCTTTCCCCTGTGGAATCTAGCCTAGAAAGACAGAATACCCAGTGTCCAGGTCAGCTGACTGTGAAACTCCATCCTATCCAATGCACATGAGCCGCTGTGGTGGTGCTGATCACAGAATGTGGAACTCACCTCAGCTGGGCCAGGTGTGAAGAGCCTTTTCTTAGGATACCACTCTAGCAAGGGTTGTTAGGTCCTAAATCAATGCTTTCTGCAGTTGGCCCCCGGATGTGCCAGCCCTGGGTTTCTCTAGCAGAAACCTGGCTCAGACCAGTGGGAGACACTGCCCATGAGTGGCCCTCAGCAACCTTCTTGGAGCTACAAGCAATCCAGACTTTGTGGCTTCCTCTACTAGGCCCAGGTGTACATGGAAATACCAAGCTGCACTCCTAGGCTGGCTTTTACCCACACTGGGCCTGGGGGAAGGTCCACTCAAATGGCCAAGTTTCCCTGAGTACTGCCTTCTGCAGTCTCTGTCTGCTGGCTGCTTGTTGGTCTCAGCCACTGAAAAAACCTCTGCTGGAGCCTAGAGCCTGCGGCAATTCAGGAATTAGGAAGGGTGGTAGGTGTGGCTCTGCCCCTCAGCCCTAGGTGTCAGTCTGTCCAGACTTTTTTCATAGGGTGCGACCTCAGGAGTCTAGTGGGTGTGGACCCAGAGTTGTAGTCTTCCCACTCTTTGGACAGTTTCAGCTGAGTCTTTGGTGAGTTGGAAGCACCAGTCATAGGTCGGGAGAGTGTGGGGGGCAGTTCTGGTCTCAACACCAGAAAACCGAGTCACTGAGGTGCCCCCTGCTTCCTGGCTTCTCTGAACAACCCTCACCATGACTGAGGTAGGAGAGAATCCTGAGGACTGAGCAGCTGCTTTTCCCCAGGCTGATTCCACTGAGAGGGGATTGCTCCACCAAAAAAGATGGCAACTGCAGTACTGGAGAATGACTCAGCACAGGGGTTCCAGTGGCCTTCCCCCACAGTATCTCTCCTTGGGCCTCCAACTATAAACTCTCCTCATGCACCTGCTCTCAGCTCTCCCATACCAGAGTCTTGGTTAAGTGACTGTGAACGAGGTTGTCTGCACGGGCCCTTTAAGATCAAGTCTGCCTCCAAGAGGTGTCTCTCTCTCTTTTACGCAGACAGCAACCTGGCTCTGTCCTGGTGCCTCTTCTAGTCTCTGGGGCTCTAGGCTGGGGCTCTTGGCCTGGTACTGAGTGCCTACATCTCTCAGGGTGAACCTCCCCACAGTGAGAGTTCCTCTGGACCCTCAGTTGCCACTCGCTCCTGGCAGCGGGGTAGCCCTTTCTGCATCTTTACCCTCCTTACCAGTCTCAATGTGGCTTCTTCTGTGATGCTTGGTTATAGAATCCTCTTTGTTTAGTCCAAAGTTGGTATTTCAAGATGATTGTTCTTAAATTAAGTTGTAATCCTATTTGATCCTTTGTGTGTCCGCCTACTCCATCGCCACCTTTGTTCCAGGCAAGATACTCTTATAAGAATAAAGTTAAAAGAATTAAATTCCCAGTTATTTAGGTTTATTATATACCTATACTAACTACAATAGTGTAGTTTATGTCCAACGACAATCAAATAGACAACAAAATGGCATGACCTATATGTTATGTTCACTAGGTTAGTGACATTGCTGACACTTTAAAGTAATAGAAAAAGGATTAGCTTTTAATAAATGTTTTGTGGTCACTTAAATTCCTTTATAGGAAAAAATGCATCTTGACGTTTACTTCACACCATATGCACAAGGAAAATGTCAGTCTCACATGAGTTTAGATCTCAATGTAAATGTGAAATAATAAAGCTTCTAAAAGGCAGCGTGTAGGGGAATATCTTCATGACCTTGAGGAAGGCAGAAATTTCTTAAATAGGACAGGTATACATTGTGCCCAAGAAGACTTATACAGGAACATACCAATTAGCATTATTTGTAATAGCCATAAGGTGGAAATAACCGAAATGTCCATCAACAGTACAATGAGTAGATTATAAGCAAATGAATGGAACAATAGAAAAGAAATGAACTATTTCTACATGCAGCAATATAATTTCAATCTTACAGACATAATTGTAAGCAATAAAAGCCAAACACACACAAATGCCCACATGTGAAAAACCCATGTGTAATTATTCCATTTATATATTTAAGTATTTTAAAATTTCATTTATTTTTTTTAAAGGTGTGAGAATTTGGCCCTGGCCTTTTGGCTCAGTGGTAGAGCATTGGTCCAGCGTGTGGATATCCCGGGTTTGATTCCTGGTCAGGACACACAGGAGATGCACCCATCTGCTTCTCCACCCCTCCCACTCTCCCTTCTCTCTCTCCCTTCTCTCTCTCTTTCTCTCTCTCTCTCTCTCTCTCTCTTCTACTCCTGCAGCCATGGCTCCATTGGAGCAAGTTGGCCCTAGGTGCTGAGGATGGCTCCGTGGCCTCCACCTCAGGACTAAGAAGAGCTTGGTTGTAGAGCAACAGAGCAACACCCCAGATGGGCAGAGCATCACCCCTTAGTGAACTTGCCAGGTGGATTCCAGTCTAGGTGCATGCGGGATTCTGTCTCTGCCTCCCCTCCTCTCACTGAATTAATAAAAACAACAACTGTGTATGAGAATGTCCTTTCACCCATCTTCACTAATAATGTGTTACGCTATCAGATTTTTATTAAGTTTATTGGGGTGACATTGGTTAGCAAAACTCGACGCATTTCAAGTGTACAACTCAATAAAACATCTGTATATTACATTGTGCACCTACTACCTAAAGTAAACTCTCTTTCTGTTCTCATTTATTCCCCCTTTGCCCTCTTCTGCCTCCCCTCACCCCCCTTTCCCTCCAGCCATCACTAGACTATTGTTTGTATCTATTTTTATGATATATATACTTTTTTTTGCTTAATCCCTTCACCTTTTCCACCTAGCTCCCCAGGCCCCACCTCCACTGACAGTTCAATCTGTTCTGTGTATCTATAATTCTATTTTTATTTTGTTTGTTAAATTATTTTGTTCATAGATTTTACATATAACTGAAATAATACCATGGTATTTGTCTTTCTCTGACTGACTTATTTCACTTAGCATACTATTCTCCAGGTGCATCTATGCTGTTGCAAAGGTTAGATTCCCTTCCTTTTTATGGCCGAGTAGTACTGTATTCCACTGTATAAAATGTAGCACAACCTTTTTATTCACTCATCTACTGATGGGCACTTGGGCTGTTTCCAGATCTTATCTATTGTAAATAATGCTGCAGTGAACATGAGGGTGCGTATATTCTTTTGAATTAGTATTTTGTGTTTCTTTGGATGTATTCCCAGAAGAGGAATTGCTAGGTTACAAGGTAGTTTTGTTTTTAATTTTTGAGATAACTACATACTGCTTTCCACAATGGTTGTACCAATCTGCATTCTCACCAGCAGTGCAGAAGGGTGCCCTTTTTTCATCATCCTCACCAGCACTTGTAGATTTCAGCTGATATCTCATTATGGTTGTAATTTGCATTTCTCTGATGATTAGTGACACTGAGCATCCTTTCATATGTCTATTGGCCATCTGTATGTCCTATTTAGAGAAGTGTCTATTCAGATTCTTTGTCATTTTTTAATTGGATTGTTTTCTTAGTGTTGACTTTTAAGTTCTTAATATATTTTGGATATTAACACCTTATCAGATGTATCATTGGCAAATATGCTTTCCCACTCAATGTGTTGCCTTTTCATTTCATTGATGGTTTTGTTTGCTGTGCAAAAATTTTTTAGTTTGCTGTAGCCCCATTTGTTTATTTTTTTCCTTTTATTTCCTTCCCTGGGGAAATATATTGGCAAAAATACTGCTACAAGAAATGTCTGAACTTGGGGTATGAACACACTATACGTACAGATGGTTTGTTGCAGAATTGTGTACCTGAAACCTGTATAATTTTGTTAAGCAATGTCACCTCAATAAATTTAATTTAAAAATAAAAAGGAAGAAATGTCTGAAATTGTATTGCCTGTGTTTTCTTCTAGGATATTTATGATATCCTGACTTACATTTAAGTCTTTAATTCATTTTGTCTTTATTCTTGTATATAGTGTAAGTGGGTGGTCTACTTTCATTTTTTTGCACGTATCTGTGCATTTTCTTAACACCTTTTATTGACTAGATTGTCTTTCAATAGTTTTTATGTTCTTGCTTCCTTTGTCAAATATTAATTAATCATAAAGATGTGTGTTTATTTCTGGGCTCTTAGTTCTTTTCCATTGTCTGTATGCTTGCTCCTCTGCCAGTATCGGGCTGTTTTGATTACAGTGGCCTTGTAATATAGTTTGATATCAGGTAGTGTGACACCTCCAACTTTGTTCTTCTTTCATGAGATTGTTGTGGCTATTTGGTTTTTTTTGTGATTTCCATATAAATTTTTGGAATATTTGTTCTAGATGAATGAGATATGTCATTGGTATTTTAATATGAACTGCATTGAATCTATAGATTGCTTTGGGTACTATGGATATTTTAATAATATCAATTCTTCCTATCCATGAACACAGTATATACTTTCAGTTATTTGTAGCTTCCTCAATTTCTTTCTTAAGTATGCTACTATTTTCAAAGTACAGTTTTTTATTTCTGTTAAATTTATTCATAGGTATTCTTTTTGTTGTTGTAATAGTAAATGGGATTTTTTTTCTTAATTTCTCTTTCTGATAGTTCATTATTGGTGTATAAAAATGCCACCAATTTCTGAATACTTCATTTGTATCCTGCTACTTTACCAAATTTATTTATCAGTTCTAGTAGTTTTATGGTGGAGTCTTTAGGGTTTTCTATATACAATATCATGTCATCTGCAGATAATAACAGTTTTATTTCCTCTTTTCCAATTTGGATGCCTTTAATTTCTTCTTCTTGTCTGATCGAGTACTATGTTGAATAAGAATGGTGAAAGCGAACATTCCTGTCTTGTTCCCATCTTAAGGGAAACATTTGTAGTTTTTGCCCATTGAGTAGAATGTTGGCTGTGTATTTGCCATATATGGCCTTTATTACATTGAGGTATGTTTCTTCTATTTCCACTTACCTCAAAGTTTTTATCATAATTCTGTGCTGGATTTTATCAAATATTTTTTCTGTATCAATTGATATGATTATGTGGTTTTTATCCTTCATTTTGTTTATGTGATAAATCACATTTATTGATTTAAATATATTACACCAACCTTGCATCTCTGAAATAAATTCCACTTTGATTATGATGAATGATTTTTTAATGTATTGCTGGATTTAGTTCGCTAATATTTTTTTTGAAGATTTCAGCATCTGTTCATCAGGGATATTGGCCTATAATTTTCTTTTCTTTTTTTTGTAGTATCTTTATCTGGTTTGGGATTAGAATAATGCTGGTTTCATAAACTGAGCTTGAGAGTCTTCCCTCGTCTTAAATTTTTTTTGTAATAGTTTGAGAGGGATAGGTGTTAGTTCTTCTTTGTTTGGTAAAATTCACCTCTGGAGCCATCTGGTCTAGGACTTTGTTTGTTAGAAGTTTTTTTGTTTACTGGTTCAAGTTCATTAGTTGTAATTGGTCTATTAAAATTTTCTGAGTCTTCCTGAATTAAGTTTTGAAAGATTGTATGTTATTAGAAATTTATCTTTTTTACCCAGATTCTCCAGTCTGTTGGCATATAGTTGTACATATCTTCTTACAATCCTTTGTAATTTTTTGGCATCAGTTGTTACTTCTCCTCTTTCATTTCTGATTTTATTTATTTGGGTCTTCTCTCTTTTTTCTTGATGAATCTGGTTAAAGGTTCATCAATCTTGTTTATCTTTTTAAAGAACCACTCATGGTTTTATTAATCTTTTGTATTTTTTTAAGTCTCTATGTCATTTATTTCTGCTTTAATCTTTATTATGTCCTCCCTTCTACTTACCTTGGGCTTTGTTTGTTGTTCTAGTGTTTTTAGGAATAGATTTTTCTTTAGCTTTTTGTTGCTTCTTGAGATAGGCCTATAATGCATTGTACTTCCCTCTCATGACTGCTTTTACTGTGTCCTGTAAATTTTGGGATATTGTGTGTTCGGTTTTGTCTGTCTCCAGGTAACTTTTGATTTCTTCCTTGATCTCATTGTTAACCCATTCATTGTTTAATAACTTATTTAGCCTCCATGTATTTGTTTTGAGTTTTTTAAATTGTAATTGATT
This sequence comes from Saccopteryx leptura, assembly GCF_036850995.1. Taxonomy (NCBI): domain Eukaryota; kingdom Metazoa; phylum Chordata; class Mammalia; order Chiroptera; family Emballonuridae; genus Saccopteryx; species Saccopteryx leptura. The sequence continues at coordinate 60,197,751 of NC_089513.1, read as the reverse complement.
TCTAATTTCATACCATTATTGTCAGAGAATATGCTTGATCTGATTTCAATCTTCTTGACTTTATTAAGGTTTATCTTGTGTTCTGGCATGTGACCTACCTCAGTGGTTTTCAATCGCCAGTCTGTGGGTGCAATAATTATAGTTTCTCTAATCTTCATAGAATATCAGAGTGGTTAACTTTCGCAGACCAGCACAAAATTTCTGGCAGACCAGTGGTTGAAAAGCACTGATCTATCTTATAGAATGTTCCATGTGCAGTTGAAAAGAATGTGTATTCTGCTGCTTTGGGATAAAATGTTCTGTAAATATTCATTAAATTCATCCAGTCCAGGATGTTGTTTAAGGCCTCTGTTACCTTGTTAACTTTTTGTCTGGAAGATCTATTCACTAATGTTAAAATCTCCAACTAAGACTGTATTGCTGTCTATCTCTTTCTTAATTTCCACCAAGATTTATTTATATATTTAGATGCTCCTTTGTTGGGTCCATACATGTTTACAAGGGCTACATCCTCTTGTTGGATTGATCCCTTTAGTATTATGTAATGTCCTTCTTTGTCTCTATGTTTTGTCTGATATAAGTATTGCTACCACAGCTTTTTTTCCCACTTGCATGGAATATTTTTTTTCCATCCCTTTACTTTCAGTCCTTTTTGTATCTTTTGTTCTGAGGTGGTTCTCTTGTAGGCACCATTTATATATGTCATGTTTTCTTATCCATTCAGCTACCCTGGTAGTTGTCAACCTTTTTACACTTGGGGACTGGTGAAAATATGAGAATTATTTCAGGGACTGTTAAGGAAGAAATCACCCTAAACATTAGCAAATCAGACTAAGATCATGGGTCTGTAATCTTCATACAACATTAGCATAGTTAATTCTTGCAGACCAGCGTGAAATTTGTCTGTGGACTAGCAGTTGAAAAATACTGAGCTACCCTATGATCTTGGTTGGAGCATACAGTGATGGTTGCTCTCCATGGCCTACTCAGTGGGTGGCAAGTCCAAGACAGATGGGGACACAGAAATACAGCCAGCCCAATCCTGCCAAAGAGAACCCATAAAGATCTGCAAAGGTGCCCTGTGTACCTCTCCTGCATGCACCCCTCAACCCACCCATTCTGCCACAGTCTACCCTAGCCCAGGCCGTGCTGCTGGAACTGTCCCACTGCCACACTACTCCAGTCATCGCTTCATGCACAAAGCCTACAGAGCCTTTGAATAAAGACTGCAGTGGGCCCAAACTGGCCAAACCCCACTACCCCTTCCACACAGTGCAAGTTTGGTAGGGCAAGGCAGCGGGGTTGGGCGGACAGGGCTAGTGGGTCCCTTATTTGGGGGCACTGTGCTCAGGCACTCAATAAGGAGAATGTGGCCGCCACTCCAAAGCCAAACCACTCAGTCTCTGCTAGAGTCTTCTAGACTAGCTCTCCCAGTAGGAGCACACCACTGGTTCAAGGTGGCGTAGCCAGCTATCCCCACTGCAAGAACAAACTCAGCAGGGTGGTGTCATCAGGATTTAGGAAAATAAATAAAGACTGTCTTCCTTTGGCGGTAGCTCCAGCCATGCCCACAAGAAGAGAATGCACTGCTCACCTCCCATTTGCTCCACTGCAGCACTGTCAGTGACCCAGACAGGGGCTTGGAGGCATACCTGCTTTGAAGTTTCCAGCTCATAGGGAGTCTTCTTTCCCCTCAATGATCTGAGCTCAGCAGGGTAGGGACACCAGGACTTGAGATGATAGAACAAAACAATCTCCCTTGGAGGGGGGTGGTGCTGACCAAGCCTGCAGGTATTGAGGAGGACTGGCCCCCACTCCAGAGCCTTGCAGTTTGTCTGAGTGTCTGTCTGTAGTTTCTCCAGAGAAAGAGCACACCAAAGGTCCCTGTTGGGTGCAGTCAACAGGACTTTTCTGCTGGACTCAAGCTTGGCAGGGTGGTGTCGCCAGTATTTGGAGGACCCGGTTAGTGCACTCCTCAGACTGGGACTAGAAGAACAGGAGTGCCGACTTTGGAAGATGGTGCCTAAGGGTGGTGTGGGATGTTGACCCAGGACCAAGACCTCAGTAGCTGACCCTCCAGATCTCTCTTTAGGACCACGCCAACCAGAGCTTCTCTACAATTCCCATATGCCCTGAGTCACCTTTCCTCTTCCAGAACCCTGGATGAGTGCCCAAGAGCGAGTTCTGGTGTGCTGGCCCTTTAGGAGACCACCTGGGATTGTAGCAGACTCCCTCCTCTTCCCAGAGGACAGAGTCCCCACTGATTTTCACTGCCAAATGCAGGCTCCTCTTCCTGGCCCTTGTGCTCTGGGTTGAGGGTTCCAGCATGGGGTTGAGACCACTTGCTCCTCAGGGGATACTTTTCTAGCCAAGATATCCCTCTGGCTTCTTAGCCACTGCACATGGGTTCAGAGTCTTCTTTTCCTAGTTCTTTAAGATATGATGTTAGATTGTTTACTTGGTATCTCTCTTGTTTCTTAATGTAAGCCTATAATGATATAAAATACCCTCTTATTACTGCTTTCACTGCATGCCAGACGTTTTGATATGTAATGTTGTCATTCTCATTTGTTTGTATATTTCTTTTGATCTCTGCTTTGATTTCTTTTTTGATCCAGTCATTTTTTTAAGAAACATGTTGCCTAATTTCCACATTGGGGGGGGGGGGGCTTCTTTGCTTCTTTACTTCCTTTTTGCAGTTGAGTTCTAATTTCAAAGTCTTATGGTCAGAGAATATGCTTAGTATACTTTCAGTCTTCTTGAATTTTTTAGGTTTTGTGGCCCAACATATGGCCTATCCTTGAGAATGTTCTATGCTCACTGGAGAAGAATGTATAATCTGATGTTCTGGGATGAAATGTACTGTAAATTTCTATTATGTCCATTTGGTGTAATGTGTCATTTAAGGCCAATATTTCTTCATTGATTTTTTTGTTTGTTTGGATTATCTGTCTAAACCATCAATGATGTATTGAGATCTCCAAGTATGATTGTAATTTTGTCTGTTTCTATTTTAGATCTGTTAGTAGATGTCTTATATATTTTAGTGCTTCCCCATTCAGTGCATATATATTATATCTTCTTGATATAGTGTCCCTTTATTGTTATGAAATGTCCATCTTTGTCTCTTGTTACTTTTGTTGCCTTGAAGTCAGAATTTTCAGATATGAGTATAGCTACACCTACTTTTCTTTGGGTATTATTTGCTTGGGAGAATCATCTTTCAACCTTTCACTTTGAGTCTACTTTTGTAGCATAGATATGTCTTTTGAAGTTAGCATATGATTGGGTTTTGCTTTTTGATGCAATCTGCTACTCTGTGCCTTTTTTTTTTTTTTTGTGAGTTCAGTACATTTACATTTATGGTAATCACATTTGAGGATTTTCTATAGCCATTTTATGTTTTGTTTACTGGTAGCTCTGTGTCTCCTTTGCTTCTTTCCCTTTGTGTTTCTGTGTGTGTGTGTGTGTGTGTGTGTGTGTGTGTGTGTGTGTGTGTGTGTTATTTCATACTTTTTCCCCATTTCTTCTTTTTTTAAAGCTATATGTTTCAGTAGTGGTTTTTTTTCATTGCTGGTTACCATTAGGTTATTAAGAGAACAATTGTCATATATACAAGAGTCTTTTTTCCTATGAGTGATTCTGCACTTTATCTCCTTTGCTACTGAAGATCTTTATCTTTTCAATTTTTATGTTATTGTTGTTACACATTAGCCTTGTTTATATTGTTACATTGTTGTAGCTTTACCTTATAGTTTTGATTTGTTTTGTTCTTTGTATCTGGTAGAATAATCCCCTTGAGTATATCTTGCAGTGAGGGTTTTCAAATTTCCTCAGCTTCTGTATATCTGCAAAAGTTTTTATTTCTCTTTCATATTTGAAGGATAACTTTGATGGATATAGTATTCTTGGCTGTTAACTCCTCTCTTTCAGTACTTTGAATGTTTGGGTTGACTCTCTTCTGGCATGTAGAGTTCCTGCTGAGAAGTCTGATAATAACCTGATGGTCCTTCCTTTATATCTATGTGATGTTGTTCTTTTCCCTAGCTGCCTTGAGGATTCTTTCATTGTCATTGATTTTTTGAAAGTTATATTACAATGTGCCTTGGAGAAGGGCTTTTTTGGATTGAGGTAACCAGGCATTGTTTGTTTCTTGGATTTGAGGATCTAACTCTTTCCATAGACTGGGGAAATTCTCATCAATTATTTGTTTGAATAGGCTCTCCATTCCCTTCTCTCTCTTCTTCTTCTGATATGCCTATCATTCTTATATTGCTCCCTCTGATGGAGTCAGACAATTCTTATAGAGCTCTATTCTTGTTGTTGTTTTAATTCACAAGTCTCTATTCTCTCTCTGTGGCATCTCTAGTTGCTTGTCTTCAGTGTCACTGATTCTCTACTCTGTCTGTTCTGTTCCATTAGCTGAACTTCCTACCTCATTTTTCAACACATATATTGAGTTCTTCATCTCTGTTTGGTACTTTTTAAATTTAAATCTCCTTGGTGAAGTACTTGTTTTGTTCATTAATTTGATTTTTCACTCATTAAATTGCCTATCAGTTTTTTCTCACATCTCATTGAGTGCCCCCTCCGCCTGCGGTGCTGCTGCTGGCTGCAGGCCCTCTTTAAGCCAACTGCTAGCAGTCATGAGCTGGGCTGGGCTCAGGCAGCTTTTACTCTAACCTTGCCAGAGGCCACCCTGTCCTCATTCAGGGCTGGAAGGAGGAACATGGGACAAGAGGGGAGTAGATGGTGTGGAGGCCCCAGCAGGCTCATTAAGCACCCTGAACTCGAATAGGGTGACTTCATTTAGGGACGGGACTAGGCCTTGGAGCAGCAGTTTAGGTCCTTTTTCTTTAAAAACTTTTACTTCTTAGTTGACACAAAATAGTGATGTTGACAAAAAAAAATCAAAACTCATAATTAATGACAACTAATTACTGACTGTGAGCAACTGAAATAGTATTTAAATTGGCCAATGCAGTCTCGCCCAGGACCCCTGTTGCCTGCAGCCATGGAACTCTGCCAGCTCATCTTACTTAGTGTGTCTGACAAGACTGGCCTTGTGTGTTTGAATTTGATCGCTTCAGGAGGGACTGCGAAAGCTCTCAGGGATGCTGGTCTGGCGGTCAGAGAAGTCTGAGCTGACGGGGTTTCCTGAAACATTAGGGGGACGTGTGGAAACCCTGCATCCTTCAGTCCATACTAGAATTTTGCCTCATAATATCCCAGAAGTTAATGCTGATATGGCCAGACTTGATATCAATCTTGTAAGAGTTGTTTGTAATCTGTTTCCCTTTGTGAAGACAGTGGGTTCTCCAGATGGAATTGTTGAAGATGCCGTTGAGCACTTTGGTATTTGGTGGAGTAACCCTGCTGAGAGCAGCAGTCACCATGCTCTTTCTAGTGACTGTAGTGTGTGAGCCAGAGGACTGCTCCAACCGTAAAGACACTTCCTTGGAGACTTGACACTGGTTGGCCTTGAAGGCTTTCACTCATATAGCACAATATGATGAAGCAACTTCAGATTACTTCAGGAAACAGTATAGTAAAGGAACATCTCATATGCCCTTGAGGGATGGAATGAACCCTGGCCAGTTACACACACTGAACCCCAACTTTCCCATCACAGCGCTAAATGGAGCCCCTGGATTTATAAACGTTTGTGATGCTTTGAGTGCTTGGCAGCTGGTGAAGGAACTCAGAGAAGCTTTAGGCTTCCAGCTGCAGCCTCTCTCTAGCATGTCAGCCCAGCAGGTGTTGCTGTTGCAATTCTACTTAGTGAAGATGAGGTGATAGTCTGCATGGTCTGAGATATGAATAAACCCTTGCTCCTGTGTCGGCTGCATATGCACAAGCAAGAGGAGATGACAGGATGTCTTTTATTTGGTGACTTTGTTGCATTATCTGATATGTGATGCTCCTACTGCCAAAATTATTTCTAGAGAAGTACCTGATGGTATTGTTGCCCCTGGATATGAAGAAAAAGCTTTAAAAATACTTTCTAAAAAGAAAAATGGGAACTAATGTGTTCTTCAGATGAAAAAGTCTTACAATTCATATGAAAATGATGTTCGAATTCTCTCTGGTCTTTTTTAAGTCAGAAGAGGAATAATGGTGTCATCCACAGGTCATTATGTAGCATTGTTGTTACCAAGAATAAAGATTTGCTGGAATCTGTGCTCAGGGACCTCATTGCGGCCACCATTACTGTAAAGTACACACAGTCTAACTCCATGTACTACATCAAGAATGGTCAGGATACAGTAAGTCCCCAAGTTACAAACATCTGACTTACATACAACTCCTACTTACGAGTGGAGTGCCATAAGGACTACTGGTAATCAATTGCAGCTGGACGTCAGTGAAAATACAGAGTTACTTGACTCCGCTGGCAAAGAACTAACCATTAAAGACCTTATGGAACAAGAACAGCAGATGATAGCATTTAGGGAAGAAAACAGAAACCTAGGAACTCCAGAACCGAAAAAGTTTTCTACAAAAGTTAGCTGATGCTTTTCGTCTCATTGAAGCAGGAATGGCAAAGTTAGAGGAGCAAGATAATGATACACAGAGGTTCACCAAAGTTTGCTGTACAGTGACCGGAGGCCTGAGATGCTATAGGGGCTTTTATGATGAGAAAAAGAAAAGCTCTGTACAAACCTCGCTGATGCTACTTCAAGAAACTGACTCCAGTAGCAGAATCAGACCCCGACTCTCTAACACCAGTCTCATCCTCTTCAGTAAGTCCATCACCTTCTGCATCACCCAAGATTGTTTAAGGTTGTATTTGAAAATGTTTAAATATATATAAGCACAGAAAGGTAAAAATAAATACTATGTTAAGACAAACATCTGTCTATGTTGCATTTAATAGGTAAATGTACCTGTTCCAACTTACATACAAATTCAACCTAAGAACAAATCTACAGAACCTATCTTGTTCTAACCCAGGGACTGCCTCTATTTGCATTGGAGCAGAGCAGTAGTCTCGGATCCACTGCCCAGGCCTCGCAAGAGATAAGGTCAACATTCGGTGGCAGACATCATCCACAAGCGGTCTCAATGAAGTGCAAAGCCAGAGGAAGGAGTGAAAATCTCCAATGCCATCGATCAGTATGTTACTAGAACCACTGGCGAGGATGAAGAGTTAGTGAAGTAGAAGGCACTGACTGGCTGAAGAAGTTCTTGAATTACTGAGGCAGAGAAGAAAGAATGGATTGACTGACAAACTTAGTGAAGTTTCTCTCAGGTCTGATCCCTTCCTTCCTTTCAGGAATATTATAGGCAGAGCTAAACAGAGTGGCGTGGCAGATACTGCTGCGCTGTCCGGTTCTGCTGCTGGCAGAGTTGTAACTGAGCCTGCGATGAACTGGGAATAATCCTCACTCAGATGAGCCTTCGGCTCTTTCACTACTGGTTTCATTACACAGCGCTTTAAGGTTTGCTTATATTTCGGTGAAAAATCAGTGAGAAATTTTGAAAATACTTAAAAAGATAAAACATTAAATCTGAATAATAATCTTGAATAAAAAAGGAAAGATTGACCAGTACAAAAGAAATCTTAAAATTCAGATAAGAAAATACTTGGAAAAGGTTTTTATTTAATTTTATAACAATTCTAGAATTTTACATGACATTTCAGCAGCAAACTAACCTGTCAAAATAAAAAATAATCAGCCATTGATGCTAGAGGAATAACCAAATTATTTTCCCTTTTCTCCAATAAAATTTATAAAAATTATTAGAATACAACGAGGTAATGAAGAGTAGGTCACCAAAGTAGAGTATAAATGTGACAAAATGGTCCCAACTGTGCCTTCTAAGTGGTCAGAATGAGAGTTTAAATTGTTTCTGTTATTGAGTTTCTGAGGTTTTCATAAATTTCTTTAAAATTTTATTTGGGTAACACATTGCTTTAAAAAGAGAGGACATAAGAACAGGAATGAGAAAAGAAACCTGGGCTCCACAAAACCTCTTCTACTTCCTAGTTCTGTGACTAGAGCAGATACTTTCTTTGCTCTGAGCCTGACTGAGTTTTGTCTACAGAATGAATCAGGTCACCAGTCCTTCCTATTACCTAGGTTTTTGAAAATAAGAGGTAAAAAGCTTTATAAATTATATAATAATTAATCTGCATAGTATTTTTTGTTCCATTCACATTTGTAATTTTAGATACTTTTTGTTGGAATGAATGTATCTTATATATAATTTTCCAAAACGATAGAACTAAAATGAACCTGGATTTTCTTTAATTCTGCAATAGTTATTTTTGCTCTAAATCATACAACCATTTACTCTCCATTTTAACGATTTGAAATGCATCCTTGGTACAGCCAGATTATATAACTACAGTACAGTAACTTCCATAATTTTGTGACATATGTTGAGATAATAGCTGTAGCCATAAGCTTATAAGGATAATTATATAATCCAGCAATTTTCAACCTTTTTCATCTCATGACACACATAAGCTGATTACTAAAATTCTGTGGCAAACCAAAGAATATGTTATACAGTGTGTCCTTAAAGTCATGGTGCACTTTTGACCGGTCACAGGAAAGCAACAAAAGACGATAGAAATGTGAAATCTGCACCAAATAAAAGGAAAACTCTCCCAGTTTCATGCCTATTTAGTGCAGTTCGATGTGGGCTCACGCACAGATTTTTTAGGGCTCCTTAGTTAGCTATCCCGTATAGCCTCTACAGACTCATCACTGACTGATGGCCTACCAGAACGGGGTTTCTCCACCAAACTGCTGGTTTCCTTCAACTGCTTATCCCACCGAGTAATGTTATTCCTAGGTGGTGGTGCTTTGTTATAAACACACCGATATTCACGTTGCACTTTGGTCACGGATTCGAATTTAGTGAGCCACAGAATACACTGAACTTTCCTCTGTACTGTCCACATCATGACTGACATGGCTGTGGGCTGCTCCGCTGTATACACGGTGTTACGTCATCATCTGTGGATGCGCACATGCTGCCACATCATCCTACAGAAACTGGGAGGGTTTTCCTTTTATTTGGTGCAGATTTCACATTTCTATCGTCTTTTGTTGCTTTCCTGTGACCGGTCAAAAGTGCACTATGACTTTAATGAACACATTATATTTTTTTGCTGACCTGACAAAAAAAAAGGTATAATTTTGATTGATTTAAAAAAGTAGTAATTACCTACCCTTTTTGCTCCAAAGTGACTTTTTAAAAAATCAAGTGCCTGTAATTGTATATAAGGATTTCTGGTACCAACAATTAACCAATCAGATACAACCTTATTATGCGACGTGACCAGTAAGATGCAGCTCTATTCTAGAAGCTATATACACTGCTCACAAAAATTAGGGGATATTTTATCGCTTCATATTTGTTTTGAAATATCTCCTAATTTTTGTGAGCAGTGTATATTCATAGTTCGAGAAAGGGCATTCACACTAGATGACTATTATTGTATTGGCTATTGTCATTTTCTTATTTGACAATGTTAAGGGAAAAAAAGATCAGTGTTCTAAGTAGTACTCCATATTTTAAAAATTCTTCCAATACACAGGTTGAAAATTGCTGCTATAATCAAATGAATCTACTTTTCGTCTTTTTTCAGGTGAATGGCGATATTCCTCCTCGGTTAAAGAAAAGTGCTCATGAAATCATTCTAGACTTCATCAGATCAAGACCTCCTTTAAATCCAGTAAGTAATTTTACATATTGCTCTTCACTGGAGTTCACAGAATGAATTATTCTCCTGTAGGGAGTGATCGCTAGAACTCAGCTCTGAAAGTGGCTAGTTCTTACACTGAGCTTTTGTTCTCAAAGTGATGACTCCCAACTGCAGGTTATGTTTAAGTTGCAGGAAAATGCTTAACATTTGTTTAATACAAGGCTATCTTAGGATGTTTAGTTTAAAACAACTTGGGTTATGGTGCAAAATCTGGACAAAAATACTTCCTAGAATAATGGCTAAATGTTCCTGGGGTGGACTGCCTGCGCTTCCGGTTTACTTAATACTGCAAATAGCTTCCTTGGTCAAGTTGACGTTTTGATACTACACTGCTCACAAAAATTAGGGGATATTTTAGAGCTTCATATTAATTTTGAAATATCCCCTAATTTTTGTGAGCCATATATCTTGCGGTAAATCAACCTTGTTGTACACCTACTTTTATATTACCTTCCTCTGGTAACAGAGTTTTTTCTAGTGACTGTGGAATGAGAATATTTTAATCTGAATGAATGTTGGTGTGTTTCCTTTGTTCCTCACCAACACTGCTCAAACCTGTGTACACTTGTTAACCTGAAAGGGAATGGAATTTCTGTCCTAGTTTTTGTACATCCAGAGCATTATTAATGATCCCTTTTATAAATATTTTTAAAAGAAGGGAAAGAAGGGCCCTGGCCAGTTGGCTCAGCGGTAGAGCATTGGCCTGGCGTGTGGGGGACCCGGGTTCGATTCCCGGCCAGGTCACATAGGAGAAGTGCCCATTTGCTTCTCCACCCCCCCCCCTCCTTCCTCTCTGTCTCTCTCTTCCCCTCCTGCAGCCAAGGCTCCATTGGAGCAAAGATGGCCCGGGCGCTGGGGATGGCTCCTTGGCCTCTGCCCCAGGCGCTAGAGTGGCTCTGGTCGCGGCCGAGCATTGCCCCTTGGTGGGCAGAGGGTCGCCCCTGGTGGGCAGAGCGTCGCCCCTGGTGGGCGTGCCGGGTGGATCCCGGTCAGGCGCATGAGGGAGTCTGTCTGACTGTCTCTCCCCGTTTCCAGCTTCAGAAAAATACAAAAAAAATAAAAGAAGGGAAAGAGGCCACCTAAAGACTATTTTGTGTGTGTGTGTGTGTGTGTGTGTGTGTGTGTGTGTGTGTGACAGAGAGAGAGAAACAGAGGGACAGATAGAGACAGACAGACAGTAAGAGAGAGAGTTGAGCATCAATTCTTCATTGCGGCACCTTAGTTGTTCATTGATTGCTTTCTCATATGTGCCTTGACTGGGGTGGGGAGGTGCTACAGCAGACCAAGTGACCCCTTGCTCAAGCCAGCAACCTTGGGCTCAACCAGATGAGCCTGCGCTCAAGCCAATGACCTCAGGGTTTCAAATCTGGGTCCTCCACGTCCCAGTCTGATGCTCTATCCATTGCGCCACCCCCTGGTCAGGCCTAAGGAATAATTTTAAGAATGCCGGTCATGGTGAAGAAGAGAGAGCAGAGTCAAATGAACCTGAATTTAGCAGCCACATATCTCTGAGCAAGTTAATCAGCCTCCTGGAGCCTTTATTCAATTACAAAATGAAATAATCTGAGAAGGTTGTGATGACTTAATCAAAAATACTAGCTTCAAAAACAATAATAATATTAGATAAAGTATAACTTGCATTTTGATTGCCTTCTCATGCTTGCATATGGGAAACATAATTGTAACTTTAGCAAAACTGTCTCTTTTTTTTTTTTTTTCATTTTCTTTTCTGAAGCTGGAAACAGGGAGAGACAGTCAGACAGACTCCCGCATGCGCCCGACCAGGATCCACCCGGCACGCCCACCATGGGGCGACGCTCTGCCCACCAGGGGGCGATGCTCTGCCCATCCTGGGCGTCGCCATGTTGCGACCAGAGCCACTCTAGCGCCTGGGGCAGAGGCCAAGGAGCCATCCCCAGCGCCCGGGCCATCTTTGCTCCAATGGAGCCTCGCTGCGGGAGGGGAAGAGAGAGACAGAGAGGAAGGCGCGGCGGAGGGGTGGAGAAGCAAATGGGCGCTTCTCCTATGTGCCCTGGCCGGGAATCGAACCCGGGTCCTCCGCACGCTAGGCCGACGCTCTACCGCTGAGCCAACCGGCCAGGGCAAAACTGTCTCTTTAAAATTAGTTGAGCACATGACTAGATCACTGTGAAGTCCATTAATCTCCCTATTGCTTTAGGAATCTTGATAATGACTTAAAAATAATATTTTATCAAGCAGTGTTACAATCAATAAAATATAATTTTATCATACTACATATATTATATGAATGGACTTCAGTAATAATTATTTAACGACAAACTGCCCAGAGTTTCCAACCATTATGTGTTTTTTTCCCAAGGCCTCTGCCAGAAAACTAAAACCTACTCCACCACGGCCACGGAGCCTTCACGAAAGAATATTAGAAGAAATCAAAGCTGAAAGAAAGCTGCGGCCTGTCTCTCCAGAAGAGATTAGACGTAGTAGACAAGGTGAGTCAACTGCTTGCCACATTCCTGGTCTAAGTCACCCACTGGAACAAGGGTCCCTATACAACCAGCTTAATGAAAAGTAATGTTGCAAAGTCAAGGTAGTCCATGGAGTTCTCGCATTCCTTGTTCCTTTCTCCCTCTCTCTCTCTCTCTCTCTCTCTCTCTCTTTTCTCTGACACACACACACACACACACACACACACACGCCCTCGCACTTACTTGAGGTTTATACTTGACACTCATAGAAAAAGAAGCTCTTTTCCTATATGATAACTGAGCTATACAAGAACATCATGGCATAGTGGAGAGAGCTCTGCCAATGTCGAGACTGTGGCTTCAGGAGTGTCTACCTCTCTGAGCGTCTATTTCTTTGTCAGCAGAAGGATGATAAAAATTCCTCTAAGCCTTCCTTATGGCTTTTATGTAAAAAATTAAATAAGATTGTGGTCAAAATACTTTATAAGTTGTAATACATATACAAAGATAAGTTATGTTTCAAAAATGAAGATGGTTGTTTTACTTGAAGTTCCCATTGTCTTAATTATGGGTTTAAAGAAATGGTATTATGGTTTGTGATGAAAGCATTATCTGATATTCCCAAACTTTTTATTGTTTATATTTAATGTTTTTAATGTGTACTATAAGCATACATTGATTTTGATTTATAGAATAGATAGACCATATTATAAAATGTTTGTAAACATTTTGTTTATACAGCTGTCCTCCAATTTGTAAGATGCCCTTTTAAAGAATTCAGAGAAGCTACTTTAGGAAACTAGATTATAGTGGCAACTGAACAGAAAAGGAATCAGTTCTGTGATACCACACTCTCCTAGTTTTCTCCTCTGATCCTTTTTTCTACTTCTTTGAGACTCCTCTTGATACTTTAGATCTTTAGCTTGGGCTCACTTCTTCCTGTTCAACTACACCATTTTCCCTGGTTTTTGTTCCTGACTATCTTCCAACTTCCCATCTACAGCACTGATTTCTCTAACTGTTCAGACTCATACACTCATCTGTCTGCTAGGCAGGGCCTCTTATATCCTACAAGCAAGACAAGCCCAGCAAGTCTACAGGTGAACTCATCTGCTTTCTCCCCAAACCACCTCCTCCTAGTTCCACATCTCAGTGTGCCCAAGACAAACGTTAGCATCATCTTTGACTCTTAAGAGCCAATCCCTATTGATTTTACTTCTGGATCTTTATCATCTTCCACTCTTTAGTCCAGGGGTAGTCAACCTTTTTATACCTACCGCCCATTTTTGTATCTCTGTTAGTAGTAAAATTTTCTAACCGCCCACCGGTTCCACAGTAATGGTGATTTATAAAGTAGGGAAGTAACTTTATAAAATTTATAAAGCAGAGTTACAGCAAGTTAAAGCATATAATAATAATTACTTACCAAGTACTTTATATCGGATTTTCACTAAGTTTGGCAGAATAAATCTTTATAAAACAACTTACTATAGTTAAATCTATCTTTTTATTTATACTTTGGCTGCTCTGCTACCGCCACCATGAAAGCTGGAACTCCCACTAGTGGGCGGTAGGGACCAGGTTGATTACCACTGCTTTAGTCCAACAGCCACTGTCTTAACCCTGGCTGTCATCTTCTCTTGTCTAGTTTATTGTATTAGCTCTGCCTGCGTTCCATGCGTACATCTCTGAACTCTTCAATTACTCTATATTGATATTCTTTGATTCTTGGCCCTTCTATTACATTGTGATGTTCATGATGACAGGATCCATGCCTGTTTTGTTCATTATTTTGTCCTCAGTCCCTAGTACTGGGACTAGGCTATAAAAAATATTCCCATTGGTGTTGAAATCTTTGAATATACCTTACAATTACAAAGCTACAAAGCAAAAGTTATATCAATTTATTCCTGTCTGATTTTTATGGCAGCAGGTATTGTCTCTTTAAAATAATGTATAAAGTAGGCCCTGGCCGGTTGGCTCAGTGGTAGAGCATCGGCCTGGCGTGCAGAAGTCCCGGGTTCGATTCCCGGCCAGGGCACACAGGAGAGGCGCCCATCTGCTTCTCCACCCCTCCCCCTCTCCTTCCTCTCTGTCTCTCTCTTCCCGTCCCGCAGCCGAGGCTCCATTGGAGCAAAGATGGCCCGGGCGCTGGGGATGGCTCCTTGGCCTCTGCCCCAGGTCCTAAAGTGGCTCTGGTTGCGGCAGAGCGACGCCCCGGAGGGGCAGAGCATCGCCCCCTGGTGGGCAGAGCGTCGCCCTCTGGTGCACGTGCTGGGTGGATCCCGGTCAGGCGCATGCAGGAGTCTGTCTGACTGTTTCTCCCCGTTTCTAGCTTCAGAAAAATACAAAAAAAAAAAATGTATAAAGCATTTGAATTGACAAACCTATGTGAGCATTATATAATAAACAGCCAAAACATATAGCCTGCCCTGTGGTGGTGCAGTGGATAGATCCTCAACCAGGAACTTTTAGGGCCCCAGTTCAGAACGCCCCAGTCAAGGCACATACTACAAGCAACCAGTGAACAACTAAAGTGAAGCAACTATGACTATGAATTGATACTTCCCACTTCCCCCCTCCCCTTTAAAGAGTCAAACTATGTAAACCATGTGAACCAAGAATTCTTACCTTGGGAGTCTTTCAATGAGCCCGAGGAGGGTCTGTGAATCCCCCGAAATGTGGGGGGGGGGGTGTATACATATTTCACAAAGTATATGTTATGTGCATTTTCTTGAGAGACGAGACTTAGAACCACTATGGAAAAATAAGGAAATGGTATTGTAGGATGGTTGTTTTAGACTAGATTTTTTTAAAATTATTATACCTTGAGAAGGAATAATGGAGGTAATAGAAGAGTTTCAACAAAACTATAAAGTAAAACAAATAGATTACCATGTGAAAAGTAAGCTTCATGATTTACAGTAGTAAAGAGAATTAGGTAATGGAAGTACCAATAAAATAGAGAAAGAAATAAGACAAGCATAATGTGCTTGTATTACTTGGATGGTAACTGACATCGAGTTTCTTTGTTTTTCCAACTAGTTTTTTTTTTTTTTTTTTTTTTTTTTTTTGTTTTGTTTTGTTTTTTTTTTCATTTTTCTGAAGCTGGAAACGGGGATAGACAGTCAGACAGACTCCCGCATGCGCCCGACCAGGATCCACCCGGCACGCCCACCAGGGGCGGTGCTCTGCCCCCCAGGGGGCGATGCTCTGCCCATCCTGGGCGTCGCCATATTGCGACCAGAGCCACTCTAGCGCCTGAGGCAGAGGCCACAGAGCCATGCCCAGCGCCCGGGCCATCTTTGCTCCAATGGAGCCTTGGCTGCGGGAGGGGAAGAGAGAGACAGAGAGGAAGGCGCGGCGGAGGGGTGGAGAAGCAAATGGGCGCTTCTCCTATGTGCCCTGGCCGGGAATCGAACCCGGGTCCTCCGCACGCTAAGCCGACGCTCTACCGCTGAGCCAACCGGCCAGGGCCTTTCCAACTAGTTTTTTAAACTTTTATTTTCTGTTAAACACTGTGCCAGCTATTGGGGTACAGAGATGAGGAAAGCAGTTCCCCTGCCCGCAGATGCTTACAGAAGAGTGACTATGGAGTGTCATTCATGTTCATGTTGCAAGAGACACACATGAGTGTGAACAGCGGCCAGTCAGAGGGCATTAACTGAGGCCATTTGAGGGAGCTTAAGGAGAAGACTAGTAATCCTTGTAAGGTGGTGCTTTCAAGTTGCATGGAAGGTCATCTCAGACTTTGTCACATACATATTCTTCTGTTTCATTTTAAACAAATCAGATGCTAACTACTGTAAATCCTATTTTATAATAGTTAAATATCAATTTTTATATTGATTATATCTTATTTATTTTAACCATATTGCTTAATATTTCAGAACAACTAGAATTGAGCTATTATAGAAAGTGATTGTACTGAGAATTTAACTTCTAGAATTCTGCCTTCAGTGTGATTTTAAATTTTAATTGAACAGTAAAAGATTTGGGCTTATTATTTCTGTAGCTGTATATTGGTACTTACAGTTTGCTTTGGGGAGTTTAGTTAGGATAAGTTTGGCAGAATAAACTTGAAAAATGTTTCCCTAAATATTTTTATAATCTTTCTTCTCCATGTAATTGCAAGTAGAAACCTACTGTTGAAATGGAGAAAATATATGTGTTTAAAAAGAAATAGTAGGCCCTGGCCAGTTGGCTCAGTGGTAGAGCGGCAGCCTGGTGTTTGGATGTTCCTCCTGGGTTCAATTTCCTGCCAGGGCACACAGAAGCGCCCATCTGCTTCTCTACCCCTTTTCCTCTCTCCTCTCTCTCTCTCTCTCCCTCTCTCTCCCTCCCTCTCCCTCTCCCTCCCTCTCCCTCCCTCTCCCTCCTTCCTCCCCCCCCCTTTCCTTCTTCCCTTAGGCAGCTATGGCTCAATTGGAGCTAATTGGCCCCAGATGCTGAGGATGGCTATATGGCTGGCCTCAGGCTCTAAAAAGTGGCTCTAGTTGCAATGGAGCAAGGGCCCAGATGGGCAGAGCATCACCCCCTAGTGGGCTTGCTGGGTGGACCCTGGTCAGGGCGTGTGTAGGAGTCCGTCTCTGCCTCCTCTCCTCTTGCTGAATAGAAAAATTTTTTTTTTTAATTTTAAAAAATAAAAGAAATGTTACCTATAATTTTAACATCCAGAGGTATTCACTGCAAACCTTAGCAATTATGTAAAAAAATTTGTACATTATGAAATGGAAACAAAAGCTGTATGTGCAGCCTTCTGCTCTCTCTAACATTATATGTATATATGGCATGGGCATGCCATTAAGTACGGCTCAAAACATTATTTATAAGGGTCTGATAGTCTTACATATGGCTAAACTGTTTTATTAACCTAGTTGCCTATTTTTTTACAGACTATTTATTTCCTATTAAGTCTGAAATTACTATTTTTGTACATAGTGTTTATATTTGATTATTTTCTTTTTCCTAACATCTCATACTGTATTGAGATTTAGAGTTTTAACTGTAAGCTGTCCCATTAAAAGCATCATTTTCCTAAACCTCTAAGTTACTGTGATGCTCAGTTGCTGTCCTTTGTGGTATATAAAGCTTGGGAAAAATTTGAACCTTATTTTCCAAAGAATAATAGCATATCTTTCTTGTACAGTGGGCAGTTTTATTTCAAAAGGTATGTTCATATAGCAGAGAAGAACAGAATAAGAAGATATTAGAGAAGAGAGATGAGTGCTCTGACAATATGTATTTTATTTACATAAGTGACAAAATCTAGAGTTGATAGCATTTGAGTTTAGAAATGCAGAGTGTTTTTAACGGTGCATTGAGGATTATTCTCATCCACATAAAATTTCTAAAGACACTTAAAACACAGTGAAATACTTCTTTAAAAGTTACATTCTAGTTTATATGTTATGATGAAATACCTAAAATATTATTTCCTGATCATCAAACAATATGTATGATTGTTAACAAAAAGTTGCTTTATTTGCCCCATTAAAATTCACATCCCTTTGTTGCCATAAGTGCTTTTCAAAACATCTACATGTGAGTCTGACCTCTTGCTAAGTTGTGTTTGGAATGTAACTCTGCTCTTTCTTCACATCCGTTTTTTAAATACTGTATTGAGACTTTGGGTTATAAATATAAATTGTTCCTTTAAAAAAATCTGTCAAAAACCATATCAAGAGACACTTCCAGACTCTGAAGTTTGGGTGCAGAACTCCATAGGCAGTCTACCTGGAGACTGTGGACTAGGGAGTCATCCTGCCTGATTGCCCGTCCTCCCTTCCGCACCGCATCCGGTGTTCCGCTCCCAGCTGACCCCAGACCAACCTGTCCTCCTGGAGCCTAGGTTAGAGAATAGACTGTCCTGGTAAGAATTTTGGGCTGTAATGAAAACAGATCATTCTCACTGTCATGAATACCTAAATTCATTATATCTTTGTATAATCTTTTTTAAAGGTTTTATTGAGATATAATTTACCTACGGTAAAATTCACCCACTTAAACTATGCAATTCAGTAGGTTTTACTATGTGATAAAAATTTAAAAACAAATTATTACAATAGGAAATAAATGTTTATTCTCAAGAAATTATATTTACTGAGCTTTTGCTATGTGCCAAGCACTGCTCTGAGCACTTTTTTTTTTTTTCTGGCATGAAATCATTTACTCTTCATAACAATCCCATGAAGTGCAGTATCATTATTACCATTTTATAGATGAAATAACTGAAGTCCAAAGAAGTTAAATAACTTGCACAGAATCATACTGCTAGTAAGTGGCAGAGCTAACATTCAAACTTAGGCATTCTGGTCCTGAGGTCTCCCTTCAACTACTAGGCTTCTTTGCCTGCAGTAGACAGTTTATTGATACATTGCGAAGCTGCTAGTTCTTGAATGAGATTTTTTTATAAAACATTTCACCTTTGCCTGACCAGGCGGTGGCGCAATGAATAGAGCGTCAGACTGGGATGCGGAAGGACCTAGGTTCGAGACCCCAGGATAGCCAGCTTGAGCGTGGGCTCATCTGGTTTGAGCAAAAAAGCTCACTAGCTTGGACCCAAGGTCACTGGCTCGAGCGAGGGGTTATTCAGTCTGCTGAAGGCCATCGGTCATGGCACATACGAGAAAGCAATCAATGAACAACTAAGGTCGCAACGAAAAACTGATGATTGATGCTTCTCATCTCTCTCCGGTCCTGTCTTTCTGTTCCTATCTATACCTCTCTCTGTCCCTGTAAAAAAAATTAAAAAAAAAAAAACAACAAAAAAATTTTCACCTTTTTGCGGAGAGTCAAATTTTCATTCTGAAATAAATTATTTGAGAATACATTTATTCTTAAATTTTAAAGATTTTGTAGTTTCCTAAAACCAAGATTTTTAAAATGGCTATTTTTTTTTATTTTGATCTGTGTTTTATTGAAGTAAAAAATTCTGTATTATTATTCGTTAAAATGTTTGTGTCTTTACCACACTTTCATTTTTAACATGTTCTTTAAAAAGTTGTTTTTTTTCTTCGTTACTTCATTTGAAGTCTTAGTGATAGAATTGAAGCTAAGATTCATGGTTTCATTATATTTTAGATTTTTATCCAATGTCTTCTGCCTTAAAGTCTGAAATGTGCCACTCTGGGTCTTCCTAACTCTTCCCTTCTCATTCGCCTTCCCTGTATATTCCTAACAGCTGAATTGTTTGTTTGTTTGTTTGTTTGTGTTCTTTTTTCAGCAGTGTGTGGCCACTTAGCATGTCTTACAGTTATGACTTGTCAGGTAAAAAAAAAAATGCTTTCACACTTGACATGGGTTTTGTGGTTTCTGTGAAATACGTTTTCATTCATCTGCTTGTTCAACCATGTCAAAAAAGAAAATGGAAAGAATTCTTTTAAGCTGTGGTCAGTAAAATAAAACTTTCTGCTTGTTTGAAAACAATATACTTTTAAAAAAAATTAAAGCTGCAATAAATCTGTTGCCTGCCAAGGGATCGTGGAAGAACCATTACACCGTCCCTATGGTTATGGACGGGGGCTGCCAGTTTGTATGGTCACTGTCACTGACCCACAGTCTTCTAAGACAGTGATGGCAAAGTCTAAAACAGAACTTTGCCTTGAGAGAATAAGAAAAAACCTTTCAAGAAACAAAATTTGACACTTCTTATTCTCTAGCAGGCGTCCCCAAACTACGGCCCACGGGCCTGAGGCCATTTATCCGGCCCCCACCGCACTTCCGGAAGGGGCACCTCTTTCATTGGTGGTCAGTGAGAGGAGCACTGTATGTGGCAGCCCTCCAACGGTCTGAGGGACAGTGAACTGGCGCCCTGTGTAAAAAGTTTGGGGACCCCTGCCTAAAGCATTTAAGTAGCTAAACTGAAAACTGTCAGTTACTTCAGAGACCTGAGAGCTGTCCTCTGGCAGACTCTGCTCCCACAGGGAGAGCCTGGTCCCAGGCGGCTCTGAGGCTCACTGTGACAGTGTGACAGCAGGAGAGCCTGTGACGGCCCCACTTGTGAAGTATGCGTCCCAGGCTGTTGTGCAAGTTGAGACCTCTCCTGTTAAATAGATGTGGATTAATAGTGAAACAAATAACAATTAATGACTAAATTTAATCTGTAAAATCAGCCCTCTTTTAAAATTTTTAAACTACATATGAGCGAAGTTTCCAAGCCAACTTGATCCTCATAAATTACTTTGCAAGTTAGAATATTTAATTTTGGAAGCTGTCATTTTAAAAGTCGAAAGATTTATGCGATCTGAAGAGAAACGAGAGCATGGAAGCTGTCATTTTAAACATAAAATGAGATAAGATGTTGGGACTAATACTTTCTTCCAGAATTTTTTTTATATGCTATGGAATTGTTGGCATACACTAAATACAAATTCATATTTAAAGGGCCAGACAGTTCTAGTTTCATATTCTCTTTATGAATATTTACAGAGTATCTCTCAACTGCTAATGTTTTTTAAAATTTTTTTAAATTTGTAGGTCTCAGGCATGACTAATACTTGTGCATTCAAGAAACTGAGATAAATATTTTACACTCTTCACTTACTACTTTTTGGCTGACCACTAAAGAGCTTTTTCTGTTTTCTTTATCTGCTTGAAAATTTTTATTTTATCAACTATTTGCATAGTAACCATGTAAAAAATATTTTTTCCGGAAAACAAACTCAAATATTTTGGAATATATATGTCGCTGCTAATATCTGAGAGCTGGCAGTATATGTTACAGATACTCCATCTCTTCTAAATATCTATTCAAGATGATACATCAGTCAGACTACATGGGAGTAGCTGGCTACCTGAACACATTGACTATTGGCTAACACAAATTAGGCCCAGGTGGCTGATCTAGACAATATGCATGCCCATACACACATTATATATAGATGTATTTGGGGTTCAATAGGTTATATGATGGGTTGTGTGCAGGAAGAAAGATCTTGGTACTTAATCTCCTTGATATAAAAGAGTAACAAAAAATTTTTGTTTTCACTGCTTATCATTTGCTATAGTTTATTTCATGCCTTACTGTATGTATTTTATAAATTCTACATGCTTTGTTAATTTCTTGTGCTACTTTTATGTTTCATTTTGCATTTTGACTAATCAGTTAAAATGTCCAAAATTATAAATGGGAAAGATGGATCCATACTTTTAACTTAATGGAAAGATTGCAATGCAAAGTTGTAAAGTTAACTAAGGAGTAAATATTGGAAACACATAGTAAATTCCTTTGAACTAAAGAGTAGAGTAGAATAAGACATAATAAAGTATATTTTGTTGTTTAAGTATATCTTAGAAATATTAATTCTTAATGGAAAATATTAATTTATTCAACATTAATTAAGGTAAGTATAATTTCTTTTTCCACTGAAAATATTAAATATGTAATCTGTATCCCAGTTATATTTCCCCCCAACAAAATAAGCTAGCAGCTGGGTGTATCTAATACACATAAAGTTATTACATAGAGTATTTAATGTCATGATTATGCATTTTAGATTCTGAACCTGAAGTATGTGACTTCCAAAGCCATATCTAGCATCTTAAATATTTTGTTTACTTATAAATACGTGTTTTTTTTCTCAAGAAATTCTGTTTTATGTAGAAGTACAAAGTCTTATCTAAGTATTTGGTTTTCTCACTTGATACACTGAAGTAATGAGGATTTATAAATAATAAACTTGAACAGAGAAGTATAAGTAATCAAACTACTTAACATGTCTTAAAAATATGTTCAGCTGGGTCCTTTACAAATATGAAATATGAGATAAAATCACACACTGTATTTAATCTTATATGTGGAGATCATTCTGAAACATGACTGGTTACATAGCATATTTTTATTAACCCTTTGAGTACTGAGTTTTTTGTTAACTCTTTGAGTGAGGATGTACGTGAACATTCGTACTACTCAAAGCTTTGAATTTAGTACAAGGTATGTGTTTTAGCAGTTTCCATCTGTGAACTCAAATTCAGTTATGACACTTATAACTGCAGCTAAAGGCAATTAGCAGTTTTCATCCATGAACTCAAATTCAGTTATGACACTTATAACTGCAGCTAAAGGCAATTAGAGAGCTCTTGGGTAATTTCTCAAATACCTGCATTGAGAATGAAATGGAGTCATGGCAGCCCCTATCACTTAACAGTGTTTCCTAAACTTTGGTTCAGATACCATGATTTTTTGTCAGATTAAAGTGCTACCAGATACTGTTTAAATTAGTTTGAACCTATCATAAATGACTTTTTAAAACCTTAAGCAAAAACATCCATAAAATTATGTATCTGGTATAGAATTTTTTTCTGAAACATTAAAATTAATATATAACCATTAAAACTGTTCCAGTGTTCCTCCATGCACTTCTAAGTGGTTTCCCCCTGACCTGGTAGATGGGGATGTGAGACTTGCCTTCGGAAGCTGACCTCACTATTCCTCCAGTTTGGGACCGTCGGTTGAAATATGGGTAGTTAAGAGGCGTGACAGTGTGTGCAATTTTAACTTTGTGCTTTCTCTTGAAAGACTACAACAACACAAATAATCATGTAGGAACTATATAAAATAAGATACAATGTACAATAAGAATTTTTAAAATATACTTCAAGACCATATTTAAGCAGTACCTTTTTTCTGGACCAGGAATTAATCAGTTAACCCAATCATTTCCTCCTTTGCTTTCTAGAAAACTTTTAAATTGCTCTCCTACGTGTGGCAGCCCACCACTTTCTACACCTCCTTATTAAAGTGTGTTTGAAGACTTTTCCCAATTATAATGAGTGAGAAAGCTGCTGCTTTTGCCCTTTGTCCCCTTCAGCATACCCCTTCCCATTATGTATTTGTTCTAGCTAATATCTGGAAACATAGTAATAAAATCAATGTGTGTGCTTTCAGGTTCTTGACTAGAAGTTTTATGTAAAATGATAAATGGTTGATGGACAGATATGTCTGTCTTCTTCCTTCCTTTTTTCCTTTTCTCCTTTTCTCCATCCTTCCTTGCTTACTCAGACCCTTTCATCTAGTTCACAAAGGCATGTTCTCTGGGCTTTTTTTTTTCTCTTTTTTTTACAGAGACAGAGAGTCAGAGAGAGGGATAGATAGGGACAGACAGACAGGAACGGAGAGAGATGAGAAGCATCAATCATTAGTTTTTTGTTGAGATTACCTTAGTTGTTCATTGATTGCTCTCTCATATGTACCTTGACCATAGGGCTACAGCAGACCGAGTAACCCCTTGCTCGAGCCAGCGACCTTGGGTCCAAGCTGGTGAGCTCTGCTCAAACCAGATGAGCCCGTGCTCAAGCTGGCAACTCAGGGTCTCGAACCTGTGTCCTCTGCATCCCAGTCCGAAGCTCTATCAACTGCGCCACCGCCTGGTCAGGCTCTGGCCTTCTTAATCTCTAAAAATAAGCAGAAATTGTGATATTAAGTCAGATATATATCATATATAATAATTTGCAAGATTATTTAAATTAATATCATGGAAGGCTATTCTATGTAGAACACACTTTAATACTTAATGTTTCCTGGAAATCCACTTCTTAAACTTCAAGCATATAAATATTATATGTTGTGGGTGACTGCTGCATTCTTGTATTTAATAATAACTCAGTTACACTGCTTTCCCCTAGTTCAGGAGCATTAATCGTGTCTTTTTCACTTTAGTACTTAGTTTACCTTTACCCCCAACTACAGAAGTTTCACAGTCTGCTTCATGTGCACTGATCAGTTTATGGTGCTGATCTGGAACTTAGATTATTCAGGGACGACTTCTCATGTTTTAAATACTCTGATTTAGTAGTTGGTTAGTAAACTTAGATGTTTAACATTTTATTTGAAATACTAAAGAAAATTAGTTCCACTTGCATTTGAAGATTACAGGCTATAATACCAAAAGAAGTGGCCTTTAGAATCAGTGCTAACCAAGATTCAAGTTTCTGCCACACATTAGCTGTGTGACTCCTGCTAAATCACTCTGAGCCTTAATTTTCTTACTTGCTAATGTATCTACAAATCAATGTTATTAATTGCTAACATTTATGGTGCACTACCTTTATTACACATAATATTAAGTATTTTATATGTAATTGTTAACTTCTTTCATCTTCACAACATGCCCATATCTGTTGTTAGCCCATTTTATATATGAGGAAACAAGAGGTTAGGTAACTAGCAGCAGAGTCGAACTTTGAACCAAAACCATCTGCACCTTACTGTACTACTCCATGTGTACTCTGTGCTCTCTCTGCATGGCTGCATTTCTTCAGTTTGTTACATTGCTTTCCCTCCCAAATTTGAGTTCTGAACGAACTGTGTCAGCTTTATCAGAGGGAAGGTATCTCAGATTCCGTGTTCATGTTTATGTCAGTTTAGATTATTAGCTATTTTAAGTCAAACCATTTTCATATCATACAGCCCATAAACTCAATACGGCCTCGTGCGTGCCATCACTTTGATCGATCACTTGTTCTTTAGAATCTGTAAGTAAAAGTAGCCTCTATGAGCCTCTGGAAAATAAAAAAGATGCAGTCAGTTACCTGTGGTTCTTCCAGCTCTACATTTATTATCTATAAATTTGAATATGTAATTAGTCAGGTAAAGGTTTTCTTTAATTGAATCTGAATTGGTTAATATATAACAAAAATATTTTTATACATATGTGTTACTGTGTCAAGCTTCTGTGTTGTAGTTGTGTGACACGGAAATGCTATGTCACCTGGTGTGTGTTTTTGAGTGCAGGTACTTGGAAGAGTGTGTTTTGTCCACTGATTACCTTTATTGGCTCAAGAAACGTGAGCTTTCCTCTTTCTTTTGCCAGATATAACTACCCTTGAAACTCCAGAGAACGTTGTGGAATCGTTGGTGGTGAATGGAGGTTTAACATCACAAACAAAAGAAAATGGGTTACGTGCTGCGCAGCAGGTACCGGTGCTGCGGAAGAAGCTCCTCAAAGCTCCGACTCTGGCAGAACTGGACAGCTCTGACTCCGAGGTGAGCTTATGAGGCTCTGGGCCCAAGTCCTGACTCCGAGGTCAGGACACTGACACTCTCAGACTTAGTTTACTAGTCATGTTGCTTCAGTTGTTTCTTAATCCCTTCCCATTTTTTAAACAATAAAGTTAGGATTAAAATTCATTTGTTTAGTAGAATATAAAACAGTGGATTTCTTACCATCACTTAGTAAAGACCAATATAATGCTTATAGTGTATAGAATATGTTTTGAAATAATTGACATAGTCTTAGATTACGATGGGCTTGAAATAAGTCAATTTTCAAACTTTTATTGAGTATTTTTTATTTTGGGAAAGGAAAAGGAAAAACATTTCCATTAAAAACAATTAACACTATAGTATAATTACCCATTTATTTCTCTCTAAAATACACAGTCACAGATGCATCCACACTGAAGGTTCTTTCTGTAACAGCAACAGGCCTCAGAGGAAACTGCTGGTGTTCTCCAGCTCACATCTTTTACCTGCTACCCTTGGTGGGAATCTCACAGCCTGCTTGTTCTCAAGGAGCAGGGAGATGTTGAGGCTGATGCTGATGCTTCCCGTCTCCCTCAAACCCGATCTGCAGCATCAGTATTGTGTGTCTCCACTGCCCCGTCCTCATCATCAGCTTATGTGGAATGAAATTATATCCTTGCCTCCCTTCTCCCACCCTCCCTTCTGAGCCACACCACACACACAGCTGGCTTCTCATCTTCTGTTTGCTATCTTGGTTGCTGGCTCAATCCTGTCCACATTTCATCCAAGGTAGAATTGAAGGAGTTATTCTTTAACTGCCCTCTCATCAGTGTCCACCCAATCTAAGAAATGCCAGTAATAACAATTGTGTTGCTAAATGTTTTTCAAATACAGATAATAATAAAGAAATATCCTTATTACTGCCTGACTGCAGTGTGCACTCTCACACGTGCTGTTTCTATCTTGTCGGTGCTTTTTACCTTTCTCCTTCCCAGTTTCATATTACACCCCCCCCCCCCAGAGCCTTTGTCGCTCGGGCTTGAAATCTTTTGAAGGTTCCTCACCACTTACAGGATTATGTTTATACCCAAATAAGATGCATAAGAACCTTGGTGACCTGATGCATGCGACACCGCTTCTTGCCTGAGTCAGGGTTTTTTCAGCCCCCAGTTCACAGACTGCTGCCAGTCCAAAAAGAGTTAACCACCCTGTTGTAGTATGAAGATTATAGACCCATTAGGCTGATTAACTCTTTTGTGTATTCACATGAAATTTCTGGCGGACAAGTGGTTGAAAAACACTGGCCTGCATTTCAGCCACTCAGCCGTTGTTCTTTCTTGCACATTCCCTGTTCCTCAGCTCAAGTCTTAGTCGCATCTGTCTGTCCTCACTCCTAACTTCTGTTTCTCTTTTACAGTCAGTGTGAACCTTGCCTTCCCTTTTCCCTAACACAACTGACCCATTAGGACTTCCTTCTCTGTGATCCCATAAGAGCCTTCCCTTCTCTCTGTGTTAGGGCAGTTAGCACTGGAATGTCATAATCCACGTATTTCTCGCCCTCCCACGAGAGGGCAAGCTCCCTGAGATAGGGACTGTACTCAGTTCACTTTATATTACCAATTCCTAACACCCAGTAGACACTCACAGATGTAGATAAATTCATACTAACCCATGAGAACAATTTAAAGTAAAAGAGCATCTAGCTCTGCACTGTGTAGTATAGTAGCCACTAATCACTGTGACTGTTAAATTTATTTTTACTTTTGTTTTAGAAAATTAAATTTAACAGGGTGACATTGATCAATAAGAGTACATATGTTTCAGGTAAACATTTCTATAGCATTTGAACTTTTGATTGTGTCCTGTACTCATCAACAAAGTGAAATAATTTTTTGTCACTATATATTTGTCCCTCTTTACTCTCTTCTACCCCCCACATGCACCCCTCTCTTTGGTATCCACTTCACTTTTATCTGTGTCCATGAGTCTCAGTTTTAGATCCCACCTATGTGTGAAATCATATAGTTCTTAGCTTTTTCTGATTTACTTATTTCACTCAGTATAATGTTCTCAGGGTCCATCCATGTTGTCATAAATGGCATTAGGTCATCATTTCTTATGGTTGAGTAGTATTCCATTGTATATTTGTGCCACATCTTTTTTTGTTTGTTTGTTTTTTGTGACAGGGATAGAGAGAAAGAGACAAAGGGACAGATAAGGACAGACAAACAGGAAGGGAGAGAGATGAGAAGCATCAATTCTTTGTTGCGGCACCTTCATTGTTTATTGATTGCTTTCTCATATGTGCCTTGACGGGGTGGGGGACTACAGCAGAGCGAGTGGCCCCTTGCTCAAGCCAGTGACCTTGGGCTTCAAGCCAGCGACCATGGGGTCATGTCTATGATCCCACACTCAAGCCAGCAACCTGCGCTCAAGCTGGTGAGCCTGCGCTCAAGCCAGTGACCTCCGGGTTTTGAGCCTGGGTCCTTTACGTCCCAGTCAACACTCTATCCACTGCACCACTGCCTGGTCATACTGTGCCACATCTTTTTTATCCAATTCAAAGGACACTTTGGTTGTTTCCATACCTTGGCCACTATGAATAATGCTGCGATGAACATGTGGGTGTGCGTGTCTTTACATACCCATGTTTTCAAGTTTTTGAGATAGATACCTGGTAGAGGAATTGCTGGGTCATATGGTAGTTCTATTCTTAATGTTTTGAGGAACCACCATATTTTCTTTCATAATGGTTGTACTAGTTTGCATTCTCACCAGCAGTGAATGAGGGTTCCTTTTTCTCCACAGCCTCTCCAACAATTATTACGTGTCTTGTTGTTAATAGCTGCCTTGAGGATTCTTTCTTCATCGATTTTTGATAATTTTATTAAATGTGCCTTGGAGTAAGGTTGTTTGGGTTGCTTCTTGGATTCGAGGATCTAACTCTTTCCATAGGCTGGGGAAGCTCTCATCAATTATTTGTTTGAATTGAATCTCCATGCCTTTCTCTTTCTTCTTCTTCTTCTGTTATACTCATTATTCTTATATTGCTCTTTCTGATAGAATCAGACAATTCTTATAGAGCTCTCTCTTTTTTTTTTTAAATTCATGAGTCTCGCCTGACCAGGCAGTGGCGCAGTGGATAGAGCGTCAAACTGGGATGTGGAGGACCCAGGTTCGAGACCCCAAGGTCGCCAGCTTGAGCGCGGGCTCATCTGGTTTGAGCAAAGCTCACCAGCTTGGACCCAAGGTCGCTGGCTCGAGCAAGGGGTTACTCGGTCTGCTGAAGGCCCGTGGTCAAGGTACATATGAAAGAGCAGTCAATGAACAACTAAGGTGTCACAACGTGTAACAAAAAACTAATCATTGATGCTTCTCATCTTTTCATTCCTGTCTGTCTGTCCCTGTCTATCCCTCTCTTTGACTCGCTGTCTCTGAAATAAATAAATAAATAAATAAATAAATAAATAAATAAATACAATTCATGAGTCTCTCTTCTCTTCTCTCTGTAGTATCTCTAGTTGCCTGTCTTTGATGCCACTGATTTTCTCCTCTATCTGGCCTGTTTTATTAGCTAAACTTGCTACCTCTGTTTTCAATTTATGTACTTACTTTTTTATCTCTTTTTTAAAGTTTCATTCTCCTTGGTGAGGTATTCGTTTTGTTTTCTGAGCTCATTAAATTGCCTGTTCTCACATCTTGTTGAGTATTTTCAGAATTTCAATTTTGAATTCTTTTTCATTTAACTCCACAGTTTCTATGTAGTTGAGATTTTTTTCCTGGAGATTTTTTATTTTCTGTTTGAACTGTACCTCTGTCTTGTGTAGCCATTGTATTTGATTTCTTTTTCCTTGATGGCATTTGAGGGTGCTATTAAGAACTTTAACAAAAAACTAAAAAAAATAAAGTAAAAGAAAAATTGATAAGTATAATAAAAAATATATAAATTTTAAAATACTGACAAGTAAAAAAGAAAAACCACAGAT
This sequence comes from Saccopteryx leptura, assembly GCF_036850995.1. NCBI lineage: Eukaryota > Metazoa > Chordata > Mammalia > Chiroptera > Emballonuridae > Saccopteryx > Saccopteryx leptura. The sequence goes on along the minus strand of NC_089513.1, from coordinate 60,168,633 downwards.
AACAGTGAAAAAAAAACCCCAAAATTAAAAACAAACACCCACAAAAAAAATTAAACATAAAAATTAAAGAAAATGAAATTCAAAAGAGAAAAAAAAGGAAAAGAAAAAAGGAAACAAAATTCAGTTTTGAGAGGTTACTGTTTTCTTCTGTTAGTTGTTGCTGTGTTACAAGTTTTAGCACTGTGAAGTTCCTGGGCTGATCTCTGCTGAGATGTTGCTGTTACAGTGATACAGGCAGGGCTGCAGTTGCACTGGTGGATGACGTGTGTTTACTATGGCAATCTCAGGCCTCTAGGCACTCCTTCTCACATCTCAACCGAGCAGGGCACCAGATGCAGAGCACCTCTGTTCTTCAAGGCAGAGAGTGGCTCTGGAGAGTTAGCAGTGGGGTCTGTCTCTGCCACTCTCCATACCCACAAGGTGAGAGAGGCACAATCTGGGACACTAGGGGACCACACTTTAGTTTTTTCTGTCTCTGCGCTGAGTATGAGCTTGCAGCAAACGATGGGAACACTGGCTATGACCCTCGTTCTGCCGCCACTTTGGTTTAGTATCACTGCCTCTGTCCCTCAGTGTCTCCACTCCTTCTGGCACAACAAGTCCTAGTCACTCCAGGCTTCTCTCCGGAGCTGACCACAAGCATATTTTATCTTCCACCCCCCTTTTTAACTTGTCCCACCTTTAATCCATTAAGTGCACAGTTCTTTCAGGCATGCCTGCGAACCCCGCTGGGGTTCCTTTGCTGTGTTACAGCTGTTCAATTTGTTGAAATTCCAAGGGGAGAGATCAGGAGTATCTCTCACACTGCCATTACTCTGACATCCCTGAAATTTAACATATATTAAAGTTAAATAAGTTTAAAACTCTTTAGTTCTGGTTCTCAAATGCACAGTAACCTCATGTGGCAAGTGGTAACCATGCTGGACAGAACAGACAACAATTTCCAAGTTAATCCCAGGATCTTAGGTTTTTCCCATTTCAGAACTTGGCAATTCTGCCCGGAAGTATGGACATGGAAAAGATATTGAGGAATTCTGCCTTTTCCAAAGTCATGGATAAGTATTTCTTTTCCCCAACCTTCATCAATTCCTAATGTCAAGGAATTCCTAAACCAAAATTGATTTACCTCTGGTCATATTTGCTCACTTATGAAAATGACTACAAATACAAACAGTTAGATGCATCCCATGTCACATTACACAAACTGTATTAAATTCACATTTTATAGCAATGTTGTTCCCTACTTTTTATATACAACTGACACAACAAATAAATACTCTCTCTTTTTCTCTCTCTCCATCCCGCCCTCTCTCACTCTCTCAAAAGTCAATTAATAAATAATTTTTAAAAACTTAAGAGTGGGCCCTGCCCGGTTAGTGCAGTGGTAGAGCGTTGGCCCAGCATGTGGTTGTCTGGGGTTCGATTCCCAGTCAGGGTTCACAGGAGAAGCAACCATCTGTTTCTCCACCTTTCCCCCTCTCCCTTCTCTCTCTCTTCCTCTCCCATAGCCAAGGCTTCACTGTAGCAAGCTGGCCCAGGCACTGAGGGTGCCACCGTGGCCTCATCTCAGGCACTAAAATGGCTATGGTTGTAATGGAACAGTGGCCCCAGATGGGCAGGGCATTGCCCCTGGTGGGCTTACCAGGTAGATCCTGGTTGGGTGCATGTGGGAATCTGTCTCTCTGCCTCTTCGCTTCTCACTTAATAAAAATACAAAAAAAAACCACCACCATAAAAAACTAAGAGTGAATCAAAATGCACCCTCACATTCCTTATAGTCTAAGTGGGAAATAAAAAAAGAAAACATTAAGAATCATTACACATGTCTAATGAGCACACTTGGCCCACCAGGCACTGTCTGAGGCTGTGTAATATGGACATAGTGTGCCCCTACAGAGTCTGGGGTGCTAACAGAGCCTGTGGAAGAAGTAGAACTTGGGCTACAGAATCAGGTGAGCAGACAGCCTGGAAGAGGCTTTCCACTTTGTTGTGTGACACCTGCTGTGCCAAGTCACGGCAGGTGTGGTGACAAAGAGCTACTCAGAGGCCAGATAGCATGCTCCGAGGGACTGAGAGGAGGCAACAGGCCCAGTCTGCAGACCTAAGGACTGAGGCCCTGTCCCCAGCCTCATTCAGATATTTATTAGCCAGTACAAATAACTCAGGGAAACAGACAGAAGTTTTCAGGGTGGTGAAAAGATCAAGGAACATGCTGACTTCTAACCTCTCTCCCGAGAGCCTAAACAGTTCTATGTTGCTGATCTTACTCTGCTGTTTTGCTGTTTCCAGCACGGGGTCAGAGAGGCCCCTGGACTCTCGTCTACTCAGGGCTTTCGCCCTAAGGAGCCTCGCTGTCTTTGGTTCTTTACACTAACTCTGCATATTTTCATAGCGTATTCCAACATATCCCCATTTTTTGTTTTAGTAAAGAATAACAGACAGTAAGATGGTTAGGTGGTTGCAGTGGAAGGTGAGGGGCAAGCGTAGAGGGAAACAAGTTTTAGAGGTTATAGGCATGTCTGTATTTTGCAACAGTTCTTTAGCATGCCTGGTTAGATGATTTAAAATGTCCCAGGTGATGTCAGGCGTTCCCTGAGTGCTTGGGAGCAAACTAGGTGTCCTCTTCTTCAGGTTCATTTCCAGAGGTGGATTCACTAGCAACTTCTGGATCCCTGGAACAGGGATGCTTTCTAGGGACTGGTGCCAACTCATGATACGGCTTCACATTCCTTGCTTGTATTCAAAGAGGACTTGGTGATGACAAAATTGCAACATACCCTTGCCCCCAGGTTAGCAATTTGAATAGATTCTGCCACTCAAGGCCAACTAATATGTCCAGGTACAACATGAGAGGCTTCGGCCATTGCTCGGCTGGTATAAAATGCCTTTTGGCTGCCGTATCTCCAGATGAGGAAATGTTTAAAAAATGAAGAGTAAAAGAGAGCCTTATCCAATTGTTCTTGTGGGGAGTCTTTCCTCCTGACTCTCCCTTTTTGTTTGTGTAGTTGGGGCTTCAGAAGGCTATTGGCTCTTTATGCAATAGCCATAAGTTTGGGTAAATTTCTCAAGCTCTTGAGGCCCCTGAGAATGTTCCAATGTTTCTTTTTATTTTCCTTTCAGAACAATCCTATTTCTGAAGTCCTGCCTTTTTTCCCTTTTCTCACCTTTGTCTGCTTTCTCAGTTCCTTCTCTTTTTTTTCTTCTCTCTGCACAAACATTCTACAACCTGCACAAACCTTTTGCAACTTTCACATACCCTCTGCAACTTACACAAACCTTCAACTTTCATGAACTTTCTTATCTATTCAGAAATAACCAGCTTTCAGAAATTACTTACTTTTTACCTTTTCCTTCCAACATTACCTCCATGCCTTATACCTTTTATTATTAAAACCATACAATTTCTTTCTAATTAATCAGAATTCTTAACTTCTAAACACCTTAACTTTCAGTGACAACTAAGTCAGTAATTAGCAATTTTAGATTGATACTTTTATGAACATATTTTATGATCTTTAGAAACAGTTTCTTTTATTGGCAAACAAACATATTTTAGAAGACATAACAGAGATAACAGGAACGGAGGGAAAACAAACATTTTTTGTTAAGAACTTTAAAAGATATTAATTAAATTTAAACTAGTAGTGATATCAAATGCAATACCATCTGGCCTAGAAATTTGATTTCTAGACCACCTGGTTAAAAAAAATTTGGCATAACTTTATATTGTATAGTATTACTAATAATTGCAGAGAAGGCAAGATTCTTTATTTGTCCTTGGCAGCCTTACAGGATGACTGAGAGAAGGGAAGAGATGGACTACAGAGCCGCTTGGGTTTTAAAAGTGTCTTCTTTTTTCCCCCTTTACATTGAGGTCCTGGCATGACCCCTCCCATGAAGAGGTGTTAATTCTCCTGTTGTTCTCAGGCTAACAGTAGTTTCCAGGTCTCTAGGAGAAGGCTTTAAAATATTTAAATGGCCTGGTTTCTCTTTTTTTCCTTTTTAAAATTACCCTTAGTTATTTTTTTTAAAGAACATTTAGGTTTTTAAAGGGGTTCTGGATTTAAAGTAGCCCTGGACCCAAATCTAACATTCCAACCTTTTGTTTTTTAAGAAAAAGGGCCGATGGCCTGACCAGGCGGTGGCGCAGTGGATAGAGCGTTGGACTGGGATGCGGAGGACCCAGGTTCGAGACCCCGAGGTCACTAGCTTGAGCGCAGGCTCATCTGGTTTGAGCAAAGCTCACCAGCTTGGACCCAAGGTCACTGGCTTGAGCAAGGGGTTACTCGGTCTGCTGAAGGCCCACGGTCAAGGCACATATGAGAAAGCAATCAGTGAACAACTAAGGTGTTGCAAAGCGCAATGAAAAACTAATGATTGATGCTTCTCATATCTTCGTTCCTGTCTGTCTGTCCCTGTCTATCCCTCTCTCTGACTCTCTTTCTGTCTCTGTAAAAAAGAAAAAAAGAAAAAGGGGCAATGTTCTGTCTTCTGTAGCTACTTCCTTCTAGTTAGGGTTGGTGAAATATTTGGGGGGGGAGGCTGGTCTGAGGTTCAGGCTAGGTGGTGAGAACAGTTTTTACAAGTCCTTTCCAACCCCAAGGAGTCATTTCATATCCTGTCCTAATGGCTTCAACCATCCCCTTGGTGAAAGTGTTTTCCCAATCTTCTAAGTCTAAACTTTCCTCCTTCAGACACCAATGGCACTGTTATCAGATTATGAGCAAGAGAGCAGTTAAATTCCAATCCAACACCCTGCAGTTTAAAAGAGTCCCCACAGCTGTAATTTGAGACTCCACTGTCCATGATGAAGTAATAAAGGGGGGCCGATGAAGGTAAAGGGAAATCCCCTGGCCTGCTCCCTAAAAGTGACCTTGCTGCAAGCATTCAAGAGCTAGTGCCCTGCTGCTTGTGTCCCTTACCAAACGGGATGAGATGAGCAGACGTCCTTTTCCTTTGCCAGGCTTTGGGAGGTCATTTCATCTGGTTCCTCACTTTAGAACTTGTTGCTGTGAAAACGAACTACTCAAAGTAGCAAACCTTACATTTGGTTCCCAATCCTTACATTGGGGCACCACTTATCATGGTGACAATGAACTACTCGGAGGCCAGATGGCATGCTCCTAGGGGTTGAGGGGAGGCCACAGCCTGCTCTGCAGACCAGAGGACTATAGCCCCATCCCCAGCCTTACTCAGATATTTATCAGTCAGTGCAAATGGCTCAAGGAAGCAGACAGAAGAAGTTCTCAGAGGGTGAAATGAAGGACAAGGAACATGCTGACTCCTAATCTCTGTTTTGAGAGCCTAAACAATTCTGTGTTGCTGAATCTCATCCTGTTGTTTTGCTGTTTCCAGCATAGGGTCAGAGAGTACCCTGGACTCTGGTCCACGTGACTCTCATCCACTCGGGGCTTTCACCCTAGGGTACCTTGTTGTCTCTGATTGTTTACCCTAACTCTGCATATTTTCATAGCATATTCCAACAGGTAGGTATATGTATTTCTCACCTGCTGTCCCAGACTTTCCCTGAGGACAGAGGTATAATCTTATTCAAACCTCTCTTCTTTATTCTACATCAGCTGTGCTGATTTGTCTGATGAATTCCTACCTGAGGTTGTACCTTGAACAAGACAAGACAAGGCCCAGAGCTGTAGTTAGAGGACAGTAGACCAAATAAAGCAGATTCTCAGAAAAAACTTGGTATTATTCTTTTTCTTCTGTCCTTAATTTTATCATCTACTGCCCCATTTTTCTGTTTTCCTTTCTATTTATGAGTGGCATCAAAACTTTTTTTAAGCACAAAAAGCTTTTTCTTTGCATGAAACCTTCGGATACAATGTCAGGAAGCAAAAACTGGAAGGTAGAGACCAGAGCCTACCCACCACCACACCCATCTTCTGGGCCCTCCCCTAAGGCCTTATAGAGCAATGTGACATTCCTTTTCCATTCTAAGAGGAAAGAGGAAGTGTTTCACTAGAAAGGACAGCACTTAGCTAACACTGAACTTCTCACCAGTGAGTCTGCCTGTCTCCCCTTCTTCTTGCACCGGCTGCTTTGCCGCCCTCTATCCTGAAGCCCTCAGGATGATTGGAGAAGAGACCAGAACCTCCCCTTAGGGAAAAAGCAGTGAAGTTTCCAGCTGCACACTGAGCACTTATACAGGAAATGATCTGATACCTGTTTAAATTTCTCCTGTTAACTTGCCAGTCTCATCTCATTAGAGATTTTTCCCCCACATTTTAAGAAATGCCTTGCAGCCACCAAAATACCAGCTGTATGGTAAACTCATTCATACATAGTGTCATTTAATTACATATTATGTGATACCATCCACCATGCCAGGATATCACCTCTGCTCACCTGTACAGACACTTTTTTATTGGATTACACAGTCCCCGAGAACTTTTCCTATTGCCTGTTGTTGTCTTTGAGATTTATCTTCCATCTGGAGTTCAAATTATCACAAAGAACAGTTTACCATTTAAATAATCTCTATTTAGTTCTGAATTTCCTATAATCAGTTAATGTAATCAGAATAAATCAAGCATTATTTTTCTTAAGATTTTATTTATTGATTTTACAGAAAAGGTGGGGAGGTGAGAAGTGGTTGTTCACTGGTTGCTTGTTATATGTGCCTTGACCAGACAGGCCCAGGGTTTCGAACCAGTGACCTCAGCATTCCAGGTTGACGCTCCATCCACTGTGCCACCACACCACATAGGTTAGGCAAATCAAATATTCTTCTGAAATAGAATATGAATGATTTACTTTACCAATATAAACTCAACTGCTAAATGCAAAATTAAAAGCTCCTTAGTAATTTTAGGAGCTGTGAGACACTGGCTTGCGTTTTAATTTTCTTAATGGTGTAAGTTCGTTGTTCAGTCAGGAAAGTGTATTTTTTCCCTCTTTGTCAAGAACTTCAGCTGCAAAACCAGCAAACTGTTTTTTTCCTCGTAGACTTATCAGACAGTTTTGTACATTTAAGTAATAGTAGTTAAATGATAAATAATAAGCATTAACTGCAAGCTGGACTTGATGTCCTTTAAAAGTTTCTAGTTCTTAAACTTGGCCGTCTATAGTAACTTCAGCCTTTATAATAGGTTCTCTAACGTGCCATTTTGCCTGAACGAGAACTAACCCACGGTTTTTACATTTAAAAATATTATGACTGACTGGTGGTGGCACGGTGGTTAGAGTGTTGACCTGGAACACTAAGGTTCCCAGTTCAAATCCCCAAGGTTACCAGCTTGAGCCTGAGATCATTGACATGATCCCAAGGTTGTTGCCTTGAGCCCAAGGTCTCTGGCTTGAGCAAGGGATCACTGGCTCAGCTTGAGCCCCTTGTTCAAGGTACATATAAGAAGCAATCAAATGAAGCAACTATAAGTTGATGCTTCTCATCTCTCTCTTCCCTCTTTCTCCTTGCCTCCCTCTCTCTCAAATCAATAATAAATATATACCGTATTTTATTAAATATTTTAACACACTATTTGGTTCAGAATATTTTTTTTTTATTTTCCTCCTTAAAACCCTAGGTGTGTCTTATAGTCAGATGAGTCTTATGGAGCAAAAAATACGTTATTATGAGCATTTTTCCATTTCATTAAATATCCTTTTTTAACATGGTGCCTAATATCTGTGTGGTATTCCATCATAATGGTTTACTACATTTTATTTAACCAGCCCATTATTTTTAACATTTAGGTTGTTTCCAGTTTTTTACCATTAGTAAATAACAATGCTATTGTAAACATTTTTATGGTACATTATTGCTTTGAATTACTTAGAATATTTTTAGAAGTATATTCCTAGGTCAGTGGTCGGCAAACTCATTAGTCAACAGAGCCAAATATCAACAGTACAACAATTGAAATTTCTTTTGAGAGCCAAAATTTTTTAACTTTTTCTTTTTTGTGTGTGTGTGTGTGTGTGTGTGGCAGAGACAGAGTCAGAGAGAGGGATAGATAGGGACAGACAGGAAATGAGAGAGATGAGAAACATCAATTCTTTGTTGCGGCTCCTTAGTTGTTCATTGATAGATTTCTCATATGTGCTTTGACCGGGGGGCTACAGCAGACTGAGTGACCCCTTGCTGGAGCCAGCGACCTTGGGCTCAAGCTGGTGAGCCTTGCTCAAACCACATGAGCCTGTACTCAAGCTGGCGACTTCGGCGTCTCGAACCTGGGTCCTCCACATCCCAGTCAGACGCTCTATCCACTGTGCCACTGCCTGGTCAGGCAAAATTTTTAAACTTAAACTATATGGGTAGGTACATTCCTTATCGAGGTAGTGCCCGCATGGGGTATTTTGTGGAAGAGCCACACTCAAGGGGCCAAAGAGCCGCATGTGGTTCGCGAGCCGCAGTTTGCCTACCAGGTCCTAGGTGAAAGAGTACATATTTTCAAGCCCTTAATACATGTTTCTTTAAGAAAGAAAGCTATAACACCTATTTTTCATTGAGTTAACTCTATGCTGTACTTAAGGTGTTATAAGTTAATAGTCCTCACAAAGATCCTAGAAAGTATCAATGATCCATATATAAAAGATAAGGAAACAGCCCTGGCCGGTTGGCTCAGTGGTAGAGTGTCGGCCTGGCGTGCAGAAGTCCCAGGTTCGATTCCCGGCCAGGGCACACAGGAGAAGCACCCATCTGCTTCTCCACCCCTCCCCCTCTCCTTCCACTCTGTCTCTCTCTTCCCCTCCCGCAGCCGAGGCTCCATTGGAGCAAAGATGGCCCGGGCGCTGGGGATGGCTCCTTGGCCTCTGCCCCAGGCACTAGAGTGACTCTGGTCGCAATAGAGCGACGCCCCGGAGGGGCAGAGCATCGCCCCCTGATGGGCAGAGCATCGCCCCCTGGTGGGCGTGCCAGGTGGATCCTGGTCGGGCGCATGCGGGAGTCTGTCTGACTGTCTCTCCCAGTTTCTAGCTTACACTGTTAAGGAGGTAGTAAATGATTTGAAACCCAAGTCTAACTCCAGAGTCTGCATATATCATAAACTTGCTAGTATTCACACACTAGCAGTGTGTGAGAGTGCCTAAGTTTTAATAAATTTAAACTGGAAGGGGCTTAGTAATGTTGTACAACATCATAACTTTTCTTTTTTTTCTTTTTTTTATTCATTTTTAGAGAGGAGAGAGAGAGGGAGAGAGAGAGACAGAGAGGGAGAGAGAGAGGAGGGGGGAGCATCAACTCCCATATGTGCCTTGACCAGGCAAGCCCAGGGTTTTGAACCGGCGACCTCAGCATTTCCAGGTCGACGCTTTATCCACTGCGCCACCACAGGTCAGGCCACATCATAACTTTTCAATGAGAAAAGAGTCCCTAGTAGAGATAGAGACCAAGTTTAAAAGTTATGTAACTTCTCAAGTAGCAGAATCCCTGCTAACCTAGGCCTCCCATCACCAGACCTTTTTTCTGTACCTTCTCTTTTCTCTCCTAACAAATCTAACTTCACTGTTTCTTGCTTATCTTTAATAATCTCTGCTAGCTTATTCCAGGTAACATTTTTTAAATGAAGATAAGCTTTGATTGGAGCCATATCAAAGCTTCCAGTAAGAAAGCTAAGTAAAGGAACTATACCCGAGCCTTTGCTGGCCCTTTTTCCCAGGAAATTGAAGATTTTCGTTCCTGTTAAGTGAGTTAGGTGCCCAAATTGACCTCGGCAACAATGCTGGCAGCCTTCAGTGACAATGCTACCCTTAAAGCGTTACCACAAGGATGTGGTTAGAGTCACTGGTCAGGACGTAGAACCAGAAAAGGCCTAACTTACTGAGTGTCAGAGACTACAATAAAAAACAAGCGGATTTCAGAAACCAGACAAAGCAGTAGAAAAGATTGATGTTCTAGAGATGTCAGAGACCTATCAGAATCCCTCAAGCAGCCAAAAAGTGTCTAGTCAATGGGATTCGATGTGACAGGGCAGGCAGCAAGCAGGAGTCCACAGACACGTACACTCACTCGGGAGATGGGACCTCTAAAGTCTCCTGGTTCTTCTGGATGCCTTTGTGATTCTTCTGGGGCAGGGACTCTGACAGTTAGTTTGCAAATAGTCAAAAATTGTGCACAGCTGCCTAAGGTGGCATACAGGGACCATCAACAGTTTCTGGGAACAAACTTCAAATGGCCCTGAAGCTGGCCAGTGTCCCCACAATTTTTCTGCCTCCCACAAACTGGCTTGAATTCACCTTACCTGCCCCAGGACAGGTTCTGGGCTGTTCACAGAGTGAGCAGTTCATATCAGTAGAGTGTGGTAAAAGGTGTGGACATGCCTCAGAGTTCTGGAAAGTTAGGCTTTTAGAAATATTTCTAGGGCAGGAGGGTTGAAGTATATGAGGCGGGGGGCTGATTTCTGCTGTTTAAATCCAGGTAGCACCCACCTCATAATTATTTGGGAAGTGCTATATATGGCTCTTTTTATTCCCCCCTAAGAAATACTCTTGATTTTTATTTCCTTTTGACCTTCCTAAGCAGAAGTTCCTTGCTAGCTTTTCTGGAGATTTTTATGACCTATATGGTATCTGCAGTTGAGGCTTTGCTTACATTGCTCGATTTGTTTTTCGTGGCAAATATCAAGAGTGTGGAGGTCACCCTTCCAACATTCTTTGTTTAAACTGTGTGGCTTTTACAGCCTTTGTTCTTCTTCTGTTCTTTGACAAGATCCTTTGAATTGTAGCTTGTTTGAAACTAAAGCTTTCAGCAGTAGGTTTTAGGTGAGGCCAATTTTTAGTGAATGGCTAATTCTTAGTTACCTTAACTCAGTAGGTCAAAGAGAATTTTCACTATTTGTCTTACATAATTATAGATTAATATATTAACCAGATTTTCTTCTATATTTAAACATTTAGCAGTTTTCTATAGATATTGTGGAAATAAGTTGCCTTCTAGCTAATGTGTATTAACTAGAGTAGATAGTAAATTATTTTTAATAAGTAATGTACTTCATTTTGGTATAGGCTAAACCAAGACCTTTCCTCACTGATATCAGGAATTTAAATTTTATTTGGCACACTGTAGATTCGTTTCTAGAATTATATGACACTTCATACATTTTCATCTATTTATTCAACAAGTATTTGTTCTTTACATACAACTGATGGGCTTGGTACTAGGTAACAATAAAAATAATAATAGTAAATAAGACACATGGCATCCCCCTTGTGGGCTTCCCAGTCTATTACTTTTATAAATGTGTTAAATATTCCCCTGATAATAATATTAACCACCATTTATTGTAGGTCAAGTAATGTGTTAAGCTTTTGAATGCAATGTCTCATGTGATCCTTCCAGTAACCCTAGAAAAGACAGTATTACATACCCTCTCTTACAAATGATGCAACTACGAGGTTTGGTTGAGATGATGGAGAAAGTAAACACTATACTTGCCTCCCCCAAATTGCAGCTAAACTACAGAACAACTATCATTGAAAACCACCTGAAATCTAGCTGAACAGAAGTCCTATAATTAAGGATTTAGAAAAAGCCACGTCAATACTGGCAGGTAGGAGGGGCAGAGATGTGAAACCTCTGGTCTGATGCTCACATGTGGCGGTTAAAAATTAGTAGGGATATATTGGCTGCAGAGATCCCCTCTGAGAAGCAAGAGTCCATCCCCACACCAAGCTCCCCAGCCAGCGTTCCAGTGCCAGTAAGAGAAATCCCCATAACTATGGCTGTGAAAACCAGTGAAGATTGTGGCCACACGAGAAGGAGAGCTGTTGGAGTCCCAGGTGTTCCTGTTAAAGGGCCCATGTAAAGACTTACTTGCTGACAGTATCACTTGTTCTGAGCTCCAGCTCTGGGAAAGCAGCTTGAAAAGCCCCAAGGACATACTGGGGAGGAATTGAATTGTCAGGCTTCAGGGCAAGAGTTGGAAGGGCAGCATTCTCCCACACAGATATACTGGAAGAAGCCAGTGTTCCTTTACAGAGCCTTCCTCCAGCAGGCTCAAGCAGATACCGTATCTGAGTTTCCGTCAACCTGGCTAACACTGTTTTTCCTGCCCATTTCCTGAGGCCCCACTCCACCCAACTTGCCAGCCCACCCAAGCTGTTTCTAGTGGATTTTCAAACTATAGAAATGATCCCTGAAAGTATAGTCTTTCTAGTGGCTTTTCTATATGAACAACCTGCCCTGGCTCATGCTATGGTCTTTCCTAAAATCTCTCAAAGGTTCACAATACCCAAACAAGCAGCATCTGACCTCATGCTAAGCAGTCCTGAGCCTGACACTAGTAGCAGCCAGCCTCAGTTTATAGCATAGTTTCTCCCAGGCACCTGGTACAAATGGTAGCCATCAGCAGATCACTGTGTAGCTCATACCAGGTGTCCCCAGGCAAGGCACAAACAGCGGCTGATTTTGGCCTGCACCACCCAAGATGCCCAAGAACCAGCACAACCAATGGCCAGCTTCAGACCACCAGAGCACCACCCAACAACCTCAACAAACAACACACCCAAATGGAAGATTCAGTAGGCATCAGAGTCCCACTAAAGCAAATCCTGCTCTGTAGGGTTAGCCCTTGAACAACAGCTCCTCCACTGTAGTCCTCACAACCAATTAGCTGAGTATCAATACATTCCGTTGGAGCTCCTCAAGGCTCAATTACAATAAGAAGGCACACTCAACCCACACAAGAGACACAACTGGAGACTCAGCTTGGTGACTAGGGAGACTACACAAGTAGGCCCCACAGGACACCTACTACCTAAGTCCACTCTACCAAGTCAGAAAGACATCACAGCTCTACGTACTACGTAGAAGCAAACACAGGGAGGTAGGCAAAATGAGGAGACAAAAAACAGGCCCCAAATAAAAGAACAGAACAATACCCCAGAAAAAGGAACTAAACAAAATGGAGACAAGCAATCTACCAAATGCAAAGTTCAAAACAATGGTCTGGTTATAAGGGTGCTCAATGAACTCAAAGGAAGAGTAGGTGAACTTAGTGAGAACCTCAACAGAGAAATAGGAAACATAAAAATGGAAATAGAAAACATTAAAAAGAATCAGTCAGAAGTGAATACAATACTGAAGTGAAGAATATATTAGAGGGAATCAATGGTAGATTAAATGAAGCAGAGGATTAAATCAACAGTTTGAAAAATAAGGTAGCAAAAAACACTCAATTAGAACAGCAAAAGGAAAAAATAATTTTTTAAAAAACTGAGACTAGTTTAAGGGGCTTCTGGGACAGCATTTGCATCGTAGGGGAAAGATATCTTGGCTGTGGAGATCCCCTCTGAGGAGCAAGGAGTCACAGCCCACACCAGGCTCCTCAGCACAGGGTCCCAGTGCCAGGAAGAGAAGTCCCCATAACTTATGGCTGTGAAAACCCACAAAGATTATGAAATAAGAGACTGTGAGATAAGTAGAAAAGAGAGAACAAGGAATTGAAAACCTATTTGAAGAAATAATGGTAGAAGACCTCCCTAATCTGATGAAGGAAATAGACATACAGGTCCAGGAAGCACAGGGAGTCTCATGCAAGATGAATCCAAAGAGGCCTTTACCATTTCTTAATTAAAATGGCAAAGGTTAAAGACAGAATATTAAAAGCAGCAAAAAAACCCCACAAACAACAACAACAAAAAACACCAGGGAGCTCCCATAAGACTGTCATCCAACTTCTCAACAGAAACTTTGCAGGCCAAAAGGATTGGCATGAAATAGTCAAAGTGATGAAAAGCAAGGACCTACAACCAAGATTACTCAACCCAGAAATTTTAACATTAAGAATTGAAAAGCCTAATGTGTGGTGGTGCAGTGAATAAAGTGTCGACCTGGAACGCTGAGGTCACCAGTTCAAAACCTTGGGCTTGCCTGGTCAAGGCACATATGGGAGTTCATGCTTCCTGCTCCTCCCTACTCTCTCTCTCTTCTCTCTAAAATGAATAGTCTTTTTTTTTTAAAAAAAAAAAAAAAAAAAAGAAGAAGGATAGATGAAGAGCTTCCCAGAGAAGAAGAAGCTTAAGAGTCCATCACCACAAAACAAGTATTATAAGAAATGTTAAACAGTTTCCTTGGGGAAGGAGGGAAGAGAAAGAGAAATCAAAAATATGTAAAATAAAATGGCAATAATTATATATCAACAATTGTTTTAAATGTAAGTGGGTTAAATGCTTCAATCAAAAGACATGGTGGCTGAATGGTTTAAAAAACAAGAACCTTACATATGCTGTCTACAGGTGACTCACTTCAGATCAAATGACACACAGGCTAAAAGTAAAGGGATGGAGAAAGATATTTCATCAAAATGAAAAAACACTTGTACCAGACAAAATAGACTTTAAAACAAAGACAGTAACAAGAGACAAAGACAGAACCAACAATTCCACTTCTGGGTATATATCTGAAGAAACCTGAAACACTAATTCAAAAAGACATACACGTGTACATGTTTATTGCAGCATTATTTACAACAGCCATGATTTGTAAGCAAGCTAAGTGGCCACCAATAGATGAATGAATAAAAAAAGAAGTGGTGCATATATATTGATATAATGAGTATGACTCAACCATACAAAAGAATGAAATCTTACCATCTGTAACTATGTGGATGGACCTAGAGGTAAATAAGGTAAAGACAGAGAAAGCCAAAGCTATATGATTTCTCTTATATGTAGAATCAAAACAAACAAACAAAAACCCCTCCAGAATCAAACATAGATACAGAGAACGTTTTGATAGTTGCCAGATAGGAGGGGGGTTGGGGAGTGTCTGGAAAAGGTGAAGCGATTAAGGAGCAAAAACTGATAGTTACAAAACAGCCTTGGGATTGTAAAGTACAGCATAGGAAATATAGTCAATGATATTGTAATAACTATGTAAGGTTCCAGATGGGTAGTAGATTTATTGGAGTGATCCTTCATAAGTTATAAAAATGTCTAATTGCTATATTGTACACCTGAAGTTAATATAATACTGTATTTCAACTATAATAGAAAAATAAAAATTTGTTTTAAAAAAATGATGGAACTAGGATAAGAAACTTAAAAATGTCACATCACTCTAATAAGGGACAAAGCCAAGACACAAACCCAGACATATCTAATTTTAGATCTCTTTAAGTTTGTCTTCTATTTTCCTTGATTGTTTTCATTATAATTTGGTGCCTCATGTTAAGATACATATTTACTAGTAAGATGTTATTAATTGGTTTACAGAAGCTCACTACTTCTCTGTTCGCCCTCTCAGGAGGAGACGCTGCACAAGTCGGCCAGCAGCAGCAGTGTGTCTCCCTCCTTCCTGGAAGATCCCTTACTGGAGTCGGTGTCTGCGCGGAAGAGTGAGTATCTGTGGCCCTCAGAACTAGAATCAAATGCCTTAAAAACGCGCTTGTCCTAGAATAGGGGATTCCAAAGTGCCTTGTAAATCATTTGGGGTATAAAAAAACTAAGCCTGTAATTTTCACTAGTCGGCAACAGAAATACTCAGTTATATTCCTAGAGTAACATCATAAAATAAGGCTAAACTGATAACAGACCTCAGTTTCTTCACTTAGGTCAGTCACATTTGGGTTTACAGGTAAGAGTTGTAGGAAATAAAATCAGTTGTTTGTGGAGTTTTTAGATTAATTACATCCTTGTCTGAATTCAAGCCAGAAGTCCAATAATCACACTTGTGATCATCCCACACACACATATACACATGTCCATATCCATACAACCTGTGTAGATAGTTAAAATGATTTCATTTCAGAATATAAAATTGTCTTCTAAATGCCTTTATTTTTATTTATAAGATCATTATAAAGAATTAAAATTTTTATATTAAGAGAAGATTTGGGGAAGATGGTAGAGTTAAGTAATACCAGGAAGCTGTCTCTTCACCTAGACAATTGCACGGGCAGAATTTATCTGGTCAAACTATTTGGAACTCCGGATTGAAGGTTTGCAGTTCCAGGGGAAAACTTGGATGGTAAATGGTGGTTAATTTCAGTCAGCTATTTGCATGGAAGCAGCTCTCCCGGCCTGTGCCAGGCAGTTGTGTGCTGTTTCTGCAGCAGCTTGCACACAGCTTGAGAAGCCAATGTGCATCAAAAGGACTCTCTCCTCCAAATATTGTACTCTGATTGCTGCTTTTGACTCCAAAGGTGGGCAGCCATTGTAGCATTTTTTATAGCTCCCCACTACTCCAGCTCAGGGAACTTCAGGGCATTTAAAGGGCTTGCACACACATACCCATTTTATTTTTTAGTTGTTCCCCTTTCGGAAGCCAGACATTATATACTGGGACATTCAGAAGAAACTGCATATCAGGGAAAATTAGAGAATGACTACATATACCTAGGGGAAAGGAAAGTAAAAAGTCCTAAGAAGATATAAAGTTAACACATCTGTGCTGGTCCTCGACACAGAAACATCCTGCAACAGTCAGTCAATGGATCAATAAAAACAGTAACAATAAGAACAGCAAAAACAGCTATCCCAGGGGAAGAGGAAGAATCTCATTTTGTGAGTTAACACATTATTAGATTTAGATGTCCAGTGTTTAGCAAAATATTACAAGGCAAATATGGAAACAGGAAAGTATGGTTAATTCAGAGGGAAAAGGTCAACATAAACTATCTCAGAAAAAGACCTGATGACAGTTATACTAGAGAAGGACTTTAAAACAACTGTTTTACCCTAATGGTCCAGGACTTCCACATTGGGGAACTCTAGAATAGTGTTTCTAAACTTGCTGGGACACAAATCTTTGTGAGCAGCAACTCTGGCTAAAATCTGTAAATGCATAGAGAATAAATGAAGCACCCAGTACCTCAAACCACTAAAAAACCCCACAAAGAACTGTTTTAAAGATGTTCAAAGCAATAAAGATATGGAGAAATTCAGGAAAATTATGTGCAAACAGAATGAAAATATCAATAGAGATAGAAAAAAGAAACCAAAAAGAAGTTTTGGAGCTGAAAAGTACTATAATTAAGGGGTTAAAAGACAGATTTGAGTAGTGAGAAGAGAGTCTTTCTTAAAGAGACTCTGCCGAGCAAACATGAAGATAGGACAATGGAAATTATTGAGCCTGGGGAACCAAAAGATTGAAGCAAACCAAATAGAGACCGAGGGACCTGTGGACACCACAGAGAAGACCAGCACGTGCATTGTATAAGTCCCCAGAGAGGAGAAAGGGGCACAAAGAATATAACGTCTGTGACCATTAGACCTGTCCTGCAAGAAGTGTTCAGTGGAATCCTGCAGGGTGCAATGAAAGGACACTAGACAGTAACTTGAAGACATACAGAGAAATAAAGATCTCAATAAAGGTAAATACGTGTGTAGTTATAAAACTAATACTGCAGCAGTGCTTTGTAAATGTACTTTTTGTTTTCTACATGATTTAAGAGACTGATACATTTAAAGAAAAATAATTATTAGTATAAAAGCTAGTATTACTGTACCTTTGTTCTGTAATTCCGAATCTTATTTTCTTTTCATTTTTCTTAATTTTAAGATTTAATTTAGAAAATTAACTTTAACACAGTGACATTGACCAATAAGAGTACATAGGTTTCAGGTAAACACTTCTATAGCATTTGAACTGATTATTATGGTACAGTATTTATCTATCACTCAAAGTCAAATTATTTTCCATCACCTTATATCTGTCCCACTTTACAACCTTTCTCCCCACCCTCACTCCAGTCCCCCTCCCCTACAACCTCTTCCTCCTGGTAACCACTTCACTTTTCTCTGTGTCCATAGTCTCAATTTTATATCCCACATGTGTGAAATCATACAGTTCTTAGTTTTTCTGACTTACTTATTTCACTCAGTATAATGTTCTCAAAGTCCATCCATGTTGTTGTAAATGTCACTATGTCATCATTTCTTATGGCTGAGTAGTATTCTATTGTATATTGTACCACATCTTCTTTATCCAGTCCTCTGTCGAGAGACACTTTGGTTGTTTCCATGTCTTGGGTGCTGTGAATAATGCTGTGATGAACATGGGGCTGCATGTGTCTTTGCATACCAGTGTTTTCGAGGTTTTTGGATAGATACCTAGTACAGGGATTGCTGAGTTGTATGGTAGTTCTATTCTTAATGTTTTGAGGAACCACCATACTTTTTTCCATAATGGTTGTACTAATTTGCATTCCTACCAGTAGTGAATGAGGGTTCCTTTTTCTCCACAGCCTGTCCAACACTTGTTATTACCTGTCTTGTTAATAGCCAGTCCAGCAGGTGTGAGGTGGTATCTCACTGTAGTTTTGATTTGCATTTTTCAAATAGCTAGTGAAGATGAGCATCTTTCATATATCTGTTGACCATTTGTATGTCCTCTTGGGAGAAGTGTGTTCAGGTCCTCTCCCTATTTTTTAATTGAATTGTTTGTTGCCAAGCTTTGTGAGTTCTCTGTATATTTTGGATATTAACCCCTTAATGGAGCTGTTGTTTGCAAAAATCATCTCCCATTTAGTGGGTTACCTATTTGTCTTGTTGTCGGTTTCTTTAGCTATGCAGAAGCTTTTTAGTTCGATATAATTCCATTGATTTATTTTTGCCTTTATTTCCCTTGTTTTGGGGGTCAAATTCATAAATTGTTCTCTTCAGCCAAGGTCCATAAGCTTAGTACCTATGTTTTCTTCTATGTAATTTATTGTTTTGAATCTTATATTTAGGTATTTGATCCATTTGAATTAATTTCTGTGCAAGGGGATAAACTGTAATCAAGTTTCATTCTTTTGCATGTGGCTTTCCAGTTTTCCCTGCACTATTTATTAAGGAGGCTTTTTTTTTTCTTCACTGTGTGTTTTTGGCTCCTTTGTTAAATATAATTTGTCCATATATGTATGGTTTTATTTCTGGACTCTTGATTCTGTTCCATTGGTCTGAATGTCTGTTTTTCTGCCAATACCATGCTGTTTTGATTATTGTGGCTCTGTAGTATAATCTGAAGTGAGGTAGAGTGATACTTCCGGCTTCATTCTTTTTCCTCAGGATTGCTTTGGCTATTTGGGTTTTTTTATGGTTCCATACAAACCTAGTAATTTTTTCTATTTCTTTAAATAATGACATTGGGATTTTGATGGGGATTGCATTAAATTTGTATATAGCTTTGGGTAATATGGCCATTTTAACTATAATGATTATTCCAGTCCATGAACATGGAATATTTTTCCATTTCATTGTGTCTTTTTCAGTTTCTTTGAATAATGTTTTGTAGTTTTCACATTCTTTAGGTTTATTCCTAGGTATTTTATTTTTTTATTGTTGTTTCAATTGTAAAAGGAATTGTCTTTTTGAGTGCATTTTCCGAAGTTTCATTGTTGATGTATAGGAAGGCAATAGATTTTTTTATATTGATTTTGTATCCTGTGACTTTACTGTATTTGTTTATTGTTTCTAATAGTTTTTTGGTGGAGTCTTTGGGGTTTTCTATATACAGGATCATGTCATCTGACAAGAGTGATACCTTTTCTTCTTCTTCTCTTATATGAATGCTTTTAATTTCTTTCTCTTACCTGTTTGCTCTAGCTAAAACTTTCAGAACTCTGTCGAATAACAGTGGAGAGAGTGGGCAACCTTGTCTTGTTGCTGATTTTAGAAGAAAAGCTTTTGTTTTTTCACCATTTAGTATGATATTAGCTGATGGTTTGTCATATATGGCCTTTATTATGTTAAGTTACTTTCCTTCAATTACAATTTTATGACTGTTTTAATCATAAAGGGATGTTGTATCTTTTTTTTTTTTTTTTTACAGAGACAGAGTGAGTCAGAGAGGAATAGACAGGGACAGACAGACAGGAACGGAGAGAAATGAGAAGCATCAATCATTAGTTTTTCATTGTGTGATGCAACACCTTAGTTGTTCATTGATTGCTTTCTCATATGTGCCTTGACCACGGGCCTTCAGCAGACTGAGTAACCCCTTGCTGGAGCCAGCGACCTTGGGTTCACGCTGGTGGGCTTTTTGCTCAAACCAGATGAGCCCGCGCTCAAGTGGTGACCTCAGGGTCTCAAACCTGGGTCTTTCGCATTCCAGTCTGACACTCTATCCAGTGCGTCACCGCCTGGTCAGGCGGGATGTTGTATCTTATTGAATTCCTTTTCTTCATCTATTGATAGGATCATATGATTTTTGTTTTTTGTTTTGTTCACGTGGTGTATTATGTTGATTGATTTCCATATGTTGAACTATCCTTGTGCTCCTAGAATGAATGCCACTTGACCGTGGTGTATTATTTTTTAACGTGTTGTATTCAATTTTCTAGTATTTTGTTTAGGATTTTTGCATCTGTATTCATTATACATATTAGCCTGTAGTTTTCTTTTCTGTGTATGCGTTGTCCTTACCAGGTTTTGGTGTGAAGGTTATGTTGGCCTCATAAAATGTGTTGCTTCTTATATTTTTTGGAAGACTTTGAGAAGGATAGGTACCAAATCTTGTTTGAATGTTTGGTAGAATTCACAAGTGCAACCATCTGGTCCTGGACTTTTGTTTTTGGGGAGTTTTTTTTTATGACAGAGACAGAGAGAGGGACAGATAGGGACAGACAGACAGAAAGGGACAGAGATGAGAAGCATCAGTTCTTCCTTGCGTACCTTAGTTGTTCATTGATTGCTTTTTCACATGTGTCTTGACCTGGGGGCTACAGCAGAGTGAGTGACCCCTTATTCAAGCTAGCGACCTTGGGCTCAAACTGGTGAACCTTGCTCAAAGCAAATGAGCTCACGTTCAAGCCAGCAACCTTGTGGTTTCAAACCTGGGTCCTCCGCATCCCAATCCAACACTCTATCCACTATGCCACCACCTGGTCAGACTTAAAGAGGTTTTTGATAGTTGTTTCTTCTGCTCTCTGCTTATAGGTCTATTTAGGTTTTCCAATTCTTTGTGATTCAGTTTAGGAAGATTGTATACTTCTACAAATTTATTCATTTTTCTCTAGGTTGTTGAATTTTGTGGTGTATAATCTTTCATAGTATTCTAGTATGATTTTTTTTTTTTTAAATAAATTTTTATTTTAATGGGGTGACATCAATAAATCAGGGTACATACCTTCAAAGAAAACATTTCCAGGTTATCTTGTCATTTAGTTCTGTTGCATACCCATCACCCGAAGCGAGATCATCCTCCGCCACCCTCCATCCAGTTCTCTCTGTACCCCTCCCCATCCCCCTCTCCCTCCTTCCCTCCCCCCACCTCCCCATAGCCACCACACTCCTGTCCATGCCTCTTAGTCTTGCTTTTATGTCCCACCAATGTGTGGAATCCTGCAGTTCCTGTTTTTTTTCTGATTCGCTTATTTCACCCCGCACAATGCTACCAAGACTCCACCATTCCTCTATAAGTGATCCAATGTCACCATTTCTCCTAGCTGAATAGTATACCATGGTGTATATGTGCCCCATCTTCTTCATCCAGTCCTCTATTTTTTTTTACAGTGATTAAAAGCCTTTAAGCAAACTCTTGGCCAATACAGCGAGAATCCCTAAAAGAGTAGTGTCCTTAACATGTTCCCCAAGTCCAAGATGGCCCCATCACCATGCCAAATCCCTGAAAAATGCAACCCAACCACAGTTCAGTCTGTTAGGAGCTGTCACAGGGAGCAGGAGTCCAGGAAAGTTCCACACAGGAAAAGTCCGCATGGCACTGGAATTGTTGTCACCATTCTATATTTTGCAGCTCATGTCCAAGTCCCAATGACCGCTGCTTCTAGCTGGTAATGATTCAGGTAGACTGGAAAAAGCCATTTGCAGCATGCGTGGATATGAAGCTTCTGTTCTCCTCTGCCTGGAGAATTGAGACCAGGTAGCTTTTTCCTGGAGCTCTGTGACTGTGGCCTGGTAAAGAGAACCTTGGGATACACTAAGCTGGGTGGCAAAGGTAAATTCATAATACAAGTTGGCTAAAGGAGGAAAGAGAGCTCTAAATTAGGAGTAGGTCCCAGCCTGAAATATGAGTGGGACATTGAGGTAGGAGGGATAAAGGAAACACTATATATTAAGCAAAGCAGCAGAAAATAGGACTATCAACACCCACAACAGAGATCTTTGAGGGAAGAATAAAAAACCTGACTATTCAGGCAAAACATAGTTAAGTAGCCCTTGTGCGAATGAGATCAGTTTACCTGCTTCTTGGAAGAAATACCCTAGGCTCGTCCACAGTGTTGTAGATGGGGCCGACGGCCCTGGGCACCTTCAGCCTTCAGTGGCAAACCCCAGCTTTCTGGGCAAGGTTAGGTCATAGGTGGCTGGAGCAGGACTGGAAGAGACTGAACCCTCCCTTAGAGGAGCGAGGGGGAAGCCCCCCTTCCAGTGTCCCTGTTTCCTCACAGCAGAGGCGTGTAAGCCTGGCAGGCTTTAGCTCAATGACCTTCCTTTCCACTATTGAAGCAGGACCCAGATGGCATCCTATGAGACCCCTTTGGGGCGTTGGAGCCTTTAAGGGTGTATCCTAAAAGCTGGTAGTTCCCCTGATCTCTATTGGGCTTTTTCTGCCTCTAGGTATCTTAAAAGCCATTCTCAGAAGATCTCGCTGAGGGGTTTGAGGATCCCCATCTGCCTATATAAATCTTTTCCATATATCTGGAGCTGTTTGGAAAAAAGACAGAACAGTGTTATTAGCTAGATCTAATAAAGAGGGTAGTAGTTTGCAGGCGAAAAAGATTTGGTGTCTCCTGCTCATCAGCATTCAAAAGAAATGTAAATTTTTTTTTTTTTTTTTTTTTTTTTTTTAAGTAAAAAGCATGATATAGTAGACCCGTCGGAGTCATTGGCCTGGTGTGCAGGATTCCCGGGTTCGATTCCTGGCCAGAGCACACAGGAGAGGTGCCCATCTACCTCTCCACTCCTCCCTCTCTCCTTCCTCTTCATTTCTCTCCTCCCGCCCGCTGCCAAGGCTCCACCGGAGCAAATCCACCCTGGGCACTAAGGATGGCCCCACGGCCTCCGCCCCAGTTGCCAGAATGGCTCGGGTTATAACAGAGCAACACCCCAGATGGGCAGAGCATTCCCCCCGGTAGGCATGCCAGATGGATCCCAGTCAGGCGCATGCAGGAGCCTGTCCGACTGCCTCCCCATCCCCATCCTCAGAAATATACAAAAAATAAATAAATAAAAGAAAAAATACTAAAAAAAAAAAAAAAAGGGAGGGGGCATTCCCTTGTGCTAAAGCTCCAGGGAGCATGGAGTGAGCTTGAGTATGTCCTATGAAACATGGAGCTCTATGTTTACATATAAGTCTTTGAAGAAGGAGGAACTGCTGAAGTAGTTTATCAGCATTTGTCCCTAAGACAGCAGTCTTTATAGTGGGAACACCATACGTAAATATTTGCTGTCTGTCTATAGATTAAGGGGGGAATATGGCAAATGCTGAAAAGTCATGATCTTTGTGACCCTCTCCTCCCCCCACCCCCTCCCTCTCCTCCCCCCACCCTGTAACCCCAACACTGTTGTTCATGTCTCTGAGTCTCATCTTTATGTCCCACCTATGTATGAAAACATATAGTTCTTAGTTTTTTCTGATTTACTTCTTTCACTCAGTATAATGTTATCAAGGCCCATCCATGTTGTTGTAAAAGATCCTATGTCATCATTTCTTATGGCTGAGTAGTATTCCATAGTATATATATACCAAAGCTTTTTAATCCACTCGTCCTCTGATGGACACTTGGGCTGTTTCCAAATCTTTGCTATTGTGAACAATGCTGCCATAAACATGGGGGTGCATTTCTTCTTTTCAAACAGTGCTATAGTGTTCTTGGGGTATATTCCTAACAGTGGTATAGCTGGGTCAAGAGGCAGTTCGATTTTTAATTTCTTGAGGAATCTCCATACTGTTTTCCATAGTGGCTGCACCAGTCTGCATTCCCACCAGCAGTGCAGGAGGGTTCCCTTTTCTCCACATCCTCGCCAGCACTTATTCTGTGTTGTTTTATTGATGAGCGCCATTCTGACTGGTGTGAGGTGATATCTCATTGTGGTTTTAATTTGCATTTCTCTAATGATTAGTGATGTTGAACATTTTTTCATATGCCTATTGGCCATCTGTGTGTCCTCTTTGGAGAAGTGTCTATTCATTTCTTTTGCCCATTTTTGGATTGGATTGTTTGTCTTCCTGGTATTAAGTTTTACAAGTTCTTTATAAATTTTGGTTATTAACCCCTTGTCCGACGCTATGTCAAATATGTTCTCCCATTGTGTAGTTTGTCTTTTTATTCTGTTCTTATTGTCTTTAGCTGTGCAGAAGCTTTTTAGTTTTATAAAGTCCCATTTGTTTATCCTGTCTTTTATTTCACTTGCCTCTGGAGACAAATCAGCAAATATATTGCTGCGAGAGATGTCAGAGAGCTTACTGCCTATGTTTTCTTCTAAGATGCTTATGGTTTCACGGCTTACATTCAAGTCTTTTATCCATTTTGAGTTTATTTTTGTGAGTGGTGTAAGTTGGTGGTCTAGTTTCATTTTTTTGCAGGTAGCTGTCCAGTTTTCCCAACACCATTTGTTGAAGAGGCTGTCTTTACTCCATTGTATTGTCTTACCTCCTTTGTCAAATATCAATTGTCCATAGAGCTGTGGGTTTATTTCTGAGTTCTCTGTTCTGTTCCATTGATCTATGTGCCTGTTCTTATGCCAGTACCATGCTGTTTTGAGTACAATGGCCTTATAATATATCTTGATATCTGGAAGTGTGATACCTCCCACTTTTTTCTTCCTTTTCAGGATTGCTGAGGCTATTCGTGTTCTTTTTTGGTTCCATATAAATTTTTGGAATATGTGTTCAATGTCTTTGAAGTAAGTCATTGGTATTTTCATTGGTATTGCATTGAATTTATAAATTGCTTTGGGTAATATAGACATTTTAATGATGTTTATTCTTCCTAACCATGAGCACGGTATATGCCTCCACTTATTCGTATCTTCCCTGATTTCTTTTATCAATGTTTTATAATTTTCCGAGTACAAGTCTTTAATCTCCTTAGTTAGATTTATTCCTAGGTACTTTATTTTTTTGGTTGCAATGGTAAAGGGGATTGATTCCCTGATTTCTCTTTCTGACAGTTCATTATTAGTGTATAAAAATGCCTCTGATTTCTGAGTGTTGATTTTATATCCTGCCACCTTGCCATATTCTTTGATCAGGTCTAGTAGTTTTTTGACTGAGACTTTAGGGTTTTCTATATACAATATCATGTCATCTGCAAATAATGATAGTTTTACTTCTTCTTTTCCAATTTGGATGCCTTTTATTTCTTTTTCTTGTCTGATTGCTGTGGCGAGGACTTCCAGAACTATGTTGAATAAGAGTGGTGAAAGGGGGCACCCCTGCCTTGTTCCTGATCTTAAGGCGATTGCTTTTAATTTTTGCCCATTGAGTATGATGTTGGCTGTGGGTTTGTCATAGATGGCCTTTATCATGTTGAGGTATGTTCCCTGTATTCCCACTTTGCTGAGAGTTTTGATCATGAATGGGTGCTGGACTTTATCAAATGCCTTTTCTGCATCTATTGAAATTATCATGTGGTTTTTCTCCTTTCTTTTGTTTATGTGATGAATCACATTGATTGATTTGCGAATATTGTACCAGCCTTGCCTCCCAAGAATAAATCCTACTTGATCATTGTGTATGATTTTTTCCATATATTGCTGGATCCGGTTTGCTAATATTTTGTTGAGGATTTTTGCATCTAAGTTCATCAGGGATATTGGCCTATAATTTTCTTTTTTTGTGTTGTCTTTGCCTGGTTTTGGAATCAGAATTATGCTTGCCTCATAAAAGGAGTTTGGGAGTCTTCCTTCCTCTTGAATTTTTTGAAATAGCTTGAGAAGGATAGGAGTTAGTTCTTTTTTGAATATTTGGTAGAATTCACCTGTGAAGCCATCAGGCCCAGGACTTTTCTTTTTTGGGAGTTTTTTGATAGCTGTTTCAATCTCATTTGTTGTAATTGGTCTGTTTAGGTTTTCTGATTCTTCCAGATTGATTTTTGGAAGATTATATGATTCAAGGAATTTGTCCATTTCATCTAGGTTGTCTAGTTTTTTGGCGTATAGTTCTTCATAGTATTTTCTCACAATATTTTGTATTTCTGTTGTGTCAGTTGTTATTTCTCCACTCTCGTTTCTAATTTTATTTATTTGAGTCCTCTCTCTTTTTTTCTTGGTGAGTCTTGTTAAAGGTTCATCGATCTTGTTTACCTTTTCAAAGAACCAGCTCCTGGTTTCATTGATCCTCTGTATTGTTTCTTTAGCCTCTATGTCATTTATTTCTGCTCTGATCTTTATTATTTCCTTCCTTCTACTAGCTCTGGGCTTTACTTGCTGTTCTTTTTCTAGTTCTTTTAGATGCAGGGTTAAGTTGTTTATTTGAGCTTTTTCTAGCTTCTTGAGGTATGCCTGTAATGCTATAAACTTCCCTCTCAGGACTGCTTTTGCTGTGTCCCATAAATTTTGAGTTGATGTATGCTCATTATCGTTTGTTTCTAGGAATTTTTTAATTTCTTCTTTGATCTCAATGTTAACCCATTCATTGTTTAATATTGTGCTATTTAGTTTCCAAGTGTTTGAATGTTTTTCAATTTTTCTGTTGTGGTTGATTTCTAGTTTAATGCCATTGTGATCAGAGAAAGTGCTCGATATGATTTCAATCTTCTTAAATTTGTTGAGCCCGCTTTTGTGCCCTAACATGTGGTCTATTCTAGAGAATGTACCATGAGCGCTTGAAAAGAATGTATATTCTGCTGCTTTAGGATGAAAGGTTCTGAAGATATCTATTAGATCGAGTTGATCTAATATGTCCTTTAAGTCTGCTGTTTCTTTGTTAATTTTCTTTCTTGAGGATCTATCTAATGATGTTAATGGGGTATTGAAATCTCCTACTATTATAGTATTGCTGTTGATCTCGCCCTTTAAGTCTATCAAAGTCTGCTTTATATATTTAGGTGCTCCTATATTAGGTGCGTAGATATTTATAATGGTTATATCTTCCTTTTGGATTGCTCCCTTTATCATTATGTAGTGACCTTCTTTATCTCTAACTATGGTCTTTGTTCTAAAGTCCATTTTGTCTGATATAAGTATTGCTACCCCAGCTTTTTTTTCATTTCCATTTGCGTGAAATATTTTTTTCCATCCTTTTATCTTCAGTCTGTGTGCATCTTTTGATTTAAGGTGTGTCTCTTGTAGACAGCATATGTATGGGTCCTGTTTTCTTATCCACGCAGCTACCCTATGTCTCTTGATCGGCTCGTTTAATCCATTAACATTTAAGGTTATTACTGATATGTAATTGTTTATTGCCGTTTTTTTTCTTTAAAACTGTTTTTCTCTTTTGCTATATTCTTTTTTTCCTTTGACCTGTTTACAACAGGTCCCTTAGCATTTCTTTCAGCCTTGGTTTGGTTGCAGTGAAATCCTTGAGTTTTTTTTTGTCTGTAAAGCTTTTTATTTCTCCTTCAATTTTAAATGATAGCCTTGCTGGATAAAGTAGTCTTGGCTGTAGGTTCTTGTTCTGCATTACTTTGAATATTTCTTGCCATCCCCTTCTGGCCTCAAGTGTTTCTGTTGAGAAGTCAGAAGTCATCCTTATGGGGGTTCCTTTGTAGGTGATAGTCTTTTTTTCTCTCGCAGCTTTTAATATTTTCTCTTTATCATTTAGCTTTGGTAATTTAATTATGATGTGTCTTGGTGTTGGTTTCTTTGGGTTTCTCCTTAATGGAGTTCTCTGTGCCTCCTGAACATGTGAGACATTTTCCTGCCTTAACTGGGGGAAGTTTTCCGCTATAATTTGTTTGAACAAAGTCTCTATCCCTTGTTCTTTCTCTTCTTCTTCAGGAACCCCTATGATGCGGATGTTATTTCTCTTCATGTTGTCACAGAGCTCTCTTAGAGTTTCCTCAGACTTTTTGAGTCTCTTTTCTTTTTTCTGCTCTGCTTCCATGCCTTTATTTATTGTGTCCTCTAACTCACTGATTCGATTCTCTGCTTCATCCATCCTGCTTTTAATTCCTTCCATTGTATTCTTTATTTCAGATATTGTATTTGTCATTTCTGTCTGATTCTTTTTTATTATTTCAATGTCCTTTTTTATATTTGTTATCTCTTTATTTAGGTTTTCGTAATGGCCATCTATGGTGGTTCTAATATCTTTGAGCATCCTAACAATCGTTATTTTAAACTCTGCATCTGGTAATTTGGTTATATCTGATTCACTTAGGTCTTTTTCTGGGGATTTCTCTTGGTTTATTTGTGTTGTATTTCTCTGCCTCCGCATTTTCTCTTCACGGGAGTGGCTGTGATCACGTGCTCGGGTGCACAAGGGTTGGTGGCCTTGGCCTTTGCCCCACCCCCGTGTGTAACGTTATGCTCGGTCCTGAGGGCACTGGCGAGCACCTTTGCTCAGCTGCGGGTCTCCGCCTGTTTCCGAGCTTTCGCCCTGCCTTTGCCAGATGATCCCACTCAAGGAACAGCTGCTAGCCTTGGCTCTACCACCAGGCAGGGCTGCGTGTCCAAGCTCAGCTCCGTAGCGGAACTCCGCCTCTTCTGGGCTTTTGGCTCCACCCCCGCGGGAGGAGCCGGCTACCAAGTCAGACCGCAAGCCTGGGTTGCACGGGCGGGGCAGGGATGTGCTCCTCTGCCCTTGCTCCGGGGCTGGTTTCTACCCTTTCCGGGTTTCCCGCCCTTCTCCCGAGGCTGGATTACAGGCTGCCGGCAGCTGAGCTTGGCCGCTTTTGCACGCCCCCTCCCTAGCCGGGCAAGATTGAGCTCACACCTGAGCCCAGTGGTGGGCAGCTGACTTCCAACCCTGCCAGCAGAACCGCACTTTTGTCTCCCGCTGCCGCCCGCCCTCCGGCTCACCCTCAGCTGCGTGGGTGGGGGCGTTGCAGCTCGGACCCTAAGACTCACTACTGTAGACCCTCAAGCTCCCTCCTTCTATGTGACTCTGCTCTGAATGCTGCGGGGGAGCTTGTTTGGCTGCTCTCCTGCTTCCCTTTGCTGGTATTGCTGTTTCCGGGGGAAATATTCACTTCAGCTTTGGGGAGTGACTCGTCCCAGGGGTTAGGGTGGCTATCTCCCAAAATGTTTCTCCCTGTGCCTCCTAGATTATACTCTCTTCCTGTTACTGTGGTTCTCTCCCCTCTCCCTCCGTCTCCAGGAGCCCCGGGTGAGTGTTTGTGAGAGAGATGTTCTGCGTGGTCCCTTTAAGAAGGATCCTGGGTCTGAGAAATCAGACTCCCTCACAAACAGTATCCTGACTTGTTTCTGGCTAAATACTGTCTTTACGCCTCTTCCGGGGTCTGGGGCTGCAGGCTGGGGCTTTGTTCCTGGGGCTCAGGACCCTTTCCCCTCTGCTAAACTCACTTCCCACCACGCGAGTCTCTCCCTGCTGCCGTTCGCTCCGAGGAGCTGGGCAACCCTCCCCGCGTTTCCGCGTTTCCGCTTTTCCTACCAGTCTCTGTGTGGCTTGTTCAGTGTTCCTTGGTTGAAGAGTCCTTTTAGTTTAGTCCAAAGTTGGTTTTTCCAGCTGATAGTTCATAAAATTAGTTTGTAATCCACTTTGGTTCTGGGAGGTAGATGCTGGTACGTCCGCCTACTCCAGCGCCATCTTGTCTCCCCAATATCTGTAGTATTCTCTAGTATGATTTTTTGTATATCCATGATATCTGTGGTAATTTCTCCTTTCATTTTGGATTTTGATTATATGAGTCCTTCCACTTTTTCCCTTAGTGAGTCTAGTGAGTTGTTTGTCCATTTTATTTATCTTTCAAAGAACCAGTTCTTTGTTGTATTAATTCTTTCTATGTATTTTTTTGTTCTCTATTTCATTTAGTTCCACTCAAACTTGTACTGTTTCCTTTCTTCTGCTGACTTTGAGTTGCCTTTTGTCTTTACCTAGTTCTCTAAGATGTGATGTTAAGTTGTTTTCTTGAGATCTCTTGTTTCTTGATATAAGCCTGTGATGATATAAAATTTTCCTCTTATTACTGCTTTTGCTGCATCCCTAAAATTTTCATATGTCATGTTGTCATTTTCATTTGTATGTAGCTCTTGATTTCTGCTTTTATTTCTTCATTGACCCATTTTTTAGAAGTATGTTGTTTAATTTACACATTTTTGTGGGTGCTTTACTGCCTTTTTACAATTGAATTCTAATTTCAAAGCCTTATGATCAGAAAGTATGTTTGGTATCATTTCAGTCTTCCTGAATTTGTTGATGTTTGTTCTGTGGCTCAACATATGGTCTGTCCTTGAGAATGTTCCATGCATACTGGAGAAGAATGTATAATCTGACATTTTAGGATGAAATGTCCTATAAATGTCTATTATGTCCATTTGGTCCAGAGTGTCATTTAAGGCAAATTTTTTTATTGATTTTCTGTTAGGGTGATCTAAAGCCATCAGTGGTGTGTTGAAATCATGTTTTTGTCTACTTCTATTTTTAGATCAGTTAGTAAATATCTTATATATTTTGGTGCTCCCTGGTTCAGTGCATACATATTAAGAAATGTTATGTCTTCTTTATACAATGTCCCCTTTATCATTATGAAAAGTCCATCTTTGTCTCTGTTACCTTTGTTGTCTTGAAGTCAGCATTGTCAGATATGAGTCCGGCTACACCTGCTTTTCTTAGGATGTTTCTTGCTTTGAGAATCATTTTCCAACCTTTCACTTTGAATCTACTTTTGTCCTTGCAGCTTAGATGTGTCTTTTGAAGGCAGCACATGGTTGGGTTTTGCTCTTTGATCCAATCTGCTACTCTGTGCTTCTTCTTTATTGGTGAGTTCAGTACTTTTACATTTAGGCTAATTATTGACACTTGAGGATTTTCTATAACGATCTTATGTTATGTTTTCTGGTAGCTCTGAGTCTTGTTTGGCTCTTCTCTTTTTTGTTTCTTTTTTTCATTTTTGTTTGGTGGTGTTCCATACTTCTTTCCCTTGTCTCTTTGTTTTTTAAGCTGTGTATTTCAGTAGTGGGTTTTTTGTGGGTGGTTACGATTAGGTTATTAAGAGAAAAATGTTCATATGTGCAAGTCTTTTGTCTTATGAGTGCTTCTGCACTTTCTCCTTCTTAGCTACTGCGGATCTTTATCCTCTCTCCTTTTATATTGTTTTCACAGAATATCCTTGTTTTTATTGTGATCTTGTTGGTGGTTTTACTTGTTGGTTTGATTTGTTTTGTTCTTTGTATCTTGTCAAATAACCCCCTTGAGTATTTCCTGTAGTGAGGGTTTTATGGTGATAAATTCCATCAGCTTCTATTTGTCTGTAAAATTTTTATTTCTCCTTCATATTTGATGGATATAGTATTCTTGACTGGTAATTCCTCTCTTTTGGTATTTTGAATGTTTGGGTCCACTCTCTTCTAGCTTATAGAGTTTCTGCTGAGAAGTCTGATGATAACCTAATGGGCTTTCCTTTATATTTTGTGTTCCTTTTCCTAGATGCCTTGAGGATTCTTTATCATTGATATTTGACAATGTTATTACAATATGCCTTGGAGAAGGTCTATTTGGGTTGCAGTAACTTGGCGTTCTGTTTGCTTCTTGGATTTGAGGCTGTAATTGTTTCCATAGGCTTGGGAAATTCTCATCAATTATTTGTTTGAATGGGCTCTCCACATGCACATTTTTTTTAATTTTTTCGAAGTGAGAAGCAATCAGACAGACTCCCACATGTGCCCGACCAGGATTCACCTGGCATGCCTACCAGAGGGCAATGCTTTGCCCATCTGAGCTGTTGCTCCATTGAGGCTGGAACCATTCTAGTGCCTGAGGTGGAGGCTATGGAGCCATCTTCAGCACCCAGGCCATCTTTGCTCCTTCCCCCTCCGTTTCCTCTCTATCTCTCTCTTCCCCTCCAAATGAGCCTTGGCTGAGGGAGGGGAAGAAAGAGATAGAGAGAAAAGAGAGGGGGAAGGGTGGAGAATCAGATGGGCACCTCTCCTGTGTGCCCTGACCTGGAATCGAACCCAGGACTTGCACACACTGGGCTGACATTCTACTGCTGAGCCAATGAGCCAAGGCTGACATGCCCATTATTCTTATATTGCTCTTTCTGATGGAGTCAGTCAATTCTTGTAGAGATAATCTCAGTTTTTTTTAATTCATTAGTCTCTCTCCTCTCTTCTCTGTAGCATCTCTAGTTGCCTGTCTTCAATGCACTGATTCTTTTCTTCTAGCAGGCTTGTTCTGTTAGCTAAACTTGCTGCCTCAGTCTTCAATTCATGTATTGAGTTCTTCATTTCTGTTTGTAAAGTTTCAAATTCTTTGGTGAGGTATTCATTTTGTTCATTAATTTGTTTTCTGAGCTCATTAAGTTGCCTTTTGGAGTCTTCTCGCATCTCGTTGTGTGTTTTCAGAACTTCAATTTTGAATTCTCTATCATTTAACTCCCAAGTTTTCCATGTGATTGAGATTTCGTTCTGGAGATTTTTTAAATTTTCTTTCTGAACTACGTCTCTGTCTGGTGTAGCCATGATATTCAATTTCTTCTTCCTTGATGTCATTGAGAGTGGTATTGTTAAGAACCATAACAAAAAGTATCTAAAAAAATGAAAAGTATAATTAAACAATACAATAAAAATACTAAAATTTTTAAATTATGACAAGAAGAAAAAGCACAGTAATAATGGTCAAAGGCAAATAAAAAAATTAGAAACAAAACACCACAAAGAATAAGAATAAAAGATTTAATATTTAAAGAAGTTGAAATTCAAAAGAGTATAATGAAAAAATGGGAAAAAGGAAAAATAAATTTTGGTTTTGAGAGGTTTCTTCTGGTATGTGTCGCTGTATTACAATTTAGCTTTGTGAAGTTCCTAGGCTGTCTACCATTGAGATGTTGTTGTCACAATGATGTAGGTAAGGCTGCAGTCATGTTAGTGGGTGGAGCATGTTGTGAGGGCTTTCCAGCTCTAGCAATGGCAATCTAAGGCTTACAGGCACTCCTTGCCATGTTTCAACAGACCTGGGGGCTGGATATGGAGCACCTCTGTTCTTCAGGGAATAGAGTGCTCTGGCGAGCTATTATGTGGGGTTTATCTCTGCCACTCTTGGTACTGTGAGGTGAGGGAGGTAGGCACTTTAGCTTTCTCTTTCTCTGCCATGTGCAGGCTGCAGCCAGACTACAAGAACACTGGCCATGACCCCTGCGCTCTGGCCACTTTGGTTTATCTGCCCTTCTGCTCCTCTATCTCACCACTCCTTCTGGCAGAAGGAGACCCAATTACTCGAGTGTGCCTCTCCATACCCCTCAGACAAAATCCAGAGAGGCAGAGCTTCCTTCCTTCCCGTAGTCCAGCAGAGAGAGAAAAAAAACCAGTCCCTCCATGTTTGTCTCCTCTCCAAAGCCCACCATGAATGCATTAAATTCTCTACCACCCTTTTCACCCCATTCCTCCCTTAGATCCTTTTGTGTGTGGATCTTTCAGGTGTGCCTTTGTGCCCAACTGGGGTTTCTTTGCTGTATTTTAGTTGTTCAATTTGTTGAAATTTCAAGGGGAGAGATTAGGAGTATCTCTCACACCACCATTACTCTGACATCCTGCATTCGAATCTTATTTTCTACATAATTTGAAAGGCAAATGCTTTTTTAAAATTTATTTGTCCATGTTATGGAACAGATAATTTATAGATATAACTTTGTAACACAAAGAAACCAAAAGTGATGGGAGATAGAGTTGTACAAGAGCAGAGTTTTTGTGTGTTGTTAAGTTGGGGTAAATCTAAATTAGAGTGTTAAAACTTTCAGATATTTAATGTAATTCCCATGGTAACCACAAAGAAAACAGCTATAGAATATACACAAAAGGAAGTAGTAAATGAATATAAACATTTCACTAAAAATTCCTCTAAACACAAAATTGAAATGAGAACAAAAATCTATGAGGTATCTAAAATACAGTAGCAAAATGAAAGAAGTCAGAGGTTGACATCATGGATAAAATACAATCCAATTATATTCTGTCTATAAGAGACACAATGGATTGAAAGTAAAAGGATGGAAATAACAAAAAGAGAGCTGGGATGACTGTACAAAAATCAGAAAAAATGGACTTTAAATCAAAAAAGGTTATAAAAGACAAAGAAGGACATTATATATTAAAATATTAAATACAGCAAAGATGTAATAATTTTCACAGCTAATGAAAGACCATCAAAATGTATGAAGCAAAAAATTACAATTGAAAGAAGGGATACATATTTTTTATGGTTGGAGACTTTGGTATCCCACTCACAAGAATACATAGAACAATAAGACAGAAGATTCATAAGGAATTAAAGGAATTACACACAATAAAGCAAAGAGATATAATAGAAATATATAAAACATTATATCCAATAACAGACTGCACATTCTTCTCAAGTGCACATGGAACATTTTCTAGGATAGACCACACGTTAGGCCCAAATTAAGTCTCTATAAATTCTATTTATCTGAGAGACAGGGACAAACAGGAAGGGAAAGAGATAAACATGAACTTATACTTGCAGTACTTGATTACTTTCTCATATGTGCCTTAACCAGGGGGCTTCAGCCAAACCAGTGACCCCTTGCTTGAGCCAGCAGCCTTTATGCTCAAGTCAGCAATCATGCGGTCATGTCTGTAATTCCACACTCAAGCCAACAACCCCACATTCAAGCTGGTGAGCCCACGCTCAAGCTGGATGAGCCCGCACTCAAGGTGGTGACCTCAGGTTTTTGAACCTGGGTCCTCAGTGTCCCAGGTCAACACTCTATCCATTGCACCACTACCTGGTCAGTCCCTGTAAATTTAAAAGACACATAGCATACAGCCCTGACAAGTTAGCTCAGTTGTTTAGTGTTGTCCCAATACACCAAGGTTGCAGGTTTGATCCATGGTCAGGGCATGTATAAGAATCAACCACTGGATGTATAAATAAGTAAAACAACAAAGCAATGCTTCTCTCCTCTCTCATTCTCTCCCTCTCTTCTTCTCTCCTTCTCTCTCTCTCTCTCTCTCTCTCTCTCTCTCTCTCAAATCAGTTAAATAAATACAATTTTAAAAGACAAATAGCATACAAAGTATCTTTCTGGCCAGAATGGAATGAAGTTCAAAATCAGTAGGGTAAAACTGAAAAGTTCACAAAATTGTGAAAATTAATATACATTTTAAAAAGCAGTAGATCAAAGAAGTTATCACCAGGGAATTTAGAAAATACGTAGAGATGAATGAATTGGAAATTACAACATACCAAAATTTATGGGACACAGTGGAAGCAGTTCTATGAGGAAATTTATTGCTATAAACATTTAAAAGAAAAAATTTTAGTTCCAGTCAAGAGGATGGCATAGGTAAATGTGGTTACTCCATTCCTCTCATCTCCCACACACATCAGAATTACAGCTAAACTACAGAACAACCATCATTCAGAACTGCCTGAAATCTAACTGATGGAAGTCCTACAACTAAAGATATAAAGAAGAAGCTACATCAAGACTGGTAGGAGGGACAGAGATGCAGAACTGTCTAGTCCCACACCCATGCGTGGTGGATAAAAATTGGGAGGGATATCTGGACTGCAAAGGTTTCCCCATGAGGAGTGAGGGGTTCTAGTCCCACACCAGCCCTCACAGCTCAGGGTTCCAGTGCCAGGAAGAGAATTCCCCATAAATATGGCAGTAAAAACCACTGGGGATAGTAGCTGAGTAAAACATAAGGCTTCTGCCCTGGCCGGTTGGCTCAGCGGTAGAGCGTCGGCCTAGCGTGCGGAGGACCCGGGTTCGATTCCCGGCCAGGGCACATAGGAGAAGCGCCCATTTGCTTCTCCACCCCTCCGCCGCGCTTTCCTCTCTGTCTCTCTCTTCCCCCTCCCGCAGCCAAGGCTCCACTGGAGCAAAGATGGCCCGGGCACTGGGGATGGCTCTGTGGCCTCTGCCCCAGGCGCTAGAGTGGCTCTGGTCGCAACATGGCGATGCCCAGGATGGGCAGAGCATCGCCCCCTGGTGGGCAGAGCGTCGCCCCATGGTGGGCGTGCCGGGTGGATCCTGGTCGGGCGCATGCGGGAGTCTGTCTGACTGTCTCTCCCTGTTTCCAGCTTCAGAAAAACGCAAAAAAAAAAAAAATAAAATAAGGCTTCTGGAGTCCCAGGTATTCTTCTTAAAGGACCCACACAGACTTACTCAAATTCACTTGCTGTAAGCTCCACTGCTGGAGTAGCATTCTCAAAAGGCATCAGGAACATATGGAGAGGAACTGAATTGTCTGGCATCAAACTAAGAGCTGGAGGGATAGCTTTTCCCAGACAGCAGTTCTGGCAGAGGCCATTGTACCTTTGCTGAGCACTTCAACCACAAAACTGCCATATCTAAGTATCCATCAGCCCTGCCCTGGTGATTCCCTGAGACCCCCACCCTACCACACTTGCAAACCCACCCAAGCTGTTTCCAGTGGCTTTTTTTATACAAACAGTCTGTCTTGACTCATATTTCAGACATTCCTAAAATCTCTCAAGCAGCATCTAACCTTAGTATGTCCCAAACCTCTTGCTAAGTTACCCCAGGTCCAACAGTAGCGGCAACTGGCCTTGGTTCATAACTTGGCCCCTTCTGGGTATCTACAAGCCCAGCACAAGTAGCAGTCATCTGCAGATCACTTTGAAGCTTGTGTCAGGTGGTCCCGGGCAGAACATATGAAGTGGTAAACCTTGGCCTGCACTTCCCAGGATACCCCAGAGCCACCTTTACAAGCCACACACTCAAGGGGCCATCTAAATCCTGTTCCTTGGGCTTGGCCTCTGCTAGCTGATCCTCCACAATGCTTGCAGCCAGCCAATCTGGGTGTAAATCCCTCTCATTGATGTGCCAACAACAATCAAGGCTCAACTGCAAAGCCTGCAAAAGAAAGGTGTACACAGCCCACAGAGGGAGTGCACATAGAGGGCCCAGTTCAGTTGACTGGAGAAGCTATGCCACTGGACCCTACAGGATACCTACTACATAAGGGCACTCTACCAAGCCTGGGAGACATAGTAGCTCTACCTGATATACAGAGAAAAACACAGGGAGGCTGCCAAGATGAGGAGACAAAGAAACATATCCCAAATGACGGAACAGAGCAAAACTCCAGAAAAAGAACTAAACAATATAGAGGCAAGCAATCTACCAGATGCAGAATTCAAAATACTGTTTATGAGGATGTTCAGTGAACTTAGAGGAAGAACAGATGAAACTCAGTGAGAACTTCAGCAAAGAAATAGGAGACATGAAAATGGAGATGAAAAACATAAAACAGAATCAGTCAGAAATGAAGAAAACAGTAACTGAAGTGGAGAATACATTACAGGGAATCAACA
Organism: Saccopteryx leptura; assembly: GCF_036850995.1. Classification (NCBI taxonomy): domain Eukaryota; kingdom Metazoa; phylum Chordata; class Mammalia; order Chiroptera; family Emballonuridae; genus Saccopteryx; species Saccopteryx leptura. Next base: position 60,131,375 of record NC_089513.1, on the reverse strand, counting down.
GTAGAGTAGATGATGCAGAGTACCAAATCAGACATTTGGATGATAACAAAGCAATCAGAAAGAAAAAGGACTCTTATAAAATGAGGATAGTATAAGGAGCCTCTGGGGCACTTCAAACGTACCAACATTCACATCATGGGAGTACCAGAAGGAGAAGAGAGAGAGTAAGGAGTTGAAAACCTATGTGAAAAATAAAATAATTATGGAAGACATTCCTAATCTGGTGAAGAAAATAGATATACAAGTCCAGCAAGCACAGAGAGTCCCATACAAGATGAACTCAAAGAAGCCTAAATCAAGATATATCACAATTAAAATGCAAAAGGTTAACGACAAAGAGAGAATCTTAAAAGCAGCACAAAAAAAGCAGTTATCTACAAAAGCTCTATCAACAGAAACTTTGCAGGTCAGAAGGGATTGGCACAAAATGTTCAAAGTGATGAAAAGCAAGAACCTAGAAGCAAGATTCCTTTACCCAGCAAAGCTATCATTTAGAACCAAAGGCCATTTTAAGAACTTCCCAAAGAAAAGCTAAAGGAGTTCATCACCACCAAACCAGTATTACATGAAACGTTAAAGGGTTTTCTTGCCTGACCAGGTGGTGGCACAGTGGATAGAGTGTTGGACTGGAACATGGAGGACACAGGTTCAAAACCCCAAGGTCGCTGGCTTGAGCGCAGGCTCATCCGGCTTGAGCACGGGGTCACTGGCTTGAGTGTGGGATCATAGACATGACCCCATGGTCACTGGCTTGAGCCCAAAGGTTGCTGGCTTGAGCCCAAGATGGCTGGTCTGCTGTAGCTGCCAATCAATCACTGAACAACAAAGGAGTTTTAATGAAGAATTGATGCTTCTCATCTCTCTCCCTTCCTGTCCCTATTTGTCCCTCTCTCTGACGCTCTCTGTCCAAAAAAAAAAAAAAAAGGATTTTCTTTCAGAAAAATAATAAAAAGATTAAAAATATGAACAAATAACAATAAATACGTATCTATTGACAAATGAATCTGGCCTGATCGGTGGTTGCACAGTGGATAGAGCATAGAACTGGGACACTGAGGACCCCAGTTTGAAACCTGAGGTCACCGGCTTGATCGTGGGATTATCAACATGATCCCAAGATTCCTGGCTTGAGCCTAAGGTTGCTGGCTTAGGCAAGGGGTCATTGGCTCGGCTGGAGCCCCCAAGTCAAGACATGCATGAACAACTAAAGTGACACAACTACGAATTGATGCTTCTCTCATCTCTCTTCCTTCTTCATCTCTCTTTCTCAGAAAAAAAAATCTTTAAAATATGCCAAAATAATTGAAGAAGCAAAACAGAAACAGACTCAGAGATACAGAGGACATTCTGACAGTTGCCAGCTGGGAGGGGGCTTGGGGGAATGGGTGAAAACATTGAAGGGATTAAGAAGTACAATTTGGTTGTTACACAATAGTTATAGGGGTGTAAAGTACAACACAGAGAGTATAATAGTATTTTAGTAACTATGTAGAGTCAGATGGGTATGAGATTTATTGGGATGATCACTTAGTAAATTATATAATGTCTAATCATTTAAGTGTACACCTGAAACTAATATAATATTGTATGTCAGCTGTAGTTGAAAATAAAAATGATTAAAAGAAAGAAATGAGAGAGAGGATATTACTATTGACTCTACTGAAATAAAAAGAATTATTAGAAAGTAATATGAACAATTTTATGTCATCAAATTGGTAACATAAATGAAATGGACATATTTCTAGAATTGTAGAACCTAACAAAACTAAGTCAGAAAGAAATAAAAAATCTGAATAGCCCTATACCTAATAAGGATACTGAATCAATAATCATATAATCTCCAAGCAAAGAAGAGGGTAGGAACCAATGCTTCCCTAGTGAATTCTGCCAAACATTCAAAGAACTAATGTCAATCTTTCTCAAAAAAAAATTTTTTTTTGGTATTTTTCTGAAGTGAGAAGCGAGGAAACAGATAGACTCCTGCATGCGCCTGACCGGGATTCACCCGGCATGCCCACTAGGGGGCATTGCTCTGCCCATCTGGGGTGTTGCTCCAGTGGAGCCTTGGCTGGGGAAGAGGAAGAGAGAGATAAGGGAAAGGGTAGAGAAGCAGATGGGCACTTTTCCTGTGTACCCTGGCTGGGAATCGAACCTGGGATTTCCACACATTGGGCCAACATTCTACCACTGAGCCAACCAGCCAGGGCTTCAATTTTTTTAATTTGAAGAGGAGGGTACTTCCAAACTTATTCTATGAAACTATCATTACCCTGATACCAAAGCCGCACAAAGACACTACAAGAAAACTCCAGACTCAGTACTTTTTATGAACATTAATGCAAAAATTCTCAACAAATAGTAGCAAAAAGAATTCAACATTTTTAAATGATTATATATGACCAAGTGATATTTGTTCGTGGAATGCAAGAATAGTTCAACATAAGGAAATTGATCAGTATAATATGCCACATTAACAGAATGAAAGGGAAAAGCCATTGGACCCTGACTAAAGCATTGTCCCAGTGGTCCAATGTCACAGGTTTCATCCCTGGTCAGGGCACATATGAGAAGCAATCAGTGAGTACACACAACTAAATGAACACCTAAGTGAAATAACAAGTTGATGCTTCTTCTCTCTCTCTCTCTCCCTTCTTCTCTCTCTCTCTCAGTGGGAAAAAACAAACTTTTTTAAGCAACATGATTGATGTAGAAAAAACATTTGAAAAAATTTAATATTCTTTCATTGTAAAAACACTCAAAAACTAGGTAGGAATAGAAGAAAACTACCTCAACTTAACAAATGCCCACAGCAAACATACTCAGTGGTAAAAGACTGAAAGTATTTTTACTACAATCAGGAACAAAGCAAGAATCCCTGCTTTCACTTCTATTCAATAAAGTACTAGAAGTTCTAGCCAGAGCAGTTCAGCAAGAAAAAAAAATTAAAGTTATCTAAATTAGAAAAAAAAGGTAAAATTATCTTTTTCTGAAGATGGTATTATGTTATATCATATATAGAAAAGCCTAAGGTTTTCACATACACAAAAAAATCTTAGAATAAATGAACTCAGCAAAGTAGCAGAATACAAAATCAGCACACAAAAATTAGTTACATTGCCCTGGCCGGTTAGCTCAATGGTAGAGCGTCGGCCTGGCGTGTGGGAGTCCCAGGTTCGATTCCCGGCCAGGGCACACAGGAGAAGCACCCATCTGCTTCTCCACCCCTCCCCCTCTTCTTCCTTTCTGTCTCTCTCTTCCCCTCCCGCAGCCAAGGCTCCATTGGAGCAAAATTTGCCCGGGCGCTGAGGATGGCTCTGTGGCCTCTGCCTCAGGCGCTAGAATGGCTCTGATTGCGGCAGAGTGACGCCCCAGATGGGCAGAGCATCGCCCCCTGGTGGGCGTACCAGGTGGATCCTGTCGGGCGCATGTGGGAGTCTGTCTGACTGCCTCCCTGTTTCCAACTTCAGAAAAATACCAAAAAAAAAAAAAAAATCAGTTACATTTCTATGCGTGAACAATGAACAATTTGAAAAGGAAATTACAAAAACAATTTTATGTATAATATCATCAAAAAGAATAAAATACCTAGGAATTAATCAAGAAAGTGAATTTTTCACTAAAAACTAGAAAGCATTGCTAAATAAAGAAGACATAAATCAATGGAAACACATTTCATGTTCATAGATTGGAAGACAGTATTGTTAGAATATCAATACTACCCAAAGCATCTTTAGAGTCAGTGCAATATCTATCAAAATGTCAATGATGTATCCTGAAAAATAGAAAAAAAGCCACTATAAGGTTCATACAGAATCTCAAGGAACCCTGGATAGCCAAATTAGTCTTGAAAAGGAAGGAAGAAAAAAACTGTGGAACTCACATTTCCTGATTTTAGACTGCTACAAAGCTACAATAATCAATACAGTATTGCATTTGGATAAAAAGAGACATCTAGACCAATGGACTAAAATAAACCCTCACATATATGATTAAATGATTGACAGATGTGCAAAGATCATTTAAAGGGGAAAGCAGAGGCTTTTCAAGAAATGGCAGTGGGAAAACTGGATATCTACATGCAGAAGAACGAAGTTAGACCCTTACCTAATACAATATGCAAAAATTAACTCAAAATGAGTCAAGGACCTAAATGTAAGACCTAACATAATAAAACTCAGAAGAAAACATAGGGCAAAAGCTTCAGGACAGTGGATTTGGCAGTGATTTCTTGGATATGACAGCAAAGACACAGAAAACAAAAGAAAAAATAGGTAAATGGAATTCATGAAATTAAAAACTATTGTGCGTCAAAAGACACTATGAACAAAGTAAAAAAGGCAACCCACAAAATAGGAGAAAATATTTATAAATTGTGTATCTGATAAGGGATTCATTTCCAGAATACATAGGAACTCCTAAAACTTAACAGAAGGACTACAACCCAATTCAAACATAGGCAGCGAACTCAAACAGACATTTTTCCAAAGAAGTATAAAATCTTAAAAAAAAAATAATGGAAGTAGCCCAACTGTCCAACAGTGGATGAATGGATAAGCAAAATGTGATATATGCATACAGTGAAATATTATTCAGCCTTAAAAAGAAGGGAAATTCTGTAATAGCCCACAACAGATAAACCTTGATGGCATTATGCTAAATGAAACAAGGCAATCACAAGAAAGCAAATATTGTATGATTCCAGTTACCTGAAGTTCTTAGAGTAGTCAAAATCATAGACAGAGGGTAGAATGGGAGTTCCCATGGGCTTACTGTTTAATGGATGTAGAGTTTCAATTTTACAGATGAAAAGAGTTATAGGGATGCTGACCTGTGGAGGTGCAGTGGATAAAGCATCGACCGGAAATGCTGAGGTCACCTGTTCAAAAACCCAGGCTTGTCTGGTCAAGGCACATATGAAAAGCAACTACTAGGAGTTGATGCTTCCTACTCCTCCCCCCCTTTCTCTCTCTCCTCTCTCTAAAATCAAGAGTTATGGGGATGGACGGTGGTAGTGATTGCACAGCCATATGAATTCAGTGCCACTGAACTCTAGTGTAAAAATGGTTACAGTGGTATTATGTTAAGTATATTGTATTGCAATTTAAAAACTTGCCAAGAGAAAAAATTTACATAATAAGATACCCTTAGAACATTGCCTAAGTTCTTATATACGTAGAGGTTTTAGTGGTTGAAATTCTTTAAATAGTATTTTGATTTATTTAAACAGATTATATCAAAAATAACATGAATTGACCTTGGTTATTATCTGGAAATTATGTTCTTTGTTTTCCTTTACTGATTTCTCTTGGTGTGACTATCCATATGGATAGATCATATTTAACTTTGTGTTGACTTTTACTTTTCTCACCCATTACATTGAAACAGCCTTACTGTTTGCAGAGAGAGTAGGGAGAAGTATTAAATGAAACTCTGGAAGTATAATTTATTGCTAATGTTCTTTTGTTTTCAAAATGTGAATCCAGAACCATTTAGACTCTTAAGACATTCTCCTTTTAAATCCTGTCCCAAAATATTCTAGGCAGACGAAAGCAGTAGGACAATATTAACATCAAAGCTGGAGTTTATATTTTTGAAATTTAAATACAGCTTAATTTAAATCTAAGGACAGAATGTCTTGATAAACATCAAGAAGGAAAACTTTTCATATTTCATCTTTTAAAAAGAGACTGTCAAGGAGGGAACACTTAAGGATTTGGTATGCCGCTCTGTAAAGTACAGTACATGACTGTCTAACTACCGTGCTGTACATTTGAAACTAACACAGAGTAATATTAATGTAAATCGTAATTGAAAACTAGAAAAAAATTTAAAAGACTCTTGGTATAATTTGGGAGTCTTTTTTTTTTATAAGATTTTTATTTTATTGCGTTAGAGAGAGAGGGAGAGAGATCACAGTTACTTCACTTTAGTTCATTGATTGCTTCCCATATGTGCCTGGACCAGGCAAGCCCCAGGTTTTTGATCCAGTGAGCTCCGTGTTCCAGGTTAATGCTCTGTTCACTGCGCCATTGTAGGTTAGGGTCATCTGGGAACCTTTTAGATATACAGACTACATATTTTTACCTAATTTTTAAAAATATTTCTGAGAATTTTTAATTGCAAAATTCCATGGAAAATAACATGAGGGCATTTGTATGTCCAAGTGGGAGACTGTACTTATATTGTGTTTTTATGTGTGAATTTGAATGAATATTAAAAGCACAGAGTATGTATGTTTTACTATTTCCTTGCAATTTTCTGTAGCAGGTTTTATCTTGCAAAGATTCTGCTATAACAGTCCTCACAGTAAGAAAGTTCATTTTCATTTGGTTAATTCACTTATTTAGCACCTCCGAAATTTCTGCCCATATCATCAACACCCCAGCCTGAGAGACGGCAGCCGCCCCAGAGACGACATTCCATTGAAAAGGAGACGCCCACTAACGTGAGACAGTTTCTGCCGCCGTCCAGGCAGAGCTCCCGGTCTCTGGTAAGTAACGAGAAGGCCGCACAGTAACTGAAGGAACAGTTAGAGGGCCCGTAATCATTCTCTTTCTTGAGATGATAATTAGGAGAAAAATTTCCAAGGGTTAGAGTGAACTTTAAATTACCTTAATTGTTTTTAATAGCTAAAGAAAACTACCCCTAACAGCAACCTAAATGAAATATGGCCATTCTTTGTTCACTTAAAGCACCTTGTTTTTCCCCAAAAGAATTATCAGTGGTTGAAAGTATAGGTTATTAAAGAAATATTTTCTTCCTTTTAAAGGGTATTAATCCATTTAAAAATTGTTAAAAACTAATTTAAAAAAAACTTAGCAAAGTCTGGCTACAGTAGACTATTTATTGTACCAGGGGAGAATTTTGATCCATTAGAAACCATTGTTCATTGTTTCCAAGTATGTTTTGGAGCCGAAGCTGCTGTTTGGACTGGTTGACAGTTTTTGCGGCTTTCCAGAAACTTTTGGATTCATGTGGTGGCCACTCATTTCTGAGAACAGTGGGACATAGGACACAGGCCCTGCCAGGAGGAATAGGTACACCAGCCAGAGGAGGTCTGCAGAGATTCTTCTGTAGTCTCTCTTGACTTCTGAAGTATTTGTAGGCAAGATGTGAGGCTTCAGTCAATAGATTTACTGGCAACCTAGCAGCTAGTGTTTTTTCAGATACTCATGAATAAAAAAAAAACTGGAATATGCTTAGTGCATATTTTAAGGCTCTGATGAACACTCAAAAGTAGAGGGAGATAGTGGGTTATTGTGAAGACACGAAGTTTGAACAGAGCTTACAGTGTTGAAATTTGGTCAGTTATCTCTGCTCCCAAACAATACAATTAAAGATTTGATGATTTTATAGCAATTCCCAACAGGATTCCTCTTAACTCCTAAATAACACTGATACTTGATGAAATACAGCAGGAAAACAGAGCTCTAACCACACAGGTTCAGACTTAAAATCTGAAGACTTTTGTTAATGCAAGTAAGTTATTGCTTTAGCAAAACTTATTACAGTTACCGTTCCAACTTAAAAATATGTAGGAAGCAGCTCCTCAGTGATTTTTCACAAGTCTGATAATAGAGTTTTCTCTTCACACGGCTTTTTCTGGAAGACAGTTTAGTATTTAGATATGTACCTGGCCTTGTGGTCATATGATATCATTGTTGAGGTTAGACATAAATTTTAAAATTATTAACCAACTATCAGATCCACTACGAAGAAGTTTCAGATAGGAATAGCAGTTTTGCCAAGAAAGACTATCAGTTCGCATCAAGGGCGCGTGAAGTGTATTTCCTGGCAAGGGGTGGCATGCGGTTGGTGGGTCTGTGAGTGGTTTTCATGGAGAAGAGAGCCAAGTGAAACCAGTCTGCAGTCACTAAGAAGGGTCTCAGCGAAAGGCACTGGGTGGTACCTCTGGTTAGTACTGGACTCGGGTTCCACAGAACCGGCTTCCTCCAGGGACCTCTGGGCACCAGCTGAGAGAAAATAACATCCAGGTCAGGTAGTGACCTTTCTTGTTAGTAGCTTACCTCAAGAAACCCATCAGATTACACTTGTCTGTGTAGTGCCCTCTAGCTTGATGAGTAATGTTTTTTCGGTATCATAATTAAAATTTTCAGCTACATTTTAGAAACCAGGAATCATTTTGTGTTTGTAATCCCTTTAATGAAAATGGCGGAAATGTCTTTGTTGTTATTCACTTATTTTTATTGTATCTCCCTCCCTTTCTTTAGGATGTTTAAAAGTGTGATTTTTTTTTTTTCATCATTTGATCAAATGATTGAGGGTGATGCCCATCTAAATGAAAGGCTGCTTGCTTGTCTCTGAAGTACCTCACCCGGGGGGCAGGGGCCTGCGTGATGCAGTTAGTTCCCTGCGCTCTGGATAGCAGGCTCTTGCCCCATCCTGCATCCCGGCCCGACCTAGGAAACTCAGTGTTCACTGGACAACCAGTTAGCAAACCTGAAGCTCAGGTCTTTGCTGTGTAAACACAGTATTTACAACATCTGGGTACAGAGACTGGTGTGGACACACGAGTGGAATCGACCGTTAACATCCTGTGTGGTGTTTTTGTTTTTGTTTCATTTTTCTTTCATGCTCTGTAATCACTATTTGTGGGTCACTCATGTTCAGCATTATTTTCTCCTTTTCTTTCCCACTGCCATTTTCTCTTCCCTTATCTATTGCTCAGGTTCCTAGGATACCCAGTGTATGGCCCAGGACGCCTTTCCGACCACTTTACTCTACCATCCAAACCGCTTCTCTGCTCGGCTCTCATCCCTTTGAAGCCGCCGTGTTTGGGGTAGCAGGGGCTATGTATTATCTGTGTGAGAGAGCTTTTATCAGCAGGTGGAAATCCTCCAAGGTTGGCCTCTTTCTGCTGGTTCTGGGAATTACTGCACTCTATCTCTTTGACAGTGATACCTCAGCTCCTGCACTCTGCGAGAATTAACAGCTTAGATGGGCACTTGGCTTCTGATCATTGATTCCAATCTTTTTAGGATGCATAGATCATACCACCATCTCAGTTGAGAAGAAATAACTTTGAAAGGACAACAAACTCAAAATGCAGCATCAGATTATAGGGAACTGTGAGCGTGTGTCTTTCAACAGCCCCGTTGTATAGCAGGGGGAATGTCAGCTCCTTCTCTGTATCAGAGGCACTCTGAGAGCCTGTGGGCGCTGCCTGCCAGGCTGGGTCACCCCGGGCTCTGCCTCCCACAGAGCCCTGTCATTGCCTGTGTCTGCTCACTGCACCCTGAGCCCTGAGGGCTGCGGACCCATAGCATGTGTCCCCCTGGGCCCAGAGAATCTTTCTCTCCCCAGCACCTTTCATAAAGCTGGTTGTGATGGTCATGTTGGTATGTGATTTTTATGACAACCTACTTCTTTGTAGAGAGAAATTTTAAGTTATCTTTTTATTGATATTATTTTCTTTTTTATTGAATTTATTGTGGTGACATTGGTCAATAAAATTATATAGGTTTCAGGTGTACAATTCTATAGTACATACATCGTCTGTATTATTTTAAATATTTTAAGTAATCCTGCAGTTTATAGTTGTTTTTGAGGTTTTCATACAGATTTTTTTTTTCTTTCTTTTGAGAAAGACAAGAATGTCAAGTTGTTCCTATATGTGCCCTGACCAGCAATCTCCGTTCTCTTGGATGATGCTCTAACCAACCAGGCTGTCTGGCCAGGATTTAATTTTTATTGATTTTTAGAGAGATAGAAAGAGGAAGGGAGGGAGAGGGCAGGGGGAAGAGAAGCATTCATTTGTTGTTCCACTCAGTCATGCATTCTTTAGTTGCTTCCCGTGTGTGCCCTGCCGGGGGATCGAACCTACAACCTTGTCCTTTCTGGACGACACTCTTAACTGACTGAGCTAACCGACCAGGGCCCAGAATGTATTTTTTTACAGAAAGTGTAATAATTTCCAAAGCCCTGGACTCTAATGAAGCTGCCCACCCTCAGTGCAGTGCATGCTGCTGACCAGTGTTGGCACGGCCTTTCCTGTCCTGCCTCATCCAGGTCCCTCATTTACTAAACACATCTTTGACAAGTGAGCCAGCGGCTGGCTTCATTATTATTCTTTATTTCCCATTTTGATTTAGAAAAGAAATTGTAAATGTAAACGAGAAACAACAAATCCCTTTCCCTGCGTATTTGTCATGAGATATACAATAGAATAAATCTCTGATCTTTTCCCCGTGTTTATATCTGGCCAGCTGGGTAGTACAATCAAGTGCAGGGATGGCATTTTAACTGCTGTCACTACTGCTATTACTGAAGATCTCTCGAAATTTTTATTTTATTATCAGTCCTCTCAAATACAGATATCTGTATACTAAATCCATGTTATTTTAGGCAAAGAATTCACTTCCAAGTTTTAAAGTTAAATTTGGAAAAGGAAAAGAGTAATTAAATATAATAGTTGCTGTTTTTATTTTAATCTGCCTTCAGTTTAAAAACAAAAAACGTTGTTTTGAATAATTTAATTTTTTTTAATTTACTGATTAATTTTAGAGAGAGAAAGGAAGAGAGAGAAAAACATCAATTTGTGTTCCACTTATTTATGCATTCATTGGTTGATTCTTGTGTGTGAGGCTCCAACCAGCTGAGCTGGTTGGACAAATTTTAAGTATCTGCTACTTAGTTATGAAGTTTTTGCTAATCAAGAACACTATATAAAATATGACTACACCCAATTCTCTCTGTGGCTCAGTAACCAAATTACACATTTTGCTCTTTAGTTGCTGTGCCACCTAATTCTGACTCCTTTGAATGGTAAATGTAACCAAACTCATGAAAAGAAACTTTGTAATTTTAGTGACACTATAGAAGTAAGTTCTAAACTTAAAGGCACATCTGCTGCTATAGCACATTATAATCATTATTAGAACACTTTAGAATTTAGCTTCCCTTTCCTAAATTTGAGAGTCATTTTGAAGCACAGAGAAGCAAGGGAATTACAGAGTTCTGCTACTCTAGTGCTTGTAGTCCACGTCTTGCCGTGAAAATGAGTTTAGTGCTCGCGTGGGAGAAGCAAGCCCAGCGTCACCATGGGAGGGGGCTCTCGCTCCCCCCCACCCACCCCCCGTGAGAACCCTGAGTGCCCTTTATTTTTGGAGCATTAGTATCTCAGCATGATCTTTTAAGGTTTAATTTGGCTTTGGGGATGTTAAATCAATATTTTTTTGTCAATTAAAAAAAATGAAAACTAGTAATTCTTTATTATTTTCTTTCATGTTGCATTAAAGTTTTGTTGTCCTTGGGAAAGCACCAGAATTAAAACATTAGCATTTGTCCTGGTAGAAGTTATATCTTCTAAAGGGTAACCCAAGTTGAAATTTTTAAAAAGAAAAGAACACGAAAAAAATCTACAATTTTCTACTATATCCTGCTAAGTACTGGATTTGCAAGTGGTTCAGAACAGTGAGTGGAAAGTGTGGCTCCGACTGAGGAAGAGAGAACTGAAGGCCGTCGGGGTGTCCCCGTGCCAGTGGGTCCTTGCTGTAGAAAGGGTCCCCCCTGCCAGCCCAGGCATTCGTGTTGTCACGTTAATTAAGTTGGCACTATGTGCCATCTCCTTAGCATGCACAACAACAAATCTCTGTTATTTGCTAGATTTATACATTATTTTGTTCTAAGTCAGCAATTTTGTCACAGAGTTAACTGTCCAAAAATGTGCCACAGTCGTACTCACAACTGATGAATGAAAATTACCACCAAAAAAGTTCTGTGAGATATGTTCAGAGCTCAGAAAAGCTGTCATGCAGATGTGTGCAGCCAACAATACTTACCTAGAGAGGTTTTAATGGCCTAATCTTCCCAGAGACCTTGTCTCAGGGTGGAGCCAGACAAGGTAGATATTGGACATGCCCATTTACTCCTATTATTTTTGAAATCCTTTCCTACTGAAAGAAAGTTATGTGACGGTGATTTTTTTTAAGTGTTTTAGACATCTTAGAGGGAAGTGATATCATCTCTCTGAATAGTCTATTTTCCCAGCCTCCAAATACTAGGTTCTTCATCTTAATAACTCAGGTGCAGTTTTTTTTCCCCAAACATTTTTAAGCAAATTTAACCTTCCTTAAGTTAGCTTGAAAAGAGACAATTTAGTATTGATTGTCAGTAAAAACCAGTAGTTCTTCAACCCACTTTTTTTTTTTTTAGTAAATGCTAATGTTTATCAGCTTTACAACCTAGATTTGTTTTTGTTTTTCTCTGATTGAAAGACAGAACTGAATGTTAAAACTGCATTCGTAGTCATGTGCTTTCTCATTTGGCTTGTTTGATTCCAGAATGCCTGTGAGCAGTACTATTGTGTGTGTGTGGGAGTGAATTATAATGTGTTTGTGCCGAGAACATTAAGTTTCAGTGTCACTACGCTACAATGGCCCTTGTGAAGCCTGGCAGGGTGCAAATACACAAGACTGTTCTGTCTTTCTATTAGATCCACCAATCAAGAGCAGGCCGGATGGGGAGCAGATGGGTGTTAGGCTCTTTATTCAGTGGGATCAGTTACATCAACATCTTCCTCAGCTGTTTTTAGGGGAACTATTAACATAAGAGAGCCAACATAAATATTTATTGTGAAATTCTTCTGACTTTTTCCCCACATCTTTCAGTGCTGACTGTGAATTCAGTAGTTGTTTAAAAGTAATAAGAGAAGTCTGGAGCGCTCTGGGTCAGCCTGCAGGGATTGCCTTTTGGCTGTAAACTGCACCAGTAGTTACGTGTCCCAATGCCACTCCTGCCATTAGGGTTTTTCAAGGTGTGCTGATGTAACGACCACTGTGCTTCTCAGTATAAATTACTAACCACCCTCTTTTGGCTATTCTGGGTACCACAAACCAGTTTTAAAAATAGTACTAATGCTGTTGATTTGCTATTTATCTATTAGCATACGGTATACAACAGAATATTAAATAGTGTCTTTGCATAATCATAGGAGACAACTGATATAAAGTTGGTTTAGAACAAAATATTTTTCAAGATTTCAATGCACAGATACATAGCTAAACAAATGTGAAGTACTTTCACTTTTTGGAAACGTCAATAAGTCCCCATGGTCCCAAAAGGTTTTTGCCAACTGTTGTCTTGGTGTAATTCAAAATTATGTGGTCCCCAGAGTAAGCCAGCTCTGCTCCAGTGTTCATTGAGGCCTCTTTTCTTCTCTGAAGCTACTAACCAGGTGTCTGATCTAAAGGGAAATTTGCAATGCCAGCAAAGGGGGTGGGAGTTTCTTATTCATGTGGAATTTTGAATTTCAGGAGGAATTCTGCTACCCAGTGGAATGCCTCGCTCTTACTGTGGAGGAAGTGATGCATATTCGCCAGGTCCTGGTGAAGGCAGAACTGGAGAAATACCAACAATATAAAGATGTCTACACTGCCCTGAAAAAAGGAAAGGTAGAGCTGTTTCAAGTTGATTAATCAGCAGGGTTAGCAGAAGGGTCACTCACAGGCAAGGTCTCCTGAGGGAGCTCTCTGCCACCCAGATGGTACAGGACGCACAGGGGATTGTAGGCGGTAAGAGGCTTACTCTGCAGAAGTCAGTTCCTGTTCTGCCAAGGGGAGTGTTTTCTCCCTTAGAAATGAAAACTTCTGGAAGGTTTAAAACAGCCATAATAAATAATGGTGTGCCTTCATTAAACCATGTCTGCATTTAGTCATTACACAAGGAAGACTTGTTCAGAACTTCCTTCCGATTGCTTCCATGACGGTGAGACTAGAGAGCGGTGGCCTTTTATTACTTTGTAAAAGTAAAATCGTAATTAAATATAAAGATATATTTTAATTGTCACAGAGCCAAACATAAAAACAGGGGTTTTGAATTATTTCTTCCTTCCATGTACTAACCTTCCCCAATGTATGAATGTAAAGTGTAATCAACCATCTAAATTAGGAAATTAATTGTTGGCGATGCCTTGTTTTCTCCTTTTACATTTAAATTTCTAGCTTTGCTTTTGTTGCCGAACCAGGAGATTTTCCTTCTTTACCTGGTCGTACACCTGTCAGTTCTGTAAGAGGTAAGGTTGTTGTTGCTTTTTTTGTAATTGATGACAGTAGTCAAAGAAGTGTCAGTTAACTTTATTGTTTCATCATTTTTCTGCACAGGAACAATATTAAAAATAATCTTTTATTATATTGTGCTATGCTTGTGGGTGAGGAATAATGATTTCTTCAAAAGAGTGGATCAAACAATTATTTGGTATTAAACCTAGAAAATGTTTCTCTTCATTTATTTCTTTTACATAACCAAGATAATTCTATAATAATATGTCATGTTTGAACAGAAAAAAAATAGATGTGATTGTCATGTGACCCTTAGTTAGACAAATATTAAAATTCCAGATGTAAGTTTATCCTTTTATAGGAAACAGTATAAGACTAAAGTTTTACAGATTATCTTCTTTGGCAATCCACAGTAGTATCAATTTTCTATATTCTGATAGAAGAACCAGAGAGTTTTTTCAATTTATTGTAGAAATTCACAACCATGTAGCCATTGGCTTCTCTCTAATCCTCCAATCACATCTTTGGTATCATGCTAAGTAATAATACTTCTGATTTTGTACACAGGCCCGTGTGCTCACAGTGTTGCAAAAAGGTAAGCTAAACTGGTGAAATATAACAATATTAATTTTAATAGACTGACTTTTTAACAGTACTGCTCATTCTCAGTTTTATTTGGGATGATAGATGCGGCTGCCATCCAAGCCATATTCCACTCTTCCTATCTTTTCATTGGGACCTTCTGCATCGCAAAGAGGGGAAAGTATGAGGCCCGAGAAACCTCCCCTTAGCCACCACCGGCCACTTCGGAGCATCGCCAGGTGAGCAGGAGGCCTGGGTCTGCAGAGCATCCTTTGTAAAGGAATGACTTGTGGTGGTGCGTGGCAAGGATTTGGCTCGAGAGGGTTTGGGTTGGTTGGTTGATGTTACTATAGTTGTTTTTTGTGTGTGTGACAGAGAGAGAGAGAGAGAGAGAGAGAGACAGATAGGGACAGACAGGAAGGGAGAGAGATGAGAAGCATCAGTAGTAGTTGCGACACCTTAGTTGATCATTGATTGCTTTCTCATATGTGCCTTGACCAGGAGGCTACAGCAGACCAGGTGACGCCTTGCTCGAACCAGATGAGCCCGCACTCAAGCTTTCAACCTCGGGGTCTCAAACCTGGGACCTCTGCTTCCCAGTCTGACGCTCTATCCACTGTGCCACCACCTGGTCAGGCGATGTTAACATAGTTTTAAATTGCATACAAAACTTCCAAGTTAACTTGTCAAGGTATACTGGTTAGCTAACTGAAGGATACTTGACTCCCAGTTTATTTGTTTAGAAATAATTACTTTTGTGTGTCCTTTAAAAGTCATCTTTAAATCAGCCCTTGTTTTCAATGGAGTTGAAAACTTGCATTGTCTGATCTTTCTTTCCTTCTTTAGTTTTGAAAGAAAATCCCATGTTTACAATGATCTACAATTTAGTTTCCTATTGCAAAGGCAGAAATGAAGCTTTATGCCAAGAGCTGGCAATTTAAGAGTAAAAAAGTTGCCTGAATGCAAAAGTTGTTCTTTAGCGTTTAATGCAGAGTAAGGTTGGTGTTGCTCGGGCCAGCAAGGTCACGCCCTGGCAGGGCCTGAGAGGATTAAGGTTTGACATACCAGCCACCCACTGGGGATTGTGGGGTGGGTCGGACATTGGCACTGGTGGACTCCTGCAGCTCGGGGCTCTGGACAGTGAAGTAAGGAAGGTGGGAGCCCCAGCAAGGAACTTGTGCCAAGACTGCTTGTCCCTGTGCTTGCGACTCTCTGCTCTGAGACACAGCTGGTCCCTGATGACCTCTGATCATGGGTGGTCATCCGTTCTTTTCTACACTACTCTCAGCCTGCATCCTGTTTGGCTTAATTAAAATGGTAAATGAATAGGTGATTTCTAGTTATTTTCAAATACAACCAAAACATTTATGATGATTCTGGTTTAGTTAACTCCAAGTCTTTGGAATCCAAGTATAGAGAATTGTTGGGGAGGGAGAAGCATATTTGATGAATACAGAAATGACAAGAAAGCTGGTCCAAAGATCATTTTTCAAGATGTGTCATAGGATTAAGATAAATTACCTCAGTTTCCTGTAGCCTGACTACCGTCTGTAGTTAACTAATAATGTTCATGAACCATGACATGAGGTCGTTGGAGAAAGAACTTGAAGTCCCTCACTGATTCATCAGTGAGACGTAGCAACATGTACTTTATTTTGTCTTAGTTAAAGTTCATAATCTGTATATGTGTGGTAATCAGGTGCTGACTACTCTATCCTATTTTCTAAATATTCTAGAAGGGATGCTGAGAATTTTCAGTATTATTTCTTCATGAAACATGTTTCCTGGTTTCTGTTTTTAAAAATATTTTAACCTTTTCTTCAATTAGAAACCCTTCTCTGGAAGAACACAACATGACTTGATCACTCGCCATCCATACCATAATGTGTCTGCAGACGTTTTCGGGTTTTTGCACATATTTTCTTAGTATTGCAGCAGAACTATGAGTAACAGTACTGGATGTTTTAAACATTTTGGTTTTTTTTTCCAGATTCTCCTCAAAATCTAAGTCTGTGGACAAGTCAGATGAAGAACTACAATTTCCCAAAGAGTTAATGGAGGACTGGAGTACTATGGAGGTGTGTGTAGACTGCAAAAAGTTTATTTCGGAAATCATCAGTTCAAGCCGGCGTAGCCTGGTGTTGGCCAACAAAAGAGCCCGATTAAAAAGGAAAACACAGTCTTTCTATATGTCCTCACCAGGCCCCTCGGAGTACTGCCCTTCGGAGAGGACTATCAATGAGATCTGAGCTGGTGCCTTTCAGTCGCTTCTGTGTTCCGAGGCGGCATTAGCGCTGGAGACACTGGGCTGGACTGTCTCTCCTTGCCGTGGTTTTAGTTAATAGGCTTGATTTGCATTAGATCAGGTTTCTGCTGCATCACATTGTTCCACAGACTGAATGCCGTGTTCATATCGTTTGATGATAAGTGACAGGTCAGCCGATGATTGCTCGTTTGCACTGAAGGGACAATAGTTTGAAACTTGCTTTCTTGTGTTTTGTGTTTGGATTTGGAGGCCAGAAATTTCTTCCTTAAGTTTTTGTTCCTTACTATTTCTCAAATAATTTTCTGACTAAAGTAAAAGCTTCTCATGTGAGAATCAGCCTAACTAGGGTGCCGATGTCAGCGCAGTTCTAAGCAGTAAGTCATATTGGCACTTCCACCCGACAGTGTTCCTATCTAATGTACATAGTGACCACAGCCCCGCCGCACAGCCAGCCCCGCGGGGCTGGCGATCCTCTCACAGCACAAAACCTAGGACTGCTCATGCTGTCAAACTGACTTGAGATTATTGTTGCCCTAGGATGAGACTGCGGGAGGGACTTATGCCAGCATTTTATTGCAAACATCTGAATAAGCTGTACACCCACGTGGGTGACCATATCCTCTGAGCCCCAGTGCAGCCGGTCAGTGTGGCCGAGTGGGTGACTGGCTTCCGTTCCCTGTCTTGCATGTATTGTGGCTGCCTGTAGTTTTAAAATGGAGGTCTAAAAAGTAAGTTCTGTGGGAGTTTTGGGACAAAGGATGACTAAAGGTCCGTCAGCAGGTTGCGTGTCTTTCAGTTAACTACGCACAGGTTGTCACAGCATGGGGTGCCAGCCATCAGCCACACCGGGGCAGGAGCCAGTTCATCTGTTAGCAGCTACGTTTTCCATAACTTGTAGTCTAGCCATCACAGCTAAGTCAAACCACAATTTAGTACGTGATGTCTCAAACTGAAATTTATTTTTTATAAATGAATTTTAAAGGAAAAAAAAAAAACATTGTCTAGATCTTTTGAAATTATAAGATAACCTGACAGTAGTCTTTTTTGGATGCTTTTTGCACAAGTTTTCCTTGTAAACAGTGTGAGTGAGTATGAAGGAGGAAGGTGGGTTTGGATGAAGGTAGGGCTGGAAAACAGCACTGGGTACCTGAAATTTTATCAGCTTGTGTGGCCCATGCCATGGACTAGGCTTTATTATTTTGGTCTGCTTAGAAATGACCGATCAATCAAGTTGCCATTAATGTTTGGAAAATCAGTCAATGCACACGCACAATAATTTCCTTACAGCTATACAACACATCTGTAGTCAACACAAAGGACAGCACCATGTAATAAAAAACGTGGCAGTCCCATTTCACACCACATCAAAATAGAGTAACATTTCTATATTAACAGTAATACCTCAAAACTGCTCTGGTAGTAGTTTTTAATGGATTGAAATTTACAATTGAGTAAATGGCTTAAAATTACTTATACTTATGAAATAAACTTTACCAGTTGACTAAAATAATGCATGTTAACAGTTTGTCTGTATTTGCATGTAAAAGTGGGCCACCAGAGAACCTTTATTGATTATGCAAATGTTTAAATTATTTTAAGACTCTTATTTAAGAGCTTTAAACGTTATATTGGGTGAATCTCATTTATAAGATTTTCCAAAGGGACCATCTGAACTCTCCCCGAGACAGTTGGGTGGGAGCCACGCCCTCTGAAGGCCTGGGCTTGAGCCTCTGCACAGCCACCAGGAAGGGCGCTAGGTGGGGGGGGATGGCATCTGACACGACCTGGCAGAGTGTGCTTTTTAAAATGACTCATTCTGGGTTATTATTTAAACATAAGAAAACTAAACCCCCAGAAGAGAATTTTCATCCACATTCACAAGGCAGATGTTTTAGTACCTCTCCATCTTTGACTTCACATCTTCAGACTGATTTGGGCATTCGGACCACCTCTTACCAGAGCATTAGAACGTAAATTCTTAAACAGCACTAACGAGGTTCACCAAACGCATTAAAGAGGTCATGGATACTATGTCTTCACGGGACAATTTGCAGAAAATAGCGTATAAGAAAAGGGCACGCGACATAGTGAAAATTGTAGAAATTGAATTAGCATCACTTTTTGCCGCCAAAATGATTTCTTGCATTTAACTCTTTCTTTACCACATGACATGTACCCAATACCTCAACTAAATAAGGTAATTCCAGAGAGTAATTCACTCACAGCTTGTAGAGGGTGGTCTTACAATCCTTAGCATGACCACGGGTCTACCTTTCTCTTCTTACTACTAAAAAACATACCTCTACAGTGTTTCTCCTCGTTCTGGTTTCCGGCTTTTTGGCATTTATTTCTGATTCAACAGCAAGGCTGCTGTTGGCTGGCCGGCCTCAGCGGGAACCTGGCGTGTCCACCTGAGCAGTCCTTCCAGCACACCCCCTGGCTCCCCCCTCCTCCCTCCAGGCTCAGGCACCCACCCCGACAACGAGGCTGCTGTTGGCTGGCCGGCCTCAGCGGGACCCTGGCGTGTCCACCTGAGCAGTCCTCCCAGCACACCCCCTAGCTCTCCCCCTGCTCCCTCCAGGCTCGGGCACCCACCCCGACAGCGAGGCTGCTGTTGGCTGGCTGGCCTCAGCGGGACCCTGGCGTGTCCACCTGAGCAGCCCTCCCAGCACACCCCCTGGCTCTTCCCCTTCTCCCTTCAGGCTCAGGCACCCACCCTTGCTTCTGCCCCAGACCTCAAGAACTCACCCTGCTGGGAGATCTTTGTTTTATTCCCCAGGCTTATTAGCGTTGTATCAGTATCAGAGTAGCTAAGAATGCTTGTAAATACTGTAACATATTTATTAATATTTGAAAGGCATTCATTCACTGGACAGTGGAAATTAACTCTCCCAAGGCAAGTAAAAACTACATCAAAAATGGATATGTACATTGACATACCAGTCTTACTAGAGTTCAGATCTCAAGCCTTTCAAATTAAACCAGAAGGTTGTTATGTAGGAATTTTTTAAATGATCTTACTTTTGAAGAGATTACGCAGTTAGCACCATGAACTCATACCATGAATTTTTTTAAGGCTTTTATTTTTTTAACTGTATTAATAAATATAGGACTGTATTTTAGTGTCACTTGGGAGAACGAAAGTTTTAAATTATGTTGCTACTTGCTAAAGCAAAATAGAAAATTTTGAACACGCAAAACTGTTGAAGGGCCATGGAGAAACGTGTGTACTGACTGGACTTTGACGTGGCTTCCGATGTGCATGAAAGACAAGGTGTTGCTGGCATTCAGCGGGACATGACGGTACTAAAAGTTTTTCCATTAAAATCCTTTATTTTAAAATTTATCTAGGGAAAAATAAAGTGGCTTTCCATCATGCCTTCTGTGTTGAGTTCCTATTGTAAACTGGTGATAGCTTTTGGTAACTAGCTGTCAGCAACCATCCAGGTTGGGGAGGCAAGATACTTTTATCAGCAGCGCCTTATAATTGGTTTGAGTAATATAATCTAACAAGTATCATGTCAGAAAAATAAACAAAAGTGGAGCCTCCAAAGTAACTGCTGTTACCTGGCAGTCATGAGTTCTTTTTTTACCTCAACCGTGTAGGAAATTAGTTTTATAAACATTTTATAAGAAGTTGTATATATGGAGACATATAGAGAAAGATGATTTTTTTTTTCTGAAGTTAGAAGCGGGGAGGCAGTCAGAAAGACCCACATACGCCCAACCAGGATTCACCTGGCATGCCCACCAGGGGCGATGCTCCATTGCGGCCAGAGCCATTCTAGCACCTGAGGCGGAGGCCATGCAGCCATCCTCAGCGCCCAGGGCCAGCTTTGCTCCAGTGGAGCCTTGGCTGCAGGAGGGGAAGGGAGAGATAGAGAGGAAGCAGAGGGGGAAGGGTGGAGAAGCAGATGGGCGCTTCTCCTGTGAGCCCTGGCCGGGAATCGAACCCAGGACTTCCACACTCCGGCTGATGCTCTACCACTGAGCCAACCAGCCAGGGCCAAGATGATAAAGCTTTTATATATGCTTTTTTTAGATAGAATTTCTCAAGAATATATTCCGAGAATGTTCCATAATGAGAAAACTTCTTGTTATTGCCCTTCATTTGCTTGAGAAAAAAATTGGGAAAATCAAACCTGGAAATGAATGTAGGAAAGTTATATTTTAATATTAACTAAATAGAGAACATCATCTAAGGTATTAACGTGTCGTAAATACTATAAGCTACTCCCTTATTTGCCAGACATATTTTAGGACCTCCTTCTACCGAAATTTCTCTGTGAGATATATTTGTGTGTTCAGCTCATAATACAAATGTTCACTGACTTTCTTAGCCTAAGAGCCCTTGCCTCATGCCTCTACGGATTCCAGAGATACAGAAAATTTGGATACTATAAAGGGGAAAGCTCTGGGTAACCTTTATTTAACTATATCTTTCTTTTTCCTTCCCAGCTGCAGTGGAGGAAAAGATGCATAGTTGTAAATCATCACTGTTTAGACTTTCACAAAGAGAACTAACTACTTTTAGGAAAGGGCTCCACTGCACATATGATGCATTTCGAGACTCCCAGCTCAGAGACTCCCCACTTGCTGTCTACAGAGTGTTCAAGTACACAGACACACACAGTACTCGATCTGCAGCTCAGAGAAGGTATGCTCCTCTCCTCGTGGCCGCCAAAGGCCCAGGACAGGAAACATCTCCCAAAAATGTTGACTAGCTGACAATCCACTTAATATAAAACTCTGCATACACTAAGTAAATGTTTAGGGTAATTACCTGGCAGACTGAACTTCCACTATTATTCTGGCTTATTCGATTAAAATGTATACTTTCTGTACTTAGAATTGATATCACTGTGCCAAACAAACTTCTGCAGCTGTTTCTGCACGATGCTGGTGGCAGAATCTGAACCACTATAGTATTATTGGAGCAGTGGAAATAAAGGGGCTTCAGAACTTACAGGACACAGCTCTTGAAAAGTGGGCTTTGTGCCTGACCTGTGGTGGCGCAGTGAATAAAGCGTCGACCTGGAAATGCTGAGGTCGCCGGTTCGAAACCCTGGGCTTGCCTGGTCAAGGCACATATGGGAGTTGATGCTTCCAGCTTCTCCCCCCTGTCTGTCTCTCCTTTCTCTCTCACTCTCCTTCTCCTCTCTAAAATGAATTTAAAAAAAATTGAAAAGTGGGCTTTGAGAAATGGGGCATCAAGAAGTTGCTTCAGGTCCCTGTGGCTTAAGAGCTGGAGCATCATCTTGATGTTTGAACCTATGCCATGTTCAACACAAGTCAGTGTTCAGATTGTGTTTGCCACCCAGAGGGCCAGACACTATCGTATATACTAGGAGTGCTTTTGCAAACTGCACTAATGAATCTGATTATCTGTGAAGTGAGAGAGGGAACTCCCTTCCCTAGGGGACAGCTGGCAAGGAGGGGCACCCTTAAGCATGCTTGCTCACTTCTGTATACTTTTCCTTGTTGACTGCAGGAGTTACCTGTCAGTTCCTGGCCTACCTACCCACTGGTCCCTTTCCCTAGGGTGACAGTAGAGAATGTCACATCCCAACTCCTCCTAGGAGCAGCTGTGTTTAAGAGACTGGAAATGCCAAAGAGGAACTGAGGATTTCTCTAGAGCTAACCTGAATATCAAGTTCCTAAGCAAAGAGGACCAATGCTCTAGGGCAGTGATTTGCAACTTTTTTTGAGCCACGGCACATTTTTTACATTTACAAAATCCTGGGGCACACCACCTACCAAAATGACACAAAATGACACTCTAACAGTACATATTATACATATAGTTAATAATCTAGTTTCTAAATGTATTTATACTCACACCTGACCATGTCTCACGGCACACTAGTGTGCCGCGGCACACTGGTTGAAAAACACTGCTCTAGGGAAATGTTGGAGAAAAACAGCAGGGTTCTGCACAGGTAGATATTCTAAACATTGTAGCTGCTGCAGTACAGAGTCTAAACATGTAAACAGAAACAGAATAACTTCAACTTTTCAGGGGAAGAAACTTTGATCCTAGACATTCCAAAGAGAAAAGAAACCTTCACCTTGCCCACCAAGGAAGAGAGCATGTGGGGATGAACAGGCCCTCGGGTCATCCTACCACAATCTCAGGGTTGTTTCAGAAGTCCAATCCTCGCCTGACCAGGAGGTGGCGCAGTGGATAGAGCGTCGGACTGGGATGCAGAGAACCCAGGTTCAAGATCCCGAGGTTGCCAGCTTGAGCGCAGGCCCATCTGGTTTGAGCAAAGCTCACTAGCTTGGACCCAAGGTCACTGGCTTGAGCAAGGGGTTACTCAGTCTGCTATAGCCCCACGGTCAAGGCACATATGAGAAAGCAATCAATGAACAACTAAGGTGTCGCAATGAAAAACTAATGATTGATGCTTCTCAATGAAAAACTAATAATGATTGATGCTTCTCATCTCTCTTTGTTCCTGTCTGTCTGTCCCTATCTCTCCCTCTTTCTGACTTTCTCTGTCTCTGTAAAAAAAAAAAAAATCCAATCCTCAGAAGGGAAGCTTGGACTGAGCACTATTGGTGTAACTAGCTAAACATTCCCACCTCCGAGTGACTCCTGTGACAGCATAAAATTTCCTCCAGGTGTAAGCCAGTGGTAGACATAACTCCTTAATCCTAGGAACTGGACTTTCTCTGTTTTAAAATGGTATTCACTAGCAAAAAGGACTATGTAGGTCCTAAGAGCTTTCATTCTGATAACTGAGAAGACGAGTCTGTCCTCCATGAGGCAGGCACTTTCAGCAGTGTGCCCGGTTTCCAGTGGTGCCGACTGCACTGTGCTCCAGCTTGGCAGCGAGTGCTCTCTGACATCCCAACAGTTCCCTAGCATTTCTGGGTTTCAGTTTCTTCGACTTTAAAGCAAGGCTGTTGGACAAGGTGGTCTCTAAGGTCACTCTCTCTAAACAGCACTTCTCTGTCTTGATGACAAACCTGATTATGTACATTACA
The DNA here is from genome assembly GCF_036850995.1 of Saccopteryx leptura. Classification (NCBI taxonomy): domain Eukaryota; kingdom Metazoa; phylum Chordata; class Mammalia; order Chiroptera; family Emballonuridae; genus Saccopteryx; species Saccopteryx leptura. The sequence continues at coordinate 60,107,519 of NC_089513.1, read as the reverse complement.
TGAACACAAGAAAAAGTGCAAAATATTTTGCGTTTATTTGAAACTTGAGGAGGAAAATTCAGTTTTACTGGTTGCTATAAAAAACCTGAGCCTATTTCCAAAATTCAAAAGAAAAACTGCAGAAAGATGACATATATTAAAAGCAGACACAAACAAAGCCCTGTATACCAGCCCTTGTGCATCAGCAACACGCAGTTGCTGGTGGTTCATCTCACAGCCCTGCAGGTGCCAAGACCTGGTCTCATCTGGCGAGTCTTGTTCCCAGTGTGATGCATGTTCCTGCTGGCGGTGTGAGGAGAAGCAAGTAGCTATGGGGCAACAACATGAAACAGACTGTTTTAATTGCATTAAAAGGAAACAAAAGGACAGACAACTCATTGTCCAGCTTGGTCTAAGAAATAGTTACCAGGGTCCACAATGAATATGCTCCCAGAGTAGTGATGGGATTCCCAGCCAAGAAGCTTGTCTCTGGCCATCAATGCTTTTGACCCATCATTGCCTGAGCCCTCTTCTCCATCAAACTTGATCTTTACTGTTGCCTTTTAGAGCTGAAAGTGATCCAAGAAGACATCCAGCCCACCCTCCAGCCAATGGTGAGCTCTTGGCTCCGTTTAAGCATGTCCAGGACCCAGACACTTGTTCTATGCAAAGGCCTGTCATTGAACAGGTCTAATAGTTGGGAAATTCAGCCCTCCTGTAGTTTACTCCCTGTCCTGCCTCAGTGGCTATATGGAATGTGCCTACTCCTGTCCAAGTGACTGCCTTAAATAGCTTCTTAATTCTCACATCTGTGTAACACTCCTCCTTACTCCCTTCTGTTTCCTTTTCTCCGTTGGGGTTAGCACCTAACATCCTATTACATTGTTCCATGAGGACAGATTTCCTCCCTGCCACATCCCCAATTTCCAGAAAAATACCTGGCATGTAACAGGTTCTCAGTAAATGTCTCTGGAGTGAATGAATGAATGAGCAAGTTCAGTGTGGAAAAGAGAAAAAGAAATACAAAATTGAACCATTAAGATGTGTTCAAAACACTTGACATAGTGTGTTGTCTTTTCATTAACAGATAAATGCTACTGTAGCCCTTATGCTTTTCCCTTAAGTCAGGAATACTAAACCAACAAATTACTGCAGCCCCGCAATAGCTAATGAGAAGACAGAAGCTGAGTCAGCAGCTCGTGCCCTTAGCGTGGTTGACGCAGAGATTGCAGAAACCCTAAGTGTCAGTCCGTGTTTCCTACTTCCCTTCTGTGAATGCCGCTGGCACATGTTCCTCTGGGCTCTCTTCTGCTCCACAGCTCCTGGTGGAGCCGCCATGTGTGCACAGCCTTGCCGCCCAAAGCCAGCTTTTGTCCGTTAAAGAGATGGTGCACAGCATGACCAGGCAGTGGTGCAGTGGTTAGAGCATAGCACTGGGATGAGGAGGACCCAGGTTCGAAACCCAGAGGTCGCTGGCTTGAGCGCGGCATTATCTAACTTGAGCATGGGATCATAGACATGATCCCATAGTCACTGGCTTGAAGCCCAAGGTTGCTGGCTTGAGCCCAAGGTCTCTGGCTTGAGCAAGGGGTCACTTGCTCTGCTGGAGCCCCCAGTCAAGGTACATCTGAGAAAGCAACCAATGAATAACTAAGGTGCCGCAATAAAGAATTGATGCTTCTCATCTCTCTCCCTTCCTGTCTGTCTGTCCCTCTCTCTGATTCCCTCTCTGTGTCTGTCAAAAAAAAAAAAAAATGGTGCACAGCTGGAGAGAGACCCGGAGACCTATAATTGAAGCTGCTCTATAAACGTGTAAGATATAGTTATCAGTACTCACTTCATAGTCATTAACTTTTACTACTTTTAAAGTATGATAATTAACTCTTACTAGTAATCATAACATTTTGATTAAAATGTATGTGCCAGCTAGGACGGAATAAATATTAAACTATTTCAGATTTGTCATATTAATACATTAGGCCAGTAGAAGAAAATAGGGAGAGATGAAGATAAGTCTCATTATATTAGGTATCCTGTGCTATGTGTTAGTACATAGTTTAGACGATGTTTCTATAATTTTCAGTAGCTAATAATAGCTACCAGTTATCAAGCACTTACCCTATATCTGATACTGTGCTGAGCACCTACAGCCATGCTACCTCCTATAATACTCAGCTCAGAAGTAGGTAACGGTACTATCCTCTTTACTAGGTGAGAAACAGGAATAGCAAGGTTGTCATTTGCCCAAGGTCAAATCACTAGCTAGCCCAGCATCACACCTGAGGTCTCCATTTCCAGCTGCTTTTCCTGCTAAGTGCTATGATTCGGAATCTAGTCCTCAAGTCACCAAAGCACTTAATGAATACCCAGAACTGCATGCAAACAAGGTAGAACCTCTTGTCCTGGCTCCTAAATAATGTTAAGTTGGTCTGACAAACACAGATGTGAACAGTTAAAAAAAAAAAGGCTCCTAGGAGTTCCGAGTTTTGTGAGCTGCGCCAGCTACGAGGACAGCTTCACGGAGCGGACTGTGAGTGGGTTCGGAGGACGTGAGGACCCGGTATTTCCCAAAGAACAGTCTGATGACACCCTGCGTTGGGATCATCTGGGCCAACACCTGGGACTTGGCTTTGACTTTTTAATCAAAGGTTATGATAGGATTGTTTGTAGCAATTTGACGAGAAGTGGGATAGAATGAGAGAGAACAGTTAGAAGGTGATTGTACAAGCTTAGTGTAGGATGAAGCATTAACTGTCGCTGTGTCACAAAGCCCCTGTGGTTTTGTTTGTTTGTTTGTTTCTTTGTTTGTTTTTTGTATTTTTCTGAAGCTGGAAACGGGGAGAGACAGTCAGACAGACTCCCGCATGCGCCCGACCAGGATCCACCCGGCACGTCCACCAGGGGCGATGCTCTGCCCACCAGGGGGCGATGCTCTGCCCCTCCGGGGCGTCGCTCTGTTGCAACCAGAGCCACTCTAGCGCCTGGGGCAGAGGCCAAGGAGCCATCCCCAGCGCCCGGGCCATCTTTGCTCCAATGGAGCCTCGGCTGCAGGAGGGGAAGAGAGAGACAGAGAGGAAGGAGGGGGGGGGTGGAGAAGCAAATGGGCGCTTCTCCTGTGTGCCCTGGCCAGGAATCGAACCCAGGTCCCCCGCACGCCAGGCCGATGCTCTACCGCTGAGCCAACCGGCCAGGGCCGCCCCTGTGGTTTTAAACAATAAACATTCTCTCCCCGATTCTGTGGGTCAGGAACTGGGAAGCAGCCTTAGCTGGGTAGTTCTGGCCTGGGGTCTCATGAGATCGCAGTGAAGATGTCAGCTGGTGCTGCAGGTGGTTGAGAGCTCCTCTCCCTGGGTGCCTCCTGCGTCCTCACCATGTGGTGGCTGGCTTGCCCGGGGCAAGTGGTGCAAGAGTGAGCAAGGTGCAAGCTCCAGTGTCTCCGTTGCAGCAGGCTGGAATGTCCAAGAAGGCAAGCGACAGAGAGTTGGAGAACCAGTTCAGTACGCCAACGGGCTCAGAGCAGTTAATTCTCCGAAGTCTGAGCCCCAGTGGGCAGGGTCTTTGGGGTTTTAAGGTCACACAGTTGGGTGTGGTTACAAGGTATGCAGAATGCAGAAGCGGGTTTACAGGAGCTAAAAAGGCGGAATTAGTAAAAGCAGAACAAAGAAGCAGTAACAGCCATATCAAGGTGAAGTACATACTTTTGCTTTGTCACCATGGAGTCATAGCCCTATCATTCCACCCTTGATGCTCCATAACTATGTCTATGAGGCATCAGTATACATGTTTCAAAACACTCATTAGGACATGGAAGTGTGGGGGCGCTTAGTGGCAGGGTGAGGCTTACTAGGATAAGTTTGATTGGGATTTTGTAAGGAGTTGTTTAAACAGAAATTTTCCAAAACAGTTTAGAGTAACAACACAGCCTACTATTAGTATGTAAGTAACTATTAATAACATTCTCTCTAGTCGACTCCAATCCGCTGGAGCGCTTGCAGCTAGTCCTGTGCCCAGAAGTAGAATCAGGAGCCCGACCATGATCAGGAACGGTAGCTGGCAGGTCATTACAAGTCCTGGTTGCTCCTTGGGCTCCATGGTCCTTCGCAACATCACCTGTAACTTTGTGGGGTCATGTGAGAAGTCCGGGTCTCTGGCGGGTCCCCAGGGTTGTCTCTTGACTCAGGTATGGTGAATCCAGGGCACCCTACCTGCAATTTTAATGGCAGTTGGAGTAGCCACGACAACTATATGTGGACCTGTCTAAACAGGTTGGAGTGGTTCCTGTTTCTGATCCTTCCCCGACACTAAGTCCCCAGGTCGATAGGGGTGGGGCCAGTTTCCTAGTGGAACGGGGCCCTCTCTAGAACACCCCGGGCTATCTTCTGGAACATTCTTCCTAGCATGTGGAGTTGGGCCAAGAGGCCTCATTCTCCTACCTGTCGGGGGGTCTCCTTTTAGCTTCTTAATGATGGCTGGGGGTCTCCCATATAAAATCTTGAAGGAGGAGTATCCTGTGGGTCCAGGAACGCATCGCACCCTCAGCAGGGCGAGGGGTAACATGTCTACCCGTGGGAGGCCTGCCTCCTGGCAGGACTGAGCTAGGGTCGAGTTCAGGGTTTGATGCGTGTGTTCAACCTTCCCTGAGCTCTGAGGCCGGTACGCAGCGTGTGGTTTCCAGCTGGTTTTTAATACTTCTGCTCTTGCCCGAACAATGGTTGACACAAAGGCAGGCCCTCTTTGCCGCTTGGTCAGCTAAACGATTTCCCAAGCTTATTGGGTTGGTTCCTGTTTGATGTCCTTTGCAGTGTATGACTGTTCCTTTTTTGGGTTTCCAGACTGCTTCCAGTAGTTGAAGAATTTCTTCTTCGTTTTTCATTTCTCTACCCCTGGCCATGAGTAGTCCTCTTTCCTTATAAACTGCCCCCATGCACAGGTAGGGTTGCAAAGGCATATTTAGTCAGTGAAGATGTCGACCTTCTTCCCTTCTGAATACCGCAGCGCTTGGATGAGCGCCCCTAGTTCTGCTCTTTGAGTGGACCATCCCTGTGGAAATGCCTCTGCCTTGAGGAACTGGTTCCGGGTGGTCAGTGCGTATCCAGCTTTCCCTTCCCCATTTTGGAGGAAGCTACTCCCATCTGTGAACAGTTCCAGTGCAGGTTCAGAGAGGGGAGTGTCTGTTAAATCAGGTCATCTTTAAAAAAAAAAAAAATCAGGTAATCTTGGGTTGGTAATCAGGTAATCTCATCCATGGTTTCCTCACAGTTGTGATCTGGCAGCCTGGCCTCAGTGGGGAGGAACATGGCTGGGCTTAGTGTGTGTACTGTTTCTAGTGTCACCCGTGGGTTTTCACACAATAGTCTCTGACAGTGGGCCATCCTGGTGCTGGTGAGCCTCCGGTACCCCCGGCTATTCATTAGGGTTGTCATTGCATGTGAAACTTTCACATGGATGTTCTGGCCTAAGGTGAACTTGTCAGCCTCTCTGACGAGCATCACCGTGCTGGCTAGTGCCTGGAGGCAAGGGTGCCACCTGGCGGCCACTGGGTTGAGCTGTTTAGACAAATAGGCCACTGGTCTCTGCCATGGCCTGCCAGTTTGGGTTAGGACCCCTAGTGCTACATGATCTTTCTTGCAGACAAAGAGATTGAATTCACACGATTTACATTCAGCAGTCCTAGCAGCAGGGCACTGGTGAGCAGTCTCTTTATTGCTTGGTATGCAGTCTCCTGCTTTTCACCCCAGTCCAGGGGTTTCTCTTCTGGCCCATTGAGTGCTTCATATAGGGGCTTTATAGGGGCTTTGCCTTTCCCAAGAACTCAGGGATCCAGATGCAGCAGAAACCGCGCTGCTCCAAGGAACTCTCAGAGCTTCCTTTTGTTGTCGGGTCTGGGGATTGAGCAGATGGTTTGCTTCCTCTCGGGGCCTAGAAAACGATGTTCTTCGGTGACGATGAACCTGAGATATCGGACCCGGGGCCAGTATATCTGGGCCTTTTTCCATGTCACTTTGTATCCGGAGTTGCCTGCCAGGAGGAGATTATCTATATATTGTAGGAGGGCACGATTTACCTCTTCCCCTGGGAAGGCTGTGAGGTCAGTGGCCAAAGCCTCACCAAACAGGATGGGTGGGTTCTTAAATTCCTGGGGCAGGTGTGTCCAGGTTACCTGAACTTTCTTGTTCGTGTGAGATTCTTCCCATTTGAACGCAAACAGCGGCTGGCTCTTTGGGGCCAATCATGGGCAGAAGGAGGCATCCGTAAGGTCCAGGCAGGCGAACCAGCTTGCTCCAGGGTAAGAAGACTGATGAGGGAATAAGGGTTTGGGACTACTGAGCGCTCAGTAACAGCGGTGCTGTGGACCCTCGCAGGTCCTGGGCTGGCCGGTACCCCCCTCCATCTGGCTTTTCCAGTGGTAGTAGAGGTGTATTCCAGGGGAACTGACACTCGACTAGAATCCTGGCTTCTTTGAGTCTCTAAATGTGTCCCTGTGTCCCAATCGAGCCTCCCTGGGCCCCGGGTACTGCCTTTGCTTGACGGGACGGCTCCAGGCTTTAGATCTACCACTACAGGGCACGTGGTTCTTAGCTAGTTCAGGGGGTGGTTCTTCTTAGCCCACACCAGGAGGAACTCCTCTGGTAGTCCAGGAGGCTTTTGCTCGTTTATCTCCTGAGCGTGGAGTTTCCATTCGGCCTCTCCAGGAACTGTTACAGACATTAGAAGGGTCTTCTCTGTTCCTAAGGTTAGGCTGGCGGATTTTCCAGGAGTAAAAGTTATTTGGGCTCCCAGCTTACTCAACAGGTCTCTTCTCAGAAGAGGGATAGGGCATTCAGGCGGATACAGGAACTCATGAACAACCTGGAGCCCCCCACGTAGGCACATCCGAGACCCACAGAAGGGGAGAGCGGTTTGAGCGCCCATGGCTCCAATTATGGTGGCCTCCCGTTCGGCAAAAAGTGCGACCAGCATGGTGACTGCTGACTGTTCTCTTCCCGTGTTGTCACTGGCTGGACCCCGACTGTCATGCTGGCCATGGGCTCCCAGAGGCCTAACTTCATGGAGCCTGGTCTTACCTAACAGAATCAACCCTAGCTAGCCCAATCAAGTTCTGGACCGCTGGTTCTGGTTGATACTTTCCTCTCCTTGACTGAGTGGTTTTGGCAGCAGGGCCAGGGGCTGCTTTCTGGTTGGGGCGTCTGTTTTCCAATGTCCGATCGCTGCAATATGCACATTGATCAGGTTTCAGGGACCTGCCTCCTTTTGAAGGGCAGGCCACCAGGACCTTGCACTGTCCCTTCTTATTAACGCAAAAACCGAACCCATGGGGGCAGGGTCTGTGCTAGCTGTAACAAGGACTCTATATAGAGTAACTGATCTGGATAGCCAGGTTTACCCATCACGGCCCAGTAAACTGCCTGAACCACTGGTAAATCTAGGGTTCCTTCCAAGGGCCACCCGACCTGAAAGGTGGGCCACTCGAGTTCATAGAGGGTACGGAGTTTTCCAGGGGTCAGCTTCATGCCACAATCATCAGAGCACCCCTTTATTAGAATTCCTAAGCCTGCAGTCCAAGACAGTGGGTTTGGACTGACCAGACCCCATTTCTAGTCTAAATATGTCCTTCTCATAACCCCTCCCATGTCCGGAGTCATGAAACAGACAAAGGGTAGGAGCCCCTCCTTCAGAGGCCACTCAGTTGCCCACCTGGCTGCATCTCTCTCGAGAATTTAAGGTGTGTCTTGGCTAAGGTGCACCCGTATCAACCCTGGGCCTGGTCACTCCCAAAAAGAAATGAGTTTGTTCTTTATTTTAAATATTTTTGTTGTTGTTGTTGTTGTTTGTATTTTTCTGAAGCTGGAAACGGGGAGAGATAGTCAGACAGACTCCCGCATGCGCCTAACCGGGATCCACCCCACACGCCCACCAGGGGCAACGCTCTGCCCACCAGGGGGCGATGCTCTGCCCCTCCGGGGCGTCGCTCTGCCGTGACCAGAGCCACTCTAGCGCCTGGGGCAGAGGCCAAGGAGCCATCCCCAGCTCCCGGGCCATCTTTGCTCCAATGGAGCCTTGGCTGCGGGAGGGGAAGAGAGAGACAGAGAGGAAGGAGGGGGGGGGGGGTTGGAGAAGCAAATGGGTGCTTCTCCTGTGTGCCCTGGCCGGGAATCGAACCTGGGTCCCCCGCACGCCAGGCTGACGCTCTACCGCTGAGCCAACCGGCCAGGGCCTATTTTAAATATTTTTTTAAAAAGAAATGAGTCACCATTATGCCGTATGACATCGCCATGGAACCACAGGTTAGGGCCCAGACAGACTCCAGAGCTAGCGCCATGGAGCCACAAATAATCACTTACACATTCATTCACTCAGAAGTTATTACTCCCCTCCCCCCTTTTCCTGGGCGTCCCTGTCTGGTGTCTCAATCTTGAGACCAAGGGAGGTGAGCAAGCTCCCCTTCCATCCATCCAGAGACAGGCCTGATGGGGTGGGGGGGTGGGGGGGGGCTGGTCCCAGAACCTTACCTTGTCCAGATGCACATCCCAAAAAGGTTAGTCCATCTCCCTGTTGAGTCCGATCAGGCCCAATTACCATCTGAGCATGGGGGGCGGGGCCCTCTGGGAAGGAGCTCCCATGGAAATGTCAGGTGGCGGTGCCTCATTTACGTGGAAGGCCCCTGCCGGCCGGTGGTCTTGTTGCTCAGCCGGTAGCACAAGGGGCCAGCACGGTTGGCTTCCTGGTCAGGGAACCAAATGTTGCAGCAGACTGGAATGTCCAAGAAGGCTAGCGGCACTCAGAGAGTTGGAGAACCAGGTTAGTACACCGGCCGGCTCAGAGGAGTTAATTCTCCGAAGTCTGAGCCCCAACTAGCAGGGTCTTTGGGGTTTTAAGGTCCCGTGGTTGGGTGGGGTTACAAGGTATGTGGAATGCAGAAGCGGGTTTACAGGAGCTAAAAAGGCGGAATTAGTAAAAGCAGAACAAAGAAACAGTAACAGCCATATCAAGGTGAAGAATTTTGCTTTGTCGTCATGAAGTCATAGCCACATCATCTTATGACCTAGCCTGGGAAGTCCCACCTCATCAAGGGACAGTCTGCCGTATTCTGCTGCCCCACAGCTCAGCTGTGCTCTGTGTCAGGGGGACCATGGTCACCAGGAGGCAGCCTCTTTGGGGGCTGTCTTGAAAGCTGCTGTATGGCCAGTAGTCGCGGCCATTGCGGCCATTCACTTGCAGGTTCTCATTGAATTCGGACAGATGGTAAAGAAACAGTGGAGCCAAAAAATGGTGGGCCATTCCTTTATTAAAGTCTCGCACCAGCAGACGAGCAAACACACAGGGCTCCCAAAGCCACTGATACATTCTCCGGTTCCACAACCAGGAGAATCTTCTCTGGTTTTTCCCAGAATCAAAGGCCTCACCAGTCTCAGTGGAGTTTGCAAAAGCCCCTCAGCTCTGGTTCCCCATCCGCACACCTTCTCCCTCTCTGCAAAACTCCCTTCTTCTTCAGCACTCTGCATTCTCTCTCCCTGCAAAACATGGCTTCCTTCTGCCTCTCCTCCAGCAAACATAAGCAAAACAATGGCCCTTCCCAAGCAGGAAGGTAATTTGCAATTTCACAGACCCACATACACCTGGTGCTGCCCAACCCCCAATGCAAACTATAAGTGAGCAAACATAAAAATCCTATTTTACAAACGTATTTGACCAACAGCTGCCTATTGCCAGGTGGTAAGCACCTGAAGCAGACTGGGTCAGTTAAACTGAGAAGATACAGAATTGGTCTATGTCTTTTTTTTATAGGAATAAAAATGGCCTTTTATAGGAATATGTGGTTTCCAGAAGGCTACAGAGAGAGCAACAGAAAAGTCAAATAACTCAGGTTTTGTATCCTGGAAGAAGAAGCACTACAGAAATGGGGGAAAGGAAAGCAGTTTGGTGGAAGTTACCAAATTTAGTTTCATTTGTGCTGCTTGAGAGATTTAGTGGAATCTATAAGAAAGGGGACAGCTTTACAGAAACTTTCTCTGGGGGCCAGGTAATGAATATCTCAGGCTTTGTGAGCCTCTTACAGCTTCCATAGCAGACCCCTCTGTATGGGGAGAGGGAAGGGTTATTTACAACCCTTAAAAATGCAAAACTATTTTTAGCTCACAGGCTGTGGTTTGTCAACCCCTACCCTAAGCAAACTGCCCTGCAAAGCAGCAAATAGAGCATAGAACCTGATGGGAAGTCGGGCTGGAAATCCAGTCAGTACTGAGTACTCATTAATTTCCTAAACAACTGCCTCTTTTACTGTTGATAGTTAACTCTTACTACTGATTATACAAGTTTGTTTCTTTTAACTGATTTTAATCTATTGTGTTTACATAGATTCTAGTGTCGCCCCAAATGCATCCTCCCTCCCCCGTATTCCCCTCAACATCTCCCTTGCCCCCTCCTCACAGTGCCCTCCCCCTTTCCTTCAGGTTTATCCCATCATATCATCCCCTTTCCCTCTGTCCTCTTTTCCTCTGGTCCCTTTGATTCCTCCTCTGTCTCAATTCCGTTCCTCAGTTCACATTGTTCGTTGGATTCCTCAATTGAGTGAGGTCATATGATATTTTTCTTTCTCTGCCTGGCTTATTTCACTTAACATAATAGTTTCCAGGTCCATCCATGTTGTCACAAAGAGTAAGATTTCCTTTTTCGTGGCCCCATAGTATTCCATTGTATATATGTACCACTGCTTTTTAATCCATTTGTCCACTGACAGATACTGGGGCTGTTTCCAGATCTTCGCTATTATGAACAATGCTGCCATAAACGTGGGGGTACATTTCTCCTTTTGAATCAGTGATATGGTTTTCTTGGGATATATTCCTAAAAGTGGGATGGCTGGGTCAAAAGGCAGTTCCATTTTCAATTTTTTGAGGAATCTCCATACTTTTTTCCACAGTGGCTGCATTCCTATCAGCAGTGCAGGAGGGTTCCCTTTTATCCACATCCTCGCCAGCACTTATTATGTGTTGTTTTGTTAATGAGCACAATTCTGACTGGTATGAAGTGGTATCTCATTGTGGTTTTAATTTGCATTTCTCTAATGGTTAGTGATGGTGAACATTTTTTCATCTATTGGCCATCTGTATGTCCTCTTTGGAGAATTGTCTGTTCATTTCTTTTGCCGATTTTTTGATTGGATTTTTATCTTCCTGATGTTGAGTTTTACAAGTTCTTTACAAATTTTGGTTATTAACCCATTATCAGAAGTATTGTCGAATATGTTCTCCCATTGTGTGGTTTGTCTTTTTATTCTGTTCATATTGTCTTTAGCTGCGCAAAAGCTTTTTTGTTTGATATAGTCCTATTTGTTTATCCTGTCTTTTATTTCACTTCCCCATGGAGATAAATCAGCAAATATATTGCTGCAAGAGATGCTGGAGAGAGCTTACTGCCTATGTTTTCTTCTAAGATGCTTATGGTTTCACGACTTACATTTAAGTCTTTTATCCATTTTGAGTTTACTTTTGTAAATGCTGTAAGTTGGTGGTCTAGTTTCATTTTTTTGCAAGTAGCTGTCCAATTTTACCAACACCATTTGTTAAAAAGGCTGTCTTTACTCCATTGTATGCTCTTACCTCCTTTGTCAATATCAGTTGTCCATAGAACTGTGGGTTTACTACAGGGTTCTCTGTTCTGTTCCATTGATCTATATGCCAGTTCTTATGCCAGTACCAAGCTGTTTTGAGTACAATGGCCTTGTAGTATAACTTGATATCAGGAAGTGTGACACCTCCCACTTTATCCTTCTTTTTCAAGATTGCTGAGGCTATTCGTGTTCTCTTTTGGTTCCATATAAATTTTTGGAATATATGTTCTATATCTTTGAAGTAAGTCATTGGTATTTTAACCGGTATTGCATTGAATTTATAAATTGGTTTGGGTAATATAGACATTTTAATGATGTTTATTCTTCTTAACCATGAGCACAGTATATGCTTCCACTTGTTTGTATCTTCTGATTTCTTTTATCAATGTTTTATAATTTTCTGAGTACAAATCTTTAATCTCCCTGGTTAAATTTATTCCTAGGTACTTTATTTTTTTGGTTGCAATAGTGAAGGGGACTGCTTCCTTAATTTCTCTTTCTGAGTTCATTGTTAGTGTATAAAATAGCCTCTGATTTTTGAATATTAATTTTATATCCTGCCACCTTTCTGAATTCATTTATCAGGTCCAGTAGTTTTTTGACTGAGACTTTAGGGTTTTCTATATACAATATCATATTATCTGCAAATAATGATAGTTTTACTTCTTCTTTTCCTATTTGGATGCCTTTTATTTCTTTTTCTTGTCTGATTGCTGTGGCTAAGACTTCCAGAACTATGTTGAATAAGAGTGGTGAAAGGGGGCACTCCTGCCTTGTTCCTGATCTTAAGGGGATTGCTTTTAATTTTTGCCCATTGAGTATGCTGCTGGCTGTGGGTTTGTCATAGATGGCCTTTATCATGTTGAGGTATGTTCCCTGTATTCCCACTTTGCTGAGAGTTTTGAACACGAATGGGTGCTAGATTTTATCAAATGCTTTTTCTGCATCTATTGAAATTATCATGTGGTTTTTCTCCTTCCTTTTGTTTATGTGATGAATCACATTGATTGATTTATGAATATTGTACCAGCCTTGCCTCCCCAGAATAAATCCCACTTGATCATGGTGTATCATTTTTTTCATGTATTGCTGGATCCGGTTTGCTAATATTTTGTTGAGGATTTTAGCATCTAAATTCATCAGGGATATTGGCCTATAGTTTTCTTTCTTTGTGTTGTCTTTGCCTGGTTTTGGAATCAGAATTATGCTCGCCTCATAAAAAAAGCTTGGAAGTCTTTCCTCCTCTTGAATTTTTTGAAATAGCTTGAGAAGGATAGAGTTAGTTCTTTGACTATTTGGTAAAATTCACCTGTGAAGCCATCTGGCCCAGGACTTTTGTTTGTTGGGAGGTTTTTGGTGACTGTTTCTATCTCACTTGTTGTAATTGGTCTGTTAAGGTTTTTTGATTCTTCCAGATTGATTTTTGAAAGATTATATGTTTCAAGGAATTTGTCCATTTCACCTAGGTTGTCTTAGCTTTTTGGCATACAGTTCTTCATAGGATTTTCTTACAATCCTTTGTATTTCTGTTGTGTCAGTTGTTATTTCTCCACTCTCATTTCTAATTTTATTTATTTCAGTTCTCTTTTTTTCTTGGTGAGTCTGGTTAAAGGTTCATTGATCTTGTTTACCTTTTCAAAGAACCAGCTCTTGGTTTCATTGGTATTGTTTTTTTTAGCCTCTATATCATTTATTTCCACTCTGATCTTTATTATTTCTTTCCTTATACTACCACTGGGCTTTACTTCCTGTTCTTTTTCTAGTTCTTTTAGATGCGGGGGTAAGTTGTTTATTTGAGGTTTTTCTAGCTTCTTAAGGTATGCCTATAATGCTATAAACTTCCCTCTCAGTACTGCTTTTGCTGTGTCCCATAAATTTCAAGTTGATGTATGCTCATTATCATTCATTTCTAGAACTTTTTAAATTTCTTCTTTGATCTCATTGTTAACCCATTCGTTATTTAATAATATGCTATTTAGTTTCCAAGTGTTTGAGTATTTTTCAGTTTTTCTGTTGTGGTTGATTTCTAGTTTCATGTCATTGTGATCAGAAGAGATGCTTGATATGATTTCAATCTTCTTAAATTTGCCCTAACATGTTGTCTATCCGAGAGAATGTACCATGAGCACTTGAAAAGAATGTGTATTCTGCTGCTTTAGGGTGAAAGGTTCTGAAGATATCTATTAAATCCAGTTGATCTAGTGTGTCCTTTAAGTCTGCTGTTTCTTTGTTAATTTTCTTTCTTGAGGATCTATCCAGTGGTTAGTGGGGTATTGAAATCCCCTACTATTATAGTATTGCTGTTGATCTTGCCCTTTATATCCCTCAAAGTCTGCTTTATATATTTAGGTACTCCTATATTAGGTGCATAGATATTTATAACGGTTATATCTTCCTGTTGGATTGCTCCCTTTATCATTGTGTAGTGACCTTCTTTATCTCTTACTATAGCCTTTGTTGTAAAGTCTATTTTGTCAGATATAAGTATTGCTACCCCAGCTATTTTTTCATTTCCTTTTGCAGGAAATATTTTTTTCCAACCTTTTACTTTCAGTCTATATGTATCTTTTGTTTTGAGGTGGGTCTCTTATAGACAGCATATGTATGGGTCCTGTTTCCTTATCCATGCAGCTACCCTATGTCTTTTGATTGTATCATTTATTCCATTTACAATTAAGGTTATTATTGATATGAAGTTGTTTATTGCCATTTTATTTAAAGCTACATTCTTCTTTTACTATATTCTTTTTCCCCTTTGTTCTTTTTACAACAGGCCCCTTAATATTTCTTGCAGCATTGGTTTGGTTGTAATTAATTCCTTGAGTTTTTTTGTTTTTTTTTTATTGTTTGGGAAGCTTTTTATTTTTCCTTCAATTTTAAACGATAGCCTCGCTGGATAAAGAAGTCTTGGTTATAGGCTCTTGTTCTGCATTACTTTGAATATTTCTTGCCATTCCCTTCTGGCCTCAAGTGTTTCTGTTGAGAAGTCAGATGTCATCCTTATGGGGGCTCCTTTGTAGGTGATTAACTTTTTTCTCTGGCAGCTTTTAATATTTTTTTCTTTATCTCTTAGCTTTGGTATTTTAATTATGATGTGTCTTAGTGAAGATTTCTTTGGGTTTCTCTGTAATGGAATTCTCTGTGCTTCTTGAACTTGTGTGACTTTTTCCTGCATCAATTTAGGGAAGTTTTCAGCTATGATTTCTTCGAACAAAGTCTCTGTCCCTTGTTCTTTCTCTTCTTCTTCAGGAACCCCTATGATGCAGATGTTGTTTCTCTTTAGGTTGTCACAGAGCTCTCTTAGTTTCCTTAGACTTTTTGAGCCTCTTTTCTTTTTGCTGCTCCGTTTCCATGTTTTTGTTTACCTTGTCTTCTAAATCACTAATTCGATCCTCTGTTTCATCCAGCCTGCTTTTAATTGCTTCTAGTGTAGTCTTCATTTCTGATATTGTATTTGTCATTTCTGACTGGTTCTTTTTTATTATTTCAATGTCCTTTTTGATGCTTGTTATCTATTTATGTGCTCATTGTGTCCATCCATTGTTGCTCTAAGATCTTTGAGATTCTGATAATCTTTATTTTAAACTCTGCATCCAGTAGTTTGGTTATTTCCATCTCACTTAGTTCATTTTCTGGGAGTTTCTCTTGTTGATTCATTTGGATTGCACTTCTCTGTCTTCCCATTTAGTCTGTGTATACACTCCTCATTTGGGTATGTTGTTTGTGAAGCTAGCTAAGTCTAGGGTTGGTATTGTCTGCCTCCAATTTTCAGTTGTGTTATTTCTAGGTCTTCTTGGATTGGTATCAGCTATTGATTGTAATCCTCTGTGGGCTACTTATCTGCTACCACTATTCTTTTTGCTGTTTGTGTCAGAGTTTTCTATGTCTTAGCTGGGTCAGGCGTGAGTAGCCCTTCATTAAGCTTCCACTCTAACAAAGGTTGTTAGGTCCTGAACTGGTGCTTTCCATATCTGGCTGCTGAATGTGCCTGCCCTGGACCTCCCTGGCCAGGGCCTGGCACAGATCAGTGGGGGTCACTGCCTATGACTGGCTCTTATCAACCTTTTGGGAGCTACAGGCGATCCAGATCTTGTGGCTGCCTCTGCTGGGTGCTGTTTTTTCAGCTGCACTCCTAGGCTTGCTTGTATCTATTCTTGGCCTGGGGGAAGTTCCTTTAAAAGTTCAAGTTCCCCTAAGATCTGCTTTCTGTTGCCTCTTATTGCTGGCTACTTGTTGGGCTCAGTATAGTAATTCATTGATTAGGTACAGTATTGAATGTGGCCTACTACTTAGCCTCAGATGTCATTCTATCTAGACTTTTTATTTATTTATTTTATTTTGTTTTGTTTTGTTTTTCTTTTTCAGCACTCAGTAGGATGTAGTCACAGGGGTCCAGTGGGTGTGGCCCCTGTGTTCCTGTTGTGTGCTCTATCCACCAGGCCGCCTCCACTATTGCTGCCTGGGCATTTGGGCTCAGGTGCTGCTGGTGCCAGCCCGCCTCCGCAGCCCCTGCTGCCCCAGGCAGGCACATGCATTCCCGCACATGCCCCTTTGGACTGCTTCCATGGCCACACCAGGGGCCAGCCTGCACCGCGAGCACTTTTGCTCATGGGTTGGGCCTCTGCAGCATCTGTGGTGGCTTTTGCCCCCATAGGTGGGCCTGCGCATGCCCGCTCAGACCACTTCTGGGGCTGCCTCAGCCTCCACTGCTGCAGAGGGCTGGTCCGCGTCACCTGGGTCTGCACATCGGCTCAGACCTCAGCAACTCCCATGGGGGGGCCCCACGCGAGCCCACTCGGACCACCCTTGAGGTCACCCAGCTTCTGCTGCCACTGAGGGTGCGCTGCACCACGGGCAGGTTTGGTGCTGGCTTGGACCCCTGCAGTGGCCACCATGACTTACACCCTCACTGGCGGGCTCACGCACGGCCATGCGTACCCCTTCTGCTGTTGCTTGGGCCTCCGCCCCCGCCAAGGGCAGGCCCACGCAGCGAGCAGGACTGTGTGTGAGCCTGGACCTCTGCGGCAGCGGTGGTTCCGCCCCTGCGGGCCAGCCTGCACACACTCACTCAAACCGCCCTGGCTTCCGCAGCTGCGCTGTGCCTCCTCCAGCCCGCCCACCCCGGACGAGCACTCAGCAGTGCGGAGGGTGGTATAGCTTAGACCTTTGCACTCCCTATTTGTGTCCCTAACATGCTGCCTGGCTCTAAGCACCTCGTTCTAACTGGGGCAGTGAGCCTCCAGTGGATGAGGTAATTTCTTCCCTTTGCTAATGATGGTGTTTCCAGGAAAAATGATCACTTTAGATTTGGGGAGTGACTCAGCCTAGGGGATAGGGTGTCCATCACTCAAAGAGTCTCCCCTGTTCCTCCAAGACCACTCTCTCCCCTGGCAATTCCAGTCCTCCCAGCACTCTCTGCTCCTGGAGCTCCAGGAAAGTAGCCGTGAGCAAGGCTCTCTGTGCAGTCCCTTTAATACGGAGCCTGGGTCCGAGAGTTCTGCCTCCTTCTCTGAAACAGTATCTAGGCTCTTTTCTCAGCCACATATAGTCCGTAAGCCCCTTCCAGGCTCCAGGGCTCTAGGCTGGGATTCCGGTTTGGGGAATGAGAACCCACAACTCGCTGGACAATTCTCCCATCGCAAGAGTCCCTCCTGGCCACTGCTCGCTCCTGGGAGTGGGACAGCTCTTTCCGCATCTCTGCCTTTCCTACCAGTCTCAGTGTGGGTTCTTTGGTGGTCCTTGGCTGTAGAATCCTCTTAGTTTAGTCCAAAGTTGGTCTTTCACAATGAGTGTTCTCAGATTTAAGTTGTAATCCACCCTGGTTCTGGGAAGTGGGAGCTGGAGTGTCTGCCTACTCTGTGGCCATCTTGGAACCTTCCCCCAGCAGCCAGTATTGACTCTGATTATACAAGTTTTAGAAAAGCAAAACATACCCTGGCTAAAAAGTATTTACATCAATGAAGCCTATTGTTTCCAATTCCAGCCCTGCCCAGTAGTCCCTCCAAGGACTCCACAGCCCAGCAGCCATCCAGCACCAGCAGTCTGCACTGTGAGTCAGGGCCACAAGCCTCTGATGAGAAACTTCCATCCTTGCTGGTTCAATCCTCTGAGGTGGTCATCAGTGTCCACATGTTACAGAGAAGGAACACAGCTAGGTGGTCACATGATCTGCCTGGGTTCACTCCTTATCCCTGCATACAGTCCTGTGGTAGGTCCACAAAGGGCACTCTCCTTAGCTGCCAAAGTCACCAGAATATTCCTGCCTCTTCATTGGATACTGAAGTTGTAAGTAAACCTATGAAAATCTGTTTGTAAGGCCAGGGGCCGCCGACGCCATCATGGCCATTCACATGCAGGTTCCCATTAGATTCGGATTGATGGTAGAGAAACAATGGAGCCAAGAAATAGTGAGCCATTACCTTTATTCTAGCCTCGCAACTGGCTTGCGAGTAAATACACACAGCAGGAAAACACTTCCCTTTCCATTCAGGGTTCCCAAAGCCACTGACTTTCTCCCGTTTTTCCTAGGATCAAAGGCCCCGCCAGCTCAGCGGAGCTCACAAAGCCCCTCACCTCTGTTCCCCTTCAACACCCCTATATCTTGGCTGCTTCCTCTCTGCAAGAACATGGTCCCTGCAAAAATGGCCTCCTTCTCTTAAAACTTTTCAGTGCAACAACCCCTCCTCCAGCAAACATTAGCATAACTAAGCACCTTCCCAAACAGAAAGGTAATTAGCCATATCACATGGCAGCATCACCAAGTGGGCAGCAGCCATTTTTAACAATAAAAGTGAGCAAAATCAAATAACACAAATTTTACAAACTTATTTGCCCAACACTGTTCTTAATATATTGGGCATTGACTCAGGCTGGGCAATAAGTAGTGATCTGCCAGGGAAGACTATTCAGGGAGAAAAGGTGGGGAAGCTTTTAACAGACACACCAGCAGATAACTGCCATATCAAAGCATCAGCCCCTTCCTAAGTGTGAGGACAGAAATGTGGGAGGCAGTCACCCACTCTTCAGAAGCCAAAGAACCACTGGTTTAAATCAGATAGATACAGTTTTAATAGTTGATTCTTGGGCCATATGGGTGGAAGAGTCTTCAAGGACTTCAGGACCATCACTTTTCCTACAAGAAGGGAAGCCTCTGACTCCAGAGAGCAGGCCGAGCTCCTGCAGTCTGCCACCAGCAGCTGCCTAACCAGAAGGCAGCACCAGGCCCAGGATGCCTGCTGTTTTCTCTGAAGAGTTCATACAGTGATTAGAACATGCATTCATTCCTACCAAACCCAAGGGCCATAGTCACAGGAATATAACACTGGAAATGCAGGAAAGGCATCCGAATTCTGGATTTATTTCTCTGCTTTTGGCAAAATAACAAAACCTTGGGCCAGTAATATGGCATTATCAAAGTAACTAGTTTTTATGATACTCATTTCTCCTATAAAAAACTTAATCTTTTTGATTTGTTTAAAACTATTATAAGGAGCCTGACCAGGCAGTGGCATAGTGGATAGAGCATTGGACTGGGATGCAGAGGACCCAGGTTCGAAACCGCAAGGTCACCAGCTTGAGCATGGGCTCATCTGGTTTGAGCAAGGCTCACCAACTTGAACCCAGGGTCGCTGGCTTGAGCAAAGGATCACTGGCTCTGCTGTAGCCCCTGGTCAAGGCACATATGAGAAGCAATCAATGAACAACTAAGGTGCCACAACGAAGACTTGATGCTTCTCATCTCTCTCCCTTCCTTTGTGTCTGTCCCTATCTGTCTCTCTTTCTCTACCTCTGTTATACATAAACACACACACACACACACACAATTATAAGAAAAATTGTGTCCCATTTCATGCTCAGAAGCCAAAATAAAATAGGGATGCTTTATGTTACTTTTTATATACATATCATTAAGACCCCATCTACTAAATTAAATCTTAAGAGCTGAGTCACAAGATGATGAAACCTGGTAAATAAGGTGTGCAGAGCGCTGCGACGCTGGGGGAACAGGGGGCCTCATACTGTCCGGTCTGAGCCCAGGCCCGGGATGGAGCGTCAGCACCCCTTGCCTGGTGAGCTCACTGCCCAGACCGGGCAGGCCCCGGGAGCTGACGGCTGAAATGGGCAGTGATAGCATGCTCCTGAGGTCAACATCACACTCTGCTGTCTAAAACCACTGTGCCAGTCCTGTCAACAGCATCCTTCTCACAAAGCCCAGAGGAATCTTTATGGTCTGTGATTACAGCAAACTTGAGGGTCAAAACCCACAAGAAACTTCTATTTGAATGTTTGGTTATAGAATGTGAGAAAGCCATTCCCTTTTTAACTCTGGTATTTTGGTTTCTGGGAAAAAGATATCAAAGACTCAAATTAACTTCTTTGTTAGTAAACAGAAAACATTCCACCAAAACCAGAAAGAGTAAAAGTAAGCCATAGGCCAAGATGTAGCAAACTAGCCCCCTTTCTAGAGTCCCTTTCCTGTGCAACTCCAGGTGCATCAGTCACAAACGTTCCTGCTCACAAACCAAGCGTAGAGCAAGAGTGTCCAGCCCCACAGTCCAGGGTAGATGATCAATGTGCAGCGACTTGCTGCTCAGCCTGTGTCCCTCGTCCTGTGTGCTGGGAGCCGGAGGCCTGAGGCCACTGGCGTTCCCTCTGCTGCGCAGGCTGAGGCTGTGAGGCCCCCCGTCTGCATCAGGTTGGCCCATCACCCACGCCAGGGCCTGGTGACCCTGCAGAAAAAGCAGTGAGAGGAAGGCACCTGTCAGCCATCATGCTTATGTTCTACCACTCTGCCAGCGGCACCTCAGGAAGGGAGGCCATCCTTGGATGCTGGGGCGCCCTCTGAACAGCAGGGCCACAGCAGTGTTGACAGATACTCATCCTGAAACAACACTATCTGAGTAACATTGAGCTTTTGGCTATTTCCTCCCTCTGAAACCCAGGTTCCATTCCCTGCTGCCTGCGCTCAGCTTTTATCATCAGATGTCTGCTACGCAAATGCTGAGTCCATGTCCAGACCAAAACAAAAGTCAAAGCCAAACCGCAAAACAAATTTTGAACATAATCACTACTATTTTCTTACTTAATGACTGACCCCTCAAGGGGAAATATATATATATATATTTCATCATATATACATATATATATATGATGAAAATCTAGGAGAATAAAAAATTAAACCCCAACACATATATGTACTTATCTTTAGTCAACTTCACCAAAAACATAAAGTGGCAAATAACCAACATTTACAATTATCCTTGCCCTAAAAAGCAACCTTCCTCCAAAACTGCTGGGACCTCTGTGCAGCCAGCCATGGTAGAGGATTCAGCACTGCCCATCTGCCACATCCCTGCTGCAAACCATGGTTTCCCAACCACAGATTTCTAGATTTCCCTGTGGAACAGAACTCCTAGCATGACCATTTATAGACCACTGCCTCTATGAGGTTATACAGAGCTACCGGCGAGTGGAACAAGGGCTTGTCGCTGGAGAAAGGGTTGTGTCTGGGGTGCACGCCCGTGAAAAGCAGCCTGCTGTTAGCCACAAAGTACCAGGTGTTCTGTCTGCACCCACCGCCTTTACCACCCAGGGCTTATCTGTAAGGAGACCTCGCATCCTTCAAGAATTAAGATGGACATTTCTAATAGCAATATATTTTTTTTTCTGACATATCACCTCGGTTCAGAGAAACAAAAGAAAAACTGAACAAATGGAACTACATTAAACTGAAAAGTTTTTGCACAGCAAAGGAAACCATCAACAAAATGAAAAGGCAACCCGCTAAGTGGGAGAACATTCACCAGTGATACATCTGAGAAAGGGTTAATACCCAAAATTTAAAAAGAACTTATAAAACTCAACACCAGCCTGACCAGTGGTGGCACAGTGGATAGAATGTCGACCCGGGGTGTTATGGTCCCAGGTTCAAAACTCTGAGGTTGCTGGCTTGAGCGCAGGCTCTCCAGCTGGAGCCCAAAGGTTGCTGGCTTAAGCCTGGGATCACTGGCATGGCAATCAATGAACAACCAAAGTGACACAACTATGAGTTGATGTTTCTCATCTCTCTCCCTTCCTGTCTTCCTCTCTGTGTCTGTCTCTATCTCTCTCTCTCTCTCTCACTAAAATTAAAAAAAATACACACCAAAAAATTAAACAATTCAATTAAGAAAAGGTCAAAGAATCTGAATAGACACCTCTCTAAAGAGGACATACAGATGGCCAATAGATATAAGAAAAGATGCTCAATGTCACTAATCATTAGAGAAATATGAATTAAAACCACAATGAGATCACCTCACCCCTGTCAGAATGGCGCTCATCAATAAATGAACAAACAAGTGTTGGCAAATATGCAGAGGAAAGGAACCCTTGCGCACTGTTGGTGGGAATGCAGACTGGTGCAAGCACTACAGAAAACAATATGTAGTTTCCTCAAAAAATTAAAAATGGAACTGGTTTTAGGCCCAGACATTCCACTTCTGGGAATATAGCCTAAGAAACCTAAAACTTCAATTCAAAAGAGTGTATACACCCCTAGGTTCATTGCATTGTTATTTACAATGCTAAGATCTGAAAACAGCCCAAGTTCCATCAGTAGATAAGTTGAATACTACTCGGCCATAAAAAAGAAGGAAATCTTACCTTTTGCAACAGCATGGATGGACCTGGAGAGCATTACGCTCAGTGCAATAAGCCAGGCAGAGAAGGACTAGTACCGTATGATCTCCCTTATATGTGGACTCTAATGAACAAAATAAACTAACAATAAAAAACAAGTTGATTCTGTCACTTTTGCCAGCTTACTGGCTGTTTCATTGGAGGGACTGATTCTGGAGCACCCACCTCTGTCATTTTCCATGTTGTCACTGTTTATATTATTTTAACTTTTAATTTTGAAATTATTATAAATTCAAAGCTGCAAAGATGGTACAGAAATGCCCTGTGTACCCTTCACCTACTTCCCTCCAATAACATCTTATATAATTAAAGTACAATATCAGAAACAGGAATTTAATACATACGACACACTGATTTTAAAAGATCACTTCAAACCAGGCTTAACCGTATGGAATTTCACAACACCATGGATAAAATATCCTAAAAGCTTTCAGGCAGAAAAAAAAGCCTCATAGAGGATCAAGGCTCAGAGTGTAAAACAATGGACCAACGCCTCTAAAATTCTGAGTGAAAGTATTTTTTATCTAGAATCCTATGTCCAGCCAAGCTATAAATGAAGTGAGAACAGAGGAAATCTTCTCAGATGTGCCAAGTCTCAGGAACCACTACAAGATGTCCTCCCCCGTCTGTAACAGCAGGGACTCCAGGAAAGAGGCGGGCCCAGGACATGCCCGAGAATGATGCTGAACATGCACTACTTGCTTGGTCAGAGGAAAGCGCAGCCAGGCTTCCAGGAATAACAGCACCAGGGACCCCGGAAAGGGATGTGCTATCTCAGAGATCTGACCTATGAAAAATGATGTTACAGAGCACTGTTGAGAGTGGGTGATGAGTGTAGAAGGACTTAGCAAGAGCCTTTTTTTTTTAAGTGAGAGGAGCGAAGATAGTGAGACAGACTCCTGCATGTGCCTTGACCGGGATCCACCCAGTGAGACAGACTCCTGCATGTGCCCTGACCAGGATCTACCCAGCAATCCCTATCTAGGGTTGATGCTAGAATCAACCAAACTATTTTTAGCACCTGAGGCTGACGTTCGGACCAACAGAGCTATCCTCAGTGTCTGGGCCAATGCTCGAACCAATGGAGCCACTGGCTGCAGGAGGGGAAGAAAGAGAGAAGGGGGAAGAGAAGCAGATGGTTGCTTCTCATGTGGGCCCTGACTGGGAATCGAACCCAGGATGTCCGCACGCTCGGCCAATGCTCCATCCAATGAGCCAACCAGCCAGAGATGAGAGACTTTAAAAAAATAAAATTAAATAGAACTGCCTGACTAGGCGGTGGTGCAGTGGAAAGAGCATTGGCCTGGGACACTGAGGACCCAGGTTCGAAACCCCAAGTTCTCCCACTTGAGCATGGGTTCATCCAGCTTGAGTGCAGACTCACCAGCTTGAACATGGGATCATCGACATGACCCCATGGCCGCTGGCCATTGGCTTGAGTCCAAGGTCGCTGGCTTGAACAAGGGGTCACTGGCTCAGCTGGACCTCCCCCTAGTCAAGGCACATATGGAAAGCAATCAATGAACAACTAAGGTGCTGCAACTATGAGTTGATCATCTCATCTCACTCCCTTCCTGTCTGTCTGTCCCTGTCTGACTAAACAATTAAATAGGTGAAAAGAATAATATTAGTATTATCTTCAAGTGAAAAAAGTTACATAAAAAACATAATTATGGTACTTACATTTGGCTTGGCAATAAATAATAGTAATGTATTTTCAAAATTGTGGAAACTTTGAATGTGCTTTTAACCACAAATTACAATATAGCTATATTTGGGAGATGGGGGAGAGAAGATCTGAGAGAAATAAAGGAATAATCCACCACATTAACAACATGAAGTTAATAGATAATATCTAAAACTGTTGAATCAAGAAATAGCAGAATATATTTATTTATTTAGAAATCTAGCAATAAATGGCAGAAAGTACCCAAAGTGCTCAGAGTCATTTCAGAAGGATCGAATCTTGCTGTGCAGAAAGGGTAAAAGAGTTTGTTTTTGTTATAAATCTTTTAACTCTATTTTACCATAAGCTATGTGCATAAAATAGTCTAATAAAAATAAAAACGAATGAAATTTCATTTTGAATCGGATGTACTGTTGTCAAACAAAGAGCAGTACTTTGGAGGAGGCCTTCTCTAAAGTTTTTATAACTTGAAACATATTGAAAGAGATTGTACATTTTACTTTTGAAAATGGGAAATGTAAAACTCCTAATATGGAAGTACCTTGAAGCTAACAGGATAGCAGAGCTTAACATCACAAGCACTGTGGTCACCTCACCACAGTGGCTCTCCCTGTGGACAGGTCTGAATGGTGACAAGTGACACAGACTTCAGCACTCGGGGTGGCCGGCCCCAGGATGGTGGGACACACTGGCTGCAGGCTGAGGACAGTGCTTTGCTCTCCTGACCAATTCTGTCTCTGACTGAGCTCACGGTACTGTCAACCAAACGTGTCGCTGCTGGGGGTGGCCGCCCCTACTGTAGTGTATGCAGATTTGCACCAAGGAGAAAGGGAAGCAAAGGGGACATGGTGACACCATCTGAAGTGACAGATGGCAGACGGATATGTGTAAAGAGATTGGTGGTTAAGACCGTCATTTAAGAGGCATGAGAGGGAAACGGGCAGTGATCGAAAAGGGCAGATATTTAGTGGGATCCCAAGAATTGGCAAGAAGAAGCTCGGTAGCTGTTAAGGGGACAAGGGACAAAGGCATGAGAACATTCTGACGAAACACTGAGGTGGACAGGGCTGGGCAGGGGATGGGGTCTTCAAGGGACGGCAAAGTAGCAGCTTCACGGTCCGTGTCCTCCTCCTGTTAGAGGCCTGCTTCCTCTGGGTCTCACTCTGCGATGGACTAGAACTTCGCCTGCACCTCGGCCGGGCCACCTGTCCCACGAGGTCACCATGCAGGAGCCTGGTGGAGGCTCTGAGCCGGCAGGCGGCAGATTCCAACAGCTTCCACACCTCTGCCAGAATGCACCGCTGAACCGCACACAGCACTCGCTTCTTCCTTCCTTCCTTCCTTTTCTTTTCTTTCTTTCCTCTTGGATTTTTTTTTTTTTTTTTTTTTTGGGTGAAGCATCTGATTAAAGATGGAGGCAGTTTAGCCCTAGTGTAGAAGGAAATAGCATGTGACAAAGTCCACAACTCAGTGACACCCTCACAGACACCAGGCTGCCCACACACACCATGTCACCCAGCAGGCAGGCCCTCCACGTGTGTGGTCACCGCAGCGGTGTCTCCATGAAAGAAAAGAGAATCAGCCAAGGTAAAGGTGTCAGGCAAACCTGAACTTCACTAACTTCAGAAAAAGCAGCAATAACTTTTTTTTTTTTTTTGTATTTTTCTGAAGCTGGAAACAGGGAGAGACAGTCAGTCAGACTCCCGCATGCACCGGACCGGGATCCACCAGGCACGCCCACCAAGGGTGACGCTCTGCCCACCAGGGGGCGATGCTCTGCCCCTCCGGGGCGTCGCTCTGCCGCGACCAGAGCCACTCTAGCGCCTGGGGCAGAGGCCAAGGAGCCATCCCCAGCGCCCGGGCCATCTTTGCTCCAATGGAGCCTTGGCTGCGGGAGGGGAAGAGAGAGACAGAGAGGAAGGAGGGGGGGGTGGAGAAGCAAATGGGCGCTTCTCCTATGTGCCCTGGCCGGGAATCGAACCCGGGTCCCCCGCACGCCAGGCCGACGCTCTACCACTGAGCCAACTGGCCAGGGCCGCAGCAATAACTTCTTAAAGAAGCCTGAACCTCCCTCTCTCATTTGCTGACTGAGGCCTCAAATGTGTGCACAGATGCTGCAGACACACAGCCCGCGTGGGAAGCGGGGCCAAGGGCAGCACAGCGGAGAAAGCGTGGTGAGGGGTTTCAAGGTAGGAGTGTCGGGAGTCCCTACACAGAGGGCGGCAGGAAACTGACTTTTTTAGGAGGTGTGAAGACCACTGCTGACCAATTACGTGTCAAGTCAGTTCTGACAGACCAGCCACTGCTGACCTAAGAAACCAAGGGATATTTGTGTAGCTCAAGTAGATGCTAAAAAATGGCTTCTCCACTACAAGGAAACGGGCAGTGGCAGGCCCGGGGCTGGGTGCTGGCTTGGAGGGAGTGAGGAGGTGCCAAGTCTCTCCCCGCAGCGCTGGAGCAAGGGCACAGCATCATCCTTACGAGAACATGTGCAAATAGTCAACTCTTCCTCCAAATGAAAACATCCTCCCGTTAGCTCAAACTTGAACGCTGTCTGGGCCTACCGGTGCAAACCTGTGTACAATGCGCAGTTGTAGGACATTAAACAAGTGCTTCATTAGAGACAGGATGACAGGCATTCAGGTTTCCCTTGACAGTAAGTCCTGCCATGAAGCAAGGAGAGGAGCTGGGGAGAGGATGAACCGAGTGGTTTCCTGCAGGACAGAGGTGCTGTGGGGCCCGGGGTGGAGACGTGCACACAGCTCCCACTCACGAACACCCACCCAGCAGCGCGCAGCATGCGCATGGCTAGCAAGTTGCTAAACTCTCTGCCAAGTTAAAGAAGAGTATAGTTACCCCCGTTCGTCACAGGTGCAGGTGCAGACCCCGTTAGCTCACAGCACTTTCAGAATTTTCAATTATCCATTCAATAGCAGCCCAGCCCTGGAGCAACACAGAAGGATTTCAACACGGTGTAAGAAATCTGCCTCTCGCTGCAGACACAGCCCAGCCTGTCATTTCAACGGCAAAAGGAAGGCGCTGCAGTTTTACAGATACAGCCGTCCCCATTTCTGAGCAATCTCTCACTGTAAGCAGGCAGTTCTCAAGTTCAGAAATTAGGTGCTACGTATTCTGCCTAAAATTCTTGCGGCAGGTTGGGCAGCACTGACAGTAGCACCCTCATCGGCACCACCACCTACCGAGCGCAGGACCAGGGGGAGGAGCAGCCACCCTCGTGGTCTCCTCCGCACGCTGTCCCTCACTTTCGGGCTCCTGAATCCCGATGACCTGCCTCTCCATCTCCACCTCCTGTGCCCACCCTCAGGCTGCCAGCTGTCCCAGACACCTCCTCAGCTGACCGGGGGTGCTGTCAAATCATCACCTGGGCTGAGCCCTCCACCCAGGGACCCTGGGGAAGAGGACCTCCGGGGCGCCCTTTCTCATCTCACCTCCACCGGCTCACTCGCCAGTGCTGCCACCGGACGGCAGCTGACTCCAGGGAATCTTTGCAAAATGGAGAGGTTTAGCCAAACCACGTAATGCCTATTAAATATAAAACGACTAAAAATCCTGACTATCCTGCCTGACGATGTAAACACATCTTTTTGATGCGAGGGGTTTGTTTTGCTGACTAAACCTATGGTATTTTGGCGCTCTGCCTCCCTTGGGTCTGCCCTGCACATTCCCCTCTGAGGGGCACCCTCCTCTTGCTGCTGGTTTGTTTGTTTTTTTCTGAAGCTGGAAACAGGGAGAGACAGTCAGACTCCCGCATGCGCCCGACCGGGATCCACCCGGCATGCCCACCAGGGGCGATGCTCTGCCCACCAGGGGGCGATGCTCTGCCCACCAGGGGGCGATGCTCTGCCCCTCCGGGGGGTTGCTCTGCCACGACCAGAGCCACTCTAGCGCCTGGGGCAGAGGCCAAGGAGCCATCCCAAGCGCCCGGGCCATCTTTGCTCCAATGGAGCCTTGGCTGCAGGAGGGGAAGAGAGAAACAGAGGAAGGAGGGGGAGGGTGGGGGGTGGAGAAGCAAATGGGCACTTCTCCTATGTGCCCTGGCCGGGAATCGAACCCGGGTCCCCCGCACGCCAGGCCGACGCTCTACCGCTGAGCCAACCAGCCAGGGCCTTGCTGCTGGTTTTGAATGTAAGTGTGGAACAGGCTGTGGCATTAACGCTCAGCTGGACAGAGGGCCCAGCGCTCACGGACTTCTGGGACTACACATCCCACCTGCTCAGTCTGGTCCTTAACAGCGAGAGCACACACGGGCTCGCGCTGAGAGCCATACCTTCTTAGCATTGGAGGAGATTGTGTTGGCCATTAAACTTTCCAGATAGCTGCCAAGGCTGATTCCCTTCACGGTGATGATGGCTTCTTGTGTGAGCACTGTCCTACAGAAGAGCAAGAAGTAAAGGCTGAGCAGCCTGAGAGAGCAGAGGCTTCCCCCACCCCTGACCTTGCAGGTAAACATGTGGATGCCAGGGCGAAACCACGTACATTTCAGGGTTCTCCGGATGGGGTGTGTACACCAACCTCTCGTCCACGGACACCAAGTTTGTGAGTGTGATCTTAAAGAAAAGGAACAAGGGCTTTAGGTTGTACTTCTCTTGCATTTCGTTCTGAATCATCAGCCCATACTCTTCCCTCCCCCAATCAGCACTTACTGTAGCCAAAACAGAAGAAACATTTAGGCCCAGGAGACACCACCAAATTGAATCTGAGAGCAACCAGGTCCTGGCTGCTGCTCCTGGTAACTATCACCTGCCCATTCTCTACACCTCGCCCACACCTGAGCGGGGCCTGGCCTTCAAGGACAGGTACCCCCCACTTTTTGAAAGTTTGTATTTGCCACTTTGCTTTTAGGAAAGACCCACATTGGTCCCTGTTGTCGCCAACTGAAAGAAATCAAAGAGAATCTTTGCTTTTATGAAGAAAGGGTGAAAAGAGCATTCAGTATTTGTTTGGCGGCGAGTGGTTACCGAGGCAGTGCACACCCCGAGCAGCGAGTGGCCCCGACCAGCTCCTGCCCCAGCGGCCACTCAGCAGCTCACCTTCAAGCCCCACAGCCAGGATCTGTGTGAGCAGCTGAGCTCATTTTTACTTATTTTGTGCATTGTTACCAAGATGTGTCCTAATAAATTGCTTCTTCACTTTATACCAGTTCAGCTTACCTGAGGTTTTATAGGAACACTCTGTTTGGGGATAGTGGGGGAACCTGTCTTTTCAAAGTGCCAAACCCTCCGCAGAAAAGGACAAAATATTCCTGGGTTAGCAGGTAGGTAAACAAGCAGAACCTTCTAGCCACCAGCAGCAGACCCCGGCTTCGGGACACTGTGTCCCGGGTGTCACAGGGCAGAGCCCTGAATCTCCACAGACCAGGAGAGCAAGTGTGTATAGATAATGCCTCCTCTAGTGCTGTTCCCTGTACATCAACTAGCCTCTCGTGCACATTTTAATATTTTATATTAAAGCCTAATAAAAAACTGGATTCCTAGCACAGCACTGTCGCACAGAATTTTCCGTGATGTTAGAAATGTCCTATATCTGGGCTGTTCGTGTCAAAGCCACTAACCATGTGTGACTAATGAACACTTGAAATATGGCTAGTGTGACGGGAGAAACTGAATTTTTAATTTTACTTAACCCTAATTAATTTAAATAAAAAGCACCACATGTGGCTGCCACATTGGCCAATGTTATCTTTCTTTAACCCAATTTATTCTCTTAGCAAAAAGCCAATTCCAATATAAGACCACTTTTTTTAAAAAAAAAGTGTCAGTGGTCTAAAGCAGTGGTCCCCAACCCCCGGGCTGTGGACCAGAATCAGTCCATGGGCCATTTGGTACCGGTCCGCAGAGAAAGAATAAATAACTTACATTATTTCCGTTTTATTTATATTTAAGTCTGAATGATGTTTTATTTTTAAAAAATGACGATTCCCTCTGTCACATCCGTCTAAGACTCACTCTTGACGCTTGTCTTGGTCACGTGATACATTTATCCGTCCCACCCTAAAGGCCAGTCCGTGAAAATATTTTCTGACATTAAACCGGTCCGTGGCCCAAAAAAGGTTGGGGACCACTGGTCTAAAGCAATAATCTTCTAGCAATGATAAACTTAAAGCACTTGTTTCTTTGCTCATGCAATAGCCTTTTGCTGAACGCCTGCACCTGGCCCCACTGTTCCAACACACTGTTTGGGAAGTCTCTTTACTCCCATCAAGTTCAGAGTAATCAAGAGTCTCATTAGTTACAGTTGTAATGGAAATATTTAACAACATTAATAATTAAACTCCAATGAGCTATTATCATTTTATGTGCAATATTTTTATGCCAGGGCACTGTATTTTAGAAATCTTATTTCCCTTCATAAATCCTCATAACATTAGTATGAGATTTTTTTTTTTTTTTTTTTTTTTTTTTTTAGACAAGGAACATCAAGCCCAGGAAAGGTTAATACGGCACATACGCAGTCATACACAATTCAGTGATAATTTCAGGA
The DNA here is from genome assembly GCF_036850995.1 of Saccopteryx leptura. Classification (NCBI taxonomy): domain Eukaryota; kingdom Metazoa; phylum Chordata; class Mammalia; order Chiroptera; family Emballonuridae; genus Saccopteryx; species Saccopteryx leptura. Next base: position 60,077,061 of record NC_089513.1, on the reverse strand, counting down.
TGTAGGTTCATAACTGTCCTACTCCATACCCTATTTCCTTTCTACTAGCCCTGACGCACAGATGAACAAGCCTTCTCCACTGAAAACTAAGCTTTTCTAGGAGAGAGAAAAAAACCGAGTATGTGAATTGTCAGGAGTGGCCCGCGGGGGGACACCTGCTGGGCTCCCTGTGACTTTGTGCAGAGGGCTGCCTGGGACACGGGAAGGGGCCGCTGGCCAAGGCCCCAGACGGTCTGCCCCAAACTGGAAGTGGTTCGGAACCCAGTCTTCCAGCACGCAGCAACACAATCCACACAGTGGCTGTTATCAAGTAAACCATACTCCCAGCCCACGCATTCCCTGCAACATGCTTTTTCAAAGTGCATCGGGCCAATATAAAATTTTTTTAATTGAGAGAAGTGAGAGGAAGTGAAATAGGAAAGCTGCTTTTTAAATTACTGCTAAATCCAATAAAATAAAATTCCTGCTAAAAATCACCTTACAAATCACCTCTGCTATCGGTAGCTAGCAGTTGTACTGCGGGGCCAGGGGGGGGGGGGAGGGGGGGAGGGGGGGGGACCTGAAAAGGGGAGTTGGGGGAGGGGTCACAGTCTGTCTCCTGACCCGTCTGCTAGTTACATAGGGGTGTGCCCTTTGTGACAATTCATCATTCTATACATTTTTTTCTATATCTTGATGGTACTGGAATAAAAGGATAAGTAAAATACGACAAAATAAGTTCAGCCTATTAAAAATAAACCATCGCTAGACCAAAGGCGGACTGGAAATGAAATTAAACGAAGCCATTACGCACCGTCACCAAGACATACCAAGCACCTTTCTCATCTTAGGCCATTGCTTACATTGGTGGAACAAAGTTCCATTTTCTTTTCCACTGGATCCACAACAGAATGTTCTCTGATGTATGTCAAAGTCCTATTGGTTCCCAAAATCTAAAAAACAAAGCAAAGCTAAAATAATGTGTTAAAAATCTCATTTTGCAGCATCAAACGCAAAATACCATTTCGTTTACAAATTCGCTTATCTACACAGCGGGGCGCAGGGACGGCAGCCCTGTGGCAACCTCAGGTTTCTCTGCTGGCAGGTGGCACGGTGAACAAACGAATGAATTCAAGTAGAGCTGAGTGTACGACAGAGACAGCGACAAGTGTTTTGGCTAAAAAGAAGACGGGGCAGGGGCAGGAGCGCAGTGGGGGGGGGGCTCCAGAGTCAGGGAGGGAGGGAGGAAGCCATGCAGGGGTCTGGGGTGGGCAGCAGGGCGGCCCACGCGAGGAAGTGGCTGGTAGGCGGCATCTGTGAGGTGAGGAGAGGCTGGAACAGATCAATCCCTGGCAGTCCTCAGCGGAGACCACCCTGCTGGCACCTCGCCCTCGGACTTGCAGCCTCCAAAATGGAGAGGACAAATGTGGTGGTGTAAGCCCCCCAGCCCATCTGTGGCGTCTCATCAGGCAGCCAGAGCAAACAGATGCGCTGCTGTTGAGTGCCGCAGGAGACGGTTCTTCGGCGGTGGGGATGAGGGTGGAGGAGCCATGCCACGTGTCAGGACCCACAAAGATGGATAGTTTTGTTTATTATTATTATTATTATTATTTTGAGAGAGAAGAGTGAGAGGAAGAAACATTGATTTGTTGTTCCAGTTATTCATGCATTCATTAGTTGACTCTTCTATGTGCCAATAGGGGCCAAACCCGCAACTTTGGGGTATGGGGACGATGCTCTAACTCAGGGGTCGGGAACCTTTCTGGCTGAGAGAGCCATGAACGCCACATATTTTAAAATGTAATTCAGTGAGAGCCATACAACGACCCATGTATGTTACACATTATCCAATAAAAATTTGGTGGTGTCCCGGAGGACAGCTGTGATTTGCCCCAGCCCCCTGCAACCATGAACATGAGTGGTAGGAAATGAATGGATTGTAATACATGAGAATGTTTTATATTTTTAACGTCATTATTTTTTTTATTAAAGATTTGTCTGTGAACCAGATGCAGCCATCAAGAGCCACATCTGGCTCAGGAACCATAGGTTCCCGACCCCTGCTCTAACCAACTGGGCTACCCGGCCAGGGAGGCAGATGGATAGTTTAATGAAGTTTACAAATGAAGAAATCATCTCTTGGGCTCCCGGAAATCCCGAGTGGACACTCTAAGGGCAGGCTGTCATTTCCTGCAGATGGGTGCCAGCTGGACGGAGCAGGGACAGTGGGAGCAAAGCCATCAGGGCGGGCGGGCAGCTGAGCGGCTGAACGGGGCGGGGCGGTACCGGCAGGGGCAGCAGCTGCACTCACTGCGCGCACGAGGCTGGGCAGCCCCCACTCGGTGATGAGGAGGCGGTGGCTGTGAAGCCGACCGCGGCCGTCCACACTGCGCTCCAGCACATCCATGCCCACGACACAGGGGTTCATCGGGTTTGGGTACTTCTTCATAGCCGCCTTGATGACCGCGTCCCATGGGTGGCTGGAGGGAAAGCACAGTCACACAGCATAAGCAAGCAATCCCTCTGGTTTGTCAGGTGTGCCAGAGTGGCTCTGGGCGCCAGGGGTGCTGTACGCCACAGCCTGAAACGAAGAAAGCTGTTTCTTTAATTAAAGGTATATTCAAACAAATAAATTTGAGGAGTGCGGCTCCAGACCTAAACCCTGGATCCTGTGATCTTTCTGAGCAGACCACGGGCAATCCGAAGCCTTTCTCACAAGCCCCGCCGGACCCTGGGCACAGACCAGCACTCAGGCCCGGGGCTGCTCAGCAGGCCCCGCCCTGCCCCCCAGGAGCCCCACTCAGAGGGGCGGGGCTGAGGCACCTGCCTTCCCTTTGCCTCAACACCTTTCCTGTCCCAGGCCTCCATCCTCCCTCCAGCCCTCCCTCTGGTCCAATAGAGACAGAAACGCTTTAGTTTGGGGCTTCTGGGCCGTGAAACAATTCTTGGCATCCCCTGCCTGTCACCTGCCTCCCCCTGCAGTCCCATGGGGGTGACTAAATGCTAGGGACTGGCACCATTTTTTACTCTTGCCTGTACTGTTGCAGTGATTAAGGCTTGGTTGTGACTTTTACTTGCGCTTCTTGTCCTAACTGACTCCTCAGCACTGGAGCTCGACACCATTATAGCCAGAAAGCACACCTGCCTCTGCGTATCTAGAACAGGCTAGTGCTCCCAGCTACTGATAAGCGATGCAGAAGCAACTACTCTGATTCAGCTTCTAGGTGGTGTGTGACTTGAAGAGGCCACATATGTATTTCAGGTTATAAAAATAAATGTTCAAATTCTGAAAAATAAAGAAGGGTATGAGGAAATAAAATCACCCAGAATTTTACTTCTCCAGAGATAACACAATCTGTGTGGGAGACTCCACGGATGTTCCCTTAGGCTTTTCCTGCAGGCCGCCACAATGCCTCTGGTCCTTGAAGGGATGGACACCTGTGTCCCTGTTTTCTTTCCTGCCATCAGAGAACTCAAGCCAGGTACTAACTGCCCTACGGCTTCCCCGAGCTCTGTGCTTGCTTAGGCTCAAAACCTCAGACACAAGTTTGGTGGGAGCCAAGCCAGATGCCACATGATATATTTAGGATGGACCTTCCCCACAGTGCTTAATGTCCTAACTTTCTTCCTTCAGGATCTGTGCTCCCAGGAAGCAGCTGAGCCCCATGCAGAGATACGAATATCTCAATGACATCATCATTTTTCCAGATGTACCCAAGCATGTTTGAAAAGCATGTATAGACACAGCCCAGACTCAAGAACTAGACCTATGCACACACACACACACACATATGCGTGTACACACACTTTAAGAAAATTAAACTGAGATCACGCTCAATATATAAAACTTTTCAACCTGCTTATATTTTTGTTTGTTTGTTTGTTTGTTTTTTGTATTTTTCTAAAGTTGGAAATGGGAAGGCAGTCAGACAGACTCCCGCATGCACCCGACCGGGATCCACCCAGCATGCCCACCAGGGGGCGATGCTCTGCCCATCTGGGGCGTTGCTCTGTTCCAACCAGAGCCATTCTAGCGCCTAAGGCAGAGGCCATAGAGCCAACCTCAGCACCCAGGCCAACTTTGCTCCAATGGAGACTTAGCTGCGGGAGGGGAAGAGAGAGACAGAGAGGAAGGAGAGGGGGAGGGGTGGAGCAGCAGATGGGCGCTTCTCCTGTGTGCCCTGGCCGGGAATCGAACCCGGGACTCTTGCACGCCAGGTTGATGCTCTACCACTGAGCAAACCAGCCAGGGCCAACCTGCTTATATTTTTGATGAACATTTTTTATATCATAAAGCTATTTTCAGAAATATGATTATAAATAGCTGCACAGTAGGTCACCTTGTGGATATATTTAACATTCCCCAATGGCAGGTTATTGAGATTGCTTCCAATTCTCAAAGAAAGACCATAGTAAACATTTGTCTGCACTGGTCTTCCAACATACCTAGTTTTTCCTTAGGATAAATTCCTAGAAATGTAATTACTAAATCAAATATTAAGGATTATGAACAGCCCGACCAGGTGGTGGCGCAATGGATAGACATCGGACTAGGATGAGAAGGACCCAGGTTCAAAACCCTGAGGCACCGGCTTGAGTGTGGGCTCATCCAGCTTGAGTGTGGGCTCACCAGCTTGAGCACGGGGTCACTGGCTTGAGCATGGGATCATAGACATGACCCCATGGTTGCTGGCTTGAGCCCAAAAGTCACTGGCTTGAGCCCAAGGTTGCTGGCTTGAGCAAGGGGTCACCCACTCTGCTGTAGCCCCCTGGTCAAGGCACATATGAGAAAGCAGTCAATGAACAACTAAAGGAGCCACAACAAAGAATTGATGCTTCTCATCTCTCTCCATTCCTGCCTGTCTGTTCCTATCTGTCCCTCTCTCTGTCTCTCTCTCTGTCTCTATCAAACACACACACAAAAGAATGATTATGAACATATTGAACGTTTTTGTTCCATATTTTATATCCTTTTTAAATAGTACAACCTACTGGCCATTAATTTACTTTATCCTCATAAAACACTTGTCCTAGGTCAAAAAGTTAACAGGGCTCAGACTGAAACAAGGTGTCCCAACTTCCTACTCTATATTCTTTCCATGAATTCTATGGCTTCTAAATTGTCAGGGCCTGGGCTAGAATCTCCTCTCTTCAACAAAGAAATGCTGTTACAAACCATGGAATCATGTCACTACATTATGGTGTTTACTGGCTTTAACATAAAGAGATGAAGAAACAGGGCTCTGGGCTCTGGCTGGTTGGCTCAGTGGATAGAATGTGGGCCCAGTGAAAGGACAGACATACGAGTTAAATTCCCAGCCAGGGCACACGTGAGAAGTGACAATCTGCTTTTCTTCCCCTCCCTCTCCCCCTTCTCTCACTCTTCTCCTGCAGCCAGTGGTTCGAGAGGTTCGAATGGTTCGAGCATTGGCCCCAGGTGCTGAGGATAGTTTGGTGGGTCCAAGTGCATCGGCCTCAGGCGCTGAGGATAGCTCAACTGATCTGAGCATCAGCCTCGCCGGGTGGATCCTGGTCAGGATCTCACTGTCTCCCCTCTCCTCTCCCTTAAAAAAGAAGAAAAGAGGCCCTGGCCGGTTGGCTCAGCAGTGGAGCGTCGGCCTGGCATGCGGGGGACCTGGGTTCGATTCCTGGCCAGGGCACATAGGAGAGGCGCCCATTTGCTTCTCCACCCCTCCTCCTTCCTCTCTGTCTCTCTCTTCCCCTCCTGCAGCCGGGGCTCCATTGGAGCAGGGATGGCCTGTGCGCTGGGGATGGCTCCTTGGCCTCTGCCCCAGGCGCTAGAGTGGCTCTGGTCCCGGCAAAGCGACGCCCCGCCCCGGAGGGGCAGAGCGTCGCCCCCTGGTGAGGAGAGCGTTGCCCCTGGTGAGCGTGCCGGGTGGATCCCGGTGGGGCGCATGCCGGAGTCTGTCTGACTGTCTCTCCCCGTTTCCAGCTTCAGAAAAATACAAAGGAAAAAAAAAAAACAGCTCTGGCTGGTTCTGATGACTCTATAGCAGGGGTCTCAAACTCAACTCAGCATGTGGGCTGCAGAGCAAGATCACAGCCATTTCGCAGGCCGCACTAGGTCTACAAAAGGCAACTGTTATGCAACACTTTTCTCACTGCAGTTGAAAACAAAAAAAATCAGTACAACAAGCACAATTGTACATGCAGTTTACTCAGTGTCACAAAACGACCAGAAACTGTAGTTCGCATCACAAGTGCTGTTAACTAAGCTAATATCTAGCTAGGATGCTAGAGAAATGAAAAATACAAGTAGGCCCCTAGGCTTACTTAATTTTATCCAAAATATTTTGAACTTCGTGGATTAGTCTGCGGGCTGCACAAAATTGTTCGGCGGGCCGCGAGTTTGAGACCCCTGTTCTATAGGACACAGAGAGTGAACCCTGTCTTCCCTGAGGAAGAACTATCAGCAGCATGGTCAACCCAGGATGCTGGGAAGGAAGAGTTTAGAGAAATATGACAGCAGAAAGGGTCCTGGTTCCACAGGCAGGCCTTCTCTACCAAGTACTCAGTGAGCCGTGTAAGTCAGGTTTCTATGGGTTGTTCTCATAAAAACTACTAGTTTAAGCAGAACAGGCTATGCCTTCAAAAATTACTTAAAACTATTTAAAAGTTGAGGAAATATTTGTATTAAGCATATCTCACACATTGTTTCTTTTATATAGAAACCTTGCATCTTTTAGCTAATAATTTAAACTAAATACAACCTACTTAAAAGACTTATAAATAATTCCACTAATTATAGCAGGGTAACCACATGAGTTAATATAGACATTGACAGAACAATGGAGGAAAAGGGCAAACTTAATAACATTTTTTAAATAATAAAGTTTAAGAAAAAATAAATAAAAAAATAAAGTTTAAGTACAGTAAGTCCCCAAGTTACAAACATCTGACTTACATACAACTTGCACTTAACAACAGAGCACCATAAGGATTATTGGTAATCAACTGCAGTTGGATATCAGTGAAAATATCATCGAGTTACTCAACTCTCATGGCAAAGAACTAACTACTGAAGATCCTGTAGAGTGAGTGCAGCAGATGATAGCATTTAGGGAAGAAAACAAGGACTTAGAAACTCCTGAGCCAAAAGGTTTTCTACAGAAAAGTCAGCTGACACTTTTCATCTCATTGAAGCAGAATGGCAAAGTTAGAGGAGCAAGATCCTCATACAGAGAGGTTCACCAGAGTTTACCGTCCAGTTACCGGAGGCCTGAGATGCTACAGGGCCATTTATGATGAGACAAAGAAAAGCTCTGTACAGACCTCCCTGATGCCTTCTTCAAGAAACTGACTCCAGCAGCAGAGTCAGACCCTGACTCTCTAACACCAGTCCCATCCTCTCCAGAAAGTCCATCATCTTCTGCATCACTCAAGATTGTTTAAGGTTGTATTTTTTTTAAATAATTTTATTTTTTTAATGGGGCGACATCAATAAATCAGAATACATATATTCAAAGATAACAAGTCCAGGTTATCTTGTCGTTCAATTATGTTGCATACTCATCACCAACGTCAGATTGTCCTCTGTCACCTTCTATCTAGTTTTCTTTGTGCCCCTCCCCCTCCCCCTTTCCTGCTCCCTCTCCCCCCTCCCCCCGTAACCACCACACTCTTATCAATGTCTCTTAGGTTGTATTTGAAAATGTTTAAGTATGTATATGCACAGAAAGGTAAAAATAATAAGAAAAACATCTAAGTTGCACTTAAGTAAATGTACCCTTTCCAACTTACATACAAATTCAACTTAAGGACAAACCAACTAAGCCTATCTCATTTGTAACCCGGGGACTGCCTGTAGGGCAAGTCAGTATCATACACTTTTGGTTAAAGAAACAAGCTTGACACTCATTCAACTGGCAAAACCCAAAAAAGTCTGGCAACATCAAGTGTTGGAGTGGGTTTGGGAGAACGGGAAGCCGAGCATCACCGGCACAACCAGAGTGCAGTTTACCTCGGGATGAAAGAAGGTGTGGCCTTGTGGAGGAGCAATATATAAAAAAGTATATATGAAGTTGAATTAAATTGAATATAAACAATAAGGGTCACAAAAAATGGCTGCAGGAATGACTGAGATATTTACTCAGGGTGGGAAGAGAAGTCCTGCTGTAGTTTCCCTAGAAACCAGGAAGGGCATTCTTAATCACCTGATTGTTGGCCTCAATAATTATTCTGGAATGTGGTGACCTTTCTTTGTTCCTAGAGGGTATGCACAAGGGGCCCTCATGCAATAGCCTCCAGCCAAAAATTTTCCATAAAAAAGTAGGGTCTCGGCCCTGGCCGGTTGGCTCAGCGGTAGAGCGTCGGCCTGGCGTGCGGGGGACCCCGGTTCGATTCCTGGCCAGGGCACATAGGAGAAGCGCCCATTTGCTTCTCCACCCCCACCCCCTCCTTCCTCTCTGTCTCTCTCTTCCCCTCCCGCAGCCAAGGCTCCATTGGAGCAAAGATGGCCCGGGCACTGGGGATGGCTCCTTGGCCTCTGCCCCAGGCGCTAGAGTGGCTCTGGTCGCGGCAGAGTGACGCCCCGGAAGGGCAGAGCATCACTCCCTGGTGGGCAGAGCATCGCCCCTGGTGGGCGTGCCGGGCGGATCCTGGTTGGGTGCATGCGGGAGTCTGTTTGACTGTCTCTCCCCGTTTCCAGCTTCAGAAAAATACAAAAAAAAAAAGTAGGGTCTCAGACCGCCCCTGAGGCTCTAGAGAACTCTTCCTCTGTCCTTCTCAACGTGCACAGCGGGTAGACAACTTTGGAGCCCAGGCTGATGCTTTCTGGTCTGGTGATTTAGTGAGATTTGCACATACTCATAATTCTCTTTTTCTTAGTCTATTGCTTTAACTAGCTATTAGTCTGTAACCCAGGCTGATGTTTCCTCATCTGGTGACGTTGTATAGAGCTAGAGCCCAGGCTGACATTTCTTTGTCTGGTGACATTGTGTAGCTCATTATTGTGTTGATTCTTTTTCTTTATTCTACTTTAGGTTACATAAGTTCAAACTCCTTTTTTATTCTGCCTTATTACTTTTTATTAATCATAATAAATTTCCCCCTATATTCCATCTATGAGTAATTGCAACTCTGTAACATGCCTCCTGCACAGCACGGACCTGTGATCTCCATCAGTGTTCTCAGCTGTCTGGGTTAGGCACTGTAAGGCCAGTGGCCGTGGCCGTGCAGGTTTACATTGGATTCAGGCAAATGATAAAGGAATAGTGGAGGCAGAAAATGGTGGGCCATTTCGTTTATTAGAGTCTCGCAACAGTGGACAAGCAAACAGGCAGGAAAAACTGCTTCCCTCTCTCTCAAGGCTCCCAAGCCCCAACCTCCTCTCCAGATTCCCTGGACTCACTCTCCAGACTCCCTGGACTCACTCTCTGGATTCACCGGACTCACAGGCCCCCCCCCCCACAAGCAAAACCAGCCAGATGGAAATACCCCTTCTCTGGCAAACAATAACAAACAATCGCCCCTCCCCATGTGTTGGGCAAATAAGTTTGTAAAATCTGTATTTTCTGGTTTTGCTCACTTTTATTGTTAAAAATGGTGCTGCCCAAGTGGGGCAGTTGATTACCTTCCTGCTTGGGAAGGGGGTTGGTCATGCTAATGTGTGCTGGAGGAGGGCTTCTGCACCAAAAAGTTTTAAAAGGAGGAGCTAAGAGGCCATTTTGAGGAGACCACGTCATTGCAGAGGAGGCAGGGAGCAAGATCGCGGGGAGCTGAAGGGGAACAGAGGATTTGAATCTAGGAAAAACCAGAGAAAGTCAGTGGCTTTGGGAGCCCCGAATGGAAAGGGAAGTGTTTTCCCGCTGTGTGTATTTTCTCACCCGCCAGTTGCAAGCTAGAATAAAGGTAATGGCTCACCAGTTCTTGGGTCCGTTGTTTCATTACGATCTGTCCAAATCAAATGGGAACCTACACGGGCCAGGCGGCTGTGATGGTGGCCACAACTACTGGACTTACACCATGGAGGCAGGCAGTCGGCAATTTGCAATCTGCTGCCCTGAGGGCAAGCACCCACAGCCTTCCATAGACTATACATGCACACATGGCGCTGCCCCAATACAAGCAAGCAAACCTAAACACACTTGTTACAAACTTATTTGCCCAACATTCCACCCCTTTACGATTGCTCGCTTTACAATCTACACCACAGGTACCTTACACGAAGGTCCCTATGCCAGGAGTTAGGCACATTACATAAACAGACTACAGCAACAGTACAAGAAATACAATTACAAAGGTGCCCTTCACAATGTCTCTATGAGCACTCTGCCCAGGCCACAAAGTGGAGGCCCATCTCTAGCCCTCTACTCCACGGTGGGTGGGAGGGCCTGTATAGTCCAGGGCTGTGTCCATGAAAACCTTAAAGTATTCTAAAGTATTCTTGATGCGTCTTTCCAACTGGATGAGAACAGCTTCCCAGATGGATGAGGGCCTCCACCAGAGCTTCCCCACACCATCAGGGTCTCTCATACAGTCCAATTATCATGTCCATTAAACAAAGGAGCCAGTGCCCCCCTTTGGTCACAGTCCAAGAGTCCATTACACTGTTCTGTGATCAGTCCATGATAGACAGCCCAGCTGTCTGTGCAAATCACCAAGGTCAAGTTCCATTACAGGCAACCAGGTTCACATGGGGCCTCAGGCCTCCCCCCTCATCCTATTGTCATGGCAATTCTGAAGATGCTGCCTTAAGGAGGAGTGTGTGGTAATGGTAGCCAATTTATTCATCTTTGCTCTGGAGAGCATGATGCCATCCACCCCTATGTCCTATCATTGCAGCAACCCTACCAGGGGTTCAGTGGGTATTCTTTGCTGCTGGGTTTTTACCGTCTGGACAACAAATGGCCAAGTTCTGAGTGTATGGATGGCAATTACAGCCCAAGCTTCCTCATCCTCAGAAGAGGAGCTGGAAATGCCTACTCCTGACAACTCAGAGCCACTCCAGCAGCACAGCTTCATTTTTGGCTCCTGAAGCTGCCAGCTGTCAGCCTGAAGCTGAACCCACAGTTGTTTCTCCAACAACTACTGTTGCCAACATTCAACTTCCAGAGCAAACTGTAATTCGTGAACCCGTTCGGCCACTTCTCCAGAGACTGTTCCAGTTCCAGGCACTGCTGGCGCTCAGCTTGCACATCACATTGCAGCTCTTGAACCTGGTTCACTTCTTTCTCCAGCACTCGCTCCAGTTCAAGCTGTTGCTGCCTATTGGTGTGCAGCTCATCCTAGAGTTTTCTACCTCAGGCAGCTTCTCACAGGGCTGTAAAAAACAGCCAGCCCACGGTCCCCAAAAGGACAGCCAGGGGAACCATAACACTCCTCTACCCTACCCCTCAAGGGTGGCTGCAGCTCCATACCAATCTGATCTGAATCCTGCCAACTACGCCAGATGTAAGGTCAGTGGCCATGGCCATGAAGGTTTTCATTGGATTCAGGTAGATGGTAAAGGAACAGCGGAGCCAGGAAATGGTGGGCCGTTCCATTCATTAGAGTCTTGCAATGGTGGACAAGCAAACAGGCAGGTAAAACTGCTTCCCTCTCTTTCAGGGTTCCCAAGCCCTGACACCCTCTCCAGACTCCCTAAACTCACTCTTTGGACTCACTCTCCAGACTCACTGGACTCACAGGCCCCAAGGAAAACATGCCTGAGTGGAAATACCCCTTCTCCAGCAAACAACAGCAAACAATCGCCCCTCCCCATGGAGGCAGGCAATCTGCAACTTGCAATCTGCTTCCCTGAGGGCAAGCACCTGCAGTCTTCCATAGACTCTACATACACACATGGGGCTGCCCAATACAAGCGAGCAAACCTAAACACATTTGTTACAAACTTGTTTGCCCAACAGGCACACAGGGAACTGCTAAGGCTTATCCTCATAAGGTCATGTTTCATGGTCAGCATGGTGGAGTGGGAATCCATCCCCAGGATGGGAGGCCTCCCTCTTTGGCCCACTGCAGGTCAGCCACATGGAGCACAGTGCTGGCGCCAGGAAGCTGGTGGGATCCACTCAGTACTCACAGTGGGCAGTGGGAAGAATGAGCCACAGACTCTCTCTCTATGCACAGTGAGGGTGTCAGAAACAGGAAGTGACACAAAATTATAGGTTGTCTGGGATTTTCCTAAAATAAACTGAAGGAAGAAGCAGTAGGTGGGGACATGTGGAACCAGACTGGCTGTGAGAGGGAGACTCACCCTGGAACAAGGCCCTGGGTGCTCATTACTCTAATCTCAACTTCCGGATGCTTTTGAAATTTCCATAAGAGCAAGTTTACAAACAGAAAGGATGACAGCTGCCACAAACAAGGCAAAGTGCTCCTGCACCTCCCCAAAGCGACTCTAGGCCCAGGTGGGCAGTTCTGAGTAGGGTCCACACATCCAGAGGCTCCCACACCCTGTCAGGAGGTCTGCAAGGGCGAAACTACTTCATAACGTTACAAGGCATTTGTCTTTCTCGCCCTATCACTGCAAAGTGGTGGGTAAAACTGGGACCTCTCCCCACGAATTAGGGCCAGGGCCCCAGTGCGCATTCAAGGTCACTGCTCACTGCTGTGCACTCAGGAAAACCATGCCTGTGTTTCTTAAGACTCTCCATAATGAAAATGGAAAGTTTTTTGTTTGATTACATTTAGACCCCTGAAGACTTTTCTTTTAATATTGACCACAAAATTGCTAAGACCCTTAGATACCTCACTGCGTGTAGCCGTAAACCTAAACTTATATAACAAAATTATTCACCACGGTACTACTACCTACAGCCTGAAACTCGAATGATTAATGGTGCTTCATACCCCTCTACAGGAGCCTGTTCTATATTCAATAAACCCCGATATACTTCACAAACCCTTGCCCATTCTGCCTATTTACTGCTATCTTCAGCAAATACAGGAAGTAAGCACAATGCAGGACGTAACAATATTAGGTCACAGGAGTTCAGAGTGCTTCTGCAGTGCCCAGAGAACCACGCAGGCAGGGGTGCTGGGCCCAGCAGGCTGTCACCTCTGCTTGGAACAACTCAGGGGCAAACTTGGGTTATTCAGTCTGGCATATCTGGCAGACAGTTTCTCAGAAATTAATGAAATGAGCTCATCATTTCAAGGAAAACAAGTGATAATATTTGTTGCCAAAGATAAAATTTGGGTTTCAAGTAAAAATCGGAATTTTTGAAAACTTGTATTGACTCCCATGACCTGACAACTGCCCCGCACTGTAACTAGGTAAACCATATATTCCAATGACCAGTACAAGATGCCACAGAATCACACACCAGAGACTCATTCAACACAGGACAGGACAGCTACTCTGGTCTTACATTGTCTGATTTTACACTGTAACTACATTGAGGAAATACCGCTTGTTTTGTTGTAGTAGCCACAATTACTTTAAAAAACTATTAAAACATGCCTAGCCCTTCCATCAGGGATTTATTGACACACTGTGTGAGGCTGTTTTAGTCATATACCTATACATATAACATATACATATAACAGATTATAAAACACTGAATGCAGAAGCAGATCTGAGTATCAGGCCATCTTCAAATAAGCCAGATACTATAGAAACCAGAAAAAAAGACAAAAAACCCCAAAATATATATAGTATCACTCTTCTTACTAATTTGAGGAATTTTGAAAAATATAGGGTTTTTAAAAAAAATATTATTTGTTAATATAATGAGTTTGTTAATTTTAATGAATTAGTAAACAGTATTTAATTTGTTTTAATTTCTGATATAGTAAATATGGATAGCTATAATTCACATAAACAAAAACTGTTTGGTGTCCCCAATATTTTCTCAAAGTGTAAAGAAGTCCTGAGGCAGAAAAGATTGAGAATTGCTGGCCTAAGTGGGTCCTTGATTAAGTGGACCAGAAATATATATATGGGAGGTCACTACGGTATGATGTGTAATAAGGGGGGAAACATAATGTTCTTTCAATAAGAGAAAGGATAAATTGTAACATTCATACAATGGGATATTATATAGCTATGCTATATATATATACACACACATAGATATCAAAGTCATACTGTTGAGAGGAAAGGGAAATTGTCCAAAAGATCTGTCAAGATGACGTCACTGATTTCTATTTTAAAACAATAAACACATGCACACATAAATGCAGTCAAATGGAATATACTCCTTCAAAGGGACACCCACCAAATTCACAATCTTGTCTGCCTGTGGGAAGAGAGAGAAGGGTACCACACTGGGGAGGTGCTTCAACTCTTATCTGTAACGTCCCATTTCTCTTACTTAAAAAAGAAGAAGAGAAGAGGAAGAGGAAGAGGAAGAAAGAAGAAGGAGGAGGAGGAGGAAGAGGAAGGAGAATAAAGAAGGAGAGGAGAAGAAAGAAGGAGAGGAGGAAGAGGAAGAGGAAGAGAGGAGGGGGAAGGAGGAGGTTGGGGGGAGGGGTGGGGAAGAGGTGGGTGGGAGTGGGGGGAGGGGAGGAGGAGGTGGGGGGAGAGGGAGTCGGACCAGGTGGTGGCACAGTGGATAGAGCATCAGACTGGGATGTGGAGGACCCAGGTTCAAACCCCGAGGTCCCCGGCTTCAGCATGGCTGAATCCAGCTTGAGCGTAGGCTCACCAGCTTGAGCGCAGGGTCACAGGCTTGAGCATGGGGTCACAGGCTTGAGCATGGGATCATAGATGTGACCCCATGATCGCTGGCTTGATGGCATGAAGGCCAAGGTTGCTGGCTTGAGCCCAAGGTCACTGGCTTGTGCAAGGGGTCACTCGCTCTGCAGCAGCCCCCCCTTCTTCCCCTGTCAAGGTACATATGAGAAAGCAATCAATGAACAACTAAGGAGACTAAGGAACCACAACAAAGAATTGATGCTTCCCATCTCTCTCCTTCCTGTATGTCTGTCCCTATCTGTCCCTCTCTCTGTCACAAAAAAATTAATTAATTTAATTTTTTTTTAAAAAGTGTGGGGAGAGGGGCATTCTTTTTCCTGCTCCTGGCTAGAAAGCAAGTTTGCTTTAGGGCACCACCTCCTCCAAAATCCTTAATTCCCGAGCTGGGCAGGACCTACTAGAGACCTTTGCTGGTAATTGTTGGAATTCAGAGTATATGGCCGTGATCTCTGCTGGAAGTCTCCTTGTGCTGGCTCTGTTACTGAAGATGTTATAGGTCTACCTGAAACCTAAGTCAGTATTGTGAGAATGGAATTTATAAACCTGATAACTTCTGTTTGGTTCTGTTACTCATTTTTTTTATTGCTGTTAATTCAAGGGGCAAAGGTTGCATAAAATCCAGTCTGTTCTAGAAAAAGTGGCCTTCCCAGCACATAACATTTCAAATGTCAAAGTACATGATAAACATACAAATAAGGAGAAGGTAACATACTTCCTATGTACAGTACAGTATTTTGAATCATAAAATATGCCCCTTTCTATATTTTTATATTTCAGTCCTATAATTTTCATTACTATTTAGAGAATCTTAAACCCGATCTAAGTAACACACTAATTCCGGTGCTTTCTCAAAGTGTTCGCCATTTTTTGCAGACACATGTGCCTTTCTCTCTGCTGTGCCTGATCTCCAATCCAGTCTGTGGGGTTTCTTTGGAATGTAGGAAGAAATCTTGACATGATCAGAAGTTTTTGTGCCTAATTATTTCTTGCCTTTACAGAGCAAATTATTAATTTCTGATAAAATATTCATCTGACAGTACAACAAATATATAAAAGAAACAAGTTTAGAGAGAAAAGATCTATAGCCCTCAAAGAAAAAATAGCCTGACCTGTGGTGGCACAGTGGATAAAGCATCAACCTGAAATGCTGAGGTTGCTGGTTTGAAAACCCGGGCTTGTCCGGTCAAGGCACATATGGGAGTTGATGCTTCCTGCTCTTCCCCCCTTCTCTCTCTGTCTCTCTCTCTCCTCTCTAAAAATGAATAAATAAAATCTTAAAAAAAAAAAAAGACCAAAAAATCACGGATTTTAACAGACTAAGCAAGGGGGTAACTCCACGATAGCCCCACCAGAAAGCTGGGGTTCCAATGTGGTGCTGTGTGGGCACACAGCACTGCGCCACTCACAGCCGCAGGGCCTACCCACATTGTCCTCCACCAACTGCATTTCCCGTATGTCAATTTTCATTATGGCCCTTTGTTCTGCCTTCAGAAACCAATGGGGCAAGGGACCACCAGCGCCTAGTCCACTGAACTTGAGGCTGGGTTCACTGAAATTCCTTTGGCAGGCAGCCACCCTCATTTTGGAATGGCAGCTGACCTCCATGAGATTCCTCAGCCCCTCGCTGAGCACCTACTATGTGCTAGGGATACAAAATGAACAAAGTATGTACAGGCGATCACAGGGACGGACCTCATAAAAATTATGCTAAGTGAAAGGCAGACACAAAAGACTGCGTGTTGTGTGATTCCATTGATATCAAAAGTCCAGACAGGCAAAGCTATAGAAACAAAAAACATATTCCAGATGCTTGGGGCGGGGGATGGTATGGAGAGTGTCTGCAGTGGGCATGACGGCTCTTCCATATAGGATGATGGAAATGTTCTAAAACTGGCCTACCGGCCCTGGCCGGTTGGCTCAGCGGTGGAGCATCGGCCTGGCGTGCGGGGGACCGGGGTTCGATTCCCGGCCAGGGCACATGGGAGAGGCTCCCATTTGCTTCTCCACCCCCCCCCCCTCCTTCCTCTTGTCTCTCTCTTCCCCTCCCGCAGCCAAGGCTCCATTGGAGCAGGGATGGCCCGCGCGCTGGGGATGGCTCCTTGGCCTCTGCCGCTTGCTCTGGTTGCTGCAGAGCTGCGCCTGGGGGGGGGGGGGGGGGAGAGCATCACCCCCTGGTGGGCGGAGCGTCGCCCCTGGTGGGCGTGCCGGGTGGATCCCGGTGGGGCGCGTGTGGGAGTCTGTCTCTCCGGGTTTCCAGCTTCAGTAGAAGAAAATTATTAATAAAATAAAATAAATAAAACTGGCCTACCAGGGTGGTTGTCAACTCTAAATTTACTAAAAAATTGTTGAATTGTACATTTTAAATTGGTTAATTTTATCAATAGTGACTTTTCACAGCTGACAATTCACTTCTGCTTGTCAAGCAACATTTTACAAATTTCTAGGGCAGTCCTTGTCAAATATTCTGTGAGAAAACAGCCCCACTGCCCAGGCCTCTACAGTGTACAATGACTTAACTTCTCCCCACTGCGCCTAGATGGCGCTATCTGGGTCCCACTCTTGGGAGAACTGAAGAGAATCATTCTGAGAATGACTGAGAGTCATTCTCACTTTCCCTGGGGCTCTCAAGAACCCCCAGCTAAGAGAAGGCTGTGGGCTGTACAAATTCAACACTAACATTGGATCCCATCAAGTCTAAAGAGGTCATGAAAAATAATTTAGAGGTTTTAACCTTTTGGCGAATTTTTATTATAATTTTACATTAATAAGGCCAAAGGATGACAATTCAATTTCATGCAGTTTTTAAATTTTTTAAATTTATTTTTAAATTATACTTGACGATTGTTTTAAAAATGCTTTTCTAAGTGGGGCTGGGGTATTTAAAATTCTTTATTCCTTTAAAAAATATTAAATAATGATTTCAGAGTGTCACAGGTAAGTGACAAGACGAAGATGCCACTTAGGTAGCGAGGGCACTTTTACACAGCTCCCAGTTTTCCATGATAGCTTGGAGGCCTTCCACAGCTCCCCATGTGCCTTCTCTGTATCTGGCTTCCTCCCGACTCCGGCTTCCTCCCGACTCCTAGCCGCTGTGGACGGTTCATTCATAAAACAAGCATAATGTGTGTGATCAGCCGCAGTGCGTCATCTCAGCCGAAGACCTGGCCGCTCTCCAGGCCCCGGCCCTCCTAGGATCCCGCGCCTCTTGCCCCAAATGAGAACAGGGGTAGGCGAAATCAGGCCTGAGTGAGCTGAGGAGTGCGCGCTGCCTCCTGGCCGGGTCCCCTCCCAGCCGTCCAGCCCCGCACGACCAGCCTCCTTGAGCCGCGAAAGGAAAGGCTGCTCCCTCCCCAGCGCTCCAGCAATCCCACCGCCGCCTCCCTCGGTCAGGTAGCGCCTCTCCACCTGACCACTCCACCAGGCGGGACAGAGCCTGAGCCTCTCTCTAGGTGGCCGAGGCCGCGATCTGGGGATGGTCAACCTCAGGCTGGGAAGGCTCTGCGAGGGCAGAGTCTGGGCGCCGGCCTTCCTTGGCCTCCCCAGCGGCGCCCGCCGGGACCCCACGGGGACCCGCAGCCTGACCTCACCCGAACACATGCTCCGAGCTCCAGATCCTCATCGCCGCCTGCCCGCCCGGCCTGCGGGACCGACTCGGGTTCCGAACACCGGACCCCGGACCCCAAGCGCACGGTGCTCCCTTCCGGCGCACGGGGGCGGGGCCTGCGCGGGCTGGGCGGGCGCTCACTCCGCACCAGCCTGCCTGTCAAGTGACAGTGCGGGCTGCGGTCGCTATTAATAGATATGCGGGACGCCGCTGCGTGGTCTGCCCCAGTCTGCGCAGCAAGGAGTTTGCACAGAGCGCCCGCTGCAAACGTGGCGATGGCGGTGGGGCCGATTCCTTTTCTTTTCTTTTTTTTTTTAACATACGTATACATGTAGATATAGATTTATTTGCATATAACTGAAATCTCAGTATAGTTCAGGCTGTCCAAAGCCCTTTCTAGCCAGGCGGATTTTATTGTTGGGTGATATAAAGAAAAACAAAATCTGCCCGCCCAGAAAAATCTCTCCACAGGAGTAGAATCAAAAAGGAGGCTACGTAAAAAATAAAAAATAAATAAAATTAAAAAAGAAAGGAGGCTACACTACTGAATAAGCGTTAAAGCCGAGAGCGGTGCGCCCCCGCCCTGCACCGCCCTGCAGCAGCCCGCTGAGCCGCGGAGGGGCGGGAGTGTTGCCCT
This sequence comes from Saccopteryx leptura, assembly GCF_036850995.1. Lineage (NCBI taxonomy): Eukaryota > Metazoa > Chordata > Mammalia > Chiroptera > Emballonuridae > Saccopteryx > Saccopteryx leptura. The sequence continues at coordinate 60,058,182 of NC_089513.1, read as the reverse complement.
CCACAGACGTGGGTGCAGCCCTCGCTCCCTGTGATCGTGCAGGAGAGGCCTTGAGAGCACCGCTCTTCCGACAGCCTTCATCCTAAATTCGCCAGGCACCTGGAGCGGCCATTTGTGTTTGCTAATTATCTTAATATATATAAAGGGGAAATAGACTTCTGTTGTTACCACAGGAGGCAGGTTTGCACCTTGGAGCCAGGCGCTTCCTGGAAGTTTAGCTAACATTTCTTTTATTTTTTTTTTTTTAACATTTTAAAAAATTTTATTGATTGATTTTTAGAGAGAGAGGGAGAGTGAGAAAAGCATTTACTCCTAGTACTTGCTTCCTGTATGTGCCTTGACTGAGCAAGGTCAGATTTTTGAACCTGCGACCTCAGCATTCCAGGTCAACGCTTTACTCACTGCACCACAGGTCAGGCAGGCTAACATTTCAAATTGATGATCCCCCAGACCTTGAGATAAAACATTACTGGCTTGTAAAACTGGCAATTACATGTTTTCTATAGTAAAAGTTCCAAGAAAAGGGGAAGGGAGTAATCTTTTTGTGGAGTCTTTGGGGTTTTCGATGTATAGGATCATATCATATGCAAAAAATGAAACCTTTACTTCTTTTCCAAAATGAATGCCTTTTATTTCTTTTTCTTGTCTGATTGCTCTGGCTAGAACTTCCAGCATCACGTTAAATAAGAGTGAAGAGAGTGGACAACCCTGTCTTGTTCCTGATTTAAGGGGTAAAGTCCTCAATTTTATGCCATTTAATGTTAGCTGATGGTTTATCATAAATGGCCTTTACTATGTTGAGATATTTTCCTTCTGTACCCATTTTGTTGAGTGTTTTAAACATAAAATTGTGTTGTATTTTTGGAGATGTTTTCTCTGAACATATGTACCCTGATTCATCAATGTTACTCCATTAAAATTAATTTTTAAAAAAAGAAAAAAATTGTGTTGTATTGTATCGAATGCCTTTTCTGCATCTATTTTCTCTTTAGATTTGTATTTAACCGATCTACCACAAAGTTCACGTGCAGAGAAGCAAGATGCTGGTTTATAGAAGATGGTGACCCTCTGCAGGATGAAATGGGGCACGTGGGCAGGTAGGAACTGCACCTAGCCTGCTCTGAATCCAGCACCAGGCCCAGCCCCACACGGAGTCGGCGGGAGACTATGTGTGATGAGTCAGGACCTGGAAGGAGCACCAGCCGCCAGCCCTGGGCTAGAGTTCTGGCTTCACCATCCACTCGCATTGACTTTTTGCCCCAGGATTTCACCTCACAGTCACCTTGCCAAGTTAGTCCCAGCGTCCCTGTTTTAGAAATAAGCCAACAAGAGTTCAGGAAATGTAAAAGTCCTCTCAGTGATCACATGCTGAAGGTAGAGCTGAGATGAGAAGCCACACCGGCAAGATTCCCGCTCACAATGCGCTATGGCAACTGGCAGTTACGCCCTGGCCAGTTGTGGAAGGAACACTTCCTATACGCTAGGACTAGGTGATGAGCTAGGTACTGTTAGTTGGGTTTTTTAAAGGGTCATTATTTACAGACACTGTTTTCCACAAATGCACGAGGCTGAAGAAATTGGATTGATGGTGAGAGAAAAAAGACATTGCAGCTGAGACGCGAGACGGTTGATGTAACTCACCCAGGTCTGGGAGGGATGAGCTGCTGACTCTGCTCTTTTTACTACGTGGGGAGACTAAGGCCTTCGCCTGCGGCGCCCTGGCACAGTGACGGAACTGGGGGCCTGAGAACCGGGGTAAAATGAGGCCCGCCCTTAGTTCCTAGACCGTTACAGCAGTCTCACTGCCCCCTGCATTCGCTTCGCTTCCAAATCCACTTCACGCTCAGCTGTCAGTTCTCCTCAGCCAAGTCCAGCACAGGTGTCATCACACGTGTGCAGCTCACCTTTTTTTAAAATTTTTTATGTATTGATTTTTAGAGATAGAAAGAGAAACACCTATTTATGCATCCATTGGTTGATTCTTGTATGTGCCCTGAGCAGGGATGGAACCCACAACCTTGGCATATGGGGAGGATGTTCTAACCAACTGAGCTACCCAACCAGGGCATGGCTCCCCACTTTGTGATCACATCACATCCTGTACAGCCCTCCCTGCAAGACTGACCACAAGGTATTATGATCATCTGCTTGTTCTCTGCTTCTCCCACCAGGATAAAAACCATTTGAGGTCGTAACTGGGTATCTTTATTCTTAGTTATTTCCAGAGTCAGAAACATAGCAGGTATCCAATAAATAAATGTTAATTAAATAGATGAACGCTATATTCCTACTTCAAATCCTATGCTGATCCTCCATTTTTTGGTCAAAGTCGCCCCTCTCGCAGACTCACATCATGGGCTCCCTGCTCTGTGGCAGGATATCTGGTCCAGGAGCAGCTGCTGCTGCTTTGCCTGGGAGCTTGTTAGAAATGGAAGCCCCAGGCCCACCTCAGCCCCGGCACACAGCATCTGGGGGCAAGCCTGGTGCTTTCATAAGACTTACAGGGACTCTGATGCTACCACAGACCCACTATTGACCCCCTAGCCCAGTGGACGGCAAACTTATTGGTCAACAGAGCCAAATATCAAGAGGAGGTTGCTGCTGGGTTCTTCGGCAGTAGTGGGTTAAGGCCAACAGCAGCGACAGAGATGCACAGGTGTGGGCTCTCCTGAGGCCTCTCATCCAGGGCTGGGATTCCAGTGATGCTGAGCTGCGCATCTCCCGCGTGCGCATCTCCCGCGTGTGGCTCGCGAGCCGCGGTTTGCCCACCACTGCCCTAGCCTGACGGGGCAAGGTCCTTGTCATCTTCAGACATTCACTCATCCTGTTTCTTTCAGCCAGAAGCATCTTGACAAAGTGAGCAGAATATGCATTAGTCCAGAAGGATGAGGGGGTCCAGTGCTCTTAGGGGCTGCGGCCACCGGTGAGGCTGGACTGCGGGGTCCCGGGAAGAAGTGGCAGGAGTGGAAGCTGGAAAGTTAGACAGGAGCCGTGTGGAAACGGGCCTTATACTTCAGTATGAGGAGTTCAGATTTGATCTCAAAGACAATGGAGTTTTGATGAGTTCAGGTGTTTGAGGTTTCTGAGGCAAAGCTGTTCAGAATACCAGCAGAGGCCCTGGCCAGCTGTCTCAGTGGATAGAGTGTCGGCCCAACATATGGACATCCTGAGCTTGATTCCTGGTCAGGGCACACAAGAGAAGCAACTGTCTACTTCTCTCCCCTTTCTCTTCCTCTTCCCCTCCCACAACCAGTGGCTCGATTGGTTTAAGTGTTGGCCCCAGGCGCTGAGAATAGCTTGGTTGATTCGATCATCATCCCTAGACAGGAGTTGCCGGGTGGATCCCGGTTGGGGCGCATTTCGGAGTCTCTCTCTCTGTCTCTCCTTCTCTCACTTAAAAACAAAATACCAGCAGAATCCAGGATGTAGTGAAATGAAGTGAAGATGCTACATAACGTCTTCCCCGGGGCCTCATCCTCCCCCAGTCTGTATTAGGAGCTGCCTCTTTGCTGCGGTGTCTTCCTGCACCACAGTCCCTGTAGGCCTACATCACCTGACTGTGTGTGCCTGTGTCCCCAGGTAGGCATCTGGGAGAGGAGGATCCATGTACTTTTCATCTTTCTATTCCTGGTGCCTGGAAATGATGTCACAAAGGTTTAACAAATTTGTTCCACTTGAGTAAATGGAAGGGACCTGCCCTTACCACACTTTGAGAAGATAGTAGGCAACAGTCTGGAGAGGTAGGGCATCCATTCCAACCTTGGGCGCCTATTGGAATCATCTGAGGAGATTTGGAAAGCATCTAGAATCTATCGGGGTTTTTATTTGATTGGACTATTGGGTGGCCTAGGTGTAAAGAGCTTGAAAAGCTTTCCAGGTGATTCTAAAGTGCATCTGAGGTGGAGAACTATGGATGTGCAGGGAGTGAAAGCAGGGGGGAGACCAGTCTAGATACTGCTGCCCTGACACAGGGGAGGGATGAGCACCTGAACAGCACGGTGGGAATGAGACTCGCCAAAAATTAAGGGCCTTGTTGTGAATTAGTTTTAGGGGAGAAGCTGAAGAAGGACTTCCATCCCTCGTTCCCTCTTGTCCAGTCACCAACAACTTCTCCATCATTCTTGTCACTTACTGAACACCTGGAAGCTTGGCCAACAGGGTCCCTCACCACCACCACTGCCTACCGTCTCAACATCTATGTGGGTGATTCATCCAGAACCCGGGCACCTGCTTCCTGCACCTTCCTCACTTTGTTATTTTTTTTCCTCGCTTCACTTCACCTACCCACTCCTGCTCATCTAATTTGTGTTTTGAAATTCTCCTCAAACATCTCAAGCTCCAGTCTCCCTCCATGGAGCCGCCCTACTCGCCTAAGGAACTAGAGCTTCAGGACTGTGTTTGGAGCCACCTCCCTCACACCAGGAAGTGTGCGCCTTGGGGAAGGTGCGCCTCCCTGGCTTCAGGCTGGCAACCAACGACCAGACCAACGCTGCCAGTGAGCAGGAGGGAGCGCACGGTGAGGTTGCCAGGAGAAACGTCCTGGCTCCAAAGAGCCAGTCATCCCCACCTGTCTTCCACTGTGTGGCCACCCTGCTACCAGCAGGAGGATGGAATTAGTACCAAGACTGGATGTCAAAAGAAATGGTCCTTAACGATGTTACTGGACCTCTTCTCAGTGGTCTAAAACTCTCCTTAGGGGGGACTTGCAGCTATGTCATAATAAATGTCCTTGTTGTTTCATGCCATTTAAATTCACATTTTAGCCTAAAGCCTCTAATCAAAACACCCACCCTCTGAGTATAGCCTCTGGTCCCTCCTGTGTTTACCACCACCCTCATATGACACCTGCTCTTCAACCTCATCTCTGGCCTCTCTCATTCCATAAGCTCCTCCTGGCCTTTCTGCCTCCACTCCACCCCCCATGTTCTAAAGCACAGTTCACAGAGAACTGACTCTCAGTTCTTCCCCTCCATGCTGAATGAAGGCTGCCATCTGCCTCCTCTGGTCAGATTCTGTGCTGCTGGAGAAAAAGCCCAATCGTATAGATCATCACACAGGGAATGACAGGTGTCCTGTTTCATTCAGGCCCTCAGTGGATACGTCACCTGTCCCTGGGTAGCATCCTCACTGACTCCCCATTTCTCCCATTGTCTTCATACCTCCCTGGAACAGAGGCTCTTGGGTCTAACACTGACCCTGAACAAGTTGCTTACCTTCTTTAAGACTCAGTCTCTCTGTCTTGAGTGGACCACAAATGGCTGTCAATGCCTAGCATGCTGTCACATACATGGCAAGTGTCCACTATGCAGTAGTTATTATCCTGGTCTAGACCCTGGCCAAACTCCTTTGTGGCCTCCGGTCTCAGGTGACCACTCCACTCTTCTTGGTCCCCCCTCTGCATGCATCTGCTCTACCACTCTTCCCCTCTACGGTTTCTATTTCCTCCACCCACTGGTCATTTCACCCCACATTCCGCCCTTGATTATAAACATGATCAAGTCTTCTGAACGTAGAACAAAACAAGACATCTCCCCCTCGACTCTAGACACGCATGTGGATCCTCATAGGAGCCCAGGACCTGAGCTGTCTCACCCATCTGCAGCATGGCTTGTCTCAAATAAGTCAGGCAGGTTCATTTTTCCTTGCTTGAGTTTTGCAGAAAACAAAGTAGCAAACCCCAACCACCCACTTAATTAGGCAAAGATTTATTATTTTTATTTAAATGTTAGATGAAATAATGTTTGTATTCCATAGGACTACTTAAGCAGAGGTGGAGAACAGTTCACATCGAGCAGGGCAGACACACCATGTACCCCAGGGCAGTTGCCAACACTCAGAGATGTGACATGCACTCTGAAGAGCAGCCAAGACAGACCCTTGCAGGCAAGTGCACTCGCGGCAGGTGACACATGGATCTGATTCAGTGACACCCAGCAGCTTCTTTCTCGTTTCAGTTTTATGGTTTCTGTAAAACTGAAAAGATGCCAGTGAAAGGGTGACTGGCCATGTACTCATTGGTTAAACCAAGCACAGGGTACAGTTGTTTCTCCATAGCTACCAGGCAAAGATGGGATGACAGAGTCGGCCATTGGCTGAACCTCTCTGAGCAAAGCCACTCCGGGTGGGTTCTTGTCACAGCACGTGTGGGAACTGAGGGAAGATTTCCAACAAGTGGAGAATTCTGGAGCAAAAGTCATCCTTAAGCTCTTTCTTTTGTCAAAACGCCCCTTCTGCATATCATTGTCTTGAGAACCAGGGCCTTTTCTCTCATTTCAGAAGTATTAAGCAAAAGGGTGGATTAGGCATGCCATCCTAGAAGTTGATGGTGGTAAATGCCAGTGCTGCCTGTGTGTGAATTATTGGAAAGATATTTTTCGTTGACGTCAGAGAAATGGCACCGTGAGGAGGGCCCCCGATTCCTCTCCCCGAAATTTCCACAAATTCAACAACTAGAGACAGAAAAACAATCCCGGGAGCATTTGAAATACACATACACCAAAAAAAGTGTTATTAACAAAACCACCCTCAGATGTCATTAAGGAAAAGGAAATCGAATATCATGGATACATAAGACAGAGATGTAGCACAGATAGATGAGAAAAAATTTATAGAAAAATTTTTTAATAGATTGGAAACCTTGGAGTTAAATGACAAAGAATTTAAAATAGAAATCCTAAAAATACTGAGAGATATACAAGAAAACACAGAAAGGCAATTTAGGGAGCTCAAAAAACAACTCAATGAACAGAAAGAATATATTACCAAGGAAATTGAAACTATGAAAACCAATCAAACAGAGATGAAAAACTCAATTCATGAACTGAAAAATGAGGACAAGCTTAGCTGATAGAACAGGCCAGATTGAAGAGAGAATTAGTGACATAGAAGACAGGCAACTAGAGGCACTACAGAGAGAAGGAGAGAGAGACTCATGAATTAAAACAAATGAGAAATCCCTACAGGAATTGTTTGACTCCATCAAAAAGAGCAACATAAGAATAATAGGTATATCAGAAGGAGAAGAGAGAGAAAATAGAATGGAGAACATATTCAAACAAATAATAGATGAGAACTTCCCAAGCCTATGGAAAGAACTAAAGCCTCGAATTCAAGAAGCAAACAGAACATAGAGTTATCTTAACCCCAACAAACCTACTCCAAGGCACATCATAATAAAATTGGCACAAACCAATGACAAAGAAAAAATACTCAAGGCAGCCAGGGAAAAGAAGAATACAATATATAAAGGAAGGCCTATTAGATTATCGTCAGATTTCTCAGAAACTCTACAAGATAGAAGAGGGTGGGCCCCAATATTTAAAGTTCTGAAAGAGAGGAACTTACAGCCAAGAATACTATACCCATCAAAGCTATCCTTCAAATACGAAGGAGAAATAAAAACATTCACAGATACAGAAAAGATGAGGAAATTTATCACCAGAAAATCCTCACTTCAGGAAATACAAAAGGGGGTTTTCCAGCCAGATACAAAGAACAAAACAAAACAAAACCACAAGTAAAAGCTCTATCAAGAACACAATAAAATCAAATTTGAACTGTGACAACAAAAACAAAAAAGGGGAGAGGATGAAAATTAACAGTAGCAAAGGAGGATGGAGTGCAGAAGCACCCATGAGATAGTGTACTACAATGAACATGGTAGGTACCCTTTCCATTACTTAATGGTAACCACCCCTGAAAAAACCACCACAGAAGCACATGGCTTGAAAAAAGAAATAACAGAGGAAAGAAGTATGGATTACAACCAAACAAAAACAAAATGATAGAAAAACAAAAGAGAAGAATCAAACAAGATTCAAAACTAACAGAAAGCAATATATAAAATGGCAATAGAAAACCCTCAAGTGTCAATAATTACACTAAATTTAAATGGATTGAACTCACCAATAAAAAGACACAGCGTAGCAGAATGGATTAAAAAAGAAAACACAACTGTATGCTGCCTTCAAGAAACACATCTAAGCTACAAGGATAAAAACAAATTCAAAGTGAAAAGCTGGAAAACAATACTCCAAGCAAATAACATTTAAAAAAAAAAGCAAGCCTGACCTGTGGTGGCGCAGTGGATAAAGCGTCGACCTGGAAATGCTGAGGTCACCGGTTCGAAACCCTGGGCTTGCCTGGTCAAGGCACATATGGGAGTTGATGCTTCCAGCTCCTCCCCCCTTCTCTCTCTCTGTCTCTCCCTCTCCTCTCTAAAAAAATGAATTAAGAAAAATAAAAATAAAAATAAAAAAAAAGCAGGTGTAGCAATACTCATATCTAACAATGCTGACTATAAGACAGCAAAGGTAATCAGAGACAAAAATGGTCATTTCATAATGATTAAGGGGACACTGAATCAAGAAGACATAATACTTCTTAATATGTATATATACTACTAGAAAGCCGGCGGTCATACGAAATGACCGCTGTTCTAGATATTATAAATTGTAATTAAAATGATTTGTGCAAAGGTGTCTGCTAATTCAAACTGAATTACCCAGGGCAGGCGGCGAGGACGCCCATGTACTGTTTGCTATTTGGATGCTGATAAGTCAATAATTTATTCAAGAGTGGTGGATAATTCTCAATTAGTGGAACTACAATGTTTCCATACTTGCAACATTGAGAAAATCCTTTCTTGCCACAGTCAAATCGATTAGTTTCTAACTTGAAGTTTAAGGACTGACAGTGTTCATATTTAATATTCATGTCACCAGAGGAATGCTCAAAAATTAAAGTTTCTCCGTTTGAAACTGTTTTAGTCCTTTTTGCATTTCGGAGAGCATTACTCTGTCGTTTTTTTGCATTTCTCTCCTGCCTTTGTTCAAGGGATTCATTTTGTCGAGACAGGCTTTTTTATCTTGTATCTGAGGCAAGCCTTGTTTCTCTATGCTCATCAGTCTCATTTTGCTGAGAAAGACGCATTTGCTCTGCAACTGAAGCAAGCCTTGTCTTTCTCTGCTCAGTGGTTTCTTTTTGTCGAGAAAGCTGTTTTTGTGCAGCTTTAGCTCCTTTTCTCTCCTCTTCAGTGCTGTATTTTCTAGGAGGCATTCTTAAAAGAAATTACGTTAAGACGTAGTTTTTATGTAAAACAGATGATTGCCAATGCAAACAAATGTTCACCTTCCCCCTGACACGCTCAATTTGCGTTCAGCCATGGCAACTTCACCCCATTGGCTAGTACAGTTACTCAAGCAACCAATAAGCTATCGGTGACAAACAGACACTTGAGCCGCATATAATAAAGAAATGGGAGATGATATTTTCAAACAACAGCTCAGATAGGGGCCTAATATCCAAAATATATACAAAGAACTCATAAAACTCAACAACAAACAAACAAGCAATCCAATAAAAAAATGGGAAGAGGACATGAACAGACACTTCTCCCAGGAAGAAATACAAATGACCAACAGATATATGAAAAGATGCTCATCTTCATTAGCTATTAGAGAAATGCAAATCAAAACTACAATGAGATACAACCTCACACCTAGCTAATTTAAGCTATTATCAACAAGACAGGTAATAGTGTTAGAGAGGCTGTGGAGAAAAAGGAACCCTCATTCACTGTTGGTGGGAATGTAAGGTAGTACAACCATTATGGAAGAAAGTATGGTGGTACCTCAAAAAACTAAAAATAGAACTACCATATGACCCAGCAATCCCTCTACTGGGTATATACCCCCAAAACTCAAAAACAGCCTGACAAGGCAGTGGCGCAGTGGATATAGCGTCGGAGTGGGATGCGGAAGACCCAGATTCGAAACCCCGAGGTCGCCAGCTTGAGCGCGGACTCATCTGGTTTGAGCAAAAGCTCACCAGCTTGGACCCAAATTCGCTGGCTCAAGCAAAGGGGTTATTGGGTCTGCTGAAAGCCCGCGGTCAAGGCACATATGAGAAAGCAATCAATGAACAACTAAGGTGTCGCAACAAAACACTGATGATTGATGCTTCTCATCTCTCTCTGTTCCTGTCTATTTGTCCCTATCTATCCCTCTCTCTGACTCTCTCTCTCTGTCTCTGTAAAAAAAAACTAAAAAAGCAAAATTTAAAAACACTGGTACGTAAAGACACATGCAACCCCGTGTTCATTGCAGCATTGTTCACAGTGGCCAAGACATGGAAACAACCAAAAAGCCCTTCAACAGAAGATTGGATAAAGAAGATGTGATACATATATACTATGGAATACTACTCAGCCATAAGAAATGATGACATCGGATCATTTACAACAGGCATCCCCAAATTACGGCCCGCGGGCCGCATGCAGCCACCTGAGGCCATTTATCCGGCCCCCCGCTGCACTTCTGGAAGGGGCACCTCTTTCATTGGTGGTCAGTGAGAGGAGCACTGTATGTGGCGGCCCTCCAATGGTCTGAGGGACAGTGAACTGGCCCCTTGTGTAAAAAGTTTGGGGACCCCTGATTTACAACAACATGGATGGACCTTGATAACATTATACTGAGTAAAATAAGTAAATCAGAACAAACTAAGAACTGTATCATTCCATACATAGGTGGGACATAAAAATGAGACTAAGAGACATGGACAAGAGTGTGGTGGTAATGGGGGGTGGGTGGAGGAGAAGGAGGGGGTTGGGAGAGGGGAGGGGCACAAAGAAAACCAGATAGAAGGTGACGGAAGACCATTTAACTTTGGGTGATGGGTATGCAACATAATTAAATGTCAAAATAACCTGGAGATGTTTTCTCTGAACATATGTACCCTGATTTATCAATGTCATCCCATTAAAATTAATAATAAAAAAAGATATTTTCCACTACTACATTTCCCTATAAACACTATGCAATTTTTCTCATTTCTCATCTAAACTTTTTTTTTTTTTGTATTTTTTCCAAAGCTGGAAATGGGGTGGAAACGGGGAGGCAGTCGGACAGACTCCCACATGCGCCCCACCGGGATCCACCAGGCACGCCTACCAGGGGGCAATGCTCTGCCCATCTGGGGTGTCGCTCTGTTGCAACCAGAGCCATTCTAGCGCCTGAGGCAGAGGCCATAGAGTCATCCTCAGCACCCGGGCCATCTTTGCTCCAATGGAGCCTTGGCTGCGGGAGGGGAGGAGAGAGACAGAGAGGAAGGAGAGGGGGAGGGGTGGAGAAGAAGATGGGCACTTCCCCTGTGTGCCCTGGCCAGGAATCGAACCCGGGACTCCTGCATGCCAGGCCGACGCTCTACCACTGAGCCAACTGGCCAGGGTCCATCTAAACCTTTCAAAGGGAGATTCCATGTTTGCTCTTTCTACTCTTCTACCCTTTATCTGTTCTATAATAGGTTGTAACAGGCTCCTGAAACTCCTCTCATTCAGACCAGCAGTAAACCGTGACGTTTTCCCATCCACTGGCTACTGTCAGCTGCTCTCCTTCTAGACCTCTCTATTGCTCTTGAACTACTGAGCACTCCCTCCTTTAAACACTGCCCCCTTGGTCCCAAATACATTCAATTGCTCTGTAATGTTCCTTCTCTGTCTTCTTTGCATATTCCTCTTCTCCTCTGTTCTACTGCTCCCTCACTCGACACCGTCTCCCAAGTGAACTTCCCAAGTTTGATGGCTTCCACCAACTCTCAACTCTGTATCTCTACCTCACTTCTACCGCGAGCCTCAGAGCCGTATGTCCAGTTCCCCATGGGATAGTCCGTAGGTCCCGACCTCAAACTCATCACGGCCAAACCATACACCTCCTTAAGCCAATTCCTGTTTCAGGATTCATCTCCAAGTACATGACAGCACCCGGGTGCCCCACGCTAAAGTAATCCCTCACCCTACCCCCCAGTCATCGGGGCCTTTGCAATTTACCTTTTGCAGACTTTTAAATCCATTCCTCTCCTACATCCTTTCAGAGAGGATATGATTTAATAGAGTTGGAGGCATAGGTTGGAAGACAAAGCTGGGTTCATCCTGGCTCCCTTTCTGCATGGTGTTTACCTTCTCCAATATCAGTATTACCATCTGTGAAATGGGAATTCTAGTCGTACTTACCCTAAGGGCCTTGTGAGAAATAGATGAGAACATACGTGAAGTCCCTAGTGCAGTACTGGTGGGCAGTAACAATAAATGTCAGCAACAATAAATTTCTCACTTTTATATTATTACTGCCATCTCACTGACTGCTGACCTCATTCGGTCCTTTATCACCTCTCTCCGGGTTACTTTAACTGCCTCCTATCTAGCCCCTTAGAATGGTGCCACTGCTGCACCAGACAATTACTACTTGTCCTATCAGCCTGGTCTGTGCAGAACCCACTGCAAAGCTTTGTTTGCTCACCCCCTGGGTGCTCCTCTCTCCTCCTCATCTTCCTGTAATTGCCCCCACATACTTCCGTCATTACTCTCAGAACATTGTTTTATAATTACCGGGCTTGTTTGCGTTTCTGTCTCTCCCATTAGATTAATGCTTATTAAAGAGACAGATTTCTAGTCTCTGCCTCTTACTTTGGGAATTGACATGTCCGGGGTAAAACCCAGAAACAGGCATTTTTTTTTATGAGCAGCCCAGGCAGTTAGAAAGGTCCTTAATGTTTGAAAAGGAGTTCCGCACTGGATTATCTGAGCTCTTCAGGGATGGGGACTTAGCCTTACTCAGCTTTGTGTAGCCCGGATCTATCCCAGTACCTGGTGAACAGTAAGCACTTGATAATTGCTTTTGCAGTGAGTCAAGGGTGACTCCCAGGGAGTCATGAACCTGGGAGTGGCTGGGTGGGGCCCCTCTGGTGGAACCACAGACAGAGCCACCTAGTCCACAGTTCCAGGAAGCCCTACTGCCTTCGGGGTCCCCTGTGGGGTAAATAAAAAGGTTTTTCAACTGGTATTCTACTTTCTTCTCTAATCTATTTAGGTTCTGTGTTTTAGGTCACATTATCATTCTTTTTTTTTTTTTTTTTTTTTTTTTTTTTGTATTTTTCTGAAGCTGGAAACGGGGAGAGACAGTCAGACACACTCCCACATGCGCCCTACCGGGATCCACCTGGCACGCCCACCAGGGGCGATGCTCTGCCCACCAGGGGGCGATGCTCTGCCCCTCTGGGGCATTGCTCTGCGGCGACCAGAGCCACTCTAGCGCCTGGGGCAGAGGCCAAGGAGCCATCCCCAGCACCCGGGCCATCTTTGCTCCAATGGAGCCTTGGCTGCAGGAGGGGAAGAGAGAGACAGAGAGGAAGGAGGGGGGGAGGGGTGGAGAAGCAAATGGGCGCTTCTCCTATGTGCCCTGGCCGGGAATCGAACCCGGGTCCCCCACACGCCAGGCCAACACTCTACCGCTGAGCCAACCGGCCAGGGCCTCACATTTTCATTCTTACAAGAGTCTGCTGCTAAAAATAAGTAAGTTTGGGCCTTGGCTGAGTAGCTTAGTTGGTTAGAATGTCATCCCAACATGCCAAAGTTGTGGGTTTGATCCCTGGTCAGAGCACATACAAGAATCAACCAATGACGGCATGAAAAAGTGGAACAAATTGATGTTTCTCAGTGTGTGCCTCTGTCTCTCTCCCTCCCTCTCTCTAAAAAATCAATGAACAAATAAACAAGTAAATAAATAAGTTTGAAAACTGCTGTACCAGAATAGTACTTTTTTTTTTAATTTAGGGAGAAAATCAATCTTCCAGCAGGCAAGAAGTTTTGAAGAACTTTTGGAGCTGTTTCTTTCCCATTTGCCTGGGACATTACTTTATTACCCCAGAATAATAACAAAAATTAGCTTCTGACATTTAAGTGGTCCTCAAATACAGTAATAGTAAAGACTCAATGATAGACTCTTCACCCTGCCACAGGGGCAGAATGAGATGGCAGAAGGTCAGGTGGTCTGAGCCTGTGCTGCCAGCATCTAGCTTTTCTAAGATCCTACATATAGACTATTATTAGAATCCAAGCACATGTTCTCTAACTGAACTCAGAACTACCCCGAGCCTCAAAATAGTCTAGATGTACTAGCGTATTACTATATTTCTGTGACCATTTACTTTCTATGGTATATGTTTCTATATAATCAATTCCTCTTTCCAATACAATTTCTGAAGTCTTTCCGATACATATCTTCAATTTTGCACCCTACGTCTGCTTCTGAGCACTTTAATCCTCTCCATTATAGCATGTGTAGTTTTTCATTAGAAATCTAAGCCTGACCTGCGGTGGCGCAGTGGATAAAGCACTGACCTGGAACATTGAGGTCACTGGTTCAAAATCCCTGGCTTGCCTGTTCAAGGCACATATGGGAGTTGATGCTTCTTGCTCCTCCCCCCTTCTCTCTCTCTCTCTCTCTCCTCTCTAAATGAATAAATTTAAGAAAAGTTTTAAAAAATAAAATCTTTTTTTAAAAAAAGAAAGAAACCTAAGACACCATTTCCTCCCCAGCTTGCAAATCCTCTTTCCCTCGATGCCTTCTGGTATTACAATAACATACTAAAAAAAAAAATGGCTTATGACTAAGGAGTCCTGTGATAAGCAAGAAGATATGACCGGGGAAAGTCTAGGAACTTTATGATTTATGTACGTTCTTGTGGTCAACAATTTAAAAACTATTTGATCACTATCAAGTAAGGCAATAATAAGGAATATTCTAAATGTTCTGCTGTTGTCATTCATGCAACTTGTATTGATGTACCTTAGTGTTGATGTCATAATACATTCTTTAATTTAGTATCATCTAGGTGATATTAATCAGACTATTATTTTTAAGATATTATTGATTTTTAGACAGAAGACAGAGAAAGAGAGAAAGGCAAGTGGAACAGGAGGCATCAACTCATAATAGTTGCTTCTTGTATGTGCCTTGACTGGGCAAGGCCAGGGTTTCAAACCGGCAACATCAGAATTCCAGGCAGACGCTTTATCCACCGCGCCACCACAGGTCAGGCAGACTGGTTTTTTTTTAGATTTTGTTACTTGAGTTACATCACTGGGAATAGTAGCACAAATCTTGACCACCACTGGAAAATACCATGTCAGCTTCACTTTATATAAAACACGGCATCAGGATTGTTTCAGATGAACGAAGAACATCATTTACAAAATAAACACATTTTAAGGTTTTGAAATGCAGTTGGGTTGTCTTAAAAATCAAAGAGTTCTTCTGCCACCTAGTGGTAAATGTATGTAATACAGTTCTGCATGTGCTGTCTCAAGGTCCTAGCCCCCACTCTTGCAAATTTTTTTGTAAATAATTCTTACCAAGCAATCTCTCTGCTAGGAAGTCATCCACTGAATGGACAGAATGGATACTAGCGTAGATGTGCATCTATAAGAATATTAATGTAGCATCTGAAATAGAAATAAGTTGAAAGCGGTCTGAACAACCTGAGTTAGGAGCTGTTCTAGTTTTACCAAAGTATACTTTTACCAATGGAGCTAATTAAAGAATGGGGTGAAACTATGTTATTAACATACAAAAACATATTTTAATAAAAAAACTAAGGTGCATAAAGTTCAATTTTATTCATGTAAAATACATTTAAAATACTTGCAAAGAATAAACTTGCATATAAAATGTATGATCAGATAAAAAAACTACTTAGAGTTAATTTAAGAATGAGAAAGTGACTTTTCCTCTTTTGAGACTTTGTACTCTGTTATATTTATGAAAAAAATTATCCCAATTTTTGTATATTAAAAGTTTTACTTTTTTCTTGATTACAAAACGAATGTGTATTTAATATAGGATATTTAGAAAATATAAGTAAGCATAACAGCACTTTAGCACTGAAATAACCTCCTCTTAAACTTTAGCCTGACTGGTGGTGGTGCAGTGGATAGAGCGTCAGCCTGGGATGCTGAGGTCACAGGTTTGAAACCCCAAGGTTGCTGGCTTGAAGCCCAAGGTTGCTGGCTTGAGCTCAAAGTCACTGGGTTGGCTGGAATGCCCTGGTCAAGGCACATATGAGAAGCAATCAATGAACAACTAAGGTGATGCAACTACGAGTTGATGCTTCTTATTTCTCTCCGTTCCTGACTCTCTCCCTCTCTCAAAAAAAAAAATATCTCTTATTATGTTTTTAAGTGAGAGGAGGAGAGATAGACTCCTGCATGCACCCTGATCAGGATCCATCCAAAAACACCTGACTGGGGCCGATGCTCAGACTAACCAAGCTATCCTCAGCACCCGGGGCCAACGCCTAAACCAATCAAGCCACTGGCTGTGGGAGGAGAAGAGGGAGAAAAGGGGGAGAGGGAGGAGGAGGGAAGCAGATGGTCACTTCTTCTGTGTGCCCTGACTGGGAATACAACCCAAGACATCCTTACACCTGGGCCAACACTCTATCCACTGAGCCAAATGGCAGGGCCAAAAAAATATTCTTAAATTTTACATTTTACTTGAATAGGCAATACATTCACATGACTCAAAAACGGTAAGCAAAATGGAAAGTACACACTGAAAAGTCTCAGGTGATCTATGCCACACTGCCATCTATAAGTAACTTTTATTAATTTCTTTTTTTTTTTTTTTTAGCGAGTGAGAAAGACAGGCAGGCAGACAGGGACAGACAAGCTAGAAGGGAGAGAGATGAGAAGCATCAATTCTTCATTGTAGCATCTTAGTTGTTCATTGATTGCTTTCTCATATGTGCTTTGCCTGGGGGCTACAGCAGAGCTAGTGACCCCTTGCTCAAGCCAGCGACCTTAGACTCAAGCCAGCAACCTTTAGGCTCATGCCAGTGACCATGGGGTCACATCTATGATCCCACACTCAAGCGGTGAGTCTGCGCTCAAGCCAGCACCCTCTGGGTTTCAAACCTGGGTCCTCAGCATCCCAGTCCGATGCTCTAGCCACTGTGCCACCACCTGGACAGGCTTAGTTTCTTATATAGTCTATCAGCCATATCCTCAGCTCTTGACAATCACTAATTTGCTCTCTGTCTTCATGGATTTGCCTATTTTATGTACTCCGTATAAATGGATTCATACAATATGTGGTACTTCGTGAATGGCTTCTTTCATTTAACACAAAGTTTTCATCCATGTTGTAGCATTCATAGGTACTTTATTCCTTTTAAAAAAAATAATTTTTGGCCCTGGACGGTTGGCTCAGTGGTAGAGCGCGTCGGCCTGGCGTGCAGGAGTCTCAGGTTCAATTCCCAGCCAGGGCACACAGGAGAAGCGCCCATCTGCTTCTCCACCTCTTCCCCTCTCCTTCCTCTCTGTCTCTCTCTTCCCCTCCTGCAGCCAAGGCTCCACTGGAGCAAAGTTTTCCAAGTTGTAGCATATATCAGAACTTTGTTGTTTACAGCTAAATAGTATTCCATTGTCTGTATATTACCATATTTTGCTCATCCAGTCATCTGTTGATGGACACTTAGATTATTTCCACTTTTTGCTATTATGAAATAATGCTGTAATAAACATTGACTTGCAAGTATAGTTGAGTCCCTGCTTCCGTTTTTTGGGTATATGCCTAGGAAGGGAATTGCTGGGTTGTATGATAATTCCATGTTCAGCTATTTCAGGAAACACCAAACTGTCTTCCACGACAACTGCACTATTTGACATGCCCATGAAAGCCGTGCAGTCTCTGTTTGCATCTGTTTGTATGTTCATGTGTGTCTATTTACGGGTTGTATTTGTGTGGTATTACACATCTACTTCCAGATAGTACTACAACCTGTAGACAAGCTATTTTAAAAATTAATTTGTATACAGTATTACAGTTGACATTCGATATTATTTTATATTAGTTGTACAGCATAGTGGTTAGGCATTTATATAGTTTACAAAATAATCTTCCCCCCAATAATTCAAGCACCACCTGACACCACACATAATTAATAGCATGTTATTGACTGTATTCGCTATGCTGTATTTTACATTCCTGTAAATGAGCTATGTTTAAGTGGCTTAACAGACACGTGTTTGTAAGAATTGGCTGTTCTAAAATTCTTGGAAATATAGAAGCTAACCTGAATGCTTTTCAAGTTCACATGACCTAAGATTAATCTTTAGTAAATAAAAGCTAGTTTAAGTTTCTTGGTTTAAGTAAAACCTACATGTCTTTGATTTATGTAAGGGTTAAAAATTCTAATTAAGGCCCTGGCCGGTTGGCTTAGCGGTAGAGCGTCGGCCTGGCGTGCGGGGGACCTGGGTTCGATTCCCGGCCAGGGCACATAGGAGAGGCGCCCATTTGCTTCTCAACCCCCCCCCCTCCTTCCTCTCTGTCTCTCTCTTCCCCTCCCGCAGCCAAGGCTCCATTGGAGCAAGGATGGGCCGGGCGCTGGGGATGGCTCCTTGGCCTCTGCCCCAGGCGCTAGAGTGGCTCTGGTCGCCGCAGAGCGATGCCCCGGAGGGGCAGAGCATCACCCCCTGGTGGGCAGAGCGTTGCCCGTGGTGGGCGTGCCAGGTGGATCCCGGTCGGGCGCATGTGGGAGTCTGTCTGTCTCTCCCCGTTTCCAGCTTCAGAAAAATACAAAAAAAAAAAAATTCTAATTAAGATAAAAGATGACAGTATGAGAAAAGTTAGCAAGTCTCCTGAGAAATAACTCTAATTAGATATTTTTGTTGCTTTTAAAATGGGATGAATTTTAAATATAAAGGGGATTATTTTGCTTCTCCTTTTTTCCAAAGGGCTTCAAGAATAAAGAGTTGCTCATGATCATGCAACCATAATTATGGCAGAAACTCTGAAATGTTGTTATTCTACAACCTGGTGGAAGAAATGCACACTAGCCATCCCAAATAGCTTTCTTCCTTTCTTTTCCTCCCTCTCTCCCTCCCTCCCTCCCTCCCTTCCTCCCTTCCTTCCTTCCTCCCTTCCTTCCTTCCTTCTTTCCTTCCTTCTTGTGGGAGTGCCACAGAGAGTCAGAGAGAGGGACATTCAGACAGGAAGAGAGAGAGATGAGAAACATCAATTCTTTGTTGTGGTTCCTTAGTTGTTCATTGATTGATTTCTCATATGTGCCTTGACCGGGAGGCTACGCCAGACCCAGTGACCCCTTGTTTGAGCCAGCAACCTTGGGCTCAAGCTGGTGAGCCTATGCTCAAACCAGATGAGCTCGCGTTCAAGCTGGCGACCTCGAGGTCTCGAACCTGAGTCCTCCACATCCCAGTCTGATGTTCTATCCACTGTGCCACCACCTGATCAGGCAGCTTTCTTTCTTGTTATTTAATAGCCTCCATCTAGGGCAGAGATTTTTCTATATCTCATCATTATAATTGTTCTTTATCACACTCTTCCTATTTCATATGTTTTCCCCATTCTTCCCATAAAATAAGGGAATAAAAACATCAGTAATAAAAAAAGATAAAAGAAATATGTTTTCAGTAAAAAAAAAGGTACAAAGTATGGGAATATATTTTTAAAAAAGAAAGTTAATGTTGTCATAAAGTAAGGCTAATGGCCCTGGCTGGTTAGCTCAGTCAGTTAAGAGTGTCGTCCAGAAACAACAAGGTTGTGGGTTCAATCCTTCGTCAAGGCACACACGGGAAGCAACCAATGAATGCATGACTTAGTGGACTCTCCCCCTCCCTCCCCTCCTCTCTTTCTCTAAAAATCAATGAATAAATAAAAAATTAAGCTCTGACCAAATAGCTCAGGATTGTCATCTTGGAACTGCAGAGGTTGCAGGTTTGATCCCTGGTCAGGGCACACACAGGAACAGCTCGATGTCCCTGTCTCTCTCTCCCTGCCTCTCTCAAAAATTAAAAATAAATAAATATGATAAATAAATAAATGAATAAAAATAAAGTAAGGCTGGTTGTTTCAGAAAGAAAAAACAATAATGACAAAATATGAATATAAAAAAGAAAAGTTGAATGCACTGTATTAAATATGTAAGGTATTAATCTACATGGGTTTGATTCAGAAACTAATAAAAGTATTCTCTAAATAATAAAAGAAATAGAAAAGTTCTACAACTTTTCTTAAAGAAAAAATTGAAGGTCAAGCTAAATAAAATTGAAATAAATTTAGTTAAGTACATACATTTAAATATCAAAAGTAAGCTGATATAAAATTAAGAGTCTTTTCCTTAACCTGGAAAGGCTTTGGGGTATTCCAAAGAGCCCCTAGAACACCTCAAAAGACTTGTTTTCTGTCCCTTATAAAAGAAAAATGTTAAACTAATTATGCTTATTTGGCATGTTGAAATTACATGGAAAAAAGCATTGTCAAATAAAAAATAGTATTGTCAAATAAAAAATAAAAGAGAAAAGAAAAATCCTCGTAGTCCAGGCACAGGCCTCGGGTTTCCCCCTGGCTGAGGCACTCATGTCTTTAGATGGAACTGTAAGCCTCAAGGGAATTAGCTGGGCCCTATGATAAGCTCAACCAGGGAAACCTGTCCCTCTAAGGTTCTGGTTCCAGTCATGGAAAGGAGCTGAGACCTGCTATTCCACCACTGAACAACAGGTTTGGGGATTGTATAAAACACTGCAACAAATAGAACCCATCACTGCTGCCATACTGGTGACAGACAGGCCTCCCAATGAAAGGTTGGATAGGAGGGTTATTTGCAAGGCCTCCTTAAGGCAGCTGTTGCCCAAGACTTCACCCTACAAAATTATCACACACTGGGCAGCAGCAGAGTGCCCTTTCCACAAGTGCTCTGGGTAATGAATTACATGCCATTTGGAGGTCAATTTATTACAAGACTACTTCATCCCTAATGAGAGTCCCCACACAAAAATGCCCTCATCAGTAAGAGAAGTCACAATTCCCATTCCTAAAAACACGTGGCATAGGGCCTGACCAGGCGGTGGCGCAGTGGATAGAGCGTCGGACTGGGATGCAGAAGACCCAGGTTTAAGACCCCAAGGTTGCCAGCTTGAGCGTGGGCTCATCTGGTTTGAGCAAAAGCTCACCAGCTTCAACCCAAGGTCGCTGGCTCGAGCAAGGGGTTACTCAGTCTACTGACGACCCGTGGTCAAGGCACATATGAGAAAGCAATCAATGAACAACTAAGGTGTTGCAATGCGCAACGAAAAACTAATGATTGATGCTTCTCATCTCTCCATTCCTATCTGTCTGTCCCTGTCTATCCCTCTCTCTGACTCTCTGTCTCTGTAAAAACAAAAAACAACAACAACAAAAAAAACACGTGGTATAGGGACAGGTCTAGCTGAAGTAATCCTTGTGTATGGACTGTGGTGGCCACCCCATACACTATATAGTTTGAAACAGAAGTACCACAGAATAACCATTGTACAGAACTAAGGGCCATGTGATGGGTATTTACAATAAGCCATGGCCTATAGCCCCCTGTATATACCGTTGGGTTAGATTTAATGGCCTCGCGACTTGGCTGGCACAATGAATATGAGATGGCGAGCAAGTACTAAAAAAGCCATTGTGGGGGCCAGTATATGGAATGAAATCTGAAAAAGGTTACAGGTGCCAACCGTGAGCCTGACAGTCGATCATGTCTGACTTGCTCCCGGAAATGTGGAGGCTGATGTTATTAGCAAAGATCAGGACACTGACTCCCTCACAAAAATCTAAACTAGCAGATTGGGTGCACAAACATAGTGAGCACCACAGTTCCTGGGTGAGATGGCAAATAATGAAGGAGGTGGAATTGCCCCTCCCCTATACTGGTATGGTGGCAACAGTAACCAATTGTCTGCCCTGCCACATCCCCAATACACCAAGATACACACACACACACACACACACACACACACACACACACACACACACACATATTCAGTAAGTTCCCGAGTTCCAAACAGCCAACTTACATACAACTTATACTTAAGACTAGAGTACCATAAAGACTATTGGTAATCAATTGCAGCTGGGCATCAGAGAAAATATCGAGTTACTTGACTCTCATGGCAAAGAACTAACCAATGAAGACCTTATGGAACTAGAGCAGCAGCAGATGATAGCATTTAAGAGAAGAAAACAGGGGCCTAGGAACTCCAGAATAGAAAAAGTTTTCCTCAACAGCTGATGCTTTTCATCTCATTGAAGTAGGAATGGCAAAGTTAGAGGAGCAAGATCTTCATACAGAGCGGTTCACCAGAGTTTACCGTACAGTTACCGAAGGCCTGAGATGCTACAGGGCCATTTATGATGAGAAAAAGGAAAGCTCTGTACAAACCTCCCTGATGCTTACTTCCCATCTTCTCCAGAAAGTCCATCACCTTCTGCATCATCCAAGATTGTTTAAGGTTGTATTTGAAAATGTTTAAGTATGTATAAGCACAGAAAGGTAAAAATAAATACTGTTAAGACAGACATCTAAGTTGCATTTAATAGGTAAATGTACCCTTGCCAAATGTACTCACATACAAATTCAACTTAAGAACAAATCTACAGAACATACAAAGCAGCCACCCCATACAAAATCTGACAGGTCTCCACTGCCTGGAGAACTCACGCTATTCTCTGAAAATCATTTCTCTTTTAAAGGGTTCCTAATGAGCCCAAGGTAGATGTCAGAGTCCCAACACTTTTATTATTGCAATTAGTGTGCTTCTCTGCATTGCTCTCAGAGGAGTTAAGGTACCTGCCCGTGTGTGTGTGTGTGTGTGTGTGTGTGTGTGTGTGTGTGACAGAGAGAGAGACAGGGACAGACAGGAAGGGAGTGAGATGAGGAGCACCAATTCCTCATTGCAACCCCTTAGTTGTTCATTGATTGCCTTCTCATATGTGCCTTGTCCCCCAGGAGAGCTAGTGACCCCTTGCTCAAGCCAGTGACCTTGGGCTCAAGCCATTGGTCTTTGAGCTCAAGCCAGTGACCATTGGGTCCTGTCTATGCTCCCATGGTCAAGCCAGCGACATCACGCTCAAGCCGGTGAGCGCGTGCTGAGGCCGGGGACCTCAGGGTCTCGATCCTGGGTCTTCTATATCCCATTCCGACGGTCTATCCACTGCGCCACCTCCTGGTCAAGCTTAGGTAAGGTACGCGCTTTGGCACCTCGATACCCACCACTGATTAGGCGCTCAAAATATTTGACGAGGTACCTACCGCCAGAATGAATACCAAAAATGTTGAATGTGGCTTTGCCCTCTACCAGATATCTGCGACCACAGCAGCCCCTCCGGCTCCCACCCCGCTGCCCCTGGTCAGCCCTGTTCTCCCCTCCCTCCACGATCCAGCCCTCGGCCCCGCCCCCAGCTCCGCCTTCAAGGCTCCGCCTGCGGCCCCGCCCCCAGCCCTCCCGTCCTTCTTCCGGCTCCGCGTACCGTCCCCGGCTCGCCTTCCACGCTGCTTTCCGGAAGCCCCACCTCCAGCCCAGACGGAGCTACGCCGCCGAGCCGCCCGAGCAGCCCGAACAGCCCGGGACCCTTGGGTCCGCCTTACGGCTGACGTCAGCACGCCGGGCCGGGAAAGCGCGCGTCGAGAGTGTGGGCCCGAGAGCCTACAACTCTGGCTTGTGGTCTCCTGGTTCCGAGCGGACCTCGCTGGCCCGAGACCCCGGTCGCTGTCCTCCCGTCGGCCGCAGAGCCGCGCCTGCGCAGCGCCCCGGGCCCGAGCGGGCGCGCCAGCCGCCATGGCGCACCGCTGCCTGCTGCTGTGGGGCCGGGGCGGCTGCTGGCCCCGCGGCCTGCCCCCGCTACTTGTTCCCCGCGGCGGCATGGTGCCCGACAAACGGTCCTACCTCCGGACGGTAAGTCCTGGGCGCCGTCCTCCCCAGCCCGGCCCTCGGGCCGCTTCCGGGCCCGGAGAGCAGGGCGTCAAGGTCACCGGCTCTGGGCGCGCTCGCGGACCGCCGGGCCTCGGCTTCGGGGAGACCGCGTTCGCCGCCTTCGCGAGCGGGCGCCCGAGGTTCTCGTGGGCACGCTTGGCCTGTCTGGCCCGGGGCATCGAGTTGGACTTTTGAAAACGTTCCTTTCCAATAGAATCAGATTGTTGTGTCAGGTAACTTCAGCAGGTCGTCTGCTAAGGTTCTCAGACTTCGTTCTGGGTGAGCCTGTTTTACGGATGTGACAGCCGAGACCCGAAAAGGATACGGAACCTGCCTGTCACACCTGAGGCGTCGGTTGCCCCTTTACCCGAGATGACACTGCCTGTGCTGTGTGCGCCGTAAATCTGCAGCGTGAGGAGGGCAGAGTGAACGCACAGGTGGGGCGTTAAGCCCCCTGTCCTCGGAGCCTCCATTTTCCCATCTGCCGAGTGGGGCCGGCACGCTGTGTGTGGCACATGTTAGCCGGGATTACGGGTAACGTCGCCTCTTCGCAGCAGGCTGGTTTTTGCTGCCTAGGAAGGTCTGTCCTCATTAGGAGGCTGTTTCCCACTTGGTGATAACCCGCAGATACAGGATACTTCACGGGTGGGCAGTGGTGCGAGCAGTGAAGTGATGGCTGAACTGAGGCGGTCATCTGTCTCCAGTGGCGGTGCCTGTAGCCAGGAGTGTGTCTGCTACTTCAGCGACCCGGTTCTGCTGGGGAGGCCCGCTTTGCGCTGGCTTCCCTAGTGGTCCACCTGTAGAGGCAGCACAGCGGTGGACACAGGAGCCTGCTACTTACCAGCCAAAGGCCCTGTTTTATCCTCTCCACTTAGAAGAGGAGATTGGTGGTACTTGTGTGGAGGTAAGGAACGTCCAGGCTTGTGGAGAATTTTATGAGTGTATTTGAACCAAACTGATGGCAATGCCAGAAGCAGAACCTCAAATGCTCAGAAGAATGGCAATTTACAGTTTTATTTATTTATTTATTTACATTTAGAATTAAGGAGGGAACTTAAGGAAGAGGACGTAAAGGTGGGAGAAAGCAAGGCGGGATTGGATTGTGTCATCTCTTGAGGGCAGTTAGCTTCTGAGGGGTGTGAAGAAGAGGCATTTCAAAGGTATGTTAGATGTAAAGGAGTAGTGGACAGGGCTTGCTTAAGGCAAAGATAAAGCTTTTACTAGAGAAGTTCCATTTCTGGGCTGTGACTGCCCACTCTGACCTGCCCCGTTAGGAACTGAATGATCAGATCACCTGGTTAGGTTACTTGTTAGATTTACTACAGCTCTCCTTGATCGTCCACACTTGCATTCCTGATTTTTACTCCTTGAAGCTCCCTCATCAGTCTTATGTTATCTTTTCTGTCCTACTCCATACAGTCAGTCCTGCACTAGGCCTTTCCAGTTTCTGGCATTGCATTCATATCCCTGTTTTATCTTGCTCCGATTTCTCTCCTTCTGCCCCAAGTGATTATTGGACTCAGGCATAAAATGAGCAGGTAGGGTCTGCCTTTTTATTTTGCAGGGTTTTTTTTTTTTTTTTTTGTCAGGAATATTACCTAAAAGGCCTTTGGAGTGACACTCTTATCCCTGTGAATCGTTGATGCTGAGGTATACGGAAGTCCCCTGTGCTGAGAGTGACAGCTGATCATTTGGGGGTCTATAACATACATTCCCTGGTTGTGCTTTGAAGATCTGGGTAAGGACAAAGGCATTACTGTGCTACTTGCAGGGCAGTCTGATAGAACAGGTTTTCCTTTAGGTTCATGCTGGTATTAAAAGATCAGACAGAGTTCTGTTCTCACAGTGAGATTCCTAGAGAAAAGATTTGGATGTGTGAGAGGTCAGTTCTCGGGTATTGTACTCAGAGGGATAATAAGACTGAAGATAAAGCAGATAACAAGTGCTCATATTGTCAGTCATAAAAGCTAATACTCTAAAACGAGGTGTTCTGAACTTCAGTTTTGTGAATTCATATCCTTTATGTCTTTCTTTGTAGGGACTGAATTAGGTATGTAGAGGTGAAAAGGTTCATTGATGGTTCCTTTATAGAAAATGTCAATGTGGCCCTGGCCCGTTAGTGCAGTGGATAGAGCATCTGCCCAGCACGTGGAAGTCTGGGTTTGATCCCCAGTCAGGGCACACATGAGAAGTGACCATCTGTCTCTTCTACCTTCCCTCTCCCCCTTCTCTCTCTCCCTTCTCTCTCTCTCCCTCTCTCATATCCAGTGGCTCAGTTGGTTCTAGCATCAGCCCCAGTGCTGAGGATAGCTCTGTTGATTTGATCATTGGACCCAGACAGGGGTTGCCAGGTGGATCTCAGTCGGGGTGTACAGAGGTCTATTTCCCCTCCTCTCTTAAAAAAAAAAAAAAAGAGCCTGACCAGGTGGTGGCGCAGTGGATAGAGCGTCGGACTGGGATGCAGAGGACCCAGGTTCGAGACCCCGAGGTCACCAGCTTGAGCGCGGGCTCATCTGGTTTGAGCAAAAAGCCCACCAGCTTGAACCCAAGGTCACTGGCTCCAGCAAGGGGTTACTCGGTCTGCTGAAGGCCCGCAGTCAAGGCATATATGAGAAAGCAATCAATGAACAACTAAGGTGTTGCAACGCGCAATGAAAAACTAATGATTGATGCTTCTCATCTCTCTCCATTCCTGTCTGTCTGTCCCTGTCTATCCCTCTCTCTGACTCACTCTGTTTCTGTAAAAAATAAATAAATAGAAAGAAAGAAAGAAAGAAAGAAAGAAAGAAAGAAAGAAAGAAAGAAAGAAAGGGAAGGGTGGGGAAGAGGAAAAAAGAAAGAAAACAGTGTTGATGTAAAATGCAATCACAGGAATTATTGCTAGAAATTGTCCAGTTCAACAGAATTTGAAAGTCGAGCTGAAAAGAGGCTGATTAGTCAACTAATGCTGATGGAGTGCATGCTGTGTTCTATACTTAGCTTCGTGGTGACATAAAGACCTGCTTTTACATGGGGATATAAAGAAACTTTGCTCTCAAATAGCTTTCAGAATAATTGGAAATGATCATTTAAATCTAGGTTTTACCATACAATTTTAAAAGTGCTTTCACATGTGTAAATTACATTTGCTCCTCACCATAGTATCCCTGGGAACTGGACAGGCAGAAGTGTTTTCTCCCATTACAGATGCATAGTTGAGGGTCCTGATACATTGAGAATTGTAAAAAAGCCGTATTTCCAGCTTTAACAAAATAAAAAATTCTCACTCTGTGTGGCTGAACTATATAGGTCCTTCAATTCCCAGGCTAGATGTCACTTTTCTTGTGACATCCCTAGATCCCTTAAACTTGTAACCACTTGTCCTCTCTGCGGCCTCTGTTCCTTACACTTAGAGGTTTTGTATTTTGCATGTATATTAAACCATCTTGTAATTGGTTTGTCCCCAGAACTCTCTTCCTTACACTTCTGAGTTTCTTAGGGTTAGGGCAGGGGTCGGGAACCTTTTTTGCTGAGAGAGCCATGAACGCCACATATTTTAAAATGTAATTCCGTGAGAGCCATACAACGACTGTGTGCCATGAACATGAGCGGTAAGAAATGAATGGATTGTAATACATGAGAATGTTTTATATTTTTAACATTATTTTTTTTATTAAAGATTTGTCTGTGAGCCAGATGCATCCATCAAAAGAGCCACATCTGGCTCACGAGACATAGGTTCCCGATCCCTGGGTTAGGGACTGTTCTGATGCACCTGTGGACTGACCCCACTGCTTGTCAGCACCTGCCTGGATTAGCTGTTCAGGGAATCAGTGTGACTTGTTGCCTTGTGCATCTTAAATAACAGGTCATTTAAACCTCACCCTTAATAGAGTTGTCATTGGGAAAACCTCTCACTTATGATACATCTGGTTATTTCTTTAAAATTTTTAAATTCTTGGCCTGACCTGTGGTGGCGCAGTGGATAAAGCGTCAGCCTGGAAACGCTGAGGTTGCCGGTTCAAAACCCTGGGCTTACCTGGTCAAGGCACATATGGGAGTTGATGCTTCCTGCTCCTCCCCCCCCTTCTCTCTCTCTCTCTCTCTCTCTCTCCTCTCTATAATGAATAAATAAAATCTTAAAAAAAGAAGTCCTCCCAAGCCCAACCTTAAAAAAAATAATAAAAAATAAAAATTTTAAATTTTTATTAACTTTAGAGAGAGAAGAAGGGGGAGAGAAAGAATGAAACATTGATTTGTTGTTCTACTTAATTTGTGCATTCATTGTTGCTTCTTTATGTGCTGCGGTGAGAGATTAAACCTGCAACCTTGGTGTATTGGGAAGATGCTCCAGCCATCTGAGCTACCAAGCCAGGGCATGTCGTTATTTCTTAGATCAAGTGTTCCTAGTGGGTGGGGAGGGCCTAACACAACAGAAGCTCCAAATTCTCTGACCAGCATTGCTGTCAATCAAGAATAGTATCAGTGTTTCTGTCTATTTTGCTGTGTATTAATTTGAAGTTAAATCAGCTCATTAAAAAAAATTTTAATTACCATTTTTTTTCACATATCATAAACTTCATTATTTTAAAGTGTACAATTCAGTGGTTTTTAATATTGTATATTCACAAACATCAGCATTGTCTTAATTTCAAAATATTTCATCATCTCCAGAAGAAGTCTTACAATCATTGTCAGTCACTCCCCATTTCTCCCCAGGCATTCATCCAGCCCAAGGCAGCTACTAATTTACATTCTCTATGGATTTACCTATTCTAGACATTTTATATGAATGGAATCATAATGTGTGACTTTTTGTGTCTGATTTCTTTAATTTAGCATCATATTTTCGAGGGTTATCTATGTAGTAGCATTTATCAACACTTCATTTCTTTTGATGGCTGAATAATATTGCCTTGTATGAGTATACCACATTTTATCTGTTCATAGTCAGTTGATGGACATTTGGGTTGTTTCCACTTTTTGGTTGTTATGAATAATGCGGTGAACATTCATGTAAAAGGTTTTGTGTGGACATATGTTTTCAGTTTTCTTGAGGAGGAGTGGAATTGCTGGATCATGGGTAACTCTTCAGTTAACGTTTTGAGAATTCCAAACTTTTCCAAAGTGATTGCACTATTTCCCATTCCCACCAGCAGCATACAAGGATCTCACTTTTCGCCACATCCTCACCAAAACTTGTTATTGTCACTCTTTGATTATTGTCACACTAGTAAATATGAAGTGTGGTTTTCGTAGTTTTCTGATGTTTTATTTTTCTCATTAGACCTGAAAGGGGGCAGATAGTGGTAGATAGTAATACAGATGAACTTCATTGTAAACGTTCTCATCTGTATTTAAAAGTTTATCCTCCCAAAACTTCTGGTGAATTTTTACTTTGCAAAGGATAAGATTACTTGAACTTTTTCACTGCCAAAATTGGATATATCCCCTTAATGTGCCTTGTCTTTGATTGCTTTTAACTATGCAGATTATACTTTGATTTACTTAGACTATATTTACATACAACTTTTTAGCAACATGTGTTATTAAAGGAGAGATGGATCTGTAATGGGAGTTAGGTAACCAGGGTTCTCACTAGGATGGCAATATATCAGATATTTTTAACAAATGTAATTAGTATAAGGATTATCAGTGATGTTGGACCATAACATTCTTATCTTTGAACTAAGGTAAATTTAGTATTATGTTTATAAGCAGCATTGTTCTGTAATTTCAGGTAAAAATAATCTTTCAAAATTTTAAACCCTGAAAATGAATGAGTCAGCATGAAGCAGCAGATTTCTGTACCCAGTTTGGCTTTTGAATGCTGCAAGTTAAGTAAACAATACCAAAGTGGGTGTGTTGGCAGAGAATTGTAGTTGAGCTACAATTCTTACTTACATGTAATTCTGAAGTGTTCTTGTTTCCGGATCATAATTTATGTCTTGCTGGATAGAGTGGCAGAGTGCCAGACAACCCTGGTTCTGGAGAGAGCTCTTTCTGTGCTAGTCTGAAACCACCTGTGGAAAGGAGAACATTTCATCTACTTTACGATATTAGGAAAATGACGCTCTTTTTAAAAATTCTTATTTTAATATAACTCATGCTTTTATTTGTGTTATGTTGCAGCTTTATTGCTATGCTACGACTCAAACGACGACCAGAAAAAATTCTCTTTTGGCAGATATAATTGCTGCTTATCAAAGATTCTGTTCTCGACCTCCGAAAGGTAAACACTTAGATGTGACTATAATGTTCTACCATCCTGTTAAAGAGCCATGCATCAGTAGGTGTTTACAAAGCAGGTGCATAGGTGGTATTTTAGGTTGTCTCCTTAACCCACCCCTGCTTCCTCCTGTCTGATTGCAGTGATGAAAATGTCACCTTCAAATGTGATACTGTATAAGTAATGAAATTGGCATGCAAATGAAACATGATTTTACCCCAAGTTGTGAACTGTATTAGACTTATTTTCTCCTACATAAGAAATGTTACATTTTTAGCTGTGCTTTATTTATTTATTTATTTATTTAGCTTGAGAGAGAGAGACAGGAAGGGAAAGAGATAAGTAGCATCAACTTATAGTTGTGTCGCTTTAGTTGTTCATTGACTCCTTCTCATATGTGCCTTGACCAGGACTGTCAAGCTGAGCCAGTGACCTTGGGCTTCAAGCCAGCGACCTTTGGGCTCAAGCTGGTGAGCCTGTGCTCAAGCCAGATGAGCCCATGCTCAACCTGTTACCTTCAGGGTTTCAAACCCGGGTCTTCACTGTCCCAGGTTGACACTCTATCCACTATGCCACCACCAGTCAGGTTTAGCTTATGCTTTTTAATGATGTATCAGTTGCTTTAAAAATGAACACATGGCCTGACCAGGCAGTGGCACAGTGGAGAGAGTGTCGGACTGGGATGCGGAGGACCCAGGTTCAAGACCCCAAGGTCACCAACTTGAGCGCGGGCTCATCTGGTTTGAGCAAAGCTCACCAGCTTGGACCCAAGGTCGCTGGCTTGAGCAAGGGGTTACTCGGTCTGCTGTAGCCCCATGGTCAAGGCACATATGAGAAAGCAATCAGTGAACAACTAAGGGGTCGCAACGAAAAACTGATGATTGATGCTTCTCATCTCTCTCCATTCCTGTCTGTCTGTCCCTATCTATTCCTGTTTCTGACTCTCACTGTGTCTCTGTTAAAAAAAAAAAAAATGAACACATGGCCCTGGCCAGTGGCTCAGTAGATAGAGCATCAGCCCATCTTATGGATGTCCCAGGTTGGACTCCTGGTCAGGGTACACAGAGAAGCAACCATCTGCTTTTCTCCCTTTCCCCCTCTCCCTTCTCTCTCTTTCCCCTCCCACAGCCAGTGGCTTGATTGGTCCAAGCGTTGGCTCTGAGCACTGAGGATAGCTCAGTAGGTCATAGCACGTCAGCCCCAGGTGCTAAAAATAGCTTGGTTGATTCTAGCATCTTCTATAAATGAGGTTGCCAACTGGATCCCCTAGTCAAGGCACATAGCAGAAGCAATCAGTGAACAACTAAAATGATACACGTCACTTAGGAGATAATACTTCTAATCTTTCTCCCTTCCTGCCCACCCCTTCCCCATTAAAAAACAAACGTGTACACAAAACTTGATGACTTTTAATTTGAGGATATGTCTTTTTTACCCTTTTCTAACAGGATTTGAAAAATACTTTCCTAATGGAAAAAATGGAAGAAAAGCTAGTGAACCTAAAGAAGTTACAGGGGGAAAAAAAGGTATACTTTAAAAAGATTATGTTTGAACTTACATTTTCCTCTAACACAGGGGTAGTCAACCTTTTTATACCTACTACCCACTTTTGTATCTCTGTTAGTAGTAAAATTTTCTAACCGCCCACCGGTTCCACAGTAATGGTGATTTATAAAGTAGGGAAGCAACTTTAGTTTATGAAATTTATTAAGCAGAGTTACAGCAAGTTAAAGCATATAATAATAATTACTTACCAAGTACTTTATGTTGGATTTTCGCTAAGTTTGGGAGAATAAATCTTTATAAAAAAAAAACAACTTACTATAGTTAAATCTATCTTTTTCTTTATACTTTGGTTGCTCCACTACCGCCCATCGTGAAAGCTGGAACGCCCACTAGTGCGTGGTAGGGACTAGGTTGACTACCACTGCTCTAACACATGATATTGGGATAGTTTTTATTGAACAAAGAGTGTTATATTAAGATAGTTCTGAAACTCATAGGTTATAAGTACATGCAACAGACTCAATATCTTATTTTACCTTTAATTTTCTCTTTATGTTTTTTTGTCATTTTTCAAGTTGAATTGATTGAAGATCACCTTAGAGATGTCAGTCATATTTAACTGCTTATTTAATGAATATATGTCACATAATATTGTGTCAATGAGAAAAATCTTAGAAACCTAATCCATGCAGTTTATATGACCCATAATGTGGTATGGGGCATTTTTTCTGCTTGTTCTTCAGAGCCTTGAGGGATTCAGAGAGGGTTTCTTAGAGCTGGCTGGTGGCAGAACCAGGCGGGCTCTGAGCCTCCTCCACTTTACACATTTAGCACATGCCTAGTACGTGTTGACATTTAATTGGCATTCTTTCTTATTAGGGAAATGTAAGGAAAAATATATTCCCTTGTTTAAATGAACTTGGGTTTAGTTGGAGAGACAAATACATGCTCAAAGAATTCAAGGAGCCTGACCAGGCGGTGTCACAACAGATAGAGTGTCGGACTGGGACGTGGAAGACCCAGGTTCGAGACCCCGGGGTCGCCAGTTTGAACGCAGGCTCATCTCACTTGAGCAAAAGCTCACCAATACCCAAGGTCTATGGCTCGAGCAAGGGGTTACTCAGTCTGCTGAAGGCCCACGGTCAAGGCACATATGGGAGAGCAATCAATGAACAACTAAGGTGTCGCAACGAAAAACTAATGATTGATGCTTCTCATCTCTCCCCGTTCATGTCTGTCCCTATCTGACTCTCTCTCTATCTCTGTAAAAAAAAAAAAAAAAAAAAGAATTCAAGGAGTGAAAGCAAGGCCAGGGGAGAAGGGAAGGAAAAGCTCTTGTGTGGGCTGACTGGGACGTAGGTAACACAGGTGATTTCGGCAGTGCTGCCCGGGCATGGTAAATAGTCTTCTAATCTTGGTTTGGGGGCGGATTAATGATAATTGGTCCAAGTTTTTTGTTTTTGTTTTTTCCAAAAAAAATTTTTTTTTTAATTTAATGGGTCTAAATTTTTTTTTTTTTTTTTTTTTTTGTATTTCTCTGAAGCTGGAAACGGGGAGAGACAGTCAGACAGACTCCCGCATGCGCCCGACCGGGATCCACCCGGCACGCCCACCAGGGGCAACGCTCTGCCCACCAGGGGGCGATGCTCTGCCCCTCCGGGGCGTCGCTCCGCCGCGACCAGAGCCACTCTAGCGCCTGGGGCAGAGGCCAAGGAGCCATCCCCAGCGCCCAGGCCATCTTTGCTCCAATGGAGCCTTGGCTGCGAGAGGGGAAGAGAGAGACAGAGAGGAAGGAGGGGTTGGGGGCAGAGAAGCAAATGGGCGCCTCTCCTATGTGCCCTGGCCAGGAATCGAACCCGGGTCCCCTGCACTCCAGGCCGACGCTCTACCGCTGAGCCAACCGGCCAGGGCCAATGGGTCTAAGTTTTAAACACAACCTGTTGGGAACCTTTTGCATATGTTGCTTTGCCCAGAGTAGTGTGGAATATTTATACACGTGCTTACTCTGCTTTCCAGCCCTGTGCCTCGTGCAGGAGGGCTTGTCTCTCAGACCTTGCCTCACTTAAGATGGGTGTGTAAGCTCTGGATATGCCTCCCAGTGGGGTGGGAGTGTCAGGAAGCCCCAGTGGCAAATAGCCACTAGGGGTGACTGGGTGCTGCAGTCTGCTGTCCGCACAGCAGAGGGGTGCTTCATTACATCAGAATGACATTTGTGGCTCTTTAAGAAGATAGAAAAGTAGGAAGAAAATGAGGATGTCAGTGACTGGATTAGT
Source organism: Saccopteryx leptura (assembly GCF_036850995.1). Lineage (NCBI taxonomy): Eukaryota > Metazoa > Chordata > Mammalia > Chiroptera > Emballonuridae > Saccopteryx > Saccopteryx leptura. The sequence continues at coordinate 60,024,620 of NC_089513.1, read as the reverse complement.
TTCCTGCGGCTGTCATAACAAAGTACCACAAATGGGTATGGTAAGCAACAAATGTATAGCTCACAACTCTGGAGAATGCAAGTCATAAATCAACATGTCGTCGTCAGGGTTGGGTCCTTCTGAGGGTCACAAGGGAAGCATCTGCTCCAGGCCTTTCTCCTTTGTTTGTGGATGGCTGTCTTCTCTGTGTCTCTTCACGTGGCCTTTTCTCTCTGTGTGTCTGTGTCCAGAGTCCCTCTTTTTGTGAAGCACCGGTTATGTTGGTTAGGACCTCCCACATGACCTCATTTAACTTGATTATTTCTGTAAAGACCCTGTCTCCAAATACGATCACTGGGAGGTTAGGACTCTAACATAGGAATTGGGGGGGAGAGGGGCGCACAGTTTAGCCCATAACAGTGATTAATTTTAGATTCTTGCAAGTTCATTTTACGTGGCTGGGATTTTTTTAAGCTAATTATTAGACTCATGTCTTTCCTACAGAGGAAACTGTTAGTAGTGTTCGCTTCACGGTAGTGGGAGAACAGAGCACTTTTTACCTTCAAGTGGGAACTCAGGAATTCACTTTCTGCCTTCACATCCTACCGCTGTCACTTACCGTCACTTAACACTAACAAATTATTCAACAAGTCATTTAAACTATAATTTCTCCATCTGTAAAATGAAAGTACTTTGGGTTATGGGATAATTGTGCAGATTTCATGAGATGATGTATGTAAAGCACTGACAGGTCTCCTTAAATGTTAACTCTTTGTATTAGTCTCATCTGCCTTCATGGTACTTTATTAGGAACAGATCAGTTGCCACAATCTTATTTTGCAATACATCTTTTTCTAACTATTAATGGGAACATTGTTGAGATGTGGAGAGACATAAGAGCCTGCTCTGCTATTGTGTGTGCTCTTTGTTCATGAACAGAGTCAAAGTCTGCTTCTTCGCGGCCTTCTGGAGGAGCTGGTGGCGGTGGAAAACGTGGTGGCAAGAAAGATGATTCTCACTGGTGGTCCAGGTTTCAGAAGGTTTGATTCTAAACTGTGTGTTCATTTTAAGAATCCTGGGTGGTTCCAGGAAAGTTGGGAGGCATTAATGGCACTGGGAGAGAGTTGTGCCCGACATAACATAGATCACATTGTGACATTTCATTCTTCACAGAAATTGTCTTTTTCTTTGCCCAGGGTGACTTTCCATGGGATGACAAGGAATTCAGGATGCACTTTCTCTGGACTGCTCTGTTTTGGGGTGGAGTCATGTTTTACTTCCTGTTCAGGAGCTCTGGAAGAGAAATCACATGGAAGGACTTTGTCAATAACTATCTTTCTAAAGGCGTAGTAAGTATTTTATGGGATTGGTAGCTATTATGATTAAAAATGGTAAAATTCAGTAGATTTGACCAATAAAGTGACAGTTGACAAGTTAGCCAAGCTTGTCCATTGTAAAGTTACTATTTTCGAATTTGATTTTTTAATGCTGAAAAGTACTACAACCCCAAAATCTGCTTGTTTTCACCCAGCAATCCCCATGTTACCTACCACAAAATCCTTGTTTCATTTCACAAGAGAGCCTAGTTTTGGAAGCACTGCTCCCAGCTCCTGCCCCGGCAGCCCTCTGCCTGCTTGCATCGTTTGCTCACGTGCCTTCACTGTCTATTCTGCGGTCGTGTGCCCGTCTCTCGTGGCACATCCACATCTGTACTGCTTGTATCTCCTGTGGGCTTGGAACTGCTGAGGAGCCACTCGGAGTGTGTAGAGTGAGACCGGGTGGGCTCTGCACGCTGCTCAGGAGCCTTTGTCAGCCGGCTGGGTCTTCATCCACTAAGACCCTATTGCAGCAGTTTTAAGATGCTTCTGATTTTAAGACACATTATTTTGTGTGTTACTAAGAAAAGCCTCCAACGAAGCTGAAATACCATCATTTGTGAAGTGTGTTATAGCTTCTGAGATACTAAAACATGAAAAATGTCCCATTTTAGAGTTGATGAAATATAAGAGAACCAGGATTAGGCCTGTTTTGTGACCTTGGGGAAAATATTGAACCTCTCAGTACTGAGTTTTTCATCAATCAAATGGATAAAATAAAGTTATTCATACTATTAATGTTTAAAGAATCTAAAATTATTTTTAAAGGTTGTACAGTAAGGTGAGGACGGAAAAAATGAAAATGATTACTCAGATTTTTGGAGCAAATGTTTCTCTCATGAAAGTGATGATGTTACATCTGTAATTTCCAGCCTGTGGGGAGCCTGCTTTTGTGTGGAGGGGCTGCACTTGTCCTAAGGGTGGTGACAGGCCTTGAGGGTTCTCCGTAGCCGCTCTGACGTGTTTTGTGGGCCCAGTCTACCGTTGCCGTCACGGCTTTATGGGGTAGAGTCCGTCAGATGCTCCTTTCCAGAAGGACTGCCTTTAGGAACAGCTAGTCCCTGGTCCCAGCTCCTCCTGGAATTTGCTGGCTCCCTCACTAGCCAGTTTGACTCGTACCCTCCAGACTTCCTGCCTGGACAGACTTCATCACAGCAGGAAGCAAGCTCGTGTTCTGAATCAGCCAGAGGCTGTGGGATGAAATTAAGAGTATTCTTGAGAATCTCATATAATTAGGAGGTTACAGGAAAAAAGCAAGTTTTAACCATTTTATACCCACAGAGTGGCAAAAACGAACAAGTCCTATAATAGCAAGTGGGGTGCAGAGCAGTAGGCGTATTTTCCTAGGGCGTGTGAATTGGAGAGCAATTTGGCACCATCCAGTAAAATCGAAGACATCTGTACCCTGCAACACAGCCTTCCTAATCTATCTACAAGTGCACATCCCAGAGAAACTTGAAGATGTGCCCAGAAAGGTCTGTGCAGGAATGTTGACAGCAGCATTGGTTGTGATAGTGAACCTCTGAAACAGCGTAAATGTCTGCTAACAGGAGAATGGGGAGTAGCTTGAGGTATGCTCATAGAAGGACTGCTCCACGGGACTGACATGTCAGCATGATGAACCTCACAGGTACAACGACAGGAAGAAAGAGCATTGCAGAAGAATACATACCAAATGAGACCATTTTTCAAGTTTGCAAACAGGCAGAAGTGAATATGTTTAGAGCTACTTTTGTGTGTGGCCCAAGTGCTGTGGGACAGTCAGTAGTGCAGAGTGGCCATCCCTGGGGAGGAGAGGGAGGCTGGTGGCTTCAACGGGGTTTGTGATGTTGTATTTCTCAAGCCAGAGTGGGGGGAACATGGGCCATCTTTATGTTACTTATTATTATTCTTTGTATGTCTAAAACATCACATGCATTTTAAATGATTTAAAAGAATATTTCAGGTCTTTTCTTTAAATTTATGTTTGTTTAACTTTTTAAAATTCCAGGTAGACAGACTGGAAGTTGTCAACAAGCGATTTGTTCGAGTGACTTTTACACCAGGAAAAACTCCTGTTGATGGGGTAAATGGTTTTATTAATTGATGTGAATTAGCTGTTAACTTTTTTTTAAGTGAAATGAGGGGAGATAGAAAGACTCCCTCATGCCACATGCACACCAACCAGGATCTCCCTTAGACCTGAAAAGCGAACTGGCTCACAGTGCAGAGCATTGTGCACTGGACACTGGAGTACTTGTCGCCGCCGTAGGTGATCATGCACATGTTGTGTGCATAATTGTAATTCAAGCATCAGGTCTGTGGGCTTGGTTTGGTCTTACTAATAATTTTGGCTGACATTTAGGAAACATTGAGTAAAATTCCAGTTTTTTTTATTCCAATATCTATGATTTTTTAAGACTAAGAAAACAATTGTTTTAGAAAAATGTTAAAATCTTAATTGCTTGTCTTGAGACAGCTTTTTTCAAATTGGCTTAAGAAGCATTCGGCTCTATATCTCCCAACCGTTTTGTGATATTATATTGTTATAATTTCTAAAATAATTTACATTTCTTGTCTACCCATTTGAACACTATTCTAGAGCCCCAGACTGGCTGTGGGGATCGGTGGGGAAGGGAAGTGAGGGGCAGGTGTGGTTCCAGGCTGAGTCCCTTTCCTCCCTGGGCCTGCCCCACCCTCCTGCCTGACCCTGGTCCCTCAGCATCTTGCAGTCTGGCTGTCCTCTCCCAGGGCCAGACCTCTCTCCGGGCTGCTTCCCTTCCCTCATAGGGTGATTTTGTATAACCATTTCCTAGTCATCCTGCCTGGATGAGGCAACATTTTAAGGCAGTGGTTCTCAACCTTTCTGATGCCGTGACCCCGCAATACAGTTCCTCATGTTGCGGTGACCCCAAACCAAAAAATAATTTTGGTGGCTACTTCATAACTGTAATTTTGCTACAGTTATGATTGGGAATGTAAATACCTGATATGCATTATGTATTTTCCGATGGCTTTAGGCGACCCCGCTGGGGTCGCGACCCACAGGTTGAGAACCGCTGTTTTAAGGGAAACTAGAGCTGATGGGACCATCTCTCTGTCTAATAAACATCGGTAAATATTGAATATCTGTGATATCAAATGACTTTAGTATTTTAGGAAAGTTATTTTGTCTTAATTTTTTCCCATTCTTTTCACCTTATAATGAAATGTTCATTGATAAGTATGTTACATTTTTTCCCTTAGAACCATCCATCAAACTTCTAGTGCTGGGAATTAAATTGGAACTTGTTTCAAGAGGCCAGTTTGCAGTGTATATAGATCAATATTGTTGAAATTATGCACACACTGAGTAATTTTGCTTCGGTAATGATACTAGGGGAATAATTAAGGATGCATGTAAAGATGTCTATACAGGGTTGTCCTCCAAAACATTGTGGGGTTTTTTTGGTTTTTAAGGTTAAGATGGTCGAGTTTATTTATTTATTTATTTTTTACAGAGACAGAGAGTGAGTCAGAGAGAGAGAGACAGGGACAGACAGACAGGAATGGAGAGAGATGAGAAGCATCAATCATTAGTTTTTCATTGCGTGTTGCAACACCTTAGTTGTTCATTGATTGCTTTCTCATATGTACCTTGACCGCGGGCCTTCAGCAGACCGAGTAACCCCTTGCTGGAGCCAGCGACCTTGGGTCCAAGCTGGTGAGCTTTTTGCTCAAACCAGATGAGCCTGCGCTCAAGCTGGCGACCACGGGGTCTCGAACCTGGGTCCTCTGCATCCCAGTCTGATGCTCTATCCACTGTACCACCGCCTGGTCAGGCCAAAACATTGTTTATGGAGCAAAAAATTAGAGAAATGTCCACATTAGGCTCCTCATTTTCTGCGCCTCCCCCTGCTGGAGCCATGACTCTCGGGGCCATGCTTTTCCCAGAGTTCTACATTTAGTATTAGCAGGCACAAGTATTTACGTATTTAAATTCATACTGTTTTATTATAAATTATATTTCTTTCTCCTTCATATTACAGTTAAGGTTATATATTGATTTCTTTCCAAACTTGTGCATGCATTTCAATACTGTAAAGGACTACTATTAAGTCTTGAAGGAGTGGTATCAGAATTGCTAATAGTGTTTATCTGTGGGTGTTGAGGTGACAGATGCTTTGTGTTTTCTTAGTTTTCAATGGAGCACGTGTGTTGCCTGCGTGGCAGGCTGCAGACTGAGCTCTCAAAGTGGAGGTGAGGTTTAGTGCTGCATTGCTGACAGAGCAGCAGCCTTGAGACTGCTGTGTAAACAGAGCACAGGCTTTGGGGTCTGACAGATTTGGCCTCACATCAGCTCCCTCTTACTAGCTGTAGGCCTAACTCCTCTATGCCTTGGTTTCTACATCTTTAAAATGGGAACAATACTACTGTTTTAGTGCTTAGTGCTTAAATGAGAATTGTGAAAGTCGGTGGTTTTCAAACTTCAAGATGGGCCAGAATCTCCTGGAGCACTAGGACCCTCCCCAGAGTTCTCATCCAGACTGTCCCCAGAGTCTCCGTGCAGCTGGGCCGTGTTCCACCCTGATTCGCTGATAAAAGAGTCATGTATTTAGTGTATTGCCCAGTTGCTAGTAGATTTGAACTTAGGAATTGCCAGTCTCATGTAGTTAATCTGTTATTGACATGTTTTGAGGCTTGTAACCATAGGAATTTTGCAGCTTTGCCAGTGAACAGCTTACTAAGAATTATTGTTATATTATAAAACTTACTCTCCATCTTTTGTTTTTAGACACATGGAGAGGGAAACCAGAGTGATATTCCCCACTCAGAAACTGGATGGTGGGAGGAATATGGGGTGACGGGTACTGAGTTGTCTGAGGTTTATATCATAGACTTATTGTTTTGATTTAAAAAAAAGACTTTTAAGCAATTACATGTTAAAAGATAAACAAAGTCTTTGTGCTATAAAAATGTGGCTAATACTTGCAGAGTGCTAGAACAGGGCCTACTGTATAGTAAAACTCCATAAATGTGAGTTATGATTAGCATTTTCGTGGTATAAGAGAGGTAGTGTGATACGGTGTTTATGGTCAGTGGCTTAGAGCCAGACTGCTTGGATTCAGATTCAGAGATTTAGCCTGTTACTACTAAGTGTGTAATCATGAACAAGTGAAGTTACCTCTGGTTTTCTCATCTGTGAAATGGGGACAGTAACAGTCAGGGCTGATACAGCACAATATGGACTACCTCTGTGTTGAGGGTAAAATAGCCATTCTCTCAGGCCCGTCAGGTATTCTCTCCAGGGCCTCAGTAATTCACCAGATGAGTGAATAGAAGGGAAACAGGGTAATGGGGATGGGGAAGGTGCCTTCCTGATCTTAAGATTTGACACCCCTGTTGATAGTACCTGCTGCTTAGAGTGGCTCTGAAGGTTACACGAGTTATGTATATAAAGGTCTTAGAACAAGGCTGACATTAGTAAGTGCTCAGTGAACTCTGTTATTACTGTGTGTCACATTGACTTTTTGTTTGAGCATAGGTGTCTGGGAAGTGGAGAAGAGGTAGAGGAAGCATGGTTATTTATAAAAGGGTTCTGTTTTCAAATAGGTTTTTAAATTTTTTTAATTTATATTTTATTATTATTTTTTTAAATTGATTTTAGTGGGATAGGAATGGAGAGAGAGACGGAAGGAGGGAGGAAGGAACATCGATCTATTCCTGTATGTGCCCTGACCGGGGATAGAACCGGCAACCTTTGTGCTTCTGGAGGATGTTCTAACCAACTGAGCCATCTGGCCAGAGCTTCAGATAGGTTTTTTATTCTTTTCACTTTATAATTTTAGAACTACTGAGGAATATTGCTCAAGAAATGCTTATTTGCCAAGGATTGCCAGGTGTTCTCACTGAGTGAAACAATCGCCATATCATTAAAACCTGTCTTTTTTTGTTTTTTGGTTGTTGTTTTTTTTTTTTGACAGACAGAGAAAGTCAGAGGGGCAGACAGGAAGGGAGAGAGATGAAAAGCATCAGTTCTTCGTTGTGGCATCTTAGTTGTTCATTGATTGCTTCTTCATTGATTACTTTCTCACCTGTGCCTTGACCTGGAGGCTGCAGCAGGGCAAGTGACCCCTTGCTCAAGCCAGCAACCCCGTGCTCAAGCTGGTGAACCTGCGCTCAAGCCGGCGACCTTGGGGTTTAGAACCTGGGTCCTCCATGTCCCAAACTGACACTCTATCCACTGTGCCACCATCTGGTCAGGCTGTTGGGGTTTTTAACTTGTAAATTTTCAATAGTTCTGAAAAATTCTTTAAAAGTTGAACCCTTTAGTGAATTAAACTTTTGTTTCCCCTTAGTTCTTAGTATATTTTGTTTTTCTGTTTTTATAGCAATACGTCTGGTTTAATATCGGCAGTGTGGACACCTTTGAGCGGAACCTGGAAACTTTGCAGCAGGAACTGGGCATAGAAGGGGAGAACCGGGTACCTGTTGTCTACATTGCTGAGAGTGATGGGTAAGATGCAGTGATGCTCTGTGTTGTCACCATGTGGCCAGCTACACATTACTCTGTCAAGTAGGCCCTTTTCAGTTTGGCCTGATTTTTTTTAAACCATTGGTAATTTACTAGTTTTTGCTACTAACTGATTTTCTACACATTTATTTTTATCATGATTAAGCAGTGCTTTGGGGTACTAATGTCCAATGCACTTTTAGTAGGTTTCAGTACAAAGAGCCCTGAGTGTTCAAGAGTAGCATTCCCACCTTTTAAATACATTCACATTTATATTTCACAGTTTTCCAAGATTTTTAAGTAATTCTTCCTCTGTTGTCAGAGCTGCTGCTTCCCTTAGGGCAGGCATCCCCAAATGACAGCCCGCTGGCCACAATGCGGTCCCCTGAGGCCATTTATCCGGCCCCGCCGCACTGCCAGAAAGGGCACCTCTTTCATTGGTGGTCAGTGAGAGGAGCACTGTATGTGGCGGCCCTCCAACGGTCTGAGGGACAGTGAACTGGCCCCCTGTGTAAAAAGTTTGGGGACCCCTGCCTTAGGGGATATTTGTCTTTAATGAGGCCACTTACAAGTCTGAGTCTTTCAAGAAGAGCCCATTGATTTTAAGAGTTCACTTGTTTTTGAAGTTACTTGGGAATTATATTGACTTTGAGTGGTCATCTGGGTATACCTTTCAGTATTCCATTTGCAGAAAATGCAGAAGGTACACCTTGCTCTTGAATGATAAGTTTCAGAGTAAAAATAGAAATAAATTATAATTTTTCTGTATATGAAAGAGCAGAAAAAGAGAGTTGATGTGTTAATTGAGCTGATAGTATTGTTCAGTTCTAGGGACTCTTGAATCCTGGTTTGTATAAACTATAATCTACTTGCAGTATTTAGATGTAAGATAGCTATTTAAATCATCTCACTTATGATAACTTTCTGCCTTGAGGCTAGCATGTAAATATTTAACTTTATAGGCTGATGCTGAAACATTACAAAATGTTTTATTGCACTATTCTTTAAATTTTTATCATCAGTATGTATTTTTTTCCTCCAGAAATAAACCAAATGTAAGTTTTTCATGGTTCTTGCTGTTTGCTATAGGAGAATTTAAAATACTGTAAAAGATGAAAAATAAGGAAGTAAATTCTGGTTTTTGTTATTGTTTTGTTCTTGACCTGAGATAGAAAGAAGGCAAAAGGCATCCTCAGGCTTTACGTGATTTCCCAGCACATCTCTCCGGAGTAGACACAGGGCTGGAGGGCAGGGCAGCTCGGCTGTGAGTCTCTGTCAGCCTGTGCGAGCCGGCCCAGCGGCTGTGTGCCCTCATCGCCGTTGATCCAGTGTGTGCAGCACAGTCTCAGCGCTGCTGCTCCATCAGCAGCGGGACATTAAATCTCGCCTCCACTTTGAGAACTTAGTCTCCAGCCTCCACACAGGCAACACATGTGCTCTGTTGAAAACTAGGAAAACGCAAAGCATCTGTATCCTCGGCACCCACAGATAAACACTGTTAGCGATTCTGATGCCACTCCTTCAAGACTTCATCTCTAACCCTAACCCTTTACAGTTTTGAAGTGCACGCACAATTTTGAAAAGAAATTAATAAAAACCTTAATTGTAATATAAAGTAGAAAGAAAAATATAATCAAATGGTATTTCAATACATAAATGCTTGTGCCTGTCAGTACTAAATGTAAAAATGTATACAGGACTTTTGAAACTGATGAGCTGTTAAGTTAGCAAGGATTGATATTTGGAAGACGCGTCTTCAGAATAACCTGAGGCATTCCCATAAGAGAACTAGAATTTCTACCCCTGCTAATACCAGGATTGTGTTAAAATTTTTAAGTGAATAATTGAAAAGAAATTTCTTGAAATTTGGCTCTAATGCCAGTAAATCAGTTAATTCTGCACTGCACATAAATGGAGGCTGTTGGAATAGGAATTAAGTATTAATATCTGTTAAGAACTGATTTTTCTCTGGTCTTTGTGCTTCTACTTCAGTGATATTGACAGTAAGATTCTCCTTGTGCTTCAGATAAAATATTAGAATGTTCAGTTTTTATAAAAATAGAAAATGTATAGTTATATCCCAAGCAGTTATCAAAAAGTGTATCTTGCAAAACATTAAAAAAAGCCAAAGATTAGCAGTCTTATAAGTGTGTTGCTGTTGTGTGTGGTCCTCTTTTTAGTTCGTTCCTCCTGAGCATGTTGCCCACGGTGCTCATCATCGCTTTCTTGCTGTACACCATACGAAGAGGGCCTGCTGGCATTGGGCGAACAGGCCGCGGGATGGGCGGGCTCTTCAGTGTCGGAGAAACCACTGCCAAGGTCTTGAAGGACGAGATAGATGTGAAGTTCAAAGATGTGGCTGGCTGCGAGGAGGCCAAGCTAGAAATAATGGAATTTGTGAATTTCTTGAAAAACCCAAAGCAGTATCAAGACCTAGGAGCAAAAATACCAAAGGTAAAATAAACTTTTAAAATGTTATTTTCAACTTACTAACCCTCAAATCTCTTGAATTATTTATTGATCTCAGAAGTTAAAATTTTCTGAAGTTTGATTACTCATTATGAAGTAGCTCTTTCCTTCTTCCTCTGTCTGAACTTACTAGTTTCTGCTTAACTTAGGAGACTTGGGTTACTCAGTCTGTGCGAATGTGTGTTCTTGCATGTAGTGTGTATATTCCCAGAAGATTCGTGTTTTATCCTCCTTGAAACCTTCCTTGGGTTGCCTTCCTTCTCTCTCCAGTCTGATTTAGACACCCCATTATCAGCAGCTGTAGTGCCCTGAGCATTTTGCTCCCTGCTGTCATCCAGCTGTCCCTGCGTCAGCAAGTATGCACAGCCCGTCTGCCTGAGCTTGGCACTGAGGTTCATGACACAGGACTCGGGAAGAGCTGACAGCACTGATTCCTTCCCTTCTCCCAGAAGGATCACATCCTGTGTGACCACAGATGGTGATGGGCTGGCCTCACTGATCTTTGTACTGCAGGGACAGCCTCAGTCATTCAGTATACGAATCAAACATTTTTAACTAATTCTTTTTTTTTATTTTGACAGAAACAGACAGGAAGGAGAGAGATGAGAAGCATCAGCTCATTGTTGTGGCACGTTAGTTGTTCATTGATTGCTTTCTCATACGTGCCTTGACCCAGGGGCTCCAGTGAGTCAGTGACCCCTTGCTCAAGCTAGCAACCATAGGGTCATGTCTGTGATCCCACGTTCAAACCAGTGACCTTGCACTCAAGCTGGTGGGCCCATGCTCAAACTGGCGAGCTTAGGGTTTCAAACCTGGGTCTTTAGCATATGAGTTCGACGCTCTATCAATTGTGCCACAAACTGGTCAGGCATTTTAACTAATTCTTTTAAAATTCCATTAATAAAGTTTACTTTAAAGAAATCATTTATAAAGGGAATCACAATTTCCTTGATTTCAGAGCCCTACCTTTATGGATTAAAGTCTGTATTTTATAGTTTTTTAATTTGGTTTTAACATAAGTACCTGTACACATCATACTTGGGCATCTCCACAACTTAAAATTATTTTCCTTTTTAAGTTCACCATTGGTCATTAGATTTTTACTTTTGTGAAATTTTTTTTAAGTTTTTAATTTTTACAGGGACAGAGGGATAAATAGGGACAGACAGACAGGAATGGAGCGAGATGAGAAGCATCAATCATTAGTTTTTCGTTGCGACACCTTAGTTGTTCATTGATTGCTTTCTCATATATGCCTTGACCGTGGGCCTTCAGCAGACTGAGTAACCCCTTGCTCAAGCCAGCGACCTTGGGTCCAAGCTGGTGAGCTTTATGCTCAAACCAGATGAGCCCACACTCAAGCTGGCGACCTCGGGGTCTCAAACCTGGGTCCTTCCGCAACCCAGTCTGATGCTCTATCCACTGCGCCACCGCCTGGTCAGGCTTCATTTGTGAAATTTTAAAGGGAAGAGAATAAGCACAATAAAAATTGGGAGTGTGATGTTTATGTCTCCTTGAATTATTTAAGTAAACCTGTTGGTTTATTAGTACATGGCGTAAGTCACCCTTAATACACTGTTAGAAGAGTCTAAAAAGCAACACTAAAAATGTTATAAAATAAGGGAAGTTTTTTTTTATTTGTTTGTTTATGTGAGACATGTGGAGGCAGAGACAGACTCCTGCATTGCACCCCAACCAGGATCCACCTGGAAAGCCCACTGGGGGACGATGCTCTGGCTATGGCCATTGCTCCATTGCTTGCAACTGAGTCATTTTAGTGCCTGAGGTGGAGGCCATGGAGCCATCCTCAGTACCCAGGGCCAACTTGCTCAAACTGCTTGTGCCATGGCTGTGAGGAGAAAAGAAAGAAGAGGGAAGGGTAGAGAAGTAGATGGTCACTTCTCCTTTGTGCCCTGACCAAGAATCGAGCCTAGGACTTCCACACACTGGGCCAACACTCTACTGCTGAGCCAGCCGGCCAGGGCATGGCAAGATTTAAGGTTTCACATTCTGACCAATTTTTTTTTTTTTTTTTTTTTTTTTTTTTTTTTTTTTTTTACAGAGACAGAAAGAGGGATAGATAAGGACAGACAGATGGGAACGGAGAGAGATGAGAAGCATCAATCATTAGTTTTTCGTTGCGGCACCTTAGTTGTTCATTGATTGCTTTCTCATATGTGCCGTGACTGCGGGCCTTCAGCAGACTGAGTAACCCCTTGCTCGAGCCAGTGACCTTGGGTCCAAGCTGGTGAGCCTTGCTCAAACCAGATGAGCCCGCACTCAAGCTGGCTACCTCAGGATCTTGAACCTGGGTCTTCCGCATCCCATTCTGATGCTCTATCCACTGCGCCACTACCTGGTCAGGCCTGACCAAATTTTTAAAAACAAAATAATCTCTAATAATTTTTTTCTTCCTGTTCTTACTAATATAAGAGTAATCTAACATATTTTAAATGTTTAAGAAGTATTCAATTAAAAAAAAAGATTCAATTAAAATTTATCCAGATTTACACCTAGGAATTATTAATGAATATGCTATTTACTTTTCTGAAATTCTAGTTAAATATACTTTCTCTTTTTGCACCTGAAGGGTGCCATTCTCACTGGTCCTCCAGGCACTGGGAAAACGCTGTTAGCGAAGGCCACAGCTGGAGAAGCCAACGTCCCTTTCATCACCGTTAGTGGATCCGAGTTTTTGGAGATGTTTGTTGGTGTGGGTCCAGCTAGAGTAAGTCTTTTGTTTCATTTTGACAGTGCAGCTTCCTCCCTCTCCTCCTCCTCCTCCTCCTTAATCCTCTTCCTCCTCCTTCATTATTCTACTGTAATGGGGATTTGATAAAGATGGCCCTGTGCCCTGGACTCCTGTGGAGTGACCTCCCCCCAATCACTGCTTTGAACACTCTTCCAGGGGAAAGCCTCAGGATTGCAGTCTGTTAATTGGGTTCTCTTTTTGGTGAATTAAAGAAGAGTCTTTATATGTTCTGGATTCTAACTCCTATTCAGATACATGAATTACAGATATTTTCTGCAAATGGGTTGTCTGTGGGTTTTCACTTTCTTTATAGTGAAGCACCAAATTTTTAAGTTTTGATGAAGTCCAGTGTATCAGTTTTATTTTTTTCTTTTGTTTCTTGTACTTTTAGTATCAACTAAGAATCTGTTACTAAATCAAGGTTGTAAATATTTATTTACCTCTGTTTTCTTCTAAGAGTTTTATTTATTTATATTTTTAAATTATTTATTTATTTCAGCTAGAGAGGAAGGGAGAGAAAAAAACCGGAACATTGAGCTGTTCCTGTGTGTGCCCTGACTGGGGATTGAACTGGCAACCTCTGTGCTTTGGGTCGATAGCTATCCAGCCAGAGCTCTTCGTATTGTTTTAGCTGTTTGATTTAGGTCTATGATCCATTTAAAATTAATACGATCTGTTTTGTGTTAATATGGTATGGTATACAATTCCAGCTTCACTCTTCTCCATGTCCATATCCAGTTTTCCCTGCACCATTTGTTGGAAAGACTGTTCTTTCCCCATTGAATGTCCTTAGCATCCTTGACCATAGAAAATGGGTTTGTTTCTGGACCCTCCATTCTACCTTATTGACCTGTATGTCTATCTTTATGCCAGTACCACACTGTCTTTATTTCTGTTGCTTTGTAGTCAGTTTTGAAATCAGAAAGTGTGGGCCCTGGTCAGTTGGCTCAGTGGTAGAATGCTGGCCCAGTGTGTGGATCTTCCGGGTTCCATTCCTAGTCAGGGCACACAGGAGAAGCGACCATCTGCTTCTCCACCCCTTAGCACCCAGGTGCTAACGATGGCTCCATGGCCTTGCCTCAGGTGCTGAAATAGCTCAGTTGCCAGCTGCCCCTGATGGGCAGAGCATTGCCTGGTAGGGGCTTGCAGGGTGGATCCTGGTCAGGATGGATGCATGCAGGAGTCTGTCTCTCTTCCTCTCCACCTTTCACTTACTAAAAGAAGTAAATAAATAAATCAGGAAGTGTGAATGTGGATTAATTTTTAAAGATACACTTAAATTTTTGTTCTTGTGTATTTTACCAGTGTCTAAAATGTTCGCCCTTTTCTTTTAGCAAGGGTTGGGGGAGATAGACAAGCACAGGCAGACAGGAAGGGCGAGAGATGAAAAGCATCAACTCATAGTTGCGGCACCTTAGTTGTTCTTTGCTTTCTCGTATGTGCTTGGACCGAGTAGCTCTAGCTGAGCCAGTGACCCTTTGCTCAAGCCAGCAACCTTGGGCTTCAAGCCAGTGACCTTTGGGCTTCAAGCCAGCAACCTTTGGGCTCAAGCCAAATACCGTGGGGTCATGTCTGTGATCCCACACTCAAGCTGGCAACCCCGCACTCAAGCCGGCAACCTCGGGATTTCAAACCTGGGACTTTGGCGTCCCAGGTCGATGCTTCATCTACTGCACCACCACCTGGTCAGGGAAATGTTCACTTTTTTTTTTAAAGCACAATAGAAATGCAATGTGTTATCACAATTACTTTTCTAAACGTTGAGATACAACTTACAATCAGTAACAAAGTATAGCGTTATCAGTTGGCAGCATTTTTTTCTTTCTCAGTTGCAAGTATAGTAAAGATGGGTCTTGCCATTAAACTGTAATATATAAAAGTTGGAGTTGGTGGATTCATATGGGTTTTATAAGGCAGATAAGTCTTATAAAAATAGGGGTTCATAGAGGAGTTTTCTAATGTGGATCATGAAATCTAGTATGTGCAAGGAGGGATTTGGAAGACCAGAGAGGAGCTGTGGGTGTTGGGAAAGCAGTGGGCTGAATGGGATGAAAAGCTAAGAAGTAGGTGAAGAATTGGTTGTGGGACGGGCTTGAGTACCTGGGCAAGCCAGACCAGCCCATCAGGAGCGTGGGTGGTCAGAGAGTAGAGTGCTTGAGGATGGTTGTTGAGAGGGGACCTTGGCAGTGCTGGTCATGTCAGAGTGGAGCAGAAGGTGATTGAAGAGGTGGGTTGGGGATCTGAAAGACCAAGACCCATGTGAATATGGAAGTTACTGAGAAACTAGTTCCTGGTCGGTGGTCTGGGTGGGAGAAGTGGGGGTCAGGCCAGGGAGCGGCTAGAATGCCACATGGTAGGCGCCTCAGTGAGCAGGAGCTTTCCAGCACAGTTATTTTGGCAGTAGTGATGGGATGTGAAGTGGACCCTGACTCCAGCTGGTCTGGAGGGAAAGATAAATACCTTCTATTGAGAGCTTTGCCAGGACAGCCAAATTTCAGCCTAGGCAAGGAAGTGAAGGAAATATTCACAGAAGAGCCTGTGAGGGTAGGGGCCTGTTGATCACAGATCTGGAGTACAGAGGGAAGGCTGTAGTGAGACATGAGTTATGTTAAGAGATGTGCTCAGAGCAGTGTAGGCATGAAAATCCCAGAAGTCTAGGCAGGGAAGGATGGTGGGATACTTGGGTTTCTCGTGAGGGAAGTAAAGGGATATGAGGCATAGGGAGTTTTGTCTCTGAATCCCTCCATAGAGGCAAGGGATAGGGTGAGACCCTGAGCTCTCTCATCTGATAGCGAGGTGTGGGGATGGCTATTCCTTCTTCAATCCACCTAAACTACTGGCCTGAGGGTATTAATGTAGGCAGGTAGCTAGATATTGATGGGGAAAGAGCAAAAGGAGTTGGACACTATATTTTATAAAGCTGGGAAGCCTGCTTCAGTAAGAGGCTTCAACATTCCATTTAGCTTAACCTGCTCGATTGCGCATTTCAGGAATCCACTGTACCCAGAGTCCATTGTGCCATGGACCCCTTGGACCCGAACCCATTAAGAAAAGAACAGGTGTTTTCAGCCCCCAGGGTAAAACTAATTCATACCCAGACTATGCGGGGAGGTACTTCTGTGCTTCCAATTTAAGCATGCGCAGTAGAAGCCAGAATGGGGACTATCGAGTCTAGCCTAAAGAATCTGATTGGTTATTAGGAGGAACCCACAAAAGCTTGTGAAATTTTTAAAAAACTGACTGGGTAGCTTAAGGAAAGTTAGTCCTTCCCAGCCCGAAAATATAAATGCAGGCTTTACAGAGGTCTGACCCTTTACCCTTTTTATAAACCTTTTGCCCTCTATCTGCTTTCCTGCTGAGAGAAGCACGCTAGCCCCATTTGCAGCCATGCTTAGTGGTCTGGCAACCGGATGGTCTCCCAGTACAGGCGTTGAGCAGTGCCTGGATTGGACTGAGCTTTGATATGGGCCAAACCATGGTGCAGAGTATCTAGACTTAGGCTTTTTTTTTTTTTTTTTTTAAGTGAGAGAGGCAGAAACAGATAGAGAGAGGGACAGATAGGCAAGAAGGGAGAGAGATGAGATGAGAACCATACATTCTTCATTGTGACACCTTAGTTGTTCATTGATTGCTTTCTCATTGCTTTCTCCTATGTATATGTGCCTTGACTGGCAGGCTCTAGCAGAGCAAGTGACCCCTTGATCAAGCCAGCGACCCCACACTCAAGCTGGCGACCTTAGGGTTTCAAACCTAGGTCCTCTACATCCCAGGCCAATGCTCTATTCACTGCGCTACCACCTAGTCAGTGCAGACTGGCTTTTATATTGGGCTTATTGAAGACTAGACTGGACTTTTTCCTTGGTGGAACAGATAGAGATAAGACGTTGGGAATCTGTAAAAAACCGTCTGTTTCTTTATTTTAAGATATTATTTATTGATTTGAGAGAGAGAAGGCACTGGAGGTGTGGGAAGCATCAATTCATAGTAGTTGCTTCTCTTACGTGCCTTGACCAGGCAAACCCAGGGTTTTGAACTGGCGACCTCAGCATTCCAGGTTGATGCTCCATCCACTGTGCCACCACAGGTCAGGCTTGTTTCAAGTTCAAAGGAATCTTACTGCAAAACCTAAGCTTCTCCAAGTGTGGTTTTATAAAATGCTTTTTAACAACCCTGTACATAAACCTGCCTGGAACCGGCATCAGAACCGATATCAAGGGAACATGCTTTGTGGAAACGACGATGAATGCAGGGCCTCACGTTGCCCCTGTTGCAGTGGGCTGAGGGCAGGGCACTGACAGTCACCCTGGGAGATTGCTGGCTGGGCTGGGTGGGTCATGCCTTTGCTTTTTCTATGTAAGTATAACCTGGATCGTTGAGTGAGTCTCTGTTAATAACTGCCTCAGCAATGAAATGTGAACCTCAGAGTAGTTTGAACTTTTAAACTGACTGTAAAGTTTACAGCGCTATGCCTGACCTGTGGTGGCACAGTGGATAAAGCAGTGACCTGGAATGCAAGGTCACTGGTTCAAAATCTTGGACTTGCCCAGTCAAGGCACATACCAGAAGCACCTAGTATGAGTTAATGTGCCCCCCCCCACTCTCTCTAGCCTCTCTCTAAAATCAATAAAAATCTTAAAAAGTTTACAGCGCTACTTGTTATTTTTTTTTATAGGTCAAAGGTATGTATTATTAATTTGTTGATGTTGTAAAAGTAGCAAATGTTAGTGGTTATTACATATACAGTAATTTGTGAGATTATAGAAATAATGTTTGCTCACCTTAAATCAGTTACGTGTCACTTCACTTCTTTGGTAACTTCTAAAACATTTACTGTGCAAAAAGATTGTCTTCCTGTGGGACAAGGAACAATGTTTGTTTTCTACTAGGAGGATAAGTGTTCATTTGTCAAGTGACTCTAGTGTTTATATTTTTATCCAGGTTCGAGACTTGTTTGCCCTTGCTCGGAAAAATGCCCCTTGCATTCTCTTCATTGATGAAATAGATGCTGTGGGAAGGAAGAGAGGAAGAGGCAACTTTGGGGGCCAGAGTGAACAGGAGAATACACTTAATCAGTTGCTTGTGGAAATGGATGGTGACTATTCAAGTCTTTAGCATTTTAAACTACACTAATTGTTTTATATATTATATCTTAAAGGAGAATGCTTATAATATTGAATGCCAAAAATAAGCATTTTCTAAAACAGCCTTTTTAAAGGCTCTTTTATTATACCAGTACAGATAATAGCAAAATATTCTTGCCTGCCATAATTTAATATTGGTGTTGAGATGGTATTTGTACCTAGTGTTGAACAAGAGAAAAATTGGTGAAATGATTCACAAAAGATTTATGTTCTCATTCTCAAAACTGTTTATGATTCTGAAGCATCAGGAAAACCCATGTTTAACCCCATGTGTCATGTGAGTGTGGCAAGTTTCTTCTACTAAAAGAGCAGCGAACTTTCCATGTTAGTCAGCTTTTTCTTTTCTTTGGGAAAGTCAGTTTTTAGGGTGTGCCAGGTCCTTCATGCTATGAGATGTGTCGATGCTGTCGGGTGCTCAGAGAGGGGAGGCCCGGTGCCGAGTGTTGAGCTGGTTTATGTTATTGAGCGGGCATTGTCGCCAGACTCAGAAGGTAGAGCTCCTCCTCCACTCTGGTGTCAGTCCAAGTTAGCGCCACGTGTTTAGATCAGAGCCAGGTTTGGGGGAAATTATCACCTGAGCTATTCCAGTGCCACGGTCCAGAAGGTAGGCTCTGCAGTCATGGCCTTGATGGTTGAGAAATGGCCAATAAAACAGAGCAAGTTGAGCCTGAAGTAGTGGTTGGAGGTGGAAATTAATACCTGTCATCAAATATGTTGTAGGCTGTTCCGGGACCCAGAGAGTTTAGACACATCATTTGCAAATTTAATCTTACTGATTATAAAACATTTTAAAAATTGACGATCTCAATAAGAAAATTTTTTTAAAAATAAAATAAAAAATAAAAATTGACGATCTGAATTTCTAGTTAAATTAAAATCTTTGATTGTTTCTCTTTAAAAAATTGCTTCTTAAGGTTTTGAGTCTTATATGTGACTAGTATTGCGATGAAGGACAAAATGAATAGTAAGAAAAATAAGTGATTTAAAACATATTCGATAATAAATTGAAAAAGGTTTAAGTAGTCTGTCTGTAGTACTCATACCTTTTTGACAGGCACACTGTTGCTGTCTTGTCACTTAATAACGATTACATCTTTGTTATCGTTTCAGGTTTTAACACAACAACAAATGTAGTCATTTTGGCAGGCACCAATCGGCCAGACATTCTGGACCCTGCACTGATGAGGCCGGGGCGCTTTGATAGGCAAATCTTTATTGGTAGGTTGATTTTCATTGGGTTTATCCTAATTTTTGTGAGGATATCACTGTTTCACTATGATTTTTTTTTCCTTAAAAATAATTTCTCAAGGACCACCAGACATAAAAGGAAGAGCCTCTATTTTCAAAGTTCACCTCAGACCACTAAAATTGGACAATACCTTGGAAAAGGAGAAACTGGCAAGAAAACTTGCATCCTTAACTCCAGGGTTTTCAGGTGAGTGGAACATAACCTGCTGTCCTGTTTATAAGTCATTTAAATCAGTGGCAGTTGTCAGGTACCAGTTCACTTTGTTCTCTCTCATCTTAGGGCTTCCTGAGTATATACAGTGTGTCTATAAAGTCATGGTGCACTTTTGGCCGGTCACAGGAAAGCAACAAAAGACGATAGAAATGTGAAATCCTGCACCAAATAGAAGGAAAAATCTCCCAGTTTCATACCTATTCAGTGCAGTTCGATGTTGGCTCACGCACAGATTTTTTTAGGGCTCCTTAGGTAGCGATCCCGTATAGCCTGTACAGACTCGTCACTGACTGATGGCCTACCAGAACGGGGTTTCTCCACCAAACTGCCGGTTTCCTTTAGGAGCAATTCTTAATTTGTATCCAACCATGTCTATACCTTCACCCTCCTCCCTCTATGACAGATTCCTTGACAGCATATCATTTATCCAGAAATGCTACAGAAATTGAGTTTTTAAAAAACTCTATTGCGATAGTATACCATCACGTTCACCTGTGTGTGAAGTGTACAATTCAATGGTTTTTAGAATATTTATTAAATGTAGTTATGCAGCCAATCACTAATTTTAAAACATGCTCATTACACCAGAATAATTCATTAGCAGCCATTTTTTCCACTCCTGGTCTTAGGCAACCCCTGATCTACTTTCTTTCTCTAGAATTTTCTATTCTAGACACTTATATTGATAGAATTATATAACGTGATCTTTTGTGCCTGGCTTCTTTCATGTAGCTTACTGTTTTCAGAATTCATCCATGTTGTAGCATGTGTCAGAATTTTGTTCTTTTTTATGACCGAATTGTATGAATTCCCATTGTATGAATATGCCATATTTTATTTATCCATTTGTCAGTTGATGGACATTTGAGTTGTTTCTTTTCACATTATTCACAACAGTCTTTTGGCTGTTGTGAATAATGCTGCTACTTACATCCATGTGCAGATTTTTGTGTGGAAATATATTTTCATTTCTCTTGGTTATATACTTAGGAGTAGAGTTGCTGAGTCGCTTTTTTGAGGAACTGCCAAATTGTTTTCCACAGTAGCTGCACCATTTTACATTCCCACCTGCAGTGAATGAGGGTTCCATTTTCTAAACATCCTTATCAACACTTGTTATGGTCTTTTTGACTAGCCATCCTAGTGGGGGTGATGTATATGTGATATTGAGGATCTTTTAATATGCTGATTCCAAGAGTTTTTAAATGTAAAATGTGATCCTTTCTTCCCATTCCCTATCTTCCTCTTCTAACTCAAAATGAAATAAAAAGGAACATTTGAAAAGTATGAGGAGATTAGAACAAGTTGTCAGAGGAAGATAGGCATCTTAAATGTCTCAGGAGTCCTAACTTTTTACTTGCTTTTTGTCTTTGGACTTTGCAATTTATAACATTTTAATATGTATTTGTTGAGCACATACATTGTGCTGTAGTTTATTTATGTTACTTTATACTTTGCCTGAAAGCGTAATTCAGAGAGCATGGCTCTAGAAAGCATTTGGCAAGTTTCATGTGTTTAACATTTGTTGTTTGTGTGCTCTAGGTTATTTATTTATTTATTTTTTTTCAGAGATAGAGAGGGATAGACAGGGACAGACAGACAGGAACGGAGAGAGATGAGAAGCATCAATCATTAGTTTTTCATTGCGCGTTGCAACACCTTAGTTGTTCATTGATTGCTTTCTCATATGTGCCTTGACTGCGGCCTTCAGCATACCGAGTAATCCCTTGCTGGAGCCAGCAACCTTGGGTTCAAGCTGGTGGGCTTTTTGCTCAAACCAGATGAGCCCGCGCTCAATCTGGCGACCTCGGGGTCTTGAACCTGGGTCCTCTGCATCCCAGTCCAATACTTTATCCACTGCGCCACCGCCTGGTCAGGCTGCTCTAGGTTATTTTAATGCTTATGGTTTTTATTATATTTTATCATATTATAATGTTCACATAAGTCACTTTCTCAAAAGAGATAAAACTAGTTAATAAGGGCATCTTTAAGTACTTTTGGTTGAACCACATTGTATATAAATATTTGCCTATAATTATCTGTTTACTACTAATACTTGTAGCTCAGTTTAAAGGGCCAGGATTATACTGGGCTGTTCCTGAATGCTAGAATACCTTAGGGTTATCATGTGTCAAACTGAATTATATTTACGTAAAGCCCTTATAGTGGTTGAGAGATTGACTATGGTTTTGGTTGTCTATAATGTGTAACTTAATTGGTCACGTATACATATTTGGTGGATAAGCTGTCCTGTGTTTTCATTTTGTAGGAGCTGATGTGGCTAATGTCTGTAATGAAGCTGCTTTGATTGCTGCAAGGCACCTTTCAGATTCCATAAACCAGAAACACTTTGAACAAGCAATTGAACGAGTGATTGGTGGTAAGGCAGCTGAATGTAACTCAAGTTAAAAGGCTGATAAGATGAATTTGAGGCCAGGGATTTCGCTGTTTTGGCAAGATCTAGACGCAAAGAAAAGTACATTTCCCAAGCAGTGGGGCTCACCATGTACCTGCTGTGTTCCTTTGGTGCTGCACACGCCTGCTGTCCCCTGTGGCCTGCATAGCAATGGGTGGTGTGGGTGCTGGGGAAAGCAGAGATGGCAGCCCACACACTGCCTCACTTGCATGGGCAGCAAGCAATGGGGTGTCTTCCCTGAGTTATATCAATCTGTTTCTTTATAAATGCTCACAGCCTTATTTCCAAAATGTCACATCTTGTGAATTAAATCTGGTCTATGCTAGCTATAGGTGATGGGTAAATAGATGCAATGACTGTTTAACCTGGAGACCTTTCACCAGCACGGTACAGGGATGGGGGGACACATAATATGTTTTCCTGGCTTTATAAAGAACTTACAATGTAATACTCATAAAAACATAATTAGCAGCTTGAAGGAGAGAAAAGAGTGCAGTCAGGAGGGCTGCACAGAAGAGGTGGCATTTAAACTGTATTTAGTAGGCATAGGGACACCAAGTGAAAGTGGTGTGAGCAGAAGGTGCTTTGGAGATAGTGTTGCATATCCCTGTGTTTCCTGGAGGGAAAGGAAACCTGTCAGACTCAAGTTCCTGGGGGAGGTAAGGCAAAGTTGATTGTAGAAAGCCTTGACTGTTCAGCTCAGGGACTTCTCAGATGTTCTGTGGCCAGTATTGAACTAATGTGAGTTTTTTCCTGAGCCACTGAGTAATGTCATAATCATTGCTAGTTTATGAAAATGAATCTGACTGAAGAAGAGGGAAGCATCTGGAGACAGAACCTTGTAGTCATTCATAGTCATTCGTGTGAGGTAGCAGGCTATGACATAGGTAGTCCCGAGGGAAAGAGGCAAACAAGGACAGTCTGACGGGCTAAGCGAGTGGGGCGTTACCAGGCAATGAAGAGACAGAAAGCAGTGTCATTAGAGGGGACTCGGACACGGGAGGGCAGGGGCATGAGTTACTAAGAGTCAGCAACTGGTTTGGCTGAAAAGGAGATGTGCCGAGTGTGCGATGGAGAGGGTGTGCGTGTGGAGTTCTGGAGCACTGCAGCGGGACAGCTGTGCTGCTGTGGTGTGGAAGGGCAAGGGTGGTGAGCCGGTGCTGAGGGGGAGCAGGGCCCGCAGAGTCAGCACTGCCAGATGTTCAGACTTGGTGGCAGCAGGTAGAAATGTGAGTCAGTAGAGTCACCAAAGCTTGTGTGCTCAAAACAGAGGAGACAAGGAAGCGGTATCACTAGAGGGGACTTGGGCCCCGGAGGGGAGAGGCCTGAGCGAGGGCATGGTTATTCGAGTTGTCAGCAGGGTCAGGTGATGTGGGGGTGTGAGGGAGAGTGACCTTAGGATTTGGCAGTGAGGCTGTTCTTGGTGACTTCTAACACGACAGTTTGAATTGAATGAAAAATACTAAGCCAGGTTACTGGAGAGTCCAATGAGGATCTAGAGCTAGGATAGTAATGTGCTCAGCCTGGGTTCAGAGCTAAATATCTAGCTATTTTGTTAATGAAAAGAAAAAATCTAAGATGATAGAGTGTGATGAAATAAATCAGTATAGAAATAGGAAACTGCTTATTTTTGCCTCTTTAAGTCAGTGGGCTGCTGTCATTTCTTAGTACAAAGTGAGAGTGTGAAAGAAAGCAAGGCGGCAGGCGGAGTGGGAGGCCTTGCTCTGAGGTGGGTGGGGCTTACCTATTCATAGTCTGGTCACTGTAACCAGCCCGGGACAGCCATGGGTAGCCTTTGGCTGCCCATGATCCTAAAAATTAAAATTTCTGTAATACTGAAAATTAAAAATTTATGATAAACACTGGGGAAAATTTTTGTTTTCTCAGGTGAGCAAAAACTGCTTATTTGTGGAAGACAGAGGCCTTTTTGTTTGTTTTTTTATTTAGTGAGAGGAGGAGAGGCAGAGACAGACTCCCTCATGTGCCCTGACTGGGATCCACCCAGCAAGCCCACTAGGGGGAGATGCTCTGCCCTTGCTCCATTGCAACCAGAGCCATTTAGTGCCTGAGGCAGAGGCCATGGAGCCATCCTCAGCGC
This sequence comes from Saccopteryx leptura, assembly GCF_036850995.1. Lineage (NCBI taxonomy): Eukaryota > Metazoa > Chordata > Mammalia > Chiroptera > Emballonuridae > Saccopteryx > Saccopteryx leptura. The sequence continues at coordinate 60,000,455 of NC_089513.1, read as the reverse complement.
CCAGGGCCAACTCTCTCCAATGGAGCCATGTCTGCAGGAGGAGAGAAGGAGCGAGAGAGAGAGAGAGAGAGAGAGAGAGAAGCGATAGGGAGAGGGGTAGAGAAGCAGATGGGCGCTTCTGCTGTGTGCCCTGACTGAGAATCGAACCCCGAACATCTACCCTCTAGGCCAGGCGTGGCCAACAGTTTTTGCTCCCGGGCCAGATTAGAAAGAAAACTTTTTTCACGGGCCAGACGAAATATTAAAATTAAAAAATGTAAATACAAAAATGATTTGTTTAAGTAAACAAAATTTTATTATGTAATTTGTTTATGAATAAATGTGAGTGAAAAAATTTCAATATACAATATTATTTTAATAAAAATATTTTTTAATAAAAATATAATTACATACCATATAAATATCCAAACTGTATTGCAATCAATCGAAACTATTTAATTAATAGAATGAGCTCGAAGGGGTTATATCGCAAATAAAACAATTATTTCATTTTACAAACAGCCTGACACGTTTTCAGTTATCAACTGCATCTATTGTCTATCCTACAATGCCACTTGATTCAGCACACTTGACCACAAAAATAATGAATTGTTTGACCTTGGGTGCGCACTGGCAAACTCCACCTAAAAGAATGTGGGTTTCACATCACCACTAAATGTCAGAGTTCATATCGAGTATAGACAAGTACAAAACTTGTCTTTATAATGGAATTTTTTAAAAAACGAAGTATCACGAATTTATTTGACCAATTATTGGAAGTTAACCCTAGATTAATATCACTATCTTCTTAAATATCTCAATTTCCAATAATCAAAGACACTTCCGCTTCTGAGTAGCTGAGATTTTAAAGTAGCGGAGAATATTAAAAATTTAATTGCAGGCCGTATGTTGGCCATGCCTGCTCTAGGCCGTCGCTTTACCGCTGAGCCAACTGGCCAGGGCCAACGGGGTTTGTTAACATACCCTCTGAAACTTCCCACCTTTGGCTTTACTTTCCACCTGTGGTTATACCTACTTGCCTTACGTTGTGTCATTGGGAATGTAATGCTCTCTTTAGTTGTCTAGGCTCCTGGTATCACTTGCAAAATTCTCTCAGATTGAGTTATCTCAAGCACAGCAAAACTACTTTTGTCATCATGGAATGATTTGTATTAGTACAAACTGTGTAGTTAGTTCCTACATAGCAAAGGTGCATACAAGGTTTTGTATTCAACTTTTTCTGGGCCAAAGAAGAGTCTTGCACAGATAGGGCTGCTTCAGCTCTGTAGTATACACACAGGTCAGCACAGATCTCTAGGGGCTTATCTTCTCTGGTCTGCCCCGTGCTGCTTGCTCTGGCTGTTGGAATCCCTTGGCTGTTGAGTGTGCTGAGTGCTGCAGTGTTGGCCTGACCGACTGACGCTCTGAGTCAGTATTCCTCACTGGTCACCCTCCCTCTGGCTGTTGTCTGTGTGCGCTCAGGAGGAGCAGGCAGTCTCCCGTGGCAGGCATCCCGTGGGGCCTGGTCACTCTGAGAACCTAGACCAGCCAGGGAACTCCTTCCAGACTTAATTTTCTGTGAATTTATATGTTGTAGGTTGATTTAAGTGCTGAATTTTATTTGGCATTTCTGTTTATTTCCTAAAACAATTTATATGTCTCAGAAGTGGGAAAGTTAGGAAGAAAGTGGGCCTGGGGCTAGGAACAGTAAGTGTATTGTTGTTGTAGTTGGTGTGTTTTGAAGTTTATCCTTGACTGTTACTCTTACCTTGACTGATAATTTTTGGATTGTCAAAGCATCGTAATGTCTAAATCACCTTGTAGATAAGGCAATGTGTAGTATTGTGTACCTATTTATGCCAGTGTCACTAACACAGTGGTTTGGGGGTTTTGTTTTTATTCAGGCTTAGAGAAGAAAACCCAGGTTCTGCAGCCTGAGGAGAAGAAGACTGTGGCTTACCACGAGGCAGGGCACGCGGTTGCTGGCTGGTATCTGGAGCACGCAGACCCACTTCTAAAGGTAACAGGAGGCAAGCTGGACGGTTGTATGAGCAGATACTTGAGAAAAGCGCACTCCCTCAAAGGATACATAGATGAGATGTTTAAATTTAAAGAAATTTGAGAGAAATATCTGGTAATAACAGTGGGATAAAGTGCTTACACAAACCCTCCCACAAATAAATTATAAAGCTTGGAAAGAAAACTACCATTAAAAGAGACTGAGAAGTTTCCAAAAGTAGACCAAAACTGAGGAGAATTTACTCCAAAAGTAGCACCTATGATGGGTTAGGAATGGGTGCTGGTGGCTTTTTTGCCTGAGGGTTTCACACAACCAGTGGTGCGAATGCTGGCCTTTCCATACTGAGGTGGCAGAGGAGAGAGTTCAGGATTTGAAGAAAATTGGAAATTTAACAGGAAAATTCTGGAAGCAAGAAAGTTACAGAGACCCAAATCCAAGTAGAAGCTTCCCAAAACCTTGGCTGGCCTGACCAGGCGCTGGCGCAGTAGATAGAGCGTCGGACTGGGATGCAGAGGACCCAGGTTTGAGATCCCGAGGTTGCCAGCTTGAGCGCGAGTTCATCTGGATTGAACAAAAGCTCACCAGCTTGGACCCAAGGTCACTGGCTCGAGCAAGGGGTTACTCAGTCTGCTGAAGGCCTGCAGTCAGGGCACATATAAGAAAGGAGTCAATGAACTAAGGTGTCGCAACGAAAAACTTATAATTGATGCTTCTCATCTCTCTTCGTTCCTGTCTGTCCCTATCTATCCCTCTCTCTGACTCTGTCTCTGTTAAAAAAAAAAAAAAAAGCAAGGCTTTGTGCAACTGTGCATTACTAATTCATACCTGTTAGTAAACAGAAGTAAGGCCAGTAGCCACGGCCACCATCACAGCTGTCTGGCCCATGCAGGTTCGCATTAGATTTGGACAGACGGTAATGAAACAATGGAGCCAAAAACTGGTGGGCCATTATCTTTATCCTATCTTGCGCCCAGCGGGCAAGAAATACACAGTGGGAAGACACTTTCCTTTCCATTCAGGGCTCCCAAAGCCACGGACTTATCCAAGTCTCCTAGAATCAAAGGTTTCTAACCTCACCAGTCTCATTCACCTCTATTCCCCATCTCCTTCTCTGCACAAACTGGCTTCTCCCTCAGCACTCCACCATCTTGGCTGCTTCTCCTGGCCTCTTCCACATGGCCTTTTTCTGCTCTCCTACAGCACGGGCTCCTCCTAGAACTTAATCACTCTTCCCCGGAACAATGTGATCTCTCTTCCTTTTAAAACCTTTTGGCGCAAATGCCCTCCCCCAACACATATTAACATTATCACACCCATCCCAAGCAAGAAGGGCAACTAATATCACCTGGGCGACACAGGCTTCCACGTGGGCAGTGCCATCTTTTACAAAATGAGCATAATATATTTTATCTGCCCAACAATCCACCCCTATGCTCACTTTACCACCCAGTCTACACCACCGGCATCCCTGTGCAAGGAAATTAGGCACATTACACAAATTACAACAGCACAAATCATACAGTTTCAACAGTTACAAAGGTACATTTCACCAGTCTCTGAGCACTTTGCCAAAAGTGCAAAATGCCCTCGGCCTTCTTTCTAGCCATGGGAAAAGCTTCCCAGGGCAGGGGAAAGGCCTCCAGCAAAGCTGCCGCCCACCCCCATCAGGGGATTTCACATTGTCCAAAATTCGTAAGTCCATCCAACAAAGGAGCCAGTGCCCACTCCAGTCATAGTCCAGGAATCAGTTCACGCACATGGGCCCTCAGCCACCCCCCTCAACCCTGCTGTCCTGGCAGGTCTTACACTGTCCCAAGGAGGAGCACATGGCAATAGCAGTCAGCATTTCCATCTCTGCTCCAGAGAGCATGATGGCATCCACCCCTAGTCCCCAAATCACAGACCTACCAGGAGCATAGTAGATACTCCTTGCTGCTGGGCTCTCATCTTCTGGATACTGCAGGTCGCAACTCCAGCCTGATTCTCCTCATCCAAAGAGGAACTGAAAACACCAGCTCATGCTGCCAGGCTCGAGCCCCGGGCTGCTGCAGCCTTCTGCTCCGCAGACCTTGAAGCTGCAGCTCCAGCCTCATCTCCAGCCTCATCCCCAGCCTCCCGCCGCTGCTGGCTCTCCACAGCGTCCAGGGCAATCTGCAACTCACAAACCTGTGATTCCTCCTCCAGCAGCTGCTCCATTTCCAAGTGAATCTCACAAACCTGGTCGGCCGCCTCCGGTGCTTGCTCCAGCTCCAGGGTCGTCATCTCTTTCTCTCACGTTTGCTCCAGCTCCTTCCACTGCTCGGATTGCAGGTCCCGGGCAGCCTTTTCTACAGAGCTCTCAATTTTCTCACGCATGGCTGTTAGCCAGCCTATGGCCCCCAAAAGGACAGCCATGGGGAAACATAACAGCAGCCATCCTCTACTCCACCACTCAAAGGTGGCGGCGGCTCCATACTGAACTGTATCAAATCCTGCCACAGACTACGCCAAATGTAAACCCAGTAGCCACGGCCACCATCACAGCTGTCTGGCCCATGCAGGTTCGCATTAGATTTGGACAGATGGTAATGTAACAATGGAGCCAAAAACTGGTGGGCCATCATTTTTATCCTAGCTTGCACCTGGCAGGCAGGAAATATACCCAGTGGGAAGACACTTCCCTTTCCATTCAGGGCTCCCAAAGCCACTGACTCATCCCAGTTTCCTAGAATCAAAGGTTTCTAACCTCACCAGCCTTATTCACCTCTGTTCCCCATCTCCTTCTCTGCACAAACTGGCTTCTCCCTCAGCACTCCACCATCTTGGCTGCTTCCCTCCACATGGCCTTTCTTTGCTCTCCTACAGCATGGGCTCCTCCTAGAACAAAATCACTCTTCCCCCGAACAATGTGATCTGTCTTCCTTTTAAAACCTTTTGGCGCGAAAGCCCTCCCCCAACACATATTAACATAATCATGCCTATTCCAAGCAAGAAGGGCAATGGGCTTCCACATGGGCAGCGCCATCTTTAACAAAGTGAGCATAATATATTTTATCTGCCCAACAACAGGCAACTCCATCTATTGTGTGGTGATGTGTCCTATCTCATAGACTCAGGTTTTACATGTCAGTGTTTAAGTGTAAATTAGAACAGGCCACCTAGATTCTTCAGAAACTGAAAAGTTGTTTAAAATAAATAGAAGTGCATCCAGCATGGAAAAACAAACCTCATTGAACTGTACACTATAAGTACATCTCTTAATAAAGCAGATTTTTTTTTTTTTTTTGTATTTTTCTGAAGCGGAAACGGGGAGAGACAGTCAGACAGATTCCCACATGTGCCCGACCGGGATCCACCCGGCACGCCCACCAGGGGCGATGCTCTGCCCACCAAGGGGTGATGCTCTGCCCCTCTGGGGCGTCGCTCTGCCTTGACCAGAGCCACTCTAGCGCCTGGGGTAGAGGCCAAGGAGCCATCTCCAGCGCCCGGGCCATCTTTGCTCCAATGGAGCCTTGGCTGCGGGAGGGGAAGAGAGAGACAGAGAGGAAGGAGGGAGGGGTGGAGAAGCAAATGGGCGCTTCTCCTGTGTGCCCTGGCCGGGAATCGAACCCGGGTCCCCCGCACGCCAGGCCGACACTCTACCACTGAGCCAACTGGCCAGGGCAATAAAGCAGATTTTTAAAAAATTAAATTGCAAAAAGAGAATAGAAAAGAACATGAAGCCTGCTGAGCATGGCTGTCTGCCGCCATTCTGTGAAGGAGGGAGGCCTCACTGCCCACGGGCTGAAGGAAGCCGCCACTGTATGCCACTCAGGAGTCAGTACTCTTCAGCAGTTGTCAAGACTGAATATTTCAGTTTTGTAAAAAGACAAATGCTTTCTAGAACTCAAAGGTGAAGTTACTCCTACTAGATCTTATCTAGGCAAGGTTGATAAATTGCCCATCTGTTATGCTTATTATTCATAAGTGAGTTTATCTGTATGTAAATGTTGTGATCAAGCCTGTGTTTGGTGGTGGAATCTCCAGCAATTTCTGTTTTGTACTTGCCAGGTGTCCATCATCCCAAGGGGCAAAGGACTAGGTTATGCTCAGTATTTACCCAAAGAACAATACTTGTACACCAAAGAGCAGCTCTTGGATAGGATGTGCATGACTCTAGGTGGCCGGGTGTCAGAAGAAATCTTCTTTGGAAGAATTACAACTGGGGCTCAAGATGACTTGAGGAAAGTGACTCAGAGTGCATATGCCCAAGTAAGTATGAAATGGAGTGTTTTTTCCTCAGCTTCTCACATTTGCATGAGAAATGGTCATTTACAAATGGCTGATAAACAATTCTGTTGTGTTGGACTGGGTTAGGCTTTTCAGGTGAGGATTATTTCTTAAATCCATTTTAAAGCAATCAGAATTTACAAGAAGAAATGGCTTTTCTTTGGGCATCTGTGTTACTGTGCCAGCTCTTCTGGGTCTGTCACTTTCTCAAACCCTTTTTAATGCCTAATGTAAACAATTTTTTCTTTACTGTCACCTTTACCATCTATTTCTTAGGGCATTATTTCTTGTGTTTGTTTGCCTTTGTTAATTCTACCTTAATCTTTATTTTCAATTTTTCTTTATTTATTGTTTTTTAAAGGGAGAGGAGGGAAGATAGTGAGACAGATTCCCACATGCCCCTCGACTAGGATTCACCCAGCAACTCCACGTGTGTGGCCAATGATCAAATTAGCTGAGCTATTTTTAGTGCTTGAGGCCAATGTTCCCACCAGTCGAGCCACTGGCTGTAGGAGGAGGAGAGGTAGGGAAGTGGAGAGAAGCAGATGGTTGCCTCTCTTATGTGCCCTGACTGGAAATCGAACCCAGGCCATCCATATGCTGGCTTGACACTATCCATTGAGTCAACTGGCCAGAGCCTCTTTTATATCTTTTTCCTGTGTTCTAGCACCTCATCTGAGTTTTTCTGGTTCTCGTTTATATTATTATTTCATCTTTTTTGTGGTTGTCCTGATTTAGCCTTTTTTGAAGTAGGAGGCCAGTTGTCATCTGTCCTATGGGATGTCTTTCCATCCTGCTTTCCTTGTCTGTGGAGACAGTATTCTGCTCATTTTTTTCTCATAATAATTTCATGAGGGATTTTTCTGTTGCCCATTTTTACATTAAATTTGTTTTCCAGACCTCTTAGCAGGGAAGATTAGGATACCTTTTCTAGTTTTAGAGCTTTAGAATTCCCATTTCTGTTTTATTAAGTTTTAAAAAACATGGCCTCCTATTTTCTGAGTTCTCCTGGCTCTGTTTCTGCTTCCCATTTTTACCTGGGTCTTCTCTTTCCTAGTCAGTTTGGATTTTACTTCCAGAAGCCTTTTTTTTTTTCATGTATTGAGATGACATTGGTTAATAAGAGTATACACAGGTTTCGAGTATACAGTTCTATGATACATGATCTGTATGTTGCATGTGTGTCCACCAGCCAAGTCACATCTCCTTTTGTTACCAGATATTTGGCCCCCTTTACCTTTTACTATCCTCCCCACCCCCTCCCTCTGGTAACCACCATACTGTTCATGTCTGTGAGTTTCAGTTTTATATCTCACATATGAGTGAAGTCATATGATTCTTAGATTTTTCTGACTTGTTTTGCTTACTATAATACTTTGAAGATCTATCCATGTTGTTGTAAGTGGCAATAGATCATGATTTCTTATGGCTGAGTAGTAGTCCATTGTTTATCTGTACCACATCCACTTTGGTTGTTTTCATGTCTTGGCAACCATGGATAATGCTGTGATGAACATGGGGATGCATGTCTTTGTGAATTAAGTTTTCAAATTTTTGGTTGGATATGCAGGGATGCTGGGTCATATGGTAGCTCTATTCTTAAATTTTTGAGGAACCACCATACTGTCTTCAATAATGGCTGTACCAGTACTTTATTGCAGCACCTTAGTTGTTCATTGATTGCTTTCTCATATGTGCCTTAACCTGGGGGCTACAGCAGAGCGAGTGATCTTGGGCTTTAAGCCAGTCATTGGGTCATGTCTGCGATACCATGCTCAAGCCAGCAAGCTTGCGCTCAAGATGGTGAGCCTGTGCTCAAGCCGCGACCTCAGAGTCTGAACTTGGGTCCTGTTCGTCCCAGTCTGATGCTCTATCCACTGCGCCACCACCTGGTCAGTCTAGGAGCTACTTAATGTGGGACTTATTCTGGTTAGCTTTGGGGCTCATGGTCCAGAGTGGGCCAGCCGCTTCACATAGTCTCCCAGCCCCGTGGACTCAAAGAATGGGAAAATGTAAACACCCCTTCCAGGGTCAGTTTTTCTCAGATTGACGTGATGACATTCTTTGCAGGAAGAGGCTGGAGGATTTGGGGTTCTTATTCTCGGGTCTGCCAGAGCTTCTTGTTTCTCTTCTCTTCCCTCATGCACAGAACAGTATCATGTGGGTCTCACAGCTGTTGGGATTTGTCCCTACCTGTTTTTCACTGATTTTTTTGTATGTTGTCTATGGGCTTCTGGTCCTATATTCATCATTGAAGAATTTAAAACACCATTCATTGCTGCCACTTTCTACACAGAACACCCTCGTCTGCTCAGCCTACTCAAGGCTGCTATGTAGATTTGCCGTGTGACCAGTATTATAGTCAAGTGTGTAGAGTTATTGTCATTGTAAAGACTTATTGGCATTTTATAAAAATATGATCACCTGTCAGCAAAAATGGATGTCTACCACTAATGATGTATTCTTTTTCAGATTGTTCAATTTGGTATGAATGAAAAAGTTGGGCAAATTTCCTTTGACCTCCCACGTCAGGGTGACATGGTATTAGAGAAACCTTATAGTGAAGCCACCGCAAGATTGATAGATGACGAAGTACGAATACTTATTAATGATGCTTATAAAAGAACAGTAGCTCTTCTCACGGAAAAGAAAGCTGATGTGGAGAAGGTAGGTGCCAGTTGTACAAATATTTCTATACATGATTTTGCAGAAAAAGTTTAGAGTGGTGATTTATTCTTTTGGTTGGTTTATAGATGTCAGCATTTCCTGTATCTGGCTAACTCTTGGGTTCCTTCCTTCCTTCTGATGTTTTTGTGTCTGCTCTGTCTCCGTGAGGTGGTGGGAATATGGCGGTGAGCAAAAGCGGGAATGAGCCTGGCTCTTGTGCCTCTAAAGAATATGAGTGAGGGGTTAATGAAGTCTTATAAGAACTACCCAGTACACAATTGAATTTCTTCCACACCATGTATTTTACCAATCTGGTAAATCCTCACCTAATATCATTGGTAGTTTCTGCAACCCTAAGTGAAATAATGTATAATGAAACCAGTTTTACCCTAGGCTAGTTATAATAAACAAGAATTAAGTTCCTATGGCTCCATTAATGTTATAACAAAACGTTGAATAACATGACATCATTTGAGGCTCTGCAGTGCTCCTAAATATGGAGCATAATAGGCTGATAGAAATTTACCATTGGTTTTCACCCCCTGGAATTAACAGTAAGTGACAAATGAAAGGGCACATAAAAGAATTAGTCAAGGCCCTGGCCGGTTTTCTCAGAGCATTGGCCCAGCGTATGGAAGTCCCAGGTTCAATTCCCAGCCAGGGCACACAGGAGAAGTGCCCATCTACTTCTCTACCCTTTTCACTCTCCTTTCTCTCTCTCTCTCTCTCTCTCTCTCTCTCTTCCCCTCCCACAACCAAGGCTCCATTGGAGCAGAGTTGGCCCAGGTGCTAAGGATGGCTCTGGTTGCAATGGAGCAACATCCTGGCAAACATCGCCCCCTAGTGGGCATGACAGATGGATCCTGGCTGGGCGCATGCAGGAGTCTGTCTCTCTGCCTCCCCGCTTCTCACATCAGAAAAATAGCAAAAAAAAGAACTAGCCAACCCTGACCAGGCAGTGGCACAGTGAATAGAGTGTCGGATTGGGGCGCAGAGGACCCAGGTTTGAAACCTCAAGGTCTCTGGCTTGAGTAAGGGGTCACTTAGTCTGCTTTTGCCCCCTGGTCAAGGCCCATATGAAAAAGCAATGGTTCTCAAACGTTTAGAAATCAGGGCGCATTTAAAATCCTACAAATAATTGTAGGCACTCTATATACAAATTTCTGAGAAATGTGTTATAATAATTAAGTCAAATATTAAAGAAAAAATATAAAGTCCAAGTGTGCTTTTTATGGTAATTAAACAAAATAAATACGACAAATTTATTCTGACAATAAAAAAGATTTTTAGCCTGATCAGGCAGTGGCACAGTGGATAGAGCGTCAGACTGGGATGTAGAGGACCCAGGTCAAAGACCCCAAGGTCGCCAGCTTGAAGGCAGGCTCATCTGGTTTTGAGCAAGGCTCACCAGCTTGGACCCAAGGTTGCTGGCTCAAGCAAGGGGTCACTTGGTCTGCTGTAGTCCCCTGGTCAAGGCACATATGAGAAATCAATCAATGAACAACTAAGGAGCTGCAACAAAGAATTGATGTTTCTCATCTCTTTCTGTCTGTCTGTCCCTATATATCCCTCTCTCTGACTCTCTCTGTCTCTGCCACACACACACACACACACACACACAATTTTTATGTTACATTTTTTGAGTTATGCTTTTTAGAATTCATAAAAAAAGGGGTTAAAACATAAAAAAAGACAAAAAGTTATCTTTTTCTATATATATATATATATAGATAGATAGATAGATAGATAACATTCTTAGTAAGATTTAGTAAATTCGGCAGGTCCTGGCGTGAATGTGTTTTGCATTCTTGTGTTTATGAGAAACATGAGCCTAATGTGTCCTAGCGATTTCTTCAATATTTGGGCATATATTTGAAAGGCAAACTTACTTTCTCATCAATACATTAAAGAATTTCTCTCTTTTTTACTCTTAATTGTGTTGAGTGCAGAAAACCCCCACCATACATACCATCTTAACTTTACACCAAACAATGGATAGAAGAAACTTGCCTCCAGTCTTTCCGGGGAACATGGAGGGTAGTGTAAACAATCCAGCACCACAGCTTAACAGTCTTTTGCAACCTAATCAGGCAAGGGAGGTGGGGGGTTGGGCAGGCAATTCCCCACACCTCTGTCCCCCCAAAATCTAAACTCTAAAAACCCTGTTAGTTTTTTGGTCCCCAACAGGCACATATTTCTCTGGAATACCATAGGGTGCACCTGGAAATTTCTAGGGTGCACACTTTTAGAACCACTGAACTAAGGTGCTGCAATGAAGAATTGATGCTTCTCATCTCTCTCCCTTCCTGTCTCTGTCCCTTTCTGTCTCTGTCACCAAAAAAAAAAAAGCCAAACTTGATAAGCAGAAGTCAGCACATGACAACTATATTTGGCCTAATTATGAGCATCCAGGAGTAAACACGCTTCGTGTTTTCCACTGTTGTACCCCTTTGGATAGCATCTGCAAAAGGGGCGGATCTTTTTAAATTTAGTGGATTTCTCACATCCAGTACACTCTTAGGTATTCAGAAAACACACACCCAAAATGAAAATATTTTGAGTTTTGAACATTTCACACTAATACGAAAAGCACAAATGAAAAAACTTTATTAAGAATTGACACATATAAAAAAATATTCTAAAGCAGGCTATTCTTAAGCAGTTCTTCAGAAAAGCCTCTTATAGACTGCTCTGTGCCATGCAATTCTAGAAACCCATGACATCTTTTCACAAAGTATAGCATCAGTGGGGAGAGAGCCGGTACCTGTGAAACACCAGAAAACATGCTGCAGGCGCTCTGAGAGAGGAAAGCAGTGGTCAGGAGGCTTGGTATAAGGCATAGGGCTTAGGTTTTACCTCTCAAGGATAATAAGGTTACAGCTGGTGGGAGAGGGGCCCTCGGCATGGAGACCTGAGGAGCAGACAGGGCCGTGGGGGGAGGGTAGACTGGGACTGGCCTGGCTAGAGCAGATGATGGGGTAGGGACTGGTAACCCAGGCCTCAAAGCTAGGTAGAAAATTTAGAAACACAATTTTAGGACTAAAAGTGACTTTTAAAATAGTCTAATCTAACCCCCTTGTTTTATGGTAGGGAATCCTTAAAGCAGGGGTTGGGAACCTATGGCTCGCAAGCCAGATGTGGCTCTTTTGATGTCTGCATCTGGCTTGCAGACAAATCTTTAATAAAAAAAAATAATGTTAAAAATATAAAACATTCTCATGTATTACAATCCATTCATTTCCTACCGCTCATGTCCATGGTTGCGGGTGGCTGGAGCCAATCACAGCTGTCCTCTGGGACAACACCAAATTTTTATTGGATAATGCATAACATACGCAGGCCGTTGTATGGCTCTCACCGAATTACATTTTAAAATATGTGGCGTTCATGGCTCTCTCAGCCAAAAAGGTTCCCGACCCCTACCTTAAAGAATCTTGAGTGGAAATGATTATATTTTCTCATTTCAAAGGAGAGTGTGGCCGCAGTGTGCCAGCCAGCACTGGTGGGACAGAAGAGACAGCAGAGCAGCTCAGAGCTGTTGTGGACTTGTGTCAACATTCCTGAGATGGGGCTGCTGGCAGCAGATCTAAAACAATCAAGAATTACTGATTAAACTTAATAAACTAAGTAGAGAATGAATAGGAGGAAAACCCTTAAGATCACTCTAGGGCCTGACCTGTGGTGGCGCAGTGGATAAAGCGTCAATCTGGAAACGTTGAGGTTGCCGGTTCAAAACCTGGGCTTGCCTGGTCAAGGCACATATGGGAGTTGATGCTTCTTGCTCCTCCCCCTTCTTTCCCTCTCTCTTTCTCTCTCTCTCTTTCCCTTCTCTATAATGAATAAATAAAATCTTAAAAAAAAATTTTCTTTAAAAAAAAATAGATCACTCTAGGACTCCTCATAGTAGACACAACCTGGGGTGGGACAGGGATTCGACCTTGACACCCAGGAAGACATAGGCGATAGGCATTTACAGTGGTATGTGAGTAGGAGTTTGAGGCCAGGCGTAGGGTTTGGTGATCATCCTCCTACAGTCAGTTGTTGAAAAGAAGAAATGGGCTGTAAAAGACAATGGAGGGTGGAAGAGCTCACCCGAGATGACAAGCTGTAGGAGACTAGTGTGTGAGACGATGATTCACGACACAGATGCTCAAATATGTCCAGGAAGCTACACCCAGTTATATATCCGCCTATGTGTACAGTATTTGTACTGGTAATTGTAACAAAGAAATAAATGTTTGTGAAGGTATAATTCAACAGAATGAGGATCTGCAAATACTGCGGAGTTCTGAAATTCTGCCTGGCCTATCATAGAAAATTAAATATGTTAAGAATAATGTCAATGCCCTGGCTGGCTAGCTCAGTGGTAGAGCATGGGCCCAGCATGTGGAGGTCCCAGGTTCAATTCCGGCCAGGGCACACAGGAGAAGCGCCCATTTGCTTCTCCACCCTTCCCCCTCTACTTTCTCTCTCTCTCTCTCTTCCCCTCCCGCAGCCAAGGCTCCATTGGAGCAAAGTTGGCCCGGGTGCTGAGGACGGCTCCATCACCTTCGCCTCAGGCGCTAGAATGACTCCGTTGCAATGGAGCAACACCCCAGATGGGCAGAGCATTGACCCCTGGTGGGCATGCCAGGTGAATCCTGGTCAGGTGCATGTGGGAGTCTGTCTCTCTGCCTCCCCACTTCTCACTTCAGAAAAAATCCAAAAAATAAAAAATAATAATAATAATGTCGAGCCAGCCAAGAGCCATGAAGAGGAGAGGTGGCTGGAAGCCTTGGCTGCTACAGCCATTGCCTTCCATACTCTGGGGCTCAGTTTACTCATGTATGGGATAAGGATTTGGACAGGTTGATCTCTAAGGGACAAGCTTTAGGAGAATAAGAGTAATCTGCTAGTATTCTCTTAGTATCTTATGTCAGCAGATACTGGCTAAGGCAGGGGTCTCAAACTCGGGCCCGCGGGCCGCAGACTGGCCCGCAGACTAATCCACGAAGTTTGATTAGTCTGCGGGCCGCACAAAATTGGTGGGTGGGGCCCTGGCCGGTTGGCTCAGCAGTAGAGCGTCGGCCTGGCATGCGGGGGACCCGGGTTCGATTCCCGGCCAGGGCACATAGGAGAAGCGCCCATTTGCTTCTCCACCCCCCCCCTCCTTCCTCTCTGTCTCTCTCTTCCCCTCCCGCAGCCGAGGCTCCATTGGAGCAAAGATGGCCCGGGTGCTGGGGATGGCTCCTTGGCCTCTGCCCCAGGCGCTAGAGTGGCTCTGGTCGTGGCAGAGCGACGCCCCGGAGGGGCAGAGCGTCGCCCCTGGTGGGCGTGCCGAGTGGATCCCGGTCGGGCGCATGCGGGAGTCTGTCTGACTGTCTCTCCCCGTTTCCAGCTTCAGAAAAATACAAAAAAAAAAAAAAAATTGGTGGGTGGGCCAGATGCGGCCCGCGGGCCACGAGTTTGAGACCCCTGGGCTAAGGTGTAGTAACTTCTCTAAAATCTCCTGCAACCTCATGAAGTCACTACATTACTATCCCCATTTTACAGATGAAAAAGCTAATACATAAAGAAACAGTATTGCTAAACTTTACTTCAGGTCATCAGGCAGTTAACTGGTAAGAGGCAGGACCAGGATTCAGACCCAAATGTGCTGTCTGCAGAGCCCTTGCCATGAACTTCTAACCAAGCCAGTGCTGTCACTGGTTAGTCTCAATTGAGATGTATTATGAGCATAACATGCACACCGGGTTTTGAAGACTGAGTATGAGTCTGAATGAGAGAGAGAAGTAAGAGGGGGAGGGGTGGAGAAGCAGATGGGCACCTCTTCTCTGTGCACCAACTAGGAATCGAACCCAGGACATCCACATGCCAGACTGATGCTGTACCACTGAGCCAACCGGCCACAGCCAGCAATCTTTAATTGAATACAAAAAATGTTCCACAGGATGGCAGAAAGTAATTACTGTTTTTAAAATAGATCTAATTTGCCTGATCAGGCAGTTGCGCAGTGGATTGAGTGTTGGACTGGAATGCAGAGGATCCAGGTTTGAAACCCCGATGTCACTGGCTTGAGCCTGGGCTCACTAGCTTGAGCGTGGTGTTGCTGGCTTGAGCGTGGGATCATAACATAACCCCATGGTCGCTGGCTTGAAGCCCAAGGTTGCTGACTTGAGCAAGGGGGTCACTTGCTCTGCTTGAGCCCCCTGATCAAGGCACATATGAAAAAGCAGTCAATGAACAACTAAGGTGCCACAATGAAGAATTGATGCTTCTCATCTCTCTCCCTTCATGTCTATTCCTGCCTGTCCCTCTGTCGCAAAAAATAATAATAATTTATAAGGCAGAGGTAGCAGTAAGGGAAAACATGTGAAATAAGATGGCAGTGGGCTCTGGCCTGTGGCTCAGTGGATAAAGTGTCAGCTTGGTGTATGGATGTCTGGGGTTCAATTCCTGGTCAGGGCACACGTGAGAAGTGACCATCCACCTCTCATCCCTCTTCTTTTCCTCCTTATCTCCCTCTTCTCCTCCTGCAGCCAGTGGCTGCATTGGTTTGAGAGTGGCCCTGGGTGCTGAGAATAGCTCCATTGTAGTGCTATAGCCTAAGGCACTAAAAATAGCTCAGTGCTTGATCATGGCCTCAGCTGGGGTTGATGGATGAATTCCAGTCAGGGTGCCTACGAAGTCTGTCTCACTAACTTCCTTCCTGTCACCTTAAAAAACAAAAAAAGGTGGCATTACACATAAAAGGTGATTAATCACAAAAAAGCAATTATAGCATACTATAAATATAAACATCATGCATCTCACCTTTCTCATTGGGTACATTGTTCATGGTGTATATGTGATAGATTAAGCCACTTCCTTGCTGATGGACATTTGTTTTTCTAGTATTTTACACATCTTACTCCAAAATTATATGGCCTTTTGCATATCTTTTTCAGTGGGATGGGGTTGGCTATAAATAAAACCATTAGCTTTGAATGGATTTTGCTGATTAACTGTATTTAATAGGAATTATTCATATTTCAGGTTGCTCTTCTATTATTAGAAAAAGAAGTATTAGATAAGAATGATATGGTTGAACTATTGGGCCCCAGACCATTTGCAGAAAAATCTACCTATGAAGAATTTGTGGAAGGCACTGGCAGCTTGGATGAGGACACATCACTTCCAGAGGGCCTGAAGGACTGGAACAAAGAACGGGAGAAGGAGAAAGAGGAGCCCACAGAGGAGAAAGTCGTTAATCAGATCCAAGGAGGGAGGCCCTTTTAGCATGGATTGGGGTTTCTGTTCGCACGTTATTTCAACTCTGGCTTTCTCAGAAGAATGAGAAGATTGCTGAGTTGACCTTAACCAGCTGCTGACCAGTTGGAGTGGTACAAAGAGAGTGTGATCCTCGGCCTCAGGAGCCCAGTGGTGTGGCAGGTGATTTTCCCAAAGCTCTTGGGCAGCTGGGAGAGTAGAGATTGGTGCCCGTGACTGCTCCCTCTCCACCATCAGTGAGGCCCGCTAAACGGGTCAGGGAGGAGAATCTGCGAGCTGGCAATGTGGGAGAGGTCTAGATTTCACTTTCCATCTCCCCACTCTGCATTCCCATTTCCCTTCAGAGGCTGTGAAGTTCAATTGGAGTCCTGATAAGAATATTTTAATTACTAAAGATTGAATCCAATCACATGTTGCTGTTTTATTGGAGTGGATTTCTACAGAGAGCTGTAACATATTTAAAAATATGAATGTATTATGTAAATATGTCTTCTTTACATCAAAAATAAACATTGTACTTTTTTTTCTTCTGATCACAGAGAGGGCCCCTTCCTTTAGGAAACAAAATGTCAGTCTTTCTAGTTCTCAGCTCCCACAGGAGGAGTAACTTCTAGGTTCGTGTGTCCTTAAATGATGAACTCTGGATATGAATATGTTGAGACCAGTCAGTGCAGAAATCGGTAATAATGGCATCAGTTTACCTCCTTAATAGACAAGCAATGACCACCTGTTGGTCACACTGTCTGGATCTGGCAGTCAGTGTGTAATGATAGCAGGTGTGGCAGGCTGTCCCAAGCCATCACCTGCATTTCAGAGAAGGGCCAGGACTGCAAGCTAGGCGGCCCCTGTGCCTGGGTCTGCCATAGCTTCCCAGGTCTGAATTGTAAGTGGTTGCCATTACTATTAGAAGGGTGTGTGGTCCCAGAAAAGCGGAGGTCTGTGTGAAGAAGGTACACTCAGTCTTCAAATGCCACTATTTGGATTGGAAGGTACCATACATTTTTGCATTTTTTATATTTAGCAGCCTCCTTTAATGTTATTCCAACTTGTTTTGTGTGTTCTAGACACAGGTGGAGTGTACTGTTATGGCTGGCCTCAGCTGGGAGGCCTCCTGGTTTAATACAGTGGGTCGTGCCAAACGGGAGTAATGTTTGACTCAGAAAACTGACAAAGCTGGGTGTGACTCGATCAGATGGTAACCCACACCTGCAGCCCTCGGCAGCTCCGTGTCTGTGCAGTGGTCACTCCTGCACTCTAGAAGTGTAGCAAGCGTTTACCTGTATTGGGCGTAAGTAGAGCCTGGCCCACAGCAGGTGCTCACGGCATGTCTTTTCTCTTTCAACGTCAATCAAACCTAGCATATTTCCAGGTTAGATGGGGATGGTATATTTTTTTACTGTATTCTACAGAACAGTTCAGATTTCTGCAAAAAATAAGATCTGTTCTCACCTCAGGTCATGCTGTCTGCCCAAGGCCAAGGCTTAGCACAGTCAATGCAATTACTTCATGTGAGACATGTCATCACAGGGCACCAGCCAGGGCTAGGTCATGCTGTAAGGTGGCCCTAGGTCTCCAAATGGCAGTCATTTCTCGTTTTTGTCCAACAAAAATCAGGGCTTTGCTCAGGAGTTATTGGTGGGAATGCTGGGTCCCTTTTATAGAAGGAAAACTCCCCAGTTGGGAGGCAGACAGAGGGCCAAGCACTTCTGCCTGGAAGTGACACGATACTCACATTCTTCTGGCTAAAGCAGCCACAGGTCCACAGCTAACTTTGGCAATGTCTGCCACTTACTAATAAAACTAGCCTGGTCCTGTCCTGTGGAATTTGACTTTACAAAACTCCTTACAGAACTTGTGGCTAGCTTACAGGAACCTTAAAGTGATTTATTATGTAGAAAACAGCCTTCGCACACACCCTACCCCCACCCCATGCTGGGCCAGCCACTGGCCTGGGTTCCTGGTCTGAGTGCTCATGGAAGGAAACTCAGCAGCTCTCAAAGCCCACCTGATGCCCCTCACCCACTGGGGGCCTGATGGAAACCTGCAGGTAATTTCCTGTGGCTCCTTTGGCCAATGTCAGCTGTTGTTTAGGGAAGGCTAGGAACCACTTGCCCAGGCCATGTAGGGGGATAAAAGATTCTGTGGGAGGTTTAAATACTGTCGCAAATGATGATGACAGGCTTTTCTTTATGTGTGCACTACCTTTAGGCTTAGGACTTTAAGCCTGCGATTCAAGAAAAGCCTCTTTCCTCTAGTTCAGGGGTCCCCAAACTGCAGCCCCCTGAGGCCATTTATCCGGCCCCCGCTGCACTTCCAGAAAGGGCACCTCTTTCATTGGTGGTCAGTGAGAGGAGCACATTGACCATCTCATTAGCCAAAAGCAGGCCCATAGTTCCCTTTGAAATACTGGTCAGTTTGTTGATTTAAATTTACTTGTTCTTTATTTTAAATATTGTATTCCCATTTTATTTTTTTACTTTAAAATAAGATGTGTAGTGTGCATAGGGATTTGTTCATAGTTTTTTTTATAGTCCAGCCCTCCAACGGTCTGAGGGACAGTGAACTGGCCCCCCTGTGTAAAAAGTTTGGGGACCCCTGCTCTTGTTCTTTGAACTGCAGGGCACTTCACCCAGTAAGGACAGGGGAGCTAAGCAACCACTGTGACAGTGCAGAGGGACACATCTACCACATAAGCACAGGCTGGGGGACACAAAAGAATAGTTTTAGTGTTTTATTATGAATAAATTGTTTCAAAGATCATTCTTGCATATTCAGTATAAGGCAACACTACACAGCTTTTCACAAAGGATGAAAACACTTCTAACTTCCCTGCTACTTCTCAGACACGACTGAACCACTTAATAGAAGGTGGGTTTTATTTATCTAGCCCTTTACTGATGCCCTGATGTTCATTAAAATCCTCTAGAAAATGCCCCTGGCCTGATCTGATTGGATAGGACTACCAATTATCTACTTTAATGTGCTTTCTTTATTCTAGATAACAGAGTACAATTCTATTTAGCATTTGGGAGGGGCCTGCACCCATATATTCAGACCAGTGCATCATTTGATGGCCGTTACAGTTAAAACACATTGGAGTTAAAGAAAATCTGAATTGTATCTGAGACAGGAATGCTCCTTGCTTCTCTATTCATTGATCTCCTCTTCATCATCTTCAAAAGCTTCCTCCCCATCATTGGCTGTGGCCTCTTGATATTGCTGGTACTCAGACACCAAGTCATTCATGTTGCTCTCAGCCTCGGTGAACTCCATCTCGTCCATGCCTTCCCCTGTAAACCAGTGCAGGAAGGCCTTTCGGCGGAACATGGCAGAAAACTGTTCCGAGATGCGCTTGAACAGCTCCTGGATGGCTGTGCTGTTGCCAATGAAGGTGGATGCCATCTTGAGGCCCCGGGGAGGGATGTCGCACACAGCTACCTTGACGTTGTTGGGGATCCACTCCACGAAGTAGCTGCTGTTCTTATTCTGGATGGCCAGCATCTGCTCGTCCACCTCCTTCATGGACATGGGGCCCCGGAAGACAGTGGCCACGGTCAGGTATCGCCCATGTCTTGGGTCACAGGCCGCCATCATATTCTTAGCATCAAACATTTGCTGAGTCAGTTCAGGCACTGTCAGCGCCCGGTACTGCTGACTGCCTCTGGCTGTCAGGGGGGCAAAGCCGGGCATGAAGAAGTGGAGGCGGGGGAAAGGGACCATGTTCACTGCAAGCTTTCGGAGGTCAGCATTGAGCTGGCCTGGGAAGCGTAGGGAAGTGGTGACCCCACTCATGGTGGCTGATACCAGGTGGTTGAGGTCACCGTAGGTGGGCGTGGTCAGCTTCAGGGTGCGGAAGCAGATGTCGTAAAGGGCCTCGTTGTCGATACAATAGGTCTCATCCGTGTTCTCCACCAGCTGGTGGACTGACAAGGTGGCATTATAGGGCTCCACCACTGTGTCGGAGACCTTGGGCGAGGGCATGACGCTGAAGGTGTTCATGATCCTGTCGGGGTACTCCTCTCTGATTTTGCTGATGAGCAGCGTGCCCATGCCCGACCCCGTTCCTCCTCCAAGGGAGTGGGTCAGCTGGAAGCCCTGCAGGCAGTCACAGTGCTCGCACTCTTTCCTCACCACGTCGAGCACCGAGTCCACCAGCTCCGCTCCTTCTGTGTAGTGCCCCTTGGCCCAGTTGTTCCCTGCGCCGGTTTGTCCTGGAATGAGCAAAAGAATGTAGTGTGCAGTTTAAATAGGGCAAAGCCGGAGGGAAGCGTTCATTGATATTAATACTTTTTAAAAGGAATAGGAAAGAGGTGTTATGAAACAATTAGATATTACGGTGTTGGCCAAAGTGAGTGGGCAGGGAAACAGGCACCCGCCAATACTGCTGCTGAGCCTATAGAATTAGTACTGCGTTAAACAAATACGTATCAGTTTTTAAGACAGACACGTTTTGACTAGGTAATTCCATTCTTATTTTAAACAGGTAACTGCCACACATGGTAAAATTCAAGGGGAACAAAATGTACACATTAAAAAACAAGTTACTGGCCCTGGCCGGTTGGCTCAGTGGTAGAGCGTCGGCCTGGCGTGTAGAGGTCCCGGGTTCGATTCCCGGCCAGGGCACACAGGAGAAGCGTCCATCTGTTTCTCCACCCCTCCCCCCCTCCTTCCTGTCTCTCTCTTCCCCTCCCGCAGCCGAGGATCCATTGGAGCAAAGATGGCCCGGGCGCTGGAGTGGCTCTGGATGCAATAGAGTGAAGCCCCGGAGGGGCAGAGCGTCGCCCCCTGGTGGGCGTGCGGGGTGGATCCCGGTCGGGCGCATGCGGGAGTCTGTCTGACTGTCTCTCCCCGTTTCTAGCTTCAGAAAAATACAAACAAACAAACAAACAAAAAAAAAAAAACAAGAACAAGTTACTAAAAAAAAAACAAAAAAAACCCAAGTTACTTTCCCTCTCTGAACTTTTTGAATTTTGTACTGTGTATATTTTCTTTTAAAAACACTTGTGTTTTTCACATTCATGGAGCCCCTCACTTATCATCTAGAGTTACTGTTGTAAAAACTTCTGAGCACCAGTTATTTACTTTGCACCCACAGTTAAATTCTCAGCGGAGGAAGTGGTCCCTGCCCGCACACTGCTTCCAGCCCGTGGTAGTGGAGTTGAGCATACCTGAAGGATTTTTATGTTTTTATCCAAGTGACTAAAAACAGACCTTCTAATTAGTATGTTTTCTGCACAATGGTGCATTTTCCCCACCTGCTTATTTATATCTTACTTACAGAAGACATTTTGCATCTGGAAGGTTAGCTCTTAAATTTAAAATCCTATCTTTCAAGCTCATTTCATTATAAAAGTGGAGTTCTATTAGTGGAAGAGGTATCTCTCACACTGTATAAATAAAACAGGCTGGTGTGTGTATGAAACGGTGCACTCAAAAAGAAGTGATAAAGAGGACTAACAGGGACTTAGCACGGCACGTTTCCCACAGTGCACTGCTCCTCAGACAGCTGTGCAGCACTGCAAATACTATGAGACTACATACTCCTCAGACATTTTTAAGCTGACATCTAATTTATCTTCATAAATGCAAATAGTTGTAAATGACACAATTTTAATTTCTAGGGTACTATAACTTATTCCCTTTTAAAAACTTATGTTATTCTGTTAACATGTATCCAACAGTTTACAGAAAAATCAGAAATCCTAGCTTGAAACTGATTGTTGTTAAATTCCTATAATCAAAAGATGTTAATAATACGTCATTAACTCTTTTTTTCAATTAGTTCATTTATCTAAAAATGAGTATTAAATATTGTCAGAATGAGACATGGTTTGGCATAAATTTTATTCTTCATTTTTTTAATGTATATTCATATTGAAAAAATGATAAAGAGTTGTGTTCAAATAATGTCGTTCAATTATTTGATTTTTATATGCCAAACATCAAATAGTTGATCTATCATCAAAAAGCATTTTTAGTCTGACCAGACGCAGTGGCGCAGTGGATAGAGCGTCGGACTGGGATGCAGAGGACCCAGGTTCGAGAACCCTAGGTCGCCAGCTTGAGCACCGGCTCATCTAGTTTGAGCAAAAAGCCCACCAGCTTGAACCCAAGGTCACTGGCTCCAGCAAAGGGTTACTCGGCCTGCTGAAGGCCCGCGGTCAAGGCACATATCAGAAAATAATCAATGAACAACTAAGGTGTTGCAATGCGCAATGAAAAACTAATGATTGATGCTTCTCATCTCTCTCCGTTCCTGTCTGTCTGTCCCTGTCAATCCCTCTCTCTGACTCTCTGTTAAAAAAAAAAAAAAAAAAGTATTTTTAATCATATTTCACCCAAAATCTCAATTTTGGTGAAAGCAGAATTGGAAACCTAATTTGCATCAGTCATTCTTTGTTTCTGGAAGACTGATCCAATGCTAGCTCTTCGCCTTAAAGACATTTTGTTTACTCCAATGTACTTAGAGTTGGGAAAATGGGAATATTTATACCAGTTCAACTTCATCAATATGATTTTTTTAATGAAAGGTTTAAAACTTTTAATAAATGTTAGGTTGCAGTTTTAGCTATAAAACTACAGCCCATGTAATCTAATTAGCAAAGGCAGCCCTCATTATTAGAGCAAGCCTGAAAATCAGTCATATTGTCAGAAAAACATGACTTCAAATAGGTTAATATGCATTTCAAGGGCCTGACCAGGCAGTGGCGCGGTGGATAGAGCGTCAGACTCAGACGCAGAGGACCCAGGTTCAAAACCCTGAGGTCGCCAGATTGAGCACAGGCTCATCTGATTTGAGCAAGGCTCACCGGCTTGAGCCCAAGGTTGCTGGCTTGAGCAAGGGGTTACTCGGTTTGCTGGCCCCCCGGTCAAGACACATGAGAAAGCAATCAATGAGAAACTAAGGTGCCACAATGAAGAATTGATGCTTCTCATTTTCTGGTCTATCTATCCCTCTCTCTGTCTCTGTCACAAAAAAATATATATGCATTCCAAGGAATATTAGGAAAACCACTGAGAACCAAATTCTAGAGCATACTATAAGGTGAATTACGAGAAGCAGTTAAAGTAAGGAATGCAGACTTAATATATCTAAAAATAAACTGAAAACAAAGCACCTACTTGCCATTTCTCATTCCTTGAACTAAGAATGATAAGAAAATGTAAGAGCTAAAATTTTAAGTTATTTAAGAAGCATGGGAGAGTATTAAAAAGCATTGTCTCTCTTTTGTTGAATAGGCACAGCAAACTCTTGCTTGAAAGGAAGAACCACATATAAAAAATCCATCAGCACCTGGTCAGACTTTGCCTCCACACTGAGTGAGAGACCAGGCTATAGTGTTGAGAGCCGTGGGCAGGGGGTTCGATTGTTTCAAGTGGACAGAAGTGAGAGGCAGAAACACCAAGCCATCTGTTCTGCCCACCTTTAGGGAAAATTTTAAAAGTGTCACCAATAAGTGGAGAATTACTAAAGGAAGACATACACAATGGAAGGCACTGTGACTGTCATGGGGGATGTCTGAGCTGTGGCAATGACCACTTCAAAAAGCTGCAAAACGATATGTGTAGCCTTATACTCGATGGTAGCCCTGCACCTGGGGCTCACGGCTGAACTATCAGGAAAGATTGCGTGTCATTGTTACAGAGAGACTATGAATTATTTCATTAAAAGAGGGTAGAGCCTGACCAGGCGGTGGCGCAGTGGATAGAGTGTCGGACTGGGATGTGGAAGGACCCACGTTGGATACCTCGAGGTCGAGGTCGCCAGCTTGAGCGCGGGCTCATTTGGCTTGAGCAAAAAAAAGCTCACCAGCTTGGACCCAAGGTCACTGGCTCGAGCAAGGGGTTACTCGGTCTGCTGAAGGCCCGCAGTCAAGGCATGTATGAGAAAGCAATCAATAAACAACTAAGGCACCGCAATGAAAAACTGATTGATGCTTCTCATCTCTCTCCGTTCCTGTCTGTCTGTCCCTATCTATCACTCTCTCTGACTCTCTCTCTCTGTTCCTGTAAAAAAAAAAAAAAAAAAAAGAAGAAGGTAGAAACTACGAACTGAAAATAAGCAGGAGGCTATACAGCCACTGGAAATCAAGCTTGCTGTAGCTAGCTGTTCAGTGTACAGAGATTCTGAACTTGACCCTTTCTCCTCCTTCAGTTCCCACCATTCACTTGGCTTCCTCAGTATTTACAGCATGATTAGCCACGCAGTTTTCTCTGTTCTTGATAAAAGGAGGAAGCTGGTGACTTCTGAAATATTTTTCCACTGTCTCATAGCAACAGACGTTCCTAGTTAAATATTTGGGGGTCATGAGTTGAACATCTTCTGTAATACAGTGTTGTGATATAAATCAATGGCTCCAGATTGTAGAACACAGGCTGTAATCTCTAAACTTTGGCAGCCCGGTTGCAGCAGATCCCAGGGCTTTCTCAGAACCTACTCCCCACCCCCCTTACCTCCAGCTCACCGTGCTGGTGGATGGAGCCCTGCGGCTGTGTGTGTTCTGACCCCTCCCCTTGCACTAGATTTTCAAGAAAAGGGTACAAATGCAAGAGGCTTAAAGGAAAGTGTATCTGGGCGTTTCATTTTCTCCCACTAATAGGCACGACTGCTATGCAGTCAGCAATTCAGTAAGAAAAAGTTTTTAGCCTGACCAGGCGGTGGCGCAGTAAATAAAGCATCAGACTAGGAGGCGGAGGACCCAGGTTCAAAACCCCGAGGTCACAGGTTTGAGTGCCAGCTTAGTGAGGGGTTGCTGGCTTGAGCAAGGGGTCACTTGCTCTGCTGTAGCCCCCTGGTCAAGGCTCATATGAGAAAGCAATCAATGAACAAGTAAGGTGCCGCAACGAAGAACTGATGCTTCTCATCTCACTCCCTTCCTGTCTGTCCCAATCTGTCCCTCTCTCTGACTCTCTCTCTGTCGCTGTCAAAAACAAAAACATTTCAAACTATATAACTGTAAATAGACTGACTCTGGTTTATTTTAATTTACCAATTCTGAAACAATGAGCTAGAAAGCCATCTCCCATTCTTAGACAATTTTGCTTTTTTTATTAACTGGAGAATGCTGAAACAGCTGTTTCGCTAAACAACATAGTATGTTCACTCATTCTGTACATATATCCCTCCATTCCACACAGGATGCTATTTTAACAAAATAAGCAAGCATATCACTTAAACAATCCACCATCCTTAATAAAAGGAGCAGCAACAGTGTCGGCAGTGTGCTACGAGGGGCAAGGTTTTCCTAACACTACAAGGGTCTCTGGCCCAGTGAGCGGAATTTAATAGTAATTCTTACTACTAGTGAAGAAGAAAAGAACAAAGTTTAAAAATTACTATTGAATAAAGCAATTTCATGTCAGTACAGTGTGTTAAAAATTTTAAATATTCTGAATCTAAAATAGGTGTGTGTTCTGGCAAGACGCAGGGATACAAATAATCCTAGACACGCCAGAGTGCCAAATGCCACTTCTCACACTTTCAAGGTTTACAAGGACAGTAAATTAGATAATTAAATGGTTACTATAGGTCTACTTTATTTTTATTTTTATTTTTTTTAATTTTTTTTTTTTGTATTTTTCTGAAGTTGGAAATGGGGAGGCAGTCAGACAGACTCCCGCATGCGCCCGACCGGGATCCACCCAGCACGCCCACCAGGGGGTGATGCTCTGCCCATCTGGGCCATTGCTCTATTGCAACCAGAGCCACTCTAGCGCCTGAGGCAGAGGCCATGAAGCCATCCTCAGCGCCGGGCCAACTTTGCTCCAATGGAGCCTTGGCTGGGGGAGGGGAAGAGAGAGACAGAGAGGAAGGAGAGGGGGAGGGGTGGAGAAGCAGATGGGCACTTCTCCTGTGTGCCCTGGCCGGGAATCGAACCCGGGACTCCTGCACGCCAGGCCGACTCTCTACCACTGAGCCAACCGGGCAGGGCACTATAGGTCTATTTTAATGTGTTCTTAAATTTTTTGATCCCCTTTATTGAGACCTAGAAAGAAAACCTTTCTTACACTCCCAATATTCACTTCAAATAAATGAAACCAAAGAAAACCTCCACAATTGCTGAAGCTGCTGCTCTGAGAAACTGGCTTATCATGACTTCACTAGCTTGTCATAACCCAACTATGTGAAATTCAGCTCACAGTTTCGACTCTAAAACACCAGCAGGTCCTGGCTGTGTTGGAGGGGGCAGCCAAGGGGGAGGCCCAGCTGCTGAGCAGATGTCTGCACCAGGAGAGTGGAAGTGAGGCAAAGAAGGTACATGGCCTCTGGTGTCCAAGTAGAGACCTCCCCAGAAAGTGCATTAGCAAGTGCCATGGCCTCATCCGTGGCTTTTCTTATGACAGATTTAAGGCATGGAAAAGGGTATGAAGAGTGATGTCCTATCTACTTACCTCCACCCATCTTAAGAAATAAAACATAACAATGTTACACGAAGCCCAATATAACATATATAATTTTGAACATCTCAAATTTAAACAATGTAGAGTTAGATGATTTTTTTTCTATTTTTCTCTCGAAAAGCAGTTGGTGAATGTGTGTTTTGGCTGACCTCTATGGGAACAGGATTCACTGAGTTGGATTTTAATATTGCATCTTCAGCTTTCTTCATGTGTGAGTCCTGTTTATGTGCACTTGGAGCCAATTATGGTCTCTAATTCAGTAAAAGGTAAGGAATATAATTGTCCCCACTTGTGACTATAAAAATATTGGTAGTTCAAGTTTTCTGATATAAGAAACAGGGCACCTCGCCATGGGAAAAGACACCTGACACCTGTGTGAGCCTATGGACCAATGTCACTGCATTAAATTTAATTTCTAAATAAAGTTTTTTAAAATTACAAAAATAAAAAGTGAAACGTTAAAAAAGAAAAAGTAAAAAAGAAAAGGGAACCAGAGTCCTGATGTATTTGAAATATAAAGGTGAAAAAACCCTTGAACAAGTTATTATCAGAAGCTTCCCCTGTCCTGTTGGCTGTAGGTTTGTCACGGTGACGGGGAGTGGGTGATACCCAGAGGTCACATAAACTCTGAGAAGGTTCATCATCTCGAGTCACCTTTCTACAAGTCACTGCCTGATTCTGCTACAAGCTAATCAATTCATATACAAATCAAATCTTCCAAAATTCTGTATCCTCTTGTATACTTTAAAGCAGGGGTCCGCAAACTTTTCACACAGGGGGCCAGTTCACTGTCCCTCAGACCGTTGGAGGGCCGGACTATAAAAAAAACTATGAACAAATCCCTATGCACACTGCACATATTTTATTTTAAGTAAAAAAACAAAACGGGAACAAATACAATATTTAAAATAAAGAACAAGTAAATTTAAATCAACAAACTGATCAGTATTTCAATGGGAACTATGGGCCTGCTTTTGGCTAATGAGATGGTCAATGTGCTCCTCTCACTGACCACCAGTGAAAGAAGTACCCCTTCCAGAAGTGCAGCAAGGGCCGGATAAATGGCCTCAGGGGGCCACATGCGGCCTGCGGGCCGTAGTTTGGGGACCCCTGCTTTAAAGTAACCTTGACTCTAAAAACCATGGCTACAGGGTGATGGAGGCTGATAACACTAAAATGCCCCTTTAATTTATACATTTTCTTTAAGAGTTTACAGAGGCGCAGGTGCTATTATCACTTTTTTCTTTTTTTAAGTAGAAGAGAGGGGAAGATTTCCCAATTTTGATAAAACAACTCAGATGGCACCAGTGTTTAGAAAGAGAGAAGAACTAACAATAGTGGAAAAGAAATAAAAGGTATAAACATATTGAGGTTAAAATATGAGCAACACGCCTGTCCATTGGTGGTGCAGTGGATAAAGCATAGATCTGGAATGCTGAGATTGCGGGTTCAAAACCCTGGGCTTGCCCGGTCAAGGCACATCCAATAAGCAATCAATGAACAACTAAAGTGAAGTAACTATGAGTTGATACTTCTTGCCCCACACACCCCCTCCTTTCTCTTTAAAATCAAAAAGTAAAGTCTAAAAAGAATGAGCATATAGCAATAAAAAACAAATTATTATCATATAGCCTGACCAGGTGGTTGCACAGTGGATAAAGCGTCAGACTGGGATGCAGAGGACCCAGGTTCGAGACCCCGAGAGGTCGCCAGCTTGAGCGCGGGTTCATCTGGTTTGAGCAAAATCCCACCAGCTTGAACCCAAGGTCGCTGGCTCGAGCAAGAAGTTACTCAGTCTGCTGAAGGCCCACGGTCAAGGCACATATGAGAAAGCAATCAATGAACAGCTAAGGTGTTCCAACACGCAATGAAAAATGAATGATTGATGCTTCTCATCTCTCTCCATTCCTGTCTGTCTAGCCCTGTCTATCCCTCTCTCTGATTCTGTCTCTGTCTCTGTAAAAAAATAAATAAATAAAAAAAATAAAATAAAACATTTAAAAAATTATTAGCATATAATAATTTATGAAGGGGAAAGAAGCTAATGGCTAAAAATGTTTTAAATAATGACCTATCAGTATAAGTATTTCATTTAGAGATGCCGAGGTTATTTTCTTAAAAAAAAAAAATCAAGAATTAAAAGAGGTGCCTATGATGGGGCTGGGGCTGTGATTTCCATGCTGTGTGATGTTTTTAATTTTGCACATAAATTAGTTTTGATTTTTAAAGAAAAAAGATGGAGAGATGGAACCTACCAAAGATGAAGTTGTCAGGCCGGAAGAGCTGCCCAAAAGGCCCGGACCGCACACTGTCCATGGTGCCAGGTTCCAAGTCCACGAGGGCGGCCCTGGGCACGTATTTCTGAGCTGGAAGAGGACAAAGCCCACCCACAAAAAGGTCATTTTCTGGTTTCTAAAGTAATGGACTTCCCCACAGCAAGTCCCACCAGCTCAGATGCCTGGAATGGATGAATCAGGGTTTCAGACAGGGTACCTGGCTTTCTTAGACTCACATCATCTTAGCACTGGGAGAACACGATCCCACCTTTGACCTGATCTGATGAGGGAGCCAGCTCAGGCATGAATGGGCAGAGGAAGTTCCAGGAACAAGCAGGGTGAGAAATCAGATCTTCTGACTTTCTGCTTCCCGTACTTCCCAGTTCACCCTAACAGCTCTTTCCCGTTGGGCAGTTTTACTCTTTTAGCTCCATGGAAATAAACTGTGTCTGTTACAGCAAACTGCTGTGCTGCCGTGACGTTCTTTCTGCTTTTCGGCACCTCCCTCATTCACACACGTGTGACCAAGCTACAGTCTGAGCGCCTCATCACCCGTACTATTCCATGGGCCATTTTCCAAGAAGCCCTTTCATTTATAAATGAGTGTAGCATTTTCATTGGTAAGTACTCTTTTGTGCCAGCTGGGTAAGAAATTGTTCCCAGTGAGGATGGGGTCGATATAACTGCAGACAGGAACAACATGTTCTTCAACACACTGAAGGAAGGCTTTAACTGGGCTGGACCGGGAGTTAACATGAAGCGCACTGTATACTGGAGTTTTCCTTAGTGCTATCTAGTAATTTCATCTTCTAGGCCCTACTGTCCCAGATCTTGTGTGAGAGCTGCTCAATGAGTAAAACCCAGTGATTTATGTGTCCTGCTCTTCACAGCTCTTATGACAACAAGCAAAACAAGACTCCAAAGCTGAAAGCCATCATCCCTGGGAACACACGTCCTGTGTGAAACCCTGGTAGCATCTGTCACTTTCTGGGCACTACTTCAGGCTTAGTTTCTTGTTGTTTTGAATGGTATGCATCACTTCTATTCACTTTTATAATAAATGTTTTTTTACAGAAACAATGTATGCATGTAGCTATAATACATACATAGATATCCAGGGTAGGGGGTGATATGATTCCTAAACTGAGATAAATCACAGCCCGGATTTTAACTAAAGTCCGCCAGACAATTACCAAGAATTTTAAAGTTTCAGGTTCCAAGGAGTGTCAAGTCTTTTTGGAGGTGTGCAAAAGGCCAGAAAAATCATTTCAAGAAGTACTTTTCAAATTTTTAACCAAGAACCTCCATTAAGAGAGACATCTTAAACTAGAAAGAAAAAAGCCGGGTATTACCCACTAAGTTGATTTCACAACACTAACGAATAGTCTGGTTCAAAAGCTCAGACCCGCGCGGAATTGGGCTGTTTGAAATAAACTATCCGCGCATTTCCCGCCCTGCGGGAACGAGGGAGGCGCCGAGCACCCTGCCATACAGCCCAGGTGAACTTTCCCCAGAGCGGACCGCCTCTCCAGACCGAGCACCCTGAGCACCGGCGGCGGCCCGGGCGGAGGCCCGGGCGGAGGAGGCCCGGCCAGGCTGGGTGGGGTCTGAAAGGGCTGTGCCGGTGGTCTGGCGGGGAAGGGCACGGTCCGGGAGTGGGGTGTCCGCGGTCCCAGACACAGGATGGCCGAGGTCCAAAGCAGGCTGTGGCCGGGGTCCCAAAAGAGGATGACCACTGTCCCCGTCGGGAGATGGCTGGGACCCGGGAGGAGGATGGCTGAAGTCCCAGAGCCGGGTGGCCGGTTCCGGCGGCGAAGGGAGTCGATGCGGGGAGACAGGGGTGGGGGTTGGGGGGGACGGGACGGGTTGGTCGCGGCCATCGGTGGGGATGGCCGGGGTCCGGCGGGGAAGGGCGGGCCCCCGAGGTGGAGAGTCGGGGCCGCTACTCACACGATGACTCATTGTAGTAGACGTTGATTCTCTCCAGCTGCAAGGCCGAGTCACCCACGTAGCCTCCCGCCGGGTCGATACCGTGTTCATCGCTGATCACTTCCCAAAACTTGATGCGGGACGAAGTGGGGAGGACACACTGTCAGAACCCGGAGCCCAGGGCGTCCCGACCCCCCGCGGCTAGCCCCAGGGTTGGGCGGGGGCGCGGCCGCCGAATTCCAGGCGCGCCCGAGCCGCGGCGGCCGCGCCCAGACGCACTGGGGACGAGCGCACGGGGTCCCGGTTGTGCGACAGGGCTGGGCTCCAGGGCCGAGGGGCACAGAGCTGGTGCTCAGGCGTGTGGGCCGCGCGACCCGCACCGACGGTCCAGCCTGGACACCCAGGCCCGCCAGTTGCCACCCGCGGGAAGCCCAGTGCCCGCGCGCCCCGCGCCGGACCCACCTTGGTGCCTATCTGGTTCCCGCACTGGCCCGCCTGGATGTGCACGATCTCCCTCATGGCGGGCGCCGGCTCTGTGATTGCGGAGCTTGCTCTTCTGACCGTGGGGGCAACTGTGGGCCGGCCACACACTCCAGGGACTCGACCCTCCTCCCGCCCTCCACCCCTCTCCCCCACCCCGCCGCCGGGACCAATGGCTGTGGGCCGCGCCCTCCCGGGCCGGGTCTCCTCGGTCTCCGCGGTCCCGCGCCTCCCTCGCTCGTCCCCGCCCCGCCCGTCATCCCGCCCCCCCAGCCCCAGGCCTCCCCGCCCCCGCGCCAGCGTCCGCCTTGGACTCGCTGACCCCAGGGCCCACTCCGCGGCCGCCTCGACGCTGCGCTGTCCCAGGAGGAAGAACTGACAGGGGACAGCTGAGGGACCCCTGACGGGGGGAGCCGGGACGGGAAATGAACGGGTCCTTCGAGCGCCCCCCCCCCCCCCAGTGGGTCCTTAGTGGGCAGGCAGACGGAAAAGACAAATGGCGCCGGCCCCTCCTCCACCCCATTTTGCTGCCTCAGTTGCTGACCCACCCGGGAGGGATAGATACCCCTCGGGCTTGGAAATCGAGAGACCGCGGTGTTCGAGAGTTCGGCTGAGCTGACGGGGGCGGCGGGGTCCCTCTTTGAGCCACCCTGGATGGATTCGGACCCCTGGCCCGGGAGGGTGCGCGCGGTCCCCACCCGCCCGCAAACCCAGCGGGGCTTTGGGCATGAAAGAGGAAGGTTAATTAATTGATTTACTTATTATTTTAGAGATAAACATCAGTTTATTACACTTATGCGTTTGTTAGTTGATTCCTGTAAGTGCCCTCACCGAGGATCCAACCCGCAACCTTGGTGGCAACGTTGGCATATCGGGATGACGCTCTAATCGTCTGAGCTTCCCAGCCATACCAATCTTATGATCTTGCCCTTGCCCTCCTGGAGCGTTTCCATCGGGAAATACAGGTACCAGTCCATTCTGACGACTTTGAGCAGTTTGCAAAGGGGTTTAGTTAAAGTGAACACGTGATTGGATCGGAAAATGGACAACCCCCTGCAACTGTCGTCTACGTAGTCTCTCCAAAAGGAGTCAGCGGATGAAAAGCGGTTTGACCCTGGGAGGGCTCAGAAGTCTGGGCTCCGAGGGGCCATTCCCTCACCTTCCTTAGTCTTAGGTCCAGGAGACTCCCTTTTGCTGTTCGCAGGGAGCTAGCTATGTGCGTGCAGGTGTTGTTTGGATGAGTGCAATGCTGGAAAAGGAGTGAAGACAGTAGAGGGACAGTTAATCCTACCCAGCTTGTTGTCAATGCTCTATCCGCTGTGCCACCACCACTCAGGTGGCTCTATATTTTTTATAACATGATGCACCCCTGGTGTCTCTTTGAACTCCAGCTTCCCCAATTTCACAGTGTTTGCTGGGCAGGCACTCCAGCACATAAACAAAATCTTCATTTGTTAATGGCTTGCTTCCAGGCCACCCTAGATTCTGGTCCTCCTACCTTCATGCTCAGTTGTCCTCTCCCCACCGCTCAGACACCTAGAACTCCCCAGTTCACTTCCATGGGCAACTC
Organism: Saccopteryx leptura; assembly: GCF_036850995.1. Classification (NCBI taxonomy): domain Eukaryota; kingdom Metazoa; phylum Chordata; class Mammalia; order Chiroptera; family Emballonuridae; genus Saccopteryx; species Saccopteryx leptura. The sequence goes on along the minus strand of NC_089513.1, from coordinate 59,967,637 downwards.
CAGCTGACAAGGCTCACTCACTGGGGTGCTCCTGTGGCAAATACTTCATGTGCGCCAGGTGTAAGTCAAGGTTACTTCTGGGCATGAATTTGGTCCTTAGGGTGCAATATAGTAGTCCCTTTATTGGGAGGGCTTATGTGGCTGAAAGAAATGACCACTGAATGGTGAGTCAGGGTGACTTGGACTTCTATTCTATTCCTGTCTGTTTCCAATTAGCTCTGTGTTAAATCACTTAAATTCTCTGACTTCAAATTACTCATCTGTAAACTGAAAGGACTATCTGATAGGGCCTGTGTAAAGCCAGCATCTAAGGCCAGGGCTACCATCACAGCCACCCGGCTCATGCAGGTTCCCATTGGATTCGGACAGTCGGTAAAGAAACAACAGAGCCACAAACTGGTGGGCCATAGTCTTTAATCCTAGCTTGCACCCGGAGGGCAAGTAAAAATACACACTGGGCTCCAAAACCCAGTCACATTCAGTGCTCACAAAGCCACTGACTTATCCGAGTTTCCTAGAATCAAAGGTTTCTAGCTCACCAGCCTTATTCACCTGTTCCTCATCTCCTTCCTTATCCCAGATACAAACTCTACACAAACTGGCATCTCACTCAGCACTCCACCATCTTGGCTGCTTCTCCTGGCCTCCTCCACGTGGCCTTTCTCTGCTCTCCTCTGCTCTCTCTTCTAATGATAATCTCAGGAACCAAAAAGCACAAGCCCCCGTTCTACCCCTATTTTATAGTGTAGATTCAAAACCCTTAATCCAATATACAAAATAGGGAAGTCTCTAATACAAAGTCACTTTCTGAGGCATGATTGGATTGTACCGCCCCACATCAAAAAGGGTAGGAAAGGCTTAATCCCAAAACCAAGCCCCAGGCTACAAGGATTCTGCCTGCCTTTAGCCCACCCCAACACACATTAATATCACCTGGGCGACGGCCTCCTCGTGTCATCTTTAACAAAGTGAGCATAATACATTTTATCTGCCCAACAATCCACCCCTATGCTCACTTTACTACCCACAATTTACATCACCAGCATTCCTGTGCAAGGAAATTAGAACATTACACAGATTACAACAGCAAAAATCATACAGTTTCAACAATTACAAAGGTACATTTCACCAGTCTCTCAGCACTTAGGCCAAAGTGCAAAATGTCCTCGGCCTTCCTTCTAGCCATCAGAAAAGCTTCCCAGGGTGGGGGAGTGCTTTCAGCAGAGCCACCCCCCACCCCCATCAGGGTATTTCACATTGTCCAAAATCTGTAAGTCCATCCAACAAAGGAGCCAGTGCCCACTCCGGTCGTAGTCCAGGAAATCAGTCCACGCACATGGGGCGTCAGCCACCTCCCTCATCCCTGCCGTCCTGGCAGGTCTTACACTGTCCCAAAGAGGAGCACATGGCAATGGCAGTCAGCATTTCCATCTTGGCTCTGGAGAGCATGATAGTGTCCATCCTATGTCCCCCAAATCGCAGACCTACCAGGGCTGTAGTAGGTGCTCCTTCCAGCTGGGCTCTCATCTTATGGAGACTGCGGATTGCAACTCCAGCCCGATTCTCCTCATTTTCCAAAGAGGAACTGAAAACACCAGCTCTGGCTGCCAGACTCAAGCCCCGGGCTGCCGCCGCCTTCTGCTCCGCAGACCTTGCAGCTCCGGACCCGGCCTCAGCTTCAGCCTCAGCCTCAGCCCCGGCCTCCTGCCGCTGCTGGCTCTCCGCAACATCCAGGGCAAGCTGCAACTCACGAACCTCTGAATCTTCCTCCATTGTTTGCTCCATTTCCAGGTGAATCTTGAACACCTGGTTGTCCTCCTCCTCCAGCATTTCCTCCAGCTCCAGGGTCAGCATCGGTTTCTCCTGCATTTGCTCCATCTCCTTCCACTGCTCGGTTTGCAGGTCCCGGGCAGCCTCTTCCACAGAGCTCTCAGTTTCCTCACACATGGCAGTAAAAGTCAGCCAGCCTACGATCCCCAGAAGGACAGCCATGGGGAACCCTAACAGCAGCCAGTCCTCTACTCCACCACTCAAAGGCTCCTTGCCGATCTGTATCGAATCCTGCCACAGACTACGCCAAATGTAAAGCCAGAAGCCACGGCCAGGGCCACCATCATAGCAGCCTTCTGGCCTATGCAGGTTCGCATTGGATTCGGACAGTCGGTAAAGAAACAACAGAGCCACAAACTGGTGGGCCATAGTCTTTAATCCTAGCTTGCACCCGGCGGGCAAGTAAAAATACACACTGGGCTCCAAAACCCAGTCACATTCAGTGCTCACAAAGCCACTGACTTATCTGAGTTTCCTAGAATCAAAGGTTTCTAGCTCACCAGCCTTATTCCCCTCTGTTCCCCATCTCCTTCCTTCTCCCTGCACAAACTCTACACAAACTGGCATCTCACTCAGCACTCCACCATCTTGGCTGCTTCTCCTGGCCTCCTCCACGTGGCCTTTCTCTGCTCTCTGCTCTCTCTCTTCTAATGATAATCTCAGGAACCAAAAAGCACAAGCCCCCGTTCTACCCCTATTTTATAGTGTAGATTCAAAACCCTTAATCCAATATACAAAATAGGGAAGTCTCTAATACAAAGTCACTTTCTGAGGCATGATTGGATTGTACCGCCCCACATCAAAAAGGGTAGGAAAGGCTAATCCCAAAACCAAGCCCCAGGCTACAAGGATTCTGCCTGCCTTTAGCCCACCCCAACACACATTAATATCACCTGGGCGACGGCCTCCTCGTGTCATCTTTAACAAAGTGAGCATAATACATTTTATCTGCCCAACAGCCTGGTTCTGTGGCACCTTCAGTCTGAATGTGCACCACCAACGACTTCTGTGTGTGTTTCCCACGTGCACTTCCAGGCGAGGGCGCTCTAGAAACTGTGAGCAGCATTACTCCCAGGTCAAGTGTTTTGTAATCTGCACCAGCAGTTTCTTTTTTAGATACACGAAAACTTTGGGGAAATCCCAACAAGTGGGTGCATGGTTGGAAAGAGGTGGAAAAAAATTTCTTTTGGAGTTTTTCAAATGTTTCTAATTTTAGGTATTAATTCTTTAGTCTTTAAATCCCTGCCGCTGTCCCCCTCCCAGTCCCCCTTTATGCTGCTTTTCTGCCTTCTTATAGGTTCCCACATGTCTCTTTATACACAGGATGCTCCCAGGTAGCAGGTGAGGCCGGAGCCTCGCCCATGGTAGCCTGGCAGACTGTGAGCCTGAACTGACCCTGCTGTCACCTTTGAGGACTCAGCACCCTTATTTGGACTTGCTGTCGCACTGGGTAATTATTGACTCCAAGTACATGCTCCCTTCATCACTGGTGCAGGGAGCGTGGGGAGCGGAGGGCCTGTGGCTCCTCAAAGTCTTTCCTCAGCTCTGATCACTCAGCCCCTGTGGAATCAAGCCGCTGAATAACAGCCTCAGGGTCTGTGAAATAACCACCTTTTCCATGCTTGTTCTAGGGTGGGAATTCAACTCCAAGGTGTCGATGTGCCAGAAAGTAGTGTCTGTGTAGCTTGAAGAATACTGCTGTGTCCTAAATTCAATGAAGGAAAGTTGATTCACTGAGTTTCTGGTGAACACTCCCTGTTGACTGCACCCCAGCTGTTGGGCAGATAAAATATATTATGCTCACTTTGTTAAAGATGGCGCTGCCCAAACAGAAGCCATCGCCCAGGTGATATTAATGTGTGTTGGGGGCAGGCTGTGGGCAGGCAGAATCCTTGTAGCCTGGGGCTTGGTTTTAGGATTAAGCCTTTCCCACCCTTTTTGATGTGGGGTGGTACAATCCTATCATGCCCCAGAAAGTGACTTTGTATTAGAGACTTCCCTATTTTGTATATTGGATTAAAGGTTTGGATTTCTACCTTATAAAATAGGGGCAGAACGGGAGCTTGCTCTTGGTTCCTGAGATAATCATTAGAGGAGAGAGCAGAGCAGAGAGCAGAAAGAGGCCATGTGGCCAGGAGAAGCAGCCAAGATGGCCGAGTGCTGAGAGAGAAACCAGTTTGGGCAGAGTTTGTGCAGGGAGAAGGAAGGAGATGGGGAAGAGGTGAATAAGTCTGGTGAGCTAGAAACCTTTGATTCTAGGAAACTCGGATAAGTCAGTAGCTTTGTGAGCACTGAATGTGAGTGGGGTTTGGAGCCCAGTGTGTGTTTTTACTTGCCTGCCGGGTGCAAGCTAGAATTAAAGATGATGGCCCATCAGTTTTTGGCTCCGTTGTTTCTTTACCGACTGTCCGAATCCAATGTGAACCTGCATGGCCCTGGCCCTGGCTACTGGCTTTACAAGTTGGTAAGTTTACAACATCAAATAAAACTGAAATGTGATAGGAATAGTACTACTTTTTGTGTAACCCCACATCCATATAATGAGACTAATTTTCCTTGGGATAAAGTTATAAGACATTTGGGGGTGGGCTGTGGGCAGCCAGGATCCTTGTAGCCTGGGGCTTGGTTTTAGGACTAAGCCTTTCCCACCCTTTTTGATGTGGGGGGGGGGGTACAATCCCATCATGCCCCAGATAAATGACTTTGTATTAGAGACTTCCCTATTTTGTATATTGGATTAAAGGTTTGGATTTCTGCACTATAAAATGGAGCAGAACGGAAGCTTGCTCTCTTGGTTCCTGAGATTAGCATTAAAGGGGAGAGCAGAGAAAGGCCACATGGAGGAGGCCAGGAGAAGCAGCAAAGATGGCGGAGTATTGAGAGAGAAGCCAGTTGTGCAGAGTTTGTGCAGGGAGAAGGAAGGAGATGGGGAACAGAGGTGAATAAGTCTGGTGAGCTAGAAATCTTTGATTCTAGGAAACTTGGATAAAGTCAGTAGCTTTGTGAGCACTGAATGAGTGGGTTTTTGAGCCCAAAGTGTGTTTTTACTTGCCTGCGGGTGCAAGGTAGGATTAAGATAATGGCCCACCAGTTTTTGGCTCTGTTGTTTCTTTACTGACTGAATCCAATGAGAACCTGCATGTGAATGGCCACGATGGCGGCTCCTGGCCTTACAAGGGGGTTGACAGCTAAGAGGATGGCGGTTCCTTCCCGAGGTGACAAAAATGTTCTAAAATGGATCGTGAGGATGGATGCCCACCTCTGGGAATATATGGAAAACCTGTGGATTGAATGTATTGAGTGAATTTTACGTTAGGTGAATTATATCTCAATAGAGCTTTTTTTTATAAAACCCTTCTGGAGGGATTTAAAGCTGTGGTGCCCTAAGGGGGCAGCAGTGAAACCCAGACCCAGTTCCACCAATGACCAGAATAACAACCTGGTGCCCTGAGAAGAGAAGAGGCAAGCTCACTGCAGGAACAAGTATGTATCGTTTCCCTCATTCATCACTGTCTTTCTCTATAAAAATTAAAAAGTCAATGGAGAAGCTGGTGAGCTTTTTGTTCAGGCCAGATGAGCTTGCGCTCAAGCTGGTGACCTTGGGGTCTCAAACCTGGGTTCTCCACATCCAGTTTCGGCGCTCTATCCACTGCGCCACCGCCTGGTCAGGCAAGGTATGTTTTCTTAGGATGTAAAAAGAATTGCCTGACTGGATAGAGTGCTGGACTGGGATTCAGAGGACTGGGTTGCAAAGCTCACCAGCTTGGACCCAAGGTCACTGGCTCAAGCAAGGGGTTATTCGGCCTGCTGAAGGCCCATGGTCAAGGCACATATGAGAAAGCAATCAATGAACAACTAAGGTGTCGCTACAAAAAACTGATGATTGGTGCTTCTCATCTCTCTTCGTTCCTTTCTGTCTGTCCCTATTTATCCCTCTCTCTGACTCTCTCTCTGTCTCTGTAAAAAAAAAAAAAAAAGAAAGAAAGAAAGAAAGAAAAAAATTGCTATATGAAATTATTTCCATATTTAGCTTGCCCATAAATATTGGATCTAATGATGGGCCTGCATTTCTATCCAAGATCTCACTGCTAGTAGGAAAGGCACTCAATATTAATTGGAAATTACATTGTGCCTACAGGCCCAAAAGTTCAAGGCAGGTAGAATGCATGAATTGGATCTTAAAGGAAACTTTAACCAAATTTGTTTTTGAAGCCAGTGGAAAGTGGACCACCTTACTCCCCTTAACCCTCCTTAGGGTGAGGTACACCCTCTATAGGGAAGGATTCACTACTTTTGAAATAATTTTTGGGAGACACCCTCCCTTACTATGAAAACTCAGAGAAGAAATAAAAGCTGAGTTAAGTAATCACTCCTTCCTTAAGTACTTACAGAGTCTACAGATTACTCAGCAGGCTGTCCAAGAGTTGCTTCCAGCACTGCCAGGAGATCAGGTACATCCCGTCCAGCCTGGGGACTCAGTCTGGGTAAAGAAGTACATTATCCAAGGACTGACTCCCATGTGGATGGTTCCACACACCATGATCCTGACCACTCCCACTGCTGCCAAGGTAGAAGGCATACCCGCCTAGGTCCACCACAGCCAGTTAAAGGTTGCAGTCCCAGTGGAGACACCCTGTGGACAGTGCAAACTGACCCTGCCAACCCTTGTAAGTTGACCCTGAGAAGGACAACATGCCTTGCTCCAGCCACTAACCGGAAGCTGGCTGATCTACGCACAACCGATGCCTGAGGAAACTCACCGAGGAACTCCTTTCTCTTTCTTTCTTTCTTTCTTTCTTTCTTTCTTTCTTTCTTTCTTTCTTTCTTTTCTTTCTTTCTTTCTTTCTTTCTTTTTTTACAGAGACAGGGAGAGAGTCAGAGAGAGGGATAGATAGGGACAGACAGACAGAAACACAGAGAGATGAGAAGCATCAATCATCAGTTCTTCGTTGCGACACCGTGGTTGTTCATTGATTGCTTTCTCATATGTGCCTTGACCATGGGGCTACAGCAGACTGAGTAACCCCTTGCTCGAGCCAGCGACCTTGGCTCCAAGCTGGTGAGCTTTGCTCAAACCAGATGAGCCCACGCTCAAGCTGGCGACATTGGGGTCTCGAACCTGGGTCCTCCGCATCCCAGTACAATGCTCTATTCACTGCACCACCGGCTGGTTAGGCCCAAGGAACTCCTTTTAATTAGACTTTGGGGAGGGAGGGAAACTGAGGTCAAAGTAAAGCCAGAACAAGTTGTCTTAGGGTTTGATGCATGTACTGCTATGAGTCATACAGCAGGGAGATAAAAGTCCCTTTGCTAGAAGGGAAGCTACAAGGTAAATGAAAAATATATATGTGCTTATAGCTACCCCTATAAAGTAACCTATAAATACTAGCTACTTAAAGGGAGGACACCTTCAAAAAGAAGTATACCTTAAAGAAAAATTACTTATTGACAGCTTGGTTGTCACTAAAGGTTAAGATTTTTTAAATTAAGAATTCTGGGCCCTGGCCGGTTGGCTCAGCAGTAGAGCGTCGGCCTGGCGTTCAGGAGTCCCGGGTTTGATTCCCGGCCAGGGCACACAGGAGAAGCGCCCATCTGCTTCTTCACCCCTCCCCCTCTCCTTCCTCTCTGTCTCTCTCTTCCCCTCCCACAGCCGAGGCTGCATTGGAGCAAAGATGGCCCGGGTGCTGGGGATGGCTCTGTGGCCTCTGCCTCAGGCACTAGAATGGCTCTGGATGCAACAGAGCGACCCCCGAGAGGGGCAGAACATCGCCCCCTGGTGGGCTTGCCGGGTGGATCCCGGTCGGGCACATGTGGGAGTCTGTCTGACTGCCTCCCCGTTTCCAGCTTCGGAAAAATGAAAAAAGAAAAAAAAAAAGAGTTCTGGCCTGACCAGGTGGTGGCACAGTGGATAGAGCATCAGACTGGGTTGCGGAGGACCCAGGTTCGAGATCCCGAGGTCATCAGCTTGGGTGCAGGCTCATCTGGTTTGAGCAAGGCTCACCAGCTTGAGCCCAAAGTCTCTGGCTTGAGCAAGGGGTTACTCAGTCTGCTGTAGCCCCTCAGTCAAGGCACATATAAAAAAGCAATCAATGAACAACTAAGTGGCACGACAAAAAAACTGATGATTGATGCTTCTCATCTCTCTGTATTCTGGTCTTTCTGTCCCTATCTATCCCTCTGACTCTCGCTCTGTCTCTGAAAAAAAAAAAAGTTCTGATGAGAAAGAAATTGTATGGTTTTGATAATAAAAGGTATAAAGTATAGAAATACTTTTGAAAGAAAAAGGAAGAAAGTAAGTTGTTATAAAAGCCAGTTATTTGTGAATAGATAAGAAAGTTCATAAAAATTAAGGGTTTATGTAAGTTGCAGAAGTTCAGGTTAATTAAGAGATTAATCAGCAGCATTTGTTTCTTCAGTAGACTGTATTACTGTTAATGAAAACATCAAGTCTACTTGTTAAATATGAACAAAAGGCATCACCCTTTCTGTTGCATGTTATATAGGCTGATGTTCCTACTTACAGGATCTGCAGATCACTAATCCTAGCCTTAACTTTAGGCCCCTGCCTACTCAACAGCCTCATACATTGCATTAAAATGAGTCAAGGATTTGACTCATTATATAAAACCAGTAGGGAGGCCTGACCTGTGGTGGCGCCGTTGATAAAGCATCGACCTGGAAATGCTGAGGTCACCAGTTCGAAACCCTGGGCTTGCCTGGTCAAGGCACATATGAAAGTTGATGCTTCCTGCTCCTCCCCCCCTTCTCTCTCCCCCCCCTCTCCTTTCTAAAATTAATTTAAAAAAAATTAAAACCAGTGGGGAATGTGATAAGGTGTCAAGGAGCTATAAAACTTAATATTAGCAATGCCATTTTATTAATTTTTTTTTGTATTTTTTTTTTGTATTTTTCTGAAGTTGGAAATGAGGAGGCAGTCAGACAGACTCCCGCATGCGCCCGACCGGGATCCACCCGGCATGCCCACCAGGGGGCGATGCTCTGCCCATCTTGGGGCATCGCTCTGCCACAATCAGAGCCATTCTAGCGCCTGAGGCAGAGGCCACAGAGCCATCCTCAGCACCCGGGCAAACTTTGCTCCAGTGGAGCCTTGGCTGTGGGAAGGGAAGAGAGAGAGAGGAAGGAGAGGGGGAGGGGTGGAGAAACAGATGGGCGCTTCTCCTGTGTGCCCTGGCTGGGAATCGAACCCAGGACTCCTGCACGCCAGGCCAATACTCTATCACTGAGCAAACCTGCCAGGGCCTGCAATGCCATTTTAAAGAGGAAAAGTCAGGCTTCTTACCCCCTCCTTTCTGTAGAGAATGAAAAGGGAAGAATGTAGGATCTTCCTGGCTTACAAGGACAACTAGGTCACCTAGTCATAGTTCAGCTAATTCTTAGAATTCTCCAAAAGGGTGCATGGGGCCACTTGACACACAGAGCAAAGAAGGTAGAATTTATATAAAAACCTTAAAAAACAATGTTCATGGCCTGACCGGGTGGTGGCGCAGTGGATAGAGTGTTAGACTGGGATGCGGAAGACCCAGGGTCAAGATCCCAAGGTAGCCAACTTGAGCACGGGCTCATCTGATTTGAGCAAAAGCTCACCGGCTTGAGCCCAAGGTTGCTGGCTTGAGCATGGGGTTACTCAGTCTGCTGAAGGCCCATGGTCAAGGCATGTATAAGAAAGCAATCAATGAACAATTAAGGTGTTGCAATGTGCATCAAAAAACTAATGATTGGCCCTGGCCGGTTGGCTTAGTGGTAGAGCGTCGGCCCAGCGTGCAGAAGTCCCGGGTTCGATTCCCAGCCAGGGCACACAGGAGAAGCGCCCATCTGCTTCTCCACCCCTCCCCCTCTCCTTCCTCTCTGTCTCTCTTCCCCTCCCACAGCCGAGGCTCCATTGGAGCAAAGATGGCCCGGGCGCTGGGGATGGCTCCTTGGCTTCTGCCCCAGGTGCTGGAGTGGCTCTGGTCGCAACAGAGCGACGCCCCAGAGGGGCAGAGCATCGCCCCCTGGTGGGCAGAGCTTCGCCCCTGGTGGGCGTGCCGGGTGGATCCTGGTTGGGCGCATGCTGGAGTCTGTCTGACTGTCTCTCCCCATTTCCAGCTTCAGAAAAATACAAAACAAAACAAAACAAAAAACTAATGATTGATTCTTCTCATCTCTCTCCGTTCCTGTCTGTCTGTCTATCCCTCTCTCTGACTCTCTCTATCTCTGTAAAACAAAACAAAACAAAAAAACAATGTTCATGTACCTTTATCAAGAATTCCTATACTCGGACTCACCCTTAAATCATGAGAGTAACTATACCTCTACAAAGGGATCATGAGCCCCTCCTTAAACACCTCAACCGGTATGTGATTTGGTCTATAAAATCAGCCACAGAATTGTAGGGACTCTCTACATGATTTGGGATTGTGCCCCGTGTAGCTAGCTGATTATTTAATAAACTCCTCAACAATTCATCTGGACTTGGTGTCTCTATGTAACCCGCGGATTAAAGTACAGTACTTTACAACAAAACTCTCAGGACAATGAGTTTCTGATCAGCATCAAATAATCTTAGAAACAAAGTCTTAGGTCTGTTCATCACAGAGACAGCGTTTTAGTCAAACTAGAAATAACATCTACACCTCAGTTGTGTTTCAACACCAGTCCCAGAAAAAGGAGCAAAACCAGATGAAGCAACACCATGCTGGCATCAGGACCAAATGCAATGACTAATGATCTCCTACCCTAGTGCAAACCAATCAGTAGAAACCGCAACCCTGACATTATATGCTCACTAGAAAGCCCGGCGGTCATACGAAATGACTGCTGTTCTAGATATTATAAATTATAATTAAAACGATTTGTGCAAAGGTGTCTGCTAATTCAAACTGAATTACCCAGGGCAGGCAGCGAGGACGCCCCTTTGCTTAGTGCCCCATGGGGTTTCCCCCTTCTACTTGCTTAATTGCTTAAAGTAGAGTGCAATGAAGGAAACCACTGGCAGTACATTTCTTAAGAGCCACTGCTATCTCCGTTTGAAACTGTTTTAATCCTTTATGCGTTTTGGTCAACATTACTCTGTCGTTTTTTTGCATTTCTCTCCTGCCTTTGTTCAAGGGACTCATTTTGTCAAGACAGGCTTTTTTGTCTTGCATCTGAGGCAAGCCTTGTTTCTCTATGCTCATCAGTCTCATTTTGCCAAGAAAGACGCATTTGCTCTGCGACTGAAGCAAGCCTTGTGTTTCTCTGCTCAGTGGCTTCATTTTGTCAAGAAAGCCATTTTTGTGCAGCTTTCACTCCTTTTCTCTCCTCTTCAGTGCTGTATTTTCTAGGAGGCATTCTTTTAAAAGAAATTACGTTAAGATGTAGTTTTTATGTAAAACAGATGATTGCCAATGCAAACAAATGTTCACCTTCCCCCTGACACGCTCAATTTGTGTTCAGCCTTAATTTGTTTCAAAAGCAGATGATTGCCAATGCAAACAAATGTTTACCTTCCCCCTGACCCGCTCAATTTGCGTTCAGCCATGGCAACTTCACCCCATTGGCTAGTACAGTTACGCAAGCAACCAATAAGCTATCGGCGACAAACAGACACTTAAGCCGCATATAATAAAGATTTTGATAAATCAGCATATTAAAGGATATACCCGAAAAGCTGATGAATATTCTATTGAGATCCTCCCCTGAAACATCCCCTAAAATTCTTGCTTTTAGGAAACAGCCTGACCAGGCGGTGGTGCAGTGGACAGAGTGTTGTACTGGGATGCAGAGGACCAAGGTTCGAGACCCGGAGGTCACCAGCTTGAGCGCGGGCTCATCTGGTTTGAGCAAAGCTCACCAACTTGGACCTAAGGTTGCTGGCTTGAGCAAGGGGTCACTCGGTCTCCTGAAGGCCCGCGGTCAAGGCACATATGAGAAAGCAATCAATGAACAACTAAGGAGTCGCAATGAAAAACTGATGATTGATGCTTCTCATCTTTCTGCGTTCCTGTCTATCCCTCTCTCTGGCTCTCTCTCTCTGTCTCTGTTAAAAAATAAATAAATAAATATATAAAAAAATAAAGAAAACAGATAAATAACCTTAAGACAAAGAACCCAGGGCATGCATCCTCTCTCTCTAAAGCGTTACTACATCTTTCTTCTTCAGGCGTGTATCTTTGCTTTCTTTCTCCTAAACTCTAAGGGACCCCATGAGACTTGCAACCAGGGGAGCAAAGGGCAGCGGCTGTGCATCCTGAGCTAACGCCCTGAACCTGTTGCCAAGGGCCTTTCTTTTGCCTTTATAACTTTTTTCCTGAGTCCATGCAGCCCAGCTGACTCATTTTTTCTGCCTCTGTGATTTTCTTTCTAAAAGACCGAGGCAGCTCTCTGAGGAGCCTGCTCGAATCTTCTCTTCACGTGTACTTTCTTGTCGCGTACTAAATAAACTTCCCCTTGCACTAGAATCCTTGGCTCTGAATTCTTTCTTTGCTGAACTCAAGAGCCAACACTGCAGGTAACATGGCTATTGAAGAGCTCCCACCAAACCCCCAGGTTCTGAACTGTCCTTCTGTCTCAGTGCAATGGCATCCTGACCTCTCTTGTCAGAGACATATTTCTGTGGGTTAGGAGAACTGGTGGAGAAGAGGATCCTTGTCTGTGGCCAAATATTCGTGGCAGCTGACACAGCTTGTTCTGAGGCTGAGTGAAAAGAAAATTCTTTATCTTGATGGGACTGGGGCTGGAAGACCTGGGATGGTGGAGAGCACAGCTAGATGCAGAAGGTTTGGGAAAAGCGAAAAAGAAAAAGAACTGAAGCGATAGGCACTGCTCTTCCAGGAAATCAGCCATAATCGGAGACCTTCTGACTTTTTTGACTTGATCCACTATAACAATCATACTTGTGCACACACACAAAGCTGCAATAATATAAGCTTTCCAACATAATCCTTTTTCTTTTTTTTTTTTCTTTTCCTTTTTTGTATTTTTCCGAAGCTGGAAATGGGAGGCAGTCAGACAGACTCCCGCATGCGTCCAACCGGGATCCACCCGGCATGCCCACTAGGGGGCAATGCTCTGTCCATCTGGGGCATCGCTCTGCCACAATCAGAGCCATTCTAGCGCCTGAGGCAGAGGCCACAGAGCCATCCTCAGCGCCCGGGCAAACTTTGCTCCAGTGGAGCCTTGGCTGTGGGAGGGGAAGAGAGAGACAGAGAGGAAGGAGAGGGGGAGGGGTGGAGAAGCAGATGGGCGCGTCTCCTGTGTGCCCTGGCTGGGAATCGAACCCAGGACTCCTGCATGCCAGGCTGACCGGCCAGGGATTTTTTTTTTTTTTTTTTACAGAGACAGAGTCAGAGAGAGGGATAGATAGGGACAGACAGATGGGAATGGAGAGAGATGAGAAGCATCAATCATCAGTTTTTCGTTGTGATACCTTAGTTGTTCATTGATTGCTTTCTCATATGTGCCTTGATGGTGGGCCTTCAGCAGACCGAGTAACCCCTTGCTCGAACCAACGACCTTGGGTCCAAGCTGGTGAGCTTTTTGCTCAAACCAGAAGAGCCCGCGCTCAAGCTGGCAACCTTGGGGTCTCGAACCTGGGTCTTCCACATCCTAGTCCGACGCTCTATCCACTGCGCCACTGTCTGGTCAGGCTCATAATCTTACCTTTACTATGCACTGTAAGACCAGTAGCCAAGACCACCATCACAGCCACCTGGCTTATGCAGGTTTAGGTTCGCATTTAATACGGACAGATTGTAAAGAAATAGTGAAGCCACAAATTGGTAAGCCATTTGTAAAGCCAGTAGCCATGGCCACCACCACAGTGCCTGGCCCATGCTAGTTCGCATTTGATTCAGACAGACGGTAATGAAACAACGGAGCCAAGAACTAATGTGCCATTAGCTTAAATCCTAGCTTGCACCCAGTGGGCAAGAAATACACAGAGTGGGAAAACACTTCCCTTTCCATTCAGTGGCTCCCAAAGCCACTGATTTATCCGAGTTTCCTAGAATCAAAAGTTTGTACCTCCCCAGCCTTATTCACCTCCATTTCCCATCTCCTTCTCTCTGCACAAACTCTACACAAACTGGCTTCTACTTCAGCATTCCGCCTTCTTGGCTGCTTCTCCTCTCCTCTATGTGGCCTTTCTCTGCTCTCCTCCTGCATGGGCTCCTCTGCCCCATTTTATATTGTAGAAATCCAAACCTCTATTCCAATATACAAACAAGGAAGTCTCTGATACAAAGTCACTTATCTGAGGCATAATGGGATTCCTTATGAGAATGCACCACCCACTATCATGCAGTAGTCAAGGGTGTGGGGAAAAGATTAGTCTTAAAACTAAGCCTTCAGCCAGGGGTCCCCAAACTTTTTACACAAGGGGGCAGTTCACTGTCCTTCAGACTGTTGGAGGGCCGCCACATACAGTGCTCCTCTCACTGACCACCAATGAAAGAGGTGCCCCTTCCAGAAGTGCAGCGGGGGCCACATTGCGGCCCGGGGACCATAGTTTGGGGACGCCTGCTTCAGCTATAATGACCCCACCTGCTTTCAGCCTGTCCCCCACACACAATGCAAACCATAAGCAAGAAAACATAAATATCATATTTACAAACTTATTTGACCAACACCATTCTATTTATTCCTACTCGCAACCTGTGGGTGAGAAAAATACACACAGCAGGAAAACGCTTCCCTTTTCATTCAGGGCTCCCAAAGCCACTGCCTTTCTTCAGTTTTTGCTAGATTCAAAGGCCCTCACCAGTCTTATTCAACTTTGTTCCCTATCTCCTTCTCCTGCACAAACTGGCTTCTCCTTCAGCACTCTGCCATTGGGGCTGGCTCCTCTCCTCCTCGTGGCCTCTCTGCGCCACCACACATGGGCTCCTCCTCTACAAGAACGTGGTCTCTCTCTCTCTAAAATGGCCCCCCAACTTCTTCTTTTAAAACCTTTCTGTGCAGGCCCTGGCCGGTTGGCTCAGTGGTAGAGCGTTGGCCTGGCGTGCAGAGGTCCCTGGTTCAATTCCTGGCCAGGGCACACAGGGGAAGCGCCCATCTACTTCTCCACCCCTCCCCCTCTCCTTCCTCTCTGTCTCTCTCTTCCCCTCCCGCAGCCGAGGCTCCATTGGAGCAAAGATGGCCCAGGCGCTGGGGATGGCTCCTCGGCCTCTGCCCCAGGAGCTAGAGTGGCTCTGGTTGCGACAGAGCGACGTCCCGGAGGGGCAGAGCATCGCCCCTGGTGGGCAGAGCGTCGCCCCCTGGTGGGCGTGCCGGGTGGATTCTGGTCGGGCGCATGCGGGAGTTTGTCTGACTGTCTCTCCCCTCTCCCCGTTTCTAGCTTCAGAAAAATACAAAAAAAAAACAAAAAAAAAAACAAACAAAAAAAACCTTTCTGTGCAAAAAAAACCCAAAAAAACAAAAAACAAAAAAACTTTCTGTGCAGCCTGACCTGTGTTGGCGCAGTGGATAAAGCGTCAGCCTGGAACGCTGAGGTTGCCGGTTCGAAACCCTGGGCTTGCCCGGTCAAGGCACATATGGGAGTTGATGCTTTCTGCTCTTCCCCCACTTCTCTCTCTCTCTCTCTCTCTCTCCCCCCCCACCTAAAATGAATAAATAAATAAATAACTTTCTGTGCAAAAACCTTCCCCCAATACATATTAGCATAACCAAGCCCCTTCCCAAGCATGAAAGGCAATTAGCTGTATCACATGAGAGCATCATCACGTGAGCAAGTGGCCATCTTTAACAGAGTGAGCATAAAACTTACAGTTTACAAACTTATTAGCCCCACAGCACTCTGTTCCTATTCTCATATGTTCTCTTTGAGACTATGCCATTGTTTAAGTGCTGTCACAACCTCTGAAATGGATCTTTAACAACCTTATCCAAGCATCATATGCATGCCATAAAACCTACCTATGTGGATTTTGAGGGAGAAGAAAGGAGAGTGTATTCAGGCTGGGGGGCCCCACCCCACTTCCCCGCCTTCCAGATCTTCAGAAAACCACACTCCCTGGCTGCCCTTGGCCATCCCAGCCGGGGACAAGAAACGCCTGCCTGACAAGAAGATCCCCTTTGCTTTATGGAGGATGCCCCTCCTCTCATTTTTTAAAAGGGTAGGCGTCACTTCCAGTTTTACTCTAAGATGCACATGCTCCCCTTTATAAAGCCAGGGAGGTGGCCCAGAGGGAGCTGCCTACTGTGGGAGTGGCAGGGGCAGTGTCAGGGTGCTGGGTGGC
This sequence comes from Saccopteryx leptura, assembly GCF_036850995.1. Lineage (NCBI taxonomy): Eukaryota > Metazoa > Chordata > Mammalia > Chiroptera > Emballonuridae > Saccopteryx > Saccopteryx leptura. Next base: position 59,951,591 of record NC_089513.1, on the reverse strand, counting down.
CCCCGGAGGTGCAGACAACACCTTTCCACCCTGAGTCCCACTACCTCTTATTTTGGTCTTTCTGTGTAAATCTAATTATGGAAAGTCTGGAAACCTCACAGACAGTTCAAAACAAGCCCGCTAAGATTTCAGGATTTAAAATAGACACGTGAGCAAGACAAAATACCCAATGCAAGCATGGACCTGATTGGATCCCCCCCCCTTTTTTTGGCAGAGAGAGACACACACACACATAGAGAAAGCTACAGATAGGAACAGACAGACAGGAAGGGAGAGAGATGAGAAGCATCAATTCTTCATTGTGACACCTTAGTTGTTCATTGACTGCTTTCTCATATGTGCCTTTATGGAGGGGGTGGGGGGGGGGCTACAGCAGAACGAGTGACCCCTTGCTCAAGCCAGCGACCTTGAGCTTCAAGCCAGTGTAAACCAGCGACTTTGGGGTCATGTCTATGACCCCATGCTCAAGCCAGCAACCCTGCGCTCAAGCCGGATGAGCCCGTGCTGAAGCCAGCAACCTCGGGGTTTCGGACCAGGGTCCTCCACATCCCAGTCTGGCACTCTATCCGCTGCGCCACTGAGCCACTGTCTGATCAGGGAATTGGATCCTTTTTAAAAATTTAATTCTCTAACAGGCATTTTGAGGACAATTGTGGAAATTAAATGATATCTAGTTAATTTTTTTTTATAAATTAAACTTTTCCGTCAGCCTTCAAGTTCTATTTTATTTATTTATTTATTTATTTATTTATTTTTATTTATTTATTTTTTACAGAGACAGAGAGTGAGTCAGAGAGAGGGATAGATAGGGACAGACAGACAGGAACAGAGAGAGATGAGAAGCATCAATTATCAGTTTTTCGTTGTGGCACTTTAGTTGTTTATTGATTGCTTTCTCATATGTGCCTTGACCATAGGGCTACAGCAGACTGAGCAATCCCTTGCTCAAGCCAGCGACCTTGGGTCCAAGCTGGTGAGCTTTTGCTCAAACCAGATGAGCCCACGCTCAAGCTGGCGACCTCGGGATCTCGAACCTGGGTCCTTCCACATCCCTGTCCGACGCTCTATTCACTGCACCACCGTCTGGTCAGGCGATATCTAGTTAATTTTTAAGTTGCGGTAATGATACTGTGGTCATGTAAGAGTCTCACCGAACTGGCAGTTGTGCAACCTACTTTCAAATGCTTCATAAAAAAGGGGGTGTGTGTACAAGGGGAGGAAGCAAAAGTGGTCAGGTGCTCCTGTCACTAGATGAAGGGCATAGGTGTATGTTTTATTATTGTTATTATTCTTTCAACTTTCTTATATGTTTGAAAACTTCTGAAATCAGATGATGGTGGTGGGAATGAACTGCCAGTAGTTTAGCTGAGGGAGTGGAGGACTCAGCCTGATGACAGGTAAGAAGCTGCTGTCAAAGCAGAGTGACGGGTCTTCCACCTGTACCGTAGGCAGAGAGGGGACAGATGCGAGCTCAGTGCCAGGGGCTGGGACACGGTGGCTCCAAGGGAGGAGGAGGGCTTCCGGGAAGGGCTTCCAAAGGCTGGAGGTCTCTTGGATCCACTGAGTCCCAGTGTGAAAAGGGAGGAAGATGGAAATCCTTATTTATTCTTGGGTTCTGAGGTGCCCCATGAGATTTGCTGGGCAGTTGAGGGCACAGCCTTTGGATCTAATTCAACCCTACCAACATTAACTAAACATTGTGGTGTGCCGGGCACCATCGGGTTTAGGAACTAAGCTTCCACGCTGCCTGACTGCAGGCAGATGAACAACGGAAGGGCCAGAGAGCTGAGGACGCTGGACTCAACTCTTGCATGAGGCCCTCACCTCACCCTGTCTCAGTTTCCATGTTGGGTTCATTTGAACAGTACTGATGGTCAGGTGATGGACACACCTAAAAAAAAAGCAGCTCCCCCGTGGGCTGCTTTTGTGTAGGGTTGGGAATAAAAATAAAGATTCCATTTTATATCATTTTCCTAGATAAGAGTCCAGGCATATTTGGGGTGTGTGATTAGAAAATATTTTTGTCGTCATGGGTTTGCTAAACCCCTGGCGTGCCAGAGGAAGGCCCCCGTGGAGCGAGGCTGCCTGCAGCTGGTTTTCTCTATATGGGAAATGAATCGGAAAGTTAACTGTGACTCTTAACCCTGCATCCTGGAAGTTTTAGGCTTAGATAAAATCAGTTTCCTCCTTAGCCAGTGAGTAAGGAAGATGATCTTTAAATTCCTTAGCAGCTCTCATATCCTGTGACTAATCACACCTGCTCTAACCCAGATGATCTAAAATGCAACCTGATTGTCCCATTTGATTCATGTACTAAACAAAAATTTTAACTTTTGCTGGTAAAAAAAAAAAAAGCCCGTCATGGGACATGGAGTGTAAACTTGCAGCAGCATGGCCAATAGAAAAGACGACAAATCTGTCCTCCCCAATGTCTGAAAACATTTTTGTACATCACGTAGGAGGGGAGAAAGATGTAAGCTGTTCCAAAAGGGTTTACATCAGCCACAGATGGGGGGGGGGTGCAGGAGCCGGCCTGGGATGGGCCAGCAGTGTGGAGTCAATAGTCACCTGGAAAAATTAATTTAATAACTCCAACATAGCCTGACCAGGCAGTGGCGCAGTGAATAGAGCATCGAACTGGGATGCCGAGGACCCAGGTTCGAGACCCTGAGGTCGCCAGCTTGAGCAGGGGCTCATCTGGTTTGAGCAAGGCTCACCAGCTTGAGCCTGAGGTCGCTGGCTCCTGCAAGGGCTTACTCAGTCTGCTGTAGACCCCCCCCCCGCCCCCCGTCAAGGCACATATGAGAAATCAACCAATGAACAACCAAGGAATCGCAACGAAGAATTGATGTTTCTCATCTCTCTCCCTTCCTGTCTATCTGTCCCTATCTGTCTCTCTCTCTGACTCTCTCTCTCTGTCTCTGCCACAAAATAAATAAATAAATAACTCCAACATACGCTGAAGAGTGTGAGCACTCTTCTGTTGGTTTTGCACTTCAGTTGTTAACTGGGGAACTCCTGTAGGGGTTTAGAACAGCAGTTCTCAAGCTGTGGGTCGCGACCCCGGCGGGAGTCGAACGACCAAAACACAGGGGTCGCCTAAAGCAATATGTATTTCCGATGGCTTTAGGCGACCCCTGTGTTTTGGTCGTTCAACCCCCGCCAGGGTCGTGACCCACAGCTTGAGAACCACTGGTTTAGAACAAGCCACCCCGAGATGTGCCTCAGTGGTATGCAGGTTGTGAGCTAAGGACAACTGAGCCCCTGCAGGCTGAAGAGGGAATTCTGCACTCTCTTGACTACCTAGAAGAATTTTATAATATAAGAATTTAAAGTAAGAGCCTGGCTCATGATAAGAGTTATCAGCAGCAATGACTTTTTACCTAGTTATACGGCAGGCAAACTACTGATTAATGAACATGCTCTCCCTCCAACGATCTTCCCTTCTGAAGCCGGGAGGCGCCTTACTTCACCCCAGCTCAGAATGTCATATAGCCTCCACTCCCCTATCTCTGAACCTCTCTTGCAGTGGGGTCTCTCGTTCTCTCAGGCATGCAGGTTTCCCATTCATACGTGTATATTAAATCTGGTTCTTTTCTCTTGCTATTCTGTCTCATGTCTATTTGATTATTAGACCCGCCAGAGAGCCCACCCTTTTTTTTTTTAAAGATGATGAATTTTTTCTTTTTTTATTTGCATTTTTTATTTACATTTTTCTGAATATAATTTTGACTTTTTTAAAATTAATTTTAATGGGGTGACATTGATAAATCAGGGCACATATGTTCAGAGAAAACATCTCTAGGTTATTTTGACATTTGATTATGCTGCATTCCCATCACCCAAAGTCCAATTGTCTTCCATCACCCCACCCCTTTTTATTTTTTTATTTTTTTAAGGACTTTATTAATTTTTCAGAGAGGAGAGAGAGAGAGAGAGGGAAAGAGGAATAGAGAGCGAGAGAGAGAAGGGGGAGGAGCAGGAAGCATCAATTCCCATATGTGCCTTGACCAGGCAAGCCCAGAGTTTTGAACCGGCGACCTCAGTGTTCCAGGTCGATGCTTTAACCACTGCGCCACCACAGGTCAGGCCCCACCCTTTTTTTTTATCTCTTCCTTCCACCCTCTGGCTTGCTATAATTTAATTTCAGACACCTCAGAATTTCCTCTTTGTCACATGTATAGAGCTGAGTGTAGTAAATCAAATTTATAACAAATATGATTTGACACCTATCTAATCATAACAGAATTGTTATTGTGTTGTATAGCGATGAAGCAAAAATATACAACATATCTCCTACATAGCTATAATCAAATGACCTTTCCCCGATCGACTCAACTCTTTGTTCATTTCCCAGTCATGGTGTCAACTCCAACACTGACCATTTTCCCTGACACCGTGCGCAATATGACAGCCTTCAACACGTTCCGGAGGTGTTGAGTGAGGTGGCAGCACCCTGGAATCTAGTCCCTGATGAACCCCAGCAACCTGTGTGACCTCTGAGCCTCAGTTCTCTCCTTTGCAACACGCAGGGGCTGAGTAGACCAGCTGTGAGTCCGAGGGCCCAGCGCTTCTCCAGCAGCCCCTGGCCGTGCTCCTGGGATGTCCTCCCTCCCACTTCCCTCACCCAGCCCCTTACTTTGAATGGACGTAACAGGGTGTGAGGGGTTGGGGCCCAAGGCAGCAGCAATCAGCCCAGGAGCTATGGAGGATGGGAAGACGCTGGGATGTGGGCAGTGGGGGAGCGGAGTAGGGGGAGAACAGGCTGGAGGATCCCCAGCAGGTGACTGAGGAGGGAGAAGGGAGAAGTAAGGAGAGGCGCCTTCAGCTTGGGATTGTAAAAACCAGCTGAAGCAGGGCAACTTTTAGGACTGGTCTTGGAAAGTTTTTATATTTTAAAAAATAATCTTTATATTATTTTTCCATTAGAAATAAATAGAGGCCCTGGCCGGTTGGCTCAGTGGTAGAGCATCGGCCTGGCGTGCAGGAGTCCCGGGTTTGATTCTCGGCCAGGGCACACAGGAGAAGCGCCCATCTGCTTCTCCACCCCTCCCCCTCTCCTTCCTCTCTGTCTCTCTCTTCCCCTTCTGCAACCGAGGCTCCATTGGAGCAAAGATGGCCCGGGCACTGAGGATGGCTCTGTGGCCTCTGCCTCAGGCGCTAGAATGGCTCTGGTTGCAACAGAGCAACGCCCCTGATGGGCAGAGCATTGCCCCCTGGTGGGCATGCCAGGTGGATCCCGGTTGGGTACATGCGGGAGTCTGTCTGACTGCCTCCCCGTTTCCAACTTCAGAAAAATACAAAAAAAAAAAAAAGAGAGAGAGAGAGAGAGAGAGAGAGAAAGAAATAGGTTTTTCAAGATAAAAAGTTCTGGAGATCAGTTGCACAACAATACAAATATACTGAACAAATATACTGAACTGTACACTTAAAATAGTTAAGATGGTCTTTTTACATTATTGTACTTTTTAACCATAATTTTTTTTTTATAATTTTATTTTTTTAATTAACCATAATTTTTTTAAAAGGGTGTGGGAGTAATAAACAAGCATCACCAAAGTTGGAAAGACTGAAAAGTAACAAAAGACAGATCCTGGCTGGGTAGTTCGGTTGGTTAGAGTGTCGGCCTGATACATCAAGGTTGTGGGTTCCATACCCAGTCAGGGCACAGATAAGAATCAACCAATGAATGCATAAATAAGTGAAACAACAAATTAATGCTTCTCTCTCCCTCCCCTCCCTCTTTTCTTCTCTCTAAAATCAATACATTTCAAATAAATTAAAAGAAAAAGAGGCCCTGGTCAGTGGCTCAGTGGATAAAGTGTCAACCTGGTGTATGGACATTTCAGGGTGGGTTCCCAGTCATGGCACACAGGAGAAATGACCGTCGTTGGCTTCTTCCCCATCCCTTCTCCCTATCCTCTCCCTCTCAACTCCACCCCACCTCCAGCAGTCAGTGGTTCAGTTGGTTCCAGTGTGGCCATGAGCGCTGAGGATAGCTCAGTTGGTCTGAGCACGTCAGCCTCAGGTGCCAAATATAGCTCGGTACTCAAGTATCAGCCCCAGACAAATCCTGGTCGGGGAGCATGCAGGAGTCTGTCCCACTATCTTCTCTCCTCTCACCTAAAAAAAGAAAGAAAGAAAGAAAGAAAGAAAGAAAGAAAGAAAGAAAGAAAGAAAGAAAGAAAGAAAGAAAGAAAGAAAGAAAAAAAAGAAGTAACAAAAGACAAAATCCAACTTCCAAGCACCATTAATTAACATTTGACACATTTCTTGCCAGTCTTTTATTTTAAAGCTAGTTTTCTTTAACTTAATTAGGTTCATGTTGTATGTATGCTTTAAAACAATGAACTTTGTACATGTAAATTCATATTAGTATGGTGTTTCATATAAAGCATTTTTAATGAGTGCCCAACATTTTCTAGCATATTCTAATATATTTGGCCATTTGGGTTGCTTCCTATTTTCCATTATTATCAATAATGCTTTAATAAACATCTTTGTATATAAAATATTTAAATTTAGAATCGAAGATTGGTTCCTAGAAGTGGAATTACTGGGTCAAATGGCATGAGTAAAAGGATATCAATACATGTTGTCAGTCCTCTTTTCAGAAAGGGAACAGATTGAGTATCAGCGCAGAAGAGAACTCAAGGCAACTGGAAGATGAGAATCACTCAGTGAGGAGGGTAATCCTCAAGCTTTCCTCCCCCAAACTTTTCCCCTTGGGAAATTCTTTTTTTTTGTATTTTTCTGAAGTTAGAAGTGGGGAGGCAGTCAGAAAGACTCCCACATATGCCTGACTAGGATCCACCCAGCATGCCCACAAGGGGGCGATGCTTTGCCCATCTGGGGCATTGCTCCATTGCAACTGGAGCCATTCTAGCACCTAGGGGGAGGCCATGGAGCTGTCCTCAGCACCCGGGCCAACTTTGCTCCAATGGAGCCTTGGCTGTGGGAGGGGATGAGAGAGATAGAGAGGAAGGAGAGGGGGAAGGGAGGAGAAGCAGATGGGTACTTCTCCTGTGTGCCCTGGGTAGGAATTGAACCCGGGACTTCTACACCCTAGGCCGGCGCTATACCACTGAGCCAACCAGCCAGGGCCCCTCGGGGAATTCTTTGAGGAGACAAAGCCTTTATCCCTCCCTCAGAGAGGAAAGGCTTTACAGGCACAACTGACAGGGGGCGTGAGTTCTGGTTTGTACAAAAGGAGGTCTAGGACCCTACTCTGATTAGAGGAGAAGGGATTAGAGAGGTAGAGGTGGCCCCTGGGAGACCTGGGGTATGACTGAAGAAGGGACAGACACTCTCCCAGCCTGCCCAGGGTCTGTCTCGTGGCACCGCACTGGTGTCACAGAAACTCACTGAAGCGCTCTATGCCCCACAGGGCCACCTTACTGCTCTCTTCTTCCAGGGGTCATCACGTTTGCAGTTGCATCTGCAGTGTTCTCTGCCCCTTTCTATGCGATTTTGGCATTGTCCTCCCCTTGGGATGTTTCAGTGCATGACTCTCCTGCTAACAGAAGTAGCTGGATTAGTGCCTCCTGGAGCTCTGAGGTCAGACAGGGTGAGTTTAATTTCTGCTCTGTCCCAAGGGAGATGGGTTGAGGGGCAGGTTCTGTATTGAGTATGTGGAGTCTTCTCTTTTGGCGTCTGGCACAGAGCAGTACTCATCATGTGTGACCTCACTGTCTTTCTCCTCTGGGTCTCAGAGCTGTAGTAGACAACCTTGTTTTTTTGAGGCCATTGGGTTATAAAATAATAATAAGAAGAAGAATAATAAAGGCTGCATTAAGCAAGATAGAAATTGATCTGAGTGATTATGTGATTTGAAAGGTAGTTGTTTGTACATGTGTGTAATAGACAAATTTTCTGGTCCCAGGCTCTAGTCGGACATGACATCACTGTAGAAGTGTGATAAAATTGTGCTTATCATCTGCCCCTGTAGGTCTGTGCCAACCACATTATCATGCCCTCATTAAGTGTCACCCATGACCAGATTGTCCCAGTGTGCCACATTCAAGAATCCCTCCTCCTGGATGAAATTATATATAAATTCATCAGGTTAGAGACTAGTCTTTCTGTATATTGTCCATAATACTCAGCATGTTACATGTTATGCTAATGCACCTAGTAAATGATTGTGAGTGGAGAAAATGGAATGGCAGAAAATTTGCAGTGCAGAACTCTCTTCCCCAAAAGGAGGACCCAGAATATGATGTTGGGAAACAAAGAAAAATGTCATACTTCCTCCTTAAATCAGAGTTTTCTCAGAGTAAGATATAAATTCAGATGGCTTTTCTTTTTTAACTTTTGTTTATTAATTTGAAAGAGAGAGAGAGAGTCACATAAAAATAGTCGGAAGCCCTTGAGGTACCACTTCTCCAGCTGTTGCGCTGAGCGGAAGCCAGATGAGAAGGTGGAGAAGTCTTGGCCTCTGGTCAGGGCCTTGGAGAGGAGGCCAGCTGCTCAGCGTGTCCCCGTGGTGGTTCCACTTATTTACGCATTCAGTGGTTGATTCCCGTATGTGCCCTGACCTGGGATCAAACCCGCAACCTTAGTGTATCAGGACGACGCTCTAACCAACTGAGCTACCCGGCCAGGGCTACATGACATTTAAAAAATATAGTCAGAATGGTTCACAACTGATTACCATCAATAAGTTACCGTATCTGTCTGAATTCTTTTCCTCGTCATTCTCCTACCGGTCTAGATAGGAAGTAGGTTTGTACAGTATCTAGTTGCAATCTTGGCCCCGAATGTTCCACTGCAGAGGGTGGGGCACGGTGGAAAGGCCAAGAAGCCGGTCCAGCCCTTCTTCCCTTTGACATGCCTAGAGGCTCTGAGGTCAGAGGATACCCTCTCTGCCAAACAGGCTTGCTAGGAAAGCAACTGAGATCATGTAGGTAAAGATGCCTGCAAAGAGCAAACTGTCAAACCAAAGCAATGCAAAGTTCTAATTATTTCTTCTCTACAGTAAAATGGTAGGTATTTAGAGAGTTGGACTTAGCTAGAGCGAAGAGCCCACCCCTCCCAGCTGTCTCAGCTGTTCTCAGGAATTCTGTGGCAGCCACTCCCTGGTTCTCAGCTGGCTTAGTGATGCAGAAAACATCTCTCCCCACCCACCCAGCAGCTCATCTCCCAAGTTTCTGCACTTCCCCACTTGAGTGTGTTTGTGACCGGCTCCATGGCTTACTATATCAATCAGGCAGAAACAAGCAATCCAGCGCCGAGTGTCACAGTGTACAGGAAGGGAGCTCAGCCTTCTCCTGTGCCCCTCAGCCAGGGTCCATCCTTTCCAGCAGGCATTTCACACTTTTTTTTTTCAGAGACAGAGAGAGAGAGTCAGAGAGAGGGATAGATATAGACAGACAGGAATGAAGAGAGAGATTAGAAGTATCAATCATTAGTTTTTTGTTGCGACATCTTAGTTGTTCATTGATTGCTTTCTCATATGTGCCTTGACTGCAGGCCTTCAGCAGACCGAGTGACCCCTTGCTCGAGCCAGCAAACCTGGGTCCAAGCTGGTGAGCTTTTGCTCAAACCAGATGAGCCCACACTCAAGCTGGCGACCTCGGGGTCTCGAACCTGGGTCTTCCGCATCCCAATCCGATGCTCTATCCACTGTGCCACCGCCTGGTCAGGCCAGTTCACACTTTTACATAAGAGGAAACTAAGTCTGAGAGAGGGCCAGTAACTTGTCCTGGCCATACATTCAGACTCTAGCTTCTTCTTTTTTTTTTTTTGTATTTTTCTGAAGCTGGAAACGGGGAGAGACAGTCAGACAGACTCCCGCATGCACCGACCGGGATCCACCCGGCACGCCCACCAGGGGCAACGCTCTGCCCACCAGGGGGCGATGCTCTGCCCCTCCGGGGCGTTGCTCTGCCACCACCAGAGCCACTCTAGCGCCTGGGGCAGAGGCCAAGGAGCCATCCCCAGCGCCCGGGCCATCTTTGCTCCAATGGAGCCTCAGCTGCGGGAGGGGAAGAGAGAGACAGAGAGGAAGTGGGGGGTGGAGAAGCAAATGGGTGCTTCTCCTATGTGCCCTGGCCGGGAATCGAACCCGGGTCCCCCGCACGCCAGGCCGACGCTCTACCGCTGAGCTAACCGGCCAGGGCCTCTAGCTTCTTCTTTTTAAGAAGTTTATTGTAATGTGGTAAGAACCATTACAATGAGATTTATTCTCTTAACAAAATGTACACTATATTATTGTTGACCATTGGTACAATGGTCCACAGTGGATCTCCAGAACTTATTCATCTTTTTTTTTTTTTTTTTTTTTTAACAGGGACAGCGAGAGAGTCAGAGGGATGGATAGGGAAGACAGACAGGAACGGAGAGATGAGAAGCATCAATCATTAGTTTTTTGTTGCGCATTGTGACACCTTAGTTGTTCATTGATTGCTTTCTCATATGTGCCTTGACCATGGGCCTTCAGCAGACCGAGTAACCCCTTGCTTGAGCCAGTGACCTTGAGTCCAAGCTGGTGAATTTTTGCTCAAACCAGATGAGCCCACGCTCAAGCTGGCGACCTCAGGGTCTCGAACCTGGGTCTTCCGCATCCCAGTCTGACGCTCTATCCACTGCGCCACTGCCTGGTCAGGCGCTAGTGAGCTTTTTGCTCAAGCCAGATGAGCCTGCGCTCAAGCTGGTGACCTCGGGGTCTCCAACCTGGGCACCCCAGTCCAGCACTCTATCCACTGTGCCACCGCCTGGTCATGCCAGAACTTAATCATCTTGCTCAACTGAAACTCTATGCTTGCTGGCTAGTAAATCCCCATTGTCTTGACCTTGACTTTTCTTTTTTTTTTTTTTTTAGAAAGCTATCTCCCTTCATCCCCACCTATCCGTTTTCCTGTGTGCATTTTATTTTTATTTTTTTTAATTTATTCATTTCAGAGAGGAGAGAGAGAGAGAAAGAGAGAGAGGGAGAGAGGGAAGGGCGTGAGGAGCTGCAAGCATCAACTCCCGTATGTGCCTTGATCAGGCCAGCCCAGGGTTTCGAACCGGCGACCTCAGCATTTCCAGGTCGACGCTTTATCCATTGACTTTTCTGAAACAGGAAACAGGACCCTGGAGTCCTGAGGCTGTCTTGTGCTGGCTCAGGACAACAGAACATTTTAGCCGCAATGGAACTGAGTGGAAACTGATGGTCCAGGAAGAACCATTTTGTCCAATGCTCATCCCACCACGGGGACACGCTGAGCAGCTGGCCTGCTCTCCAAGAGCCCTGAACAGAGGCCAAGACTTCTCCACCTTCTCATCTGGCTTCTGCTCAGCGCAACAGCTGGAGAAGTGGTACCTCAAGGGCTTCCGACTATTTTTATGTGGCCATCTGCCCTCCAGACCAGCCTGGCAGGCAGCGACAGGCCCGAGGAATGCCAGAGCAGGTGGGCGACGCCCTGACAGCTGAGGACACCCCGCCCGGCCCCCAGCGTTGTTCTGGGGACACTGCGAGGGTGGTGCGAGGAGACCGAGAGGAGAAAGAAAGCCTGGACACGGCACAGCTTGAGGCGATGTGTATACGCCCTTGCTTCATTTTCTATTTCTAGAATGACCCGAGCTCTGCCCTGCCATCGCCAGGGTCTGGACGGCAGGCTCAGGCGGGGAGACAATGTGCCAGTCCCTGTGACCAGCTGCTGACCTCGGTCTACCAGGGGACAGGGCCCAGCAAATGCCGTGCAGAGGAGAGGCACCCAAAGAAAGCCTTGGCTTCAGCTTGTACTAGTAAGACGCAGGCATCCCTGTGGTGGCCTTGACTGAAAGCTGAGCTTGGAGCAGTCCGGCAGCGGGCCTGGGCAGGGCTGCCAGCAGATCTGCATTTAGAGCAGGGGTGTCAAACTCAACTCAGCATGTGGGCTGCAGAGCAAGATCACAGCCCTTCGGCGGGCCGCACTAGGTCTACAAAAGGCAACTGTTACGCAACACTTTTCTCACTGCAGTTGAAAACAAAAAAAATCAGTACAACAAGCACAATCTTACATGCAGTTTACTCAGTGTCAAAAATGACCAGAAACTGTAGTTCGCATCACAACTACTGTTAACTAAGCTAATATCTAGCTAGGATGCTAGAGAAATGAAAAATACAAGTAGGCCCCTAGGCTTACTTAATTTTATCCAAAATATTTTGAACTTCGTAGATTAGTCTGCGGGCCGCAAGTTTGAGACCCCTGATTTAGAGGATGGGCTTGCTTCACTCACAGCGTCCTGGGCAAGAGGAAGAATGAAAAAAAAAAATCAATCAATAAAACCCCCTTTTTATTATAGAAAAATTTAAATATGTACAAATTAGAGACTAGCGTAATGAAACCCCATCCACAGTCTAGCTGCATGTAGCAGCATTCCTTCAATATTAACATCATACCTGTTTCCTAAGAGAAGAAAAAAAAGAAAGGGTGTGTTTGTGTCAGATTTATTGCAAACATTTTAATTTGTTCTTTTCAGGAAGAAATGGGAAAATAAATGGGTCTGATACTTTGAAGACAGTGTATTGAATTTCTGTTACAGCTTCCTCTCCCAGCACGGACGGGCCCACCACGCGCCCAGCTGCCTCCCCGGCTCCGTGGCGGGGTCTGCTGCAACAGCTCCCACAGGCTCCCAAGGCTCAAGAAGAAGGGTCTGGAGCCCTGGGCCTGCACCGAGGCGACTTTGAGAAAAGGAACTAAATTCTAAATTCTAGGCTTCTTCGTGTGTAGAGTAATTATGATAGTGTTGATCTTTATTAATATTATGAAAATCAAATACAACAATCTTTAGACCATGAAAGTATTTTGTAATGATAAAAATATTCAAAAATTTAAAGGAGTGCCTGACCAGGCGGTGGCGCAGTGGATAGAGCGTCAAACTGGGATGTAGAGGACCCAGGTTCAAGACCCCGAGGTTGCCAGCTTGAGTGCGGGCTCATCTGGTTTCAGCAAAGCTCTCCAGCTTGGACCCAAGGTCACTGGCTCGAGCAAGGGGTTACTCAGTCTGCTGAAGGCCCGCGGTCAAGGCACATATGAGAAAGCAATCAATGAACAACTAAGGTGTCGCAATGTGCAACGAAAAACTAATGATTGTTGCTTCTCATCTCTCTGTTTCTGTCTGTCTGTCCCTGTCTATTTCTCTCTCTGTGTTAAAAAAAAAAAAATTAGCCTGACCAGGCAGTGGCGCAGTGGATAGAGCATCAGACTGGGATGTGGAAGGATCCAGGTTCGAGACCCCAAGGTCGCCAGCTTGAGCGTGAGCTCATCTGGTTTGAGCAAAAAGCTCACCGGTTTGGACCCAAGGTCGCTGGCTCCAGCAAGGGGTTACTCGGTCTGCTGAAGGCCCACGGTCAAGGCACATATGAGAAAGCAATCAATGAACAACTAGGAAGTCACAACACGCAACGAGAAACTAATGATTGATGCTTCTCATCTCTCTCCGTTCCTGTCTGTCTGTCCCTGTCTATCTCTGCCTCTGTAGAAAAAAAAAAAAAAAAATTTAAAGGAGTTATTTAGGCTGTGCCTGAATCAACAAGGGTCAGAAACACTTCCATGGTCCCCTAAAACTGCCTTCGTCCTAGGTGGAGAGATTGGAAAACTGAACCACATCTACCTGCTTCTCTGAGGCAAGGCCTCTGGTGCAAATGGCAGGTGGCCAGCTAGATGCTCGTGGGCCTGGTTAGGGAGGACTCTCTCTCTCTCTTTCTCTCCCTGCTGCCCAGCCGGACCCCAGGGTGCTGGAGGTGCTGCTGCAGCCGCCCTTCTCAGAACCGATGGGTGTTTTGGGGAGCAGTCACGCAGCTGTCTGGGCACCCCTGAGTCCAGCACTTCCAGTGACTGTGAGTACCTCACTCCCTGGGTGGAAGATTTTTCTGCTTGAACTGTGTAGATTGTAGAATGACTGTTCTCCCTCCGGTGAGTCCTGCCTGCAGAGGGCAACTCAGAGAATGAAGGAAGGACCGTCCACAGCCCTGGCCCACCTGGGTCTTCACTCTTGGTCTTGTTCCTAATTGGCTTGGCCTCTATGTCGGTCTCTTAGACATTTTATGTGACAGGGGCCATGGATGCTGCTTGGACCGGCCTGGACCACATGCCACACGAGCAGTTTTACATTTGGCAGCTCCAGCCAAACATTGTAGAGTCGAGTACCAGGTGTTCCTCGGAGAAGGGCGTTTGTGTCGCCTGAAGAACAGGAAGGGATGCTTTGCAGAGGGAAGCAACATGTGACACAGAAACTTTTAACGAAGACAGCTAAGACAAGCAGGTTTGATCCCCGGTCAGGTCACGTACAAGAATCAACCAATGAATACATAAATAAGTGGAATAACAAATCCATGTTTCTCTCTCTCTCTCTCTCTCTCTCTCTCTCTCTCTCTCTCTCTCTCCCCTTTCCTCTTTCTCTAAGATCAATAAATAAAAGTTAAAAAATTAAATAAACTGATTTTGACAGGGACTTAAACATCTGGAAATTTTCCAAAACCTTGGCTAACTAGACTTTTTCCTGGCCCTTCTGTACCAAATCTGATGGAATTTTCAAGTAAGTATTTCTTATTAAAGCCATTTTTCTTAAGCACCAAAGATAAAGTTACTATAATATAACAGGTGTTTTTCCAGCTTTATGAAATTTTTTAAAACCTATAAAACAATCTCCAAACAAGGACATGAATCTTGCATATTAAGTAAAAAATTAAAATACTTCTATATGAGATTTTATGGGAAACAGTTGAGGCTTCCTTGAAAATCATTCCTTGAAAATCACTGCCTTGATTTTTGAGTTTCCCAAAAGTTGTTTTCTCATTTTAATAGATAGATATTTTAGAAAAAACAGAACAATTAATCAAAATTGTTGTACCTCCAACTCATGAGAATCAAGTCAATATGATATTCCAATGAAGTGTTTTCTTGAAGTTCTATGAAATATTTTGTTTGAAAATGCTTGAATTTAAAACACTTACCATGAAAACCAGTAAACATATAAAAGTAGAGAAAAAAAAGCATAATGAATCCCATGCACCCATCACCTAGCTTCAACAATGATCTGTCATGAGTAATCTTGTTTCATCCACATTCTCATTTACCTTCTCTCCACTCCAAAGGATCTCTCTCTTTTTTTTTTTTAAAGAGACAGAGAGAGAGTCAGAGAGAGGTATAGATAGGGACAGTCAGACAGGAACAGAGAGAGATGCGAAGCATCAATCATCAGTTTTTCGTTGCAACACCTTAGATGTTCATTGATTGCTTTCTCATATGTACCTTGACCGCGGGCCTTCAGCAGACCGAGTAACCCCTTGCTCAAGCCAGTGACCTTAGGTCCAAGCTGGTGAGCTTTTGCTCAAGCCAGATGAGCCTGCGCTCAAGTTAGCGACCTCGGGGTATCGAACCGGGATCCTCTGTATCCCAGTCCGACGCTCTATCCACTGCGCCATCTCCTGGTCAGTCCACTCCAAAGAATCTTGAAGCACATCCCGAATGCCAGTTATTTTGTCTGTAAAGATTTCAGTTTGTAGGTCTAAAAAGTCCTTTTGGAAACATAACCGTCATTATGCCTAAGTAATAATTTTTAAATATTATTTTGACCATATAATAGACAATCTTAAGAACTTTGTTGTTTTCTAAATGTTCTTCATTTGCTATATGACCTTTCTTTGATAAATTTTTGAAAGTTTTCAATATTATAAATGGCTTGTAGTGTGAATTTTCCCCTTATTGACATTGACATTATACATTTTCTGCTTTTTAATTATGAGCTTTAGCCTTGACATGATCATCATTCTGATGAAATGTATGTTTTTAAATAATTTTTTTTACTTGAATGAATAAAAATTTATGTCACTGCCAATATGGTACTCTTTTTTGTTGTTGAAATATTGTTATTTTTGAACCCCAAAATTTGAATGTAAGAAAATCAGAAAAAAATGCACCTGGCACTGGTTTCTTTTTTTAAAAAAAATTCTACCTCTACAAGGAATCTGTTGGCCAGGAAAGGGAATTTACACATCTGAGTCATTTGCAATTGAATAGCTCTCGTAACTAAAAAATGTGCTCAACATTCTCTGTGGTTTCACCTTTGCAACCAAGCTGAGATCTGACTTGGAGTGAGTGGATATTCTATTACCTAGATCTCACAATGATGCGCAGGAAAGCTGTGTCCTGCCAGGCAGACCTGGAGGTGGGCGGCCAGGTGGAGCGGAGAGTATCAGTCTTCCGGTGTGGGGCCTCACACTGCCGTATCCATGGAAGCCAGGTTTCTCTGAATGGGCATCTAATACTCACTCAAAGAAGTTTTATGGCCTGACCAGGCAGTGGTGCAGTGGATAGAGCATTGGACTGGGATGTGGAAGACCCAGGTTCGAGATCCCGAGGTCGCCAGCTTGAGCGTGGGCTCATCTGGTTTGAGCAAAAAGCCCACCAGCTTGAACCCAAGGTCGCTGGCTCGAGCAAGGGGTCACTTGGTCTGCTGAAGGCCCGCGATCAAGGCACATATGAGAAAGCAATCAATGAACAACTAATGTGTCGCAACAAAAAACTGATGATTGATGCTTCTCCTCTCTCTCCGTTCCTGTCTGTCTGTCCCTATCTGTCCCTCTCTCTGACTCTCTCTGTCTCTGTAAAAATAAATAAATAAATAAAATAATAATGTTATAATGAAAATAATAGAACTTCTTTGGGATTCTCTCCCCTCCTACTTCTCACATAACTCTGGCAGTTTCACAACTCTCCCGGAAACAGGCACTCGTGATTGTGCACACACGGACACACACGCATACCGCGTGAGCATGCACTCATGCACACTGCGTGAGCACGCGCACCACCTGGGTACGCACATACACGTGCACACACACACACTGTGTGAGCACACACATACATGTGAACAAGCCCAGCCCGGAGCCTGAAGGTGAGGGCACTCCAGGTCCCAAAAGGGGATCTTCCCGCCTGGCAGGGATTTAGAGGTCGCTCGGGGACCGAGGGTGGGACTGGGGCAGGGTGCTTTGGGGGAAATTAGACAGTACCTAGAAAATAGGGTTTATTTTTAAAAATAATTTAAGAGCACAGAAGTAGAACCTGTGGGCAGAAGGTTTAGGGACCCAGATATTTGGCTAAAAAAAACTCCCAAACTAATCAAATTGTCCACAAGTAGGATGGGCTGTTTTTGTGAGGAATGTCAACCCTGGAAGTGGTTGTGCAAAAGGTTTAGAGAGAGCACAAGGCTCCTGTGCCGGGTGGGAGGGTCTCTGCCCACTCCAGCGAACCTGTGACTCCTGCTGAGATGACAGTGTAGCCCTTGAGAGCCCTTTTCATCCAAATGTCTGTGTCACCTGTGTATGTTTTATCCTTGAACAGAGAGGCAATCATGTCTAAAGCAAAATACCATTTGGAGTGAATCCAGTGAATTAGATGCAGGAAATCCCTTTAAATTTTTTTGTTTGTGTTTTTGAGGTCTAACTATATATATACCAGTGAAGCAAGTGTGTTATGGCTTGAAAACAATTCCAGCCTCATCGTCTTCCCCTTTTGTACAGCTTGGAGTTGTCATACCCAGCACAGAGCAGGACCCCAGCACCACTGTGGCCGTGTGGTGGCTCTTGTGTCCTGGCCTGGCTGCGGTGTGGCAGAATGCTTACCTCATGGCCAGGGAGGACCTGGTTCTAAGCAGTGGTGGTGTGGAGACTCCGTGTGGGAGGGCAGGGAAGATGCAGTATGACCTTCACAGACTGACCTCCAAAGGTTACAGCCAGTGGGCATCTGGGGGGAGGCCTGGACGGGACACAGCCCCTGATGGTCAGCCTGTGCCCTCCAAGAGCCTTGGTACAGTAGCCCCCGAAGGCCTGCGAGGTGGGGGGCGACTGCTCAGTGGAATGGAGGTTTGAAATGAAAAGTAGCGCACTGACAATTGGATTTACAAAGCCACACTTATGTTAATGTGTACATATACCACACACACACACACACACACACACACACACAGACCCACACACACATGCGCACAGTTTCCCCACTGGAGCTTGTGGACTGCTCTGAGAGTTTGGGGCAGTGTGCAGTTGGAAGCCTCGGGCTGCATGTTTTCACCTTGACCTCCCTCTGAGGCTTCAAGGAAGGAGTCCCTGCAGGGTTGTACTGTTTTCAGGCTGTGACAAAACAGAGTCCCCAAACAAGCCAGATATTTGCACTTGTTCATGTGAGGATGGTTCCAACTCTTTTATAGAAACTAAGATAAATATAGCAAGGAACAGGAGTCCCGAAAGAGAAAGGTGGCGGAAAGCAGAGGGGATGCTGCCCACCTTTACGTACAAGGTATTTTTCACAGAGGCACGGGAGCAGGAGGCGTGTCCTGAGTGGGAGCGCACTCCCCGGATTCAGAGGCAGATAGCTGCCTGTGGCCAGTTCCTGGGCTGTGAGCCGGCTGGGCCGTTTCCTGGAGAAAAGCCACATTCCCCCAGGTTTAGAGCAGCCCAATGTCCCCAGGTGGGCCAAGGATAAGCAGGGCCAGGTCGTGCCTCAGTGAGAGGAGCAACTCTGGAGGGTGGACATGTCCACATTGCATCTCTGCGTAAAAAGAAAAGCATATAGACACCGAATCGTGGAGGAGAAAGAAAACTTTCCTTTGTGAAAACGGATCCTAGTTTGGGGATTCTAGTCCTTGACGGGGTGCCTGGGGGCAGCCAGGTGACAGATGCCTCCTCCAGGGCAGGGGAGAAGGGCAGAATTGTGGTGAACTGAAAGTAACTGGCTGATAAAAGGCACTCTGCTCACATTTTAAACACTGTGCCAAGAGAACCTGCCTGGGGATGCAAGTCCTGAATGAACCACCTAATTTCTATCCTAATTTTATAGACGAAAGAAGAGCCTTGTGGCAGGGAAGCCCATTCACAGCAGGGTGATTTTAACCAGAGTCTGTCTTCGGCCTCGAGGCTTTTAGAATACTTATTCTAACACCCTGAGTTCTTGCCAGGCCTGGACTCTGTCCCATGCTCACAGCAGGAAGTGCGCTCTGAATCTAGCCCACACCAGGACATGTGGGGGGTATGTGCACCTCAAAAATGTGGACACACTGATAAACATCAAAGTGCACACAGACCAGAAGGGGCATGAACACTGAGCTCATGGGAACAAGTTCCCGTTTTTCTGAATTATGATTCTAGAAGTCAATGAATTGGAGCTCTGGAACTTAGCCCCATCAAGGGCACACAGAAACACCTTGAGCCCGTGAAAGGGACACATGCCACCAGTGAGGACTCAGCTGATGACTTAGTTATTGGCGACATCTAAAACCCCCGCAGCACCTCCTCAGAGCCCTCTTTTGGTGCCGTGTGCAGCACAGCTGGCCGGGAAGCGGGAGTTGAAGTCGGCCCCGCCCCCACCAGCCACGGGGCCACGCCTCTCTCTGAGCTAGCTGGCTAAATGTGGGTTAAAGGGAAACTAAGATTAGAACAAGAAAGTGTCATGTTTGGAATGCAGGTCGCCTAATTTGAACCAGAGACGGGAGGGAGGGAGCAGCACCTGTTGAGACCCTTCCCATACACGGAGCAGATTTTATTTCTGCCAGTTTTCTCCCATCAACAGTCTCACAAAGGGGCCTCCAAAGCCTCCAAAGATGTCAGCACAACCAGCCTTCGCACCCCTCCCTCCACTGGCCTTGTGCAGAGGAGCCTAGAGCCCCCATGACATTTTCTGAGAGTTTGATGGG
Organism: Saccopteryx leptura; assembly: GCF_036850995.1. Lineage (NCBI taxonomy): Eukaryota > Metazoa > Chordata > Mammalia > Chiroptera > Emballonuridae > Saccopteryx > Saccopteryx leptura. The sequence goes on along the minus strand of NC_089513.1, from coordinate 59,931,938 downwards.
GGGGTGGGCTCTCCATCCCAGCTGTCCCAGTAAGTCCAAAGATGGGGTCAAGTCAGCGTGTTCAGAGACTCCTAAATTCTGAAGACTCCTTCTTTTGGATTAATATCCCTTTTGAATGATGAGATGGCGCTTCCACACTTTTTCTTTGTTTCATTCCCCCTTAAAACAGGCCCGGGTGCCCCCTGGATACTGTGAGGAAAAGCCCCAGCCCAGCGGGAGCAGTGGCTGAGTCAACGGGATCAGGCAGTTCAGGGAAAATTCCTTTTTTGGAAGCCAGGCGGTCACTTTCCAGGACTGCCGAATCCTTGGGAAGTGACGCAAGCCCAAGTCAGGGAAAGACCGGAGCTTGTGCTCCTTGGAAGGTGCCCTCAGTCTCTGCCCCGCCGGAGATGTGAGCAGCTTCCGAGGCCCTTTTCTTCCAGCCCAGACAGCAGCGCATGGGGGTGGGCAGGGCCCTGAGCAGGGCTCCTTATATAGCAACCAGCGTCCAAAGGAGGCTCTCAGCACAGGGGCTGCGTGGAGCGGTCTGTGGAACTAACTGCCTTCACCAACAGCGCCTCTCTCTTTCCCCGTCAGAAGGGGAGGCTGGATTTTGTAACATGCCACAGCGGTTTCTTCACTCTTGCCCCTCCTGCCTGCGAGTCGCTGACTCCTCGCCCACTATTTCGGGTGGGCAGTTCAGACACAGTGCCTGCCTGGCCCTGGAGCAGACACTGGTGACAGGGACTTCAGTGGGGACTCTGGACTGTGTTTGTGAAGGGAGGAAACACCTAGGCTCACGGGGGAAGAAGGTACGACAGGGCGCAGGAGCAGCAGAAATGGTTTGGGGTGCAGTGCACCTTGGCTCCTAGGCTCCCTGAGCTGTCAGTCAGCCAGGAAAGGGGAAAGGTATCTGTGGAAACACTTTTTTTTTTGTATTTTTTTTTCATCCTTTTATTTTTAATTTTTAATTTTTTTATTTTTTACAGGGACAGAGAGAGAGTCAGAGAGAGGGATAGAAAGGGACAGACAGACAGGAATGCAGAGAGATGAGAAGCATAAATCATCAGTTTTTCGTTGCGACACCTTAGTTGTTCATTGATTGCTTTCTCATATGTGCCCTGACCGTGGGGCTACAGCAGATCGAGTGACGTGACCCCTTGCTTGAGCCAGCGACCTTGGGTGCAAGCTGGTGAGCTTTTTGCTCAAGCCAGATGAGCCCGTGCTCAAGCTGGCGACATCAGGGTCTGGATCCTGGGTCCTCCGCATCCCAGTCTGACGCTCTATCCACTGCGCCACCGCCTGGTCAGGCTGGAAACACTTCTTAACAGGAAAACTGTGAATCTCAACAGGAGTATATTTGTCTCCTAGTATCTGTTACCCTCATGCTAATAGCAGCACCCCCATTTCCCTTAGGGAGCTGTGTCTCCCCACTCGACCCGTGTGGTTGGAGTTAGCCTTCCTGTCCGCTGAATCAGGCATGTGGCCCGATGTGTCACACTAGCTGCGGGGACTGTGGTGAGGGGCCGGGTTTAGCGTGTCCCTCCGGAGGCAGCCAAGGACTTCCTGCTCTGGGTCTGACCTCTTGCTTCCGTGCGAGGAGGGCCTGCCTTTGGATGACCAGACAGGAGATGAAGAGAGAGATCCTGGGCACCTTGTCTGAGTGCTTGTCTCCTGTGCCTGCGGCGAGAGCCCGCTGTTCTCCTGGGCTGCCTCTTGGTGTATGGCAGCCCGAGTCAGAGTTCTGTCACTTGTAATCAGTGGTCTTGACTGAGCACACAGGTGCCGTCACGAAGTACAGACATGGTCTGCTAGCATCAGGCGTCAGGTCTGGGTATCAAGCAGTTTTGTTTGTTTGTTTTAAGAAAAAGGCGGAAAGTGCTGCTTGAAGAACTTTCTTAAGCTTTTGGGTCTCTTTGAGCTCATTCAGGACACACATTAAAAATAATCTACAGCAACATCTGACAGCTCATTATTTCTGCCACACTAAATACTAATAAAGACTTTTTAAATTTTTATTAAGTGAGAGGCAGAGAGGCAGGCAGACTTCCCCACATGTGCCCTGACCAGGATACATCTGGCAAGCCCACTACAGGGCAATGCTCTGCCCATCTGGGGCCACTGTTCCATTGCTCGGCAACCAAGCTATTTTAACACCTGAGGTGAGGCCATGGAGCCATCTTCAACACCTGGCGTAAACTTGCTCCAACCTAGCTGCAGGAAGGGAAGAGAAAGAGAGAGAAAGGGGAGAGGTGGAGAAGCAGAAGGTTGCTTCTTCTGTGTGCCCTGACAAGGAATCGAACCTGGGACTTCCACATGCCAGGCCAATGCTCTACCACTGAGCCAACCAGCCAGGACCAATAAAGACTTAAAAGTGATTATTAGCAGAAGATTTATGGCTGAGTTTTGCCTCTATATGAAAGTTTTGTTTGTTATTTTGGAAGATGAAAGAGACACCAGGAAGTATTACACACATTAAGAGTAACTCTTGTGACTGGTTTATTTCAGGAGGTGAGAAACCAAAATGGCCTAATGCATGTGGGGTTGCTCCTTAGCCACCCAAGACATTCCTGCTCTTGCGTCCCTCCCTCCCCACGTGGGGCACTTGCACGTCTCCTCCCTCAGGGCATCCCGCTGCACAGCCAGTGTCACGTGCCATCAAGCCCCCTTCCTCTCACCTGGGTACCTCTCCTGAGCAGAATGAAGGACAGCCTACAAGTGCAGGAGTATATAGGGCATCAGTGAACAGAAGCATCTTCAAAATTTGTCATTGAGAAGGGACATACGGGTGAACGCGAGCTGAGCCGTTCTAAGTGCAACCCTATCCAATTGTGAATTTCTGCCTGCAGCGCAACCCAGGAGAAGTCTGCTCCTCGGTGTCACCCAGCACTTGGAGCATCTGCTTGCCTGTGTAGATGAGAAACTGTCCGGTCACCTGGGCAGCATGGGACAAAAACCGTAGCAGGCTTCTGCAAAACAAGGGAAAAGGACCCATGGAGTTCTGAGACAGTGAAGAACAGATGGAGTGGGAGTTTTTCACAGGCCCCACCCGTCCTCCAAACATGTGCTCAGAGTAGGCGGAGCTCACACTTCCCACCCCTTCTGTGTTAACTGACATGCAGATGCTGACTTGGGCTGTCTGAGCATTTCTGGTGAGCTCCCAGGTGATACTGACGACACTGACCGGGCCACTTGCCAATGGCCACTTTCCAACGTGGCCTGTTGTTCAGTAACTAGAAAGAACCAAGTGGGCAGACTGTGCTCCTCAGAGTACACACTATGTCCCAGCCTTTGGCCACTTGCTTATTCTGGTAGCCTTGGGTCTGTGGGGCTTGGTACTGAAATCAGTCAAGTCAGGTGTGAGTGAAAAAGGCTGAAGGAGAAGCTTATAAAAGTCACAGTCGTGGTTCTATGGCCCAGTTTGCTTAGGGTGGCTGGGATATCCCAACCTGACCCTGTTGTGGTAGCTAAGTCCTAAGGCTGAGTCATTCATGTTATTTCAAATGGAACAGTAGCTCTAACTCAAGTTCTTATTCTCTACCAAGTTCAAAGCTAGAGGTTTCACTCCAGCTTTACAGCCTACCACTTCACAAGGACAGCCAAACCTGGGGACTCAGCGCACTAGTCGGACAGCACCAGCTTCTGGTGCACCGTAGGGGACGTCTGGCAGGTGATGCCCTCGGTTTGGGGGCCTGTGTGACTTCTGTGGCCGTCTGTGGGGTTATCGGATCTATCAGATGGTAAGAAGGAGTGACAAGGAGGCTGAATATTGGGTGAGGTGAGGTCTACTTTCTTTACTGCCCTAAGTTGTAACTCTCCTGTCTCACTCTAAAAGTCAAGCAATCACACGATTTTCTCCCATCTCAGCAAAAGAGGAAGCTCTCCTGGGAGTTAAGATTTCAATAGCAGGGCAGTAACAGTTGTCTAGGAGTTGGCCACTGATGGTTCTGAATGGGAACCAGAGGCCGCGCAGAAGCCATCAGAGCTGACCTCGTGCCAGGCCCTGGAGACCTGCTAGAGTCTCATTTCCCGAGTGTCCGCCCCTGCGCTCTAGGAAGAGCAGAGCGGCCTTTGCGGGACCATGGGGAGCAGGGCCTGCGACCAGCAGGCAGCCGCCAGGGCTGTGCAGAGCGCACTGTGGTCAGCACTGACACCTTTTCTAGACCAGCTTCCAAGACCTGCACCCTGTGTCCCCCTCTGCCTGTCCCGCCACAGAGGACTAGTGCTGCAGAGTCAAGACAAGTTTACTGCAGGGACAGATGTGGGTGTATTCAGAGCTTAGGCAACCATGAAGAACTTGGAAGTAACCTTGTTATTTTTAAAGATGACAAAACAGAGGCTCAGAGAAATTAAGTAACCTGTGAAAGGTCACACAGATGGCTGCTCAGAGGTAAGGCTGATACAAACTGCAGGTGTCTCTCTCAATCCAAGGCTCAGTGGCAGGGTGCCCATCTTGGTTACACCCCAGGAGTATACCTGGTGAACACACAGAGCTTGTTCAAATCAGTCGGGGATGGGCCAGGGATCTGTCTTCTCTAGGATCCCCTGGGGTGCGGTCGGGGATGGACCAGGGATCTGTCTTCTCTAGGATCCCCTGGGGTGCGGTCAGGGATGGACCAGGGACCTGTCTTCTCTAGGATCTCCTGGGGTGCGGTCGGGGATGGACCAGGGATCTGTCTCCTCTAGGATCCCCTGGGGTGCGGTCGGGGATGGACCAGGGACCTGTCTTCTCTAGGATCCCCTGGGGTGCGGTCGGGGATGGACCAGGGATCTGTCTTCTCTAGGATCCCCTGGGGTGCGGTCGGGGATGGGCCAGGGATCTGTCTTTTCTAGGATCCCCTGGGGTGCGGTCGGGGATGGGCCAGGGATCTGTCTTCTCTAGGATCTCCTGGGGTGCGGTCGGGGATGGGCCAGGGATCTGTCTTCTCTAGGATCTCCTGGGGTGCGGTCGGGGATGGACCAGGGATCTGTCTTCTCTAGGATCCCCTGGGGTGCGGTCAGGGATGGGCCAGGGATCTGTCTCCTCTAGGATCCCCTGGGGTGCGGTCGGGGATGGACCAGGGATCTGTCTTCTCTAGGATCCCCTGGGGTGCGGTCGGGGATGGGCCAGGGATCTGTCTTTTCTAGGATCCCCTGGGGTGCGGTCGGGGATGAGCCAGGGATCTGTCTTCTCTAGGATCCCCTGGGGTGCACGCACCCAGGCCACCACACCCCTGGCTTCAAGTTAGCAGAAATACATGCAGCAGAGTCGTTATCCAGCTTTGGGCTCTCTGGACAAACCAGGTCAGACTCTCCATGGCTCTGGTTTTAGCTGTCATTGCTTAGAATTAAGGTTTAAAAATGCACAGCTCTAGTTTTTAAAAATACATTTGGGTTTTCTTTACATTTTTAAATTTTTTGTTTCCATTAAGTATTGAATGGTCTTTGGAGAAAAAAGTATATTTTGGATTAAGCCTTTCTGTTTTCTGAGAGTTAGACTGCTGTATGACAATCTGAATTAGAGTGAACGAGAACCGGTCAGACTGCGGTCTCTGAGGGGCTAGGCCCGGAGGCGCAGAGGGGTGGGCTGGGGACGGCTGCGTGGGGACACGCTGTGGGGGGGGCAGAGGGGTGGGCTGGGGACGGCTGCCTGGGACACGCTGTGGGGGGGGGGGCAGAGGGGTGGGCTGGGGACGGCTGCCTGGGACACGCTGTGGGGGGGCAGAGGGGTGGGCTGGGGACGGCTGCGTGGGGACACGCTGTGGGGGGGGAGCCACATTCAGTTTCCAGATCCTTCCGCTGACCCTGAAGACTTTTACCTCAGCAGGGCCTTGAGCCCGGTACACCGGAAGTCGTAGGACACGGAGTACATCTCGTACATGGTGGCCTTCACATTGAGGCAGCCTATGACATCCTTGGGACTCAGCTTGTATAAGTCGAAGGTGACTCTTGCTATTCCTGATTTCTTTGGTGGCTGGCGAGCAACGACGTAGTTAGTGCCCTAGAACAGTAAGGGAGGAAGGGGTGTGAGGAGCGTCCTGCCGGTGACGTGCAGATCTTGTCATTCTGCTTTTTATTTTTATAGGGACAGAGAAGGGGTCAGAGAGAAGGATAGATAGGGACAGACAGGAACAGAGAGAGATGAGAAGCATCAATCATCAGTTTTTCATTGCCAACACCTTAGTTGTTCATTGATTGCTTTCTCATATGTGCCTTGACCGCGGGCCTTCAACAGACTGAGTAACCCCTTGCTTGAGCCAGCGACCTTGGGCCCAAGCTGGTGAGCTTTTTTTTTTTTTTTTTGGTTCAAGCCAGATGAGCCCATGCTCAAGTTGGCAACCTTGGGGTCTTGAACCTGGGTCCTCCTGCATCCCAGTCCGACGCTCTATCCACTGCGCCACCGCCTGGTCAGGCGTCATTCTGTTTTTATGTGGCTTTGACTCTCGGTGTAGAAACTGTTTGTGACGAAGCTGCTAATTATTTGAGGAACATTTTTTTTAGCAGAGCAATATGTTTATGCTGCTACCATGTCCAAACCCATAAGAAAATGTCCGTCCTTAACCTACTTTGAGGTTAGTGACTTCAGATGACTGTGACTCAGCTTTGGGTCCTTGGTTTCAGGACCCAGGGGTCAATGAATGGTTGTGCTGTTGACACATGGTATTGAGAGGCACTCACACTCGCCACTGAGGGTGACCATGGTTACTTGATTGATATGGATGCAGAGGTGGATTTAACTGTGGGCATCCTGGGCCCCGACTTCTGAAGGGCCTCACAAAACCCCAACTTGACACTTTTTTCTTTCTTTTTTTTTTTTTGTACTTTTTCTGAAGCTGGAAACGGGGAGAGACAGTCAGACAGACTCCCGCATGTGCCCAACTGGGATCCACCCGGCACACCCACCAGGGGCGATGCTCTGCCCCTTCGGGGGCGTCGCTCTGCCGCGACCAGAGCCACTCTAGCGCCTGGGGCAGAAGCCAAGGAACCATCCCCAGCTCCCAGGCTATCTTTGCTCCAATGGAGCCTTGGCTGCGGGAGGGGAAGAGAGAGACAGAGAGGAAGGAGGGGGTGGGGGTGGAGAAGCAAATGGGTGCTTCTCCTATGTGCCCTGGCCGGGAATCAAACCCGGGTGCCCCGCACGCCAGGCCGACGCTCTACCGCTGAGCCAACCAGCCAGGGCGACACTTTTTTCTAATGACACCAAGTTTGGTTTCATATGTGCATTTTTAACATTAATAGTACATAAGATTTTCTATTTATTTAAAAATATGATTAACATGTATTTTTATTTTCCCTCTCTCTTTTTTTTTTAAGGGGCCCAATATTTTCTTCTGTGTCCAGGGCCTCAACCGACCTTAATTTGCTTCTGTATGGATGGTCTTATGACTATGACACAGTCTGCTTCAAGAGAAGCAAGCAGCATTATTTCCATTTTGTAAGAGCTTTCTGGGCAGGAAGTTTCAGAATCACATGGCTACTGTGAGGGGCTGTGTAAGAACTTTCCTAGGGCATTCCCTATTTTCTAGTAATTGCCCTGGACAAGAGAGACTTCCTGGGAATGCCAAAAGCTGCCTGGCTGTAGTGTCTACTCTGTCTGCCTGAAGCATCCTAGACCCTTCTCATCCCAGGCTGGGTGGAAAAAGTGTTTACAAACAGCACTGAGATATCATCTACCCCACCAAGAGCTTTGCAAAAACAAGAGGACAGAGATGTCCCAGGGTGCAAATGGCAGACCCAGGAGGGCTACTCTCGCAATGGGTTTGTTCTAACATGGGTCTCGCAGTGTTTAGGGTTTAAATGTATACAATTAAAACAATCCATAGAGTTGTGAAGTCTTATGATGCTCTTGGTTGGGAGTAGTTGAGGCCCTGAATGTCAAATTCGCGACAGTAATCTACCACACTGGGAGTTAAACCAGAGTCTTGTTCAAGCACTCAGCCCCTTGCGGGAGCTGTGCTGCTTTCTTCTCACGTAGAACACACACGAGAGTGAGAGTCTGGCTGCCGTCCGATGTTTACGGACAAGAGGTCCCACATAGCCCCTAAAGTCATAGAGACGGGAGAGAGAGAGAGAGAGAAGGGGGGAGAAGCAGGAAGCATCAACTCCCGTATGTGTCTTGACCAGGCAAGCCCAGGGTTTCGAACCGACTTTAGGGGCTGCAAACTCTCCATCATTTAGGAAACATGAAAAAATCCTCCTCTTGACTTTAGGGGCTGCAAACTCTCCATCATTTAGGAAACATGAAAAAATCTGTAATCCGGCCACAGCTCTTTTTATTTGCCTCATGTTCCGTTCTGCTGTGTGAAAGTTTTTTTTATCTTTCTTTCCCTAAATGTCTTGAGTCTTGGTCTTAATCAAAATCAAGATATGCTCACAAAGCTAATCTACTTGTGACCTCAAACTGGGCATGTGCTCTGTCTGCTGACTCAGGAAGAAGGAAATGACTGTCTTCCTTCCCTTTTCCTGAAAGTGCTATAAGAAACTATATACTTCCTCACAGGCGTAAGGTATTTAGACTGAAGAAGGGAGACCCCTGGTGGCTATTTCTGGGCCGGATGTTCTTGTTCAAGTCAAATAAAATTTGGTCTCATTGATAAAAACACTTCCAAGTGGGGTAGGGTCTATAATAGTCTGCGAGGTGCAAATTTCCTCCTTGAAAGAAGATGGTTGAAAAGTAGAAGTTGCCTGACCTGTGGTGGCGCAGTGGATAAAGCGTCGACCTGGAAATGCTGAGGTCGCTGGTTCGAAACCCTGGGCTTGCCTGGTCAAGACACATACGGGAGTTGATGCTTCCTGCTTCTCCCCCCTTCTCTCTCTCTCTCTCTCCCGTCTCTATAATGAATGAATAAAATCTTTTAAAAAAAAAAAAAAGAAAGAAAGAAAAGTAGAAGTCAAGAGAAGACTCCGGCTCTGGCTGGTGGCTCAGTGGATAGAGCATTAGACTGATGTGCAGACATCTGGTTCAATCCCTGGTCAGGGCACACATGAGAAGTGACCATCTGCTTCTCCTTCTCTCCCTCTCCCACTCCCCCTTTTCCATTTCTTTTCCTCCTGTAGCCAGTGGCTCAGTTGATCCGAGTGTCAGCCTCAGGCACGGAAGATAGCTGATCTGATTCTAGCATCAGCCCCAGATGGGGTTGCTGGGTGGATCCCAATGGCATATGTGAGAGTCTGTCTCTCTGTTTCCCCTCCTCTCACTTAAAAATAAAAAAGGAGAAAGACTCCAACCCAAACGCAGATGTTACCGAGGCCACTACTAGACTAAGATGGCTTTATGCATCTCCTTGAACTATTATATCACAAACTTATTTGTATCCAATACACCTCATTACCACCCTTTACCTTAGCTTGGCATCCTAGCACCCACCCACTCTGTGGGCTTCTGCATGTCACATGTAAACCAATTACCTCTAGTAGCTTAGTGATCCCATGATCTTCCAATTTCCTGGCATGATCAGCTGCTCTAAAGATACTTTATTTTATTTTATTTAATTAATTAATTAATTTTTTATTTAGAGAGACACAGAAAGGTAGAGAGAGGGAGAAGAGAGTGAGAAGCATCAACTTGTAGTTGCTTCACTTTAGTTATTCATTGATTACTTCTTATATGTGCCTTGACTGGGGGTAAGGGGACCTCAAGCTGAGTGACCTTGGGCTCAAGCCTGAGACCTTGGGCTTCAAGCCAGTGATCTCTGAGCTCAAGTCAGTGACCTTGGGATCATGTCAATGAACGCATGCACAAGCCAGTGACCCTGTGCTCAAGCCAGTAACCCCGTGCTCAAGCTACAGACTTCAGGGTTTCAAATGAGGGACCTCAGTGTCCCGGGTTGACACTTTGTCCACTGAGCCAACACCAGTCAGGCTACTTTATTTTAAATTGCATCTTTTTCTATTTGGTCTGTAGTTTTCCTCTTCTACTTAGAAAAATTATGAAGTATTTGACATGTATAGGAGTGCACATACAATATATGTAGAAATAAAGAATAACAAGATGATAGGTGTATCCATTGTACATAAAACAAATGAACAAACAGAAAATAGCCTTCCCATCTGGATTAAAGTAAGTCTCTGAGTTACAAATATCCAACTTATGTACAACTTGTACCTATGAACGGAGCACCATAAGGGTTATTGGTAATCAACTGCAGTTGGACAACAGTGAAAATGAAATCATAGAGTTACTTGACTCTCATGGCAAAGAACTAACCAATGAAGACCTTTAGAACTAGAGCAGCAGATGATAGTAATCAGGGAAGAAAACAGGGACCTAGAAACTCCAGAACAGAAAAAGTTTTCTACAAAAGAGTTGGCTGATGTTTTTTATTTTATTAAAGCAGGAATGGCAAAATTAGAGGAGCAAGATCCTCATACAGAGAGGTTCACCAAAGTTTGTCGTACAGTTACCGGAGGCCTGAGATGCTACAGGGCCATTTATGATGAGAAAAAGGAAAGCTCTGTACAAACCTCGCTGATGCCTTCTTCAAGAAACTGACTCCAGCAGCAGAATCAAATCCTGACTCTATAACACCAGTCCCATCCTCTCCAGAAAGTCCATCATCTTCTGCATCACCCAAGATTGTTTAGGGTTGCATTTGAAAATATTTAAGTATGTATAAGCACAGAAAGGTAAAAATAAATACAGGTATTGATCGACTTACGACCTGTGCAACTTATGACCATTCTACTTTACGACCACAATCGCTAGCCACGACTGCTCTGCGTCTGGCAGCGCAAGCATTGCCCAGCTGGGCATATGACAGTGCGGACCAGCTTCCGGCAGCACTACCATCTCCGCGTGCACCATTTCAACTGTTATCCCAGACTTGGTACAGCAATTTGTGTTTTGTATCTTGGATATTTTTCATCAAACCCCTCCCAAGATGTCTACCAAGAGGAAATTGTCTTTGTCTACGCCTCAGCCTGCCAAGAAGGAAAGAAAGGCCATCGATCTCGACACGAAAATGAGCGCGGGCTCATCCGACTTGAGCATGGGTTCACCAGCTTGAGTGCAGGGGTGCTGGCTTGAGCATGGGATCATAGACATGACCCCATGGTCGCTGGTTTGAGCCCAAGATCACTGGCTTGAGCAAGGGGCCACTCGCTCTGCTGTAAACCCCAGGTAATGGCACATATGAGAAAGCAATCAATGAACAAGTATGAAGGAGGAAAGAAAGTGAATGTGATTGCACATGTTTATGAAAATACCAACTCCAGTAACCCCAACTGCTGTCTCAGATGACGACATCAATGATTCGCAGCCAAGCACCAGCAGCCAATAAATGTTTCGTACATGTTTATATATTTCTATATGTTTTGCAATTGGGCAAATGTTTCCTATGGTATTTTTTAAACCTGTATTTTGTATTTTTGTATGCACCTGTATTTTGTAATTTTGTATGTTTTGCAAATATTAAACCAGTTGTACTGGTAATTCAGTGTTTTACTTAAACCTGACAAATGTAAAAATAAGAAACAAAATGGTGTAGAGATGATACAAATGGCATAAAATGAACAAAAAATTATGATATATAACAATAATAAAAGAAAATTATGATAAAATATGACTTAAAGATTAAAAAAATTTTTTTTTCTTTTAATTTATTGATTTTAGCCAGAGAGGAAGGGAGAGAAAGACAGGAATATCAATCTGTTCCTGTATGTGCCCTGACTGGGATTGAACTGGCAACCTCAGTGCTTCAGGCCGATGCTCTTACCAGTGGAGCTATCCAGCCAGGGCAAGATTTTTTTTTTTTTTTTACAGAGACAGAGAGAGAGTCAGAGAGAGGGATAGATAGGGACAGACAGACAGGAATGGAGAGATGAGAAGCATCAATCATTGGTTTTTCGTTGCGCATTGCAACACCTTAGTTGTTCATTGATTGCTTTCTCATATGTGCCTTGACCGGGGACCTTCAGCAGACTGAGTAACCCCTTGCTCGAGCCAGCGACCTTGGGTCCAAGCTAGTGAGCTTTTGCTCAAACCATATGAGTCCACGCTCAAGCTGGTGACCTTGGGGTCTTGAACCTGGTTCCTCTGCATTCCAGTCCGACGCTCTATCCACTGCGCCACTGCCTGGTCAGGCTGACTTAAAGATTTTTATAACATCATTTCACAGTACTGTACAAATAGCCTACTCAACTTACGACCAAATCGTGTTATGACCAGTCTGTCGGAACCAATCGTGGTTGTAAGTTGAGCACTAGCTGTACTATGTTAAGATAAACATCTGCCTAAGTTGCATTTAATAGGTAAATGTACCTGTTCCACTTAACATATAAATTCCACTAAAGAACAAACCTAAGAGAAACTTATTTGTAACCCAGGGACTGCCTGTAGTTTCCTATTGCTGCTGTAACAACTTACCACAAACTTAGTGGCTTAAACAACACAGATTCATGCTCTTACAGCTCTGGAGGCCAGAAGTCTTACAGAGAGGCATGGCTTGCTCCTTGTGGAGCTGCAGGGACATGTGGGTTTCCTTGCCTCTTCCAGCTTTCAGAGCTGTCTGCATGCTTTGGCTTGTGGCCCTTCCTCACAATACTCCTTCTCTTTCTCTCTCTGCTTCTGGGCCTCACTCTGACCCTCCTGAGTCCCTCTCAGAAGGACCCTGTGATCACCCGGCCCACTGGGAATCCAGGATCATCTATCTCCCCATCTCAAGAGCCTTAATTTACCACCTCTGCCAAATCCCTTCTATCATATAAAGTAACACATTCACAGATTCCAGGATTAGGATCAGGACATCTTTGGGGCCATTATTCTGCCTATAACACCTTCCTCAAACAAGGAGCAGTACAGTTCAAGCTGGTCTTTTTAAAAAGATTTATTTCATTAGCCCCATGATCTACCAATGTACTGGCATAATCAGCTGTTTTAAAGATACTTTATCTTAAATTGTATGCATTTTATAATTTGCCTGTAGTTTTATTTCTTCCACTCAGAAAAATTATACAGTATTTGACATGTATAGGAATAGATATACAATATGCGTAAAAATAAGGAATAATAAGATGACTCTATATAAAACAAAACATTATCAACCTATGTGCCTCTCCCGATTGTATTCCTTCACTTTCCAAGAAAAAAAACATCTAAGTGGTGCATCATTCTCTTACTTTTTAAAATTTTTAGCACACATGTATCTTAAATAGTATATAGCTAATTTTACATATTTTTAAATTATCTATAAATGGTTAAATGCAGAGGTTCTTTTTTTTTTAATCGTGACTCTTTTTAAATTTTTATTTATTTATTTATTTATTTATTTTTTACAGAGACAGAGAGAGAGTCAAGAGAAGGATAGACAGGACAGACAGACAGGAACGGAGAGATGAGAAGCATCAATCATTAGTTTTTCATTGCGCATTGCAACACCTTAGCTGTTCATTGATTGCTTTCTCATATGTGCCTTGACCGTGGGCCTTCAGCAGACCAAGTAATCCCTTGCTCGAGCCAGCGACCTTGGGTCCAAGCTAGTGAGCTTTTGCTCAAACCAGATGAGCCTGTGCTCAAGTTGGCAAACCTCGGGGTCTCGAACCTGGGTCCTTGGCATTCCAGTCCGACGCTCTATCCACTGCACCACCGCCTGGTCAGGCGAATGCAGAGGTTTTTAAAGAGTAATTTGGAGATAGTCTGGGGGGATCATGAGACCCTTTTAGGGGATTGAGAGGTCAAAATTCTTTTTATAATAAACATCAAGATGCAATTTGCCTTTTTGTTCTCATTCTCTCACAAGTAGTGGCATTCACTGCTGTTTATTTGGGAAAACTGCATAACTCAGTGAATCAATATTTTCTAAATGACTAATGCATGATGTTAACAACCATCCCTGCCAAAAAGATCCACTGGGCGAGTCAGACCAATGCACTCCAATGTAACCGACAGGCACATTTCATGGGCGTGCCTTCAGATTCTGCTGTGAGCCGGCCTTTATGAAACCGCCACTCGAGCTTTGGTGCGGTATCAAAGAAGACTATCCTCAATCATCAGAAAAGGCCATTAAAGTACTCCTCCTTACCAATACCTGTATCTGTGAGCTCATATTTTCTTCACATACTTCCATCAAAATAATACATTATAACAGATTGAAAACAGAGACAGATATGATAATTTAGCTGTCTTTTATTAGGGAAGGCATTAAAGAGATTTGCAAAAATGTAAAATAATTTTATTCCCCACTGAGTATTTTTGTTTTGAAAAATAGTTATTTTTCATAAAAGTATGATTCCCATTAACTTGTATTAATTAGGTGATTATTTTTAATTAAGTAATACATTTTGAAATTTTTCTTAATTTTAATTTTGAATATGAGAACTATTTACATGTATAGATTACAGTTTTTAAGCCTTGGTACTGTGATATTTGTTGCCAGATAATGCTTCATTGTGGGGGTTGGTCACGTTCATTGCAAAATATTTAGCAGCATCTCTGTTTTTTACCCACTAGATGCTAGTAGTATACTCTTGCCCCAGTCATTAAAACCAAAAAGGGCCCTGGCTGGTTGGCTCAGTGGTAGAGCGTCAGCCTGGCGTGCAGGAGTCCCGGGTTCTATTCCTGGCCAGGGCACACAGGAGAAGCGCCCATCTGCTTCTCCACCCCTCCCGCTCTCCTTCCTCTCTGTCTCTCTCTTCCCCTCCTGCAGCCAAGGCTCCATCAGAGCAAAGTTGGCCCAGGCGCTGGGGATGGTTCAATGGCCTCTGCCTCAGGCGCTAGAATGGCTCTGGTTGCAACAGAGCAACCGCCAGATGAGCAGAGCATCGCCCCCTGGTGGGCGTGCCGGGTGGATCCCGGTCGGGCGCATGCGGGAGTCTGTCTGACTGCCTCCCCGTTTCCAACTTCGGAAAAATACAAAACAAAAAACAAAACAAAACAAAAACCCAAAAAAGTTTTCAGACATTGCCAAATGTTCCCCAAGGTACAAAATAATCCTCAGTTGAGAACCCTTGATAAATGACTACCTATAGGTTCTATTGATTTAATCTACAAAACCAAAGATATTTAGGTCCTCATAAATTTTTTATAGTGGAAAGGGAGATCAAAGAGTTTGAGGCCTTGGCTGGGTGGGTAGCTCAGCTGGTTAGACTGTTGTCCCGCTATGCCAAGGTTGCGTGTTCAATCCCCAGTCGGGACACATACCAGAATCAACCAATGAATGCATACCTAAGAAGAACAACAAATCCACCTCTCTCTCTCTCTCTCTCTCTCTCTCTCTCTATCTGAAAAAAATAAAATAAAAGAGGGAAAAATTTCAAAGCCTAACGATTCCAAATCTAATAATGGTATAACAATATTTTACTATGGCCTTAACTTGTGTTTTCCTAGACACCAATGAGATTGAGCATTCTTCCTGTGTTTCATTGTCCATTCTGCAGATGCCTGTCTCTGTTGTGTGCCCATTTCTCGATTGAATTGTCTGTTGTTTCCACTACTGATTTGTGTGAGCCCTTTATTTTTTTTCTTTTTTAAAATTTTTATTTATTTACTCATTTTAGAGAAGAGAGATAGAAATAGAGAGAAAGAGAGAAGGGGGGAGGAGCAGGAAGCATCAACCCCCATATGTGCCTTGACTGGGCAAGCCCAGGGTTTTGAACCGGCGACCTTAGCATTCTAGGTCCATGCTTGATCCACTGCGCCACCACAGGTCAGGCCTGTGTGGGCCCTTTAAATTAGCAGAATCCTAATTCTTTGTTTGGTTATCTTGGAAACACTTTCTCCTCACTGTGGCTTATTGTTTTACTTCCTTTAGAGTACCTTTTGATGAAAAGAATTGTTTTTACAATTTTTTTTTCTATGGATTTGAGAGAGAGAGGAAGGGGGGAAGAAAGGGAGGGAAGGTGGGAAGGAGGGGGAGAGGGGAGAAAGAGAGAGAGAGAGAGAGAGAGAGAGAGAGAGAGAGAGAGAAGCGTCAACTCGTTGTTCCACTTGGTTGCTCCATTTAGTTGTGCACTCACTGGTTGGCCTGATGGAGGATCGAACCTGGGACCATGGTGTCCTGGGATGATGCTCTATCTGCTGAGCCAGGGCCCAAAATTCTTAATGAAGTTGAATTTATCATTTAAGAAAATGGGTTGTGTGTTATGTTTTCTTTAAAAAAATAATACCTTGAGGAGGTTAAATAAACATACCGCATGTGCTCATGAAAAAATGCTCCCATGTATAAGACGCACCTTGATTTTGGGGCCCAAAATTTAATAAAAAAGTATTATATAAAGTTATTGAACTCAAAGTTTGTTTTTTGTTTTTGTTTTTGTGTGTGTGTGTGTTACAGAGACAAAGAGAGACTGAGATAGGGAGGGACAGACAGACAGGAAAGGAGAGAGATGAGAAGCATTAATTCTTCATTGTGGCACTTTAATTGTTCATTGGTTCTTTCTCATATGTGCCTTGAATGGGGGGCTACAGCAGACCGAGTGACCCCTTGCTCAAGCCAGCGACTTTGGGCTCAAGCTGGATGAGCCTGCCCTCAAGCTGCTGGCCTCGGGGATTTGAACCTGGGTCCTCTGTGTCCCAGTCTGACACTCTATCCACTGCACCCCCGCCTGGTCAGGCTCAAGTTTTATTCATCATAAAATTCATTTAACTCTTCATCCGTGTGGGAAGGTGAGAAATGCAAATAAGAAAACTACAACCACTGTATACGGCACATCCAGTTTTTAGACCCCAAATGTTTTGATAAAAGTGTGTCTTATACATGGAGAAAGACAATATATTAGATCTTCTCAGTCGTGTCTCTATCTCCCCTCCTGTTTTCCACCTCTCTTTTTGTGTTACATTATGGGCACCCTCACTAGACATATCTTCCAAGTCTTTTATTATTATTATTATCTAAAGTCCTGTCTGTATCACTTACTTTAATTGCTAAATATATATTTTAAAGATTTTATTTATTGGTTTTTAGAGAGATGAGAGAGAAAGGGGAGGGAGGAGAGGGAAGCATCAACTTGTAGCTGCTTCTCATATGTGCCTTGATTGGGCAACCTTGGTGTTTTGAACTGGTGACCTCAGCATTCCAGGTCAATGCTTTATCCAGTGCACCATCATAGTTCAGGCAATTACTAAGTTTTTAATTTCTAGAAATTCTATTTATTTTTATAAATCTATCTAGTTTTGTTTTTTGTTTTATAAGTGAGAGGAGGGGAGATAGTGAGACAGACTCCTGCATGAGCCCTGGCTGGGATCCACCCAGCAACCCCATCTAGGGTGGATGCTTGAGTACCAAGCTGTTTTTAGCACCTGAGGTTGTCCCACTCAGACCAACTGAGCTACCCTCAGTATCCAGGCTGATGCTTGAACCAACCAAGTCACCAGCTGCAGGCCGGGAAGAGGAAGAGAAGGGGGAGAGGGAGGGATACAGAAGCAGATGGTCACTTTTCCTGTGTGCACTGAGTGGGAATTGAACCTGGGATGTTCAAATGCCGAGCTGACGCTCTATCCACTGGCCAGGGCAAATCTACCTAGTTTTTAAAATTTTCTTTGTACCTTATTACTTTAGTTTACTTTATATCTCTTTGAACATTTTAAATATACTTACTTTACACTCTGTATCTGATGATCTAACATCTGAGGTCTTTGTAGACCTGACTTTGTTATTTCTACTTACTATCACATTTAGTTCCTGAGTCCTTATGTTTTGTGTTTTATTGTAAACTCACATTTTTTGGAATTTTAGGGCCAAAAGTTCCTGGAGGCTTAGGTCCATGTTCATTCTACGCCTCTCTGCAGGATCCTGCCGGCTATGTGGGGCACCTCAACCCTGTTTCACTGTGACTGGAGAGAGCGGTTCTTTGAGTAAAGCGAGTTTAATGAGTATACTTCTCCTGATGCTTCTCCCTGGGTCTCTGTAAAGTAAACTTTGGGTTTTCATGATTTTAGAATCAACAGTCCCTCTAACCTCATGATGGCAGCTGTCTCACAGACTCTCTTTTTTTAAAAAAAATTTATTCGCTTTAGAGAGGAGAGAGAGTGAGAGAGAGAAGGGGGAGGAGCAGGAAGCATCAACTCCCATATGCGCTTTGACCGGGCAAGTGCAGGGTTTCGAACCAGCGACCTCAGCGTTCCAGGTCGATGCTTTATCCCACTGCGCCACCACAGGTCAGGCCTCAAGAGGGACCTTTAATATTCTCTGCTTTATGTGGACATCTCTAATCCAACCCCCACTTTCTGTTACCCCAAGACTTTGTTTCCTGTCCTCCCAGCATCTATCAAAGCCAAACACCTCAGTCACTGCGGCCAGTGGATGCCTCCGGGGGAGGGTCAGCTTCAGTGTTCACTTTCCATTTTGGATTCTGGCTTCCATAAAACATTTGAACTGAGGACTTCCCCTTTCTTGAAAGTCAGTTAAGCATATAAAAAGATGCTTCACACTTTTAGTGAGAGGGTTTTCCAAGATATATAATCTATAGTTTTCTCAGAAAGAGAAATTTTTATTTTATCTCTTTACTTTGCTAACTCACTGTGTTTACACGTGCATGCCTACCTAATTTTACTGGTTATGTTATAGCTTGCTGGCCTTCTAAGGACAGAGACAGTGAATGGTCGTCAGGTCATATCTACAGGCTTTTTTAAATTTTATTTTATTTTTTTATTCAATGTTTTAGAGAGGAGAGGGAGAGAGAGAGAGAGAAGGGGGAGGAGCTGGAAGCATCAACTCTCATATGTGCCTTGACCAGGCAAGCCCAGGGTTTCGAACCAGCGACCTCAGCATTTCCAGGTCGATGCTTTATCCACTGGGCCACCACAGGTCTTTAACAGGATCTGTAGCTACTCAGTGACAAAAGCCTGTCCCTCTGAATTATTTGCTTTAAATTAGACAGCTCAAGTTCACAAAGATGCTCCATTTCCTAGAAATACTTATAAGAACCCCTTTGGGGAAAAGAAAAGAATCCCTTTGAGGGTAATAGATGCAGTTTTTAGGTGAATATAAAGGATACATTTAAAAAGTGGGCAAGTCAGCGTCCAAGGAGTGGGTTTGCTTACCGGTGTCCACTGCTGTCCTTTTTCCAAGATCATGAAATGTGTGTTGTCTCCTAAGGTCTGAAAGAACTCTTCTGTGTCCACCACGGTGCCATCTTCCTCCAGCACCAGAGTGACCAGCCCGCTGGTGATAAGTAGGACATCCAGGGTCTAGATTGGCAACACGTCAGGAACACGGAATGAGGCAGGGGATTCTATTCTGAGCATTCACAGCCATAGACTACATTATAGTTTCAGAAAAGCTGGCTGATTTTGATAACATGTTAATGGTCAAGATACATTTTAATTGGTGTCTATGATTCAGTCTTGGCTTGGAAAGGGAGAAGTTAAGATGTTAAGAAACCTATCTTCAGAGATTTCAGTAACATCAGATAAATTATTTCATTTAATATTTATAGTTTTCAAAATTACCTACCTATTTTGACAAATTTAAAGAATAATACTGCACCTATGATATTTACAGAGTCTGACTCTTACGTGGCACATCTGAGCGTCTCCCTGACCTCGGAGCCTGCGCACTGGGTGCTCGTTTCTCACTTCCATGGGTGTTTGTGTCTAGGTTATAGCTTCATTGCATTCTCCCTTATTTGGTGATCTAGGGTACTTAGATTAAGGACTACGCTTCCCTGACTATAATAATAGAAAACAGATTTCCAAAGTCTCCTGCTTCCCTATACTCTTCTTCTTTTGTCAAATAAATAAAGCTACATTATCAACTGATGACTGTTTTTAAAGTTTTCGTCTCTGTGTCCAAATCTCTTATGCTACAAAGATACAATTATGTTTTCTTTCATTCTTCCATTCTCCTTTAACCACTTAGTAATAGTCCCCCTTAGGCTTTTCAAGGCCAAGACATGGCCATTCCTGTCCCTGCATTGGCTTAGTGCCCAAGATCCGGTGGGGAGGCCCTGCGTTGGGGTACCTTGCTGAGCAGCTCCTGCAGACTGCCGGCCATCACACCCCGCCGGCTGCTGCGGTCATGGTTGGAGACGCGGAAGGGGCGAGTGGAATGCATGAGGGGAGTGAGTAGGACTCTCTTAGTCTGTGATCCCAAAGATGTCAGGGGCCTGGAAATGGAGAGGAAAAGTAAAATATATATTTAATATTACTTTCTAAAATGAGTCCTTAAAGAGAGGTTTAAAGTACCCAGAAATCAAACAGTTTTAGTATTGACACTTAAAAGAAAGAAATCCAATGGTTAGAAATTGTTAAAATTATATATTGCTATCTCCCAATATCCAAAGAACAAAAAAAGAATACATAAAATTAGAAACGACAACCATCATTACACCAGAACACTCAAAGTCCTTGCAGTGTGACATCATAATATGGATCTAAAAACTGATTAGGCCCTGGCCGGTTAGCTCAGTGGTAGAGCATCGGCCTAGCGTGCGGGAGTCCTGGGTTCGATTTCCGGCCAGGGCACACAGGAGAAGCGCCCATCTGCTTCTACACCCCTCCCCCTCTTCTTCCTCTCTGTTTCTCTCTTCCCCTCCCGCAGCCAAGGCTCCATTGGAGCAAAGTTGGCCCGGGTGCTGAGGATGGCTCCATGGCCTCTGCCTCAGGCGCTAGAATGGCTCTGAATGCGGTAGAGTGACCCCCAGATGGGCAGAGCATCACCCCCTGGTGGGCATGTCGGGTGGATCTCAGTCAGGCGCATGCGGGAGTCTGTCTGACTTCCTTCCCATTTCCAACTTCAGAAAAATACAAAAATAAATAAATAAATAAAACTGATTAAAAGTGAAATTTTTGCTGAAAGTTATTGAAACTCCCCCCAAACAAACCAAAGTCCCCCTCTTAAACAAACAAACCAAAGTCCTTGCAGTAACTAGTTGAGAAAGAATGATAAAGGCATCAAAAGAAATAAGAATTATATTCTGCAAATGTGGGTGTTAGAGCTGAAAATATAAGGAAAGAATTTCTAGAGGACATGGAGTAGCTAAGCCATGTTTAAAAAGTAGGTGCATATGTGCACAAACACACTCACACACAGACACACGCACACATATTTGTACAGTAAGATCAAGCCAGAAATTGATAAGCCAGATACTGATCACTACAGCAATAAACCAATTTTTAAAAATTAATTTAAGATCAGTGAGGAATAACCAAACAGTATAATAATTGTGGTTGGGATAACAAGAAGGAACAGAACTTTGGACTGTATGTCACAGGACATTTTGAAGGAAGTTTCACATTTATTAAAAAATTAATTCAAAATTTCTCCATAAAAAAGAACTAACATGAAGTTTAAATTTTTGAGAAAAAAAATCCCTAACCTTTAATTATTTAATTTTAGTTACCTAACAACTACAAAAAAGTAATAAAATGGATAAATGAGAAATAGATGATAAGATGCTTACTACTTCAGAAGTTATTTCAGAAACACCTATTTTGCTTTATAAATATTAACTCACTTAATCTTCAGAAAACTCTGATAGTTTTCTCAATTTACAGATAAGGAAAATCAGTGTGGCGAGCTGCCCACAGCCAGTAGAAGTCAGAGCTGGGATTCAGCCCCAGGCACATGCTCTTTGCCTTATAAAGGTGATCTAGTTACCAGTTACTAACAAAGAATACGAAAAGTTTGCACAGCCTGACCTGTGGTGGCACAGTAGATAGAGCATTGACCTGGAATGTTGAGGTCGCCTGTTTGAAACCCTGGGCTTGCCCTATCAATGAACAACTAAAGCAAAGCAACTATGATCTCACACTCTCTCTAAAATAAATAAATAAAATCTTTTTAAAAATTAGATGATTCCATCACTGTAGGGTGGTGGGCAATGGTCACGTGAGGAACCCAGACCCAGGAACTTGGCTAGAACTGTCCATATCCATGCGTGCCAAAAGAAACTTCCCAGGAGCCCTTTGGAAAAAAAGCGACTGTCTTATCAGCCAGTAAGATTTCACCACGTCATATTAGCTCGACCACCCTAAACGGGACCCTTTAAATATCTCCCATGCGGATCACCCCATGCGACTTCCCTGGCCTCTGTGTTCCCGGGGCCAGAGAACATCGTCGGGCGGGATGCGCTGTACTAAATAAAGCTTTTGCTATTCCACACTTTGTGGCTACACCCTTTCTTCTTCCTCAGCGGGGAAAAATACCTTACAGTCACCCTCTTAAATTTAATTTTCTAAATAAAAATTTTAAAAATTAGATGATTCCTTTCTCTTATTTTTTCTAAAAAAAAAAGAAAATTTGCATATTAGTGAACATATGAAGTTTTTGATAGTAATTAAAGAAACACAAAACTACCCTGGTTGGGGCCCTGACTGATTGGCCCAGCAGTAGAACATCGTCCCAGGTTCAATTCCAGCCAGGGCACACAGGAGAAGCGCCCATCTGCTTCTTCATCCTTCCCCCTCTCCTCTCTCTCTCTCTTCCCCTCCTGCAGCCAAGGCTCCATTGGAGCAAAGTTGGCCCAGGTGCTGAGGATGGCTCCATGGCCTCTGCCTCAGGTGCTAGAATGGCTCCAGTTGCAGAGGAGCAATCCCCCAGAGGGGCTGAGCATCGCCCCCTAGTGGGCTTGCCAGGTGGATCCTGGTCGGTCAGGCAGATGCAGGAGTCTGTCTGCCGCCCCCCACTTCTCACTTCAGAAAAATACAAACAAAACAAAACAAAATACCCTGGTGGAATAGCTTGGTTGGTTAGAGTGTTGCCTTGATACGCAAGGGTTGCAGGTTTGATCCTAGGTCAGGGCACATACAGAAAACAGATTAATGTTTCTGTCTGCCTCTCTTTCTCTCTCTCTCTCTCAAAAATCAATAAATAACAATAAAATAAAGATATTATAAAAATTAAAAAAAGAAAAGAAACACGAAACCACCTTTGACATGACACTGTATGTTTAGAAACCAACACGCAAGAAGTTTTTGAAAAACAACTCCATAAGAGGAAATAGATGTGCTTTTGCTGGTAGTGCTAGAAGGTGGTTCAGTCTCTATCAAGACCAGTCTACCAACATGTAAAAAGATTTCACCCAGGACTGTAGACGTTTTTATACTTAAGAATATTATCCATAAGGAAATTATTCAAAAGAATATAAACAGAAATTAGCTCTTCATAAAGTATATGATAATCTAACCATTATGCTGTACACCTGGAACAATACAAAATAACATTGAAAGTAAGCTGTATTGTTCACAGTGGCCAGGACATGGAAACAACCAAAAAGCCCGTCAATAGATGACTGGATAAAGAAGATGTGGCACATATACACTATGGAATACTACTCAG
Source organism: Saccopteryx leptura (assembly GCF_036850995.1). Lineage (NCBI taxonomy): Eukaryota > Metazoa > Chordata > Mammalia > Chiroptera > Emballonuridae > Saccopteryx > Saccopteryx leptura. The sequence goes on along the minus strand of NC_089513.1, from coordinate 59,908,767 downwards.
CCATAAGAAATGATGACATCGGATCATTTACAGCAAAATGGTGGGATCTTGATAACATTATACGAAGTGAAATAAGTAAATCAGAAAAAACCAGGAACTGCATTATTCCATACGTAGGTGGGACATAAAAGTGAAACTAAGAGACATTTATAAGAGTGTGGTGGTTACAGGGGAGGAGGGAGAGGGAGAGGGAAAGGGGGAGGGGAGGGGCACAAAGAAAACTAGATAGAAGGTGACAGAGGACAATCTGACTTTGGGTGATGGGTATGCAACATAAGTGAACGACAAGATAACCTGGAGTTGTTATCTTTGAATATATGTATCCTGATTTATTGATGTCGCCCCATTAAAAATAAAATTATAAAAAAAAAAAAAAAGAAAGTAAGCTGTAACTGAAAAATTAAAATAACAAAGATCAGCAATGCTTCAGGCAGACCTTGCTTCAGGCCGGGTGCTGTGGTAACTGATATGTGACCTCATTTAAACCCCCGGCCCCCAAGGCACCAGCACCTATAGCTGCACAGTCTCTACACCCAGAGCAATGCTCACCTAGTCCAGGTGCTCAAACAGTTGTTGCCAATTTGGACAAATACTTGTACAATGAGATTCCAGAGAATGACATAAAGGATACCTTATAAAAGATGCGAAGTTGGGACCCTACTGCTTCCTGACACAACAGTTTAGATGAAACCAGTGAAGGCTAAAATTCTAGAGAACACCTGTACTCCTTCTAAATACCTAGCACCTAGGATTTAGTACTTAATTTACACACACACACAGCTATTTATTAATCTATACTTTATCTCCCCAACTAGATCAGAGTTTCCTATAGACACAGGCTTCTCTGTTGTATCTCCCACAACGCCTGGCTTAGTGTTAGGCATAGAACTTTTACGTAGCATGTTGTCTAAATTGAAGCTCTATAAATGGACATAAGTGGAACTTCAATGACTCACCAAGTAATATGAAAACCTGATCATATCATAATGAACCAGCTCTCAAACATTGTCAGGTTAAGCTCACGCTACCAGCAGGGTCAGGAGGGGACGTGTAATAGCGAGTTCTGTCTCACCAACAGACTGGCGTTCTGGAAACAGACCTGGATTATTAGCAGGAATTGGGCCTGAAATATGTTCAGCAAGCATCACGTTAGTGCCTCCTAAGTGCTCACCTTGAGCACTTGCCATGGCCAGCGATGTGCTGCTAGCTCTTTACATGTATTAACTAATTATCATCACAACCTTACGAGGAAAGTATTAGCCACTTCTGGATGAGAAAACTGAGGCTCAGAGTGGTTTCTCAAGGATACCCAATTAAGAAAAAAAAAAAAGGGAGGTGGGGACATCATCTGTCTAAATTGAAACATCAAGCAGTGAACACTGGCTGTGTACCGTGTGGAAGAGCTGCCTCAGGGCTGCGAGGGCAGCAGTGTTCTCGGTCCCACCCTCAGCCCCTTTTCTTTATACCACCAGTCATTGCTTACATCAGGGGTCCCCAAACTTTTTACACAGGGGGCCAGTTCACCGTCCCTCAGACCGTTGGAGGGCCGGACTACAAAAAAATCTATGAACAAATCCCTATGCACACTGCACATATCTTATTTTATTACTTTTTTTTTTTTTTTCATTTTTCTGAAGCTGGAAACAGGGAGAGACAGTCAGACAGACTCCCGCATGCGCCCGACCGGGATCCACCCGGCACGCCCACCAGGGGCGATGCTCTGCCCACCAGGGGGCGATGCTCTGCCCATCCTGGGCGTCGCCATGTTGCGACCAGAGCCACTCTAGCGCCTGGGGCAGAGGCCACAGAGCCATCCCCAGCGCCCGGGCCATCTTTGCTCCAATGGAGCCTTGGCTGCGGGAGAGGAAGAGAGAGACAGAGAGGAAAGTGCGGCGGAGGGGTGGAGAAGCAAATAGGCGCTTCTCCTGTGTGCCCTGGCCGGGAATCGAACCCGGGTCCTCCGCACGCTAGGCTGACGCTCTACCGCTGAGCCAACCGGCCAGGGCCCACATATCTTATTTTAAAATAAAAAAACAAAACGGGAACAAATACGATATTTAAAATAACAAACAAGTAAATTTAAATCAACAAACTGACCAGTATTTCAATGGGAACTATGCTCCTCCACTGACCACCTATGAAAGAGGTGCCCCTTCCAGAAGTGCGGCGGGGGCCGGATAAATGGCCTCAGGGGGCCACATGTGGCCCGCGGGCCGTAGTTTGGGGACCCCTGGCTTACGTCATTGGCAGGGAGGTAACTGCAAGGGGATTGCGCCAGGTCAGTGGTCTCCAGCGCGCGCTCCTCATCAGAATGGTGAGAGTCCCACTGAGTGGACCAGAGCCTGAACCTACCGGGCAGTGGGCCTGGCGGCAGCTCTGGACGCATGCCATGATTCCCAGGAGTCACACCAGCTTCCTCAGTTACACAACACGATAAACAGGATGCCCTTATTCAGCTAAGCTAATGCTACAGAGAATTCACTCACAGTCTCTTCCTGGGCAACCGGGTGGACAGGGCAGTGATGAGTACCCATATTATGCTCTACATTTAGAGCCTGGCTTTGTTCTCACCAGGGAAGTCCTGATGGGGAGGAGAGAAATAGACAAGTTCCACTCTGTGGCAAACACTGTACACCTTAGCGCGTTGCCTAATAATTCTCTCTGCAGGACAAGTATTGCAGATGAGGAAAACTGAGGCTCAGGACATTAAGAAATGAGTAAGACCAGAGTTAGCAAGTGCTAGCACAGGGGTTTGAATCAACTCCTGCTTTCATATCATGGTGTCTGCCCCACCAGGTGTGAACCCCGCCATAGCAGAGGGGGACCCTGGACCTTCACTGGCAACAGCTTCTCCTCCCCCAGTGTGGGGAGTCATTGCCATTGCCCACAGGCCTTCCACAGTCTGTGCCCGCCACGACGAGGGTCTGTCTGTACACTGTCCCCCCGCCCCATAGCACCCTGCCCCCTGTTGGTCCACGACTTAGTCACCGAGTAAAAGATAAATGAGAACAAAATCAGAGAAATAGGAAAACAATGTTTATGTCTTGGAATGCTAGATCCAGGCCCTGGTGGCCAAAAGCACACCTCGTCTGAGCACGAACAGCTCTGACCTAGTTGTTACTGTCCCTTATCTCCATGTTGGATGCAAGCACTCACCTTAGGAACCACCAATGCCCCAGTGACCTAGCACAGCTGATTATACAAAGTTCTTATTGTCCTTAACTTCTGACAAGACAAGAGCTGGCAGTCATTTCTGGTCCTCCTTCTTCACGTTGACCTCCATATAGTCATCCTTGATAAAAATTAAAATTAAAAAAAAAAAAAAAGAGGAGGCATACAGTCTATTGTTCTTCTCCATTACACGAGAACTGGGTCATTGTTGGAGAAAAGGGTTATGGAGCACATGTAACCAAACTTGAATACATGAAAATTAAATTCTGTCCTTCTTTTCTTTTCTTTTCTTTTTTTTTCTTTTTTTTTTTTTTTTTTTTTTTTTTTTGTATTTTTCTGAAGTTGGAAACAGGAGACAGTCAGACAGACTCCCGCATGCGCCCAACTGGGATCTACCCGGCACGCCCACCAGGGGGTGATGCTCTGCCCCTCTGGGGCATTGCTCTGTTGCAACCAGAGCCATTCTAGCGCCTGAGGCAGAGGTCATAGAGCCATCCTCAGCGCCTGGGCCAACTTTGCTCCAATGGAGCCTTGGCTGCGGGAGGGGAAGAGAGAGACAGAGAGGAAGGAGAGGGGGAGGGGTGGAGAAGCAGATGGGCACTTCTCCTGTGTGCCTTGGCTGGGAATCGAACCCGGGACTCCTGCACGCCAGGCCGACACTCTACCACTGAGCCAACCGGCCAGGGCTTCTGTCCTTCTTTTCAAGGAACAGGATGAGTGCTTAGATGGGCCCCGTTACATAAAATCAAGACTGTCTCATATCCAACATAAAAAGGAGTCACATGAAATTTTATATACATGAAACCTGTTTAACAAATACTATATGAGTACTTTCTCTGCTGCAGCTAAATGAACAGCCGGGTTCACCAGCTAGCTACACAAGCAAAGCATTCCAGGGGAGGGCAAAAGTAAGTTTATAGTTGTGAGTACTGGAAACACAGAGCTCATTCTTGTATTATTATTTATTAATTATTGTGTTCTTTTCCACAGGAACAACTGTTAACCAACTTTTTCTCAGTCTGTATATTAATCCAACTCACTTTTGGTTTTGTTAATAGAATAATATATGCACTGGCCATTAGCACAATGTCTAAAATGGGTTGCTATTTCCCCCTCAATTTCTTAATATATCAATGTTGAAACAGGAGCATTGAGAAGCCTTAGAATTCTGCTTTCAGATGCACCTCACTTCAGTGGCCTTGGATTCCTGGGAAAGAACAGGCAATCCTATGCAGAGGAAGCGGAACAGCTCCCTAAAAGGGAGAAAACAAGGAAACACATTATCCTGTTCAGCTACGCTGCTTGAGGAAATTGATTGTTTCAGAGAAATCAAGACAATAAGAGAAGTCAGAATTAATCTTGAAAATTGTTAAAGGACAGATCTTTCAGAATGAGGAAAACAAAGCGTCTTTGTAATGTTTCCCCAAGGCAGGGAAGCGAGGAGTCCTCAACTTATAAAAATGTATGAAATAAAGCAACCGACTGACCGTGGCTGTGAACGTGACTCCAGTAAAACAATCTGACCCCGCAGCCCATGAGATGGTGTCTTTACACGGCCCCCTATGGGCTGATGTTTGTTGTGAAAGCGCTGGAAGAACAAGGCCTCTCTCAGCCAGGGAGAAACATTTTGGTGTCAGCCGTAATGAGGTGACTCTATGAGGCTGGGTAAGATACTGCCAAGAACTATTCAAGGCAAAGCAACGACTGAGGGAACCCCGTGTTTCATTGCTAGGTGGAAACAGAGGACCCTCTATGGGGCAATAAAGCACAGACAGGGGCACTATCAGTCATCTGGGCACTGTCACCCAAGCCAGGAGTGACAATGAGAATGCTAAGAAGGGAAGTGTTGATGGCAAACATGGAAATACAGAGAAATAAGACAGCTTGGGAAGTATCCCTCAGCCTTGGTGAGGTCTCCATGAGCTGTAGAAATTTACTTGTAAGAGATTCAGTTCCTTGCTTATATCCCTAAGGTTACTGTGGTAAAAATTTGTACTGAAATGGAAGCTAGACAAAACCCAGCGTTCCTTATTCCAGAAAACGAAAAATATACTAAACAGCTACAAAAGCAGCTATTTTGCACAAAATGTAATACATCAGCTCTATAAAAACTTCAGAGTTGACAGGAATGTTATCACTGATGGGACACAAAGACAGGGTGGCCTTTGTCTGGAACAACACACACACACACACACACACACACACACACACACACGGACATCCTCGAAGTCCAGATTACGCTAAAAGACTTCAGGCTGTTTTTGTGAAGATTAAGGCCTTTAATGATTACAGACGATCAATGAACTAATGACTGGTTTAAGACTGATAATTGCTTATATGTAGGTGATCTTAAAAAAGAAATGATTAAGTTACTTCCTTGGCAAAACGCAGTCATTTACTGATAAAAGGCAGACTTTGGCCATATAGTACTAGCTAGTTTAAATTAAGGATTACTGAGAGGAGACAGAAGCCCACAAGACCACGATCACAAATGTGGCAGTCACCTGGCTCACACACATCTTCAGCCTGGAAGTGGTTTAAAGAAGGACCAGGAAGGTAAGTGTGTTCCTGTCAAGTTACAGATTGTTTTCTTCCTGGTTAGTTTGGAAGCAGGTCGATTCCAAAGAATTGTAACAGCTCAGTTTGGAAGCAGCTAAAATTCTAAGAACTGCAACAATAGTGTGTCCCAGTGAACAGTCAATCACACCTGGAAAGAAATGTGTTTCAGAAGATAAGCTATTTCCTTATGATTTAATTGGCCACTGTTTCATACGCCAGCTGCTTCCACCACACACTGACCCTGTGGAAACCTTACAGATACATTTGGGATTTGGATACGCTGTAGCAGGGTCAGGTGAAAGGGCAGGGTCAGCCTTAATTCTGCAGGTGCCGCCTCCTCTTCCTGCTCCAGGCAATACCAGCCAGGAGTCTCTGCCCTCTTACTCCTCCCTAAAACTCAGCACACCAGCTCCTCAGTGCCCCGAGGAACATGGAGAGTGGGTGTTTGGAGGTCCACGGGAGAAAGGTTTGGAGGATACACTCCAAACTGTTCACAATTGCTGTGCTTGGGAATGAGAGTGTGTGGTGCTGGAAAGAAGAGAAAAGCAGGAAAGAAACCAAGGGTCTTACCTTTCTGCTTAACCCATGTTAGGGGAGATGCATGAACCAAGTCTGTTTCTCACCTTTCCAGGTCCCAGCCCTTGACTTGCGTTTTTGTTCTCGTTTGAAAAGAGAAAGCCAGTGCAGTCCAGACTGGTCACCTTTACATTTCAATGATTTTTTTAACCTCGAGTAATACACACAGCCCCTTTAAGAACCCAAGTTCAGAGCCTATATATAGGTCATACTAATTTTTTTTTTAAATATTTTATTTATTCATTATAGAGAGGGGGGAGAGAGAGAGCAGGGGGAGGAGCAGGAAGCATCAACTCCCATATGTACCTTGACCAGGCAAGCCCAGGGTTTTGAACCAGCAACCTCAGCATTTCCAGGTTGACACTTTATCCACTGCGCCACCACAGGTCAGGCTGTCATACTAGTTTTGTAAAGTGATTCTCTCCGCCCCCCCTCCATTCCCAGAGGCAGATTAAGGTCGGTTGAGGTCCCAGCCGCAGAAGAAAATATTGGGCCCCTTAAAAAAGAGAGTGAGAGGCCTGACCTGTGGTGGCGCAGTGGATAAAGCGTTGACCTGGAAATGCTGAGGTCGCCGGTTGGAAACCCTGGGCTTGCCTGGTCAAGGCACAAATGGGAGTTGATGCTTCCAGCTCCTCCCCCCCTTCTCTCTCTCTGTCTTTCCTCTCTCTCTCTCTCTCTCTCTCTCTCTGTCTCTCCCTCTCCTCTCTAAAATGAATAATAATAAAAAAAGAACAAAAAAACCAAACACCGAGATATCATTAAAAAAAAAGAGAGAGAGTGAGAGAGAGAGAGACAGGGAAAATAAAAATACATATTAACCATATTTTTAAATAAATAAAAAACATTATGTACTATTAATGTTAAAATTGCACATATGAAACTAAACTTGGTGTCATTAGAAAAAAGTATAAAGTTGGGGTTTCGCGGGGCCCTTCAGAAGTCAGGGCCCAGGGCGCGTGCCCAGTGCGCCTGCGGTTACACCTGCCTCTGCCCCCCCCATCACCCACCATGTCCCTCCCCCTCCATACACACAAGATCCGTCATCTCCAAAATCTGCATTTAAAAGTACTCAAAGGTTTCTCCATCCTCTTTGAAGTATTTTTAAGGCTTCAGAGAAACATGATGTCTCCCTTAACTCTATAAAGTGACTGCCACGCAGAATTTTTAGGATTTATCAACAAGGATTGGTTTGGTATATATCAGGACGTGAAATGAACCCAAGAGAAGATAAGGAATGGAGAGGGGCAAACAGGTTGCGGTCCACGGGCCGGGTTCCTGCACGGGCCACGTCGCAGCGAGCCGGGAAGGGCTTCGCCCCAAATCCCTCTTACAACTCCGGGCGGGCTCGGCGAGGGGGGCCCGGCAGCGTCCAGGCGCGCTCGGGTCCGCCAACCCCCGCGTGGGAGCCGCGGCCGGCTTCTCGCCCCGACGGGTCAGCCTGGGCGCCCCGGGGCCGCCGCGCATCCCCGCCAGCGCTGCTCCCCACAACCCAGCTCCCGCCGCGAACCGCAGGACCCCGACAAGCCCTTTCCTCACGCACCGTGGAAGCTCCCGGGACGGTGCCTTCCTCTGTGTCCGCAGCTAAGGCAAGAGACGCGGCCACCGCCGCACTCAGCACTGTCACCTGTTCTGCGGACGCCCCCGCACTCGGCGCGCCACCCCTGTCCCTCGCGGCCAGCGGGAGGAGGGGAAGAAGCGCGCGATGGGCCGGGCCCTGTCTACCCAGCTGGCCCACGCGTGGGTGCCAGGTGCGTGGGTGAGTGCGGGGCCCCGGGCCTCGCGGAGCGTGGGAGTGAGGGGCGTGTGGGGCGCAGGGGGACAGAGGGCGCAGAGAGGAAGGGGGCTGAGGGGCTCACGGGGGTCACCCGGAAAGCGGGGCGCTGGGACGCGGGGTCGCAGGGCTCAGGCGTGGAGCTGAGCCTGACGAGCGCGGCACTCGCCTCATGAGGGCTCCCGCGTAGTCCCGGGCCATCTCCATGGTTCGGGTCCCGGCAGGCGCGGCCTCGGCCCGCCCGCGCGGTCTCTTAAAGCTCCGCCCGCCCCGCCCCGCCCCGCCCCGCCCCGCCCCGCCCCACCCAGCCCGGCCCGCCCCGCAGCCCGACCCGGCCCCGCCCGACCCGCCCCGCCCCGCCCCGCCCCACCCAGCCCGGCCCGCCCCGCAGCCCGACCCGGCCCCGCCCGACCCGCCCCCGCCCCGACCCGCCCCGACCAGCCCGCCCCACCCGGCCCCGCCCCGGCCCCGACCCGCCCCGCCCAGCCCGGCCCGCCCCGCCCCACCCAGCCCGGCCCGCCCCGCAGCCCGACCCGGCCCCGCCCGACCCGCCCCGACCCGCCCGCCCCACCCGGCCCCGCCCCGGCCCCGCCCCGCCGCCCGGCCAGCGCCCCGCCCCGCCCCGCAGCTCGGCCAGCGCCCCGCCCCGCCCCGCAGCTCGGCCAGCGCCCCGCCCCGCCCCGCCCCGCAGCTCGGCCAGCGCTCCGCAGGACCTTGGCGATGGGCTCGCCGTTGCGGAAGGTCGCGCCAGCGCTCCGGGAGCGCCCCGGGCGCACAACCCTTTGGGCCCCCTTGAGGGTTGCGGTGAGGCTGAACCGCAGACGCTTCACGGGTCACCGGGTGGTCGCGTGGCAGCCCGTGTTTGCCGCGCACGTTCCGGAGGTTGGGCCAGTTGACCCATCACCAGCCCCGGCGGAACGGCCTGGGCTGTGGAAAGACGGGGGTGCTGTCTGAACCCCGGCCGCGGGCGAGGAGAGGGAGGCGCGGGAGGCGCGCGTTAGCGACCCCCAGGCAGCGCTGGGGCGGGAGCCCGACGCGCGACTCTCAGTTCCCCGAGACGGTAGCTCCTGGCAGAGGCGAGGGCCTTGCCGCGGACGCTTGAAGTTCCTCGACTTCCTTCGCGTTAAGTTCCCTCCGCTGTATCATGGACATTCAGGGGCAACCAGGGCGCTCAGAATGGAGGGTAAGGGAACCGTTTGGACTTCATTGACAATCTTTCAGCTGTAGATCAGGGACTTTTTCAGAGTAAAGAAGGAGAGAGGGAGCCGAGCCAGGGCTGAGAGAGGCTCTGTGCACCTCCCGCTTGCACAGACGTCAGTATGGGAAGGTGCAGTTGTGCCTGTGTTAGACTTCTGAAGAAGGGGGATGGGAGTGGCACATCTCAGGGATTCAACAGACCTCTTAATCACAAAGCTCCAGCGCTTTAAAAGGTGTAAACTTTCTGGGATAGAGATTTGCTTGTGCACACCCTCCTGCACATAGTCAAGGGATTGTTTATGAATTGCCAGTAACTGGCGACCGTCCTGTTGTGAACCACGTTTCCAGAGAGCTGTCCGTTGACCTGACGCTGGGTTCTCCCGATTCAACTTGCTTTCAGCACATTGACTTGGTCACTTAAATCCTGCCCCCTTCTGCCCGCCCTCCTCCTCAACTGAACTCACAGAAACAAACACACACTTCTTCCCTGTCGGGGACCCTGGTGCCAACAAGCCTCGTTTGACTTGCAGAAATGTTGAAGCCAAAAGGAATTTCCTTCCAGAATCCTGGACCCCAAGGGGCCTGCTGTGAACTCCCCAGCTGCAGGGCTCAAGGAGGGGGTGTTCCTGCCCAGAGCTCCTAGGGCTGGACAGGGCCTTAGGAGGTCATTAGCTGCCCTTCCCACTGACACCAGTATGGCCTGAATGTTTGTGTTCCTCACCTTCCATTCATATATTGAAATCCTAATGCCCAGTTTAATAGTGTTAGAAGGCAGGCCCTTGGAGGGGTGCTTAAGTTGCTCAGGGAAAAGAGGCTCCAGAGAGATCCTTAGCCCCGCCTGTCATGTGAGGACACAGTGAGAAGACAGCCAGCTGTGAACCAGGAAAAGTGTCCTCACCAGAAACCAACCCTGCTGGCATCCTGACCCGGGCTTTCAGCCTCAGGAACTGTGGGACGTAAATTTCTGTTGTCTGTTAGCACAGCTGGACCATAAGACACCCCCCCCAACTTGATAAATGAGAAAATGAATCCAGTCAAGTCAATTCACTTATTTATTTATTTATTTATTCATTTTAGAGAGGAGAGGGAGAGACAGAGAGAGAGAGAGAGAGAGAGAGGAGAGACAGAAGAGGGGGAGGAGCTGGAAGCATCAACTCCCATATGTGCCTTGACCAGGCAAGCCCAGGGTTTCGAACCGGTGACCTCAGCATTTCCAGGTCAACGCTTTATCCACTGTGCCACCACAGGTCAGGCTCAACTCACTTTTTTTTTTCTCTTTTTTTTTATTTATTCATTTTAGAGAGGAGAGAGAGAGGGGGGGGGAGAGAGACAGAGAGAGAGAGACAAGGGGGAGAAGCTGGAAGCATCAACTCCCATATGTGCCTTGACCATGCAAGCCCAGGGTTTTGAACCGGCGACCTCAGCATTTCCAGGTCGACACTTTATCCACTGCGCCACCACAGGTCATGCTCAACTCACTTTTTAAAAAAAACCTTTTATTGTGAAAAATTTCAAATATAAAGACATTACATGAGCACCCTTACACCCAGTGCCTGTGTCCAACCCCTGTTACCATTTTGACATCTGTGTTTGTCATTGATGTGTATTTTTATCTGAACCCCTTCATATAAAGTCCTTCAGCTTGCATCTTTGTAGAAACAAGATCATTCTCATACCTACTACAGAGACATTATCACTCCTAACAAGATAAAAACGATCTAGTCGCTCCTAATAGTCTATAGTCAAGCTCCCCAACCGTTCTGACTTATTGACACCCTATGTAGAAGGCAATATACCCATGCCTGAGGTTCAAGAGATCAGATCTGTTCTGGAGCAGCGAAGATCAAGATCACAGTGATTCTCATGTACCAATAACCAATCAGGGCAAATGGGTGCTATTCATTCACTTATTCCTAGGACCTAGAAAGGCTTCTGCTGTCAGAAGGCATTTAGGCTTGTTAATGACTAAATGAATGAAGTGCTATGTTAGCAGTAATGTAGGAATGCAAATTGCAAAGGGAACAAAGTAATGATTCCTGTCCACAGGTGTCCAGGAAGGGACAAGGATGAGGGAGGTGAGTGGTGTGTAGGGGTGGCTGCTGTGACTATTCCGCACTGCTTTCAGGAAGACCAAAGGCACAGACAGGAATGGCGTGTCTGGTGGTGCCGGCTGGAGTTGGGTGGGGGGCGGGTCTAGAGGAGCCTGGTGGGAACCAGTTAGGCATCCGTGTTGGACTGACTCTGCATAGCCTTGAGGGCCCAGCGGCTGTTGCTCTCAGTGGGGAACCAGCCAGGGTGGCAGGGTGACCTGTTCAGAAATAGATCTGAGAAGGACATTCTGGAGATGGCGCAGAGAGGCCAAACTGGACCAGGGAAGCCTGTAGGTGATCCAAGTGAAAGAGCCAAGAAACAGACCTGGGCACTGATAGTAGGCAGAGAGGAGGACAGAGCCAGGGAAGATCTCATAGGACCTGGTGACAAACAAGCAGGGGAGCAGCTGGAGACAACCCCAATATTTTTAGCTCACGTAACCAGAGAGCTAGCATGCCCTTGGTTGAAATGAGAAATACAGATGGGGAAACAAGTTTGTAGCTGAGACTGAGATTATGTCAAAATCCCTGGTCTGTGGACCACACTCAGCAAAGATGTGAGCAGAATCCCTGGGTCTGTGGATCACAGTAGGCAGATGTGGAGCAGGCCTCATGTGCCTGTGGACCATACTCAGATATGTGGGGGAGGCCCTAGCTGGAAGTTAAGGCCAGCCAGCTACCTGCCTGCTCCTAAGTGGGAATCTGTATCATATAAGTGGGTGGTTCACTGCAGAGAGGTGTCTGGAGGGGGAGAAGAGATCAGGGCGTTTTGTGTTTCAAAGGGCTCAGCCCTAAAGCCCAACAGACGGCCACAAAGAAATTGGGTTAAGAGGCAGCGCATGCCCAGCTGTAATGGGAGGGTGCCTTTCCGGCACATTTCCATCTTCTGGCTCTCACACAAACTCCTTTCTTGTTTCACATCATTAGTATATCTTAATCCAGCAACTACTATGTTCCAGTGCAACCAAGATTAGAAACCCAGCATTTTGTGCTTAATTCAGCCACTGATTGTTGACACAGTCACTACAGAGTCTGCGTGCCTATGCCCCTGACATTGCGCCCGAGAGAGGACTTCCAGCAAGCTAACCTTCCAGCTCCCTGCAGCTGTCTATGAGATTGATGCTGCAGTTGGTCTGGCTCCTTCTGCAAAGCAGGGAGTCCTCTCAGAATCCTGGCAGGTGATTGGCAGAGTGCATGTCTGGAGCACAGAGACTGGGTTCCTAGCCTGGCTTTATACCTTATTCCAGCAGGGTGACCTCGCCCAAGCCTCAGATCTTCATCTGTAAAAAGGCACAAGGCTCTCTGTCTCCTAGGGTGAGAGCAGGCTGGCCTAGCCTGGTGCCAGGGCCAGAGTGAAGGTGACTACCATATAGGTGACGAACAGCTGGACTCTAGCTCCTAGCCAGAGGGAGTACCTGATACGAAAACTGCTTCTCATGTTGGGGGCTACATTACAGAGAACACAGATGCTTAAGCTCAAAGGAACTTTCGTAACTATCTAATCCTATTTCTGTATTTTATGAACAAAGTGGATGAAACAAGGAATACTAAGTCTGAACCCGGGCCTTGCTACTTTCAGATTCTTTGACTGTGGGCAAATTTTCATTCCATTAATTTTCTTGTTTTGTTTTTAATGAGCCTCAATTTCTTTCTTTCTCTCTTTTATTTTTATTTTTATATTTGACAGAGACAGAGAGAGACAGATAGGGACAGATAGATAGGAAGGGAGAGAGATAAGAAGCATCAATTCTTTGTTGTAGCTCTTTAGTCTCCTTAGTTGTTCATTGATTGTTTTTTCATATGACCTTTGTCCAGGGGGCTCCAGACGAGCCAGTGACCCCTTGCTCAAGCCAGTAACCTTGGGCTCAAGCCAGTGACCTTGGGCTTCAAGGCAGTGACCTTTGGGCTCAAGCTAGCAACCATGGGGTTATGTCTATGATCCCACGCTCAAGCCAGTGACCCTGTGCCCAAGCTGATGAGCCCACATTCAAGCTGGCAGCCTTGGGGTTTCAAACCTGGGTCTTCTGCATCCCAGTCCAATGCTCTATCCACTGCACCACCACCTGGTTAGGCTCTTTTATTTATTTTTTTATTAAGTGAGAGGCGTGGAGGCAGAGACAGACTCCCGCATGTGCCCTGACCAGATTCCATCTGGCAAACCCACTAGGAGGCGATTTTCTGCCCGTCTGGGCCACTGCTCTTTGCTTGGCAACTGAGCTACTTTAGTGCTTGAGGAGAGGCCATCCTCAGCTCCAGGGGCCAACTTGCTTGAACTATTTGAGCCATGGCTATGGGAGAGGGAGAGAGAATAAAGGGGAAAGGAGAGGGGTGGAGTAGCCGATGGTTGCTTCTCCTGTGTGCCCTGACCAGAAATTGAATCTGGGACTTCCACACGCTGGGCCAAGGCTTTACCACCTAGCCAACCAGCCAGGGAAATTTTTTTATTTCTAATAATTCCTGATGATCAGTATTCCTTAGCAACTCTCAATGGGTTTCAATGAGGGTTAAATGAGATAATGCTTTTGAAATATATTGTAAGCTGTCAAGTACTAACAAATGTTATATCTTATTATAACACTGGTGAGGGAACAGAGCTCTGGAAGGGCACCAGCTCAGCTACTGTTCACCTCATAACCAGGGCATCTTTTGCGGAATTGTAAATAAGGCAAAGGATTTCTTTCAGTGTTCCACTATTTCCCACAGCCAAAGTTACCAGGGCCCTCCTATTTTCATATTGCTTTCCAGAAAAGCTAACTTTTTAAAAAATTCCATACATTTATTCATACTAAGGTGTAAAGGATTGCTATTCCACTCTGCAAACATTTACTGAGCATCATGCTAATTATTTCCCAACCCACCCCCAATGCATTCTCTGCCCAGACCTGAGGTTGCACTAGAGGCATCTTGCCCTTTGGTTTCTAATTGGTTTCATTAAAGAGAGCCACTGGTAGACTTTTATATTTATTTATTTATTTTTACTGGTGGACTCTTTTTTTTTTGTATTTTTCTGAAGCTGGAAACGGGAGGCAGTCAGACAGACTCCCGCATGTGCCCTACTGGGATCCACCCGGCATGCCCACCAGGGGGCGATGCTCTGCCCACCTGGGGCGTTGCTCTGTTGCAACCAGAGCTATTCTAGCGCCTGAGGCAGAGGCCATAGAGCCATCCCCAGCGCCCGGGCCATCTTTGCTCCAGTGGAGCCTCGGCTGCGGGAGGGGAAGAGAGAGACAGAGAGGAAGGAGAGGGGGAGGGGTGGAGAAGCAGATGGGCGCTTCTCCTGTGTGCCCTGGCCGGGAATCGAACCCGGGACTCCTGCATGCCAGGCCGACGCTCTACCACTGAGCCAACAGGCCAGGGCCACTGGTGGACTTTTTAAAAAATGAAAAACAATTGTACTGCAGAATAACATTCATATGATACAGTGCACAGTTCTTTAGTGTACAACTCATAACATTTTTATGTTTGTAAGCAGCTTAGATCAGGATAAAGAATATTTGCAACAACCAAGTAGGCTCCCTCTCGCCCCTTCCCGGCAGTACTCCCCACCCTCCACCCTCCACCAGCAACAACACTATTTTGACCTCTACACAGATTAGCTTTACACGCTCTTGAACCTCAGATAATTTTAATCATATGGGATGTTCTCTTTTATGTCTGGCTTTATTTGCTTGGCATTGTATCTGTGAAATTCATCCATGTCATTGTGTAAATTAATAGTTCTACTGCTGATGGCTATTAAGAAAAACACAAGGCTGCTATGAGCACTTTTCTACATATTTTGGTACATGTTTGTGCTGCTTTCTCTTGATTAAAACCCAGGCGTGGGGTTGCTGGTTCCTGGCGTGGGTATAGGTGCAGCTTGTACATAGTATTGGCAGGAAACTGGATATGGAAGACCAGCAGGATCACGGCATTGCCCACCCATCCTTCCTTCTTTTGATTCTGGCTACAGCTCTGGAGGCTGCACCCCTGATCCCCGGTCCCGTCGAACCCAGGGCGGTAATAGCTTCCTTCTGTTGCTTTGCTTCCAGGACTGCACCACCCCTGTGACCTTTGTCACTCTGCCCACCGCTGTCCATAGTCCCTTCTTTAAATTCTTCCAGCTAAACCTTCTCAGTTTCACTGCATGCCACCTGACTGTCTCACATTTGCCATGTTTCAGTTCTGTCACTGGAACTGGACACGCCCTTCCCTCTAATGCTCACCCTTCACCCTGAGGGAGCTTGGACACGCCCCCAGGCAACTCCAGGGCAGGGTGCCACGTGAGAGAGGAGAAAAGCCTCCATCTCCCTCTCTGGGAGAGCAGGGAGGGTTTCAAAGAGGAGCTGAGTTTTCTTTTAGAAACAAATGAAGTCTGACCAGGCGGTGGTGCAGTGGATAGAGCGTTGGACTGGGATGCCGAGGACCCAGGTTCGAGACCCCCGAGGTTGCCAGCTTGAGCGCGGGCTCATCTGGCTTGAGCAAAATAAAAAATGCTCACCAGCTTAGACCCAAGGTCGCTGGCTCCAGCAAGGGGTTACTCGGTCTGCTGAAGGCCCGCGGTCAAGGCATATATGAGAAAGCAATGAATGAACAACTAAGGTGTTGCAACAAAAAACTTATGATTGATGCTTCTCATCTCTCTCCATTCCTGTCTGTCTGTCCCTATCTATCCCTCTCTCTGACTCTCTCTCTCTGTCCCTGTAAAGAAAAAAATTAAAAAAAAATAAACAAAAAAAATAAATAAAAGAAACAAGTGAAGAGCCAGCCAGGAAGAAACGCATGTATATAACATCATGAAGGCACGAGGGACACAATCCCTCAGCACACAGTGGGGCTGTGGCGTGAATAGAGGGCGGAGAGTCAGAGGTACGTGTGGGACAGGAACACATTTCAGTGGGGGGACTGGAGGGATGTGGGGGGAGGGGCACATTTGAATAGAGGGGAACTTTGCAAATTTCAGAAATGTGGTTCTGAGACTTCATTTCTCAGGAGCAGGTGTGAAAAGTGTGATTTAAAGCTTATACACAGGTCTGGCCTGGGCACCTACATTTCCACAGGTGAAGCTCGGGTTCTAGGGCCTTTGAAAGCAAGTCACAAGCACACAGAACTATGCTTGGTCATGTGCCAGGTAACAGAATTTGAGGTGAATTTTCATAAAACTGGGGAGCATTGCTTGTGATCCCCTAAGTTGTCTATTAATATTTTCACACGAGTTGACTAATGAGAGCAGGGGAGCACAATTAGTAAGGAGGAGCTGGGGACCTGGAGGGTGTGTCCCTAGTCAGGAGGGGCGGGACCAGGGATGGGGACATTAGCCACGTCACACTTGACAGTCCCAGGGACTGGGGAGCCCCGTGGTTTGAAAGGCATCTACAGGAAGTCAGCACGCTGGCACCCAGGCTTCCGTTAGCATGTGAGCCCCGTGGTCTCACCCTCACACACACGAAACCAGAGACGAGAAGAACGCAGAACGCAGGGTGCACGCACCGCTCCGTAGTGTGTGCACAGCGCTGGGCTTCAGCCAGCCCTGCCACCTGCTGGGGGGGGGGGGGGGACACTGGACAAGTCACCCAGTCTGCTTGAGGCTTAGCTGTGGCACACTCAGAACAGAGTGGGTGACAAGCCACCTTCGTTAGCACGGTAGATCTTTTATTTATTTATTTATTTATTTATTTATTTATTTATTTATTACAGAGAGACAGAGAGAGAGAGTCAGAGAGAGGGATAGATAGGGACAGACAGGAACGGAGAGAGATGAAAAGCATCAATCATCAGTTTTTCATTGCGCGTTGCAACACCTTAGTTGTTCATTGATTGCTTTCTCATATGTGCCTTGACCGCGGGCCTTCAGCAGACCGAGTAACCCCTTGCTGGAGCCAGCGACCTTGGGTTCAAGCTGGTGGGCTTTTGCTCAAACCAGATGAGCCCGCGCTCAAGCTGGTGACCTCGGGGTCTTGAACCTGGGTCCTCGGCATCTCAGTCCAACGCTCTATCCACTGCGCCACCGCCTGGTCAGGCAGCACGGTAGATCTTAAGGCAAAGCCGTGGCATTGCAAGCAATGCAGTGAGAGATCTGGGGGAGGGAGGGGGCAGGGAACTTGTGCAAGCAGCCCTCCGTCTATACAACTGGTTCTCCAACTAGATTAAAAGCAAAAGTGCCTTTAATGCTGGAATGGATGTTAAGATTTTCAAAATTTCCTGTAGTCTGCATTAAAGACTCAGAATGGAGCTCTTACGTGCCTATGCTACTCAAGGAAGCACTCAATGCAGTGGTTCTTAACCTTTTGGGGTACAAGTTGCCCTAAATATCTGATGAAAGCTACAACATTTTCTCCAGAAAGGCTCATGTACCCTCTTAGAGGGGTCCATGTGCCGCAGCCTGGGAGCCAGACCAGGCCTCGTGAGCAGACTGTTTTGGACTGTGAGCAACCTGGGGTCATTGGCCTCCAGTCCCTGCCCAACTCTTGTTTTGGGTTTGACTGGGCATGGATGTTTCTTTTCCTTCCAAATGTAGGAACAAAGGTGCTGTTCTTTTCTATTGACTTCAATTTGAATCTTTCTCTTCAAAGTAAATGCCCAAAGGAGCCTGTATTTTGGGGCTAATTCCAGGGCGAATGGTCCTTGGCCTTTCCCAACTCGGCAGAAGGGCACAGCGGAGCTCTGCTTCCTGCAACCAGCTGTGCCCGTGTTGACAACAGCGCGACTACAGAAACCAGTAACAGACGCCCCCTACAAAGGGGAAAGTTAAATATTATATACATGCTGTGAAATACTACGTAGCAGTTAGAAAGTCTGAGTTGAGTTAGAGGGACATGTACTAAGACAGAAAAAGCTACATATTATTGAGTGAAGAAGCCAGTTTCAGAGCATTGCACATAATGTGATACCAAGTTATGTAAACAAATGACAGAAAGAAACATTTGTTTCTTTACAAATGTTTTTGTGCTCCTCTTTCAATAAGGCTTTGGCCCTGGCCAGTTGGCTCAGCGGCAGAGCTTTGGCCTGGCGTGCGAGGGGCCCAGGTTCAATTCCTGGCCAGGGCACGTAGGAGAAGCGCCCATTTGCTTCTCCACCCCCCCCCTTCCTCTCTGTCTCTCTCTTCCCCTCCCGCAGCCAAGGCTCCATTGGAGCAAAGATGGCCCGGGCGCTGGGGATGGCTCCTTGGCCTCTGCCCCAGGCGCTAGAGTGGCTCTGGTCACCGCAGAGCGATGCCCCGGAGGGACAGAGCATCGCCCCCTGGTGGGCAGAGCGTCGCCCCTGGTGGGTGTGCCGGGTGGATCCCGGTCGGGCGCATGTGGGAGTCTGTCTGTCTCTCCCCGTTTCCAGTTTCAGAAAAATACAAAAAAAAAAAAAATTAGGCTTCGATGAAATTTTAACTCTGCAAATGATACACCAGTACCCTGTCATTATGAGGCATTCGTCTCTTAAAACATTATAGAATAAAGCAAAATCTTCTCAGTCCACTGGCACCAATTCTGGCCAGTTCCTCTGCCCAGTCTAAATCCTCCTATGCCCTTTTTCTATGCTATTATATACACACATGATACCAGCATTTCTTCCTGTGGTTTGTTTATATAACTTGGTACCACATTATGTGCAATGCTCTGAAACTTGCTTCTTCACTCAATAATATGTAGCTTTTTCTGTCTTAGTACATGTCCCTCTAACTCAACTCAGACTTTCTAACTGCTACATAGTATTTCACAGCATGTATATAATATTTAACTTTCCCCTTTTGCTGAAATGGAACTGTTTCCAATTGTTCACCATATAAAGAGTGCTGTAAATGGATCCTATGCGCATGTGTGTTTCTCTGGGGTATAAAACATGATCTCAAGAAGTGAACTTGTTGGTTCTTAAGGTATGTACATTAAAAACAAATTTTTTTTTTAAGTGAGAGGAAGGGAGATAGACTCCCGCAAGCGCCCGGACCGGGATCCACCCAGCAACTCCTGTCTGAGGCTGATGCTCAGACCAACGGAGGTATCCTCAGTGCCGGGGGCCAACATTCGAACCAATTGAGTCACTGGCTGTGGAAGGGGAAGAGGGGGAGAAGGGGGAGAGGAAGGGGAAGAAAAGCAGATGGTTGCTTCTCTTGTGTGCCCTGACCGGGAATTGAACCTGAGTCGTCCATATGCCAGGCCGATGCGCGATTCACAAAACCAACTAGCCAGGGCCTAAAATTTTTAATACACTTTGCTTCTTATTTCTGTCATGTATGCAGGTTTAATGGTACCTACCAGGCCCCTGTCCTGTCACTTACTGTACCGACCATGAAGCTAGCTGACAGATCTCTCTGAATGTCTTTCCCCTCTTCTATTAAATGGCCATCATCACAATAATTTCATTGCTGTCATTTATGTTTTCCTTCAAAACTTAGCTTTTCCAAAGACTATAAAAACAGTTTTCAAAAAATGGACAAGCGGCCCTGGCCGGTTGGCTCAGCGGTAGAGCATCGGCCTAGCGTGCGGAGGACCTGGGTTCGATTCCTGGCCAGGGCACACAGGAGAAGCGCCCATTTGCTTCTCCACCCCTCCGCCGCGCTTTCCTCTCTGTCTCTCTCTTTCCCTCCCGCAGCCAAGGCTCCATTGGAGCAAAGATGGCCCGGGCACTGGGGATGGCTCTGTGGCCTCTGCCTCAGGCGCTAGAGTGGCTCTGGTCGCGACATGGCAACGCCCAGGATGGGCAGAGCATCGCCCCCTGGTGGGCAGAGCATCGCCCCCTGGTGGGCAGAGCATCGCCCCATGGTGGGCGTGCCAGGTGGATCCCGGTCGGGTGCATGCGGGAGTCTGTCTGACTGTCTCTCCCTGTTTCCAGCTTCAGAAAAATGAAAAAAAAAAAAAAAATGGACAAGCAAGTGGCTCGTGAGAAATGTGTTTGAGAAAATGTTCAAGCTTGCTAATGAGCAAAGGAATAGAAATTGAAACAGTACCCAGAAGCAACCTTAGGCCTAGCCTTCAGTAAAGGATTTTTTTTTAAACATTAAAAACATCAACACTGACATTTCAGGAGGATTTATAGCACAGCAATAATGGAGCTTATGTTTCAAGCTCTCTTAATTTATGAATTAGTAAGCACATTTATTAAATGATGTGTCTGGATTCAATGGCCAAGAAAAAGGGTAGCTTTCATAAAAAGAAATTGTATTTATGTAGCCTTAATCTTTGTTACTTCGTTATTTTATAACACCCAGGATTGACCCCTAGAGATAGGTAGTTCCTACCTTTTTACTTCATAATTAAAGCAAATTTGTAACTGTAGAGTTCCAAGAATCATGTGAATAGATGATAATTGCTTAAAGAAGAGAAAATATCAGAAACCAACTAATAAAAGTTATCTACAGAGTGCATTTACTGTTGACATAAATGTAATTTTTTTTTCACTTTTTAAGAACTGTATTCTTCCTTGGCTGGATAACTTGGTTGGTTAGAGCATTGTCCCAAAACACAGAAGTTGCTGGTGTGATCCCTGGTCAGGGCACACACAGGACAGATTGATGTTCTTGTCTCTCTCTCTCTCTCTCTCTCTCTCTCTCTCCTTTCTTCTTTGTAAAATCAATCAATAAAAAAATATTTGAAGCCCTGGCCAGTTGGCTCAGTGGTAGGGTGTCAGCCTGGTGTGCAGGAGTCCCGGGTTCGATTCCCGGCCAGGGCACATAGGAGAAAGCGCCCATCTGCTTCTCCACCCCTCCCCCTCTCCTTCCTCTCTGTCTCTCTCTTCCCCTCCCGCAGCCAAGGCTCCATTGGAGCAGAGTTGGCCCGGGCACTGAGGATGGCTCTGTGGCCTCTGCCTCAGGCGCTAGAATGGCTCTGGTTGCAACAGAGCGACACCCCAGATGGGCAGAGCAACGCCCCCTGGTGGGCGTGCCAGATGGATCCCGGTCAGGCGCATGCGGGAGTCTGTCTGACTGCCTCCCCGTTTCCAACTTCAGAAAAATACAAAAAAAAAAAAAAATTGAAAAAGAAGTGTATCCTAGTTATTACTGTCTCCATGAGTCTCTCTACTTTTTTCCTATTAAATTTGCAATTTCAGACAAATTTAATGTAATTTGTTGTATGAATCCAATGAGCTAGTAAGTAAATACTGCCAAAAATAGAAAGGGAAAAAAAAAAAGAAGAAAGCTTACCACTTTTCGTCTGAGCAAACTTAAAATTCAGCCATACAATGCTTCTTTTTACCTACATTAGTGGAGAGGAGAGAATTAAATAAGGCTTATAAAAAATTCTTAGGTGTTTTTTCTTCTTTTTTTCCAAATCAATTTATTAATTCTTAGTCTTATTATCCTGACAGCTGGCATCATTTTTTTTTTTTTTTGTATTTTTCTGAAGCTGGAAACGGGGAGAGACAGTCAGACAGACTCCCACATGCGCCCGACCGGGATCCACCCGGCACGCCCACCAGGGGCAATGCTCTGCCCACCAGGGGGCAATGCTCTGCCCCTCCGGGGGGGGGGGGTCGCTCTGCTGCGACCAGAGCCACTCTAGCGCCTGGGGCAGAGGCCAAGGAGCCATCCCCAGCGCCCGGGGCCATCTTTGCTCCACTGGAGCCTTGGCTGCGGGAGGGGAAGAGAGAGACAGAGAGGAAGGAGGGGAGAGGGTGGAGAAGCAAATGGGCGCTTATCCTATGTGCCCTGGCCGGGAATCGAACCCGGGTCCCCCGCACGCCAGGCCGACGCTCTACCGCTGAGCCAACCGGCCAGGGCCAGCTGGCATCATTAATACCTTAACAAACCACTTAAAATTAGCCACATATCTAAGATAGTATATGTACAAAAGATATACAAATTAAAAGCATTTAAAAAGTAATAGACATTTCTCCAAAGAGGACACACAGATTGCCAATAGACATGAAAAGATGCTGAATGTCACTACTCATCAGAAAAGTACAAATAAAATCCACAAAGAGATATCACCTCACATTTGTCAGAATGGCTATTGTCAAAACAACAATCAAGCGTTGATGGGAGTGTGGAGAAGAGGGGACCCTCGTGCACTGTTGGTGGGGATGCAGATTGGTGCAGCCACTGTGGAAAGCAGCATAGAGTATTCTCAAAAAATGAAAAATGAAACTGCCTTATGACCCAACAATTTCACTTCTTGGAATATATCTGAAGAAACCTGAAACACTAACTTGAAAAAGTATATGCACTCCTATGTTCACTGCAACAGTACTTAACAATAGCTAGCCTCTCTGGAAGCAGCCCAAGTGCCCATCAGTAGATGGGCGGATAAAAAAAATGTGGTCCATTTATACACTGGAACACTACATGGTCATAAAAAAGAAAGAAATCTTACCACTTGTAAGATTTTGTGACAACATAGAGAGACCTGGGGATTATTATGCAAAGTGAAATAAGCCAGGCAGAGAGCCAGCGGTGAGGCGGAGGTCTATGGAGGTGGCGGGGAGTACTGGGTAGTGGCTGCAACCATGACTTCTCTGAGCTGAGAGTTTCCAGCCGTCGGGACTCCTTCCTCCCCATTCCCTCCCCCTTTTTTGTTTTCCGTTCCCCTTCCCCTCCTTCCGCGTCCCCGGCAACCGGACCCTGAGGAGGCAGCTGCAGCGGCAGCTGAGTTCTCGGTGAAGGTTTTTCATTTCTCCTGTGCCCATCCCTCCTCACCCCCATCCATTAATATCACTCTTTTGAAGATTCTTCGTTGTCAAGCCGCCAAAGTGGAGATGCGATTGCAGAAGGGGGTGCTTCTCGTTTCAGTGCTTCTTGGGGCGGAGGAGGAAGTAGGGGTGCCCCTCAGCACTATCCCAAGACTGCTGGCAACAGCGAGCTCCTGGGGAAAACCCCAGGGCAAAACGCTCAGAAGTGGATTCCTGCATGAAGCACTAGACGAGATGACAACTCCGCAGCAAACAACTCCACAAATGAAAAAGAACGACATGATGCAATCTTCAGGAAAGTAAGAGGCATACTAAATAAGTTTACTCCTGAAAAGTTTGACAAGCTATGCCTTGAGCTCCTCAATGTGGGTGTAGAGTCTAAACTCATCCTTAAAGGGGTCACACTGCTGATTGTGGACAAAGCCCCAGAAGAGCCAAAGTGTAGTTCACTGTATGCTCGGCTATGTCAGCGATTGGCAGAAGATGCACCAAACTTTGATGGCCCAGCAGCAGAGGGTCAACCAGGACAGAAGCAAAGCACAACATTCTGACGCCTCCTAATCTCCAAATTACAAGATGAATTTGAAAACCGAACCAGAAATGTTGATGTCTATGATAAGCGTGAAAATCCCCTCCTCCCGGAGGGGGAGGAACAGAGAGCCATTGCTAAGATCAAGATGTTGGGGAACATCAGATTCATTGGAGAACTTGGAAAGCTTGATCTTATTCACGAATCTATCCTTCATAAGGGCATCAAAAACACTTTTGGAAAAGAAGAAGAGAGTCCAACTCAAAGATATGGGAGAGGATTTGGAGTGCCTTTGTCAGATAATGAGGACAGTGGGACCTAGATTAGATCATGAACGAGCCAAGTCCTTAATGGATCAGTACTTTGCCCGAATGTGTTCCTTGATGTTAAGTAAGGAATTGCCAGCAAGGATTCGTTTCCTGCTGCAGGATACTGTAGAGCCGCGAGATCACCACTGGTTCCTCGCAAGGCTTTTCTTGACAATGGACCAAAGACGATCAATCACATCCATCAAGATGCAGTAAAAGATTTAGGAGTGTTTATTCCAACACCTATGGCTCAAGGGATGAGAAGTGACTTCTTTCTGGAGGGACTGTTCATGCCACCTAGGATGAAAATGTACAGGGACCCACTTGGAGGACTTGCTGATATGTTTGGACAAATGCCAGGTAGCGGAATGGGTACTGGTCCAGGAGTTATCCAGGATAGATTTTCACCCACCGTGGGGCATCACCGTTCAAATCAACTCTTTAATGGCCATGGGGGACACATCATGCCTCCCACACAATCACAGTTTGGAGAGATGGGAGGCAAGTTTATGAAAAGCCAGGGGCTAAGCCATAACCAGAGTCAGGGACTCTTATCCCAGCTGCAAGGACAGTCGAAGGATATGCCACCTTGGTTTTCTAAGAAATGACAGCTTAATGCAGATGAGATTAGCCGGAGGCCTGCTCAGTCGTTCCTAATGAATAAAAATCAAGTGCCAAAGCTTCAGCCCCAGATAATTATGATTCCTCCTAGTGCACAACCACCGCGCACTCAAACACCACCCCTGGGACAGACACCTCAGCTTGGCCTCAAAACTAATCCACCACTTATTCAAGAAAAGCCTGCCAAGACCAGTAAAAAGCCACCGCCCTCAAAGGAAGAACTTCTTAAACTAACTGAAACTGTTGTGACTGAATATCTGTTTGTTTGTTTTTTTATATTTTTCTGAAGTTGGAAATGGGGAGGCAGTCAGACAGACTCCTGCATGCGCTTGACCAGGATCCACCCGGCACACCCACCAGGGGGCGATGCTCTGCCCATCTGGGGCATCGCTCTGTTGTGACCAGAGCCATTCTAGTGCCTGAGGCAGAGGCCATGGAGCCATCCTCAGCGCCTGGGCCAACCTTGCTCCAATGTAGCCTTGGCTGTGGGAGGGGAAGAGAGAGACAGAGAGGAAGGGGAGGGGGAGAGGTGGAGAAGCAGATGGGCGCTTCTCCTGTGTGCCCTGGCCGGGAATTGAACCCGGGATTCCTGCACTTCAGGCCGACGCTCTACCACTGAGCCAACCGGCCAAGGCCGTGACTAAATATCTGAATAGTGCAAATGCAAATGAAGCTGTCAATGGTATAAGAGAAATGAGGGCTCCTAAACACTTCCTTCCAGAGATGTTAAGCAAAGTGATCATCTTGTCACTAGACAGAAGTGATGAAGATAAAGAAAAAGCAAGTTCTTTGATCAGTTTACTGAAACAGGAAGGGATAGCCACAAGTGACAATTTCATGCAGGCTTTCCTGAATGTATTGGACCAGTGCCCCAAACTGGAGGTTGACATCCCCTTGGTGAAATCATACTTAGCACAGTTTGCAGCTCGTGCCATCATTTCAGAGCTGGTGAGCATTTCAGAACTGGCTCAACCCCTGGAAAGTGGCACCCATTTGATTCTATCCTTACTTTGTCTTCAGCAACTAGCTAAATGACAAGATCGAGAGTGGTTAACAGAACTTTTTCAACAAAGCAAGGTCAATATGCAGAAAATGCTCCCAGAAGTAGGTCAAAATAAGGATCGTATGTTGGAGATTTTGGAAGGAAAGGGACTGAGTTTCTTCTTCCCACTCCTCAAATTGGAAAAGGAACTGTTGAAGCAAATAAAGTTGGATCCATCCCCTCAAACCATGTATAAGTGGATTAAAGATAACATCTCTCCCAAACTTCATGTAGATAAAGGATTTGTGAACATCTTAATGACTAGCTTCCTACAGTATATTTCTAGTGAAGTAAACCCACCCAGTGATGAAACAGATTCTTCCTCTGCTCCTTCCAAAGAACAATTAGAGCAGGAAAAACAACTGCTGCTTTCTTTCAAGTCGGTAATGCAGAAGGTCCTTCACGATCACGTTGATCTACAAGTCAGGGCCCTCTATGCCCTTCAGGTGCACTGTTACCACAGCAACTTCCCAAAAGGCATGTTACTCCGCTTTTTTGTTCACTTCTATGACATGGAAATTATTGAAGAAGAATCTTTCTTGGCTTGCAAAGAAGATATAACTCAAGAGTTTCCAGGGAAAGGCAAGGCTTTGTTCCAGGTGAATCAGTGGCTAACCTGGCTAGAAACTGCTGAAGAAGAAGAATCAGAGGAAGAAGCTGACTAAAGAACCAGCCAAAGCCTTAAATGGTGCAAAACATACTGTTGCTATGATGTAACTGCATTTGACCTAACCACTGCGAAAATTCATTCCGCTGTAATGTTTTCACAATATTTAAAGCAGAAGCACATCAGTTAGGATTTCCTTCTGCATAAGGATTTTTTGTAGTGTAATGACTTAATCATAGTCTACCATCAAATATTTTAGGAGTATCTTTATTTTTTTTATTTTTTTTACTGAGACAGAGAGAGGGATAGACAGGGACAGACAGACAGGAACGGAGAGAGATGAGAAGCATCAATCATTAGTTTTTTTGTTGAGCATTGCAACACCTTAGTTGTTCATTGATTGCTTTCTCATATGTGCCTTGACCATGGGCCTTCAGCAGATCGAGTAACCCCTTGCTGGAGCCAGTGACCTTGGGTCCAAGCTGGTGAGCTTTGCTCAAACCAGATGAGCCCGTGCTCAAGCTGGCGACCTTGGGGTCCTGAACCTGGGTCCTCTGCATCCCAGTCCGACGCTCTATCCACTGCGCCACCGCCTGGTCAGGCTTAGGAGTATCTTTAATGTTTAGATAGTATATATTTTAGCAGCATGCAATACTTACATCCTAAGTTCTCAAGCAGAAGACAGTCTATTGCAAGGATCTTCTTTGCTGCCAGTTATCATAGGCTGTTTTGAGTTAGAAAACTGAATTAGCAACACTGAATACTGTAGAGATGCACTTTGCTCAGTAATACTTGAGTTGTTGCAATATTTGATTATCCATTTGGTTGTTACAGAAAAATTCTTAACTGTAATTGATGGTTGTTGCCGTAATAGTATATTGCCTGTATTTCTACCTCTAGTAATGGGCTTTATGTGCTAGATTTTAATATCCTTGAGCCTGGGCAAGTGCACAAGTCTTTTTAAAAAGAAACATGGTTTACTTGCAAAAAAGTGATCAGTTTTGAGAGATCGTTAATGCCCTAGAAGTGGTTTTTGTGGGTGTGAAACAAATGGTGAGAATTTGAATCGCTCCCTCTTATTATAGTATTGAAATTAAGTCTACTTAATTTATCAAGTCATATTCATGCCCTGATTTTATATACTTGTATCTATCAATAAACATTGTGATACTTGGGGAAAAAAAAAGAAAAAAGAAATAAGCCAGTCAGAGAAAACAAGTTCCATATGATCTCACTTATATATGGAATCTAATGAACAAAATAAACTGATGAACATAACAGAAACAGAGGCAGGAACACATGGAACAGACTGATAGCTGTCGGAGTGGGGGAGAGCTGGATGAAAGAAGATGAAGGGATTATCCACAAGACATATGTACAGCACACATACACAGACACCAGAGGGAGAGGGGCATGGGGGTCAGTGGAGGCGGGCCAAGGGGAGAAAGGGGTCTGGAAGGAGACTTTGCTCGAGGCAGTGGGCACGTGATGCAGTGTGCAGCTGATGTTTTATTGAATTGTACACTTGAAACATATGATTTTGCAAACCAATGTCTCCTAATAAAATTTTTAAAATGTAATAGATGCCCTAATTTGTACTTGACTATAACTTTTGCATTCAGAAATAGTTGTAAGGTTCAAACCCAAGATACAAACTGTACGCCATAGACACTGAGTAATTTAAATCTTAGAAAATGAAGGCTGTCTTTCACTGTTACTCATGGAGAGTCTCTGGTGGGTTGAGGAGAGAGACACCCCGGTTTTTTAAGAGAGAGAGAGAAACAGGGACAGACAAGAAGGAAGGAAGAGAGATGAGAAGCATCAATTCTTTGTTGTGTCACTTAAGTTGTTCATTGATTGCTTTCTCATATGTGATGGGGGGGGGGCTACAGCAGAGCGAGTGACCCCTTGCTCAAGCCAGTGACCTTTAAGCTCAAGCCAATGACCATGGGGTCATACCTATGATCCCACGCTCAAGCCAGCGACCCTGAACTCAAGCCGATGAGCCTGTGCTCAAGCTGGTGACCTCGGGGTTTTGAACCTGGGTTCTTTGTGCCCCAGTCTTGGGTTCTTTGTGCCCTAGTCTGACGCTCTATCCACTGCACCACTGCTTCATTAGGCAACACTTGGAATTTTTTTTTTTCTGAGACAGAGAGAGAGTCAGAGAGAGGGGTAGACAGGGACAGACAGACAGGAACGGTGAGAGATGAGAAGCATCAATCATCAGTTTTTCGTTGCACGTTGTAACACCATAGTTGTTCATTGATTGCTCTCTCGTATGTGCCTTGACCAGGGGCCTTCAGCAGACCGAGCAACCCCCTGCTTGGGCCAGCGATCCTGGGTCCAAGCTGATGAGCTTTGCTCAAACCAGATGAGCCTGCACTCAAGCTGGCGACCTCGGGGTCTTGAACCTGGGTCCTCCGCATCCCAGTCCGACGCTCCATCCACTGCGCCACCACCTGGTCAGGCAACACTTAGAATTTTTGTACTTTTCTCTGATTGGCTGTTATGTGCGCTGTGGTGCTTTGAGGTAGTCTGGTGAAGGTTCAGGAGACAAGGCTTCAGACTTCCCAGGGTAAGTACAGCCTTTTTATTTTTTAAGTGAGAGGAAGGGAGATAGTGAGACAGACTCCTGCATGCGCCTCTGCCAGGATCCACTCAGCAACCCTGTCTGGGGCCAGTGTTCAAGTACTGAGTTATTTTTAGCACTTGAGGCCGCCTAGAGGCACAGTTGGAACCAACTGAGCTATCCTCAGCCCCAGGGCAGATGCTTGAACCAATCCAACCACTGGCTGCAGGAGAGGAAGGGGGAGAGGGAAGGGGAGAGAAGCAGATAGTTGCTTCTCTGTGTGACCTGATGAGGAATCAAACCTGGACGTCCATGTGCCTAGCGAATGCTCTATCCACTGTGCCAACAGGCCAGGGCCAAGTCCAGTCTTTTGTACCCAGGATTCTGGCCAGCTCTGTCCCATGACTGGGTAGAGTGTTAAATGAATGACCTCTCTGGCAATAACTGACATCAAATACCTAAGGTATGGGTCAGCCTCTGTCAAACTTCATTCTCCCAAAATATTGCTAAACTTTCCACCCTGCACTTTGCAGGCTGTTGGTGCAGAAAGTACTGGATGAGAAGCTGATTTACTGCTGGTGCATCCAAGTCAAAAGCTGGGACTTTCAGAACGAGGCGTTCCATTCTTAGAACCTGCTTCTTGGCATAGCGTCATCTGTAATGTACACAAACTATTACTTCTTGGGGATGAGTTTCTTCAAACAGCACAGCAGGGCCCACATGCTGAAGTTTTCCTCTCAACATAGACATGGATGAAAGGAACCTATGATGTAGTTCACAGTCAGCTGCTGGTCTCATCTGCAGTTTATGTTCGTCTCCTGTTTCAAGTAACCTGTCCACCGGGGCGGCCCTCACACTGTTGGTGATGTCTGTCTGCTTCTTCATGTGACCCCTAAAGCTTTACATTAATCTCCACTTCCCTAAGGCATACCTGCATGTCCTCATGGTAGTCAGGGACTTCATTAACGCACACTGGCTTTTCATCGTCCAATACAAGTGACAAGCTGTAGTGTGTGGTGGCTCAGACTGCCATCCATCCGCTAATCAAGAGGTATCAGTGGTTTTCTTGGTTCAGGTAAAGTAACAGCAGAATTAAACGCCAAGACATCTTCTCATTCTGTTTCAGATTCTCCTGGCCTCTTCTGCGTCTCTCCTTCCTCCACCGAACGGCGAACGCAGGCTGTTCACTGTTTGCATCCCAGGCAGGGGTGATAACGTGCTCATCATTTAAAGGAAGATCCTTAAGAGGTGCAATCTCTGCATCCTGAGCCTGGGCGTTGGCGCCGCTCCCACTGGTTCCCGGCCTTCTCTACCGCCATCTCGGCCTGTCGGGGCTGCCGGGCGGGCGACGCCTTCTCGGGGTTCATTCCTCTTGCTGCTCCCGGGATGCATTCTGCCGCAGAGGCGCCACATCACTGCCCCCGAGGACGCGGTGGCATCCGCCCGCAGCGCCGAGCAGCGCGCGCGGGGTTCCGCCGAGTCACCGCGTCCTCTAGGGGCGCCCGTGGCCGTGGCCGCCGCCGGGGCCCGCGCGGTATGTCCGAGAACCAGGCGGCGGCGAACCGCGCGGGCCCCGTGGACGCGGAGGGAGCCGTGGCTGGCAGCGCAGGAGCTGCTTCAAATGTCCCAGGTGAGTGAATCCCTTAGAGTGAGTGAGGACTTTGCACCTGCGACACCCACCCACGCGCACTCACACTCTCTCTCTGAGCCTGGGTCAGAACTCCCTGTTGGCTACCGGAGCCTCTTCAACCTCTTGAATTGCTCAGAAAATTGCTAATAGTGTTTGCCTGAGTGAATGCACCAGGAGGAGACCGAGATGGAGAGGAAATTTGATTCTAATTCTATAGTCTTTTGTACCTTCTGAAGTTCGTGCTTTTTAACTTAAACTACATGCATGTATTACCGATTCAAAGTATTAATTGAACAGTTTCTTTAAAGAAAAAAAAATAGCTCATAAAGCTTAGTTGCTTCTATAAACAGAAATAATTTTGGAGAACTATTTTTTCTAAAAAATTTATTTGATTTTTTTATTGAGAGGAGAGAGAGGAAAGTGGGGGAGAGGAGCAGGAAGTGTCACCTCGATGGTAGTTTTTCCCAGGTGCCTTGACCGCTGAGGGGGGGGGCAGCTGTTTCAAACTATAACCCTCAGCATTCCAGGCAAAGACTTTATCACTGTGCCACCACAGTCTGGTGAGAATAATTAAAAGGAAAATAAAACTAGGCCCTGGCCGGTTGGCTCAGTGGTAGAGCGTCGGCCTGGCGTGCAGGAGTCCCAGGTTTGATTCCCGGCCAGGGCACACAGGAGAAGCGCCCATCTGCTTCTCTACCCCTCCCCCTCTCCTTCCTCTCTGTCTCTCTCTTCCCCTCCCGCAGCCGAAGCTCCATTGGAACAAAGTTGGCCTGGGCGCTGGGGATGGCTCCAAGGCCTCTGCCTCGGGCGCTAGAATGGCTCTGGTCACAACAGAGCAATGCCCCAGATGGGCAGAGCATCGCCCCCTGGTGAGCGTGCCAGGTGGATCCCGGTCGGGCACATGCAGGAGTCTGACTGCCTCCCCGTTTCCAACTTCAGAAAAATACAAAAAAAATTAATAATAATAAAAAGGAAAATAAAACTGATTGAGGGGCCGACCCAGTCCAATGGGGGAAAGGAAAGAAGTTTTACAAATGAGGCAGGAACCTTGGCCCCATCTCACTTCATCTACAAAGATTAATTCAAGATGGACCGTAAATCTCAGCATAGGAGTCGGAACCATAAAGCTTCTGGAAGAAAAGTCTTTGCAACTTTGGGGTGGACGAGGATTTCTTTTTTTTTTCATTTTTTTATGAAGCTGGAAACAGGGAGAGACAGTCAGACAGACTCCCGCATGCGCCCGACCTGGGATCCACCCGGCACGGCCACCATGGGGCCACGCTCTGCCCACCAGGGGGCGATGCTCTGCCCATCCTGGGCGTCGCCATGTTGCAACCAGAGCCACTCTAGCGCCTGAGGCAGAGGCCACAGAGCCATCCCCAGCGCCCGGGCCATCTTTGCTCCAATGGAGCCTTGGCTGCGGGAGGGGAAGAGAGAGACAGAGAGGAAAGCGCAGCGGAGGGGTGGAGAAGCAAATGGGCGCTTCTCCTGTGTGCCCTGGCCGGGAATCAAACCTGGGTCCTCCGCACGCTAGGCCGATGCTCTACCGCTGAGCCAACCGGCCAGGGCTGGGGATTTCTTAGACATGACACAAAAAGCATTAATTACAAAACCAAATTTGATAAATTGGACTTGATTAAATTTAAAAATGTTCCAGGTATCAAACAATAATCTCAAGAAATTAATAGTCAAGTTACAAACTGGGAGAAATATTTGGAGAAAATAAATCTGACAAAGAACTCTTAACCAGAATGTTCAGAGAACTCCTGAAAATTAACAATAAAAAGATAAACAACCCAAATAAAAAGTGGACAAGAAGCTTGAACAGTCACTTCAAAAAAGAGGATAGCCTGACCAGGCGGTGACGCAGTGGCTAGAGCATTGAACTGGGACGCAGAGGACCCAGGTTTGAAACTCTGAAGTTGCCGGCTTGAACGCAGCTCACCAGCTTGAGCGTGGGTCACTGGCTTGAGCATGGGATCATAGGCATGACCCTATGGTCGCTGGCTTGAGCCCACAGGTCGCTGGCTTTGAGCAAGGGGTCGCTCGCTCTGCTGGAGCCTCCCCTCCCCTGCCCCGTCAAGACACATATGAGAAAGCAATCAATGAACAACTAAGGTGCTGCAATGAAGAACTGATGCTTCTTATCTCTCTTTCCTGCCTGTCTCTACCTTTCTCTGTCTTTCTCTCTGTCTCTGTCACACACACAAAAAAGAGGATATCCATATGGCCAGTAAACACATGAAAGGTGCTCAACATTATTGGTCATTACTGGTCAAGGCAATTCAACATTTGAAAATTAATTGACAATTCTTCATAACAACAGACTAAAAGAAGGAAAACCATACTGTCATCTCAGTAGACGAAGAGAAAGCATTTGTTCCAATTCAACACTCATTCATAATAAAAACTCTCAGCAAACCAGAAATAGATGGGAACTTCCTCAACCTAATCAAGGGCACCTAAT
Organism: Saccopteryx leptura; assembly: GCF_036850995.1. Lineage (NCBI taxonomy): Eukaryota > Metazoa > Chordata > Mammalia > Chiroptera > Emballonuridae > Saccopteryx > Saccopteryx leptura. The sequence goes on along the minus strand of NC_089513.1, from coordinate 59,876,038 downwards.
TAAAAAAAAAGAAAAAGTAAAAACTACACTGAACTTCATCAAAATAAAAAATTTCAATGTGTTGCCTGACCGGTGGTAGCACAATATATAGAGTGTTGACATGGGACACTGAGGTCCCAGGTTCTAAACCCCCAGGTCACTGGCTTGAGGGCAGGCTCATCTGGCTTGAGCATATAGGCTTATCAGCTTGAGTGTAGGGTTGCCGTCTCCATAGACATGACCCCATGGTCTCTGACTTGAGCCCAAAGGTTGCTGATTTGAAAAAGGAGTCACTGGCTCAGCTGGAGGCCACCCCCCTTCAAGGCACATGTGAGAAGTAATCAATGAACAACTAAAGTGCTGCAACTTCGAGCTGATGCTTTTCATCTCTCTCCCTGTCTCTCTCTCTTGCTTAAAATAATTTAATATGTCAAAGGATACTAACACACTGAAAAGACATTTCACGAAATAAGAGAAAATATTTGTAAATCATATATCTGATAAAGGTGTGGTATCCAGAATATATATAAAGAATTTTGACAACTCAGTAATAAAAATAACCTGACTAAAAAATGGCAAAAGTTATGAATAGACATTTTCCTAAAAAAAGAGGTTGAAATGACCAGACACTCAACATAATTAGTGATTAGGGAGATGCACATCAAACCACAGTGAAGTACTCTTTTACACCAACTAGGATGGCTATACTATGAAAAACAGACAAAGAATGAAAAATAACATGTTGATGAGAATGTAGAGAAATTTACATTCTTTATCCACCAGCAACCTTTAGCCATTGCTGGTGGAATGTAAAATGGTATAATTGCTATGGAAAACCATTTGGCAGTTCCTCAAAAGCTAAATAAATGCAGAATAACCATAGCCTCTGCAATTTCATGCCTAGGTATACACTCAAAAGAATTGGAAACATATGTTCACACAAATCTATACATGAATATTCATTGCAGCAGTATTTATTATAGCAAAAAGTAGAAATAACCCAAATAACCATCAGCTGGAATGGATAAACAGAATATTATATATCTATTCCTGGAAATATTATTTAGCCATAAAAAGGAATGAAGTACTGATATATGTTGCAAGATGAATCAATTTTGAAAACATTATGCTAAGTGAAAGAAGCCAGAAATATCCAGAATAGGTAAATCCATAGAGTCAGGAAATAAATTAGTGGTTGCCAGATCTGGGAGGAAGAGAGATCTGGAGTGATTGCTAATGGTTATGGAATTTCCTTGTGGGATGATGAAAATGTTCTGGGTTAAATAGTGGGTGATGGTTGCACAACCTAGTGAATATACTAGAAACCACTGAGTTGTAGATGTTTAAACTGTGACTTTTGGTATGTAAATTATATCTCAATTAAAAAAAAAACACTGCACCTGATATTATACTTACAGTGAAAGATTGAATACTTCCTCCTTAAGATTGAGAACGAGGCAGGATGTCCACTCTCTCCTCTCCTGTTCCACATCATCCTGCAGGTTCTAGCCAGAGCATTAGGCAAGAAAAAGAAATGAGGCACACAGTTTGGAAGGAAAGAAGTCAGAATTTCTCTATTTGCAATGACATGATTGTCTACATAGAAAACTCAAAGAATCTACAAAAAGAATTACTAGAACTAAAAAGTGAGTTCAGGAAGGTCACAAAATATAAGTTCAACATACAGATATCAATGATATTTCTATATCCTAGCAATGAAGAATTGAAATTTAAATTTAAAGAATTACAATACCATCAACATGTAATATACTCACTGTCAAGAGAATAAAATGCAACTTACAAATTGAGAGAAAATATCTGAAAATCATATATCTGACAAAGGATTAATATCTAGAATATATAAGAACTTCTATAAGTCAACAACAATAAAACAAACAATCCAATTCAAAAAAGTGGGTGAAGGACTTGAATGAATATTTCTCCAATGAAGATACACAATGGCCAATAAACACATGAAAATGTCTTCAATATCACTAATTATTAAGGAAATGCAAATCAAAACTGCAATGAGATACCACTTCACACACATTAGGATGGAAAATTAAAAACAAACAAACAAAAACCCCAAACCAATAAGTGTTTTCCCTGGCCAGGTAGCTCAGTTGGTTAGAGCATCATCCCAATACGCCTAGTCAGGGCACATACAAGAATCAATCAATGAATACATAAATAAGTGGAACAACAAATTGATGTTTCTCTCTCTCTCTCTCTCTCTCTCTCCTACCTATAACATGAATGGACCTTGAAAACATTATGCTAAGCGAAATAAGCCAGTCACAAAAGAACAAATATTTGTATGATTCTACTTATGTGAGGGACCTAGCAAGGTCAAAGTCATAAAGACAGGAAATAGAGACAGGTTACCCAGGACTGAGGGGAGGGAGGAATGGGGAATCGTTTTTTTTTTTAGAGACAGAGAGAGAGAGAGAGAGAGAGTCAGAGAGAGGGATAGACAGGGACAGACAGACAGGAATGGAGAGATGAGAAGCATCAATCATTAGTTTTTTGTTGCGCGTTGCAATACCTTAGTTGTTCATTGATTGCTTTCTCATATGTGCCTTGACCATGAGCCTTCAGCAGACCGAGTAACCCTTTGCTTGAGCCAGTGACCTTGGGCTCAAGCTGGTGAGCTTTTGCTCAAACCAGATGAGCCGCACTCAAGCTGGAGACCTTGGGGTCTCGAACCTGGGTCTTCCGCATCCCAGACCAACACTCTATCCACTGTGCCACCGCCTGGTCAGGCCGGAGTCGTTGTTTAATGAATATAGAATTTCTCTTTGGGTTGATGAAAACATTCTGGAAATGGAGAAGTGCTGATGATAGCACAACACTGTAAATGTAATTAATACCACTAGACCATACACTTAAAAGTATTTAAAATGGTAAAATTTTGTTATATATATTTTACCATAATAAAAAATAAAAAGCAGCCTGACCAGGCGGTAGTGCAGTGGATGGAACATTGGACTAGGACGCGGAGGACCCACGTTTGAAAGCCCCAGGTTGCCAGCTTGAGTGCGGCCTCATCCGGCTTGAACACAGGCTCACCAGCTTGAGTGCGGGGTGGCTGGCTTGAACATGGGATCACAGACATGACGCCATAGTCGCTGGCTTGAGCCCAAAGGTTGCTGGCTTGAGCCCAAGGTCGCTGCTTGAGCAAGGGCTAACTCATTCTGCTGTAGCCCCCCTGGTCAAGGCACATATGAGAAAGCAATCAATGAACAAGCAATCAACGAACAACTAGGGTGCCGCAAAGAAGAATTGATGCTTCTCATCTCTCTTCCTTCTTGTCTATCTGTCCTTATCTGTCCCTCTCTCTGACTCTCTCTGTCAAAAAGAAAAAAAGCAACAACAAAAATACTTGTGCAGAAATCTAACAAAATATGTGCAAGATCTATATTTCAAAACCACAAAATACTGATAATAAAAGAAATTAAGTAAAATACACATAAATGAAGATGGACACCTTGTTGTGGATTTAAGACAGTTCAAAATTATTTCTACTTTCTTCCCAAACTAATGTATGGATTCAATGTAATCCCAATAAAAATTCTAGCAGGATTTTTTTCTTTTAGAAATTAACAAGGCCCTGGCCGGTTGGCTCAGTGGTAGAGCATCAGCCTGGCGTGCAGAAGTCCCGGGTTCGATTCCCGGCCAGGGCACACAGGAGAGGCGCCCATCTGCTTCTCCACCCCTTCCCCTCTCCTTCCTCTCTGTCTCTCTCTTCCCCTCCCACAGCCGAAGCTCCATTGGAGCAAAGATGGCCCGGGCGCTGGGGATGGCTCCTTGGCCTCTGCCCCAGGCGCTAGAGTGGCTCTGGTCGCAACAGAGCGACGCCCCGGATGGGCAGAGCATCGCCCCCTGGTGGGCGTGCCGGGTGGATCCCGGTCGGGCGCATGCGGGAGTCTGACTGCCTCCCCGTTTCCAGCTTCAGAAAAATACAAAAAAAAAAAAAAAAAATTAACAAGATAATTCTAAATTTTATATGGAAATTCAAAGGAGCCAAAAGAATATTGAAAAATGACAAAGTTGAAGGACTCACTCTACCTGTCCTCAAGACTTATAAATCTACAGTAATCAAAACAGTGTAGTACTAGTGAAAGAACAGGCCCAGGTCAAAATGGAACAGAATAAAGAGTTCAGAAATCCATAAATATATGGTCAATTGTTTCTCAACAAAGTATAAAGATAAATCAACTTATAGTCTTTCAACAAATAGTGCTGGAACATTGGATAGCTATTTGAAAAAATGAGCTTTTCTTCATATTGAGCATATACAAAATTTATTCAAAGTAAATTAGAGTCCTAAATGTATAATCTAGAACTATTATATTTCTAGAAGATAAAATAGAAAGGTATTTTGACCTTGGGTTAGATATAGATTTCTTAGCTACAACATCAAAATCATGATTCATTAAAATTTTTGGTAAATTGAACTTCATAAAATTTAAAAATATTTGCTCTTCAAAAAGCATTGTCAGGAGAATAAAAAACAAGCATAGATTTGGAGAACATATTTGGAAGTCACATATATGATAAAGAAATTGTATTCAGAATAAATAAGGAACTCTCAAATTCAATGATAAGAGAACCACCCGATATAAAATGGGCAAAAGATTTGAACAGATACTTCGCTCAAAAGATAATTCATGTACAAATTCACATTAAAAGATGGTGAAGGCCCTGGCCTGTTTGCTCAGTGGAAAGAGTGTCTCCTGGCATTTGAATTTCCCCGGTTTGATCCCAGGTCCGGAAACAAATGAGAAGCGATCATCTGCTTCTCTTCCCCTCCTTCTCATGCTTCTATCTCTCTTTCTTCTTTGCAGCCAGTGGCTCGATTGGTTCAAGCATCAGTCTGGGTGCTGAAGATAGCTCGGTTGTTTTGAGCATTGGCCCCAGATGGGGGTTGCCAGTGAATCCCGGTCAGAGTGCAGGAGGGAGTCTGTTTCTCTATCTCCCCTCCTCTCATGTGGAAAAAAAAGGTTAAAAAACCTCCCACTAAAACCATATAACTATGATGAACAAAATTAAAGAAGACAAATAAATGAAGAGAAAATAAAGATGGACAACATACTTAGTCATTAGAGAAATACAAATTAAAACTATAATGAGACACCACCTATTAGGATGCGTAAAAATTTTAAAATCGTAAAAATTTTAAAATCTTACAGTACTACCATATTTTTAGCTCCATAAGAGGCACCTGACCATAAGTCGCACCTAGGGTTTTAAGGAGGAAAATAAGAAAAAAATATTCTGAACCAAATGATGTGTTAAAATATTTAATAAAATATACCACAATATTTCCACAATGTAAACTCAACAGCAGTATTAACAACCATTAGCACTGTTATTAACAAATGAGAAGAGACTTTAATGTTCAAATACTCTCCTAGTTGTCCGGGACCCCCAGAAACTCATCATCACTAGTGTCAGAATTTAAGAAGCTCAGTTCCTCACAATCACTGGTACCACTTTCTTTGCTATTTTCATGTATGACACCATCTTCAGTGCCATCTAAGGCATTGCTAATGCCACGTTTTTTGAATGACCATATGTCTCATTCTTCACTGACTGCCATGATGTTTCCACCCACTCACAAACTTGAGTGATAGTGGGTCTCTTCATTCGTCCAGTTGGTGTCAGATCATGATTACCAGCAGCCATCCGTTTGTTCCACTCTTCTCACATAAAGACTTTAAACGGTTTGTGAATGGAAACATCGAGAGATTGTAACTAGCTGGTAAGACCCCCAGGAATTACAGCTAGATGAGTCTTCACTTCTTTAAAGGTTTTTTTTTGGTTTCGCTAATATGAGCTCTTAACTGGTCAAGCACTAATAGGGCAGCAAGTGACACCAGCACTTCACACAGAACTCCAGCAGCTGCAGCGCAGCCCTCCACTGCGGCACTGCGCCTCTCACGTCTGCCCTTGATGATGCAGATGAATGCGCCCACACAACATCACTTGCCTTCCCTCCTGTGCTGCATGCAACTGTGGAAACCGGAACCTGTAGATCACTCAGCAGATGCCAGTGTTCTGCGTGCCAACGTGGCAGGTATGATTACGCTCCTGCTGGCCCTCATTCTACATATGTTTACTGGCATAGTGCCCCGCAGCAGCTAAAATAAATAAATAAATAAACATTTGCTCCATAAGACGCATAGGCATTTCCCCCTCCACTTTTTTGAGGAAAAAAAGTGCATCTTATGGAACAAAAAATACAGTAAGTGTTGTAAGATTGCAGAGTAACTGCCAACCCAGCATTCCCACTTCTAGGTACTTACCCAAGTAAAACAGAAACTTATGTTCACAGAAGTTTATACAGGCCCCACTCTGTATGTAAGTGTTTATAATGGGCCCAGACTAGAAACAACCCACATGTGCCTCAACAGGGAATGGATAAACCATGGACTACTACTCAACAGTAAAAAAGCACAAGTGAAATTGATGCATGTGAAATATGGTGAACCTGGAATACATTATGCTGAGACAAAGAAGCCAGATTCAAAAGACAATAAACTACAATTCCATTTATGTGATATTTTGGAAAAGGCAAAATAAAAGAACAGATCTTTGGTTAAGGGGCTGGATTGGGTGGAAGGTGATCACAAGGAGAACACAGGGGATATGGAGGGGGATGGGCTTGCTGAAACTCTTGATTGTAGTGGTAGTTACACAATGGTATGCATTTGTCAAAATTTGCAGATATACATATTAAAGAGGCAACCCAAAGTCAGCAGAAGAAAAGAAATAGTAAAAATTAGAGCAGAACTAAATGAAATAGAAAACAAAAATATTATAGAAAAAAATTAATGCAACAAAGAACTGGTTCTTTGAAAAGATCAATAAAATTGACAAACCCCTAGCTAGATTCACTAAGGAAAAAAGAAAAATGGTTCATATAAAGAAAATCTGAAATGAAAGAGGAGAAATTACCAGAGACGTCATAGATATACAAAGGATTATACTAGAATACTATGAAAGTTTATATGGCACCAAATTCAACAATCTAAAAGAAATAGATAAGTTCCTAGAACGATACAATCTCCTAGACTGAGTCACGAAGAAGTGGAAAACTTACACAGACCCATAAACAAGGAGGAAATAAAAACAACTATCAGAAACCTCTCCTAAAATAAGATGGCCACACTAGTGAATTCAACCAAACATTCAAAGAAGATTTGGCACCTGTCCTTCTCAAAGTCTTCCAAGAAATAGAAGAAAAACTGATATTTCTTAACACATTTTATGAGGCCAACATAACCCTGATACCAAACCCTGGCAAGGACAACACAAAGAAAGAAAACTACAGACCAATATCTATAATGAATACAGATGCAAAAATTTTAAACGTAATACTAGCAAATTGAATACATACAACAATACATTAAAAAAATAACATATCACGATCAAGTGGGATACATTCCAGGAGCACAAAGATAGTTCAACATACACAAATTGATCAACATAATACACACATCAATGAAACAAAGGACAAAAATCATATGATCTTTTCAATAGATGTAGAAAAGGCATTCGATAAGATACAATAGTCATTAATGTTTAAAGCACTCAATAAAATGGATATAAAAGTGGACCCTGGCCGGTTGGCTCAGTGGTAGAGCGTTGGCCTGGTGTGTAGAAGTCCCGGGTTCGATTCCCGGCCAGGGCACACAGGAGAAGCGCCCATCTGCTTCTCTACCCCTCCCCCTCTCCTTCCTCTCTGTCTCTCTCTTCCCCTCCCGCAGCCAAGGCTCCATTGGAGCAAAGATTGCCCGGGCGCTGGGGATGGCTCCTTGGCCTCTGCCCCAGGCGCTAAAGTGGCTCTGGTCGCAACAGAGCGACGCCCCCTGGTGGGCAGAGCATTGCCCCTTGGTGGGTGTGCCGGGTGGATCCCAGTCGGGCGCATGCGGGAGTCTGTCTGACTGTCTCTCCCCGTTTCCAGCTTCAGAAAAATACAAAAAAGAAAAAAAATGGATATAAAAGTAAAGTACCTCAACATAATTAAGGCCACATATGACAAACCATCAGCTAATATACTAAATGGTGAAAAAATGAAGGCTTTTCCTCTAAAATCAGGAACAAAATAAGGATACTCACTCTCTTCACTCTTATTCAACATAGTTCTGGAAGTCTTAGCCAGAGCAATTAGGCAAGAGAAAGAAATGAAAGGCATCCATATTGGAAAAGAAGAAGTAAAGGTATTATTTTTTGCAGATGATATGATCCTGTGTATAGAAACCCCAAAGACTCCACTGAAAAACTATTAGAAACAAACAAAAAAATACAGTAAAGTCACAGGATACAAAACCAATATACAAAAGTCTGTTATTTTCCTATACGTCAACAGTGAAACTTCAGAAAAGAACTGAAAAAATATTCCTTTTACAATTCCAACAACAACAAAAATAAAATACCTAGGAATAAATTTAACAAAGGATGTGAAGGACCTATATACTGAAAATTACAAAACATTATTGAAAGAAATTGAAAAAAACAATGAAATGGAAAAATATATTTTATGTTCAGGAATTAAAAGAATAAACATAGTTAAAATGACCATATTATCTAAAGATATATAAAAATTTAATGCAATCCCCATTAAAATCCCAATGTCATTTTTTAAAGACATAGAACCAAAAAATCATCAGATTTATATGGAACCATAAAGACACCGAATAGCCAAAGCAATCCTGAGAAAAAAGAATTAAACTGGAGTCACACTATTTGACTTCAAATTATACCTAAGAGCCACAATAATCAAAACAGCATGATATTGGCAGAAAAACAGACATACAGACCAATGGAACAGAATCGAAAGCCCAGAAATAAAGCCACATATATAAGGACAAAGACAAAGGAGTCAAAAACACACAATGAAAAAAAGAAAGCCTCTTTAATAAATGGTGCTGGGAAAATTGGAAAGCCACATGCAAAAGAATGAAACTTGACTATACTTTGTCCCCATGCACAAAAATTAATTCAAAATGAACCAAAGACCTAAATATAAGATCGGAACCAATAAATTACATAGAAGAAAACATAGGTACTAAATTTATGGACCTTAGTCATAGAGAACTTTTTATGAATTTGACCCCAAAGCTTCTGCACAGCAAATGAAACCGACAACAAAACAAAAAGCCAACCAAAGGGGAGATGATATTTACAAATAACTCTGATAAGGGATTAATATTCAAAATATATAAAGAACTTACAAAGTTCAGCAACAAACAAGTGAATAATCCAATTAAAAAATGGGGCGAGGCCTGACCAGGCGGTGGCGCAGTGGATAGAGAGTCGGACTGGGATGCTGAGGACCCAGGTTCAAGACCCCGAGGTCGCCAGCTTGAGCGTGGGCTCATCTGGTTTGAGCAAAGCTCACCAGCTTGAACCCAAGGTCGCTGGCTTGAGCAACGGGTTACTTGGTCTGCTGAAGGCCCACGGTTAAGGCACATATAAGAAAGCAATCAATGAACAACTAAGGTGTTGCAACGAAAAACTGATCATTGATGCTTCTCATCTCTCTCCGTTCCTGTCTGTCCGTCCCTCTCTCTGACTCTCTCTGTTTCTGTAAAAAAAAAATAAAAAAAAAAATGGGGAGAGGACCTGAACAGATACTTCTTTCATGAAGACATATACAAACAACTAGATATATGAAAAGATGCTCATCTTCATTAGCTATTAGAGAAATGCAAATCAAAACTACAATGAGATACCACCTCACACCTGTTAGATTAGCTATTATCAACAAGACAGGTAATAACAAATGTTGGAGAAAAAATAAACCTTATTCACTGCTGGTGGAAATGTAAACTGGTACAGCCATTATGAAAGGAAGAATGGCGGTTCCTCAAAAAATTAAGAATAGAACTACCATATGACCCAGCAATCCCTCTACTGGGTATCTACCTCAAAACCTTGAAAACTGGTACATAAAGACACATGCACTCCCACATTCATTGCAGCATTGTTCACAGTAAGCAAGACATGGACACCACCAAACTGTCTCTTGATAGAGGATTGGATAAAGAAGATGTGGTACATATACACAATGGAATACTACTCAGCCATAAGAAATGATCACATAGCGCCATTTACAACAACATGAATGGACCTTGAGAACATTATACTGAGTGAAATAGGTAAATCAGAAAAAGCTAAGAGGCCCTGGCTCAGTCGTGGAGCGTTGGCCTGGCGTGCAGGAGTCCTGGGATCGATTCCCAGCCAGGGCACACAGGAGAAGTGCCCATCTGCTTCTCCACTCCTCCCCCCTCCTTCCTCTCTGTCTCTCTCTTCCTCTACCGCAGCCAAGGCTCCATTGGAGCAAAGTTGGCCCAGGCGCTGAGGATGGCTCTGTGGCCTCTGCCTCAGGTGCTAGAATGGCCCTGGTTGCAACAGAGCGACGCCCCAGATGGGCAGAGCATCGCCCCCTGGTGGGCATGCCGGGTGGATCCTGGTCAGGTGCATGCGGGAGTCTGCCTGACTGCCTCCCCGTTTCCAACTTCAGAAAAAAAAATACAAAAAAAAAAAGAAAAGAAAAAGAAAAAGCTAAGAACTGTATGATTTTTATATATAGGTGGGATATAAAAATGAGACTCATGGACATAGATAAAAGTGAAGTTGTTATCAGGAGGAGGGGTTTGGGGAGGAGGGGAGTAAAGAGGGACAAATATATGGTGACAGAAAATGATTTGACTTTGGGTGATGGGCACACAACATAATGAACAGTTCAAGTGCTATAGAGATGTTCATCTGAAACCTATGCACTCTTATTGATCAATGTTACCCCATTAAATTTAATTTTCTAAACAAACAAACAATTAAATAAATAAGGGTAAACTTTACCATATGTAAATCATACTTTAACTTTTTTCTTCCTTTTTGTTTTGAGAGAGAGAGAGAGGAATGGAGAGAGAGGGAGGGGAAACAGTGAGAAGCATCAACTCGTAGTTAATTCAGTTTAGTTGTTCATTGATTGCTTCTTATATGTGCCTTTACCAGGGGCTCAAGGCAAGCCAGTGACCCCTTGCTCAAGCTAGTGACCTTGGGCTCAAGCCAGAGACCTTGGGCTTCAAGCTAGCGACCTTTGAGATCAAGCCAGTGACCTTGGAATTATGTCGGTCATCCCATGCTCAAGCTGGTGACCTTGGGTTTTGAACCTAAGACCTCAGCATGCTGGGTCAATGCTCTATCCACTACATCACCACGGGTCAGACAATCATACCTCAGGTAAAAAAAAGACTAGCAGGAGTGCAAAATAGTATCACTTTGGAATTTTTATTGACAATTTTTTTGTTTTTTCTTATTATTTTTTTATTTCCCCCCCTTTTTTGGTTTCTTTTAAAAATTTGAATAATCTTAATAATAGGATATGTTTATTCTATTATCTAGTGACTGAATTACTTACTCTTGAGTATTTTATCCAAGACAAATGAAATATTTGTCCACAAAAATCCATCCAGTAATAGTCATAGAATTTTTATTTATTAAAGCCCCGAAACTGGAAAGCTATAATCTTCATTAACAGAATAGACGAACAAATTCTCAATACAATTATAAAATAGCATACTATTCTTCAATAAAAAGAAACAAAGTATTGATCCACAGGCAACATGGGTGAATCTTTAAAACATTCTGCTGAGTGGATAGAGCCAGACATAAGAAACACACATTGCAGGACCCCATTTATATGAAGTTCAAGAAGAAATGAAACAATCTGTGGGGACAGAAAAGAGAATGATGGCTGCTTCAGACGGGAGAGGTCACAGACTAGGAAGGGATACAGAGAACTTTCTAGAGTTATGGAGAAGATGTAGATCTTGATTAGGGTGTTGATTATATGGTATAGACATTTGTTAAAACTCACAAATAATATTTTACAAATTGTGCATTTTACTGTATAATTATAACATTAATATAAAAAATATATACAGTATGTAGTGATAAAGGTCAGTGAGTGAGTGCCTGGAGGGGTCCTAACAGGAAGGGGACACACGGGAACTTTCTGGGGTGATGGAAATATTTATATCTTGTTTGGAGTCAAAACTCATCAGACTGAAAACATAAGAACGATATAATATATTGTCTGTGAACTCAGTACAAAATAATGTAAAAATATAAACTAAATAAATAATGCAGAAAAAGAAAGAACAGTAAGACCAAGAGGCATCATATTTTAAAAAATAATTTAGAAATCTTTTAATTGTGGTAAAAAAAACAAACCAACCACATAACATAAAATTTATCAGCTTAAGAATTTTCAGTGCAGGCCCTGGCCGGTTGGCTCAGTGGTAGAGCGTTGGCCTGGTGTGTGGAAGTCCCGGGTTCGATTCCCGGCCAGGGCACACAGGAGAAGCACCCATTTGCTTCTCCACCCCTCCCCCTCTCCTTCCTCTCTGTCTCTCTCTTCCCCTCTGTCTCTCTCTTCCCCTCCCGCAGCCAAGGCTCCACTGGAGCAAAGATGGCCCGGGCGCTGGGGATGGCTCCTTGGCCTCTGCCCCAGGCGCTAGAGTGGCTCTGGTCGAGGCAGAGCGATGCCCCGGAGGGGCAGAGCATCGCCCCCTGGTGGGCAGAGTGTTGCCCCCTGGTGGGCGTGCCGGGTGGATCCCCGTCGGGCGCATGCGGGAGTCTGTCTGACTGTCTCTCCCGGTTTCTAGCTTCAGAAAAATACAAAAAGCAAAAAACAAAAAACAAAAAAAGAATTTTCAGTGTACAGTTCAATAGTGTTAAATATATCCACGCTCTTGTGCAATGGTTATCCAGAACTTTCATCTTGAAACTGAGTCTCCATACCCTTTAAACAATTATCCCCTAGATCCCCTCCCCCGAAGTCCTTGGCAACCGCCATTCTATTCTCTGTCTCTGTAAATCTGACTACTTTTATATATCCCATATAAATAGAGGCATACAGTATTTGTGTTTTGTGACTGGCTTATTTACTTAGTATAAGGTCCCCAAGGTTTGTCCACGTTGTAGCAGACTGCAGAATTTCCTTCCTTTTCAAGGATGAATGATATTTTATTACAGGGATGTACATATATTTTAAAATCTATTCATCCATCAATGGACACTTAGTTTACTTCCATCTCTTGGTTATTGTGAATAAATGCTGCTATGAACATGGATGTACACATATGACATTATGGTTTTTTAGAGTTTTTTTTGTATTTTTCTGAAGTGAGAAACATGGAGGCAGAGAGACAGACTCCTGTAGGAACCTGACCAGGATCCACCCAGCATGCCCACTAGGGGGCGATGCTCTGCCTATTTGGGACGTTGCTCTGTTGCAACCGGAGCCATTCTAGTGCCTGAGGCAGAGACCATGAAGCCATTCTCTGCGCCCGGGCCAACTTTTGCTCCAGTGGAGCCTTGGCTGCGGGAGGGGAAGAGAGAGACAGAGAGAAAGGAGAGGGGGTAGGGTGGAGAAGCAAATGGGCACTTCTCCTGTGTGCCCTGGCTGGGAATTGAACCCAAGACTTCCACACGAAGGGCCGATGCTCTACTGTTGAGCTAGCCAGCCAGGGCTTATGATATCATGTTTAAAAAAAAAAAAAGAGTCACATACTATTTTATTTTCACCTTTTCTTTCATTTTCTGCATTGACTTTGCTGATGACCAGAAGTTTGTCAGAGATGAGTTCAGTAACAAGATATGACATTCATGCCAAGTATTGAATAATGACAATGACCCTGGGTGAGCAAAAGTTCATATTTTTCTCAAAGGCTAATATGTGTCTTTGGAGGCCATGTAGAAATACTGTTGGAGATTATTCCAAGCCAAAAGACAGCAAAGGTCCTCTTTCGTATGTGCCCAGGGACAAGCCCTTATGGACCATCAGGAGTAGTAGCTATAATTGTCTTACACAACACTGACTCCTGGCCCCATTTGGCACTTCACAGGGCCCTCCACCCCCATCAGGAGGGGCTGCAGGAAGCCTGAGGGGAGATGTGTATCTCTCACCAGCCACCAGGTGGCAGTAAGTAGGACACGCTCTTGGGCACTGACAGACTTAGGTGTCCAGCCGAGAGATGAGACACCTGCGTGACTGACTGGTTTTCTCTGGCCTGCTGTTCTTTCTCTTCCTTGCACTTGTCTGTCTTTTCACACTCTGTGCTTTGCATAAAGAGTCTCCAGCCATAGCTCTCAACAGATGAATTAATTAGTGACATCACTGGCGAAGCACCGAGGCTTACGAGGCTTATACCCACATCTGTTGCTTTGCAAGTTTATACATTCTGTAAAGCTCTGGGGAAGACAAAATTGTGGTGGGCTGTAGTCCCATCACATGGGTCTTTTCAGAGCTTGTAGTGGTGATGATGTCATTTATGCATGCCCTGCACGCATGCCCAGTGCAGGGACAGCTTCGTGTATCCCTTCCAAGTCTGTGGGAGAGTGCAAATCCCATCTCCAGGTGCACTCACCAAAAGTTAGGCTGGGAAGTGAGGATCTTGGCTCCCACTGGGTGTGTGTGACTTCCCACATACGCTTTGACAGGAATGTGGGATGCACATCCTTGTAGCCCAGCATGACCCTCTCTGTTCTAGCGCAAGAGTTAGCCTCCCCCTCCCCCGCCCCCACCCCCGCACTGCCTTGGGCATAAAATTCTTCACTGAGGCTCTATGCTTGTTAATTTGCTTTCCTACTCATCCTCATAGTTTTCACTGATTCTGAAACAAGCCATGTGTCTTGAATCTTGTGCCTACTCACTCCTTCTAGGTAGCAACTACATTTGGAGGACTGTGACATTCCTAGGATGTCTATTTTATATTCTTTTGTACCTGTCTGGGACTCGCCTCCAGATACACTCTTTTTATCACCATCCAGTTCAATTAATGTCAAGAGGCATTTACCAAGAGCCTGCTGTATGTGCCATCTTTATGCAAATAGGGAATTGCTCGGGTATCTTTGTTGACTCCTCATTGTCTGTATGACAAATCACACATGGCTCACCAGGCGCCATGACCTTCTTTTGGGTCAATGTGCCTGGCATTGGGTGGGCCTTCCCCAAGTACCTGCTGATTGCCTGCTGCCCCTGACCCAGCTCCACCTCCCACTCTCTAGCCATATTGTCTGCCGGCTGATCTGAATTTACTCCACACTTTCATACTATCTCCGTGTCACTGTTCACGTACTTCTGCCAAGAAAACTTCTCTTCCTCCATCTAAATCCTGATGCATCCTGCAGGATCGAGCTCAGTAGTACCTCTCCCGTAAGTGTTCCCGCTCCGACAAATGCATCTCTCCTCCTCGTCGTTCCCCCAAGCTCTTTATGTGTTTATGGCACTGATCATTTATAACAGGGGTCCCCAAACTTTTTACACAGGGGGCCAGTTCACTGTCCCTCAGACCGTTGGAGGGCCAGACTATAAAAAACAACAACTATGAACAAATCCCTATGCACACTGCACATATCTTATTTTAAAGTAAAAAAACAAAATGGGAACAAATACAATATTTAAAATAAAGAACAAGTAAATTTAAATCAACAATCTGACCAGTATTTCAATGGGAACTATGGGCCTGCTTTTGGCTAATGAGATGGTCAATGTGCTCCTCTCACTGACCACCAATGAAAGAGGTGCCCCTTCCGGAAGTGCGGCGGGGGCCGGATAAATGGCCTCAGGGGGCCTCAGGGGGCCGCATGCGGCCCGCTGGCCGTAGTTTGGGGACCCCTGATTTATAACCTTAGATACCTGTTTGTGTACATGTTTAACTCCCTCTGCTTCAAACTTTAAACTTTCTTAAGACAGGAATCATGTCTTATTATGAGTAACTTGTGCATGGAGCTCAGAAACTATTATAAATGTGAAAATAAGAACAGACATTTCAATATCGGAAGTGGAACAGAGAGCTTTGCTTATATATCTTGTTTCCTCCTTACCCTATGAGTAGCTACACTTACTCCTTATTTTAAAGACAATGAAACTGAGGTACAGAGAATACAAGGATCCTACCCAATGTCTCACATAGCTCATAAGTGATGTTGTTGAGATATATTAAATAAATTATTATTAGCATGTTAAATTAAGATTTTTTTCTAGTACTCTCGGAAGATGTCCGAAAAATAAAAGCCGTGTCCCTGTCCTTGAAACACTTTATCAGCAACATTCTTTACCATCATAAAACTGCACATTAGTTTTCAGAAGTATAATTCCAATTACATCTTAAATTGAACTAAAAATCATTACATGGCTTTCCTAAAGGAACAAAAAACCCCAAATAAAACAAAAACGAAAACCCCTCTTGTCAAAAACTTGATTAAACTCTGAACGGGCTAGGTCAATTATGTCCTTTTTATTATTGGACTTAAGTTTTACATATTTTTACTTTGGCCGTGAACTACGTTGACTTTTTGTTATACATTATTCTCTACATTACAGGGAATAACAGCATTTACTCTGACATGACTCCTAAATCCTGTGCCCACGCAATCGTGGACACAAGAGGACCACAGCTAAGACCTCCCTGCTTCCAGGGCAGTGGTGGGACCCAGCTGGTTCGCACAAGTGCAGTAGAACCGATACCTAATTTTTTGTTGAGTTCAGCAAACCGGTTAAAATGACACTTGTAACCAGGGTTCTCTCTAAGGTGGGCACCTGGGCAGCCGCCCAATGTGGAAATCACAAATTTACATTCCTTACTCTTTTTTAACATTCATCTGCGAACAGCGTATTCTAACCACCCGTAGTGATGTTCATTACGTCCATAGGTGAACAAAATTGCAAGCGAGGACGCCAATCAAGAAGCAATATGGAAATATCTTAAATAACAGGTTTATTGTTTTTTTGGTCAGGTATTATTTAATATGTTTTCATTAATATTTTAAAACTCTTTCTTAAAATCTAGTTGTGTGTACCTCTTTTATTGTTCTTATTTAAGTATTAAATGCCCGAAATTATTAATAAACTACCTTTCGGTGTACCCTTTTTATACTTAAAACAGTCATTAGGTCAGAGAACTGGTTGTTAAATTATTTGAACCCCACCACTGCTCTAGGGACAAACAATCTAAGATCACACACTATGGCTCAGGATAAACTATGATCTTAGACTTTTTTTAAATTTAATGAATTTATTGGGGTACAGGTTTCAAGTGTACAATTCAAAAAAAGCCTGCACTCTGCATGGTGGGCCCATCACCCCAAGCAGACTCTTGCTGTCTCCATTCCCCCACCTTTGCCCACCCACACCTACCCCACCCCTTCCCTCTAGCTATCACCACACTGCTGTGTCTGAGGTTTTTAAATATATGTACATAATATATGTACATTATATATATAAATAGAATATAGAATATATGTTGCTCAATCCCTTTCCTTTCTATGGTTCAGTTCCCCAAACCAGCTCCCCTCTGACAGCTGCCGGTCTGTTCCGTGTATCCATGCCTCGTTTCTACTTTGTTCCTCACTTTACTTTGTCCATTAGATTCCACATGGAAGTGAGATTATATGGTCCTTGTCTTTCTCTGCCTGGTTTGTCTTTGGCAGACACCAACATCTGAGAGCCCTGGTGGCAGTTCGTCAACGTGGACAGCAGGCGGCGCGCTGCCCGCTTTTGGGGGCAGCTGGGAGCACGGGGTCGAACCCAGGGGTGCAGAGAATCGCCCTAGGGGTGAGGCTGGGCCAGTTTCCCCAGAGCGATGTTCCTCTCCGGGGAAATTGGCCCAGGACGTCAGTTCGCAGAAGTTACTGCTCCGTGGCTGGTGCAGAGGTTGCGTCTGCCTGACCCCTCGCAGCCCAGGGCTCCGGAAGGTGGTGACACGGCAGCTCTCCCGGGACTAACGCCTGGGCAGTGCAGGTGCGCAGCCGGCTGGCTGGTCTGGAGGGAGAGGTGTAGCTCGCCATTCAAAAACTTTGGTGGACCAAGGGTTGAAGTGTGACCATGTGGAGACACCCCTTGGGCGCTGGAGGCTACTTGCAGCCGTCTTTGCTATCACTGGGCTAACCACGTGGGGGGCTTACAATGGGCGCACTGTCCACACATCCTTTCAGCGAAATGGACCTTCCTGCTGGGGGAGTGACAATGACTCACAGGCAGGCTGGCCCGAGGTAGGAAAGCTTGGGGAAGTGGGGGTCGGCGGAGGGGTCATAGGCCATGTGACGTAAGGGCCATGGGAGACTCACCTGAGTACCTTAGTGCTGGCACAGTGGAGAATCAGAATCCCAGAAGATCTGAAGGCCACACCGACAGGGGGGGATGCTACAGGGGACAATATTACAGCACGGGGCTAGGCCTTCTGGAGGAAGTGATTGTGAATCTGTCTGGGAGGGTGGCAGGGAGGGGTTGGGTGAAGAATCAGGCCCAGGGCATTCCCGGTGGGGTCAGAGAGGGCGGCTGGCCCCAGGGATGCAGTGGAGGGAACTGGGAGTGCTGCATGGCTGGGAGGGACATGGTATCATTCAGAAGGGTCGGGCTGTGATGATGACACTGGGCAGGCTCAGAGGGCCCTGGGCACAAAGCGAACCAGTTCTTGCTTCATGCTGAGAACCTGGAGAGCATCTTCGTCATGAATACGTACGAGTGCACTACTGGAGAGCTGGTTGTAACAACTTTTAAGTGAGTGGAAAGGGAGCTGTCGGGTAGGTGGTCGGTGCAGCGTGACTGGTTTATCAATCATGCAGTAGGGTTATTTCTGTTCAGCAGAGTCATATGCTACATCTACCCACACAGTAAGTGGGGCTTTAACAATGTCTCCTGGACATTAGGGCTTATCCCACTGAACAATGGAATCTTAGAGGGTGGAGGCTTAGGAATCACCTAGTTCAACCTTCTACACAAGTAAATGGCCTGGCCTCTGTTCTCCAGGTCCCACCAGTCACTAACTTTAAGGTATGAACCTTGGGGAAGAAGGATAACATGCAAGGCCATGAATTGTTCAGGTCAAGTAGTGTGTGATCTCATCTCCGATCCCTTGATCTAGATGGCCAACGGGTTCAAAACAGGGTCTGATTCATCAAAGGCATGTCCTCTATCTCCTCCGGTCCCCTGGGGCACCTCACTTTTCACCCCATGCTGACCAAGCACCATAAACATCTGGCATCTGGACCAGGTTCACCGAAAGCCATCTCAAGAAGGGTTAGGACAGTGGTTCTCAAAGTGTGCGCCAGGGCGCACTGGTGCGCCCTAGAAGATTTCCAGGTGCGCTTTATGGTATTCCAGAGAAATATGTGCCTGTTGGGAACCAAAAATCCAACAGGGTTTTTGGAGTTTAGATTTTGGGGGGACAGAGGTGTGGGGAATTGGCTGTAAGCTGACAGTCTGCCCAAACCCCCACCTCACTTGCCTGATTAGGTTGCAAAAGGCAGTTAAGCTGTGGTGCTGGATTGTTTACACTATCCCCCATGTTCCCTGGAAAGACTGGAGGCAAGTTTCTTCTATCCTTTGTTTGGTGTAAAGTTAAGATGATATGTATAGTGGGGGTTTTGGATTGATGATTAAACATAAGGAACTGTCTCTTGAAGCCATTTGGATTTCTATAAAAGAAGAATATGTGGCAATATCTTAAAAAGTGAACATTTTACTACAATTTTCAACATCCTATTTATGTGAATTAGGATTTTCTACCCTCAATACAATTAAAAGTAAAAAGAGAAAAATTCTTCAAAGTATTGACGAGGAAATGAGAGTTTGCCTTTCAAATATATGCCCAAACTTTGAAGAAATCGCTAAGACATACCAGGCTCATGTTTCTCATAAACACAAGAATGAAAAAACAACACGGCCCTGGCCGGTTGGCTCAGCGGTAGAGCGTTGGCCTGATGTGCAGGAGTCCCAGGTTCGATTCCCAGTCAGGGCACACAGGAGAAGCGCCCATCTGCTTCTCCAACCCTCCCCCTCTCCTTCCTCTCTGTCTCTCTCTTCCCCTCCCGCAGCCGAGGCTCCATTGGAGCAAAGATGGCCTGGGCGCTGGGGATGGCTCTGTGGCCTCTGCCTCAGGCGCTAGAATGGCTCTGGATGCAACAGAGCAATGCCCCAGAGGGGCAGAGCATCACCCGCTGGTGGGCATGCTGGGTGGATCCCAGTCGGGCGCATGCAGGAGTCTGTCTGACTGCCTCTCTGTTTCCAGCTTCGGAAAAATGAAAAAAAAAAAAGAACAACACATTCACACTGGGACCTGCTGAATTTACTAAATCTTACTAAGAATGTATCTATATATATATAAAAAGATAACTTTTTGTCATTTTTAATTTAACCCCTCTTTTTTATGAATTCTAAAAAGCATAACTCAAAAAATGTAACATAAAAATGTTTTTAATATCAGAATAAATTTAATCTTGTCATATTTATTTCATTTAATTACCATAAAATCACGCTTGGACTTTTTTTTCTTTAATATTTGACTTAATTATTATAACATATTTCTCAGAAATTTGTATATAGTGCGCCTACAATTATTGGTAGGATTTTAAATGCGCCCCAACTTCAAAATGTTTGAGAACCACCGGGTTAGGATGATGGAAAACCCTTTAGTCCTTGTTTGGGTTTCAGCCTCCAACTTCTGCTGAAGTGTGTCTGGGCCCCGACGTCTCTGGTCCCCACGCCTCAGCTGGAACATCGCAGGGTGGCCCCAGGACCTCTGCCCTGGATAGCGAGATAGCGCCCCAGCCTTCCCGTGCCGCAGGGCCTAGCTGGCACAGGAAGTCAGCGACCTCCTTGGCTTGGAGAAGACTCATGTCCGTGCCAGCCCTGCTTCGGCCCAGCCCTCTCCAGTTGACCTCCCTGGCACCAGGCACTGGACAGGGTGCTGTGGTCTTGGAGGGCAGGGGCCTCGTGAACAGTCACAAACAGGAACCTCTGCCCTCCTAGAGCCCAAGGAGAATGTCGTCCTCTAGGGAGCTCTGTGGCTTCTAGTACATGAATTTGTACATTCTGTTTCCCATCCAGAAACCTCTCCCGTCTCTGAGACCAGAGGCAGGTCCCGGGGCGCCCACACTTGCTCCTCCTCCTCCACTCTCACTGTTCTCTCTTCGTCTGAACTGCAGGCTTAGGTTATTCTGGCCTCTCGGGTCACTCAGTGATGGTGGTCCTGCCCCACCTGCTTCCATGGGCTCTGGATGGTTCGAGCCTGCCTGCTTCTGAACCTGCCATTTTGGGTCTCTTTGCAGTCATCGCCTTTTCCTATACCAGGTCCTCATCTTTCATTTCCTGTCATTTGTTTCTCTTTCACTCAGCTTGTTTTGGCTCAGTCCCAGCGCGGTGTCTGAGTGGCACCAGAGGGGACAGGTCGAGGCTAACACCAGCAAGCCACGTGGCTCCTCAGTGTTTTGGCGAATCTGGCCTGGGCACCTGGCTGAGATGTACCTATTAGGACACCTACACTTCTGTCCTCCTAGGTCCTTTCCAGGGACCTCTATGAGGTGACTGAGCTGCACTCCACCTGAGGTCTTCACCAGTGGGGAGGAAGCCTAACGCAGCCTGGGAGCCGGAGGCCTGAGCGCTGGGGAGCAGCCCTTGCCCTCGGCCCTCTGTTCTGGCTCCTGCAATCTTTCTGTCTCGGCCACGTGTCTGCTGCAGGCACGCCTGCACACACTGTTCCTTACCCTGCCTGGCCCTGGGAGGAGCACAGTTTAACCCATTCGCAGAGGCCCGTCGAGGTCCCACGAGGAGCTCAGGTTCACTCAGCTGATAAGTGGTACCCACGTGCACAGCCCCTGAACTTCCTACCTTCTCCTGGGAGCCCAAAACATCGATTTAAAGGGCCCGGTGCTTCTGAAAATCACCCAAGTGTTTAGACCATTGATTTGGTTTGTGCTTATACTTTAAACGATCTGTTCTATTTAAACCTTGCCTCCATGGAAAACAGCATGATGGTTAAAATGTGTTGCATACTTCAGTGTGGTTACTATTGAGGGAAGCTACGGGAGGTATTTTCTGTGGTGGCTTAAAGTCTCGATTGCAGAATAACCACGGAACTGATTATAAATGGTGTAATAAATCAGGCAGAGCCTGTCTGAGCTGTGGTATAATCTGACTAAACATTTCCAGTTATTGACAACTGCTGAGCCATATTTGGCTATAAAAAATACCACGAACTTTTCACTCTTAAATAACATTAATTATAAAAAAAATCACCCACATTGCACGGCTCTTCATACTTGAACACACTGTCCTGTGACATCTAACAGCACTGGAGGCGCTTGGACAGGCTCCGTGCCCCACGTTCCACCAGAGACTGGCAGGTAAAGGGGCTTCCTCAGGTCACACGGCTACTTCAATCTGGGACCCGAATCTTTGTCTTCTAAATCCTAGCTGTTTGGATGACACTTAGTGACATCTAGTGATGTACTAGGGCAAATGTTTTACCTTTTACTTGAGGTTACGTTATAAAGACACTGAAACATTTGACACCTCTGGTGCAGATGATGCTTTGAGTAAAGCTGTTGAAATAAATGGGGAAAAATCAGGACAAAAACAAAGCATTTGGGAGACTGCGAGAGGAATTCTGAGTGAATAGAATCATCAAAGATGATTGTAAACGTTAGTTTACAAAATGTCAAAGTATGGTGAGCAGTCGGCTGACTCTGAAGATCACACAGGAAGCTGCGCATCTGGTTTCCGGGAGACTCATCTTGGACCGGGCACCGGGGCCTCCAGGTTCCACGGCGGGCGGTGCCCTTTGCCCTGGCTGCCGAGGGCCTTGTCTGCCCCTGAAGGGACAGAGGTACCGTGCAGGCCACAAGCTTGCTAGGGTCAGCTTCAGGCTGTCAGCAAATGAGCCCATGCAAACACACGAAGGGGGTGAGACGTCCGACCTTTCTGCTGCGTCCTCAGGGTGGCTCCTGCCGTCAGGGCCCTGGAGGGGCTCTTTCTTTGAGGGAAACCTCCATCAGACATTCAAGAACTTTTTAAAAGATATTACATGATTAATAGCATTACTCTTCACAGTATATTGTGAAGAACGTAAGGAATTTCTGGTGCACTTGCATATACACTCAGGAGAGTTGTTAGAGTGTATTCTGAGAAAAATAACAACTTGCAAATCTAAGCTTAAAAGGATAATCAGCAATCTGAATCCACAGTGGCGCTGGCCAGTTAGCTCAGTTGGTTAAGTGTCATCTGGAAACAAGGTTGCAGGTTCGATCCCCAGTCAGGGCACATACAGGGATAGCTCAATGTTCCTGTCTCTCACTCTCTCTCAAAAAGAAAAAGAATCCATACCATTTATTAAAAAGCCCCATTGAACAAAATGGATACAGACAAAGCAATAAAATGACAGATCAAGCAATTTCATGAGATGAAAGGAAACCTAGTCTCCTCAAAGCTGACAGTAACTTGCTTTTGGAACTAGTAAGGAGCTTGGAAACACCACGAGGACGGAGCACTGGAGGGGTCTGGGTTTTCTCCAAGGTGGTCAGAGTCTGGACAAGCTCTGTTTATTCAAAGACAAAAAACTGTGATAAGACACAGAGCTCACTCCAGAGTGAACCTTTGGGTGTGTGCCCAAACAAACAGACAAACCAACCCCCAGAATTAGTTAAAAACAAGGTGTCTTTACTCTCATGGCTGGAAAACATACGCCTCCTTTCTCTTCCCGCCGGGGCTTTGGGAGGCAGGGCACTGGCCGGCTTCTCAGACTGAGGGACCAGAATCTGGAAGGAGGCCTGGGCAGCTCCAGGCCCTTGAACAATTTCCCAAGGTCATATGGCTGATTAGTGGAGCCGGGACTTGAACACAGAGCTGGAATCCTGATCCTTGTCCAGGATGCTACCCACACTTCAGTACATTTTCCCTCGAATCTTTAAGCATTAAAAATTTATGTCTAATAATGCACATCAATGTTTTCAAAGTTGCAAATGTTTGCCTAAAAGATAATTTATGTTCAAAATAACATATGTCTTTATATTTTGGTATTGCTTTTCTTTAAGTTTCTGTTTTTTTCCTGCTGATATGTGTAGGCTCACAGAAGGCCCTCTTTCACTTCATTTTAATGGTGTCTCAAGTCAGGGGCTGGTTCCTCACAGCAGTCTATAAAACGGCTCAAGCCGGTCTGTGTGTGCATGTAATTACAGCCTGTGGATCAGGGGTTGGGAACCTATGGCTCGCGAGCCAGATGTGGCTCTTTTGATGGCTGCATCTGGCTTGCACACAAATCTTTAATAAAAAAATAATAACGTTAAAACTATAAAACATTCTCATGTATTACAATCCATTCATTTCCTACCGCTCATGTTCATGGTTGTGGGTGGCTGGAGCCAATCACAGCTGTCCTCCAGGACACCACCAAATTTTTATTGGATAATGCATAACGTACACGGGTCGTTGTATGGCTCTCACAGAATTACATTTTAAAATATGTGGCATTTCTCTGATTATTCTTTTAAGCTTAGATTTGCAAGTTGTTATTTTTCTCAGAATACACTCTAACAACTCTTCTGAGTGTATATGCAAGTGCACCAGAAATTCCTTACGTTCTTCAAAATATACTGTGAAGAGTAATGCTATTAATTATGTAATATCTTTTAAAAAGTTCCTAAATGTTGTATGGAGGTTTCCTTCAAAGAAAGAGCCTCTCCGGGGCCCTGCTGGCTCTCTCAGCCAAAAAAGGTTCCCGACCCCTGCTATAGATTATGAAAGTGATAGAGGAAAAATGTTTTTAAATTAGCACTGTCAGGGTACCAAACGTCCAGCGCCATCCACACTGAACCCAGTGGTAAAAGTGCTGTGAACACCGTGGTTGTTCTAACTGCATGGTTAGAATGCATTGTTCCAAGCATTTCAGAAAGCTTGGAAAATCCAGAGAGCAGAGGTCTTCTGCTTGCTTTTATTAACAACTGCCTTTACATATATTTCATATGGACACAATCACTTTAAGGACAGTGGGACAACTTTATTTTGAGCATGGATTCCTAACATATTAATACAATTTATTTTTACCCCTGGCATTTCTGTATAAACTGATGGTCTCATAGATAAATATCTAAAGTCTGTTGAGGTATAAGACATTAACCAGGTTCTTTATTAAGGCAATGGAAACCCCCCCCCCTTTTTTTTTACAGCTCTTGAAGCTCACATCTTTGGGGTTTCACATCCAAGTCATTAAGTGTCTACTTAACTCCTTCGAGCACCTGGAGAGAGAAACCTGTTCTGCGAAGATGTGGGGAGGTTCAACAGGGTGAAGAAAAGTTTAGGAAGAGACTCACTTGAGCAGTTTAAAATACAAGTAGTAATTGTAATCTTTTCCTATTGTTAGCCTCTCCAAAATCATACAATTTAGAGAATTAAACTGACCACCTGTCCCATTTCCTTACATAACTATTTATAACACAAGTTTCCTCTTGGTCAGTTGTTCCCCGTCAGTCTGAGCCCTGTCCTGCTCACTCCCCCACCAGGAATCTACACACTCATTGCCTCAGCAGGAATAATGGTTTTCCATTTATATCACTAACCTTCAAAATTTGTTAAAAACTAACTTCATTCAGTAAGCCTTAGCTAAGTGCTTACATATTTTAGTTGCCCCAAATTAACTTGAACATGGCTTGTAACAGATAACATGCATGTACAGGTGTGCACAGGCACACATGCATGCACACACACATACACACACACACAAAAATAAAATATTAGGTGTTTTTCACAATTAGAATCCCAGGACTCCCAAGGGTACTGCTGCTGCCTTCCCTGTCTGATTCTAGAAGCTCCCAAAATAGGAACACATGAAATTGCTCCCACAGAGTAAGGTGAGTACTTGAAAGAATTTCCTCAGGCTCCTTAAAAAGTCTAAGGTTCCAAAGGCACGAATGTCCCCACCCTCAGCAAGCCATTCCTCACCAGAATGTGACCCAATTGAAAACCGCCAGATGGTCAGAGGTAGGCCTGCGGGGGCTGGTGCACTTCCTGTGTGACAGGTACACAGGATACAGACTGGGCAGGAGTAGGTGCCAGTCCACTGGGGTTCATGGGGAGACAAAACATTTTTTTTTTCTGAAGCTGGAAACGGGGAGGCAGTCAGACAGACTCCCGCATGTGCCCGACTGAGATCCACCCAGCATGCCCACCAGGGGGCGACGCTCTGCCCATCTGGGGCGTCGCTCTGTTGCAACCAGAGCCATTCTAGCACCTGAGGCAGAGGCCACAGAGCCATCCTCAGCGCCCAGGCCATCTTTTGCTCCAATGGAGCCTTGGCTGCCGGAGGGGAAGAGAGAGACAGAGAGGAAGGAGAGGGGGAGGGGTGGAGAAGCGATGGGCGCTTCTCCTGTGTGCCCTGGCCGGGAATCGAACCCGGGACTCCTGCATGCCAGGCCGATGCTCTACCACTGAGCCAACCGGCCAAGGCCAAAACATTCTTTTAATGTCATATTTTCATAAACAGTACTTAGGGGAAAACTATTTGCTAATCTCTGGCTGGTCAGATTCGTTCTATTCATTAAGCAGCCGTGGGACACCCGTTGAACAGTGTCCTGAACGTGCACCGAGCTTGGAGCCAGGTCCTGCTGTTGGGCACAGAGTGCTCCTGGCTGTCAGCCCCCAGGAGAAGCTGAGACAGCGCTGTGTGCTGGTGAGGAGCTGTTATGCACTGAGTGTCACTGGCAGTGGCTCCTGGCACACACCTCAGACAGCCCCTCAACAAACTTGGGGGGTGGGACCCGTGGCATGAGGCCAGGCAGGAGGAAGTTGGGTTAGGACCACGTCGTGGACCCCAGAGCCAGTGCTCCTTCTGCTGCTGCAGTTGGTCGGCCTTCAGGTGGAGGGTGGGCGTGGATAGAGGATGCCACGGGAGGAGAGACAGGTCTTCCAGTCAGTTGTTTTGTTTTTTACTTCTTTTTCAAGTGAGAGGAGGGGAGATAGTGAGACAGACTCCTGCACGTGCCCCGACCAGGATCCACCGGCAACCCGTCTGGGGCTGATGCTTTGCCCACTCGGGCCATGATAGCAACTGAGCAATTTTTAGTGCCTGAGGCAGAGGCTCCACGGAGCCATCCTCAGGGGTCAATACGCTTGAACCAATTGAGCCATGGCTGCAGGAGGGAAAGAGAGAGAGAGAGAAACAGACAGGCAGGCAGGGAGAGAGATGAGAAGCACCAACTCGTAGTTGTGTCACTAGTTATTGATTGCTTCTCATACGTGCCTTGACCAGGGGCTCCAGCTGTACCAGTGACCTCTTGCTCAAGCCAGTGACCATGGGATTCCATGGTCAAGCTGGCGACACCGTGATCAAACTGGAGGGTTTCAAACCAGGGTTTCAAACCTGGGCCCTCAGTATCCCAGGTCGATGCTCTATCCACTATGCCACCACCAGTCAGGCTCGTATTTTTATAATTCTACTTCCTACAGAGGAAAAAAATAAGGCCCAGAAAATACTTGACAGTTTCTCTTTGTTAAATAAGTGGATCACAAAACAACAATTTCAGAGGTTTGTTTTTGATTGAGTTACTAGTTTTTCTTCAGTCTGACCCTTGTCTTGAATTTTAAATAGTAACGTGTTAAATGAATGAAACAAGGAAGCCACTAGACTGGGGTGGCTTGAATGCCACAGCACCTATGTAAGCAAACCAAAACTTAAGCCTGTAAATACGTCAAAGTATGAAAGCAAAACCTAAGAACAACTGATCACAAACAGCCAACTAGGTTTTCAGCTACAGCTAATTGATATTTTTTTACTTTGCTTCTGCCTTTTTCTGTATAAAGGTTTTCTCCCACAGACAGTGTCTAACCACTTCTGGTTTTGTGCTGCCTGATTCAAATACAGTTTTTTTCAAATGAGTTCCTAAAATTTAGTTATGCCTCAGTTTACCTCTAAACAGTTCTGGTGTCAGAGGCAGGATCTGAAGACTCCAAAAGCCCCGGGAGTGACCTGCCATCATGGGAATGTTTACCCTAGATGAACTTACAAGATGCTTTAGAGTAGAAAGGGTCCAAATTTCCCCAGAACAATGGGACACAGTTTTTATTGGTATGCAGAAGCTTCTAAGAAAGTATGAATCAAAAATTGTTTCTTTAAAATATTTTTTTAACAAAAGGCAAACAAAAAGCTTAAGCAACAAGCTGATGGTGAATCTGAGTGTGCACTGATTTGACCCTGACTGCACCTCCCCTTCCCCCAAAATGGCCTAAACCTACTGATCCCTTTACCAATTGCTTTTCTCTCTGAAGATGAGGTAGTGGTCAAACATCTTTCTTTTTTTGTATTTTTCTGAAGTGAGAAGCTGGGAGGCGGAGAGACAGACTCCCGCACGCACCCGACTGGGATCCACCCGGCATGTCCACCAGGGGGCGATGCTCTGCCTATCTGGGGCATCGCTCTGTTGCAATCCGAGGCATTCTAGAGCCTGAGGCAGAGGCCATGGAGCCATTCTCAGTGCCTGGGCCAACTTTGCTCCAATGGAGCCTTGGCTGTGGGAGAGGAAGAGAGAGACAGAGAGAAAGGAGTGGGGGAGGGGTGGAGAAGCAGATGGTCTGATTGGGAATCGAATCCAGGACTTCCACACACCTGGGCTGACGCTCTATCACTGAGCCAACTGCCAGGGCTAATGTCAAACATCTTTTAAAGTGCTCAGCCTTGGATACCAGATGTGACTATCTTAATCTCCATGCTCAAAGGGATAAACTTACAACCATCACAGATTTTCCAAACCCTAAAGAGAATTCTCAAAAATTTTATAAAAATTTTAGAACTCTTATTAGAGTTTACAATCCAGGGCTCCCAGATCTCTACCAATTCATTCATGATTTCAGGACCATGAGTTACCTGAAAACAGGTGGCAGAAGTCACCAAATGGAAAGACCCTGGGGGTGATACTGAAGACCCACATACTCACCGCTCTGCCCGGGACGGCCCAGAATACAGAGAAAAACAGCCTGAGACTGACTTGGCAGTATCAATAAGGTGTTTCCTCAAGGGGCTGAGTGGTCTATTATTCAATCTTGAAAACAAAAAAAGGATGAACCAGTCTCAGACTACAAGACTGGAAATGTTTTTAGACATACTGCGCTTCTTTATTATGTACAAGCACAGAAATACCCTGACTTCCTTAGTCATTAGTGGCCTTCAGCCTGAACTCAGTAACCAATAAAGAGACACAAGCTGGGCCTGACCAGATAGTGGCACAGTGGATAGAGCGTCAGACTAGGACGTGGAGGACCTGGGTTCAAGACCCTGAGGTCGCCAGCTTGACCGCTGGCTCATCTGGCTCATCTGGTTTGAGCAAAAAGCTCACCAGCTTGGACCCAAGGTTGCTGGCTTGAGCAAGGGGTTACTCGGTCTGCTGAAGGCCTGCGGTCAAGGCACACATGAGAAAGCAATTAATGAACAACTAAGGAGCCGCAACAAAGAATTGATACTTCTCATCTCTTTCCAGGCTGTCTGTCCCTACCTGTCCCTCTCTCTGACTGTCTCTGTCACACACACACACACACACACACACACACACACACACACAAAGACACAAGCTGGACTGGGAAGTGACTGTCTCTGTCACACACACACACACACACACACACACACACACACAAAGACACAAGCTGGACTGGGAAGCCACCCTTCTTGCTGAATTAACAGCACTAGTTGAGCATTTTGAAGAAAGAAAAAAGACTTTACAGCAAGATAAAAATAAAAAGCCGATAAACTTAAGGCCCTGCAGTTACAACCCCAGGGGCTGAGGGACCTCCATGAACACAGTTCAGACCAGAACCTACCGGCCCTCCACTTCGGAATACTGTCTCCAAAGGGCCAGCCTCCCTTGTCAACCACCAGGGCACTGGAAAAGGAATGCCCCTTCCCGAACCTATCGCTTAATAGACCTCCACCTATTAATCCAGATGGTTTTCTACCAGGAAAAGTCCTTAAAAATTGACTCCTGAAGTAACAATAAGCATCGATGGGGCTTTAGGGAACCCTCCAGTAATTCCCCTGCCCCTGTGATGCCCCTCAGTGCTCAGCGGAAACTGAGACAAAAGTGAACGGAGACTCCTGTACCGTCTGTGGATACTGGAGCCACTTTATCTACATTAATCCCCAGTCTCATGAAACAGCAAATCCTCCGAGTCAAGTGTTTCCACAGCGGGAGCTTCTAAGCAAATTTTCTGAAAGGGTGTCCGTGTCTAGACTAGTCTAAATGATACTAGGGAAACGATACTTTCCTTCTGTGTGACTCTGGCCTGTAAACCTGTCAGAACGAGATTTGCTTTCTAAGCTGAGGAGTCATATAAAATTTAACTCAGGAGAAATGATCTTAGAATTTCTTAACCCACCTTAACTGGAGTGGCCCTGCTCTCTGCAAGCAGGAGCCGATGAGATGGAGACTCTTCAGTGGGAAGGGCTGCTTCTCAGAAGTGCCTGAATGCCTATGGCCCCTTCCTCAACTGACAGGTAGAATTAAAGGTGCTGAACGCATCATAATCCAAACACATCACTCATGGCCCTGCCTAAACTGCCTGATACTCACTGAAATCAGAAGCTGCTCCAGGGCTCTCATTAACTGTGGAAGACTGACTTACGCAGGATTTATAACTCTGCCCTAGTCCCTGTAATACTCCGATCTTACCCATCAGAAAACCAACAGAGCTGGAGATTTATGCAGAGCTCATGCAAATGACAACAGTGTGATGCTCAGGTTCCCTCTAGTTCCAAACCCAATACCTTGTTACTGAATGTACCTAGACTCTAAATGGTTCCCAGTGATGGATCTTTCCTCTTTCTTTAATATCACAATCGACAAGGAGAATATCAATTTGCCTTCACTGGGAAAAATTAAAAAACCACCCTGGACTGTATTGCCTTAAGGATTCACTGAAGCCCCACGCTCTTTTTCGAAGGTTTTACATCAAGACTTGACAACTTACAGTTCCCTAAGAACTCTATGTGCATTCAGTATGTAGATGACTTATTGCTCTGTTCCCCTATAAGGAAGGACTCAGAATTAGATTTACCCATGGCAATAATTAGCTTGAAAAGGCCATAAGGCCTCCAAGGACAAAGTCCAACTCTCAAAAGAGAAGGCCTACTACCTAGGACAGGATTGGGCTGGAGCAGGCATTTCCCTCTCACATCTGCAAGAATAAAGGTCATCCAGAACTTCCCCAGACCTACAACTAAACAACAACTAAGGAGTTTGTTTGCATTTGCAGGATACTGTATACCTCAGGTTCCAAATTGTTCTGATCGCCTCTCCCCATATGAGCTTATAGGAGCCCAATTCCAGAGCCCTTACCGTGGAAAGATAATCCTGAGCAAGACCCTAGTCAATTCAAATGAGCTCTGCAGCAAACTTCAGCCCTAGGACTCTCGAGTATATGACACCTCTCACCTATTTGTCCACAAGTGTGATAACGAGGCTCTGGGAGTTCAACACAAGAGCACAGAGGAGACCAGATACAGAACTTCCTTCGGCTCCCATTCGGCCTGAGCAGCTGCAGCAGCTAGACTGGTGGGAGTCTCAGCTGGACGGGGACTGAAGATGCCTTGTACTCACAAGGACCTCATGCTGTTGAGTCTATTATAAACCCCGATCAGACGCTACATTTTTCAGCAAGTAAACTAACATCTTATGAGATCTTTCTCCTCTCACCTTTAACCTCCATTTTAAGTACTGCAACTTGCTCAACCCTGCTACCCAATGACCCTTGCCTGACAATGGCGCAGATCACTGGATAGATGTGTGTCACAGTTATCAACCCCTCGCATTGACTTACAGGACACACCATCAGAACACCTAGATTGGATGTGCTTTGTTGGGGGTCCGATGCTAAGAATGCAGAAGGGAAATATCAAGCAGGGTATGCTGACAACTTCATATGAACTACTCGAGAAAGGGGCACCTTTCCCCAACTTAAGTCTGCTCAACCAGAACCACAGGCCCTTGCTCAGGCCGGTCAGCCACCCAGGGGGAAAGCAGGAAACATTTCTTCTCAGAGCAGACGTGCCTTGAGGGTGGTCACGACTGGTATGTTACAGAAACAGAGTTCCTCACTCCCACTGGAAACCTAGTCAGTGGATTCCAGGTAAATGAATTTCTCTCCGACATTCTATTACCTACCTGAATTGCAATCATTAAAATTGAAGCTCATACTAGAAAAACAGAACTTGTTTTTCAAAGAAAATGTTCTAGACTTCCCTTCTAAATCAGCCAGCACTAAGATTGTCCCAGTATGTAACTAGAATGAATTCCATAAGATTGATTCCAACCAAATTATTTATAATTTATATAAAGGACAAATCAGGTACCTGCGCTAGAATAACAATGTTGGGACCAACAAGGGTGTAAATTTTACATTAAATGAGGACTTAGGACTCAGACAGCCTCCTGAGTCCTTAAAAATGCCATTAATAACCTGACCAGGCGATGGCGCAATGGATAGAGGGTCGGACTGGGATGCGGAGGACCCAGGTTCGAGACCCTGAGGTCGCCAGCTTGAGCACGGGCTCTCTGGCTTGAGCAAAAAAAAAAGCTCACCAGCTTGGACCCACGGTTGCTGGCTCGAGCAAGGGGTTACTCGGTCTGCTGAAGGCCCACGGTCAAGGCACATATGAGAAAGCAATCAATGAACAACTAAGGTGTCACAATGCGCAACGAAAAACTAATGATTGATGCTTCTCATCTCTCTGTTCCCGTCTGTCTGTCCCTATCTATCCCTCTCTCTGACTCTCTGTCCCTGTTTAAAAAAAAATGCCATTAATAAAATCTCTACATCCCACAACTCATCATAGCACAGATAATATGATCCAAATTATGAAAAAATATCGGTGAGTTGACTGCTCTCAGGTTGCAAAATTGGTTTATGACCAACATCTGATTTGTCCAATACCCAGACCTGGAAGAATCATTAAGGTATCAGAGCATTCCCACCACCTAGCGGGCCATCTGAACACCTACAAATGGACCGCACAAGTGGACTGCATTTCACTGCCTCCTCGATGGGTTTGTAAATATGTTCTCAGGATGGACTAAGCCTTCCCATGCAGAAAGGTTGACATAATCATGACTAAGAAAATTTTAGAAAATATTTCCTTTATGGAATATCTTCAGAGAAACCTCCAATGAGGAGAACTCATTTCATCAGATAAATAATTAAACAATTAAATAAGGCACTGCTGACAAAATGGCATTACCATCATCCTTACCATCCTCAGTCATCTGGTCAATTTAAGTTACAATGGTAACTTAAAACTAAAGCTAGCTAGATTAACAGAATCAACTGGATTGCCTGAGTCAAAAGTTGTACCACTGATTTTGATGGGAATTAGATCAACACCTATGGGACAGTAGAAATGAATACCTTACAAAATAGTAATAGGAAGACCTATGCCTTTGACAATAGAACCATTTATGTGTCTCCTGTACTCATAAACTGATATGACTCAATATTGTCAAGTTTTACTGCATTATGCCAAAGTGTCTTTCCATCAGGTAAAGGAAACTTTCAATGATCCACCTACAGAAGATTGAGACTTCCACAACTTAGAACCCGGAAAGTGGGTCTTCTGGAAACATCTAAGAACGACTGCCCTTGAATCTCCTCGGAAGGAACGAAGACCAGGTTCTCCCCAGTAACCAGATGGCAGTCAAACCTCATGGACCTTAACCTTGGGTCCACAGCTGTCAACTGAAAAGGGCTACTCCAGACTTTTGAACTGCAGACCAGCCAGAGATCTGAAGTTAAAATTGACCAGAGAGGTTCCCCACCAGAAGCAGAAGATATCTAGAAGTGGACAGTTCATCCAAGATTACAGATCAAGATCTTCCTCTCCACTGAACACTTTATCCCTCCTGCCTGTTCGCTATTGGCTTTTTCTATTAATGCCTGGAAAGACAACACTATCATTAGGATCTCACAAACAACAGCGACTGAAGGGAACTTAACTAACTGCAGTATTTGTCACATTAAACCAAAAAGTACATTACTCACTCACCCTGTAAGTAATTTCACTGGAATCCCAAATGCCACTGTATGCCTAAACTGTTCCACAGGTCCCTTTTATAAAGTTAAAACACTAAATCCACATCCGTTCCTCGCCTCAATTTAACCCCACTCCGGGTGGGGGAGGGTGATAGGATCTACTGAACACAGATATGAAGGACTGTGGAGCAGCCAGTGTGAATCAGACCACTTATAGGCCTGCTGTCAGTCCCACACATTCAGCTGGTCTTTCAGTATGTACTAATACAGTATCTGAGTTTTTGTTGAATGATGCTAACACCTCTGCACCAACCAATGGGTCCATAAATGCAGATATTTACGAGGGAGCCCTATGTACACCTTCTGGCTACTCCTTTATTTTTTTTTCAGAGACAGAGTCAGAGAGAGGGATAGAGAGGGACAGACAGACAGGAACGGAGAGAGATGAGAAGCATCAATCATTTAGTTTTTCGTTGCGACACCTTAGTTGTTCTTTGATTGCTTTTTCATATGTGCCTTTACGGGGGGGGGGGGGCTACAGCAGACCGAGTGACCCCTTGCTCGAGCCAGCGACCTTGGGCTCAAGCTGATGACCTCGGGGTCTTGAACCTGGGTCCTCCGCATCCCAGTTGGACGCTCTATCCACTGCGCCACCACCTGGTCAGGCTGGCTACTCCTTTATATGTGGAGGTTCTGTCAGTGGCCTCAGTGCTTGGCCAACTTTGTCTTGACGGCCAGAGGAAGAAAGGACAGTGTGCCTGCTGTACTTACTGTCCCACCGTCCCTTCACAGTGCCTCAAAAACCCAACATCGGCCCACACCCTTGAACTTAAACTACCAACCAAAAAGAAGTTTAGCAGCAGATGCTAACCCCTCTGCTGGGTGACATGTGGACAGTCCCTTCTTCCTTGCTTAGTTACACAAACAAACATGTGATCAGCCTTACCCTAACTCTGGCAGCCAGTGCTGAGCCCACTGCTAAGGCCACAGCTGCACACAGAAGTTCCCGGGCTTTCCTGCGAGGGTGGTTTTAGGTAACAGAATTCCGTTAGATTACTTGTTGGCTGAACACGAAGTCTATCTGGATCAACACCTCTGGTACTGTAGAAACTCAAAGATAAGTTGAAACAGGCTGACACCTCATCAGGTGCATTTTTTTTAATGAGATTTGTTTTGAAGACTTTATTCATTTTTAGAGGGGAAAGAGAGAGAAACAGAGGGGAGGAGCAGGAAGCATCAACTCCCATATGTGCCTTGACCAGACAAGCCCAGGGTTTTGAACCGGTGACCTCAGCGTTCCAGACTGGTGCTTTATCCACTGCGCCACCACAGGCCAGGCATCAGGTGTATTCTTTGATTTACTTTATATCAACTGGTTTGGTTCGGGGGGGACCCTGGCTAAGGAGAATACTTCCCACTCTTGGTATTAGCCTCCTAACAGTCACCATTAGAGTCTTAAATGCACCTCCAGCTGTGGATTTTGCTTGTTGTTTGGAGAAACAGGCACACTTACGAAGGGAGGCAGAGAGGCAGAGCGTTGATACTTTGATTTATTGCATTCTTAAGTACCATGGGGGAGGGCCTGAGAACAAGTCCGCTTTATCAGCAGTTCTAAAGCCTTATTACCTGAGATTTGCATTCTGGAAAAAAATTAATCGAGACTGAATTATCAATGTGTATGTCATGAGATTTGGGTTTTGGCCCTGATAGAACCACCTGCACTAACCTGATAAAGATTATATGGGATTAAAGAAAGAAGCCAGCTAAACACCAAATCCCAGGGAAAGATGTGGATTAACCAGAGAGCCACACTTCAGCAGAACACCTCCCCTCAGGGAGGGTAAGAGCGCAGGAACTGGATGTGACAGCCGGCTGCTCGAGGCAGCTTCCTCCTCGGGGTCGGCTGCCAGCTTCAGCGTTCCCAGGAAGAACCAGTCCTTGGGTCACGTTTCTGTCCTCTGCTCCCTTTCACTTCTCATCATCCCGCCCATAGTTAATCGTTTGCAAGGCCTGAGCTATGAGCATAGCCATTTCTCGGGTCCCTGCAGCAACCACTCTGCAAGCCATGAGGTCGAGAGGTCCGCCTGCGGACAGAGAAGAGAGAGCAGCGGGTTACTGGGCAGGGCAGAACAGTCCAGGTAACAGCTCAGCACGCGCAGTTCACGGCAGGCAAAGCTCTCAGGCTGTGCTTGAGGCCAGACCACAGTGTGGCCCAGAGGTGAGCCTGGTCAGAGAGGGGGTGATGGCTTCCAGCAGCTGTCCCACCCCGATGTGAGGGGAGTGGAGGTGCCAGACCAGCGCCGTCCTAGAGGCTGCGTGGGAGAATGCAGGTGAGGCCTAATATGCAGGACTGAGATTCCAATAACTGGTCAGAGCATCCTCAACCTCCACGCTGCATGGGTGGCACTCAAGGCCCCAGGAGTTGGCCTTTCTGACTGGCAGCCTGATGCAGCTGCTATGGGGACCAGGCACCTGGGGGCGAACGACGAAGCCCTGCGTGCTCCCGGGGGGCAGGGCAGGACTCACGGCCTCGCTGAGCCTCTGTGCACACACGCAGGGCTGCGGGGTCATGGGGGAAATCCAGCGTCAGACTCGTTTTTAGTCTGAAAATGTCTGCTGGCCTTGCCACTAAGGCTGGCCCCTCTTCATCCATATACTTTTCTGGTAGCTCAGTTAAGGCCTTTCAAAGGAGAGGGAGGAGAAAAGTAGAAATCAAATGACAAAAGACCCCCTGTGCATGTCTAATAGTTAAAAGGAACCCAGTGTTTCTGCTAATAGGCTTGGGACTAAACGGCTGGAAGACGATGAATGGGGTGTACAAGGACTCCCGGCCTCTGACTGGTTGTTCCTACACATTAGGGGAGCAAGCAGTCTGCCTGAAGCCAAGTGGACATAGCAGGGCGGAGAAGCCAGGAGGCGTCACATTTGCCCAGGGGGTCACTCATTGGGCCGTGATAACCTTGAAGCGGCAGCAGGTCACCTTTTGGATGCATTCTGAAACCTCACGGGCACTTGCGGTGTACACCGTGTTGACCCAACTGGAGCCGCAGGGCCGTGGGGGCCCCAGCCTCCTCTCTGTCAGCTGGGGAACACCACGCCTGCTTCCCCAGGCTCATCGGATTGTGGGCTCAGAAAACTGCCGAATGCACGTTCATGCAAAGTGGCGGTGCTGCCCCTACCTGGCCGTGTAGTCTGACCCGCGGGTCTGCTTTCACGCCTACAGCACCGGGTGGGAAGGTGCCGGACCACGGCTTTCCAATGTCCTCTCACCAGCAGAGACCGAGGTAGTGAGGGACACTCAGTCCTGAGGTTACCGCGTCTCCTTCCGGCTACTGTATCCCAGGGACTCAGGGCAAGCCAAGGGCAGACAGGCTCACCTGAGGTGTCTATCACGATGCCTCCTGCTTCTCTGATGATGACGGTAGCAGCAGCCATGTCCCAGCAGTGCAGGCCAAACTGGTAATAGGCGTCTGCAGCCCCCGCGGCCAGGTGGCACAGTGCCAAGGTGGAGCTCCCGATCACTCGGACCCTGGAGGAAAGACAGCAGCGCAGGGTGAGCGGCACCGTGCACAGACTGACCGCTTTTGAACTGTGTGCATGCTTCCTCACCCGGTCACCCCTCTGCCGAGCAAGCACAGTCATGGAAAATGAGCCACAGGGCTCCCAAGGTCTAGACTCACAATTGAGGGTCCTGTGCAGTGCTGCCCAATAGACCTTTCTGCGATGATGGAAACAGTTGGCACTGAGGGGGCTCTAGCCACCTTGGCTGGTGAGCACTTGAACATGGCTACCACAACTAAAGAACTCAATTTTCAACTCTACTGAACTTTAACTTAAATCACCTCACGTGGCTAGTAGCTACAGCACAGATCTAGAGGGAGGATGGGGGATGAAGAGGATTCAAGTGCACTTGGCTTTGTTTTCCTAAATGTTTCAGTAACATCGTTTAGGACGGGCCCTAAGCACACAGGACTGGCTGGTTGGGGGCTTGAGATCTTGCTTGGTTTCTCAGAGTTGCTCAGAAAGGAACAAAGGTCGCCTGTCAGTTTCCTAACAGCTGGCTCATGAGCCATGTACCGGGTGATGCAGCACCACGCAGCATTCCTGGGCCTCATCTGCGTGTGTTCCTGTCACAGGGACCTTTCCTCTTTCAGTCCTTGGGGAGTCTGGAGCAAGACGGTGTGTTTGGCACGTTCCCCCTTGGCCCCAGGCTGTTCTAGGAACTGCAGGCATACCCATGAGCTTTGGCGTGGAGTAACCTCTCCATGTTGCTCAGGAACAATTTCAGAGTAGCAGGGTCACGTTTGGGACCGATTTCTGTTAGAACCAAGGCCTTTGAAATATCTGCAATAGAAAGAATGCCCCAAAATCAGAAAAATCAAGTCTTGGTTCTAACTGAATAGTCGGGGTTTTCCCTGAAGCAAACTTCAAATATCAGACTCTTATTCCTTCTAGAATAGGTATCTTTTGAGTGGTTTATGCTATAAGCTTTTCAACAAAATTCACACCCTGACTCACACCCTGACTCATCATCGTTCCTTTAAAGCTGCTTCTGATTAAGATTTCAAAGGGACATATTTTTCCGTTCTTGCTTTTCAGGAATAGTTAGCATGAGAACTTGGAAGAGTTTAGTATCTAATGAAAAGCACCACTGTTCAATCACAAATAAAAACAAAATGACTCCAAGCTGGGACCACCTAATGTTTGAAGGAAAAAAATGCCTCAGCAATTTAACCTGTCTTTAAAAACCTTTCTTTAATGGTATTGATATTTCCAAAGATGGAAATACCATTATCACAGTGGAGAAAGCAACTTTTAAGTAATGTCTTTGGAAAGGGAGTCCTCAGGAGCAACCCCTCAGCTGCAGCCACGTGGCCTGCCCAGCAGAGCGCCAAGATGCTCATGCCAAGCCCACAGCTCCTGTGCTGGGAACGGGGGTTGCCCGTGCTAGGAAGCTTGCTGGTGGGCATGGAGGGACGTGACTGGGCTCCCATCCTGTGCCTGACTCACTGGTGGGAGATCACAGTGGCTTGTCCCTGCCTGGCCATCTCCCCAAACACAACCAAATCGAGTCTGTCATGTCTCTTCAGGCCTGCTGCTCAGGCACGATTAGCCACACCAGTTGTATTCAGATAGCAGAACAAAGCCACTCCACGAAGTGGAGGGAACACATACTGCACAAGTTACTCAATATTTCACTCAATGGGCCCAATCTTGCATTGAAATCTGCAGTCATCTCTCACTGAGGGACCAGATGACCGTGAGAAAGCAGTTTCCTCTCAGACAGACTCTACACCCATTTCCCCCTTGTTTTATGTCATTTATACTTTAAATACCTTCTAAAAACACATTTAGCTGTATATCAAAGCTACCTGCCTTTGAGAGACCTGAATCATTCCTGGCCAGGCACGCCCAGCCCTAACGCTGAGCTAAATCACCTCCCATGTACCCAGTGTGGGTGCATCGGGCACTGCCCACAACAAGGGATAAGGGGCCAGCACCTGCATGATCTCCATGGACAGGACCTGGTAACCCTGCCAGAGGGTACCTCCTTTCCCCTCCCGCCTCGGGCTATAAACTGAGAGGGTATTTTCCCTGGAAAAAAAAAACTTTGGAAGAAAAGGTATCACAGGGCCAGGCACAGCAGACACTCAGCACATAGTTGTTGGAGCAATGAACATGCTCTCTCAAGTGCTGGCATTAAGGAAACACTGATAAGTCTTCTCCTTGGGTTGCTTTGTTAAATTCCTAGTATTTTAAATTTATGGAAGGAATTTTTGAGTTAAGTAGAATTTTGTTGACTAGTCTAAGAATCTAATCACTAGGTACAACACGATTTGGGGGGGAAGAGAATAAATGAATTTTTAAATATATTTAGCCAGAAACACTCCTTCGAATGATAACATATTACAATTTGGGAGTGCCCATTAAATTAAAATTAAAAATGAGATTAGATGGTATGTGTGTTATTTCAGCCAGGAAATAAGTCAAGGCAGCAGGGCGGGTCGTCTGGGAGGCCACGGAGGAACAGAGCGAGGAAGCCGCGGCAGCCTGCCCGTCCCACCTCTGACTCCTTAACTTCAAATCTTACACATGCTCACATGTGTACTTGAACATATTTTTAAAAACGTGTTTCCAGGTTATTTTGTTACTTGTTCCTTTGAAATAACAATATACTGAGTACACCTTTTATCTTCCTTCCATATTTGTAGCAGCTGAATGCTATTCTATCCACTGGAAGAACTGGTTTAACCACCCCCCTGACGAACACTTTCAATTTTTGTTATTACAAACAATGCTATCTCTTTTTCTTTATAGTTTTGTGCAGTCATGTTGATAGTTTTCAGGATCAACAACAGTAGGATTTCTGAATGAAAGAGTACATATTTTAGATGATAATTAAGGAGGACACTGAAGATACCCCCAGGAACCAGAAAGGTGAACGATCCATTTCCACAGAAAGGTAAGCACCCACTTTCAACCAGGTTCCTAGGATGTGACCACTCCTTCAGGCTAAGGCCTAGCCCAATCGGTCCTCATCAGAGGGGGCCTGGCTGTAGGTGAGCAGAGAGGAAAGCCCTGAGTGTCAGCCTGGAGGAGCAGACACGCCCATGTGCAAGGCCGCTGCAGGGAGAGCGGGCACTGGGCCTTGCAGGCTGAGTGCCACTGGACTGCTGCACAAGGGAGATGGACCAATGTGGAAACAGCGTTCACTCACACGTACACTCTCCCAGACCCTCCGTGTACGCGTTCAGTCCTCCATCACATTCACTGTCTCACTGTCCTTGCCTCACAGCTGGGGGGACCATGCTTAGAGAAGTGACCTGCATAGGCCATGTAGCTCTTCAGTGCTTATCTGGTGATATGTGACAGAAGACGTTTCTTTCCATAGTTTTAAACTTGTGAAAAGATATCTCTATATCCAGTACCTTCCTCTTCTTCTAGCTGTAATGTATGCATTCTTTCTCACTACTGCTAATACGTTTTCCCAAATGAAATCAAGAACACAGTAAAAAGGAAGTTTGAGTGCTGCCACCTACAGGCTGTTTTCTACTGTTTTATTTTGCCCCAGATAAGCAAAAAAGATAATTACAAATTCCTTCTACTTAATATCTTACATCATGATCATTCTTGATTATCTGTAATTGCTATGACTACATTTTATTACCATTAATCCAATATTTAGAATATTTTAGTTTTCAAACAAATGCTAATTATGTTTTTAATTAAAAATATTCCATGTCTTCATTGGTGTGTGTGTTGGGAATGAAGAGCTGCTGCTGCTT
The DNA here is from genome assembly GCF_036850995.1 of Saccopteryx leptura. Lineage (NCBI taxonomy): Eukaryota > Metazoa > Chordata > Mammalia > Chiroptera > Emballonuridae > Saccopteryx > Saccopteryx leptura. Next base: position 59,834,920 of record NC_089513.1, on the reverse strand, counting down.
CTTTTACTTTTTGACAGAGACAGAGAGAAAAGCCCTGGCCGGATAGCTCCATTGGTTGGAGCTTCATCTGGAAGCACAGAGACAGAGAGAATCAGAAGAACAGATAGGGACAGACAGGAAGGGAGAGAGATGAGAAGCATCAATTCTTTGTTGCGACATCCGAGTTGTCTGTTGATTGCTTGTTCATTGATTGCTTTCTCATATGTGCCTTGCCTGGGGGGCTACAGCAGAGCGAGTGACCCCGTGCTCAAGCCAGCGACCTTGGGCTCAAGCCAGTGACCTTTGGGCTCAAGCCAGTGACCCGTGCTCAAGCTGTTGAGCATACACTCAAGCTGGATGAGCCCAAGCTCAAACAGGCAACCTGGGGTTTCGAATCTGGGTCATCTGCATCCTAATCCAACTCTCTGTCCACTGTGCCACCACCTGGTCAGGCAGAAATGAAGAACTTCTATTTGCAGTGATAAAAGTTTTGGAAATAGATAGAGGTAATGGTTGCACAAAATTGTGAATGTAATACATACCACTAAATTATACATTTAAAATGGCTAAAACGGCAAGTTTTATTTTATATACTGTATATTTTGCCACAAAAAAATACAACCTGATAAATTTTGAAGTAGGCCATCTTGGTATACTCTTTCAATAAACAGATTTTTTTTAGGGTGAAAAAATGTAGCCCATGATGGCTAACACTTTGAAAATCCTTTTTCTAGTTCAGCAAAGTTAAAATACCCAGAGTATCAAAAGTATAGTTGTCTTAAGGGAAATTTTATTACTTTAAAAGCAAGAGAAGTTGTGTGTATACACTGAAGAAAGTACTCATGGAGAAAAGGGTGGTTGTTCTTGAAGTCTGTAGAATGTCCCCTCTAGGATGGCTGGTTTTGTTGAACGCAGAGTTCCTGAAACCAAGCTCCCACCAGCATATATTTGTACATACATGCCCTAATTCTTGCAGGCTTTTTGAAGGCCATTATGGGATTCTCATATAAAAATAAAATTTAACTATATTCAAGTTAAATGAATACCAGTGGCTGGGAGGGAGGCAGGGAGACAGTGAGGGCAGAGCACTAATGGGTAAGGGCTCTCCCTTGGAGAGTGCAGTTGCGCAGTAGTGCGAATGCGCTGCCACTGAATTGTTCACTTTAAAGTGATTAAGTTTATGTTCTTTGAATTTCACCTCAATAATTGTTTTTAGAAAACAAACAAGTAATTTGGGAAAAAATAGTTTTGTTTAGAATCCCAGGAAGACAGGATTAGAAATCTATGCAACAACCATGTAGATTTTAAGTTCTCCAAACTCTCTCTGGCAAAAACAGACAGAACAAACAGAAGAGCAAAAAACAAAACTACAGGCATCACCTACAAAAAACTCCCACAAAAAACAAAAACAACTATACTGTCAATGTATATCCAAATCCCAAAACACAACAGGTGGAGCAAACCTCTAGCGGCTACAAGACCACGTGGCCTTGTGAAATCAGGAAGAGAGAAGCATTGAGCATCTACTGGGCCCAAGAACAGCAGAACCTCAAAATCACCAGCATCCACTCACTGGAATCCAGAATGACAGAAGATTGGTCCACAAAACAGAAATAGCTTTATGTAAAAGAAATAAAGAATATAATATTGACTATCAACTGTAATTGAAAAATAAATTAAAAAGAAAAATACAAAGAATATATGAAAGACCAGCATAAATCAAAAGTAGAGGAGCTAGAGCAAGGGTCTCAAACTCGCGGCCCGCCGAACAATTTTGTGCGGCCCACAGACTAATCCACGAAGTTCAAAATATTTTGGATAAAATTAAGTAAGCCTAGGGGCCTACTTGTATTTTTCATTTCTCTAGCATCCTAGCTAGATATTAGCTTAGTTAACAGCAGTTGTGATGCGAACTACAGTTTCTGGCCGTTTTGTGACACTGAGTAAACTGCATGTACGATTGTGCTTGTTGTACTGATTTTTTTTTGTTTTCAACTGCAGTGAGAAAAGTGTTGTGTAACAGTTGCCTTTTGTAGACCTAGTGCGGCCCGCCGAACGGCTGTGATCTTGAGTTGAGTTTGAGACCCCTGAGCTAGAGCTTAGGAAAGAATCAGAAAAAATTTCAGATGAGAAGATTAAACTAAAGGGATATAGAATTTATAAACCCAATTCATAAACCCTGTGACAGGAGCTGTGCACACATGCACACATCAATTCTCAGGCCCCTGGGTGGAAAGTGGGTGAGCTCTGAAAGTAGGGAGCTGACCAGCCCTATGACCTCTTATAACCAGGGCCTTGCAGGGAAGGTCCTGAGTAGAAATATGCGGGAGTGAATTCTAAAGTCACTAGACAGGAATAATAGAGGCAGAGGAAAAAGAAGATCCAGAGAACAGTGAAGGAAGGAAACAGAGCCAAAAAAAAAAAAGAAAAATCTAATAAGGCCATTTTTTTTCGAACAGTTCACAGAAACAGAAGAGGGAGCTCTAGAGTAGTGCAAGCACACCAGAAGAACTGTCCTGACAGCCACCCACCCACATTCAGGAATATACAGTTCTAATAGAAGTAAGTAAAGGAAAAGGGATCACGGCTGACTCCCATACACAATTATCATAAGGAAGAGGAAGCAGGAGCAGAAAAACATCTTTCCAGTCAATCAAAGAATGACAGAAGATTGGTCCACAAAACAGAAATAGCTTTATGTAAAAGAAATAAAGAATATAATATTGAATATCAACTGTAATTGAAAAATTAAAAAGAAAAATACAAAGAATATATGAAAGACCAGCATAACTCAAAAGTAGAGGAGCTAGAGCTTCGGAAAGAATCAGAAAAAATTTCGGATGAGAAGATTAAACTAAAGGGATACAGAATTCATAAACCCAATGTATCATGCTTTATAAAAAATAAAGAACATAAAAGAGACTAAAGAGAAAAACCTGATGCCTGAAACCTGTATAATTTTATTAACCAATATCACCCCAATAAATTCAGTAAAAATTAAAAAATAAGTTGTGGAAAAGGTGAAAAGGATTTAAAAGAAAATGACATAAAGACAAGGTAAGCAGAAACGACCCAACATACACATATAATAGGACCCCTAGAGATAAAATACTAAGCAACCAAATATGGAAATAAACAAATACTAAAAACATAATTCAAGGAAATCTTCTGAGTTATTTTTTAAAAAGAACTCAAAATTACATATTGAAAGGGCATACCATGTACCTAAGAAAGTAGACTCAGAAGAAACAACACTTTCCTAAGATTACTGTACTCTAAAGAAAAAACTCCTTTGGGCATTCAGGTCAAGTAAAAAACTAAAGTTCCTTATCAGGGAAAGAAAAGCTGTCTTCAGCGTTTTTAATAATGTGCTTATGCTAGAGATAATAGAGTCAATTTAAGGCATTCAACACAAGAAAATGTGAGCCGTGTGTTTTACAACCAGAAAAGTAAATTTTCAAGTATAATAGCCACTGACAAACTTATGAACATGTTAACAGTTCCAATGATACTGTTCTCATGGGCCTCTCCTGAAAAATCACCTGGAGTAGTCAAGTGTGGTCCCTGAGCTTCTTCTGGGAATCTGCGAAGTTAAAACAAATTTCATAATAACACTAAGACACCATTTGCCTTTTTCACTGTGTTGTTATTTGCACGATGGGCAGACAAAGCCAGGCAAGGCTCCACCTGCTAGGTGGTCACTGCAGTCTTCTCTGCTACACTTACACACTGGGGGGTGCCAGTGTCTCTGAAGAAGGGATAAACCAGTAAAAACTACTAATTGTACTAAATTTTGAACCCTAAGTTCTATGCATGTTTTTTGAATATTCTGTGTGATTAGATGGGAAGATGAGAACTTTGTTGAGCTACAGTTATTCAGAGTTGGGGATTTGGAAAATATTTTTTGAATATGAAAAAGTGAGCCCATCACTTCAACTGGCAAGGCTACCACTGATAGAATTCAAACATTCTAGGAGAAATTGGAATTTGGGAAGACTTCTATCCATCACTGTAGGCTTGACACCTTCCAGTACCTAAACATTTCTCATGAGAAGAGTGGTGATATTAACAAATATGACTTTTTAGGTATTTATAAATGAAACATTATCAACATTTGAAGAGCTCAAAATCTCAGTGAACCCATATTTTCCACATGACCAGTTACAAAATCATGCAGGAGCAAAAGATCCATTCAAAGTAGGAAAGAGCCCAATGGATGTCAATGTAACTAAAAAAAAAAAAATAAATAAATTCACTGATATGTCATTATATTTCACATGCAACTAACCTTCAAGAAACCACCACTACTTAAGTTTTTTTTGTAGCATCAAAGAAGAACATTCTTAATTATCTAAAAAATCTATTCATATATTGCTCATTCCCCTCTTTTCCAACTATTTATGTGTGGTATGTTTATGTGTGTAAGGCCAGATTTTCTCTGCATATCAAAACAATATATCACAACAGATTGAATATTAAAACAGATATAAGAATCTCGGTGTCTTCCAGTAAGACAGACATTAAAGAGATTTGGGGGAAAATGTAAAACAATGTCACTCTTTTCTTTTCACAAAATTTTTTTTTGTTTTGGAAAATAAGGTTATTTTTCATAAAAATATATTATTCATGTTAACATGTAATGAGTTATTTATTCTAAAAGATAAATTAATAAGGCCTGACCAGGCGGTGGCGCAGTGAATAGAGCGTCAGACTGGGATGCGGAGGACCCAGGTTCAAGACCCCGAGGTTGCCAGCTTGAGCACAGGCTCATCTGGTTTGAGCAAAGCTCACCAACTTGGACCCAAGGTCGCTGGCTTGAGCAAGGGGTCACTCGGTCTGCTGAAGGCCCATGGTCAAGGCACATATGAGAAAGCAATCAATGAACAACTAAGGTGTCGCAACAAAAAACTGATTGATGTTTCTCATCTCTCTTCGTTCCTGTCTGTCTGTCCCTATCTATCCCTCCCTCTAACTCTGTCTCTGTAAAAAAAAAAAAAAAAAAAAAAAAAAAGATAAATTAATAAGTATTTTTAAAATTTATGTTCAAATTACAATATACAGATGTAGATACAACTTATAAAACAAAAGCTCTTTGGGAGACATCAATAATTTTTTAGGAATATATATATCCATCAGTTGGTCCTAAGATCAAAAAGTTTGGGAAATGCTGTGCTAGTGAATGAGTTTCATAAGAACTGGAGAAATATGAACATAAAGTGGTGGTTATTTAGTCTACACTTATCTGTGGAGTGAAGACTACACACTGACAACAGTTTGAGGGTAAGAGCATGGCAAGTGGTGGTCAGTTGCTCCACCAACGTAACTACAGCACAACCAGCCACAGCTGGAAAGACAGCGGAGTGAGGGTGTGACAAGTAGAGTATGCGTGTTGTAGTCATGGAGAGTAAACGAAAACTATCTTTAAATAATACAATGTAGTATATGGAGAGTGGGGAGAAGTAGTTACAAGCTGAATTTAGTATTAGTGATAACAGGGAATTAATAGAAAATAACCCTTAAAAGAGAACACTAGGAATATTATATATAGATATATATCATATATTATTTATATTATATAAAAATTTTAATATAAAGATAATTATTACAATAAAAATATTAACCTTTTTAAATACCAAAAATTATATGGGAATAGAATAAAAGCAAACAAAACAGCTGCTTATTTTTAAAAACACACCAAAATACATAATGGAACAAAAAATTAAATTTTTTAAATGGTTATCTATAGGGTAAAAGAGATAAGGAAGGCTAGAAGCTAAACTTCTTTGAACTTACTTTGTTTTATAGATTGGCCTTTGGGACCATGGACTGTTTTTTTTTTTACATAATTACATAACAAAATAAATTTTAAAAAAGTAATCCTTCGGCCCTGGCCAGTTGGCTCAGTGGTAGAGCGTCGGCCTGGCGTGCAGGAGTCCCGGGTTTGATTCCCGGCCAAGGCACACAGGAGAAGCGCCCATCTGCTTCTCCACTCCTCCCTCTCTCCTTCCTCTCTGTCTCTCTCTTCCCCTCCTGCAGCCAAGGCTCCATTGGAGCAAAGTTGGCCCGGGCGCTGGGGATGGCTCTATGGCCTCTGCCTCAGGCACTAGAATGGCTCTGGTTGCAACAGAGTGATGCCCCAGATGGGCAGAGCATTGCCCCCTGATGGGCGTGCAGGTGGATCCTGGTCAGACGCATGTGGGAGTCTGTCTGACTGCCTCACCGTTTCCAGCTTCAGAAAAATTCAAAAAAAAAAAAAAAAAAAAAAGTAATCCTTCTAAATTAAAAATAAAACAAATGTACCTGAGTAATTATCCTCTGTTGGCGGCATCATCTATTCTAAGAGAACAAAGAACCACTTCAGAGACTCTCACAGTAATCTGACTCCAGACCCTAGAGCAGGGGTCCCCAAACTTTTTACACAAGGGGCCAGTTCACTGTCCCTCAGACCGTTGGAGGGTCGGACTATAAAAAAACTATGAACAAATCCCTATGCACACTGCACATATTGTAAAGTAAAAAAACAAAACGGGAACAAATACAATATTTAAAATAAAGAACAAGTAAATTTAAATCAACAAACTGACCAGTATTTCAATGGGAACTATGCTCCTCTCACTGACCACCAATGAAAGAGGTGCCCCTTCCGGAAGTGCGGCGGGGGCCGGATAAATGGCCTCAGGGGGCCGCAGTCGGGGACCCCTGCCCTAGAGGGATATCTGTGAAGGACAAAGAAAAATTCCAAAAAAATAAAACAAAACAACAACCAAAAATCCTTCAAACTACTGTTGGTAATCATTTCTTCATCGCAAGGCTAGTGTTGTTCTTCTGAAACTGGTATGTATGTGTTATGGGATAAAGTGAATAAGGATTACGTGACATCATAAAATTCCTGGTATCTCTGTGCACTAGGGGTTTTCAGTGCAGGCAGAGGAGACGGACAGAAGGGTTAAGTAGAGAACCCTGTCATCACAAATGTGAATACAGAAACCAGTCTGAACTCACGATGAGTTTCATATTATAAAACAACTCATTTCCAGCCCTGAAAAGGCGTAGTAACAAAGCAGACCCAGGAGCTACAACCACCTCTGGATTTTTTTATTTTTATTTTTTTGTGACAGAGACAGAGTCAGAGAGAAGACAGACAGAAAGGGAAAAAGATGAGAGGTATTAATTCTTTGTTATGGTCTCTTAGCTGTTCATTGGTTGCTTTTTCATATGTGCCCTGATAGGGGGGGCGGCTCCAACACAGCAAGTGACCCCTTGTGCAAGCCAGTGGCCTTGGGCTCAAGCCAGCATCCTTGGGCTTCAGGCTAGTGACTTTTGGGCTCAAGCTAATGACCAGGAGGTCATGTCTACGATCCCATGTTCAAGCCAGTGACTCCAGCTCAAGCTGGTGAGCCCATGCTTCAACCAGAAGAGCCCAGGCTGAAGCCAGCAACCTCAGGGTTTCAAACCTGGGTCCTCTGCGCCCCAGTCCGATGCTCTATCCACTGTGCCACCACCTAGTCAGGCCCCCTGGATCTTTTATTCTTTTTTTTTTTTTTTTTTTTCCCAAGTGAGAAGTGGTGGGGAGGCAGACAGACTCCTACATGCACCCAACCAGGATCCACTCGGCATGCCCACCAGGAGGCGATGCTCCACTGCAATCGGAGAGCCATTCTAGCCCGAGGCAGAGGCCATGGAGCCGTCCTCAGCACCTGGGCCAACTTTGCTCCAATGGAGCCTTGGCTGCAGGAGGGGAAGAGAGAGAGAGGAAGAAGAGGGGGAAGAGTAGAGAAGCAGATGGGCGCTTCTCCTGTGTGCCCTGGCAGAGAATCGAACCTGGGACTTTCACACACTGAGCTGACGCTCTACTACTGAGCCAACTGGCCAGGGCCTCTCCTGGATCTTTTAAAAAAAATTTTTGTTGACTCAGATTAAGACTCTGACAGGTCATTTTCCATAGATGAGACAAGTAGAAACTTGACCACTCACTGGATACTTAATGATTTTAGACATGACTATTAATTTTTGGAGGGTGTGATATCAGTACTATTGTGATTGTTTCTCAAAGAACTGTCTGTCTGTTTTAGAGATCCATACTGAAATATTGGCTAGAAGGTGGTATCATGTCTGGGATTTGTATCAGGAGCTGTCTGGGGTGCTGGGAGTTGGGTGCAGGTGTGGATGAAGGATCGGCCATGAGTTGACAGTAATGGAGCTGTGTGATAGGTCAGGTGGGTTCACAGTGCTTTTTCTGTCTGCTTTGTACATGTTTGAAATTTTGCCTAGCAAAATTTTTAAAAAGAAGCTACTGATAAAATTCTAACCTTGTCTAATTCTCTGCCCCCATCCAGTATAGTTTTTTAAAAAATTTTTTGTGAATTGAAGACATTGCAGAAAGATACAATAGGAATTGGAAAAGAAAGGGCAGAGAAAGAACAGGGAACAGATTGGTGGAAGTTGTTTCAATGGCTGTTTCCTCAGAAATGCATCTTAATTTTTACAATGGGTCATTGTTGGTCTTGCACGTAAACTCAAATTTCTTCTTTGCTATTGAATTTCATTTTGGGGGACTCTGCTGAGTGCTTTCGATATATAACATTATTTAACCCTCAAAGTTTTCATCCTCATCCCACTTTATGTATGAGGGACTGAGGGCTGGGTAGTGTAACTGACAAGCCACAGCATTGGAAGGCGGCAGGATCAGGATTGGAAACCAGGCCTGCACAGCACCTGACACTCGCGCTGCTGCAGAGCATGCCCCATCACCTCCCACCCAGACCCAGCTGCCCATCACACAGAAAACAACCAGGCTGAAGCACACACTGGACTTCGTAAGTCAGAATTTACAAAAACAAAACAGAAGAGTCACAGAACAGGAGCAATTTCAAGAGAAGTGTGAGGAATGGGCCAGCGCTGGGCAGAGGTCTGACAGCCCCACCGTGGACGTGAAGTTCTAATGCACCACTGAGCAATGCAGACTGCTGACCGGGAAGCCAAGTGGGTGTGAACAAGAGGTGAGTGTTGTTATAATCAAGCGAAATATGGAGCAAAGTTCACATAAGTATGTTTAATAACATGCTTTCTCTCTACAGAGTTACACAATTCAGCTTGAACTGTTGCCTCTTGGCAAATGTGGCTATAATTAACGCCACTTTTTACACAGCCAAACAAAACAGTCCTGGGAGAGGGAGAAATGGGCAGGGCTGGGTCTCCAGCAGTAACTGGTTAGTGCCTCCTGCCGCTTTAGCCTGTCTGAAGCCTCATGTGACCAACTCCCCCAGCGCTCCCCCAGGCAAGCTCCTGGCTCTCCCGGGCAGCCTGTGGAGCCTTCTCAGACACCTTGAGGCAGTCCTGCCTGACCTGTCCGTCATACAAGTCACCTCCCTAACAGGTCACAGCACTGCAAGGAGGACTCCGTGCCATAGCAAACACCTCCCACCGCACCTAGACACCTCCGGTATTGCAGGAACCCAAATGTAAGAAATTAACAAGCAGAGCTGAATGCTGCTGCTCTCCCCTGGATCACAGCTGGGGGCCTCACCTCCTCACCAGGTGATGGCCAGCTAGAGGGCAAGGCACACCTTCGTCCCTCCCTGCCTCTGAGGCCATCTAGGCACACAGGTGTTATCCAAGGGGGAAGAAGGCGGAATAAATAGAGATGATGGAGAAAGGGCACTAGGAAAGACATCTCTGAGAGAGAAAGTTGAAACGGGCAGAGAAGGGAGGCAGTAAGGAAGGCAGAGGGAGCTCGGAGAGGTGCTGGCACACGAACTGAAGCTGTGTGGGACAGGGGAAAGCATGGGGTGGGCATCTGAGGATGTCCTGCAGAGACACACGCAAGGGAGACGCTAGCAGGAGCTGCTTCCTGCCTTTCCAGACCCTAACATGGATACCACGGACCTTTTATCCTGTCTCCTAATCCACCTGCTCCTAGTCCTGGGCTCTTCCCTTTGTCTGGCAACTTTCTGTCCTCGAAAGTATCTGTCCTGCAAAGTGCTAAAATGTCACCCATTTAATAACTGTGAGAGAAGGCCAAAAACAGTCAGAGAAACACCTAAACCAGCACATTGTTATTGGTACACAGTTACATGTGGATTACATATGACATAGTCCCTTTACCAGAGCTACTGGATGTTCCTACTCTGTTTAGGAATAGTGGTGACAATGCAATATCTGCGGTGAGTGAAAACATCACTTATGTATATGACTTCTCACAGAAACTGAAGCCAGCTGCAGTTAGTCCACATCCAGGGAGCAACAGACTGCACCTGGGTGACATCATGACGACTGACATTTACCTGAATGCTCTGAGGCCAGAGCACACTTCTGACTGCCCATGGCATTGGACTGCGAGAGACCAAATCGTAACTAATGACTGGATTTGTTTCAGCATTAAAGATAAAAGATGTGAGTACAAAATAGAAGACTATTTAAAGCTCCTGGCCACATTCACAAAAACATTAAGATACAGAACTGGCTCAATTTCCAGTTCATCAGGGACATAGTGTCCTTAAGAGACTAAACTCACAGCAGATTTCCACCACTGACTGATGGAAGGGGGACTTTTCATTTCCCACTGACATTTCTCAACCTGAGGTGAACTGAGACGAGCTGAGCGAAGCCCCACCTGTCTCCCGAGAGACCTGCAGCCGCTGGCCGTTGCAGAAGGCGCCCTGGCCCCTCCGGCCCGTGTACAGCCGCTCCTCGGTGCAGTGGTAGATCACTCCAAACTCCAGCTGCAGGGGCAGAGGCAGGACAGAAAACAGATGCGGTTCACTGGAGCACAAGAGGACAGACTCAAAGGTGAAGGTGTTCAAGTGTCCTGGGTAATGCAATAATGACATGATAGGAAACACTTTTCAGAAAGGAGTTTTAAAATATCAGCCTCTAGATTCAAAACTAGACCTGGGCATGAATGTAAGCTTTCTTTTTTTAAAAAAATTACTATATTTACAAATATACTAAAACTAAAAAACTCTATTCCAACTTAACATCATAATCAAGCATTAGTAACTGAAAGCTACTGAAAAGGCTGAATTGCTTAGAAAGCTCTTTTTTTCCCCTGGGGGGAGGAGGCTACTTGTGACTCTAATCAAACCACACAAGAAGCCCTCAAGACTGCTACCCTCAAGACTGCTGACGTGTGAAGAAGGAAGAATGAGTCTGCCATGCCAACAGAATCAGAGCCACAGGCAGTCCCAGGAGGACAGACAGAGGCACCAAAGAGGCTCGTCCCTGAGCAGCAGCCCCTGGAACAGTGAGAGGCCACAGGCCACCGCCTCCAATGAGGGTGGTGAAAGGAGGTGAGTATGAAAGATGCTACCTGATACCACGTGTTTTTGTGCTTTTCTTCCACTGACTTCTCACTATTCAGGGTTAACAGCAGCAAGTGTGCTTGGTCTGGGGTTAGCCAAGGAGTCAACCCAGACCAAATGCTTCAGGGAAGTCTCAGCTGGCCCAGGCTGAACTTGACCACAGTGGAAGAGACTCCCCAAGCTGAAGTAATTGGATTTATTGCTGGGGAGGATGGGTTAGCCAGAACTTATTGAGGGCCTTACCTTCCAGCAATACTTAACCATCCTCCCCTCTCCTCCACCCTGGCTGTAAAGGGCTTCCCAAATCCAGGTCAGGCCTAGAATCAGGCTGGACTCAAGGAGCCTGTGGGGGCCTTGCGTGCTGGGGGCAAGCAGGAGGCCCTGAGGCCTTGAGGGACTTGTGAGGAAGTGAGGGACGCATCCCTTAACCAGGGGCCCTCCACGGCAAGCCAGTGTGTGCAGTCACACACACCAGACCATCACAGGGTGTAGCCTGGCAGCTGGGGACCTTGCCTGCCCACAGCACTTTGCTCTCTCCCTCAGTTACTGGCACGGTGGTCATGAGCTTCACCTCTCGGGTGACTGCTACCCCCTACTTGGTTCAATGACAATATTTAACAGAGAAACAAATGAGTAATTAACGCCTTACCCAAATTTCAGTATTAAAATTCCTGCTTATCTTCAACCTAAGCACACTTACCCAGGAATAAACTTCTGTTTCTGTGCTAGGGAAGCTATGCTAGCCACCAAGGATTAAGATGAAAACCAGGTGCTCTAAAGGAGGCTGCCCCAGTTTTGTTTTAAAACAGCTGTGGTAGCTACAAAGAAAGTAAGGCCTTTCCGAGGGTGACTGCTCAGACTATTTAATTAAGGGTAAGCCCCCAGTGCCCTCCTGTGTGGCAGGCCTCGGATGTTGCTTAGTTCCAGCAGTCTATGGGAACCCTGAAACAGCCACGTTCTCACACTAATAGCTAGCTGCTAGAGGAAGATAAAGAATTAATAGAATATTGGGATTCAAAATGTCCTCCAAAAATAGTTCTTTTTGTGACTAAATCACACGCCCCAGGGGTCAGATAGACTGATTTGGACAATGTGCTCAGAACTTTCCCTTCCATGGTAGAAACGAGGGCTGGCCACAGAGTCCCAAGCCTGCACACCCAAAACTGGTGCATTTGTTTACTTTCTCAGATTTGAAAAACACATGCTGGGATTTACTAGTCATGATTAATGCACAGCACAAAAACAGGAGTGTAGAGGTTGAATCCACAAGGAAGACGACTAGATGAAACCTGAACTGGAGCCTTGGGGACACGAGGGCCTTGGGACCACTGGCCTGAAGGCCCCACCCCCCATGTACCTCTTGGTTCACGGCAAATCCAATGCTCACTGCCACGGTTGGAAATCTGCAGAGGAAAACAGAATGGCTTACACTCTAGAATAAGCGGCCCCTTGCAGACCGACATGCAACACTGAGAACCCATGTGTAGCTGTGCAGCACCCTCACTTAGCACAGAGGGGCCTTTCTAAAGTGTGAGTTGGTTTGTTTTTTTAAAAACTACTTCCCACAATTTCACTGCTTATAAGACAGGCTTAGCTCACCATGTGATAAGATAGCTAACGCTGAAAGAAGCAGTATTCTGAAAGTCATGTAAAACTGATGTAATTCAACAACAACTAAGGACCCAACTGAGAGGGAATTGTAATAGGGAACTGCCAAGACCTCCAAAAGGGCCAGAACTGTGTCCCAGGCAGAGTGAGGAGGGCCCCGCAGGTGACATCAGAGGCTCCAGGCCATAGCCTCCACCCAGAGGCTGGGTCTGGGTAACAGCCCTCCTCACCCTGTCTCCCACGTGAGCACCCAAGCAGCCAATAGCAGGCGTGGGCCACAGGGGTGGAAGGCTGGTTGTGATGTCGCAGCTTGCCTGTGGTTTTATTTTGTGATTTCGTTGCTGCTCTACGCCTTCGAAGTAATCTGTGTGAAGATCATTAGTTTAACAACAAAGAGGAACAAGGAAAGGCTAGGTACTGCTAATCTATAGGAAAAGTACAAAGCTAGTCATATGTGCATCTGAGCCCTGACTGCCGAGGTGGCAGCTGTGACACTGTTGTCACCGGTGCACTGTCAGCCAGGCTCGACTTTAGTCCTGACTCTCAGGGCAGTTCTCTCCCACCTGCTTTAGTCTCAGCACTGCCGCTGCCGGACATGAGGACAAACAGGCCCTATCTGAGCTGCAGTGCCCAAAGGCTGCCGGACGTCCCGAGGCCAGGAGCATCGCCACGCTGCGGCCCTTGATGGTGCTCTGAACTGTAAGGGTCGGCACCACAGCTTGTTCTCCAACTGATGCTCTCCTCCAAGTTGTCTCTCTGGCCCACATTCCCTTTGGCCCTGGGGCCACTTGGGCCAGCAGATGTGTGGCCATCACCACACCACGGGGCTCAGCTCACCTTGTCGCCACTACCAGCACACTAGACAGAAGTCTCCGCTCGGCAAACACACCTAAGAGGGGAGACCTGCCATTCCACATGAACTCCAGGGTGGGGGAGTCAAGCTTTAGTTAAAAGTACAGTCTGGTGACACTGCTGCTGTCACCAGGTGGCACTATTCAGTTGCCTCATAAGGGTCACTGGTGTGAGCATGACTGATGGAATTCTTAAGATAAACCCCATTTAAAAAAGGGTGATGATTTAACATGCCAGAATTAGTTGACCAACTTACATATAGACATACTGTTGTGGCCACATGTAAGAGGACTGTAACAACAGTAAGGACCCACCACCAGCTGTGCTCAGGCTTTCTCACTTTAGGTGAGGAAATACAGCATTTCCTCGGTGTCTATGGCGGGCTCTCACAGTATGGCCCAGGAACAGAGCTGTGACCGCCCAGCCTGCTGAACAGGGTCATGGGATGGGCCAGGAGCCTGTGCCAACCAGCAACTGGGGGCTCTATGTGTATTACCACAGAAGAACCACCCTCTGTGGAAACCACGTCACTGTCACTTAGTACTAGAAAAGTGGGTACAGCTCTAACACCTGCCCCATTGGTTACAGCTTCCGGGACCCCTCCCTGTCACCTATCCCCAGTGGCCCCTCAGACCTCCCTATAATCTACTGCTCTTTGGCTGTCATCAGTCCAGTCAGATTAGCCCTGACCAGCTTCTAATGGGTTCCTCATCCCATCCTGTGGTGACATGAGGTTTGCTCCTACTCTCACGGTGGCTCTGGAATGTCACCGTCATGTGGTCATCTGTACCTTGTGCTCTGGCAGCTGCTGGACTGTAACACTCTCCAGTGTTCCTTCCTAATTCAACCCAACATTTTAAACATAATAAAGACAATAATTTTTAAACAAGTGATGATTTCCTACATGCTCACAGAGTCTCTCACAAATGGAAAACCTTATATTAAAATCAAGACTTGATCACATTTTTAATGAGGCTATAAGCTTATTAGAGGTTTGCTTGTGGACTCCTGCTCCCAAAATGCTGCTTTGGGAAAGACAGTCTCAGAGAAGAGCACAGTGTAGGCATTAAAATGGGGTGACCCATGCTTGTGCTCACCTGTGCACAAAGTTGCAGGTGCCATCAATGGGGTCAACAATCCAGGTGGGGCTGGGGGTGAGCACGCACTTGGCCCCCGCAGCTGCAGCCTCTTCTGCAATGAACCTGTGGTGGGCAGGAGCTCAGTCTGAGAAAATGCACCAAGAACTCAAGACAAAGCACTTCAAACTGCCTCCAGTCCCATCAAAGACAAAACAGGCACAATACAGAGATTTCATTAGTTTCTCCACATCAAACAAAGGCAGAGTCTGTAACAGGCTACCCGTGTTTCCACCTGCCTGCTAGTCTTCCAACAGCAGGACTTAGAAAACACGAGGAGACACTGTGATGGAGGAGTTTTGGAAAAGCATCGGGGAGTGTAAGGGGCCAGGCAACAGCAAAAGTATAATGAAGAGCCCTGGGAAGCAACACTAAGCTCTGTTTTCACTTGAGTCTGGAGGAGCAAAGGCCAGACACACAAGTGGAGCACGACGGATGGCCTGAGAGCGGCCCGGGCTCAGGGTCCCCACTGGCAGTGCTGTGGTCAGGGGAGACTGCCTCACTGGACCTGAGGGGTAACTGTCACCAAAGCTGACACTACCAGGTCTGTATTCTCAACTGCAGACAAGGTGACAACTGCATCTGTGCCCACCAGGCCCCACCATCTGGGCTCAACAGAAGCTGACAGTTCTCCACTCTGGCCTCTGACCCAGGAGCCTGGTGTGGGCTGCCCCACAGGGCACTCCTGCCCCCTGGGGACCCAAGGGAGAGGAGAGAGCGGGAGAGTGAGGTTGCGATTATTGTCTCGTCTCTCCCTTTGCCATCCTCTACGCACCATCCCTGGCAGCACCCTCCTCGGAGCATCCCGACCTCAGGCCTCTGCACCAGCCTGCACCAGCTGTAGCAGCCCCTGACCTCCACCTTTGTAGTCAGTCCTCTGTAGTCCAAGCTCTCCTAAAAGCATCCTTACGTGAGCTGGCCATCTATTTCCTATTGGGAACCTGAACAACCGACATCTCAAAATTAATCTGTACAAACGAGAGCTCCTAGCTGTCTTTATTCACGTCCATATCAGCAAAAGTCCCACCAAGGCCCAGCTGCTTAGGCCGAAAATAAGGGAAGGCATCCTCAGCTCTCTTCCCATCCCCCCCTCCTCCCACCTCCAACCACCCACACCGGCGTGGCACGGTGAGGGTCCCTGCCACGCTGGCTCCTGCTATGACTTCTGGAGCTCTTCTCAGGAGTAAAGAGATACTCTATCTAAAGCAGATAAGACAGTGCTTGGCACAAGAGTGCTCACAACATGTTCCTAACTGTCACAAAGCCATGTCACCAGCGGTTGGTCCATGGCAGGTGCCCGGCAAACATTTGTTTTGTGTGTGTTTCCCACCAGCGTCTCATGTCGTGTCCACATCAGGAAAAAGAGACTGATGACAAGACAAAGACATTTTTACTAAGAAGGAAACATGAGCGACAAGAAATGCTTCATGTCCTACAGCTGGCATGTGGCGTACTGTCATCGCTGTGCTCATTGGGCAACCGCTTAGCCCCTGATGTCCGGACACTTCCTCAGCCTCAGGTGCTCCTGGAAATCGCCTTCCCCAGAGGAGCCATGGGTCCTCAGGTTTGTCGTGAGAGAACTTGTACATGAGGTTGACATCACATCACTAATAAGAAGGCTAGAATGGAAACCTCTGCCATTGCTGTCCAATCCAGTAGCCACTCTCTACCTGTGGCTGTTTAAATTTAAATAATTTAAATTAAGTTAAAAAAATTAAAAAGTCAGTTCCTTAGTCTCATTAGTCACATTTCCAGTGCTCTCTGGTCATAGGCTAGTGGCGGCCACAGTGGACGCCTCCGGCGTCACCCGGCTCTGTGGGCGGGGCCGTGCTGTCTGCAGCGCTATGAAGCGAGGCCGAGTGCCTTGCACTCCCACACACTCCAGCAGCTCGGGGCCCACCTCCTCCACGTCAGAGGTTGTGAAGTCCATGCTCTGTGTGCACAGTCATCTAGCCCCTCCGTCTTACAGATCACGATGTGGAAATGTGTCAGGAAATATAATGAGCATACATTATCATTTTGAGGTTGGCGTTTCCACCTTCTCCTCCCCATGCT
Source organism: Saccopteryx leptura (assembly GCF_036850995.1). Classification (NCBI taxonomy): domain Eukaryota; kingdom Metazoa; phylum Chordata; class Mammalia; order Chiroptera; family Emballonuridae; genus Saccopteryx; species Saccopteryx leptura. The sequence goes on along the minus strand of NC_089513.1, from coordinate 59,817,990 downwards.
CTCAGAGAAACCCACACAGGAGCAGGTAAAGCACTGCGGTTGGAGGTACTGAGTGAGACACCTGAGAAATTCATGCCCTGCACAAGGGCTGCTGATCAGGGAAGCTTGAGCAAGCACCATCTGCGCCCAGGAGGTTAAGTGGGTGCAACCAAAGGAAGTAGGTGCTGGTTTCCTCCTCTTGCTGGGAACTGTCTCGCTATCTTCACCTCCCCTCATGGGCTGTCGGAGCCTTTGGATCACATAATCTAGGCAGGCAAGTCCGGGTGAAAGAAGTGGCGTGGTGAAAAGCACGAAGAAGTCAGAGGAGCCACGCCAGGCAGGGCGGCGACGCCCGAACTCCTGACCGTAGCAGAGAACAGATGATGTGCAGTCCCTCCATGCAGCTGGTCCCACTGCTATTAGCTCGGCCGGTCTCCTTGGCCTAGTCTTCAGGAAGGAAATCTGTTCTCAATGTCTTCTACTGTAGCTACATGGTTTCCTCCTGAAATGACCTATAAAGTGTTCTCAAAGGAAAGGGTCCACACCCTAAGAACGTGTAAGGACAGCGTGCCAGAGCTTAAACTGGGCACAGTTTGATAAGGCAGTACGGAGGCATTACTAAGATCCAGACGGGAATGGAAATGACTCACAGGCAAACCTCAGTTCCCAGGAAACTGGGAGGAATGTGGAATTTCTTCTCTGAAATTAAACATGATTTTAGGTGGGAAGCTGGTGTTTATTAAAGTTGGAGGGGAAAATTCTGGGGTCTCCCGGCAGGAGGGGGGAGAGCCTGCTGCAGGACTGACATCTAACATGCGTGTCACGGAGCATGATGGCCTGCAGCACACCAACGGGGCTTCTTAAGACACACGGGGCCAAGCAGCCCCTAAGTTCATTAGCGAAGCACGGGGTTCACAGCAGCCTGTTTGCAGCAGCACCATAGTGCTCCTGTTACCACAGCTTTCGCTCTGCACAGAGCTCCTGACAAGAGTAGCACAAAGTGCCCTTACTGAGCCCTGAACCTCCTCAGCGTTGGTTATTCCGCCCAGTGGTTCTCTTCCTACCAACCTGCCCAAGTGAAAGGATATGAAAGGTGCGTCGGTCACCTCCCTACCTGCTCTGTGCTGTGGGTGGCATTCTGGACAGGGCCTCCTGGGAGCTAACAGGTGTGTGGACTGTGTCTTCTCTTGCACTAAAAATACCTCATTGGTGTGTGGGGAGCAATGTCGAGATTTGATTCACTTAGACCTGACTGTCCCTGTGTGAGAAGCTAATACCGCGGAGTGGGAAAGAGCATCCTTCAGCTCTCTGTGGAGTGTGGGGACATCAACTTGGACAAATGGAAGTGAGAAAAGAAAAAGTGAGACCTTATTAACAGTATTGGAACATCTACATAAAACCTATAACATAAGTAGAAAAAAAACAATGCACGTGACTAAATCTAAGGAGTTCAAGGGCCATTTCATTAGTTTAATGCACGAAAAGAGCAGATGGGGCCTGACCAATGGTGGTGCAGTGGATAAAGCGTCGACCTGGAAACGCTGAGGTCTTCGATTCAAAACCCTGGGCTTGCCTGGTCAAGGCACATGTGGGAGTTGATGCTTCCAGCTCCTCGCCCCCCCCCCCTCTAAAATTAATAAAATCTTTAAAAAGAAGAGCAGATGGGGTAAGGTTCAAAGGTGACAAATTGGAATGATATGTTCTGCTGCATAATATCACTACTCTCCATTCTTCTCATAGTCCTAACTGACGACCAAGAGCATCTGGTTCTTTTCTTCCTGGCTAGTGTCTGCTCTGTGACAAGGTCAGGCCGCTGGGGAACATCTTCCCAGGATGCAGCCCTCCCTCCGCAGCCTCGCCCTGGACCCGTGCCCCCGCTCGGAACACAGAGGGAACGTGAAGGGAAGCAGGTGTCTAGCTGGCGCTGGCCAGGAGCACGTTTTTCCAAGTCCAGGACTGTGCTGGGCACACTGCAGGGCAGAGGACGGGGCAAGTGGCTGTGGATGCGAGCAGGTCACACTGCCAGTGTCAACCCAGAAAAAAAGGAACAAGGATGGGTGTATATACATACGGTTCAGTGATGCTACTGAACTTTTTCAAACTTGCAGAACTTGGATCTAACTCAAAATCAACTGAAAACAGGTTTAAGCATCCAACACACACAGACCTGGACGGAGACTGTGGTACTCACAGGCCTGACCTGCTGGTCTGCTTTCTGTCATCACCACCACACGTCAGCGTAGCACAGGAACTCAGTGCTGGCCGTGTGGGGTCCCGCATTCCCAGGTGAGGAGGAGTTTGAGAAGCAGGGGCATTGCCAAAGCTGGGGGAAGAAGTCAGTTTAAACCTTACTAATCTGTGACTCAGTCCATACCTGTTGTTCAGATCAGGGACCCAGACTTTGGACTTTATGAATGACTAAAATAAAATAATAAACCAGGAGTCTTCATTGGATTGTTAAAACAAAACAGTTGCAATCTACCTTTAATATTCATGAAAGGTTAAAATTGAGGAAGGATATAAGCTCAGAAAGAAAAAATCCTGCCTAAGATAGTATTTTATTTTATGATATGAATGCAGTTTTTTCCCATCATAAATCTGTCTATAATCTGAAACAATTAAATGCCAAAAATTCTGATACCTTCTTTTATATCTTAGTCATTGGTAAAAAACCAAACTTGACCATAGATGTGTTGAAAGTGACTTCATCTGGTTTGAATTTTCTAGGCAAGCCGAGCAGAGAATAGGAGCCTGACAGCCAGCCCGCAGCCCTGGCCCAGCACTGCTCACGGCAGAGAAGAGGGCGGTGCAGAGCCAGGGGCTGGGCGCAGGCCAGCTGCTCTCGGCCCTCGTGCTGCAGTTTGGGCCCCACTGCTCCAAACCACTGCTTCCTGGTCAGGCGCGTGCCTCCGAGTCTCTCGGGCTTTTTCCAGAAACGAAGGCCTGCAGCTAGCCAGCTGGAGACGCTCCCAGACGAGTGCACCTTACATGCCACCTCGGAGCCTGACAGTCCCCTGGTGCCTGTCGAGGCGCTGAGCGGAGGTGGGAAAAGCTGCACTCACCTGTGTGACACACTGGTCTCCACTCTGTGAGACACAATCTTTAAATTAACCTTCTGAAAATGGAACCCACATCCATACTGACACAACAGTGGATCCAAACCACCAGCAACCACTGCCATCACATACGACAGGGCGTGTAATTTTAGAATCCGGTTTGTCAAAGGATTGCAATCCTATTGAAAAATGCCAGCACCCTGATAATGCCAGTGTGCCTCACCCACAGGGAACTCAAGCTCTTTGCCAGGACCCCACACAGCTGGCCCGGCCCTCATTTCTGCCAGAGCCAACTGGGCCGATCCCACCGGAATCTTGAGAACCAAAATAGTCCCTGAACTGGAAACAGCTGTCTGGTGGCTACAGCTTTTTTCCTCTCAAAGAATAAAAACAAGCTATATAATTCTTCTGATGTTGTCATTTAATTTAGATTTTAATAAGTTAAAAAGTATAAACATTTTAGAGCTTATAAAAATTATAACAGATGTCAGGGATCCTGACTTCACACAGAATAAGGAAATGATGGACACTCAACCAAGGAGGTTGTCAACAAAAAATAAATACAGCTCACTGGCAGAGAGAACTGTGAACGGAGCACTGGTGACCCCAAGATAACCTAACCAGCTGGAAGGAAACAGGACAGAAAGGAGGTAAGTTTCAACAGCAGCTTGTCCTTCCCTTCAGTGAACCACTCCAAGGGCAAGTCTGGTGCCTCCCCTCTGCTAAACAGACGCTGAGGGAGAGGCCTTGGGAAGCTCTGCTGTGTAAGTACATAGGCACCTGGAACCTGACCATCAGTGATCTATAGACAGAAATCCAACACCTGGGATTCCAGTTTCAGCAATTCTCCGTAAGAAAGGAAAGAGATACTCACACCCAAGGCACTGGTGCCAAGTCTGTTATGCAGAACTCTAGGGGTGAGGGAGGGCCTGGGGAGCCCCCTGAACTCAAGGAGAGCCTTCACAGAGACCTAGGGGCGGAGAGCAGCGCTCCCTGTTGCTCGCTGTGGCCTGGCGAGGAGAGAGACGAGCTGGCAGGGCGCACCATCAGGCTGTGGACCAGGGCCCGCCCAGCAGACGGCACAGCAGACGGCACAGGGTCACATCCTTAGGAATCTGTGTGGCACCACCAAGCAGACACGGGCTGCCAGGGGGACATCACTGCTCCAAGTCCATCCAGAAACATGGTGAGTGACTTAGCAGAGGGGCAGAGAGCGTCTCCTGAGTATGTGCTGTAGAAGAAGGCTTTTCAGTATTTGTAAAGTAACAGTGACGTGAGGTTACCAACATGGTAGTAGAAAGAATGAAAACTGGGTCAGTTTACCATGCAATGAAAACATCAGGCAGACGATGAGGCCTCCTGTTGGAGGCCTGGTCTTCTTCCTGATCGCACGCCGCGTGCTGGGTGCTTCCCTGAGCAGTACACCTACCTGTGTGAAGGAAACCTCTTCTGCAGCTCAGAGATAATCAGATCCTCCACAAGGTGATCTGTTTCTGTCACAAGATCCACAGCTGACGTTTTTGTTGAGACGTGCTTTTCCTCAGAAAGGGCTTTTCTGATGATCTGGAATAAAAATCCAGGCCGGGAGGTGAGCTGATCAGCACCCCCTGGCCCCAGAGGAGCTCTCCCGGCCCCCAGCTGCCAGCTCCCGCTGCGGTGAGCACTGCGCGCAGCAGGGGCTTCTTCCTTCTGCGCTCAGACGGGCCGTCGGGCTAAATATTACACCCAGGACTACCTGTTTGGTTTCTATGAGCTTTAAATACCCACTATTCTTTTTATAAGAATGACAGACTCACTTTTTGAAGTTATTTTGCTCTCCTTGTGAAAACAATTTTCTTTGAAGGAAAAGAAAAACAATGGTTTTGAAAAACATGAAACTTCATCCAATGTAAGATGATATAACACACCTTTGATGCATAGGGTACCATGATTTCAATTTATGAGATTTCAGTGTAAAAACTTATTTTTCCTAATTCACTTTACAAATCACATGAAATGGAATAAATATGCTCTTGCATCCAAATTACAAATGTTCATCCTGGGAAAGCCAAAGTGTACTTCAAGAACATGCAGCTGCCCGGGCCAGGGTTAGTGACCATGCAAGGGGCCCTGGCACAGGAACAAGCTCTGGTGCCCAGCAGCCTCACTGAGCTCTCAAGGCGGAGCTCTGAAGATGTGTGGGCCACCAGCACATCCTGTCTAAACCCACTGTGGCTAAATACAGTGGCCAGGAACAGGGCGCCCAACCTCCAGTACCTCCGCCGGCCGACTCTGGTTCCAGGAACCCGGGAAGACCCTAACAGGAGGGCAGGTAGACTGGTCAGTCAGTCACAGGATGCTTTGGAGAGGTTTTGTAAAATCAAAACTACTCCTACTCCCGCTCTGGCCTGGTAATTTCTGTCATTTCTTACCACAGTGACAAAGTTAGAACACCTAAAAAGGTCTTCAGACCTTTCCTCCAAAACGACACCACTCCAAGATCTTGCATTTCTTTCCAAAGCACCTCAGTCACTCAGCTGCCCAGACTTGACGCCTTTTGCCCATCACGACACTTATTCTCCGACATTTGATAAGCACTGCCCAAGGACCTTTTCATGCCCTGCCTGTGCTCCACACTGATGCAGCTCAAGAGGAGGGCAGGAAGAAGCTCACCGGAGTCTTCACACAGGAGATGCTCACACGGAGTTTTAAAGAATAAGCAGGAGAACCTTCGAGACATCGAGCAGCCCCCCTGCTCAATGCTTCTCATAGTGGTCCCCCGTTCTAGTACTGGCCTAAACAATACTCAGCCAGACAGATTTTGTATGGGTTTTTTCTCATCTTAGACACAAAAGTAACATACAAATTATAGAAAATTCAGAGTGTAATGCATTTTGTAAGTAATAAAAAGGACAAAGCACATAGCAGTTATGCATAACGCATTAACCAAATCGGTCCCGTTCACACTTCTGCGCCAGCCCTCAGACTGTCTGCCACATGGGCCTTCCTGTTTCTTCTGTTTGCAACATCTTGCTCATCACTATCAGGCTCATCTCCTTAAACACATAGCAATTTACACATAGCAAACTCCCACCAAATCAATCTCCAAGAATTCCTTGTTTATAAATAAGAAACTCCTCAAACCTACCTAATATAGAACCTGCCCTGTCCTCTAGGAATCCCTAAATTTTGAGTTAGTCCAGACCTCCTGCACATAGGTCATTTGTATCTTGTATGACAATTCAGTGGTGGGGGGGAGTGTATGTGGTATGGGTGTGGTTTATATGTGTATATATATATGTGTGACGCATGGGGTGTTTTTGGTATATGTGTGTCTGTGAGGATGTTGTAAATGGTTTGTGTGTGTGTATGTACACATATAGTTAGTGAGGAGAAATACACTCTAACCAGAGGACGTGCCACCAGAGCTTCTTAAATATTAATGTGTATGAATCACCTGGGGTCTTGTTGAAGTGAAGACTGTGGTGAAACAGTTGAATTAAGTGTGTGTTTTGGGGTCTGAGATTTGCATTTCTGACAGGTCTCTGGTGACACTGATGCTGGGGCCACACTTGAGTAGCAGAGGCTGGAGCAGGCTGTGAGTGAAGAAGAGTCCTCAGGAGGCTGGGATTTCCTCCACCCTGAAAGGAGACAACTTCGTTTTCACTTGTGCTATACCCACGTGTAGTAGACATCCATATACCTCAAGATCATGGTTCCAACCCTCCACTCTGTATTCCATATGTAAAAGCTAGATTGATGTGGTTTAAACAAACATCAGCTTGTATCATTTTAGTGGCAGAACTACCCAATGGCTTCCCACTGCTCTTAGATCAAAGCCCCAGGTCCCACGTGACGAGGTCCTCACCACCTGCCAATCTCACCTCCCAAAGGCCACCCTCATGCTCGCTTTCCTTCTGCCACTCCGGTTTCCTGGCTCATCCCAACAAATCTGTTTCTGCCCCAGTGACTTCGTATTTTCTGGTCTTCTGCTTGGCACTTCTCACCACCTGAAATCATTGTTTCATGGTTGATGAAATGTCTCTCCGCGCACAGGAGTTCCAGGAGAGCAGAGTGTGCTCCCTTTCGTTCCCTGCCACACCCCTAGCATCTAGAACTGTACCTGGCAGAGAGTAGGCACACAAAAGTCTGAGTCATGGATAAAATACACATTAGCTTGCTTGAAAGATTCTGTACTATTTTATCCAGCTGGACCACATGTTTGTATGAATACTATCCACCTTGGTCTTGTGTATGTGTGTGTGTGGTTATTTTTGTTTTTGTTGTCCCATTAAAAAGTCCTACTGTGCTTGGAGTCTGCTACCTTCTGGCCTCCACCTCCCTGTCCTCCCTTCTGGAGCCAGTTTAGATCTGCTTGGCAGTGCTCAACTCCACTCTCCACACCACAGTCAGAAGAGTTTGCTAAAACTCTGATCGTAGTCACTGCTCTTCCCAGCATAAAGCACTCAATGGCTCCCTATTACTCCAAGGATACAGTCAAAACCTCCGTGGAGGTGGCATGCAATGGCTTCTGAAAGTTGGCTTGTTAGCAGACAAGCTGACCCCAAAAAGCCAGTCTCCCCTTCTTCCTTTTAGCAACAGCAGCCCATTTAGCAAGGTGCAAAGCCACCTCAACAGTCTGTACCTCTCTGCCTCTTGTGCAGGTAGCTGTGACCTGTGACCAAGTTCTGCGCAAGAGGCTGTGAACAGAAGTGATATGTGCAACTTCTGAGTCACATCTTTATAAGGCCACTGTTTGCATTTCTTGCTCTCTTCACCTTTGCCGCCAGGTATGACATGGGCATGATGGTGAGAGGTCAGCTTTGGTCACATGGAAAAAGAACACCTCCTTAGAGCAACAAGCAAAAAGAAACCTGGGTTTCTTTTTGTGACTACACGAAGCACAGACCCTGCTCCCAGACCTCTAACTGGACCTCTACAGGACAGAGAGAGAGATCTGCCTTGCTTCTGTCAGTGGTCTCTGTGAGGGAAGCCAAGCCACCAACCTGACAAGTCCAAGCCTCATTCACTTTTGCATTCTCATTCCCTACCCCTCCTTGCTGCATTACTATTATGCTCCAGCCAAACTGCATCATTTACCCTAAAGTTTCCTTCTAACCGAATGGCCAGTCTTCCTTTGGCCCCTGTGTTGTTCTCTCTCTTTGTGACTCAATACAAATGTCACCTCCTTTATACGCTATCTCTAATTTTGGGGGGGCAGAGCGGGGCATCCATCTTTAAATGTGTTCCTAAGGCATTTATGTAAACCATATAACTGGCCCTTTGGATTCTACAGCAGTCCACTCCAGCTGGTCTATCTCTGTATCCACCTCCCACAGGCATGTTTCACAGCCTCTACGGGGGCTGCCACACAGTCATGTCTCAAGGAACATCCGCTGAATGAATTCAGATTTCTCGGCTGCTACATACTGAGCTCATGGGTCACTGAAGTCTGGAAGACTTTTTAGCAAGTGCTCTTGTGAAGTCATATCTATCCTCACTGGTATTTATGCACTTGGTCTTACAATCCAAAATACACACAACTCTGTATGTGGGGGAGATACATACTCAGGGGTGGGATGTGGGGGGCCAGCTGGGGAATTTGTGATGTCAAAGGGGCAAACTTTCCAGAGGAACCAAGCCCCCAGCTACCAATCATACAGAGAAAGGCAGATTTATCGATTCAGAACGAGCATGTTGTATCGTGGGTTTTTACAGTATTTCTTTTCTGTTTTTATTAGTATTATGGTTGTGCTATGATCATTATGATGTGGCCTGTATCAGACCACCCTTCCCTACAACTCCAAGTAGGTCCTACTCTCCCCCTCTTGGCCTCAGGCCAGTAGGGCAATATTCATTGTAATGGGACTTTACTCAGTTTATCTGGTGGATTTCCATACGTGAGATCACTATAAAAATTAGCTTCCTTTCAGTTATAATGAGTTAATGGTAGTAGGGTAATCTAAAAAACTACCCCAAACAATATATAGATTCAATGCAAATTCCATCAAAATTCCAATGGCATTTTTCACAGAAATAGAAAAAACAATCCTGAAATTTATATGAAACAATGAAAGTCTCCAAATTGCCAAAGCAATCTTGAGAAAGAAGAGCAAAGCTGGAGGCATTACACTCCCTGATTTCAAACTATACTATGAAGCAATAGTAATTAAAACAGCATGGTATTGGCTACAAAACAGACACACAGATCAATAGGACAGAATAGAGAGCCCAGAAATAAACCCACACAACACAGTCAATTAACTACAACAAAGGAGCCAAAAATATACACCGGGGCAAGGATAGTCTCTTCAATGATTGGTTTGGAGAAACTGGGCAGATACATGCAAAAGAATGAATCTGGAACACTGTCTTATACCACACATCAAAAACTATCTCAAAAATGGATGAAAGACTTTAACTTAAGACCTGAAACAACAAAACTCCTAGAAGAAAACACAGGCACTAAAGCTCCTTGACATAGGCCCTAGTGATGATTTTTTTGAATCTGACACTAAAAGCAAAAGCAACAAAACAAAAATAAACAAGTGGGACCACAACAAACTAAAGAGCTTCTGCACAGAAAAGGACACCATCAACAAAATGAAAAAGCAACCTACTAAATGGGAGAAAATAAATGCAAATTGTATATCTGATGGAACTATATTTAGAACATATAAAGAACTCACACAACTCGCCTGACCAGGCGGTGGCGCAGTGGATAGAGCATCAGAATGGGATGCGGAAGACCCAGGTTCGAGACCCCCAGGTCACCAGCCTGAGCGCAGGCTCATCTGGTTCAAGCAAGGTTCAGAGCTTGGACCCAAGGTCACTGGCTCAAGCAAGGAGTCACTCGGTCTGCTGTAGCCCCATGGTCAAGGCACATATGAGAAAACAATCAATGAACAACTAAGGTGTTGCAATGAAGAATTGATGCTTCTCATATCTCTCCCTTCCTGTCTGTCTGTCCCTATCTGCCTCTCTGTCTGACTCTGTCTGTAACACACACAAAAAAAGAACTCACACAACTCAATAGCAAAGTAACAAACAACCCAATTAATAAATGGGCAGAAGATCTGATTAGACATTTTCCAAAGATTGTCAACAGGTATATCAAAAGATGCTCAACATCACTAATCATCAGGGAAATGCAAAGCTATTACCACAAACTTGTTAGAATGGCTATCATCAAAAACACAAGAAATAAGTGATGGCAAAGATGAGGCGAAAAAAAAATTCTCATGTACTGTTGGTGAGAATGTAAATTGATAAAACCATTAAGAAAAACAGTATGATGGTTTCTCAAAAAAAAAATTATATATATATATATAGAGAGAGAGAGAGAGAGAGAGAAAGAGAGAGAGAGAGAGAGAGAGAACACTACTATATGGTCCAGCAATTCCACTTCTGAAGTAAACAAAAACTCTAACTGAAAAGATATCTGTGCCCATTTTCACTGCGGTTTCATATACAATAGCCAAGACATGGAGGCAATCTAAGTGTCCATCAAGGGATAAATGGATAAAGCTATGATATGTATAACCCCAAGCTCATAGTGGTGGTTGTAAGAGGCAGGGGGTGGGAGGCGGGTGGGAGAAACTGGATTGTTTTTTTGTGTGAATTGAGTAAAAAATTTTTCTAAGTGGCAGAGTGGCCAAAGATCTAGAGCTGGACTGCTGGGTTTAAAAATAATAAATAATAATAATAATAAACATTTTAAAACTTGGAAACTAGTTCTTCATGAAAAAAATGCATATGAATAATTTCCCTGACTAGAATGTAATTCTTGTTTCCACCGATCTCATAACATCAATAGTGGGTATTGAAGATAAATTTACAGTTTAGCATCAGACAGCTCTGAATTCATGCTCCACTTGGGAGACCTTGGAGGAATTACTGAGCTTCTCAGAGCCTTAGTTTCCACATCTATAATAAAAGTAGTTATCTACGACACTGGATTGTATAATAGTCTTGGCACACAAAATAATTTTATATACACAAAGACCTTCACCACTCTAAAAGAGTTATTTGTGAGAACACGTATTTGACAAAATTTAATGACTTGTGATCAAAAAAAGAACAAATCCTACAATGTACAAATCTCTAGAGATGCTAAAATACTAAGTTCAGAAGAGTTTAATTAATAAATTTTCCTACATGGAGAGGAAAGGCAGCGAGAGAATATTTTATTATTCAAATAAACCAGTACTGGACTCAAACAGGCCTGCCCGTTAGCCATAGCTACATCCACAGGGCACAGGACTGGGGGGCCGCCAGGTGAGTTACCTGCTGGAAGGCGTTCCCATGACAGCTTCCTCTCAGTCTTAGAGATTTTAAACATTCTCATTCTGCAGCAGTAAGTTAGTGTAAGCTAGTTTTTAATTAATGTTTTTCAGGTACTCACTAACTATGCATGCACTTCACAGACCTGACCTGGGTCTCCCCCTCCAAATAACATCCTGTTAATGTTTAATATATAAACTACAGCTTTCAGTCACTGAATTTTATATCCAAAAGAACAAAATCAGCTCCAGCATCAGAGACATCATTCAATGTCACATCCAAATGCTTCTTTCCTGTTTGTACACCAGCTTCACTCTGTTTACTGTCCTCAAGCCTGCCATAAAATTGTCACCCATCACTACAGAGCAACTTGTGTGTGCCCCAGGACCCCCAGAACAGCAGGCCCAGACTCTGCCAGAAGTGGGGGTTCTGATACGCAAACTCTTCCCTTTTCCGATCAGGAAAACGTCACTACCGGAGGTATGGTCCTGATGACACTGACACACGTCAGGTTCTACACTAATTTGAACACAAATGAATGTAATGTAACGGCTAATATTGTGTGTTAACTAAATTGTGCCATGAGGTACCCAGATATTTCATCAAGCATTAGTCTTGGTATTCCTGTAATGGTGGTTCTGGATGAGAACAACATTTTAATCAGTAGTAAAACATTGTTCTTCATAATGCAGGTGGGCCTCACCGATCAGTTCAAGGTCTGAAAAAAAGAAAAAGACAGACCCTGCTCTGAGTATGAGCATTACCCAGCAGACTGCCTTTGGACTTCAGATGCAATTTCAAACGTTGCTGCCTTCGAACGGGGGCACCGGCTCTGCCTGGGTCTCCAGCCTGCTGGCCCACACTTGCAGACTGGACTAGCCGGTCTCCAAATGGCTGTTTCCCTGGAGAACCCTGACTAACACACATGACAATCAATACTACAAAGTAAATAGACCCCCAGGTAACAGTGTGGCCGTGACGTGGCACAGTGGCCAGCATTCACAGTTAATACATCGCAGATGACTGAAGAACCTAACCTCGGGAAAGAGGAGGAGGAGCTGGGTAAAGTGGAGGTGGGCCACGGACACGGGTTCTCCCGGTCTCCCCTGCCAAGGGTCTCAAGGCTCTCCACTCTAACTGCCTCCCTCTTCCGCTTCATGGCTGTTTCCTCAAATGTGCCATCTCTGCTTCCTAAACTCCCTCCACCCCTCCGTCCCCTGTGTTCCCTGCACCTCAGCACTCTGAACCAGCCCTGTCCAGTGCCCAACCAGCTCCCATGCCAAATCCAGGGACCCTCTTCACTCACATCTCAGCTGCATTCTCGCTGTCATCTAAGCCTCCGGACCTGGCCTCTGAGACCACTGTCCCCCTTTCGTGCTTCTCCCTCCGATCATGTTTCACAAGAACTCAGGAGCTGGGCTCTCTAGAGATCGCACCTGTTCCATCCTCACAATGTTTGTGCTCACACTTGCTGAAGGCTTACTCTATCCCAGGCATCGTTCTAAGAAGTTCATGCATACAAACTTTATTTGATCCTCACAATAACTCTAAGGTAATAATTATTATTATTCTTGTGTTAAAGATAAGGAAACTGAGGCACAAAGAAACTACAAAAGTTGTCCAAGGTCACACAACAGTAAGTGCAGAAAAAGGGATTCCAATGCAGGTACTCCAAACCTTCCATCACTAAATGGAGCCAGCTCTTCCAGGCTGTGGTCAACGTGACTGACAGTCTCCGAATCCCTCTCTGGTGTAGTTTCCTCTAAAGCAGGGATCTCAAACTCGCGGCCCGCCGAACAATTTTGTGCGGCCCGCAGACTAATCCACGAAGTTCAAAATATTTTGGATAAAATTAAGTAAGCCTAGGGGGGCCTACTTGTATTTTTCATTTCTCTAGCATCCTAGCTAGATATTAGCTTAGTTAACAGCAGTTGTGATGCGAACTACAGTTTCTGGTCATTTTGTGACACTGAGTAAACTGCATGTACGATTGTGCTTGTTGTACTGATTTTTTTTTGTTTTCAACTGCAGTGAGAAAAGTGTTGTGTAACAGTTGCCTTTTGTAGACCTAGTGCGGCCCGCCGAACGGCTGTGATCTTGCTCTGCAGCCCACATGCTGAATTGAGTTTGAGACCCCTGCAAAGCAATGAAATCTACCGTTTTCCAAGCAAGAAACCAAAAGTTCTTACTGCTACCTCTCCTTCAACTTACAATTCATCACCAAGTCCACCCAACATGCACTTAATTAATCATCAAGATTCACCTTGGTCTTTTTTTTTTTTTTTACAGAGACAGAGCGAGAGTCAGAGAGAGGGATAGATAGGGATAGACAGACAAGTGCGGAGAGAGATGAGAAGCATCAATCATTAGTTTTTCGTTGCGACACCTTAGTTGTTCATTGATTGCTTTCTCATTTGTCCCTTGACCGCGGGCCTTCAGCAGACCAAGTGACCCCTTGCTTGAGTCAGCGACCTTGGGCTCAAGCTGGTGGGCTTTTGCTCAAACCAGATGAACCCGCGCTCAAGCTGGCGACCTCGGGGTCTCGACCTGGGTCTTCCCCATCCCAGTTTAACACTCTATCCACTGCGCCACCGCCTGGTCAGACCACCTTGGTCAGTCTTGAGTATGACATCCAGCCTGTAATGCCAGTGGCCAAGGCCAGGTAGGTAGGTTCGCATTGGATTTAGGCTTACGGTAGAGGAACTGTGGAGCTGGAAAACTTTGGGCTATTCCTGTTTAATAGATTCTCACAACGGTAGACGAACACACAGGCAGGGAAAACCTCTTCTCATGGCAGCAGGCGAACAAACGCAACACAGCCCATCACAGTGGTGGGCGAGCAATCCGCAATCCAGCCTGAGTCAAAGAACCTGTAGCCTTACACAGACCACACACGTGGCTCTGCCACGTGCTCATGCACTAATCATACAAAGTGCAAGCGAGCAACCCTAACACAGCTGTTTTCCCAACACACCCAAAACTCTGCTCTTCTGAGGGCTTCCCCATGTCCCCCAAACTTCTCCCACCAGTGATGACTTTCATCTTCCATCTTAAGCTTCAGCCGCTGGCTCAATTCCCGGGTTCCGCATTCATTTTCACCCCCTGCAGTACCTATTTTCTTACTTTGCCTTGATCCCTTCTCTTCTCCTCTACCCTCCTTCTATAGGTGACTCCTTCTTTTTCTCTTGAAGATACATTCATGTCATTTCTTCCCGGAAGCTGGGCCCAGTCTCCCAGGGCCTGAGATAACGCCATCACAGTCACCCAGGCCTAGGCCTCTGTCCTAGGGCAGTGCTGTTTGTGTGTGTGGAGTTGCAATGTCCCCTTCACTCCGTGCTGAATACACTGCCCTAGGATTGGGAGCTGGGACAGTGGACATGATTCTGAGACTGGTTTAGTTACATGGATACCACACTGTCCCTCAGTTGAATTCCTCCCTCATCTCTCATGGGAGAAAGATGTGAGCCAGGTTAGCCTTAGGTTCTAGCCCCATGAGGGCAAGAGATAGGGAGGAACCTGGACTCAAACCTTCATTTTTTCTCTCCAAATCTCAGGCTCTCAGGACCTGAGCTCCCCTCCAGTCCCCTACTCTTAGGGCTGAGGGTAGGCAGGTAGGGCCTGGAACCCACTAACCATATTTCTATCCTCTGGCTACTCTCCCTATCAGTCCTGAAGACAGAATTCCCCACTACTAAATGCTTTGGCCTGACCTGTGGTGGCACAGTGGATAAAGCATCAACCTGGATTGCTGAGGTCACCAGTTCAAAACCTTGGGCTTGTTCAGTTAAGGCACATACAAGAAGCAAACTGCAATGAGTTGATGCTTCCTGCACCTCTACCTCCCCTTTCTCTCTCTCCCTCCTCTCTCTAAAAATCAATTTTAAAAAATCTTTAAAAAATTTATCTTTTAGGCCCTGGCCGGTTGGCTCAGTGGTAGAGCGTCGGCCTGGCGTGCAGGAGTCCCAGGTTCGATTCTCGGCCAGGGCACACAGGAGAAGCGCCCATCTGCTTCTCCACCCCTCTCCCTCTCCTTCCTCTCTGTCTCTCTCTTCCCCTCCTGCAGCCAAGGCTCCATTGGAGCAAAGATGGCCCGGGCGTTGAGGATGGCTCCATGGCCTCTGCCTCAGGCGCTAGAATGGCTCTGGTTGCAACAGAGCGACGTCCCAGATGGGCAGAGCATCGCCCCCTGGTGGGCATGACGGGTGGATCCTGGTCGGGCGCATGCGGGAGTTTGTCTGACTGCCTCCCCGTTTCTAACTTCGGAAAAATAAAAAAAATAAAAAAATAAGTTATCTTTTAAATGCTTCATTTGGGCAAGAAATGTCTCAGTAAATGCCCACAGAAGACAATTCACTTCCATGCGAGGGTGACAGCAGCCTTTCCTTCCATCCCTTTAATGAGATGCAGGTGGGATTTCACTGACTCATGCCTGCACCAAGGGCTGGGCTGATGGAAGGGCTGCAGGTGCCAATGCCTCTGAAAAGAAAAACCACTCCCCATTTTTCTTGAATAGCTCTGGTTAGCAAAATGGGCATAAAATCATGCCACCTTCCTTACAATGATGTATAAGGGAAATGAGAGATGCCTTTGCACACAGGGTCAGGGGCACAGGACCTTGGACACTTAGACCAAAAAGGTTCAGAGGCTACTCTGCGCCTTCCAGTTGTTGTCTCACGAAAAGTCTGTCTTGGCTGAAGTTTTAAATGGTGGCAAAAGTTTTACAATTGTCAGTGCAGGCTGAGCCCCACCCTACAGAGATAAGCAGGACTGGAGGCCTGGACGTGGGGCACAGAGCACAGTGTGGGGCCTCAGGAAAGCAGGGCCTGAAGGCGGGGAAATGGTGACGTCATTCCCATTCCTCCAATGGCAGGCAGGAGAGTAGAGTTTTTTGTCATGAAATGGGCAACCCAAGACCTCCACATACTGACATTTGGGAATCTCCAAATTACCCAGGGATGGACAAACCTGCTCTTTCCCTGTCCTGGATCTGGCCTTAATACCACCCCAGGCCAATGGCTCTCAAATTGGAGTCTCCACCCTTAACCTCTCCCTGAACTCTGCAAACTCAATACCACCTAGAATAATCCACAGGCAATTAAAGCTTAGCATGCTGGAAATACAACACTAGACTTCCACCTCCAAGCCTGTTCTTCCCGCAGTTTTGCCATCTCAGGAAAGAGCAAATCCATTCAACCAGTTTTTCAGGCCTAAACCCTTAAAAGGCATCCTTGCCTCCTCTTTCCCTCACACCCTAGTTCAATCCCAACAGCAAAGCTTGAACCTCAGGCTTTGAAATACATCTATTTTTATCACTTTCTTCACTACAGTATATCCCAGTCAAAGTCACCCTCATTTCTCACCTGGACTATTTTGACAGCTTCCTTTCAGATATCCAACTGTGGTCCCACTATGTCAGTGGGTCCTGTGCAGCCCAGGGTGGGGCCCACACAGGACTCTGCCCAAAACCTTACATCACTCTCAGAGTAAAGGCTAAAGTTCCTTCCAGAGTTACTCTATAAATATTTGTTGAGCAAATAGATAAATTTATAATCAGCATTTTAGTACTGCCACTTTAAAACAGATGATACCCAGAAGACCAATAAACACACAAAAGGCACTACGTTCATTAGTCATGTGGGACAGGCAAATTAAAACAATAAAATACTACCTCAAACCCATCAGAAGGGCTAAAATGGCAAAAACAGACCATACTAAGTGTTGTCCATGATGTGAAGCAATAGGAACCCTAACTGCTTGTAACTGGGTACACCCATTTTGTTTTATTTTTACAGGAATATTGGAGTTTATTACGGGTAGATTGGCCATAAAATTCTAAACTGTCATTTATAGCTCAGTTACTTTTTTGCTGTCGACACACAAAACTTTAAAAGATATAGTTGTCAAATGATGACATATATATCAGAAGGTTAGTAGTAACTAACATTCTAAAAAATACCTGACTGTGGAAAAGCTTTAAAATGAACACAATTTCAATATTATTTTTAATAGATTCAAAGTATTTCCATTCTAGAACTAGTAACAGCATTTTTGATGGTCGCTCCCTAAAAGATATTATATTACAAATCTGTAAAGTAAGCAAGTGTTTCCTATGATGTACATCACTTTCCCCGTTGGTGGGTTCACCGCAGATTTCCTTACATAGTTCTTTAATTCATCAATTCCTTCTCTGATAACTGTAGAGATGGAAATGATTTGTTGGAACTCCACAGTCCTCTCTGGAATCTTTTTTTGGTTGTTTGTTTTTTCAAATAAATGCAGGAAACCTTTAGGATTCTGGAGTTGGTTCATCAGTGCATGGACTTCATGCTGGACAGCTGGCAAGTCTGCTGTGTCCACTGCCAGGAGAGCGGGCGTTGCCCGAAGCCCCTTCTACAACTCCAACTCTTTTGTTAGAAGCATTATGGCTTCAAAGGCAGGTTTATATTGAGTTTGGGAAGGAAGCTGAAATCCAGAGATGTTACCTGTTTGAAATCTTCATACATAATCTTCAAGTTCAGGCTTTAATGTTTTAAATACATAGTCTGTGATCACAGGTTTTGCATGTGAAATCTGACTTAGCAAGAGGATTGTCCAGTACTTGGGAATCCCATTAGGCCTGTATCAAGGTGAATTACTCATTTCTGGCCTTTTAATGGTAAGACATTTTTAAGCAACTTACTATCCAAACCTCTTCCAGCTACCAAAATTCTTTCTTGTAACGGTGCTTTCCTATGACTTGAACCTATTCATCAGTTACTGTAATACCCACAGCTACAGGAATGTCAGTCTTTCCCTATTTGCTGCTCCTCCAGCCAACCGTTTTTGAGGATATTTGTAAGTTATTTTAAAGGAATTTTGTTATAGGCTACAACATAGACATTACCACCTTTGCCATCTTCTCCACCTAAACGAGGGCAACCCACCACCACTTCCTGCCATGGTGAGGAGTCCTAAGAGGTCAGTGAAGTTTCCAGAACTCCACATATACTATATTGTGTGTCTAAATAGCAGGCAGGTATCCTACCCGCACACAGTTCCCCAGAAGAATCTCAAACCACGTCCTCAAACAACTGTCCTAATCATATCAGGTAGACACACCCTTCTCAACTCTCAGAGGCCAACCCCAACTCCTGCAGGGACAGAGAAAAGACTATGGTAGGAAAAAATGCAGGAAAGAGGCCCCCCAAAAGACAAAGTGGGTTGGAAGGGAAGGAACTCTCAGGTGGGGCCAGAGGCACTTGGCCCTCAGGCATCAAGAGGAGGAGCAACATTCCAGACTTTTCTGAACAACCCACAACTGCTATGCACCATGATTGTAATGGGCCAGGATTCACTACCACAAACGGTGTAGACACTAGGTACATCCATTAAAAAGCCTGGCAGGATTTCACATCTGACGACACAGAAATTTCACTCCTATTATTAGCATATCCCCAGCAGAAATGCATATATACATAACCAAAAAACACATGCAAGAGTGTTCATAGCAACATTATTTATAATAACTCCAAACTGGACATTATCCAAAGTTTCCACAGAGTGAAGTAAATTGTCATATATTCACATGACAAAATATTATACAGCAGTGGTCATCAAAGTGTTTGCTGGGTAAACAAATGTTTTTTAAGTTTGATAGCTTGTACTGGGGCAGTATCTTGTATGTATAGTCTGTGGAAGGCTGCAGGTGTTTGTCCTTAGAGCAGCAGATTGCAAATTGCAGATTGCCTTCCTCCTTGGGAGGGGCCGCTGTTTGCTATTGTTTACTGGAGAAGGGGTCCCCCCCCAGCCAATTTTGCTGGAGAGTGGAGAGTGGAGAGGGGGGGGCGAGGGGGAGAGAGGGGGGGAGAGAGAGAGAGAGCGAGAGAGAGAAAGTGCAGGAGAGCCAGTTGGGAGCCCTGAGATTTTGGCCTGGGCGGTTTGGCTGGGGAGTGCTGAGGACAGCGGGGGACTATGAGTCCAAGAGAGTCTGGATAGAGAAAGGGAAGCGGTCTTCCCTGCTTGTTTGCTCGCCCCCCCCCCCCCTTGTGAGACTCTAATAAACGGAATGGCCCACCGTTTTCTGGCTCCACAGTTTCTTTACCGCCTGCCTGAACCCAATGGTAACCTGCATGGCCAGGACAGTGGTGGCCACTGGCCTTGCACCTTCCCCCTTCCCTTTCTCTGTCATTCTAAAAATCAGTAAAAAGTAAGCCCTTGCCAGATAGCTTGGTTGGTTAGGGTGACATCCTGGAGCGTGGAGGTTGCCAAATGGATTTCCAGGTCAGGATACATAGAGGAACAGTTTGATGTTCCTGTTTCTCTCTCTTTTTCAGTACCTCAAAAATGGAAAAAAAAAAAAAAAAAAAGCAAATGCAAGTTGTATAAAAAAGAAAATAATATGTAATAAAGCTATATTACCTGATTAAACCCTGCATACAATTGTATGGTCATCAGAATGTGATATGATACCACTGTGACCAAAGAGATAATGCAGTCACACAATGTAATATAGTGTCTAAAATGTGTGCAACTCAGAAAATTTAAAAAAGTGATCTCTGGGGAAAAGCATGAAGATGACATGGGCCAGGGCGTTGCTGTTTTTCATGATAGCCCTTTTAGTAGTATTTAACTTATTAGTACCTGTGTGAATAACTAATAATTAAAAGCATAAGTCAAAAACAATCCTTTGTCATCAAAGCACATCAGACAAATGGATGACATTGGGTCAGAGCCCACCAATGTGAACAGAAGAGGTCCACGTTCAGAACCTACGGTGGAAAACGCACACCAACCAGACCAGGGACAAAGTGTCAGCGGGATGGGGGAGAGGCACAGGACAGATAAGGAAGGTCCCCAGGGAAGTCCATGAAGGAAGGGGCACAGGACACCGACTGGAAGGAGAGCATAGCTTTCAATAAACATAGGCAAGAAGAAGGGCTGGAAAATGCAATGCAGGTTTTGAAAATGCGGACTAGTTTTATTTGGCTGAACAAAGGGCTATTCCACTCAGAGGCTGTTGGGGCAACAGGCCCCACTTCTCAAGACTGGGCCTCGGGAAGCATAACCTGCGAGGGAATAGAAGGCCAACTAGAGAGGTGATGTCTGAAGTACTGAGGGTAGAGGACAAGAGTTTTGTTTTCTGCTTTGTTCTGGGATTTTGTTACCAGTAAACGGACATGAATTTACTGTGAAGCTAATGACACTGAGGCCTCAAGGTCCTATACTTGTGTAAGGCTCTGCTAGAGACCACAGCAAAGTGTGCTGATATGGTCACACATACGTATCTTTTATTAAGTTTGTAAAACTCAGCTCCTCTAATTGCAGATCTAATTGCTCTTTCCACTGTGACCTTCCCTCCACCATATTTTGTGTCAGGTGGCACTGGAGTGGGGACTTGGCCTTTTTGGCTAAAAGGAAGTTGAATGGAAATGTATTTGTTTTGGGTTTGATGGGCTATATCTGTGGGATTTTTAGTCACATCTGTCCGCAATTATTGCTAGCCATCCTGTGTAGGAACGGCTTCAAGAAATGCTCCTACTGTCCACCATACCACTGGCCTAAGAGAGGCTATGGAGAAAAAGGAACCCTCATTCCCTGCTGGTGGGAATGTAAATTGATACAGCCATTATGGAAGACAGTATGGCGGTTCCTCAAAAAAAACTAAGAATATAATTAGCATATGACCCAGCAACCCCTCTACCGTGTATCTTCCCCTCAAAGTCAAAAACATTGGTACACAAAGACACATGCTCTCCCACGTTCACAAGCATTACTCACCATGGCCAAGACAGGGAAACAGCCAATGTCCCTCGACAGAGGATTGAGTAAAGAAGATGTGGTACATATATACAATGGAATACTACTCAGACATTAAGAAATGATGATGTATTGCCATTGACGACAACATGGATGAACCTTGAGAACATTATACTAAATGAAATAAGTAAATGGAAAAGCTAAGAACTAAATGATTTCACATATAAGTGGGATATAAAACTGAGACTCATGGACATAGATAAAACTGAAGTAGTTACCAGAGGGGAGGGGGGAAGGGGAGTAAGGAAGGACAAATACATGGTGACAAAAAATGAGTTGACTTTGGATGATGGACACACAATGCAATCAATAGTTCGAATGCTATGGAGATGTTGTTCCTAGCTGGTTGTCTCAGTGGTAGAGTGAAGGCCCAGTGTGTGGATGTCCTGGGTTTGATTCCTGATCAGGGCACATAGGTGATGGGACCATCTGCTTCTCCACCCCTTCCCCTCTCCCTTCTCTCTCTCTCTCTCTCTCTTCTCCCGCAGCCATGGCTTGGTTGGAGCAAGTTGGACCTGGGCGTGGAGGCTGGCTCCATGGCCTCACCTTAGACACTAAAATAGCTCTGTTGCCAAGCAACAGAGCAATGGCCCCAGATAGGCCGAGCATCGCCTGGTAGAAGAAGGCTTGCTGGGTGGATCCCAGTCAGGGCGCATGCAAGTCTGCCTCTCTGCCTCCCTCCCCATACCCCGCTTCTCTCTTAAGAAAAAAAAAAGATGTTCACCTGAGACCTATGTACTCTTATTGGTCAATGTAACCCCATTAAATTTAATTTCTAAATTGAAAATGGGGGGGAATAATACACAACTAAATGGAACAGTGAGTTGATGATGGTCCTCTATCTCTCGTCAATTAACCCTTTTCTCAAATCAATGGAAACATTAAAAAAAAAAAAAAACAACTCAAAAAAGATCCCTATTAACTACCTGTTTATCCCTCTCTGGCCTATCTGGCTAAAGGCCAGATTTTCTCCAATCAGTACCTCATTACTGTGACAACATTATTAAGACAATTTGTCCCTCTTTACACAGGTTGCAATGCCCTTGTGCGGCTTGTTTGTCCCAGCCACAGGCCATTCCGGCCATCCTACTCGCTGCCGGGCAGGCAGGAAACACCAGCATAATGCCCGAGAGGGAGCCCGGAGTCCTGGACTCCCTGACCAGACTCCTAATGGCAGAATCTTTATTTCACACTTCCCCCAGTGTTAGAAAAAAAAGTGGGTTTTTTGTTGTTGGCAAGTTGCAAACACATAAGATATCTCCTAAGTAAGTTAAAATCTGTAAGACAGAACTGTGCCTGCCATAGTGCAAGCTCTATAACCATTTTGTTAAAATGTTTAAAAAACCCGCTGTATTTTCAAGGATTTAAATTTGAAAAACCACAGAAACCCATAACAACTCACCAGGATTTACATAGTAGTGCCTGACTCCTAAGCTGGCTTCTCCTCAAAGTCTTGAGGAAGAAACGTTCTATGGTGAAACCCCAAAGTTACTAAATATCCTGGTGACAGTCACTGGGGAAAGGAAGTGAGGGGGCTTGGAGGGAGGGGCAGAAAAGCAAATGCCCCTCCCACACACACACCCCCACAGTAAACCTGCTTTCCAGGAAGAACGTTCCCAGGAGCTCATCATTCTAGCTCATAAGCTTTGGGGTCTCCTTTCTGTACAGGAAGAAAAAGTGACAGAGCAAAGGACAGCTTCACAACACCCCCTTTAGTCATATATTCCTTACAATCTGAGTCTGGGGTCTTTAAAACAACAGAGGGAGGGCCCTCCAACACTAAACGTGTTCACTCAATGTTGAAGATGAACTTTTAAAGGGAATCAGAGGATTCATATTAAGGTAAAGCACTGTCCACTGAGCGCATGACAACTCCAAATTTAGGATTGAAAATAGCCTGATTGTAACACTGCGGGGGAAACTTAGAGAGCATTTTCAGACTGCTAGACCTGAAAAAGAAAACGCTGTTTGGATATAAAGTCAATCTCTTCTCACAGCTCCTTCATCTTCCAGATTGCCAGAACACGATCACGAACCTAAACGAGCAAGCCGGAGTTAGCCATCTTTCCATTCAATCTCACCCCTTCCTGACAGTACTGGCCGAACCACCACCCACTGATTCATCCACATTACGGACTGTGTCCCTAATGTGTCAGACACTGCTACTACTACTGAAGAAATGCGGGGAACAAAACACAAATAAAAAGAAAGTGAGGAAAGAGAAGGGCTGCATTTTCAAACTCTAGTCCCTGCAGGTCAGTCATTAACAAGTTTCTCCAATCACCCAGTGGAACCACTTTGAGGCTGTGGGTCAGAGTAAGTTTGCATTTAGGATGCTTGAGGAAAAGACAAACAGCGAGCCTCCCAGGTATCTACTCAGCTCAGGTTCAAACCTGGGGGCAACCACCCCACGTCCTGGCCACTGGATCAAAGCAAAGCTTTAAGAACCAACAGCTGTAGCATTCAAGCCTGGGAGAAAACGTTCAAGCCCCAGACTGATTTGCATAGTCAATATATTCTTACCCTGCTCTGTCTAACGCAGAAGTCAAGTCACCTACAGTTAGCCATTCAACTGCCAAAGGAGAGGGGCCGCGTCCGGTAGGCTTTATTGGGTGGCTGCCACCGCCACGGGAGAGGTGCTCACCTCCCCGGCTCCTGGGGGTGGAGAAGGTAAAGGGAAGGTCTGTGCAGGAAACGAACACAAAGACTTCTTTCACGGTACCACGCCTCGGTCCGCCGGCACCAGAAGCCCACCGCACATCGCCCAGCCGCGCGGGGCCGGCTTCCCACTCTCGCACCCCGGACCCCGGCCCGGCCCTCCTGCCCCGCGGCCGCACGTGGTCCTGAGCCTGGCTCCCCCGAGCCTGGAGCCCCTCTGGTCCGACTTGTCTTCTGCTCAGACTTTTCTAAGTGCCCGGTGAGTGCGTGGGGAGAGAGTGCCCTCTCGGCCCACGGGGCTGCGCTCACCCCGACCCTGTCAGGGCGGAGGAGGGCCGCGGCTCTCACCTGTCCCGCCCGCAGCGCCAGCTGCACGGCCAATTCGAAGCACTCTTCCCAGGGGCCCCCGGCGGGCGCCGCCTCGTCCTCGCGGCTTGGCTTCATCTCGGCCTCGCCGGGCCCCGCCACCTCCGACCCTCCACGCCGGTCCCCAGCCGGCTCCCGCCGCTCCGAAACCAAACTCCGCACTCCCTCTTCAACTCCCGCCACACGCGCTTCGGCCACCAGCAGCCCCACAGCTGTTGGGCGGGAAGGGCACGGAGTGGGCCGGGGCGGGATCAGCGGTGCGCGCGCCAAGCCCCGCCTCAGCACTGCCACGCCCCCTATTAGCCCCGCCCACGCCACATCCTATCCCTCGCCCCCCCACGCCCGGAGCCAAGCCCCGCCTTCCCCTGCGAGCACCGCCCCCCGCCCGCGGCAAGCCTCGCCCCACTCCGTCGCGTGACCTCCCCTCGCCCCAGCCCTGTGCCCCGCTTCACACCCCTCCCCCCGAGCCCCGCCCCGAAACCCCGCCTCTCTCTGCCGAGTCCCTCCGAGCCCCGCCCCTGCTCGTGCGCATCCTGTGTTCCGCTTCCCCCGACCCCGCCTCTCTCCGGCAAGCTCCTCCCCACCCCGCACCATCGACGGTGCCACGGCCCCCCAAGCCACGCCCCGCGCTCTGGCTGTGGTTGGCAGTCGGGTGGAGCAGGGGGCTTAGGACATTGGGCTTGGTGCGGAAGCCTTCGAGCCTAGCGGGATCCGGGGCCGCGGGCAGGCTCGGGTCTAGGTGGTCATAGCGCTTATGGGCTGTGAGCGCCGACTCCTCGGCTCCAGCTGGGGGCGCCTCGGACGCTCTCCCCAGCCTGGCGGTCGGTGCACACGTTGCCCGAAGGGCGGTCAGATCCTAAAGGAACTTTCTTCAACGCCAAATGGGTCGTTCTCTGAGAGGAGGCCACTGGATACCCGGTGTTGGTCTCAGCCTGCCCCGTCGGCCGCGGGCAGCAGAGAGCATAAAGCTCCTGTGTTCCTTAATGCTTGGATGCAAACAAGAAGCTTTCACCCAGCTAAAAACCAAACACTACGATGACAGTCTCTGGATTTTATAACTGAACTCACAGCTCCAATGTGAAGCCCTAACTGTGTGACTACCCCTCTCTGTAATGAGGAATGACCTTCCTGACGTTGGATCTGTTAACGCTGCTGAACTGTGGTACCACCTAAACATAATAAGCGGCGTTTCCCAAGAGAGACTCCGTGGTTTCCAGGAGTTTAATTTCATAAGCTGCTGTACTTACTACTCCTTTATAAAAGATGCTGACCCACATAAAATTATTCTGGAGTGCCAGGTCTCAGGGCCTGGGAGAACAATGAGAGTTTGTACAAGAACCTTGATGGGACATTCTTTACCCAATTAACCTAATAATGGGATTAAATGTTTTTAACTTTTGTCTGTGAGCACTTTATATTAAAGTTTCACAACACTCATTGTAGAGTAACTTTAGGTGTATCCTACGAGACAAAAATTACAAAGAGCAAGGAGGAATCAGGAAGCCAGAGCTGGGTAGGGCTTTAGTCTCTACCCTAGCCTTGCCCAGCCTCTTAGTCCCACAGCTCAGAAAACCAGACCTAGAATTGCCTCAGCTGCCACTATAGGCCAGTTAGGGGCAGCGAAGGGCATGCTTTACGCCATCTTTTTCGTTCATCTTTCTCATGATTTTCAAGATATGGAGCTGGACTTCTAAAAATAATTAAGACTGTGTTCTAAATGCTGCATTTTAAAATTAAATATATTCAGTTGTTGATTTTTCACAGCAGCTTTTCATTAGAGATAACCAAACAAAATTAGAAGTGTTGGCCCTGGCCAGTTGGCTCAGTGGTAGAGCGTCGGCCTGGCGTGCAGGAAGGAGTCCCAGGTTCGATTCCTGGCCAGGGCACACAGGAAAAGCGCCCATCTGCTTCTCCACCCCTCCCCCTCTCCTTCCTCTCTGTCTCTCTCTTCTCCTCCCGCAGCCAAGGCTCCATTGGAGCAAAATTGGCCCGGGCGCTGAGGATGGCTCTGTGGCCTCTGCCTCAGGCACTAGAATGGCTCTGGTTGCAACAGAGCAATGCCACGGATGGGCAGAGTATCGCCCCCTGGTGGGCATGCCGGGTGGATCCCGGTCAGGCATATGCGGGAGTCTGTCTGACTGCCTCCCCGTTTCCAGCTTCAGAAAAATACAAAAAATACAAAAAAAAAAAAAAAAAAAAGAAGTGCTGAAATTTCTCTTTGGCTTCTTTTCGGCTCCCCTTTCTGAACACCTCTCCCCAGGGCCCCACTTTCTATCTGGACCAATCTGAAAGCTCAGTTACATTTTTAGATAAACTCTTATTACAAATCTCAGCCTATCTAAATAGCTAGAGAAAAAGCCTTCATGCCTTTCTTGACTAACTTCCAAATAGCTTAAGGCAGAATCACTTGGTTTTTACCAGTATGAAGTTTGGAGCCAGCCAGATTGTCTTAAGCTAAAATGTTGGATTCAGTTCTCCTTTGCCTTGTGGATTTGAGTGAGTCACAAATAACCTCTTTGCCTCAGCTTCCTCAACTGTAAAAAAAAAACAAAACTTTTTTGTGGGTTCATGCACATGTGCTTGGCACTGTGTGTTTACTAATGTTACTAAAAACTTGCCAATTTAGCCTCCAGTGATCAGCAGACTGCTCTGCACATAATACCTGCTTAATAAATATCTGTTAATCATTGAATACTGAAATCAGCTTTTCCTAATGGATTAGCCACGTTTTTCATGCTTTAGTGATGAGTCTCCATGGCAACATAAAATATTCTTCACCCCCAGTCTGCATGTTGCCTCTTTAATGTGAAAAACCACATTAACTTTGGTAAGCCCCCAGAGTGTCATGCTCTGCCTTGAAAGACTTTTCTAACTGACCCTTCCAACCCCCACTCCAAGGGTGCAGCCTCGAGTGGGTTCTCTTGTCACCAGAAAGGGGTATGCAGGTGCCTGTATAGGCGCCTCTGTCTACTGTGACTTGCCCTTTATGTCCTTATTAATCTGGGACTTCCTGCCCTCATGTCCTTTCTGGAACAAAGCAAAGCCTAAATAAACAAAATGCCAGATGAAGTTTCTCTTTTCTTCTACCTACTTCTCTGGTTTCCCAGTTACTTTGAAATCTGATATTATTTATTCTCCATGGGCAAGATGTGCTGATTTGGACATTTGCCAGGTGGTTGTGTGTGTGTGTGTGTGTGTGTGTGTGTGTGTGTGTGTGTGTGTTTTGTTTTTCATCTCATCTAAATCCCTAGAAATGGGCCGGGGATAATGTCTGACCATTCTTAACTTCACATATGGAAAGTTGTCTCATGGCTGAATCATGCCTTTCCCAAAATGCATATGTTAAATCTAAACCCCTAGTACCTCATTATGTAACTATATTTGGAGACAGGGCCTTTAAACAAATTATTAAATTAAAGTGAGCTCATATGGATGAGCCCTAATCTTTTATGACTGGTGTCTTTGTAAGAAGACAGAATTGAAGAGACACAGAAAGTGGGAGGAGGTCCTCTGTAAAGAAGGAGTAAAGCCTGAGGAGAAACCAAACCTGAGATCACCTTGATCTTGGACTTCTAGCCTCCGGAGCTATGAGAAAATATATTTCCGTTGTTTAAACCCCTAGTTTGTGGTACTATGTCATGACAGCTGTAACAAACTGACACAGTTGGGAGCCTCAGGCTTCACTGTACTTAGGATTATCAGGAGCGCCTCTCAGCCAAGAGGCCTTGTAAAGGGCAGTAGGGAGTGGAACAGCAGAGGGAGCCCTTCTGACCACAACCTGGTGGGCACTCAGGGTTGCTTATGCAATAGCGTCAGCCAGCATCACGACTTCTCACTGAATGAAGTCTGACGGGTAATTACCAGCAGGTGCTCTGTACTTCAGTATCCTGCATTTCAGTATCACCCAACACTGTGCAACAAGGAACAGCCTTGGGATTCCTTGCAAAAAGTTCTGCTTCAGCAGAGTTCTCTGCAAAAACATTCTCTGTGGGCTTTTTTCTTTTCGTTTATTTCCGCTGTAAAACCAAGATGCTTTTTCCTACTCTGGAAAAACCTCCAAGTCAGTATTTCTTGTGGAGGAAAGGGTTAATGTGGTGGTCATTGCCCTGCCTGCTGAGTGTGACCTGTACCGGATACTCCCTGATAATTCACATGGCATGCTGCCTTTCAGACTTGCAAAGCTGGTCTGGGACTTCTATTTCTTCCTTGCTCTGCCCTCCACTCACTCCTACAGTCATAGATAGGTCCTGGAGACAAGGAAATTATAGTTCAATAATGGATGCCACCTTCATTCTGTTAAATTCTAACTTCCAAGGCCTCAGTCTTCTAAAATAAAAATAAAAAATTACTTATAATAAATAGACCCTTTATGCTAAATGAAATAAGCCAAGCAGAGAAAAACAAATACCACAGGATCTTACTTATATGTGAAATTTAATGAACATAATAAACTAAGGAACAAAATAGAAAAAAAGCCAGGGTCACAGGAAACAGATGAACAGACAGCTGTCAGAGGGAAGGGGAGGCAGTGGATGGGGTCGAAGACGGTGAAGGGATTAGCCAAAATCACGTATACATGACACATACACATAGACAACAGGGTAGCAATGGCCAGAGGGAAAGGGGCGAGTGAAAGTAGGAGGAGGGGGCAAAGAGGGGGAAATAAGGTGGAAAGAGACTTTGCACGGGGCATGCAGGGCACGAGTGTGTAAAGGGTCTTATATTGAGCGGGACACTTGAAGCCATGTCAACACAATAAGTGAAAAAAAAAGGTTCCACCTATTCCTAAAATATTTAATATTTTTCAAACTTTCCAATTCCAAACAACTGAAATGCTTCATGACGATGTTTGTGAAATTGATACAGAACAGATGATATGTCATAATCTGTAGACTTGGAGGTACAACAGTTAACTCTCTTTAGTCTCAGTGATCTTTCCCAGCATCCCTTCCTGCAGGACAGCAGAAAACTGAATCTGTTTATTTCCAAGACAACTCAGACACGTCAATGATTTTTCAGACATTGCAAGTTTAAAATTCAATCAATTCAGCTATGAGCTGTCCCCCTTTCCGTGAATCCATGCCAAGAGGACTTGGCCTCAGGGAGGACATTGCCCCTTGGACCTTCCTCTGTTCTGCCCTGGCAGACACTGAGACCTGCCGGCTCCGGACTCCTGCCATCATTCCTCTCTTTGGCCAGCCCAAACCTGAGTAGTTCCCGCCATCCCAATGGGGATATTGACTGAGCCGCAGGCTAGTTTCTTCCTCAACCCCCAGGTCGCTTCAGTTCAAGGATGAGCCCTGTCAGCAGGCTTGTGGCTTTGGGAGTCTCTCATGGGGGACTCCCAGCCTGGTCAGCTTGTCTTGGATGTTTTCTACTTGGCTGGCACTCCCTCCTCCAAGCTGGTGTCACGCAGAAGGAAACCAGAAACAAGCATGCTTCCCAGGTTCCACGGGAAGAGGCCCAGGCTTCCTAAAGTTTTCTAGGAAAAATCGTCTCCCTTTGCGCCCTTGGGCAGGCAAGGTGCCTGGCCTTACTTAAGCTTTACTTTCCCTTCATTGCACTCCTGCCCCTATGAGTAGCCCCTCCAACCTACCTCACCCCTCCACAGGAGGGACATGTACATTGTCTCATTGTATCTTTTTTTTTTTTTTTACAGGGACAGAGAGAGAGTTAGAGATAGGTATAGATAGGGACAGACAGACAGGAAAGGAGAGAGATGAGAAGCATCAATCATTAGTTTTTCATTGCAACACCTCAGTTGCTCATTGATTGCTTACTCGTATGTGCCTTGACCATGGGGCTACAGCAGACCAAGTCACCCCTTGCTCGAGCCAGCGACCTTGGGCTCAAGCTGGTGAGCTCTGCTCAGACCAGATGAGCCCACACTCAAGCTGGCAACCTCGGGATCTTGAACCAGGGTCCTCCGCATCCCAGTCCGACGCTCTATCCACTGCGCCACCGCCTGGTCAGGCTCATTGTATCTTTTTAAAAACGTCGCTTTGTCAGCACTAACCACAGGGGCAATGTATTGTTTTGAACTCTTTCTGTAATAGATGGCCCCATGTCCTTAGGGTAATAATTCACCTTCAGATCTCACTACTTTAATGGGGAAGGTTTTGGGAGTTGAAAATAAGTGGAGGTAGGAACATACTAACCAATTGTTCTGTCCACCTGTATTTTAAAACTGGATGGTTTTCAAGGAAATGTTTCTCTGCCATTTTTTTTTCTCTCTGTCTTTTTATTGACAGCTTATGTTTCATTTGCAAAAAAAAAATTTTAACCTAAAAAGGCATTGTTACATTACCCTGGAGAAAGTTTGTTTGTTGGTACATACAAAAATGCTACAAAGTTAATAATAATGTGTGAGGACACAGTGAGACTTTGCTACATTTGTTTCAATTTTCAGAACACTTCACATTTTGAAGTGGCTAGAACAATGACCAACACTGAGCCAAGGAAATTCACTTTAAGCTTTATGTCTTCATCACACAAACTGGTTTTGGCAAGTGTTGATACCTGCACTCTCTTTCTCAGGTTTTTTGGTAACCACAGCAGAAAAGGGGAAATGCATGAACGTGCTCAGTCCTGCCAGGTCCCTTTCTCTCTTTCTCTCTCTCTCTCTCTTTCTTTCTGTTTTTCTAAGATTTTATTTATTGACTTTAGAAAGAGGAGAGAGAGAGAAAGAAGTGGGGAAGAGCCAGAAGCACCAACTCATAGTAGTTGCTTCTAGTATGTGCCCTGACCAGGCAAGCCCAGGGTTTAGAACCTGCGACCTCAGCGGTCCAGGTCAATGCTTTATCCAAGGCATCACCACAGGTCCGGCGCCAGACCTCTTTATTTACCCGATGTGTCTGCATTTTCCATATATCCTTCTCCATATTTTCACGTATTTATACTCCCTGCATCTAGCTCCAATGCTTAAAGAAACAAACAACAAGCAGGCTTCCTAAACCAGCTATGTTGTATGGAGTGCTTTAAAAAGTACACATGCCTTGTGGGAATCTATCTCTCTACTCCCTGCTTCTGACTTCAGAAAAATACAATAACAAAAAAAAAAAAAAAAAGAAAAAAGAAAGAAAGAAAGAAAAGTACACATGCCTTTTGAAAGCAGATTAAATTTATTAAAATGAAATGTCTTACAATTATAAAATTCTGTCATACTTTCATTAAGGCAACATTTTTATATTAAAATTTTAAAAATCCTATTTAAACTTAGAAATAGAAAAACTTTTAAGTATAGATATGTGTGTGTAAACAGGAAAAGAAAGAGAGAGAAATAAGCGAGTACATACATCTTATACCTATTAGGAATATATAACTGATAGAAGAAAGCTAACAAATAGAGAATTTCCGACTTGTCTGTGTCACAAAAAGGAAATATTATGATCAGTGCTAAGATTTGAGTCTTTTTTTGCCAAGACAGGAACCCAGTTTAAGGGGAAAACACAATGAACGTAAATTTCATATTTTGGTGTAGATTTATCCTTACATATATCATTTGTTTACTCATTCATTCATCTCCTTGTTCAACAGGCATTTCTTCATTGCATATTGGTCCTTGGTGGTTAGGGAAACAAGAAGAGAGAGAGAGTGAGATGCAGTTAGATATTATTGGTCATTTCAGGGGGTGGTCCTGCACAATGAAGGCAGGTACCACCGAGGGTCCTAGATTAAGTTAGAAATGTGACTGGACATGAGAAAACACCGTGTAGGGGTCAGGAGAATCAGGATGGCAAACTCGGCGGGGGGGGGGGGGGGCGTTATAACAAGAGATTGTCATTAGACTGTCCTTGGAAACTGGTTTGCAGAGTGAGACAAAAACCAGGGGAGAGATGCAGAATTCAGTCGGCTCTCATTGTCCCACCAGTGAGAGCTGCAAGCCCAGCAATAGGAAGAATATGAAAATAACACAGAATTCCATTAAGTGCAAAGGCCTGGAGTGGAAACCTCGCCTTTGTTATTTATTTATTTAGTTAGTTTTGGGGGGTTTTTTGGGTTTTTTTTTACAGAGACAGAGAGAGAGTCATAGAGAAGGATAGATAGGGACAGACAGACAGGAGAGAGATGAGAAGCATCAATCATCAGTTTTTTGTTGCAACATCTTAGTTGTTCATTGATTGCTTTCTCATATGTGCCTTGACCATGGGACTACACAGCTGACCAAGTAACCCCTTGCTCGAGCCAGAACCGTGGGCTCAAGCTAGTGAGCTTTTTTGCTTAAACCAGATGAGCCAGCACTCAAGCTGGTGACCTCAGGGTCTCAAACCTGGATCCTCCACATCCCAGTCCGACTCTCTATCCACTGCGCCACCGCCTGGTCACGCTAACCTCGCCTTTGTTGAATTGGGTTGAATATTGTTTCCTTGGTGGGTGAGATCTTCTAGCCATAGCAGGATGCAAAATTTAGTACAGTAACTAAATATTAAGTAACTAAATATTATCAATATCTCCATGTTAAGAAATTATCTGTGAATATTTATATTTTACATATATAAATGTAATCCAGTAGGATTAAATTCACTTAACAGAAGTTGCAAATGATCATAATAAAAATCATTTTTAATAGTGATTGTTTAAAATTCGCTAAATGGTATATAAACTAAAAACTGAATAATCAGATATTAATTTCTAGGACCGAAGGCAGCTCTGAAAAATCTTTGCTCTGCACAAAAACATCCCTGAGGACACTAAACAATTCACTGACTCATACAACTTTCCCTTACAGGCACATTTCTCTTGGGGTGGATGGTGGTAGTGAGGGGCCATCACTGAGACCTGAGACAGGAAACAGGGGACAGGAAGATGTCTCTTGTGTTTCCATAGAGGGCATCTCTATCGAAGTTGTGAATAAAGTTATATTCTACAAAGTCGATCCTACTTCATGTTTATATCATCAGCACTATTCTCATGTCATCTGCATTCCAGAACTGAATTTGTCCTTTGATTGGCTATTTGCAATGCTTTCTAACATTCCTAACAAATGACATATTCGAACCTTCACGTTGTTCAAGTTCTGTGTTTATTTCACATCGATATACAGTTTAATTAACTTTGTGCTCCATAAGACTGTTTTACTTAAGACAAGAGCATATTTCCCGGGATTCCCAAAAGTTTTGTAATTAAAGGTGAAGACACTGGAAACAGTGCAAGAAGAGAAAAGGAGTACCATCCAATGCTCCCTAACTCTCAGGAGGAAAAACAAGGAGCTGCCTTCTGAGTCAGTGTTGTTAAGGCTAAGCCAGAGGATGACTGTCTTAGGCAGTGCATGCTCCCACCCACAGGAAGGGTGTTGTTAGAGCAAACCTGGGGCCTCTGGTCCTCCGCACGGCAGAGCACCAACTGCTGCTAACTCCACAGGCTGCCGCTGTGGCCGCTCTCCAACTACCTTAGGGATGGTGTAAATGTTTGTGGTAGGCTCCAGATTGAAGCAAGGCCACAGAGAACACATTCCTTATTTTACAATGTGCGCACACGGGAGGATTCTGAAATTCCCCAGCGGGATGATCGGAAATTTTAGGCATTAAGTCTAGCTGGCTCAAGGAGTTTCTTTCTCTTTATGCTTGGTTTTGCCTGACCACTTGAATTTGTGCCGTAATTGCTTTAAACAGATCCACCCTCTTCCCACTGTACAAAGAAATGATACAAACATAAACAGGTGATTGGAAACATTCTTTTATCAACTAATTTGTAAAATTAAAAGATTTGTAAAAGATGTGGCCAAAAAAATGTAAAGACTAATTTGCTTAAAATAAATATTGATAATAAAGAATTCAAGTTATTTTTTTTATTTTTATTTTTTTTTACAGAGACAGAGAGTCAGATAGACAGGAACAGAGAGAGATGAGAAGCATCAATCATTAGTTTTTTTGTTGCAACACAGTTGTTCATTGATTGCTTTCTCATATGTGCCTTGACCATGGGGCTATAGCAAACTAAGTAACCCCTTGCTCGAGCTAGCAACCTAAAAAAGTTTGTCAAACTCATAGAGAATAGAAAAGTGGTTGCTGAAGGGTGGGAGAAACTGATAAAAGGGTAGTCTTTCAGTTCTAAGATGAATAATTTCTGAGGATCAAATGTATAACATGGTGACTCCAATTGATAACACTGTTTTGTATAATTAAAATTTGCTTGAGAGTAGTACAACTGAAATGTTCTCAGCAAAAGAAAAAAATGACGATGAGAGGTGATGTGTTAATGAACTCAGTGTGTGTGGGGGGGATCATTTCACAATGGATACAAAAAGCAAATCAACACATGGTACACTTTAAATATCTTACAATTTTATTTGTCAATTATACTCCGATAAAGCTGGAAAAAAATGGTAGACGATGCATTTGTTCAGTAATGATTTTCTGTTTAAACTAAATTATTGTTTTTGGATCAACTAGTTCTTTACCAAATTATTTGGATCAAGCTGTCCGCCACACAAAATGCAGATGAAAGAGGCATAAAAGGCAAGGCTATCGGAGAGCATCAGATTTTTTAAAGTGTCATCTAAACCTTGTCCGAAGGCTATTGGAGCTCTCGGTAGGTCTTTTTCTGTTGGGAGAGGAGGGGAGAAAGAGGAGGTGGACACAGGACTGAGACTCACAGCGACTTCACTGTCCTCGTGGTGTTAATTTCAAAGTCACCATTCACATTTCTTGAAAGAGTCTGTTCCCTGGCTTATAATTTTTTCACTCTGCCTAAACCTCTCCCATTTTTCTAGATTTTGCCAACTTTTTTTTTTAAGATTTTTTTAAATTTTATTTATTGATTTTTAGAGAGAGAGGAGTGAGAGAGAAAGAGAGAGAGAGAGAGAGAGAGAGAGAGAGAAGGGGGAGGAGCAGGAAGCATCAACTCCTATATGTGCCTTGACCAGGCAAGCCCAAGGTTTCGAACCGGCAACCTCAGTGTTCCAGGTCGATGCTTTATCCCACTGCACCACCACAGGTCAGGCGGTTTGCCAACTTTTAAAAGAATGGCAGACTGCATACCCGGCACTCAGAGGTACTTGATCCCCTGCCGCCTGCGTGTTTCACTGCCC
Source organism: Saccopteryx leptura (assembly GCF_036850995.1). Classification (NCBI taxonomy): domain Eukaryota; kingdom Metazoa; phylum Chordata; class Mammalia; order Chiroptera; family Emballonuridae; genus Saccopteryx; species Saccopteryx leptura. Next base: position 59,782,845 of record NC_089513.1, on the reverse strand, counting down.
CTCCTGCAGCTCCGCAGTTCTCCCACCGCAGGCTCATTGGTCATCGCCTGGCCCCTGGTCATCTCTGCAATCCATCTCCTAAGTTCCATTCCCTGTCTGAACTGCCCGTACTTATTTCTCTCCTGTACTTATTCTCACTACCTTAACTACCCCGGAGACCTCTAGTATAGAGGAGTACTGCAAAGAACATGTCTTTTAGAGTCAAAGCAACCTGAGCTCAAATTCCAGGAGTACTACTGGCTAAGACCTCAGACAAATGACCTTACCTCTTCCAGTCTTCACTTAGTAGACGCTCATTACACAGTGACTACTTTTTTCCATGTCTGACTTCAGTGCTGCTCAGCGATGCATCTTCTCTCCTCTTCACTGCTCACTGTTCAAATTCCCTATTGCCTCCTATTTCACTAGAAAGTAATTTAACCGGCTTCATCCTGGTAACATACAACACCCTTCCCCCATACTTATTTTGTTGTTGCAAAGGAAGAGATGCGTCTGTAATCTATTTCCCCCACTTTGTGCTCTTGGCCCGTATGCTACATGCTCCTTTGGGACCTCACATCACCAGTTACCTCCCTTCTCTAGTATGTGAAGTCCTTACATCCATCGCCACTGACTGTTTCTACCTTCTTGCCCAACCTATAACGACGCTGATGTCTCCCTCTTCTTCAATGTCCCTTGTTGATCTTGCACTCCTACTGGTCACCACCTAACCATTCTGTCTGCAGCTCCTTGGAATAGTCCCCATCTCCTTACCACTCCTCAGTCATCCCACAGCCCCGTGCCGCCAAGGTTCCTTCCAGCACCCTGCTAAACGGCTCTCGCGAATGTTACCAGTGCCCTTCTGAATGCTGCCCACAAGGGACACTTTTGTATCTTTTTCCTACTTGAATTCTCAGCAGCATTCACTCTGAGGCTACATCTTCCTGTAATTCACGAACTTGTTGGTTCCAGGACTCATCTCTGCTGGTATATTTTTACACTTTTTTTTTTTTTACTTTATCTTTTCCAGTCTCTTTGAAACCCTTGATGTTTTGTCTACCCTCTTGTCTAGGTCCTCTCTCTTCAACGTTTACTGTGTGCCTATTAAGTGCCAGACCTGTGTGGGTGCATATGTCACAGAGGAAGTCAGACAATAGTAATGGAAGTATGTCTTTAGTTCAGAGCAGACAGAATCAACTCTCGTGAAGGGTGGAGCATGGTCAGGGAAGGCTTCATAGGGAGGCGAGGGGAAGAACAGGTGTCCACAAATAGAAAAGGAAAGAAGCAGAAGGGACATCCCCAGGGCAATACCCAAAAGACAGGCAGAAGTAGATTTCCACAAATAGAACTTGGAGCACCTCAAGTTGCAGAGGTGTTCTGATCTTTTATATCAGTGATTGCTACCAGAGTGATTATGCCCCCCAGGGGACACGTGGCAATGTCTGGAGACATTTTTGGTTGTTATAAAGTGGGAAATGGTACTGGCATCTAGTGGATGGAGGCCAAGGATACTACTGCTAAACATCCCACAATGCACAGGATTCCCCCTCTCCCTGCAACAAGGAATTATTCAACTGAAAATGTTAATAAGTGCTGACTTTGAGAAATCACGGTCTATTTTATTTCTAGTCTGAGGAGTCTGGCTCCAGGTCAAAACTCTATGTGCGATTTTTCAGACCTGGCCATAGACAATTACAAAGTTAGCTGGCAGGCCTCACAACGGGTGGGGTTTGCCCTTCCCACGTTAGACTTGGTACACAGCCAGTGCGCTGCAGTTTTCTGCCGACAAGGCCTCAGAAACCACACCCACCCCTCCCTGACCCCAGACAGGCTCTTGGGCGTAGCTGTAGGCCTGGCCTTGGCCCCTCCATTCCCAGGCCTTCTTTTATGGGGAAGGTGTTTCAAATGAGGCCTTTCTCAGAGCACCTGCCAAAATCACCTTGTCTGAGGGCCTTGAAGACGCTCTCCCCGTTTCCCGATTCAGTATTCAGTGCTTTTCCACTGCTGCCCTCCCTCTCTGCCTCCTGAGCCCCCGGGTCCTGGCAGCTCAGCTCTTCCTAACTGGGCTCTAGACCTAATCACATCGTTTTCTTTGTCTTTGGGACTAGTAGGCTCTCAATAATTTCGGCATTGAGTGAATAAAAGCGTGTGTTAGTTCTCCAGGAACTCAGAGAGGCCAAGAGGCCATTCACAGTGAGTTGAAGAATAAGGCTTTAAGAAATTTTGTGGACAGCGTGACAAAGAAATGTAACTAGGGTCCATGTAAACTCCTCCGTTTAGGTCTAAAAGAGCAACTTACAAGGGTGGAGTGGGTGCCTAGAGCCGATTAGCTATTGTAGGGACTGGCACACTGAGGTGTTATGATTCTCAAATACTTAGAGCCATGTAGGCCATAACCCAATTGTATTTTGGCTAGGCAGGTCACCTGGGGGATCTTGTTCAGTTCTTGGCATGCTCTAAAACGTTATTTACTTAAATATGTGATTAAAGTCATCTCAGTGTATAACCATGCATGAGGTGACACAAAACTCCAGGGGGTTGTGCTGGTATCTGCCTTCCATCTCAGGCCCCGCCTTCCCTTGTCACCTCTGGAGCAACTACTGTTTACACACCATTCTGTAGGCGTGGTCGCTGACAAACTGGAGTATGTCCAAGGAAACAATTGAGAGAATTAAGGATGCTTATCTTGCGGAAGAAAAGGCTTCCCAATGTGGTGGAGAATGGGGTGACATGAAGAATTCTCAGGAAGAGAGGTCAGGACAGAGGTGGGGTTGCTATGTTTCTTTTTCTTTTTTTCTTTTTTTTTTTTTTTTTACAGGGACAGAGAGAGAGAGTCAGAGAGAGGGATAGACAGGGTCAGACAGGCAGGAATGAAGAGAGATGAGAAGCATCAATCATTAGTTTTTCGTTGCAACACCTTAGTTGTTCATTGATTGCTTTCTCATATGTGCCTTGACTGCGCGGGCCTTTAGCATACCAAGTAACCCCTTGCTGGAGCCATCGACCTTGGGTCCCAGCTGGTGAGCTTTTTGTTTAAGCCAGATGAGCTCACACTCAAGCTGGCGACCTCGGGGTCTCAAACCTGGGTCCTAGTTCAACACTCTATCCACTGCGCCACCGCCTGGTCAGGCAGCTATGTTTCTAATAAAACAGAAGCATCCAGGGCCTCACTTGCATGGGCCTCTTCAAAGCCTTCAATCTATTCATGTTCGCAATTGTTATTCTTTTTTTTTTTTTCTGAATGAGAGCCCCCCCTCCAAAAAAAAGAAATAATAAGATTAGCTCCACTAATTCCTGATCCACTGCCCAAGCTAGAATTAGTCTACATTACTCTGTGAGACAAAACTAGGATGAATAGTAGAAAGTTACAATGAGGAGAACATTACTGAGATCTGGATATTCTCCGGTCAGACTTGTTACAAATTGGGAGGGGCTGCAGGAAACTGGTGAACACATCACTGGAAGCCTTGAATAGAGGTGGACGATCACCTGCGGGGGTGTTAGAAGGAGAAGTTATGATCTCTTCCAACCCCAGGAATCAAAGTCTCTGAGATAAGATACAGAGCACTGACAAATTATTTTTTTGGCTAAATATTACAGCAGGTACCCCCAAGTCCAGACACAAATTAGTTTGCTAGCTTTGTTTAAATCACGACATTACAACAAAGTAATGAAAATATATATTCAAAGGCATTCAGTATTTCAGAATGGACTTTCTCAAGCATATTCAAACCAGTAGGAAGTTACTGAAATTAGCTTACAATGGACTCCCAATCTCCTACTCCTCTAGTCATGCTCTGAGAGATTGGATTCCTTGCTCAAAAACAGGCAGCAACATTGTCAAGTCTTTCTGTAAGCTCTCCAGTGGAGTGGGAAGTAGCAATGCACCCCACCAGCCCAGTCATGTTATTGCTGCCCCGACAGTCAAGTGCAGTGGCCACTTGGTTCTTCGAGGCACCTTAGTAGACGCTTCATCACAGTGAACCACTAGTGGTGTTTTGACTAATAGGGATGGCACTGTATGCTGAAGATCAGTGGTCCCTAACCTTTTTTGGGCCACGGACTGGTTTAATGTCAGAAAATATTTTCATGGACCGGCCTTTAGGGTGGGACGGATAAATGTATCACGTGACCGAGACAAGTGTCAAGAGTGAGTCTTAGACGGATGTGACAGAGGGAATCTGGTCATTTTTAAAAAATAAAACATTGTTCAGACTTAAATATAAATAAAATGGAAATAATGTAAGTTATTTATTCTTTCTCTGCGGACCGGTACCAAATGGCCCATGGACCAGTACTGGTCCGCGGCCCGGGGGTTGGGGACCACTGCTTTAGATTACTAGTGTTTCATTTCCCACCAGCGGATAACTCAGTACCACATTCAAGACCAAAAACATATCAATATCAATCCCATAATCTGACCTTTGAGAGCTGGTTTTCTTGAACCACTCAACACCTCCTATGACATCAATCATGGTCCAGTCAGGACAACAGAAACAACTTTAGGCATTTCCACACAGAGAATTGAATATAGATATTAGGTAAGCAGGTAAAAAGGCAAAAACAGAAAATGGAGACAGCAAAGATAGTGAGGGCAGGAAGGAGCTCCTAACAGTAGGGCTGGGGAGACAGGCCAAGGCTGAGGTTGCTGAACCTGCGTGCGGGGAGGGGCGCCCGGGGCTGGGAGCCAGGCCGCAGGGAGAGCTGCTGTGTGTGTGCTGGCCCTGCGGAGGCTCAGCAGAGCGGCCTGGAGGTGAGGCTGCTATCTGCTGCTTCTGCCACCTCTGCAAGGCACAAGCCACCCGTGCTGGAGCGTGGGAAAGAGCTGGACATCAGCAGGGTGAGGCTGAAAGACAGCACGAAGACAGGTCCCCTCTCCCTCCTCCAGCCTCTCAGTCTTTGCAGAGCCTGAGCATCAAACAGCAGAGAGCAGCCCTGGCCGGTGGTGGTACAGTGGGTGGCGAGACTGAAGGTTCAATCCCTGGGCAGGGCACGTAGGAGAAGCAACCAGTGAGTTCCGTGCGTGCGCAGCTATTGGAACAATGAGTTGATGCTTCTCCTTTCTTTCTCAACGAAGAGGAAAAATAAATTAAAAAAACAGTAGAGAGCGGAAGTGTGGTGCTGAGCTGGGAGGCAATAAGAGCCTTCCCTGGCCTGACCTGTGGTGGCGTGTTCTGGACCGTTAATTGCAAAAAAGCCATTATAGAATGGAGGCTTGGCAGGGGGCTAAGTTCTACCCTCTCCATCTCCATATTTGGCTTTGATGCTGAGTGTTTGCACCCACTCCACTTCCTTCCTTGGGTTGCAGGAAGCAATATACATGCCCTTCCTCTGACTCTTTGTTTGTTTCAGATGTTTGTAAATTTCACTAATGTATCCTGTTTTTGCCTTGGGAGAGTTCCTGTCTTAGCCTTTGATGTGCAACTTTGTATCAGGGTCCTTGATTTGCATAGGTCTATATAATAAAGCGAACTGGGGCTGTGAGGCGCTCAGATACTGCCAGGCAGTTTGAAGAGTCCTCCCGGTCCCATCGGTTTTGTTTTGACAAGTGTGTTTCCTCAATTCTGCACCGTTATTTGGAGCTGCGCTGGTCCGCGGCAGTGGCGCAGTGGATAAAGCATCGACCTGGAAATGCTGAGGTCGCCAGTTCGAAACCCTGGGCTTGCCTGGTCAAGGCACATGTGGGAGTTGATGCTTCCTGCTCCTCCCCCCCCTTCTCCCTCTGTCTCTCTCCTCTCTCTCTCTCTCTCTCCCTCCTTTCTAAAATGAATAAATTAAAAAAAAAAAAAAGAGCCTCCCCTGTCTGCAGAGCATCTGGCTCCTTAAGGTGGATTCCGCAGCCTTCCCCATCTGACCTGCTGACCAGGCTTGCCCTCTCTGTGTGTCTGGGGAGGGTTGCTTCCCACTGCGAAGCCTCCTTCCCATCTCTCATGTGGAACTGACAATGCCCTCCTCCCTTCTGCTCCACTGTACCTGCCCAGGTAACTAGGAAAGCACTGGGACCACTTCTCATTGACTCATCAACATGTCTGTTTCCCCTCGTAAAATGCCTAAGCTCCTTGACGGAAAAGGATGCGTTTTTATTATTGTATCTGTAAAGCCAATGCAATATTATGGTTGGTACATAGTAGGCACTTTAAAAACATTTGTTGAATGAATAAATATGACTTAAGTGTTTACCCTGATATGGCACTGAAATTTTAATTGTAGGAGGTCATATAAAACAATATACAATTCAAAAATGTTTTGAGGAAGATAAAGCATACTAGACATAGAAGTTTTTCAAGTCTACAGAAAACTAATATAATTTCTGTTTAGTAATCAAATATACTGCATAGCTTTTCAGGACGCTTTATTCTCTGGAAGTCTAAAAGCCTCTGTCTCCCATGAGATGGCTAGCACACACAGAACATACTTGTGGTCTGAGGATGGGAAGTGTTTTTATATGTGGAAGTTTCCCCCTGCGTTCTTGGGGAAGATGGTTCCTCTTTTATGGACCATAGAAACAGCAATGTCACACTGAGTGTGCTCGCAGGAAAGCAGGGTGGTCCCACAGGAGAACGCACTCCTTTCTGAAGCAGGATGTGCTCCTCTCACAGGTGTTCCCTGGGCAAGGGGGGGGGCTCTAATGAGGTCTTTGGGTTCATGATTGGCCCAGTGACAACTTTGGAGTCTAAAATAATGTTGATTTATCATTTGAAAGGCACCTTAATCAAGGGGCATCAACGTTTTATAGAGAGTGAGGCTGATACTTTGTCACTAAGGGGCCAGGAGGGCCAGACAGTTTGCAGCTCTTCCAGGGGAGGCAGAGGAAGAAGTGGAGCTGTCCTCCTGGTGACCATGATGGGACAGTGTGGTGAGAGAATCAGGCTGTTTTGAGTTTAGTAGCCACAGCTCACATCCCAAAGCAGATGTGACCGGGGGCAAGACTGACTGCACATGGCCTGTTCTCTGGGCTGTGATTCCCAATTGGGGACTGGACTGTCCACAGTGACATTTACGACTCCACGAGGGCAACACAGAAACTCTATGAGGTTTTCATTCAGCTGCATGTATTTCATGTTAAAAAATGTTCTTATTGAAGTCATGGTCTTTCTGCATTTTGGCATTAAAATGTTATTTTTGTAATAAAATAATTGTGATGGGAGATGGCAGGGTTTTGTTTTCATTTTTCCTGCTTACTTGGCTATATAAATGGTTGACAGATCTATGTGGGTCATCAAAACAAAATATTTCTGAGACATTGCCGGGATGTAGAAGGTAGACTTCTGGGAACTATGGTAAAGGGCATGACATATACGGAGAAGACTGAGACGGGACAAACTAGAGGGGTGTCAGCGATGGCGGCACTCCCTCTTTGCCTGACTGCGAGGAAAACCAGTCTTTGGTGAGACCCCTCAGGACTTCTGAGACTCACTGAGTTCTTCTTCGTACTGAACAGGGAAATCTCTCTCTGTTGTAATGTCCTTTTAGAGCAGGGGTCGGGAACCTTTTTGGCTGAGAGAGCCATGAACACCATATATTTTAAAATGTAATTCTGTGAGAGCCATACAACCACCCGTGTAACGTTAGGCATTATCCAATAAAAATTTGATGTTGTCCCAGAGGACAGCTGTGATTGGCTCCAGCCACCCGCAACCATGAACATGAGCAGTAGGAAATGAATGGATTGTAATACATGAGAATGTTTTATATTTTTAATGTTATTATTATTTTTATTAAGGATTTGTCTGCGAGCCAGATGCAGCCATCAAAAGAGCCACATCTGGCTCACGAGCCATAGGTTCCCGACCCCTGTTTTAGAGGAAAAAAATTCCCATTAGAAAACACCACATTTATGTATATATTCCAAAAATTGTATTAGATAAAAAAATCGCTAGGAGAAAAGAGCCTTGGCCTTTTCTGTGGCACGAGCGGGTGTGCTTTTTTGTCTTTCTAAACTGTAGAGACCTGTCCACTGAGTGGTGGGGAGGGGGCATTATGTTCTCCAACCGTTATGTTCAGTTTATAAATCTTGCTAATCAATTCAAACACCTAGTAACATTCAAAAGTCTAAAGACAGCTTTACCTTGTTCTTTAAACAACGTGAAATTTGTGTATTAACTTGACAGATTCAATTTCCCCCAACAGCAGTCCAGCCAGCCTCCGAGATACTGTGGGCTTGGTTCCAGACCACTGCCATAAAGCCAGTGTCACAAGGTAACAAGTCATCGTCCTTTTGTCCTTTTGCTGGTGGAGGGTCTTGCTGTCAGTTTGTCAAACATGCACCATCTGCAAAACACAATGTAACGAGTTATACCTGTATTGTCAAACTTGATTAGATTGCCTTAGTCAAGCTATCATTTCGAAGGCAGTATCTGATTCCTTTGAACACTTCAAGTACATAACTAGATACTTTTATAATTCTCACAGGCAGAATCCCCCTGCATACTTAAGTGCTCTGGTCTGCAGACTTCAAAACCCAACCAGTTGTCTTCCCTTACCTATAATGAACATCTAACAGCAGACAAAGCAAACATGAAACAGTACAATAATTCTAAAATTGCTACCATAACTCTATAGACACAACTTGCACAAGTCCCATACAACTTGGATGTGATTCCTCTCTTTTGGTCTTCTGGTCTGTGTCCAGCTCACCTGTTTGGCTTCCCAATCACAAACTTGCCAGCAGGTAGTAGTGGCCTGCACTCTGTTTCGGGTCCACCAGTTTTATTTTATTTAAAAAAAAAAAACAACCCCTCCAAAACCCCAAAAACCTTTCACTGAAATACACACATATCAGAGAACTACCTATACCCTAATTATAGAACTCACTGAATTTTCACAAAATAAACACACCTGTGTAACCAGTCTCAGCTTAAAAAAGCAAGGTTTTCTTTTAACAATGTTGATCTAAGAAACGCCCAAACCTGTAGTGATTTTTTTACGCGAGTATTTGAGCCAAGCTGATGACAATTACCAGGAAACAAAAATGTCAAGGAATTGAGAAAACGCTCCTGAGAATGGCAGTTTTGCGGCTTGTTTTATAAATTAGAATCAAAGCAGAAGACTTAAGGAGCATTACATGAAATCTATTGGTGGTAGATGAGGAAGGTGGGAAAAAGCAATAAAAAGTAAAATAAGAGACACATACTCCTTTTACCTTGGTGGGTATAGGATAGTTAATAATTAACGTTAAAAGCACACAGAGCTGGTATGTAAGGAACAAAGTAGCAATGAAGGATACTATGGGCTCCTGCTCTGGTGCAGGGGTTGTGCCCTGGGGCGTCTGGATAAAACAGGATTCCTCTGACATTACAAAGCTGTGTTTTCATAGGTGCAAAAAGACAACAGACAGGCTCACTTAAGGTAAAGACTGACCTTAGTCAAGGAAGTTACAGGCTTAGGATGTGACTACCCACCGTGACCAACTTTTAATTCGAAATTTAAATGTTTCAGACCATCCTTTGGGGTTACTGTCAGTGTCTGAGTTTGTAAGGCCACCAGGCAGGCCGTCACTGAGCTTTGGCAGGTTTAGTACGCGGCCCCTCTTTCATCCACAATAATGTGAATAATTTTGTACGGCATGAAATCCAAAAGGGTATTATGAAATAAGTCTTCCTCCCAACCCATTTTCCAATCACCCAGTTCTCCTTCCTAGAGAAAAAATATTGTTAGTCATTTCTTAACCAATGGGTTTTAAATCACACCCTTTCTGCCATCTGTGAGATCTCGGCTGAGTGGTGGTGGTGGTGTACATGTGTGTGGGGGGTGGGAGGGAAGGATGCCTGGAAGGTTTCTGGTGAGAACCAGAGAGCCTGTCCTGGGTGCTGGCTGGCCTGGGCTGCCCCAGGACGGCCGGGCCACAGAGGGGAAGGGCCCAGGGCCACAGTCTGAATCAGTAGCCGACACCAGGGGCCAGGTTAAGGGAAGGAGGACACAGACACAAGGCTTCTGGACTTTGAGGAGGAAGCCTCCAGGGATTGGCCCCAAGGAAGGAACCAGACCATTGTCAGTCCTGGGGAAAAGGTCCGCAAGGAGCCCCAGAGGGGAGAGGGGCAGCCTTTCTCTGGGAGAGCTGGGCCTGGGGGAGGCCGTCCCTCTAGGGGCGGTCTGCCTTCCTCCCTGCACCCCCTCACGCATCTTGGGGTCCTCTCTCCCTGCCAGGCTGCAAAGCAGGGGCGGGCAGGCAAGAGCCAGGCTACAGTAGCCCGCCCCACGATGCTTTTATTTGGGGTTCTACAGGAAGGCAGATTCAAAAATAGCCTGGCTGACTTGTGGAGAGCCATATAAAGTGTGCTTTTTATGGAAGGTGATGATTGCCGCTCAAGTGCAAGCCCCAGGACTGAGTGGAGGGGATACAGAGGCCCCGTGCACTCCCGCTGCATTGTCGTGTCAATGCGCAGCCAGAAGTGGGGCAAAGGTCGCGAGTGGGCACGAACAGGCGCCTGCATGAGGCAAGTGTTTGTTCTGGAGCCTGAAGTTCTGAGAAGGCATTTCATTTCAAAGGCAAAAGAGAAAACAGAATTTTTAATAAAAAGATTTTTTTTCCCCTTGAAAACTGTTTGCTTTTACTTGGGTCATCTTTTGGCCTTTGCTTTATTTATTTATTTTATTTTATTTTTCCTTTACAGAGACAGAGAGAGAGTCAGAGAGAGGGATAAATAGGGACAGACAGACAGAAATGGAGAGAGATGAGAAGCATCAATCATCAGTTTTTCATTGCGACACCTTAGTTGTTCATTGATTGCTCTCTCATATGTGCCTTGACTGCGGACCTTCAGCTGACGGAGCAACCCCTTGCTCGAGCCAGAGACCTTGGGCTCAAGCTGGTGAGCCTTGCTCAAACCAGATGAGCCCGCGCTCAAGCTGGTGACCTCGGGGTCTCAAACCTGGGTCCCCCATATCCCAGTCCGACGCTCCATCCACTGCGCCACCGCCTGGTCAGGCTGGCCTTTCCTTTATTAATAAAGAAATTCAAAAGAATGATCTTGTCCCTAGTTGAGTGGCTTGGTGGATTAAGTGTCCTCCCAGTGCTGGGAGGTCACAAGTTACTTCCTCTGGTCAGGGCAAATATGAGAAGCAACTAATGAGTGCAAGACTAAATGGAATAACTACATGAAACAATGGCTTGCTGCCTCTTTCCCTCTCTCTTACATCAATGAAGAAATTTAAAAAAGGGAGAATAATCTTTCCTATATTCATCTCTTATCTGATGTCAAATGAGCTATTTTAATGTATCAGCTTTACAATTTATTTTGAAGCTGATTATCAGGTAACAGGTATCAATGGACAGCCAAGTTTGTCCTAAGCAATGCCATTTTGGGGGTATAAAATAATACAGTCAGGTTTCTTGTCCTTAGGTTTATCATCTAGTTGGGAAGACAAAAGTAGCACCAGCATGTTATATAATATGCGACACTGAACGATTCCATATATAGTAGTTCAGCATTAATTGTGACAGACAATTTCTCTTAACACTTCAGAGGAGGAAAAAAGAGATCAATGGAGGAAAAAGGAATCAGGAAAGTATTCCAAGAAAAGGCCTGTTTTCAAGTGTTGGTCAGATTTCAGTAAGTTCTGGCTGAGTTACACTGAATGAGCTCCTGACATCTTTGTTGGCTTTTGTTACTGGAAAGCTGAGTGTTAACAGCAGGCTGTGTCCCTGGGTCAGTTTACCTATTATTCCGGTGAACACATACAAATGTCAATTCTACCGGAAACTCCCCTTGTGCCTCTCCCAATGGCTACCCCTCCTCTTTCTCCCTTAGGTGATTACTTTCGGAATATTAACACCATGTATTCATTTTGTTTGCTTTTGAAGGTTACATATTTGCTCTCTGAGCTGACTATCAAGCCTCTCAGCTCCAAACCCATCCTTCTAACCTGTGCCTGGTGGTGAGGGCAGGAGTCCACCAACCCCGTTTCTGGGTCAGCTGCCCCTCTAAACTCAGCCAGGAGGACAGCTTAGGAGAATCTGCAGTCTGAAGGAGAAGAGAGAAGCTTGCTTCTTCCTGCTAGCTTCCCGTTGGCTCCCTTTACTCCCCATGTCACCCTAGCAGTGCTTCTTCCCCGCCACCCCCACCCTCAACCAGTGACAGTGCCTTCCCATAGCCAGAGCTGAATCGAGTCTATAATTTTCCTAAGATCTGGAGAGTCTCAGTGCATGCCAGTCCCAGCACCGAGAGCTGGCCCGGGAATCAGGGTAGCATTCCAAGAAGAGGCCCCGCCTCTAAGCTTCTAAATTTCAGGAATTCTAACATTTTTCTTTTATACCCCAACCCCAGGGGTAATAGATACCTCCCCATGCCTCTTTTTGACTTTAAGTCATCTAATTAACATTATTGTACCTAGTTAACAATTCTTTTTTTTTTTTTTTTTTTTCATTTTTCTGAAGCTTGGAAACAGGGAGAGACAGTCAGACAGACTCCCGCATGCGCCCGACGGGGATCCACCCGGCACGCCCACCAGGGGCGAAGCTCTGCCCACCAGGGGGCGATGCTCTGCCCATCCTGGGCGTCGCCATGTTGCGACCAGAGCCACTCTAGCGCCTGAGGCAGAGGCCACAGAGCCATCCCCAGCGCCCGGGCCATTTTTTTTGCTCCAATGGAGCCTTGGCTGCGGGAGGGGAAGAGAGAGACAGAGAGGAAAGCGCGGCGGAGGGGTGGAGAAGCAAATGGACGCTTCTCCTGTGTGCCCTGGCCGGGAATCGAACCCGGGTCCTCCGCACGCTAGGCCGACGCTCTACCGCTGAGCCAACCGGCCAGGGCCCTAGTTAACAATTCTTTACATTTTTTTTTTCCTATTGGAATAACTGGTGTGGTTTCTCTCTTTGCTTAATCCTGACTGTAGAATTTTGGGGGGTTAATTCTTCTGTGATTGGCTTCTTTCACTCATGAATTTTTTGCTGCCATTTAGCACTTTATTGTGTGGACATACCACAATTTATTTATCTAGTTACTGTCACTAAATATTCAGGTATGGCCTTTTACATGTGAAGCCATTATGAATATTCTTGCACATGAATTTTGATGCATATGTTTATTTATGCGTGTCTGTGTGTCCTTGAAGTGGAATTCTTGCAACATGGGGTATATAGATACTCAACTTTAGTAGATTGTACTGTGTGGTTTTCCAGAATGGTTGTACCAATTACACACCCACCAGCAGTGGAAAGAGAGTTCCCACTGTCCACGTTGTAATGAGTTCTTGACATGTCAAACTTTTTTTTTTGCTGTATTTTTCCGAAGTGAGAAGGGGAGGCGGACAGGCAGACTCCCGCATGCGCCCGACCGGGATCTACCCTGCATACCCACCAGGGGGCGATGCTCGGCCCCTCTGGGATGTTACTCTGCTGCAAATGGAGCCATTCTAGCACCTGAGGTGGAGGCCATGGAGCCATCCTTACAGCCCAGGCCAACTTTGCTCCAATAGAGCCTTGGCTGCAGGAGGGGAAAAGAGAGATAGGAAGGAGAGGAGGGAAGGGTGGAGAAGCAGATGGGCACTTCTCCCGTGTGCCCTGGATGGGAATCAAACTCGGGACTTCCACATGCCCAGCTGACGCTCTATGGCTGAGCCAACTGGCCAGAGCCGATATGTCAAACTTTTAAACTTCAGCTATTCTGGTGTATGTGTGATAGTATCTCATTGTATGATTAATCTATTTCTGTATAACAAATTATCCCCAAGGCTTAAAAACTTTATTATCTTGTCCTGGCTGGATAGCTCGGTTGGTTAGAGCATCCTCCTGAAGCGCAGAGGTTGCTGGTTTGATTCCTGATCAGGGCACATACAGAAACAGCTTCATGTTTCTGTCTCTCTCTCTCTCTCTCTTTCCCTTCTTCTCTCACTGAAATCAATAAAAAACACAACAACACAAGAACAAAAGCAAAGCAAAACAAAAAACCTCACAGTTTCTGTGAGTTACCAGCTCTTCGGGAGTGAATTGGCAGGGCAGTTCTGCTGAGGGTCTTTCACCCACTGACCTCTGGGCAAGAGGCCTTAGCTCCTTGCCTGTGGCTCCTGCAGGATGTGGCGGCAGCTTCAGGCTGCCTGGGTGATTCAAGGGCAGGGCGAAGGGAAGCTGCAGGGCCTTTGCCGGCCCAATCACAGAAGGCTCAGGTTTCTATCTGCTTTATTCTCTCTTTTGGAAGCCACAAACGGGGGTGGGTGGAATTAGGCCCCATGTTTTAAAGAGAGAAGTCTACAGTAGCCCCCCTTTATCGTGGGGGACATGTTTCAGGACCCCCAGTGGATGCCTGAAACCATGAATAGTACCAAACCCTGTATATACTGCACTATGTTTTTTCCCCTATACTGTACATATATACTTATGATATCCCTATACTGTGCATACACACCTATGATATCCCTATACTGTGCATACACACCTATGATATCCCTATACTGTGCATATATACCTATGATATCCCTATACTGTGCATATACAACTATGATATCCCTATACTGTGCATATACACCTATGATATCCCTATACTGTACATACACACCTATGATATCCCTATACTGTGCATACACACCTATGATATCCCTATACTGTGCATACACACCTATGATATCCCTATACTGTGCATATACACCTATGATATCCCTCCCTATACTGTGTATATACACCTATGATATTCCTATACTGTGCATATACACCTATGATATCCCTCCCTATACTGTGTATATACACCTATGATATCCCTATACTATACATATACACCTATGATAAAGTTCAGCTTACAATTCGGCACAGTGTGAGTTAACAACAAGAAGTAATAATACTATAGAACAATTATAATAATCTACTATAATAAAAGTTATGTGAATATGCCCTGGCCAGATAGCTTAGTTGGTGCAGTGGAAGGCAAACTCATTAGTCAACAGAGCCAAATATCAACAGTACAACGATTGAAATTTCTTTTGAGAGCCACATTTTTTAAACTTAAACTATATAGGTAGGTACACTCCTTATTGAGGTAGCGCCTGCACGTGGTATTTTGTGGAAGAGCCACACTCAAGGGTCCAAAGAGCTGCATGTGGCTCGCGAGCCGCGGTTTGCCGACCACTGTCCTGAAGCACAGAGGTTGCCTGTTGGATCCCCAGTCAGGGCACATTCAGGAACAGATTGATGTTCCTGTCTCTCTTTCTCTCCCTATGAAATCAATAAAGTAAAAAAAAAAAAAAAAGTGATATGAATGTGTTCTATCTCAAAATACTATGCTGTACTCACTTTTTCATTTAAAGGAATCACTTTATGATTTCTCTTTGGCGTATCTGAATTGCCATCATCACTACTCTTGTGCTTTGGGGTCATAATTAAGTAGAGTAGGAGTTATATAAACACAAGCCCTGGGAGACAGGCAGTCAGTATGATAATCAAACAGGCTACCAAGTGACTAATGGGCGAGGTGTGTATACAGCCTGGAGATACTGGACAAAGGGATGTGTCACATTTTTAAAACTTAAACTATATAGGTAGGTACATTCCTTATTGAGATAGCGCCTGCACATGGTATTTTGTGGAAGAGCCACACTCAAGGGTCCAAAGAGCTGCATGTGGCTTACATTCCAGGTAGGACAGAGCTGGAAGGCATGATGAGATTTCATCATGCTACTCAAAACGGTGTGCAATTTAAAACTCAAGAATTGTTTATTTCTGGACTTTTTTGTTTATACTTTTGGACCATGATCGATTGTGGTTAACAGAAACTGCAGAAAGCAAAATTGCAGACCAGGAGGCATATACCATATCAAAGAATTTGTGGACTTACCTGCAATCCATCACATGCATTATGGTTTTTATTTATAGCTGATTACTAACAAAACTGCTCATCCCTTTGACTATTCTTTGGTGAACTGTCCAAATCTCTTGATCATTTTTTTAATTGTTTTTAAAAATGAATTTGTGGAAGTTTATTTGTATATTCTGGACATAAGCTCTTTATTAGAATTGTATTGCCATTATGCACTCAATCCTGGGTACATTCTCTTTTTATAATACCTTTCAATGTGTTCTAATGTTTTTTTCAATTAACATACATTTGTTTTATATTTTAAAATACTTTAAAAATAAAGTTTCAATGGCAGACTAACAGAAAAGCAGGCTGGGGACACTGGAGAGCTATAACACCCATGGAAGTGAGGGGAGGAGACAGTAGGTGCTGGCAGCACAGCTATTTACTGGAAATTAGTCACTGACCTGAACATTCCACACTCACGTTTCTTTGGAAACTTGGGGCAGACGCTTAAGAAGCCTTAATTAATCAAGTTCTACATTCTTTCCCAGATTGTGAAGATGATCCTAAGGATAACATTAATTATGCATTCTGCCTTCCAAAAGAGGGTTACCTCTTTCTCAGTGTTATAAATGCTTCCAGTTTGTTCATAAAAAATGCATAGCCTAGAGCTCAAAATGTGAGCAAGAACATTATATTTATTTGTAAGTAACTAGTGAAGCAGCAAAAACATTGGCTGATCTCAATAATCTCTAATCAAGGTCCCCTTTCCTGTGCTTTCTTTCAGAATTAGTTTATCTTTGTTACAGGAAAACTTTCTTCATTATGAGCCCTTCACCAATTATCCTACCAAATAAGAAAAAGATTTTCAGATATCCAAATTCTTGGTACTTTGTCCTTTGGGACTTAATCTAAAACTCTGTCTTGGAAGAATTCTTAACTTTTTCAAAGCCCCAAATGATGTGAATAAAACAATAATATTGGTGAGGTCAATGCACATTTTAGAGCAGTTTAACATGAGTAACAAATTAAAAAGCCTCCAGATTTTTTTCTTTCCTACGTAGCATCTCCTGGAATCCCACTGAAAATTTTCTTTCCTAACGCAGCCCCTTCCCTGGACAGGATCATCATATGAAGAGGAAACCAATTTTGATACTAAATGGGCGACACTGTGAGAAGTCTCATCACAGCAGAGGGCCGCTTGCGCCATCTGCTGGGAACATTAATAGCCTTATTCTCTCATGAGTTGATTGGCTGGGTCTAGTTTTAGTTTACAGCCCCATCAGCTTTAGTATTTCTGAGTGACGATTACTTGCCTTGAGACACTCTGTCTTTTAGATATTTTTTCAGATAAAAGCGAAGCATAATTTATCCTAGAGACAAAAATAATTTTAACCCAAAATATGCAGTTATCCTAGCCATTATTTGTTCTAAAGGATGTCTGTCCTAAGAAGAGGCTAAGAAAATAAGTATAGTTGGAAAATAGTTAATTTCTTTAGAGTGATCACAGTGGTGTGTGTAAGCGTTCCCACCAAGCCATCTTCCTTCCTTCCTTCCTTCCTTCCTTCCTTCCTTCCTTCCTTCCTTCCTTCCTTCCTTCCTTCTTTCCTTCATTCCTTCCCTCCCTCCTTCCTTCCTTTTTCCTTTCTTTCCTTTCCTTCCTTTTCTTTCTTTCTTTCTTTCTTTCTTTCTTTCTTTCTTTCTTTCTTTCTTTCTTTCTTTCTTTCTTTCTTTCTTTCTTTCTTTTTTCCTTCCTTCCTTCCTCCCTCCCTTCCTCCCTCCCTCCCTTCCTTCCTTCCTTTCTTTCTTCCTTCCTTCCTTCATTCCTTCCCTCCCTCCTTCCTTCCTTTTTCCTTTCCTTCCTTTTCTTTATTTCTTTCTTTCTTTCTTTCTTTCTTTCTTTCTTTCTTTCTTTCTTTCTTTCTTTTTTCCTTCCTTCCTTCCTCCCTCCCTCCCTTCCTCCCTCCCTCCCTCTCTTCCTTCCTTCCTTCCCTCCCTCCCTCTCTTCCTCCCTCCCTTCCTCCTTTCCTCCTCCTTCCCTCCCATCCTCCTTCCTTTCTTCTTTTATTTCTTTTGTTCTTTCTTCTCTTATTTTTTTCCTTTTTTTTTCCCTTTTATCCTTCTATTTTTATTCCTCCTCCTTTTCCTCCCCCCCCCACAATTAATAAAAATGATTTGAGAATCTGGTGTGCATCCAGAACAAAGACCATGAGACCAACAGTTCTATCAATATTCTTCTGTTGGCTGACTTCCCAGGCTTAAAATTCATGGCAGGAGACTATGATATGCCCTAAGGAAAGACAACTGGCAAGTAACTCAGTATTCCTATGGTTCCTGGGTGTTGGACTCACAAAGCCCTGTTATTAGCTGGACTATTGGGACCTTTGCCTCCTAAAGAGACAGAAAGAGTCAATCAAGAACCTGGGCTTGGGGGTTCGAAACTTGGCCCTGATGGCTTCTCAATAATATCAATTGTTGCCTGACCAGGCAGTGGTGCAGTGGATAGAGCGTCGGACTGGGATACAGAGGACCCAGGTTCGAGACCCCAAGGTCGCCAGCTTGAGCGCGGGCTCATCTGGTTTGAGCAAAAAGCTCACCAGCTTGGACCCAAGGTCGCTGGCTCGAGCAAGGGGTTACTCGGTCTGCTGAAGGCCCATGGTCAAGGCACATATGAGAAAATCAATGAATAACTAAGGTGTCGCAATGTGCAACGAAAAACTAATGATTGTTGCTTCTCATCTCTCCGTTCCTGTCTATCCCTCTCTCTGACTCTCTCTCTCTGTAAAAGAAAAGAAAAAAGAAAAGAAAAAGAAAAAGTGTTGTGGCATGCTGAATACAAACAAGTCTGGAGTTGGAGAGGAGGCTGGCTTATATCTCTGAGAGGTAAGTTTCTGTCACTTTATTTCCTAACTTGGGAAATGCGGTGGGAGTGGGACTTGATTGGTTATACAGTGTGCCTTGTTGCATGAACATTTTTTTTGCAGCTGGCGGGGCGCCTAGAGCATCCTTCCCTGGTCCATGACCAGCTTATCCTGTCACGGGAGTCTTCTAGTGGCAAGCGCCCCAATGGCTCTTAAGTGCTCAACCCGTGCCCACAGTGGTGGGGTGATCCACAGAGAAAACCCCATGGCCGGAGGAAAATGTGCAAGAAGAAAAGAAAGCATGATTTGTCAAGTCCTTCAAGCCAGGGCAGCAAGGACAACTGATATTACCAGTAATGAGGAGATCTGAGTCCAGGCACCAAAGAGATGTTATCAGTGAAGTGAGGAAACCTCGATTCTTGTCTTGCTTGAAACAATTCAATTAAGAGACAAAGTATAGCAAGCAAAGCAAGAGTTCATTGGCCCTGCAGAAATGCACTCAGAGAGGCCTGACTGGGCAAGTCACTTGCGAGAATGAGTGCCCCACTTAGTTACAGAATTTAGGTAGTTATGGGCTTTACTTCCTGGACTTTCCCATTCCCATTTATTTTCTCTCCAGCTTCTTCTCATGTATCTGTCTTCATTGTATTGCTGTGTGGCTGACACCATATCAGGGAACTTGAGACCACCAGTCTGGGTGTAGTAAGGTAGATCCTGCTTAAATGCATGGGGACAATTTATCCCTTCCCCTCTTTTCCTCCTTTGCCTGTCCTGGCTCATGTCTAACTAGCTACCTAAACTAACCATTCCAGTTGCTCCAACTGTGAGTACTTGAAATCTTTGTTTTCTCCTGGGTATGAAGGTTGTGTTCCCATACTGATGGCTCAGCAACTTCTACTTGCAGCAATATAAGAAAATTGCTTGTCTAATATGAACTGGAAACTCAGTGAACTAATTTTGTGTCTGCTCCTTTTAGGAATGCAGTAGAAGGAGTCATTGGAGATGATGACCACTGGGGTTACAAGTAGTAAGGACTTAGAGTATTTACTTTGTGTTCACAGAGCAGTTCAAAAGTTGTGTTACTTTTCTTCTCATTGCTACTAAATATAGGTGGAGTGTGAGCATGTCTACTTCTTGACAGGTTTTTGAGATAATTAGTATTTGAACATTTCTGTTAAAATAAAAAATCAGTCTCTTTTGTCTTATAATTCTTTTGTAAAGTCATGAAAATAATTTTAAATGCTATTTTCTGAGACCATTATGTTTTCAGAGGAAATTGTTCAGATTTCCCTCAAAGTTGTCACTTTATTATTTTGTTCTGTCAAAATTGGCCACTCAGTGGAACTATGTGTGTCAGTCAGTGGTTTGCTCATTTCTTTGGTAAAGGTATCAATGCACCACAGCTGAAAAGTCCATCACATGAGATTTAAAAAATTATAAATAATTACTACAACAAATTAAATAAACTAAAGCTTCGATGCAATATACAGATGATGTATTATAGAACTGAGCACCTGAAACCTGTATAATTTTTTTTAATCAATGTAACTCCAATAAATTCAATATAAATTAAAAATAAATAAACTAAAGCTTTAAAAACGTCACAACACAATAGAATACTTTCTTATGAGCTGGGGGTGGCAGAAGTAAAGAAAACATAAACATTCTTGGAGCTCTTGGAGGTTTTCAGATTTAGCTAGTGGGATATCATTGTGAACATATTCAGTAATATGTGCTGAAGCAGCCTGGGTAACATTTCAGTGAAAAATCAGAGGTACTAACCAGCTCTCACCCTTTCCAGCCAAGTGACCTTGGGTAGGTTACTTAACCTTCTTGAGCTTTCATTTTCTCAACCGTAAAAAGAGATGAGGATAATGAGATCATGACATAAAATTGCTGTCATTTAATTCTAAGTGGGTTATTAGTGTTTAGTATGGGGCATAGTATACATAGTAAGTGCTCAATAAATGTTACGTAAAGGAGCAATTTAGCTTTAGGTTACTTTTTGTAATATGTATGTGGTAATAAACCTCTCTGCCACTTGGCAGATGACCCCCTAATAAACTTTTCTTACCTGAATTCGGGTGTCCTCCTTTGGCTGACCTTACACTCAGTACAATAAAGTGGCCCCTACTACAGAGCCTAATCCCTCAGCCACTGCTGGACACTCAATTTTAATTTTTCCCCAACAAGGTGAGCAGTAGGTTCTGATTGAGTGTGGCCGACAGTCCCCTCTGCAGAAATTCTTACAGCTGGTGAGACCTTAACTATGTCTTGCTTGAATACTCAGGTTTTTTATTCTTCCCTCGAAGATCTCTGTTGTGGGTATTGATAGTCCTATTTTCTGCTGCTTTGTTGAATATACAGTGGTTCCTTTATTCCTCCTACCTCAATGCTCCACTCATATTTCAGGCTGGGACCTACTCCTAATTTAGAGCTCTCTTTCCCCCTTTTGCCAACTTCTATTATGAATCTACCTTTGCCACCCAGCTTAGTGTATCCCAAGGTTCTCTTTACCACGCCACAGATGCAGAGCTCCAGGGAAAAGCAACCTGGTCTCATCTCTCCAGGCAGAGGAGAACAGAAGCTCCATATCCACACATGCTGCAGATGGCTTTTCCAGTCTATCTGAATCATTACCAGCAAGAAGCAGCGGTCATTGGGACTTGGACATGAGCTGCAAAGTATAGAATGGTGACAACAATTCCAGTGCCATGCGGACTTTTCCTGGATGTCGACTTTTCCTGGACTCTTGCTCCTTGTGACAGCTCCTAACGGACTGAACTGGGGTTGGGTTGCATTTGCAGGGATTTGGCATGGTGTTGGTGCCAACTTGGACTTGGTGAACATGTTAAGGACACTACTCTTTTATGGATTCTTGCTGTATTGGCCAAGAGTTTGCTTAAAGGCTTTAATCACTGTAAAAAAGAAATAGAAGACTGGATAAAGAAGATGTGGCACATATACACTATGGTATACTACTCAGCCATAAGAAATGATGACATCGGATCATTTACAACAAAATGGTGGGATCTTGATAACATTATACAGAGTAAAATAAGTAAATCAGAAAAAACCAAGAACTGTATGATTCCATACATTGGTGGGACATAAAAACGAGACTTAGAGACATGGACAAGAGTGTGGTGGTTCCGGGGCGGGGGTGGGGGGGGGTGGGGGAGGAAGGTGGGAGAGGGGAAGGGGAGGGGGAGAGGCACAAAGAAAACTAGATAGAAGGTGATGGAGGACAATCTGACTTTGAGTGATGGGTATGCAACATAATTGAATGACAAGATAACCTGGACATGTTTTCTTTGAATATATGTACCCTGATTTATAGATGTCACCCCATTAAAATTAATAAAAATTTATTTATAAAAAAAGATACATTTGTTTTGTTCTAAGTCACTAAATTGGTGGTAATTTGTTAAACAGCAATAAAAATAATAATAATACAAGCATTCATTACATTTTTCTCTACTTTTAAACATGGCTAAGATTTTTCATAATGTTTGTTAAGTCCATAAAACATAGACCTACCTAAGAAAATACATTTTTAAAGTACTTTATTTATACCTGAATCATAACAGAATCTGACCTAAACATTTTGAAAAAGAATCATATGATTCCCTTTTTTAAAGTATTATTGAGTGTAATTAATAAAATAATATTTTATTTTCAAAAACAAAGATATAAAAGAGCATGATGCAACCTATTTCCAACTTTAGAATTGGTTTATCTAGGCTAATTTCTAACAAAATCTTTATACTCACATGCCTTCAAGAAGGAAACATTTATTAAAGTTATTTTTCTACTAACACGTTAATTTTGAGAAATAGATAAAACAATGAGTAAACAAAATTTATAAAACAGAATCTTTAAGAATACAAAGAGGCCCTGGCCGGTTGGCTCAGTGGTAGAGCGTTGGCCTGGCGTGTGGAAGTCCCGGGTTCGATTCCTGGCCAGGGCACACAGGAGAGGCGCCCATCTGCTTCTCCACCCCTTCCCCTCTCCTTCATCTCTGTCTCTCTCTTCCCCTCCCGCAGCCAAGGCTCCATTGGAGCAAAAGATGGCCCCGGGCGCTGGGGATGGCTCCTTGGCCTCTGCCCCACGCACTAGAGTGGCTCTGGTCGCGACAGAGCGACACCCTGGAGGGGCAGAGCATCGCCCCCTGGTGGGCGAGCTGGGTGGATCCCGGTCGGGCGCATGCGGGAGTCTGTCTGACTGTTTCTCCCCGTTTCCAGCTTCAGAAAAATACAAAAAAAAAAAAAAAAGCTACACATTTCTTTAAAAAAAAAACAAAACAAACAAACAAACAAAAACCAGTTATCAGAAAACTCCCAACAAACAAAAGCCGTGGGCCAGATGGTTTCACAGGTGAATTCTACCAAGTATTCAAAGAAGTACTAACTCCTATCCTCAAGCTATTTCAAAAAATTCAAGAGGAGGCAGAACTTCCAAGCTCCTTTTATGAGGCGAGCATAATTCTGATTCCAAAACCAGGCAAAGACAATACAATGAAAGAAAACTATAGGCCAATATCCCTGATGAATTTAGATGCCAAAATTCTCAACAAAATATTAGCAAACCGGATCCAGCAATACATGAAAAAAATCATACATCATGATCAAGTGGGATTTATTCTGGGGAAGCAACGCTGGTACAATATTTGCAAATTAATCAATGTGATTCATCACATAAAATGAAGAATAAAAATCACATAATATCAATAGATGCAGAGAAAGCATTTGATAAAATCCAGGACCCATTTATGATCAAAACTCTCAGCAAATTGGGAATACAGGAATATACCTCAACATGATAAAGGCCATCTATGACAAACCCAAAGCCAACATCATAAGCAATGGGCAAAAATTAAAAGCAACCCCCTTAAGATCAGGAACAAGGCAGGGGTGCCCTGTTTCACCACTCTTATTCAACATAGTTCTGGAAGTCTTAGTCACAGCAATCAGATAAGAAGAAGAAATAAAAGGCATCCAAATTGGAAAAGAAGAAGTAAAACTATCATTATTTGCTGATTATATGATACTGTACATAGAAAACCCTAAAGTCTCAGTCAAAAAACTACTAGACCTGATAAATGAATTCAGCAAGGTGGCAGAATATAAAATTAATATTCAGAAATTAGGCATTTTTATACACCAACAATGAACTGTCTGAAAGAGAAATTAAGAAAACAATCCCCTTCACTATTGTAACAAAAAAAATAAAGTACCTAGGAGTAAATTTAACCAAGGAGATTAAAGACTTGTACTCAAAAAATTATAAAACATTGATAAAAGAAATCAAGGAAGGTAACAAACAAGTGGAAGCATATACTGTGTTCATGGATAGGAAGAATAAACATCATTAAAATGTCTATATTACCCAAAGCAATCTATAAATTCAATTCAATTCCTATTAAAATACCAATGACATACTTCAAAGATATAGAACAAATATTCCAAAAATTAATATGGAACCAAAAAAGAACACAAATAGCTTCAGCAAACTTGAAAAAGAAGAATAAAATGAGTGGTATCACACTTCCCAATATCAAGTTATACTACAAGGCCATTGTACTCAAAACAACTTGGTACTCACATAAGAACAGGTATATAGATCAATGGAACAGACCTGAGAACCCAGAAATAAACCCGCACCTTTATGGACAATTGATATTTGACAAAGGAGGTAAGAGCACACAATGGAGTAAAGACAGTCTCTTTAACAAATGGTGCTGGGAAAATTGGACAGCTATCTGCAAAAAAATGAAACTAGACCACCAACTTACACCATTCACAAAAATAAACTCAAAATGGATAAAAGACTTAAACGTAAGTCATTTAACCATAAGCACCTTAGAAGAAAACATAGGCAGTAAGCTCTCCAACATCTCTCACAGCAATATATTTGCTGATTTATCTCCACGGGCAAGTGAAATAAAGGACAGGATGAACAAATGGGACTATATCAAACTAAAAAGCTTTTGCACAGCTAAAGACAATATGAACAGAATAAAAAGACAAACCACACAATGGGAGAACATATTTGACAATACATCTGATAAAGGGTTAGTAATCAAAATTTATAAAGAACTTGTAAAACTCAACACCAGGAAGATAAACAATCCAATCAAAAATGGGCAAAAGAAATGAATAGACACTTATCCAAAGAGGACATACAGATGGCCATTAGGCAGATGAAAAAATGTTCAATATCACTAATCATTAGAGAAATGCAAATTAAAACCACAATGAGATATCACCTCACACTAGTCAGAATGGCGCTCATTAACAAAACAACACATAATAAGTGCTGGCGAGAATGTGAAGAAAAGGGAACCATCCTGCACTGCTGGTGGGAATGCAGACTGGTGCAGCCACTGTGGAAAACAGTATGGAGATTCCTCAAAAAGTTAAAAATGGAACTGCCTTTTGATCCAGCTATCCCACTTTTAGGAATATATTCTACCAACACCAAATCACTGAGTCAAAAGAAGAAATGCAATCTCATGTTTATGGCAGCATTGTTTACAATAGCCAAGATCTGGAAACAGCCCAAGTGTCCGTCAGTGGACGAGGGGATTAAAAAGCAGTTGGTACATATACACAATGGAATACTATGGGGTCACAAAAAAGAAGAAAATCTTACTTTTTGCGACAACATAAATAGACCTGGAAACTATTATGTTAAGTGAAATAAGCCAGGCAGAGAAAGAAAAATATCCTATGACCTCACTCATTTGAGGAATCCAATGAACAATGTGAACTGAGGAGTGGAATAGAGGTAGAGGAGGGATCAAAGGGACCAGAGGGAAAGCGGACAGAGGGAAAGGGGATGATAGGATGGGATCAGAGAAGGGAAAGAAATTGGTGAAATTATATATACATAACACAGCATTATAGAGAGCAGGACAGCAAATCCTGGAGGGGGGGGACATTAGGGGGAGGGGAGTAAGGGGGATGTTGAGGGAACATGAGGGTCGGGGGGATGTATTCTGTGCGACGCTTGAATCTATGTAAACACAATAAATTTAAATCTATAACAAAAAAGGAAAAAACAAACAAACAAAACACTAGTTTGTCTTAAGTATGACCCAAACAAGGCCCATAAACTGCATTTGGCTAATGTGTCTGTCTCTCAAGCACACTTTATAACAGATCTCCCTCCCACCCTACTCTCTTTGTTTCGGATGCTCTTTATTTGTTAATAAAGAAATTGGATCATGCCCTGACTGGGTGGCTCAGTGGATAGAGTGTTGCCATTCTAGCTCACAGAGGTTGCCAGTTAGATCCTGGGTTAGGGCTCATACGAAAGCAATGAATGAGTGCACAACTAAATGGAACAACTAAGTGGAACAATGAGTTGATGTTTCTCTCTATTTCAAATCAAAGGGGAAAAAAGAAATTGGGCGAGTTGGTCTGTAGAATTTCCCACATTCTGGATTCAGCTGATTGCTTCCTGGTGGTGTAATATAACATCTCCATTTGGTTCATATATTTCCTTAATTGTAGTAAATTATAGGCTTAATTGGATTTAATTTTTTTTCCTTTTTTTAGTTTGTGAGAATACTTTAGAAGTCATGCTGCATACTTTCTGTTGCTTATCAGTGTTCGTTTGGAGTCTGGTTGTCCCAGTTTGGGGGATGTTAAAAATGTTCATCTGAACATATTTAAAAATATTACAACATTCCTAGCTAATAATAATAATTACCATTTACTGCTTACTTACCATATACCAGGCGTTTTGCTGGTTGCTTTCTATATGATTTTCTCATATTAAATCTCAGTACATTAACTAAACTCATAGATTTGCAAAAATCATACCTAATTTGTTGGCTTTAAGGATGTGAATTATTGCTCTGTTCTTCTGTTTACTTTTTGTAACGTGTGGTAATGATTGCTGCTGATTTACAGGCTTATTTTGAGGGTTGTTGTTTTTTTTTGATAATAGATGGGCAAGAATTTCGAAATGTAGATCAGGCTATGCTATACTGTTGTAACAGTAACATGAGTTAAAAGGAAAAAACAACAACCCATAATAAAGAGTCACTCTGACCGGCTTATTTATTCATCACACTTTTCTTGAAGGCACCTTGCCAGGCCCTGAAGCCGAAGAGGAAAGACAGTCATCCAGGAGCGCGATTTGGGGGACAGAAGGCAGACGAACAAGAAATCAGTTCTAGGGATAACTCAACAGCGAGCGCGAGCAACTCGCTTCCCAGAGCAGGCTGCTTCCCGCGGACCCGCTCAACCTCCGCCCAGTGTGCCTGGGCCCAGGGCAGTTCTCAGACGGGCGCCAGGCTGCCGGCGGGAAGCCCCGCTCCCTGCCTAGCTTGAGGCCGTGCACTACGGCACGACTACTCAGGCCGCCGCCGCCACGCAGCCTTGCGAGGAAGCCGAGGGACCAAGCGTGAGTCCCCGAGCGCGGGGCCCCAGCACCGAGGGCGTGGCCGCCTCGAGCCGGCGGTCCCCGAGGCGACCTTGCTTCCTAACGGCCTTTTTGTCCCCGAGTGACTTGTCTTCCGCGCGCCCCCCTGGCCCTCTGGGGTGCTGTTCTCGTCCCAGGCTTCCACCCGTTTGCAGCACCTTCCCTAGGGTCCCGAGGATTAACAGTGCTCAGGAGGGGAGCAGACAGAAAAACCTGGAAGACCGACAGTTTCTGACACGCGGTAGCCACTCTTGTTTTCCCAGCTCCAAGCACAAAACAGGGGAGGGGTCCCTGAAGTATGCCGCCCAAATTGTAACAAAGAGAAGGCCTGCTGGTAAGCTTTTCTTCTTTGTAACAAATGGTTCTTATTGACAGCGTTCCATCTTCCTGCAACGTTTGCTTTTTTTATTTTTGTTTTTGTTTTTTCTTTTGTATTTTTCTGAAATGAGAAGTAGGGAGGCAGAGGAAAAGACTCCCACATGCACCCGACCGGGATCCACCCGGCATGCCCACCAGGGGCCGATACTCGGCCCGTCTGGACCGCCTGGAGCGCCTGGACCGCTGCTCTGTTGGATCCCCAGCCGTTGTAGCACCTGAAGGGGAGGCCATGGAGCTGTCCTCAGCGCCGGCGCCAACTTTGCTCCAGTGGAGCCTTGGCTGCAGGAGGGGAAGAGAGAGACAGAGAGAAAGGAGAAGGGAAAGGGTGGAGAGCAGATGGGTGCATCTCCTGTGTGCAGGAAATCGAATGGGAGACTTCCATACTCTGGGCCCATGCTGAGCCAACCGGTCAGGGCCCCACCTTCCTGCAACTTTTCATGACAACAGTACCCATTTGCCTAGAAGCTGTAAACTGCTAAGTCTGCAGTTCATGCAATGATACAACTTATCCAAAAATATCTCTGGGATCAAGCCTCCATGGTGAGTCTATTAAAAATCAAAAGGAGAGAGAGAGAGAGAGAGAGAGAGAGAGAGAGAGAGAGAGAGAGAAAGAAAGAGAAAGAGAGAGAGAGAGCGAGCCTGACCAGGCGGTGGCGCAGTGGATAGAGCGTCGAACTGAGCTGCGGAAGGACCCAGGTTCCAGACCCCGAGGTCACCAGCTTGAGCGCGGGCTCATCTGGTTTGAACAAAAGCTCACCAGCTTGGACCCAAGGTCGCTTGGCTCAAACAAGGGGTTACTGGGTCTGCTGAAGGCCCACGGTCAAGGCACATATGAGAAAGCAATCAATGAACAATTAAGGTGTCGCAATGAAAAACTGATGATTGATGCTTCTCATCTCTCTCCGTTCCTGTCTGTCTGTCCCTGTCTATCCCTCTCTCTGACTCTCTCTCTCTGTCTCTGTAAAAAAAAAAAAAAAAAAAAAAAAAGGAAAGACAGAAAAGTTTATAAGACATTTAAGGATGGCACAAAGGATCAAGTCATTGACGAAGATGCAGGCACATTTATGTGTTTGCTTTCCTTTGGATCTATTGTTTGGAGTTGCCAGCGGAGCCCTGACTGGTTCTCTTCCTGGGATCGCACGCAGGCTAGCCGGCCACCGGCTCTGTCTGCACAGCGCGCCGCCCGGGAGCCCGAGTTTCGGAACCGGGGCTGGGCTGGGCTGGGCTGGGCGGGGCTTTCTGGGACGACTCCGGGTTTCTCTGTGAGGCTGACGTCACCGGGGCGGAGTTCCAGGGCGACGATGACGCGCCCGGCGGCGCTGAGGAAAGCGGAAGCTGCGGGATGGTTGGCCTGGCTCCGAGGACAGGTGAAATGAGGGCGCCCCGCTCAACGTGGGGCTTTGCTTTCCCATCCGCCGGTGTCGTGCTGAGCTCCCAGTGAAAGTGGGATTTTACATGTATCCTTGTAACCGTGTTATAATATTTATGCTTTTAGGTTGATTGCTATTCCTTGTCAGTGCAAACTGGAACCCCCTTGCCCTTTTAAGAGTTAGCCTATGGAAAGAACAGTATTTTGGAGAATAGTAATTTATTTTGCTGGAAAATGACTCTTAAGTAATGACTATGTTATTAAGTCGTAGGGGTTTCTCACTTTCTGGCTTACTATGTATATTGAAAAATATTTTTTTTAAATATCATTTAAGATAAAAATTTTATAAATTTTTATACAGTATTCTATACAGTAAGAATGGCCATTGATGACATTGTGTTAATAGTGTATTTAAGATAATGAACAAGTAAGAGAAAAAATTACAGGTTAGTATATAGAAAATATTTTTTAATGCTCTTTTGGGGGGGAGGGAATTTAGATATTCAATAACTTTGACGTTAAAAATGGGTAAAATATTTTGCTCTCTGTGATGCATTGCAGCCATCATTCTTATTGGACAATATAGAACAATGTTGTATACGTGTCTTACATAAATATTCTATACAGTAATTTAAAGGACCCATTCTTTTTTTTTTTTTTTTTACAGGGACAGAGAGAGAGTCAGAGAGAGGGATAGAAAGGGACAGACAGACAGGAAGGGAGAGAGATGAGAAGCATCAATCATCAGTTTTTTGTTGTGACACCTTAGTTGTTCATTGATTGCTTTTTCATATGTGCCTTGACCGTGGGCCTTCAGCAGACCCAGTAACCCCTTGCTCAAGCCAGCGACCTTGGGTCCAAGCTGGTGAGCTTTGCTCAAGCCATATGAGCCTGCGCTCAAGCTGGTGAGCTCGGGGTCTCGAGCCTGGGTCCTCTGCATCCCAGTCCGACGCTCTATCCACTGTGCCACCTCCTAGTCAGGCTAAAGGATTCATTCTTGAACAGTTATATAATGTCAATCTTTTTTTAAAAAATTGATTTTAGAGAGAGAGGGGAAAGGAGAGAGAGAAATACTAAATTTTGTTTCACTTATTTATGCATTCATTAGTTGATTCTTTTTTTAAAAAATTCATTTTAGAGAATAGAGAGAGAAAGAGCAAGAAGGAGAGGGAGAAACAGGAATCATCAACTCCCATATGTGCATTGACCAGCAAGTTCAGAGTTTTGAACTGGTGACTTCAGCATTCCAGGTCCATGCTTTATCTACTGTGCCACCACGGGTCAGGCTATTTTATTTCATTGGTTGATTCTTGTATGGCATTTGGGGACATCACTAACAAACTGAACTACCAGGACAGGTTTCCAACTTCTGTTTTTCTTTCTGTGCTCTAAACTGCTTACCTGCACTATTTTTAAAAAAAAAAATCAGGTTCCTTGTCTGTGTGCCACAGAACAGCAGCCATGTGACTTTTAAAAAGTGATATGGTTTCCACTTTAATAATAGTTAACTGAAAGATTATTCAGCAACAACACTCACATTTTCTGTTTTATTTTAGGTCAGGGTGCTTGGATTTGGGGCAGCACAAGCCAATTTACAGCTTTCATACTTAACACAGTCTCATTTATTATTTCCATTCTTTCAAAGGGGAGAAGGTTGATTCAGTGTTAGCTCCTTAAATCCCAACTCCTAAGGCTTAAATATATATATTTAAAAGTAGTGAATTTAGCAAGCGAACGTGACTTGAAGGAACCACTAAGCTAAAGCCAGCCCCAAAGTAGTGAATTTAGCTCTGAAAAAAGCCCTTGTTACAGGATATTGTTAGCTTGTAGGGGTCTCTGTGTGTTTCTTTTTTAAAAAAATTGTGGCAAAACCTACATAACAAAATTTATCGTTTTAACTATTTTTAAATGTACATCTCAGTAGCATTAAGTGTAAGGACATTCACATAGTTCGGCAACCACCACCAGTGTCCGTTCTCAGAACTGTTTCATCTTTCCAAACTGAAACTCCATATCCATTAAATAAAAACTCCCCATTCCTCCTCGTCTGGCCACTGGCAGCTGTCCTCTGCTCTTGCCCCTAGGGATTTGCCTACTGTAGCTTCCTCAATAAGTGGAATCATGGCAATTGTTGTCCTCTGACTGGCATATTTCAATTAGCATAGTGTCCTTAAGGTTCATCCATGCTGTAGCACAGTGGTCCCCAACCTTTTTTGGGCCACGGACCGATTTAATGTCAGAAAATATTTTCACGAACCGGCCTTTAGGGTGGGACGGATAAATGTATCACGTGACCGAGACAAGCATCAAGAGTGAGTCTTAGATGGATGTGACAGAGGGAATCTGGTCATTTTTTAAAAATAAGACATCGTTCAGACTTAAATATAAATAAAATGAAAATAATGTTAAGTTACTTATTCTTTCTCTGCGGACTGGTACCAAATGGCCCACGGACCGGCATGTATTAGAATTTTCTCAAGTAATTATGGCATATATACATAAAACTTACCATCTTGCCAATTTTGACTATTTTTTAGAGCAGTTTTAGGTTCACAGCAAAATTTAACAGAAAGTTCAGAGTTCTCATATACCCCTTGCCTCCATACAGCACTGTCCCCAGATCAACGTCTCCCCCAGAGTGATACATTTGTTACAATAGATGAATCTACATCACCGCATTGCAATCACCCAGAGTCCATAATTTACATTAGGTCTATTCTTGGTGTACATTCTATGGGTTTTAGCAATGTATAATAGCTATTATAACAATGTATGTCCACTGTTATAGTATCATTCTAAAAATGCCCTGTGTAGGCCTCTGGTCAGGTAGCTCAGTTGGTTAGAGTGGTGTCCAGCATGCCAAGGTTGCAGGTTCAATCCCTGGTCAGGGCACATACAAGAATCAACCGACCAATGATTATATATAAGTGGAACAACAAATAGATATTTTTCTCTTTCTGTCCTTTTCTCTCTAAAAATCAATAAATAACAATATTTTATTTAAAATGAAAAATAAAAATGCGTTGTGTTCCATCTGTTCATCCCTCCCCCCACTCCAATTCCTGGCAACCACGGATTTTTTTACTGTCTTCATAGTTTTGTCTTTTCCAGAATGCCATGTAGCTTGGAATCATACAGTATCCAAGGCTTTTCACCTTGGTTTCTTTCACTTAGTAATTGCATTTAGGTTTCTTCCATGTTTTTTCATGGCTTGATGGCTCATTTTTTTGTTTTTCTTTTTACCACTGAATAATATTTCATTGTCTGGCTGTAACATAGTTTATTTTTCCACATAGTTTATTTATCCATTCACTGGCTGAAAGACATCTTGGCTAATTCCAATTTTTGGCAATTACGAATAAATTTGCTATGAATATCTATATGCAGGTTTTTGTGTGTACATAAGCTTTAAATTCTTTTGGGTAGTAAATATCAA
Organism: Saccopteryx leptura; assembly: GCF_036850995.1. Classification (NCBI taxonomy): domain Eukaryota; kingdom Metazoa; phylum Chordata; class Mammalia; order Chiroptera; family Emballonuridae; genus Saccopteryx; species Saccopteryx leptura. The sequence continues at coordinate 59,750,667 of NC_089513.1, read as the reverse complement.
GCAACACAATTGCTGTATCATAGGATAAGAGTATGTTTAGTTTTATAATAAATTGCCAAATTGTGTTCCAAAGTGGCTGCACCATTTTGCATTCTCACCAACAGTGAATGAGAGTTCCCTGTTGCTCCACCTCCTCATCAGCATTTGATGTTGCCAGTGGTCTGGATTTGGGCCATTCTAATAGCTGTGTAGTCACATCTCATTTTAATTTACTTTTCTCTAATGACATATAATGTGGAGCATCTTTTCATACACTTATTTCTCAGTATACTTCTTTGGTGAGATGTCTGTTAAGGTCTTTGGCCCATTTTTAGTCTATTTTTAATTTTTACCCAACTACATTAAGGTATAATTGACAAAATTGTATATATTTGAAATACACAACATGATAATTAGAGATTGTAAAATGATTACCACAATCAAGTTAATTAACAGATCCATCTCACATAGTTACCCTTTTTTGGTGTGGTGATAACTCTTAAGGTTTATTCTCTTACTTTTGCCCATTTTTTAATCATGTTGTTTTTTTCTGAGTTTTAAGATCTGTATATGTTGGTTAACAGTCCCTTATTAGATGTGTTTTTTGAAAATATTTTTTTTCCCCAGTGTGGAGCTTGTCCTCATTCTCTTGAACCATCTTATCTACTTTATTTATTTATTTTATTTTTTTCTTCTTATCCAGTTTTAAGTGTACAGTTCAGTAGTGTTGAGTGTATTCATGTTATTGTCCAACCAAACTCTAGAGCTCTCCTGTCTTGCAAAACTGAAACTCTAAGCACGTGAAACAACAGTTCCTTATTTTCCCTTCCCCAGCCCCTGGCAATCACCTTTACACTTTTTCTTTTCTTTTTTTTTTTCTTTTCTTTTCTTTTCTCCTTCCCTCCCTTCCCTTCCTTCCCTTCCTTCCTTCCCTCCCTCCCTCCCTCCCTCCCTCCCTCCCTCCCTCCCTCCCTCCCTTCTTTCCTTCCTTCCTTCCTTCCTTCTCTCTTTCTTCTTCTTCCTTCTTTTTCCTTCTTCTTCCTCCTCCTCTTTCTTTCTTTCTCTTTCTTTCTTTCTTTCTTTCTTTCTTTCTTTCTTTCTTTCTTTCTTTCTTTCTTTCTTTCTTTCTCTTTCTTTCTTTCTTTCTTTCTTTCTTTCTTTCTCCTCCTTCTTTTTCCTTCTTTCTTTTCTTCTTCTTCTTCTTCTTCTTCTTCTTCTTCTTCTTCTTCTTCTTCTTCTTCTTCTTCTTCTTCAGAAGGGAGGCAGAAAGAGAGGAAGGGAGAAAGATGAGAAGCATCAACTCGTAGTTGTGGAACTTTAGTTGTTCATTAATTGCTTTCTCATATGTGCCTTGACCAGGAGGTTCCAGCTGTCCCAGTGACCCCTTGCTCAAGTTAGTGATTTTGGGCTTCAAGCCAGCGACCATGGGGTCATGTCTGTGATCCCACACTCAAGCCAGGGTGACCTTGGGGTTTCGAAACTGGGTCTTCAGCATCTCTTGCCTATGTTCTATCCACTGTGTCACAGCCTGGTCAGGCTCCACTTTATGTCTATGAATTTGACTACACTAGATACCTCATACATGAAATTATACTGTATTTGTTCTATTGTGACTGACTTATTTCACTTAGTCTATGTCCTCAAGGTTCATCCATGTTGTAGAACATGTCAGATTTTTTTTCTTCCTAAAGGGCTGAATAATATTCCATTGTATATGGATGTATATAGATTGCATTTTGTTTTTCCTTTTTTTTTTTTTTTTGTATTTTTCTGAAGCTGGAAACGGGGAGAGACAGTCAGACAGACTCCCGCATGTGCCCGACTGGGATCCACCCGGCACGCCCACCAGGGGGTGACGCTCTGCCCACCAGGGGGCGATGCTCTGCCCCTCCGGGGCGTCGCTCTGTTGCGACCAGAGCCACTCTAGCACCTGGGGCAGAGGCCAAGGAGCCATCCCCAGCTCCTGGGCCATCTTTGCTCCAATGGAGCCTCGGCTGCGCGAGGGGAAGAGAGAGACAGAGAGGAAGGAGAGGGGGAGGGGTGGAGAAGCAGATGGGCGCTTCTCCTGTGTGCCCTGGCCGGGAATCGAACCCGGGACTTCTGCACGCCAGGCCGATGCTCTACCACTGAGCCAACCAGCCAGGGCCTGCATTTTGTTTTTCCATTCATCTATTGATAGACATTTGGTTTTTTCCCACTTTTTAGCTATTGTGAATACTGCTGCTATGAACAAGGCAAGATCCCTGTTGTAAGGAGCTTACAACCTAGTGCAGTAAGAAGTACATTGTATATCATGACCAGTACACACAGATACATGTACATAAAGATGGAAACAAAATTTTGTAAAATAAACTCTGCTATGCCTTGCCTTTACTATGTGTAGTATATATTAGTATTTTATATTCTTTATTATTCTATTTTCTTTTTTAAAATTCTGGTCACAAACCACCAAACCAATTTTGTAAACCAGTGATGAATCAGTTTTAGCTTCCAGAAAAATTCTAGGATAGTAGGTGTTACTAAGCTGTATTTTTATTTATTAATTTTAGCCTCCAAAGCTACTCTGTCTTCATTTCAGAAGGTAAAAGGGGGTATGCTTTGGCAGTAACATTGAAGACAATATTGGGAATACTAGTTTGATGAATAATACAATAAATTTTGCATGAGGAAGAAAAGTGATTTTCCAAAATTTGAACAAAAGGAATTCTGTGTAAGGATTTGGTGCCAGAGGGTATCAAACACAGTTTTCACTCTGCTGAGGAGTTCTGTGTTTTAGAGATATTCCCGTTATACCAGAGAGATGATGCGCTTGGAACTTGGGTTTTCTCAAGAAAATAAGTAATAGACCAGGTGGCTTGCTTGCTCTCCTGCTTTCTCTTTCCTTTCCCCTCAGATGCGTCTATTTCTCTATGGAAAGAAAACGTAGGAGTCCGAGGGAAGGACTAGGGCTGTCATATTCTTTGGTCGCTTTGCGCAGGGCCCTCCTTATCTAAGCCAACAGATTGATTAGTCATCCCGCAGCAGGCAGCCTGGAGCAGAGGGCCCAGCGAGAGGGAGCAGCAGGACCGACTGTGCGTGAAAACCGGTCGGGGAGGCTGTGCTTGTGCATGTAAAGCCATGGCTTGCCTCCATGTGTCATCTGTCCTAGGACTGCAGTTTTGTGTCCTCTCCAGTCCCTGAATCCCACTGTGGGCTGCACTTGTGTGGCCAGCAGTATCTTCGTTTCCAGACCATTCACCCCTCTTTCAGATCTTAGCTACTGCTACTGAAATACAGTTCTCAGAGTAAAGGCTGCATGGACAAGAGCAGTTTGAAAGCTGTCATTCTGAATATCTTGGGAAACTTAGAGACAACAAGGGGGCGAGGAGATTCTAAATGGAGAGGGTGAGGTATGGGACGTGATCACTAATGGTCTGGTTGGTAGAGATACTGTGGATTTGCTGATGGAATTCTAGTAAGAGCAATTGATCCTAGGTTACATGCATGGCTACTTTTGACCTCTCTGAGAGGTCATATTAAAATCTAGCACTTCTTTTTGATGGTACCAAGGGGGAAGAGGAAGAGGGCCCAGTAAGTGTTAATTCTTAGAAAGTATATGTAACAATGTAACAGACTATACCGTTCACCTTTCTTTACCTCTTATTTGAAAGCAAAAGTGGAAAATGTTGTCATTGGCCTTTCTATACTGTGGGGAGAGCTTATTTACCACAAGGAGCCTTATCAAAAACTATATTTTGTAACAACTTCATAGATACTGTACCTAGCAAAATATGCTTTGTATTAGCTCTGTGTAAAAGTATTTGTGGTGTAGGATGATTTTTTTTATACATGTATCTTTTTATAACTTTCCAGGAACTAAGCACATTATCTGATACTGTAAATTATTTTCTGTCAGTGCTTTAGTTCAGGATGGGCAATAAATTATTTCTAAAGGAGGTCTGAAAGTGGAAAGAACAGTTTGGTTTTATAGAATGAGTTGCTAGTTCATTAAAGCTTTTTACTTTTGTAAAAAACAAATAAAAAATCTAGCACTTGTGGCCTGACCTGTGGTGGCACAGTGGATAAAGTGTTGCCCTGGAATGCTGAGGTTGCAGGTTCGAAACCTCGGGCTTACCTGATCAAGGCCCATATGAGAAGCAACTACTATGAGTTGATGCTTCCTGCTCTTCCCTTTTTCCTTTATCTCTCTCTAAAATCCATAAATAAAATCTTTTAAAAAAATCTGCATGTGTGTACGGTTGGCTCCCTCTTTAATCAAGTACAATGCTTACTATCTATTATGCCATTCGAGTGCAGACGGAGGAATGGTAAAGGCTGGAGGCCCAGAGCCCTTCATCTCACACCTAGAGTGGAATGTATTAATTGGCTCTCTAAAGCACACTGTGTGTGAAGATTCACTTCTTTTATGGAAAAGAGTATAGGAGAGTAATGAATCCACACCAGCACATTACAGAGGGCTTATGACTTACTGATTTTTAACGTCCTGGAGAGGTGGTGGGGATTCCTTTTAGGAATTACACTTCAATGATATTTTTGATATGTTGACTTTCCCTGTTATGTCTACTTCCTAAAGTGTCCATCTGAAAGATTCTTGGTTAATGATTTCCAAAGTGGTGATAAAATTTTATCATCTCAGTGGAAAGGAATTCTAATAGTATTATTCTGGCATACCTGCTTGTTATCAGCAACCAGACATATTATCATTGTAAGAGTGGAGGACACTGCTCAGTTGGGAATGTGGATAGGATTCTGTAACTCATTGGTTCTTCACAGAGAGAGCCAGTGATAGAGGCATTATTAAGAAACATAACCCAACCCTTTGCTGTTTCCCTGTAGGTGCATGGCTAAGACCCGGACACCATCGGCACCTGACCCAGGATTCTACAGTTTTCTCCTGGTGAATTCTTGATGGATCTGGCTCTTGATTTCTGGCAGCGCCTGGGCAGGAGAAATGGCTGCTATCAGATTTGGGTTTGGAAGGCTCAAGTTTCATCTGTTAAAGAGCAGGAGTTACTTGCTGTTGAAACTCATAGCTGTTGTCTTTGCTGTGCTTCTATTTTGTGAATTTTTAATCTATTACTTAGTGATCTTTCGGTGTAATTGGCCTGAGTTGAAAACTCCAGCCTATGATGGTGAACAAGAGACTCTTGAACCTGTCCTGAAAGCCATGTTTTTGGCTGATACCCACTTGCTTGGGGAACTAAGAGGCCACTGGTTTGACAAGTTACGAAGGTAGGAGCCAAAATCAGGAATCTCGGAAATTCTGTTTGCAAAAAGGTGTAGTCCTCTCCCCACAGGTCAGGCTTAATGGCTTCCGGGTACTCATTAAAGATTTTCCTCTCAGAGGAAAACATAAATGGGGCATTGGACTTTTCCTTGAACTTAATATTTACTGAGCATCTGTTCTATACAGGAGCCAGGATTTGGAAGGCAGATGTGGGATTGGACAGGTCACCAGGACTCTCTGAACCTGTCTCTGCCTCCTTGTCTGTAACTGGGTTAACATGAGAAATTGCACAGGCTGTGTGAATCAAGTGCCCAACACAGAGCTGTGGTCAGCAAAGGGCACTTCCCCTCACCGCGGGTGGGGCAGACACAGAGTGTGGTGGGTGGACCCTTCGCACAGTCACTGGAGTGTCATTTTGAGCTCACTTGGTTTTTGTCCACTCTGGGCAGCAGGTGGAGCAGAGCTGACAGGTGGCTGTGTCCCTGGGAAGACAATCAGAGCCTGTCTGTCCCTCCAACTTTGACCTGCACAGTGTAGACTATTTTCCCACAGGAGGCTTTTTAAAAATTAAATTGTGGTGAAATACATGTAAGATAAAAGTTGCTATCTTAAACATTTTTATGTAATTGTAACTGTCCTTTTGTGACTGGCTTATTTCACTTATTGTCGTCTTCAAGATCCATATATGTGTCTTCGCATGTGTCCAAATAGCCCTCCTTTTTAAGGATGAATAATATCCCATTGTATGTTTGCACCACATTTTGTTTATCCATTCATCTGTTGATGGGCTCTTGGGTTGCCTTCACCTTTTGGCTACTGTGAACAATGCCCACCAAAAGATGACTGATGGGGGCTTTTATTTATTTATTTATAAACTAAATTTAATGGGGTGACATTGATTGATGAGTACCTGGGTTTCAGGTGAACATCTCTGTAGCCTTTGAACCGTTGATTGTGTTGTGTGCTTATCACCCAAAGTGAGGTCATTTTCCGTCACTGTATATTTGTCCCTCTTTACTTCCCCCCGCCCACTGGCAACCGCTTCACTTCTATCTGTGTGATGGGGGCTTTCGACCACGTGTCAGAAGAGCTCTCTCCTTGCCCCTGATGATGTGCTGTGACCCCTTTTCCTTACTGCGACTTCATTTGTGCCTCTCTAACTAGATGCCTATTCTTGCCAGTAGCAGGGTCCTCAGAGTGCTTTGATATACATTAACCTTACACTGGGTGGAGACATGTGACATCCCCAGGGGGAGACATGTGACGTCCCCAGGGTGGGGGAGGAAGCAGATGCAGGCGCTCCTCTCCTTTTCCTCAGTTTTAAACCAGAGGAGGCGAGACAGAAGGTCGGGGTGCAGCCGAGCCCCCCTGGCTTTGCTCAGACCTTACACTGGTGCTTTAGTTAGAAGCAGCCTTCCCTTTCCTGTTCTGCTGCTGTTTCTAGAATCTTTCTTCCCAACCGCAAATAGCGTGAAGTCGGGAAGAGCTGAGAAATGTATTCTGAGAGGTATCTTTTTTTTTTTTTAATTTTTTAATTTTTTTTGTATTTTTCTGAAGCTGGAAATGGGGAGAGACAGTCAGACAGACTCCTGCATGCGCCCAACCGGGATCCACCCGGCACGCCCACCAGGGGCGATGCTTTGCCCACCAGGGGGCGATGCTCTGCCCCTCCGGGGTGTCGCTCTGCCGCCACCAGAGCCACTCTAGCGCCTGGGGCAGAGGCCAAGGAGCCATCCCCAGCGCCCGGGCCATCTTTGCTCCAATGGAGCCTCGGCTGCGGGAGGGGAAGAGAGAGACAGAGAGGAAGAAGGGGGTGGGGGTGGAGAAGCAAATGGGCGCCTCTCCTATGTGCCCTGGCCGGGAATCGAACCCAGGTCCCCCGCACGCCAGGCCGACGCTCTACCGCTGAGCCAACCGGCCAGGGCCGAGAGGTATCTTGAGTGAAGCTGTGCCATGCAGCAGTTTACATGAGGCCTGAAGTCTCCTCTGACCAAAAATTACTGTCCCTTACGTATATGCCCAGGACAGAACCTTTCTCCTTTGCAGGGGGAAGCCGCCAGGAACATGCTTTAAAAAGGAGGCAAGAATTGGGATCCTTAGGAAAGTGACAGGTCAGGGTCTGTTAGGAGAGAGGGACGGTGGAGAAAGCAGTGACAAGTTTGAGCACCTGCTGTGCTGGCTGTTCACAAGTACTACCTCAGTGGCTCCTTTGACTGTCCTGTGACAGTGGGTGTTTATTATCTGCATTTAACAACAAAGAAAGTAGGAGTCAGGGAGAGGAGGCAACATTCTCTACTGGTTAGTGGGTGGAGCTGGGATGGTAAGCCACTGCTCATCAGGGTCCAGGTCCAGCCCCTTTTCATTCACTTGTCCCACCTGAAGGGTGATGACTTGTATGTCTGAAGCCTACAGGAGTTACAGTTTTGATATTGTCTAGTCTGTTTGTCTCATCGCCTCTCCCCAAATCTGAAGGCAAGAAGTTGAGGTCCCTTCAAGAAGAGGTGGAAATTAAGCCAGTTACTGTCATCTCCTCAATGTGGTGCAAAGTTAGTCTACACTGGGCAGCTCTGGTGGCTTTGCTCCCCACATTTTTTTTCTTTTTTTTTTTTTTTTTGGTATTTTTCTGAAGCTGGAAACAGGGAGAGACAGTCAGACAGACTCCCGCATGCGCCCGACCGGGATCCACCCCGCACACCCACCAGGGGCGATGCTCTGCCCACCAGGGGGCGATGCTCTGCCCCTCCGGGGTGTCGCTCTGCCGCGACCAGAGCCACTCCAGCGCCTGGGGCAGAGGCCAAGGAGCCATCCCCAGCGCCTGGGGCATCTTTGCTCCAATGGAGCCTTGGCTGCGGGAGGGGAAGAGAGAGACAGAGAGGAAGGAGGGGGGGTGGAGAAGCAAATGGGCGCTTCTCCTATGTGCCCTGGCCAGGAATCGAACCCGGGTCCCCCGCACGCCAGGCCGACGCTCTACCACTGAGCCAACCGGCCAGGGCCCCCACATTTAATCAGATGTGGATTCTTTGGCCCTTCCAGGCTGGGAATGTGAGTGTGGGGCCACGGAGGAGGAGATTGGGACCAATAAGTTTACCTTTAAATGGTCCAGGAGACAGGTGGAGGTTCCCCCGGAAACAGACTGATGCGTGTCCCCATTGGCCTCTAGGGAATGGCAAATGGAGAGAGCCTTCCAGACAGCTCTGTGGCTGTTGCAGCCAGAAGTCGTCTTCATTCTGGGGGACATCTTTGATGAAGGGAAGTGGAGCTCCCCCCAGGTAGGACTCTTCAATCCTGGCGCCTCAATCCTGCTTTCAGGGCCCTGGACAGGCAGCCCCGAAAATGCACGAAGTGATGTCAGCTGGGGTTAGAAGTTTTGTGTAGGATCAATATTATAAATATATAGTCTGTTCTGAAGATGATTAGGATCTGTGTCTAATGTCAGTCTGGAGTTAGGTTGACTAATTTTATATTTGTCTATGTAGGAAATCTGTAGATTAGTCAGACGTCACTTTGTGGGAATGCACGGTCCTGTGAATGTCTTGAAAAGGGAAAATTGGCAAGACGGTGTTTTTCGATTACACATTGACACATAATTTGATTTTACGCTCTTTACACTCTTATTTAACCACTACATTAAACTATGCTACAGAAGTTGCTTGCTAGCCCCTTATTGTCTTTCTTCTGAGGGAGGGAGCCGTGCAGAAGGGGGCGTGGTGCCATGTTCCTCTGCCTGAGCACTGAGGTGACGGGAAGAGAGGCCGTTCTTGCCTCTGCTGTCAGTGCTTGGCTTGTTACGTTTCTGGAATTAATGGGAAAAAAAAGAACTTTTTTTTTTTTTGTATTTTTCTGAAGCTGGAAACAGGGAGAGACAGTCAGACAGACTCCCGCATGCGCCCAACCAGGATCCACCCGGCACGCCCACCAGGGGGTGATGCTCTGCCCACCAGGGGGCGATGCTCTGCTCCTCTGGGGCGTCGCTATGTCGCGACCAGAGCCACTCTAGCGCCTGGGGCAGAGGCCAAGGAGCCATCCCCAGCGCCCGGGCCATCTTTGCTCCAATGAAGCCTCGCTGCGGGAGGGGAAGAGAGAGACAGAGAGGAAGGAGAGGGGGAGGGATGGAGAAGCAGATGGGTGCTTCTCCTGTGTGCCCTGGCCGGGAATCGAACCGGGGCTCCTGCACGCCAGGCCGATGCTCTACCACTGAGCCAACTGGCCAGGGCAAAAGAACTCTTCTTGTTGCTTAAAAACATTTGGTCACTGATGGTTTTTGGAAGAGACTAAAAATTCATTGGTATTTCACGGCACAATCCAAGAGCTGTACAAAGCATGTCTGGGCCCAGATGTGATAGAAACCCGTTGTTTACAGGGTTGTGGTGTCTGTTATAATCTAGTTAAAAATTAAATATGAGATAATGAGAAAAGCGACTAGTTATAAAATGAGATTGGATATATACGTTGGTTTTCCAAATGGCCATTTTATGTTTTTCTAGTTTTATGCTAGTCTGATTTTACATTATTTTAAATTTAAATATTACTTTGTAGAGTGAAGTCTTTGTAAATGTATTGAAGTACTCTACCCAGCATGTTTCCCTAGGTTGGGCTGTAATTAAACTTTCAGTATAAAACTTATTACTGTTTAACCAGGCGATGTCTACCCTAGAGTATCCAATTGATGTTTTTAAGATGAATAAAAACAAGAACTATAAAACATAATTCCCAGTATTTAATAGTTAGATTTTGTTTTCTCTCCACGTCCTCAACAGTGGCTCTAGGGCAGGGGTCCCCAAACTTTTTACACAGGGGGCCAGTTCACTGTCCCTCAGACTTTTGGAGGGCCAGACTAAAAAAAAAACAAAACTATGAACAAATCACTATGCACACTGCACATATCTTATTTTAAAGTAAAAAAACAAAATGGGAACGAATACAATATTTAAAATAAAGAACAAGTAAATTTAAATCAACAAACTGACCAGTATTTCAATGGGAACTATGCTCCTCTCACTGACCACCAATGAAAGGGGTGCCCTTTCCAGAAGTGTGGCGGGGGCCGGATAAATGGCCTCGGGGCTGCATGCGGCCCGCGGGCCGTAGTTTGGGGACCCCTGCTCTAGGGAAATGCTAACGCTGAATGTGAGCTTGTCCTTGTCTCAAAGGAGACATGTGAATTCACTTGACATTTCCCAACAGCCCGTTCTTATAACATGACCAGAGGTGATGTGACTCTCCAGCTGGGGTCTATGTGCCGTCTTCACGGGATCCTGAAATAATAGCTATATGAACCAGGTACTCGGGAGGTGGCCAGTTCATGTTTTAAGATGAGGATAGCATTTAATTAAAAGTTGGCATTGAATTAAATAATTAAAATACTAAGTTAGTTTTGGAAAAAAGTTTGACATAGAATCTACATTAGCTTTGTGAATAACTGATGGGGACAGGGGAAATAACTTCTCATCATCAAAACAGGGAGCCACAGGGAAGAGAAGGTTCTCTGAGTATTAGCAGTGACCATCTTATCCCACAGGCCTGGGCGGATGATGTGGAGAGGTTTCAGAAAATGTTCAGACACCCACATCATGTGCAGCTGAAGGTAGTTGTTGGCAACCATGACATTGGCTTCCACTATCAGTAAGTAGTTCACTAAAGCATTGCAACGTGAGCACCCTTGCTAACTCTCATTTTGCACCTGCTGCAACTTATGTGAAAGTCTTGTTTGGACTGTGTGTGTGTGTGTGGGAATCTGTGTAAGATTGGAGGAAATTTGTATAAGATAAAACCTCTGGAATGTAAGCTCCATGAGGGCACCGATTTTTGCTTTGGAGCATCGTACACCTTCAGTGAATCTCTTAAATTAATGATTTGTGGGTGCCCTTGTGTGATTCTAACTTGGAACTTATCTTTAATGGCTAGTTATTTTTTTGAGGGGGGAATTGGAAAACAAGATGATTTAGACTTTAATAGCTAATATTTATATAGTATTTATTATGTGCCAGCTTGTGTTAAGCATTTCCATACATTAACTCATTTAATCTTCGCCACAGTCCTATTATTTTACCCATTTTGTCTGAAGAAACTAGGCTCTGGGGACTAAGTCATTGCCCCAGGCCTCGTGGTTAGTTGGTAGTGGAGCTGAGAGTGCACCTTGATAACCTGGGGCCAGCTGAGCTCCAAACTAACAGTGCTAGTCGGGGGCTCAAATCCTGAAAGGTTCCCGTTGTGAGTGTGTGTGTTCATGATAACTTGTAAGAGGCTTTAAATTGGCTTGTTTTGAGAAATGTCCCTATTTACAATTTAATGCAGGATGAGCACATACAGAATAAAACGATTTGAGAAAGTTTTCAATCCTGAAAGGCTGTTTTCATGGAAAGGAATTAAGTGAGTATTATTTGTGAATTCTTACAAGGACCTTTAGTCCTTGGAATTAATTTTTCAAAGGTGACCGCCACACTGATCAGACCCACAGTCTGTCTGGCCTGGGTTGGTCTCTGACGAAGGTGCTTTAGGCTGCCATCATTGAGGGCCCCATCGGAGCCACCTGGCCTGGGTTGGTCTCTGACGAAGGTGCCCCATCAGAGCCACCACCCTAGTTTTCCCTAACAACCTGCAGTGAACCGGCTAGTCTGTGGCTTTGCCTAGCCACCAAGAGAATTGTATTCCGTCGGTACTGTCTCTGGGTGATAGAAATGTCATCAGTCCACTTTGTAAAGGAGTTTTTTTTTATTTGTTCAACATTTACTTCTCTCCCTTTTTAAAGGGTGTTCCTGTGGTTGTGGTGTTCTAGGATTTGGCCAGTGTGCTCACTATGCTCTGTAGCTCTGCGCCTACCCCTACTTCCATCAGCCTTGATTTTCAGATCGAAGCTTCCTCACCCTTTGTCTGACCATCAGCACCAGCTCCCCTTCTGCAGGGCAATTTTTGTGCCATCTTGGGACCCTTCCCAGTCTCTGTGTGTTTACAGCGCAGTGGACCAGACAGTACCTACACATTATTCTAGCTGAGACCTAGTGGAAAAAGAAGGGGTGGGAGAGGAAGCTTCTGCTATTTTGATCATAACCTTCCCATGGTATCCAGTACTCTGTTGGCTTTGGCCAGAGCAGCTAACTGGGCCCACCAGACGATGTGATCTGTGTGAAGCCCCGAGAGACCAGGGTCCAGTGGGTTCCCCACAAAGCTCACTTGTTCTCTTCCTTTGCCGGTAAGGCAGAGTGCTGGGCGTTTTCTTTCCTGAGTCGTAATGGAGACTTACACAGTTTGAATTTTTTCTCCCTGGGCATTGAGTTTAAAATTGTGACATTAAATATGCTAATTATACAGTGTGTTCGTAAAGTCATGGTGCACTTTTGACCGGTCACAGGAAAGCAACAAAAGACGATAGAAATGTGAAATCTGCACCAAGTAAAAGGAAATCCCTCCTAGTTTCTGTAGGATGATGTGGCAGCATGTGCGCATGCGCAGATGATGACATAACACCATGTATACAGCGGAGCAGCCCACGGCCATGCCAGTCGAGATGTGGATGGTACAGAGGAAAGTTCAGTGTGTTCCGTGGCTCGCTAAATTCGAATCCATGACCAAAGTGCAACGTGAATATCGGTGCGTTTATAACGAAGCACCACCACATAGGAATAACATTACTCGGTGGGATAAGCAGTTGAAGGAAACCGGCAGTTTGGTGGAGAAACCCCGTTCTGGTAGGCCATCAGTCAGTGACGAGTCTGTAGAGGCTATACGGGATAGCTACCTAAGGAGCCCTAAAAAATCTGTGCGTGAGCCCACATCAAACTGCACTGAATAGGTATGAAACTGGGAGAGTTTTCCTTTTATTTGATGCAGATTTCACATTTCTATCATCTTTTGTTGCTTCCCTGTGACCAGTCAAAAGTGCACCATGACTTTACAGACACACTGTACTGTATTTCAGATTATCTGATTAGCCAGCTCCTTATCTCTAAAATTCTTTAAATTTCAAGCAATCTTTATGACAGGGACCTTGTTCATGCAAAAGTTGATGTGTGTAGGAAATAACAACACATTTAATGGAAGTTTATAGAAAATCTGTATAACTGAACTGGTTGCAAAGGAGAACCATAATTGACTCATTTGAGGTCATCCACACTAGTCTAACCAGCACCGCACCCCCCAGTCGTGCCTGCTTGCTGAGAACCAGACATTACTGAATGCTGCCTGTAGTCTACTTTATGGAATAACAATATCGCTATCACTGAGTACTTTCTAGGGCAGGGCCTATTTTGTTGCATTATTTCACTTAATTCTCACAGTGAGCTGATGGCAGGTGTGCTATTTTTATCCCCATTTTGCAGATGAGGCACAAAGAGGCTAAGTAGAGGTGCCCAAGGACCCATGGTTTGAGGCTGAGCTTAGCGTGTCTGTCCTCAGAGCGTGTCTGTCCTTGTAGATTTCTCAAGTCCTAGCTTACAAATCCTTTCACCATGTCTTGGACTTCAGTCCCAATAATGCTATTTTGTTTTCTTAATACCGACTACTGCCTAAAAACTCGGATTATTCGAGTTGTGTTTTGAAGCTGTTCTGGGGGTTTTATTTCAAGGGAGCGATATTGCACGGACAGAAGGCGAGCAGCCCCCGACCCTCTGCTTGCTCCCACCCCGCAGCTTTGTGATGGTCAACAGCGTCGCACTGGAAGGGGATGGCTGCGGCATTTGCTCGGAAGCAGAAGCTGAGCTCATGGAAATTTCTCACAAACTGAATTGCTCCCGAGAGGTAGGAGAGCATCTGAATAGCATAGGTGCCTTCTGTTCTGTCATGTTCTAAGGGCACAGCGAGTGGGAGCATTTGTGTTTTTATCATTCTGTCATCTCTGCCCTTCCTGCCTACCATGCTCGAATACGTGCTGGCTTTGCAGGGTAACTGCTCATTTCTGACCCACAGGAACCCAGCTCGGGCCACTGCGGCCACGAGCAGCCCCTGCCGTCGTCGGCCCCTGTCCTCCTGCAGGTGAGCTCCTCCTGCAGGTGGGGAGGGAGAAGGCAGCTCCTTGTTTCGGGCAGGACCACCCAGGGTCTAATAAAGCCACGTCTTGACTCTTCTTTCAATCCCGGACAGCACTTCCCGCTCTTCCGGAGGAGTGACGCCAACTGCACCGGGGAGGACGCGGCCCCTCCGGAGGACAGGGCACTGCCCTTTAAGGAGAGATACGACGTGCTTTCTCGGGAGGCCTCGCAGAAGGTTTGGCAGGGTACCAGGTTCTGACCCAGAGACAGGACTTGTGTAGTTTTGACTGAGGGATGGAGGACAGGTTTTGGCACTATCTCAGATTTTCACCTCATCGGTGTGTTCCTTCCCCCACCCTCCCAGTGATATTAGCAAGAGGAAGGGGGGAAAGGGGGAAAGAGAAAGAGAGGAACACTGATTTGTTCCTGTGTGTGCGCTGACCAGGATTGAACCTGCAACCTCTGTTCTTCTGCGGATGCTCTAACCAACCAAGGTACCAGGCCAGGGCCACTTCTGTTTCTTAATATCCAGTTAATAATATTTTCAGCTATTCTTTATTCAAAAATTTCCCACCAACTTAAATGTATTTGGAAATGTAAGTGGAACTTAAGAGTTAATTATTTTAGGGACTTTAAAATGCTCTTTCTTAAATATATATTTATATAATATATAGTATATATATATAATAAAATATAAACATATTTATGAAATACATTTATAAATATTTCTAAAACTAAAACAATTTAAAAATATGAAATCCGGGTCCTGGTCAGTTGGCTCAGTGGATAGAGTGTCACCCAGCATATGAATGTCCTAGGTTTCATTCGGGTCAGGGCACACATGAGAAGCGACCATCTACTCCTCTCTCCCTCCTTCTTCCTCTTCTCTCCCTGTTCCCTTCCCACAACCAGTGGCTCAGTTGGTTCTGATTGTTCCCAGTGTTGGTCCTTGTGCTGAGGATGGCTAGGTTTGTCTGAAGGCATCAGCCTCAGGCACTAAAAATAGCTCGGTTGATTTGTTGCAGATAAGGGTTGCGTGGATCCCAGTGGGGTACATGCAGGAGTCTGTCTCTCAATCTCCCCTCCTTTCACCAAAAATTAATTAGTTAATTAATAAAAAAATAAAATTTAGGATGAGGATAGATTCTAAGAGCCTGAACTTAATTTTGATAGAATATAAACAAACCAAAGGATTTGGAGGTAAAATTAAAGCAGCCCTCAGAAGTCGGGGTTGCGTATTTAGTTTAATGAAATTGACAGTAGCCCCACTGTGGGACCCAGGAGGGTGGGGTCCCAGCCCTAACTGCCTGTTGCTGTCTCCCGTGCGGCAGCTGCTGTGGTGGCTACGACCTCGCCTGGTCCTGAGTGGCCACACGCACAGTGCCTGTGAGGTGCTCCACGGAGCAGGGACCCCTGAGATCAGCGTGCCATCATTCAGTTGGAGGAACAGAAACAACCCCAGTTTCATCATGGTAACGTGAACATTTATTTTTGTCTCAAAGCTTTCATACGTATTTAAACCAACACAGTAATCAACTATTAATTGCTGCAATCTATAAAAATATACAAAAGCCTTAAATAAACTTCCCTCACTCCACATGCACCCTTGATCTGATACACTGCCCCCCATGTCTATCTGATTCCCCCCCCCCCCGACTTCTTTGCATTATTCTGGGGGTGGCAGAGAGGAGCATCTTACAGAGTGTTTTATCCTTCAGGGATGGCAGTGTCCTCTGATGTTAGACTCTGTTGGATTTTTTAAGGAAATGGAATCACTGCTTCATTAGCTATACTCAGTCATGTCTTGTTTTCCAAGTGTGGCCATGTGCTTTGGCAGAAAAGTGCCATAGCTCTTGCAGGTTGATTAAGGATGTTTTTCGATTAGTGACCACCTGATGTTTCAGCTCCTTTCTTTTGCCCTTGGGTTCCAGCATCCAGTTCATAATGCTTTTATGTCAGATACTTCTGCTTCATAAAAACGTGGGGAAAACCTCATGTGGTCAAATTCAAGTAGTCACTGAAAACATTCCCCACTGTCACTCCACATAGCAAAACTGTCTACCCTCCCCCAAAAAAGTCCCATTGAGATGCCCTGGCACATATACTATTTCTAGGTGACAGATGGCTTGTTTTAACATCAACGGTCATGAAAAATAGCCTTGTACTCCTGTTCCTCAGTGATCGTGGCTTGAAATCCTCATGCCTCTCTATCTCTCCAGTACGTCCCCTATGGTTAGAGGGAGCTTTGACTTCCCTTCTCCCCACTGCTTGTGTAGGCTAAAGGCTGTGCATCCTTAAGTCCCAGATGAGACCAGCCACTTACCTGCCTCACCCACGTAAGCCAAGAAAACTGCCTTGCCTTCTTGTTTCTGAGTCAGACTGTTGTGCAGGAGCTGTGCGTGGAGCTCTCACTGCAGCATAACATTCCTCTTCCCTTTCCAGGGCAGCATGACACCCACAGAGTATGCCCTGGCCAAGTGCTACCTTCCCTTCGAGGACACAGTCCTGATCACCTACTGTGGAGCAGCTGTATTCCTTGTGGTCCTCATCGTAGTGCACCTTGGACTTCTTGGCTCAACTTTTCTTTTTGGTTGTAAGCTGCTCAGAAAATTTAAGACAGTGTGAAGAGCAGGAGACTTTTTGCATTTAGTAATATATATCAAAGCCAAAGAAACTGAACTTCAGGCAGTGCTCATGTTAGAGGAGACCAAAGTAGATGGTCTTGATGCACATCACAGAAATTCTAAATCACTGATGCAAATTACTGCAGAATAAATAGTTGATTGTACTGTTCTCATGCTATACAAGTAGAACGTGTACTCTACGACAAATCTGTTTTCTCGTTTTATCAAATATATGTATAATCGAAGACTGTATCTGTACAATATGTAAACACTATTAATGTCATCACTTGCATGCACTAGACAGTCCTTCCTTCCCCAAGATGGAGCCAGCAGCCCTGGAGCACACTTGGGAGTAGGTGGATACAAATCAAACATTAGGTTTGCTTCTGTCCTCCTATGAAGTCATTCTCAAACTCCTATGTATTACAGAGCTGTCCACTGAAAATAAATGTACAGATGCCACAAGCAGGAATATATTGTTTACACAGACTTTTGTACTTTTGTGCTAAATTAATGGAATCATATTTTTGATAAGTGTAATTTTCTCTCCAGCAGACTGAGTTGTTAAATCTGAATTTAATGCCTGTCAGTGATAAAAATAAACTTGAAAAAATGGATTTGAGTCAGATAAAATGTATTCTTTTTGTGTGTTTTTTTTTTTTTTCCCTAAGAGTCTAGTTCTTTTTTCAATCAGACTTTTAAATAGCAAGTTTAGTTCTAGGGGAGTTGTTGAGTAGTAATAATGCATGTAACAATATACAGCTTAATTTTTTGTGTAATATGGGGGGGTTTATCTCTTCAGTTTTTCTTCATGTTTTACTTTGAAAGTGCAATGAAAACTGAAGATAAGCCCTGCTTTATATGTCTCAGTTCAACTGAGAGTTTTATGAAACAGTTAAGGATGACGGGAGCAGGAATTCCGTGATAATGAGCTAAAATATATATGTAGGTGTTGCATTGACTGTCCATAAAGTTGTCATCCTTTCACGTTAAAGTAGTAGTATTTAAAATGAGATAAGTTTATAAAGGATTATTAAAATGCTAATTATGTGATAGAGTAAACTTTAAAATACTTAACAAAAACTAGAAGACTAAAAGAAAATTGATGAAGTAATAGAGGCTAGGCTGTTCCTTTTCTGGATTTGTATTGTTGAAATATAACTTTGGACATCATGACAGATGATCTCTGACCTAAGGAAACTACCCTAAAAGCTGTGACTGAGGACAGAATATAAAACGTCCCAGCTACAGTGATTCTTGCTTTGTAGATACACTGTGCATAACTTTTGAGGCTGTATTTGCAGATCTTTCAAATATGAGAAACAGCCATATATGCTGGCTTTATATTTCACATAAAAGTTTTATAATGTTTCTTCTTGAAAAGGCAAGTGAGGTTGCCATTCTTAGATTCTCCTAGGCAGATGTGAATGTTGACACCCTTTTGTCTTTTCCTTCCTGTTTGTTTACGATGGAACCTGTGGTCAAGCGAATGATTCACAAACTTTGACAGTGGGAATGGTTGACCCAGTCCCACACAGGGCACCTGCAAAAGTCTATAAATCGCAAAATAATCAAGAAACATATTTTCTGGAGAGAAGAAATATCCTTGGTTCTCTGGGTTCCTGAAAGAAGCTTGTGATGTTAGTACGGCATTAGTTGTAAGACGTAGATGATTAACGTATATAACATACATGTATATATAATATTTTAAAAATCAAGGAATATTTTTCAAAGTACCAACCTGATACAATGTTCTAAATTCTATGGATTCTACAGATACCATTCATTCTCTTTCTTAGAGCAAGCAGCAGGTATGTTGACATTTAGCTGTTCAGCACAATAAGAACACATTTCTTTTACAGATATAGCCGCAATCAAGGCACACATATCTACAAGGATTTTTCTTTAGTAGTTATACAAAATAATTGTGTGGTCTGTACAATGTAATAAACTAGCAATAAGACAACAACAACGAAAGAATGTCTGAGACGGGCCCCAGCATAGGTGAAGTCCAGGGAATCGTTTTCAGACTGGACACACCTTGCAGTAGTGAATGTGGTGGGTTTTCTGCCTAAATGTAAAAGGCTCAGAGTAGCTCTAATTCAAATGCCTGAGACTAGCAGAGACTCTCAATATTATTTTTAAAAGGTTTTCTTGACAATCTGTGTTTTGGGGCCTACTCTAAGTCTTGGGCTGATGCAGATCAGAGAAGGCGGCCCCTGTCCGCCTGCTGCTCCTTGAAGCTAGAACTGGAAAGCCAGGTAAGCCTGGCCGCACTTCGCACAGGCGCCTCCCAGCAGGCTGTGTGATGCGCAGAGGGCGAGTGCACTTCTCCGCCATCTATCAAGTTTTTAATGAGTCACTACACTGAATGGATGAATAAAAGGGGCCCCCACCCAAAGAAATTTCACTGCAGTGTCACCCAGGGGAGAGTGGACGGTTTGCAGCGACACAAATCGGGTGCGGGTGGGGAGGCTAGGGAAAGCCATGTTCAATGAAAACAAAAGCCACAAACCAAACCTGAGGGGAACAGAGGTAGCCAGAGGCTTGGTGGTCACGGCAGGACAGACGGTTGCCTGGACGACACTGGGAACTCTCCTTTGTACCACGGCTTGGCTTGGGGCTGACAGGCAGGCAGTTCGGAGGGCGGCGGAGGAAGGCGCCTCACAAGAGTTCGTACTGTTTGAGGTGCATCCGCTGGATGATGTCGCGGCAGTCGTTAAATACCCTGCGGATGTTCTCCGTGTCCACGGCGCAGGTGAAGTGCGGGTAGCAGTAGTGTTTGCCGTCCCCTGTCGCTGTGCTGATCCTCTGTAAAAAAAAAAAAGACGCATCTGTGCTGCAGGGACCCGGCCATCTTGCCCAGGGGCGCACAGAACACTGTCCCACCCCAGTCATTCTTGGAGAAGAATTTGAGCGACACTTTGATCAAAGACTAGAGGGCTTAGGGAGTTGTCTTGCTCGTTTGACTGTAGGGAGTGTCTAAATACTGAACATGCAGCTGGAAACCCAGGACCTCAGCTTTACCTCCTGCCCACAGAGGCTTAGAGGGCAGTTGAGACAGGATGTACATTTAAAACACAGCCACTGAAAGGAGAATTCAGGGCAGTTTAAAAATTTTTTTCTCTCTCCAGAAATGAAGGTCTAAACCAGCATTTTTCAATGGCACTTTCTGCAATATGGAGATCTTCTATACCTGCCCTGACAATAAGGTAGCCACTATTCTTAGCTGATGCAGCAGAGACTGATTTTTAGTTTTATTTAATTTGAATTTGAACTTAAATATCCACACGTGTCTAGTGGGGTCCTGTATGAATAGCACATCAGCTACATTGTTCCTCCTCCACATAGAACCTGACCATTTCCATGGGGTATCCCCTGGTCAGCAGTAGAAGGTTCACGGTGCTCTGGCAGAAAAGTTCTCTGTGGCCAAATAACTGGGAAACAGATGTCATCAGCCTTGATTCGTGACATCTTGGAGTGACATGCTCATGTGCATTGTGAAGCTAAGTGGGGCAGTGTGGGGAGAGGCTGTCATAGGCTAAATGGTGTCCCCTTTCCCGTTCATATGTTCAAGTGCTAACCCCCAGCACCTCAGAGTGTGACTGTATTTGGAGGTAGGGTAGGGTCTTTGGAAAGGTAATGAATTTAAAATGAGGTCATTAGGTAGGTGCCAATCAGTAAAATGGGTGTCCTCATAAGAACAGATTAAGACACAGACACAGATAGAAGACCATGTGAGGACACAGGGAGAAAGGTGGACATCTAAAAGCCAAGGAGAGAGGGCTCAGGAGAAACCAATGCTGTTAACACCTTGACCTCAGATTTCTAGCCTCCAGAACTGGGAGGAAAAAAAATTTCCTTTGTTTATGCGACCTAGTCTGTAGGACTCTGTAATTGCGGCCGGAGCAGACTAGTGCAGGGGTCACATGGAACTTTCCTCACAGGTGTCCACAGGAATCCCTGGATGTCCTCCTTGCCCCCCACTCCCCCCTTTCACTTCCTGCAAAGCATCTTAGGAAACAGCCGTTGGAGACATAGTGGGACTCTGTAAGGGTGTCGTGTAAGTGTTCATCAGGTTATGAAAAATCCTCCCAGAAGGAGAGATGTTTTTTAGCAGTAGTTGGGCTTCTCTGGAACAATTAAAAAAGTTTTTTTCATTTATTGATACTTTTAGAGAGAGAAGGGAGAGAGGGAAAGAGGAACATCGATTTGTTGTGCTACGTGTTCATGCCATCATTGACTGATTCTTGTTTGTGCCCTGACCGGGGCTCAAACCTGCAACCTTGGTGTATTGGGATGGCACTCTGACCAACTGAGCTACCGGCTAGGGCCTCTCTTGAACAACTAAAAATGTTTTTAAACTTATGGACACTGAAGTCTGTAAGTTACATAGCTATTGAGTCTTAAGGCACCAGGTGAGGTATACGGCACACAGACTAAGTGTGTAGTGAATGACTGAACACAGGCTTTCTTCTATAATAACCTGGCCAGTTTGTCCCTGCCTGGAGCTACAAAAATGTAGGGAATGGAGTCATTCATTACAAAGGTCGTTGCAGTTTGCAAACTTCAAACAATTTAAATCTCTAAACTCATCTTCATTAAAAAGGATAGAAATAAGCTTGTCAAGGAAAACCGAGCAGTTTCAGACTCTGCTCGGCTGGGTCACCAGGGTGCTGTCCAACTATCTGAGGCTCTCTCTTAGGAGATGATGGTCCAGGGAATGAAATCAGGATCTAGTAAAATACCAGGAGGATAGTCCAGAAAACACGCAGGCTTCTAACAGATCCTAAGAGTGTCAGGACACAGGGTGCTGACTGCACCTTAACACCTTCTGCTTTAAAAGGTTTGGCAACACTGGCCCTAGAGGAGGCTCTGGTCCAGGTCCGGGCTGGAGCTGGCCAGTGGTTTCCAGTGTGAGGGACAGATCTGATTGACAGGGACTGAGGGGACGCTGGGGGCTGACTACCTGGCCCTCCCCTCTCCTGGCTCCCTCTGGTCCTGGGGATGGTTCCCTCTGACCCTTCTGTTCTGGGGATGGTTCATGTCTCCTCATGGGAAAAACTGACCCTTGCTTGAGACTACCCTCCTGGTGGTCAGTCCCCTCCTCATGTGATGACATTTAAGGGAGAACATGCAGACAGTACTTGGTCTCTTCTCATAGAGGGTTTTTCTCACTGTGCCCTCTCCCTTCTCGGCCCCAAGCCCCCCTTACCCTCCTCAAGGACACCCCTCTCTCTCCTTTCTGACCTTTATTCCCCACCCTTTCTTGGGGGCCCTGTGTTACAAAGTTATCTTTCACCAAGATTTGCTCTTGTCCAGGTTAAATAACCAGTTCTGCAGTCTGCCCTGGATGCCTAAGTCTGGGGTTACAGCAGTGGTCCCCAACCCCCAGGCTGCCGACTGGTACCGGTCCGTGGGCCATTTGGTACCGGTCCGCAGAGAAAGAATAAATAACTTACATTATTTCCATTTTATTTATATTTAAGTCTGAATGATCTTTTATTTAAAAAAAAAAAGACCAGATTCCCTGTGTTACATCCGTCTAAGGCTCACTCTTGACACTTGTCTTGGTCACGTGATACATTTATCCATCCCACCCTAAAGGCCGGTCCATGGAAATATTTTCTGACATTAATCCGGTCCGTGGCCCAAAAAAGTTGGGGACCACTGGGTTAGGGGTTCCAACTCATAACTTCTCGGACGACTCACTGCCCCAGGCAAATTTCACAATAAAAAAATGTCAGTTGATACTGCCCATGCCTTTATTTCCCCGATTTGCAAACTGCATACAAGCCAGGGTTGTCTACTCTTAAAGAAAAGTTTTCTGCCCAAAGACTGAATGGTGGGGGCGTGGCTATTCCTAGTCTATTTCTAATCTTTATCTTAATGCAGTTTGCACACTTGGTTAACTTGTTGGTCTCATTAGAAGAGCACTTTGTGGAATACTTTTTATGTGTTTCTATATTTTATGGTTTCGCAGGATGTTCCTTAAAAAAGGAAGTCCTTGATCTACTTACTACAAGCTAATTTCCCTTACTGAAGAGATTCACAACACTCACCAGCACAGCCAAGGCCCCGTGAGTCTGACAACAAAGCACCTTGTCTCACTTCACCCAACCTGGCATTTCCCAGGCCAAACCATGACGGAGCCCTTTTCCAGCACTCGCTGTTACTTCCTGAGGGTCGCCTGTTCCCCGGAACTCACTTTGGGACTTGGTCTGTTACCCTGGTTACTTTCTCACTCAATACAGGATTCAGGAGACAACAGGGGCATGGTGGGAGGAGGGTAGAGAAAGGGGTTCCCGTGGAAACGCCTTCCTACAGACTGGGCTGACCTCCACTTCTGCACAATCGACGTGCGCCAAGTGCGGTCTGGGTATGACTGGAACATGGCTCTGGGTATGTCTTGGCACCTGCTGCCTTCCAGCTAGTGAATACTCCCAGCCAGTTACACATTGTGGCTTATTCAAAAGAAAAAAATAGATAAGACAACTGTGGTAAAATTTTCCCAATTGGTCAATTAGGGCAGTGGTCCCCAACCTTTTTTGGGCCACGGACCGGTTTAATGTCAGAAAATATTTTCACGGACCGGCCTTTAGGGTGGGACGGATAAATGTATCACGTGACCGAGACAAGCGTCAAGAGTGAGTCTTAGATGGATGTAACAGAGGAAATCTGGTCATTTTAAAAAAATAAAACGTCGTTCAGACTTAAATATAAATAAAATGGAAATAATGTAAGTTATTTATTCTTTCTCCGAGGACTGGTACCAAATGGCCCATGGACCAGTACCAGTCCATGGCCCGGGGGTTGGGGACCACTGAATTAGGGTAAAGGGTATATGGGAGTTATTTATACAATTCTTTCACTTTTTTATGGAAGTTTCAAATAATCTCAAAACAAAAAGTAAAAAAGAAAATGCCTGCTTTAGAGCAGGTCCATTTTCACATTGATTTGAGTCTCTTGGTGTTAACTGGAAGACAGGGAGTAAAGGAAGACCCAAAGTGGATGCTGGTGTTTCAGACTCGGCTGAAGGACTCTTTCCTTTCTGGAAAACACAGCAAGCAGCAGGGTCCAGCTTGTCTCAGTGCCACTCTTGACTGGAAGCTGTGCGACCTGAGGTGAGACATCTAATGTCTCTGGACCTCAGTGTGCTCAGCCGAGATGAAGTGACAATACCTTCTCTCCTCTGTTGTAATTTGAAGGGAAATCAAATGAGATCATAAAAGGCTGAGTAATTTGCAAACTGCAAAGAACAGTATAAGTCTAAGGTGATGGGAAACAAAGGTTAATAAAATTGCTTACCAAAAACAGATCCCTTATAAAGAACTTGGCTCTTGTGACTTTGGGATCTTCTCCTGCGTCTGGTGTTGCTGTAAATTACAAACGGAACTTTAAGTAATGTGAGACAGAGATACGACTCTATGGAAAATAGAAAAGAAATGACAAAGTTGGCCTGCAGTATATTCATAGCATTAAAAGACACATACGACAAGGCAAAAAGCTAAAACGTCACTTCCATTTTTCTTTTCTCTTTTCAAGTCATTTTAACAGTTATAGTGCTGATAACATTTTTTGTTGGTGGTGGGGGATGATCGCTTCCATTCAAATGAAATGGAAACATCTCGCTGAACACCGGCCCAACCCACAGCTGCCTTGACCTTCAGCCTCTCGGGAGGGGAGAAGACCTGGAGGGCTCAGGATGGGCGCCAGGCCCGTGGGCGGTGGCTTCTGCAGTGGCTCTGCTCATCCAGGCTGCATTCTCATTCCATCAGCCTTGTTCCTAGAAAGACCTCTTTTACTGTCCCTACCCCAATCTGCAGTATCTGCAGCTCCTAATTAAAACCGACTGTGGCAACCATTCTGATCTTGATCCTTCTGAGTCTTTTTCCCCACACACATTCTCTGTTCACGGGATCAGTCAGTAGTTCCTGTGGCCCTGTGAAATGTACACCGCTGAGCTCTAGGCTTCACGTCAGCAGTGTTCTCATCACTGTCTCCCTTCTCTGATACAACTACTGTGATACCGGAAGCTCTGCAGGTGCTGAGTCAGCCCTGCTCTGGATCTCCCTTCTCTGATACAACTACTGTGATACCCGGAGCTCTGCAGGTGCTGAGTCAGCCCTGCCCTGGATCTCCCTTCTCTGATACAACTACTGTGATATTGGGAGCTATGCAGATGCTGAGTCAGCCCTGCCCTGGATCTCCCTTCTCTGATACAACTACTGTGATACTGGGAGCTGGGCAGGTGGTGAGTCAGCCCTGCCCTGGATCTCCCTTCTCTGATACAACTACTGTGATACCCGGAGCTGTGCAGGTGCCGAGTCAGCCCTGCCCTGGATCTCCCTTCTCTGATACAACTACTGTGATACCGGGAGCTGTGCAGGTGCTTAGTCAGCCCTGCCCTGGATCTCCCTTCTCTGATACAACTACTGTGATACTGGGAGCTGTGCAGGTGCTGAGTCAGCCCTGCCCTGGAGGCCTGCCATGCTGGTCAGGACAGGTAGCTGGGCAGGCGCAGTACAGACCTGCAGACAGGGAGGGAAGAGTGAGCAGGGGAGGAGCGCGGTGTCCCTGAGTGAGGAGGGCAGGAGCACAGTGTCACGGAGTGGGGGAGTAGGAGCACAGTGTCTCTGAATGTTAGGGGCGGGACCTGGAATGCTGAGGTCGACTGTTCGATATCCTGGGCTTGCCTGGTCAAGGCACATATGGGAGTTGATGCTTCCTGCTCCTCCCCTTTCTCTCTCTCCCTCTCCCTCTCTCTCTTTCTCTCTCCCTCTCTCCTCTCTGAAAATTGAATAAATTAAAAAAAAAATCTTAAAAAAAAAAAAAAGGCCCTGGCCGGTTGGCTCAGTGGTAGAGCTTGAGTCCCAGGTTTGATTCCCGGCCAGGGCACACAGGAGAAGTGCCCACCTGCTTCTCCACCCCTCCCCCTCTCCTTCCTCTCTGTCTCTCTCTTCCCCTCCTGCAGCCAAGGCTCCATTGGAGCAAGAGATGGCCCAGGTGCTGGGGATGGCTCCTTGGCCTCTGCCTCAGGTGCTAGAATGGCTCTGGATGCAACAGAGCAACGGCCCAGATGGGTGGAGCATCGCCCTCTGGTGGGCATGCCGGGTGGATCCCGGTCGGGCGCATGCTGGAGTCTGTCTGACTGCCTCCCCGTTTCCAACTTCAGAAAAATACAAAAAAAAAAAAAAAATGAATGTTAGGGGCGGTAATCACAGCCACTGAGTGTGTGTGTTTGTGTGTGGGAGGAGCACAGTCACTGAGGGTGGGGGAGGAGCACAGTATTGCTGAGATGGGGGTGTGTGTGCAGCTTTACTACAGTCTTTTCCAACAGGTCAGCTTTGGCCTCAGCTTGTGGAGGGATTATTACATCAGTGTTGGTCAGGATCAGAAGCGGAGTTGTGCTTGTGTTTCAGGATGGCAACTTCAATAGAAGTTCAGCAAGTTTTCTGGAAACTTGAGTAAACAGAACCAGGGAGCCTGGTTAATAAACCGCACTGATGAGAGACCCATAGCTGAGGTGACGGGAGTGAGAGTCCGCACCAAGGTGGAAGGACAGCAAAGAAGGAAGAGTATGTTGTGAGGGATGGACGTTTTGGAGGTAAGCTCCACAGAGTCTGCGAATTGACCGGAGGGGGTGAGGGTATTGGGGTGGGGGGACTGATTAGGAGAAAAGTGAAAGAAGAGTCAGTTGCTATGAGACAGGTAACCCAGCAACAGAGCAGGAACACAGGGGTGCTCTAAAGATGTCCCTCAGGCAGGTGGCTGGCTGACTTAGCCTCTAAAAGCATTCTCCTAGGCTGGCGGAAGTTAGTGCAAAGAGGCTGATGAATTTCATTAACTTCTTAACTGAAGTTTCTAGGAAAGATCCTTTCATTCTGCTTGATCTAGTTTGGGCTTCAAATGGAAGAAGTGGTGTTATTTGCTGTAAACAAATCTGTCCTACAAGACCCGTGTCTACTGAGAATACCAGCTGAAAACGGAGTTACCAACTGCTGGGTTCACCTGGACAGGACTTTCTTGGCTTTAGGACTGAAAGGCCCCTGTCCTTGGAACACCCACAGATGGTTGGTGACCCTAATAGAAATCACCAGTGTCACAGCCACAGGCATCCCTGGGTACAGGGTGGCTGGAGGAGCCGGCTGGGGGATGAGGGTTTCAAAGCCTGCCTTGTCCTCACAGGCTCTACCCGAGTTACCTCAAATGAGTGACTTCACCTCTCTCAGGCTCACTTTCCACAAGAAAACTTAAAATAGCAACTCTCACGTAGGGTTCCGGAGAGGGTTCAGTGTGCAGGCTGTGTGAGGGGCGGACATGGCCCCATTCTCAGCAGGCCCAACTGAGGCACCAAGAGGCCGAGCTTATCCCAACTAATGACACAGTCAGCTCCCAAAAGTGCCTCTTCTTCAATTGCACAGTTTAAATGGAAAGTCAAACTCTGAACTTTTCACAAATCGAATCCTACATAGGATGTTTAAATCCCCTGCCCCCACTTTTGGGTGGGCAGTAGTAGAGAGGATTGATTTTAATTGACTGAATGTAGATTCATCAGAACTGTCTGAATTATAGTTATAGGACTATTGAAAAAACAACTAAGTCTTTTCCTTAATCAGGAGAAACTTGTTTTGAAATCTTACCGTCCTCAGGAACAGTATAATTTGCATACTCTGGGAAATAATCTTCAATCTTTGATTTCCCTGCCAAGACTTTTTCTGCCAACATGTCTTGTTTGTTCAAGAACAAGATGATAGAAATGGTCCGTAACCACCTGAAAAGGAGAAACAAAGATAGAAATTTCACCTCCATTCTGTGGGAAAGTTCATCTAATGTAGGAGGGATTCCGCAAAAAGAGAAACAGATACCTCAGCCCCCGACTCCATCTACAAGAAAGGCATTCTTATAATGATAAATAAATATAGAAAGTTGAGTTAGTGGTTTATTTAGCACTTCCTAACTTACCTTCACTGGGGACATAAATTTACTGGTGCCAAAGCTAAGGTTTGCTTACATAATAAATACACTTGAATTATGGTGGTATAATTTATTAATAAAGGGTCAGAAAACTAGAAGAAGTCAAAGCATTGTTAACAACAAGATACAGGACTCATTAGCTAATCACACAGCGCGGTGAGCTGTGGCTTGGCTCTTCCCCGCCCACCTCTGACCAGGTCTGAGATTCTCCAGACACGGAGCAGGTTGTGAACCAGACCTAGATCACTGCACAGCACAGCACAGGTGAAGGGTGGGGCTCTGGTACATGAAGATAGGGGGTGGAAAGTTCTGTGTTTCATTAAAAAGATGCCGAGAACTGGCTTAACAGGAGCTCAGGGTACTCAGCAGCAAACCTTT
This sequence comes from Saccopteryx leptura, assembly GCF_036850995.1. NCBI lineage: Eukaryota > Metazoa > Chordata > Mammalia > Chiroptera > Emballonuridae > Saccopteryx > Saccopteryx leptura. The sequence goes on along the minus strand of NC_089513.1, from coordinate 59,722,519 downwards.
ATAAATTCTATTACTTCAAAGGAATCAAGCGGATTGTTGGTGTAGGAATGTTACTATGAATCAGAAACACCATCCATTCTCCCCCTCAAATGGAAATAGCCGTAAGGTTTCTTCTAGTTAAAAAAATACATAGTCCTAGCCCTGGCTGGTCAGCTCAGTGGTAGAGCATTGGACTGGCATGTGGATGTCTCAGGTTTGATTCCTGGTCAGGGCACATAGGAGAAGCGCCCCTCTGCTTCTCCACCCTTCCCCCTGGCTCGCTTCTCTCTCTTCTCCTCCTGCAGCCATGGTTTGATTGGAGCAAGTTGGCCATGGGCACTGAGGATGGCTCCGTGGTCTCTGCCTCAGGTGCTAAGAAGAGCTTGGTTGCTAAGGGATGGAGCAAGAACAGTGCCCTCTAGTGGGCTTGCCACTGGTAATCCTGGTCGGGTCGCATGCAGCAGTCTGTCTCTGCCTCCCCTCCTCTCACTGAATAAAATAACAATACATAGTCCTTGTAAAAATAAATTTTCAATTATAGAAAAATTAATACATAGAAAAAAATTAAATACAATTACACCCAGAGACAACTGTTAGAATTTTTATGTTTTTACTTCCAAAATTATTTTCTATCCTCATACATATTTATTATATTTATAAAAGTAAGTTCAGGTGTTTTTAAATACCTACCTTCTCATTTAACAACACTGCGACCATTTTCCCATGTGACTACATGTGTGTGCACATTTATATATATAAAAAGTTTTAATGACTTCAATGTATTTCTCTCTGTATCCAGTATTTCTTTTTTTTTTGATTAATTTTAATGGGGTGACATTGATAAATCAGGGTACATATGTTCAGAGAAAACATCTCTAGTGTACTCAGTATTTCTTGATTCTTTCTTTCCCATTCACTGTCTTAATACTATAAAACTAAGAACAGTTGCTGAATGCTTTATTAGAGAAATGCTTTTCTGAGAACCCAAACCTTCTGCAAGGACAGCTCATGTCTCTGTTCTCCTTGGTGCTGTTTCTTCCCAAACGTCCCAGAAGGAAGTCTGCAGTGACCGGTGTGCCTGCGCCTGTCTTGGGTGTTGGCGGCACTTTCAAACATGACTGCGCTTTTATACTGTCACTGATATAAGGGGTCGTCTAGTTGTACGTGGATGTTTAAAACTGGCACTTTCTACATTCTGAAAACTAAACAAAACAAATTTTGAACCCTAGATCTAATCTTAGGCTTTTAAAACAGAGGTTTAAATTTCCTTGACAAAGCACCACCAGAGAGCTTCATCAAAGAACGTCCGGTGCTAAGTATTTCTATGCATGAGATGGACTAAAAGAGACACTTCTTATAGTTTTGGGTTTATCAGTAGGGAAAGAACGACTCTATCTGGGAATAAAAACAAAAGTGAGCTGAGGGATACTTTTTTTTTTTTTTTTGTATTTTTCCTGCCAGAAACAAAGAGGCAGTCAGACAGACTCCCGCATGCGCCCAACCAGGATCCACACGGCACGCCCACCAGGGGACGATGCTCTGCCCATCTGGGGTGTCGCTCTGTTGCAACCAGAGCCATTCTAGTGCCTGAGGCAGAGGCCACGGAGCCATCCTCAGCACTCAGGCCAACTTTGCTCCAATGGAGCCTTGGCTGCGGGATGGGAAGAGAGAGACAGAGAGGAAGGAGAGGGGGAGGGGTGGAGAAGCAGATGGGCGCTTCTCCTGTGTGCCCTGGCCGGGAATCGAACCCGGGACTCCTGCACGCCAGGCCGACGCTCTACCACTGAGCCAGCCGGCCAGGGCCAAGGGATACTTTTACTGAAAGGAAATTTGCAGCTCAGTGCCGAGACTGAGTTTATTGTTTTCATAACCTGTTGTTCCAGATGCTTTCGAAAAGGTCCAGGGACTCCCTGAGCCTGTTGGTGTTGTTATCTTCTCGAATCACCATGTTGTAGCTACTGCAGGCAGCCACGTAGATGATGGCGGTGACGTCTGATGGGGAGAAGAGAGGAGAGTTAGGGAGACAGACGGCCATGCTGGGGCCGCGGTGAAGTGCACAGGGACCGTTTCTGCTGTTTCGGGGGAATTTCATTCCAGGACGATGACAGTGGTTGCGGTCGCACTGTGTGTGTAACCGGTGTTCAGTGATGTGCCAACCTGGAGTCTGCCCAAATGAGCAAATGGTAAATGCAAACTCGGCATGCTTAAATCCCTTATTTATGAGGACCATATATATATTTTTTTTCTTTTTTTTTTCTGAAGCTGGAAACGGGGAGAGACAGTCAGACAGACTCCCGCATGCTCCCGACCCGGATCCACCCGGCACGCCCACCAGGGGGTGATGCTCTGCCCCTCCGGGGCGTCACTCTGTTGCGACCAAAGCCACTCTAGCGCCTGGGGCAGAGGCCAAGGAGCCATCCCCAGCACCCCGGCCATCTTTGCTCCAATGGATCCTCGCTGCAGGAGGGGAAGAGAGAGACAGAGAGGAAGGAGGGGGGGGGAGAGGTGGAGAAGCAAATGGGCACTTCTCCTGTGTGCCCTGGCCAGGAATCGAACCTGGGACTTCTGCACGCCAGGCCGACGCTCTACCACTGAGCCAACCAGCCAGGGCCTATGAGGACCATATTTAAGAAGAGGAATTTTACAGATGATCTCATGCAAAGCTAAACAGAGTAGCAGGAGTGTGAGCGCTCATCCCATGTTCTTGAGAGAGCACAGAATCACCGTTAAAGCACTGGATCCACTTTCTTCTCTCGTCCCTCTGGCCGCCGACATCAAACATGCTGTGGGAGGACAACAGGGTGACAATTATTTGGGGTCTGAGGAAGCCGCCTGCACTCTGCTCTTCACCATGCTGTCCGGCCCACGGCAGGGCTGGTGTGACCTCGGGGGGCCGCTCGGTTCCACCCCAGCCCGGTTCTGCCCCAGGGTGCCGGCTGGCCAGGTGTCCACAGCCAGCGTTCCCGGGCAGGCGTCACCCTCGGCCATCGGGCTGCTCGGCCTCTCTCCTCAGTGCATCCCTGGCTCGGGTTTCGGGCTGCACTTTCTCCCCACCCACCCCAGATCCCTGGACCCCGCCCCCCTCCGCAGGCCTCTCCAGTCTCAGAGTCCTCCTTTCCCTAAATGTATTGCATGTGCTTCAGGGCCACACAGTCTATATAGACCAGGGGTCCCCAAACTACAGCCCGCGGGCCGCATGCAGCCCCCTGAGGCCATTTATCCGGCCCCTGCTGCACTTCCGGAAGGGGCACCTCTTTCATTGTTGGTCAGTGAGAGGAGCACATTGACCATCTCATTAGCCGAAAGCAGGCCCATAGTTCCCATTGAAATACTGGTCAGTTTGTTGATTTAAATTTACTTGTTCTTTATTTTAAATATTGTATTTGTTCCCGTTTTGTTTTTTTACTTTAAAATAAGATATGTGCAGTGTGCATAGGGATTTGTTCATAGTTTGTTTTATAATCCGGCCCTCCAACGGTCTGAGGGACAGTGAGCTGGCCCCCTGTGTAAAAAGTTTGGGGACCCCTGATATAGACTCATCCCAGAGGATGGCAACGCACACCTGGCATTCTGCTCCCCAAAGCCCAAGGCTGCGGGTGGGAGCTGGCCACGTCCCCACGTCCAGCTGGGCCCCAGCAGGCAGGCTTCCTGCCCACGACCCTGCACAGGCCTGCTCTTAGCAACACACTTACTGAAAGTTCACTTTGTCCACCTGGAATCGGGTCTCAAAGATGCCTGATGTCAGGACTCGGCACCTGAGGAGGTCCTGAGAGGGAAGAGAAGAGCAAAGCTGGTGACGCCCCGTTCTCCTTCGAGAGGGAGCCCTGGTGCGACCACAGTCATCGAGTGTTGCAAACAGCAACTTCTCCCGTTATAAATGAAACACTGAGACAGTAGTTAAAAACTCAAGACAAACGTGTTCTGCATCCCCTCTCCCATCACCCCCTGAGGAAGTCACAGTTAATGTACCAGTTTGGTCTCAGAGACTTGATAGCTGTGCTTTTATTTTCCTTTTTTTTTTTCTTCTTCAAATCACTGATGAATGTAGCCACTGACTGTCATGGTCCTGACAACAAGTCCCACTCAGTGTTCGGGGCAGAGACCTGGCTGGTGCTCTCCTGGTATGACCAGAGACCTGGCTGCCCTGAGTTCAGAGCCAGTTGGATGAGAAACCAGAGAAAGCATAACTTCATTCACAGACCATGGGTTTTTTGGACTGGATGCTAGTTGGTTTAAGATTTCCTCTCTTCTCCACACACTTTTATCCTCTCTTAGATAAAAGATCACTGTGGTCTGGAGCAGAGGAGAAAGCCATAGTCTCACAAAGCTGACATCTCTTGTACACTTGTCAGATGTCAGTGATACTTTTCTTCTGAGCACAAATCCATTAGGATGTCAATGAAGTAGACCCTGCAATCGTTCTGGAAGCCGGGAGGCGGTCCTCCCCTCTTAAGTCTTTGGACACGGGATTGACTCAGGAGCAGGACGGCTCCCATGTGCTGCCAGACAAGTCTGAGCTCTTGGAATCAGCCACAGAGACAGATGGACTTCAAGGGCCAGCGAGGCTCTCAGACCTCCAGGGGGGCAGAGAAGAACGAGCCTCCAAGCAGGGGTCCACAGCCAAGGCCCTCCCTCCAGGGCACAGACACTGGGGAGTGTTGGAGAGGCAGTTTGAAGGGAGCCCCCCTAACTTCTTTGGAGTTTGTAAGCTATAGAGGCATCTAGAGTACCCATGAGCAGAAGAACAATTCAGAGTGCTCCAAGTCTCTAAAGATGCCAGAGGGTCAAAGGTCTTGGGGAGCTAGAGCTCTGCTATGGCAAAGGGACACTTTTCCCTGGCTTAACCCCTGGAGACTGCTGTGTATTGTGACGCAGGCCAGGGCGAAAGGCAGAAGGAGCAAAGTTTATGAAGCTGGGGAAGTAAAGGCTTAGTTTTCTGTTGAGAGCTCCAAGAGGAATGGAAATGAAACTGCTTAGTCTTATTCCACAAATTTCTAAATGAGAAATTTAGTACATTTCTGAGAGCTAAGTCAGTGGGCCGATTGACAGCGCATGGTAAACATGCCACGTGTACATACGTGCAGGGACAGCACAAAAAATCGGCAAGAAGTTCTCTTGAGAAATTTTTCCTTAATCCATTTAAAAATAATCACTGAATGATACCAGCAATTTCTTCAATCTCACAAGCTTCTGACAGCTGTAACTTCACCTACCTGGTCTGTGGGGGTGTAGTCCACCAAGCTGACGCTGTCGATTCTTTCCAGGAAGCTGAAAAGAAAGGCAGCAACTGCTCAGAATGTTCTCCGGTGACTTTCTCCTGGGCTGTGGGTGATGTATAGGACAGTCACACAAGCACAGGAGGACAGGGCAGCAGAGGCTGAGGGAGGCTTCCGTTTTCTTTTCTGCCCATGTGTCTGCCCAGGCAGCATAACATTCCTGAATGAGGGGTTAAGTCTGTCTTCTTTTTTCTTTAAAAGATTATTTATTTATTTATTTATTTTAGTGAGAAAGGAATTGGGGGGGGGGGTGAGAGAGACAGGAACGTCAATCTGTTCCTGTGTGTGCCCTGACTGGGGAATCGAATCGGCAACCTCTGCACTTCTGGGTGATGCTCCAATCAACTGAGCTATCCACTATCCAGTAAGGGCAGCTGCCTTCTTTTTTTTCTTTTTGCCTCTGCCTTCCCTCTTCCCTCTTGACCACTCCTGTAGGGTTGGGGGTGAGGAGCCACTCAGAACCTGGGAGGGAGCACAGGTCTCCTTCCAAGGTTAAGCCAAGCAGAGGAAGGCCACGCCGTGTTGTAAATACAAAACGGGAAGGAAGAGATGTTCCTTGAAAGCGTAGTAAGTTCCTGATAAGATCCCAAAGTTATGTGTGAGTGTGTGTGCATGATCAGGTCTAATCGGGTGTGCACACCTGGTAGAGGCTGCAAGATTGGCCCCGGCCATCTGACATGTTACACAAGTGGAGGCAGGACGAAGCAAGCGGAAGGAAAGGGGACCACACTGCATCTGCACGTGGGAGAAGACATGCAAGCGCTCCCTTCCACTGAGTCACCCCTCTCACCCGGCAGCCTGGCCCTCTTGTCTAAGATAGCACCCCGGCCCTGGCCGGTTGGCTCAGTGGTAGAGCATCAGCCTGGCGTGGAGTCCCGGGTTCGATTCCCGGCCAGGGCACACAGGAGAAGCGCCCATCTGCTTCTCCACCCCTCCCCCTCTCCTTCCTTTCTGTCTCTCTCTTCCCCTCCCGCAGCCAAGGCTCCATTGGAGCAAAGATGGCCCGGGTGCTGGGGATGGCTCCATGGCCTCTGCCTCAGGCGCTAGAATGGCTCTGGTTATAACAGAGCAACGCCTCAGATGGGCAGAGCATCGCCCCCTGGTGGGCATGCCGGGTGGATCCTGGTCGGGCGCATGCGGGAGTCTGTCTGACTGCCTCCCCGTTTCCAGCTTCAGAAAAAATAAAAATAAAAATAAAAAATAAAATAGCACCCCGGCCATCTCCACACCAACCTGGCTTTCTTTTCTTACAAAGCACTTACCACGACCAAATATATTTTACCTTCATTGGTTTATCATCTGTCTCTTCCTACAAGATGTGAGCCATCTCCCTCATCCCCCTGACAGGTCTTTGGTTGGCCCGCGTGTCCCTAGTACCTTGTACAGACTGGCCCCTGAACATCTGATGAATGCATGTTTGCTCCCTTCCTCCTCCTGGAGCCAGAAGGGGAAAGTAAGCAGGTGGCTGAGAAGCCCAGCCCTTAAAAGACACTGTGATGTTCAAGATGCAGGAAGAGGCAGGGACTAGTTAACTGGGGATCAGAGGACCGCGTCCAAAAAGAGAGGGGACAGCGGGGCTTCAGAAGGGCAGAGGAGCACGTCAGAGGAGGGAGGGGTCTCAGAGGCTCCATGTCTCCTGGCTGTGGGTATCCACATGGCTAGGGGCAGGCTCCTACACTGGGGAGAGTGAATGGGACACAGTCAGGGACAGGGTTCAGCCTCCCTGCCTACCCAACCTTGGAAGGTTTGGGCGCCATCACTGGGTTTGTAAAGGAAAGCAGTGATGGGCCCTCCTCTAAGCCCTGGTGCTGGGGGGCATTTTACCCAGCACAGGGGTGTTACCTACCATCTCCACACATTTCCCCCACCAGCCTGCACTACAGGTCTTGAGATACTTTCAGCACAGTCAAGAGGGCAACCAAGGGCACATTAAGATCCTTTAATTCTCTTGGCCCTCCTTCCTGCTAGCGAAAGACAGTCCCAGTGTCCTGGCGCTAGGGTGACATTCTGGCAGCCCTCCACCCATGCACCCTTGATTTGGCACCAGGCCCAGCTGCTCCAGGACCAAGACCTTCCTTAGAGCTGCAACAAGAGGCCATCCCATGAGAGGTAAGCCACCGGCAGAATAGGAAGGGGCAAGAGTGGTTCTTCTGGTGTTAGGGATGTCCTTTCAGAGACATGAGGTAGTGGGGAAGTGTCAGAAACGAGGTCATTACAGGTGGAAGCGAGGGCCAGTCCGACCCAGAGGAAGCAGCTGTGGAGGATGCTGTCTGACTGCACGGCCTGCTGTGGAAGTGGTCAGAGAGTCAATGGCTCCTGGACAGGGACTGCAGAGCCACGGCCAGGTGCAGGGCCACTGGGAAGCCACAGGGACCTTGACCTGCCTGTGGCTTTCTGGCAGGTGCTGCTGCACGCATACTAGAGGTAGGTGAATCGGCCTGGGGTATGGTGCTGGTGTCTGAGACAGATATGCCACCGGAGGGCACTGCCTGGAGCTGTAGAAACATGAAGGCCTCAGGGAGGGGAGCGCCCCACCTTTGCTGGAAACCTGGTTTGAAAACCACAACGCAGTCTGGCTAAGTCCTTGCTGGTCTTGAATTTGGTGTGGTGAAGAAGGCCTTGGAGTACACACTGAGCTCCTGACCATCTAGCAAACACTCCTGGATGAAGGCAGAGAGGTTTCTGCTCCTGAAGAGGGAGCTCTGGACCACAGCCCAGACAACCAGGGGGTCCTGGATGGGGGGATGAGCTACTCCCTGTCCCCACCCCTACGTGTGGGCTACAATAATTTGATTCAGAAATGAGCTGTTCTCTTGGCTGGAGGCATAAAATATTCCCATATGATACAGAAACCAATCATCTCTGATTAAAAGGGCTGAAAGGAACTAAAAGTTAAACTAAATATAAAGCCCTTGGCTATAGTTAGAGTTTAGGAAGCAACCAATTTCTATCAGGATGCAGTGTGGAGGTAGGTGGGTTACTTGATTAAAATGGTAATAATGAGTATAAGTAGAAACAATGGAAAGTGGTTTAAAAAGATATATATATATAAAAAGTTTCTGAGAGATGGGATTAAAGACTGCCTTTCAAAGGAAGTGGTGGGAGTACCTTCCCGAGGACAGCTAAAAATAAGTGGTTCTGAGATGTCAGCAACCAAGGCAAAGATGTCAAGTTCTTTTCTCCTCCACAGGCTCCCGGATGGATCTCTGGGTTAAGCTCTGAGGCTTAACCATTTAAGCGAGACCTGAGAAGCATCAATTCACATTTTCAAGAGAATGTTTGGAATTGTTACTGATGCTGAACGGTGTTCTGAGTTCATGAGTTTCAAGTTCGTGCAATGCAAATAAACAGTGAAAATTCCCCTGAATGTAAATGTGTTCCCCAGTTCTTTGAAATACTCTCTAAAGAGGAATAAAGGAATAAAATAAAAATCTATAGCGGTAGATTCCTTTTGCCTAGATCTTTGGTTCAGTCTGCATATTTCCCAGTATGATGTGGAAGTACTTAAAACTACAGCTCCTAGGATAAGATAAATAGAGATAAAATTGAACGGTGTTCCAAATCCTGCACAGAATTTCACATGACTACAAATTAAAGTTAACATTGTCTTCTTAAATATGCGACTGCCTGTTAGGCCAAAAAGTTAACCAGATTGAGGATTTCCAGCTATCCACCTTTCATTTACACTAGATACATAGTTGTAATACCAAATTACAATGGTAAAAGATCACTTTCATATGGATACTAAAAAAAAGTAGTTAAAAAGCAATTTACTTAGATTTTTTTTCCCATTTTCTATTACAGCTGAGGATATTTATGTTTGCAGGAGTATATATTTTTAGTCATCATTTAGATCTTCCTTCTGTTGATATTGGTACAAGCAATCCATTGTTTATTTCACCTCTACTGTCTGTTCCTCTGAAAGAACTGAAAAATCTCAAAGCTCTTATGGCCATGGGGTTGATCATGAAAAGGGTCAAGAAAGAGATTATGAAAAGGTGATTTGCTTAAAAATAATTTATTTTTAATGTGTATACTTATTTAAATGTATTTAAAATGATCTCTTCTGTGATAAATTTAGCAAACTGGAACTCTGTCAAGGCAAGTAAAAATTTTTTCTTAGTGTTACTGAAATTGATTTCATGATGCTATTTTCATGATATAAAAATACTGTGCAGTGACAAAGTACCAGGCGGCTCTAATAAGCAGCAGGGTTAAGATCCATGCTACTTATATGACCATGCAGAAAGCCCATTTTCTTTCATCTGATCTTTTCTCCTTTGTTTCCCCTTTTGATTTAACCTGGCCTCATCCAAAACCCTGATTCACCCACTTTCCTCTCCCTCGCACAAGCACTCCCTTAATCATTAAGGCCCCAGGACTATGAGCATCAAACAATCTCAGCAACAAAGCCTGATGACCACAGAGGAAGATAACATCTCGGTCTGTGTTTCAGCTCTGGACCCAGAAAAACAGAACATCCCACCAAACAAGTACTTGCAAAACCAGACAGAATGATGCCATGGCTGACATCAGGATCGGATGCAATGATCAACTACTCTCTACTCTGGCACCTACTGATCAATAGAGACCATAGCTCTAATTCCCTTAGTCACCATGATTAATGATTTCCCCAAATAACCTAACCCCTGGAAGCCACTGGGGAGCCAGGTCTTTGAGCACTAGCTTACCTGTGACTTTGGGTGTGGTACCACTTCCTCAAATAATAAACCTTTACTTTCTTGGCTACAAGCTCCTGTTTGTGTCATTTTGGGCTTTGATACATGCAGGCAAAAACACTAAGAACAGGGGTCGGGAAGCTTTTTGGCTGAGAGAGCCATGAATGCCACATATTTTAAAATGTAATTCTGTGAGAGCCATACAACGACCCATGTACATTACGCATTATCCAATAAAAATTTGGTGTTGTCCTGGAGGACAGCTGTGATTGGCTCCAGCCACCCACAACCATGAACATGAGCAGTAGGAAATGAATGGATTGTAATATTATACATGAGAATGTTTTATATTTTTAACGTTATTATTATTTTTATTAAAGATTTGTCTGTGAGCCAGATGCAGCCATCAAAAGAGCCACATCTGGCTTGTAAGCCATAGGTTCCCGATCCCTGACTTAGAAGGTGCAGCAGCAGCAGCAGCAGCAGACCTCAGAAATTAAGATTCACAACTAAACCACATCCTCAGATGAAGCATTGACTCATGTGCATCAAAGTTTGAGAAGCATTGTCTTTTCCTCTCCATTTTTCTGCCACCCTACTTTAGGCTTTCATTTCTTTTCATCAGGACAATACCGTTTGTTTCTGATGACTCCTGCTCCTGCTCCTTTCCTCAGGGTGAAGTCCACACTTTTAATCTGGCCTCCACACCATTCACAATCTGCCTGATCTCTTCTTTACTCTGCTGTCAAACCCTCCACTCCAGTCAAATCCCACATAGTTTTTGGCCTCAGACCTTTGTGTAATTCCCACTTGTTTTCTGTGAAGCCCCAGATTAAATCCAATTCTAACCACCACAGACACTGTGATTCCATTCACGTACTTAACTGTTTCATAATTTGATTAGCACGTATACTGCCTTAAATCGTGCTTCACCCCTTTTACAAGTTGACGTATAAAATCATAGTGTAAAGCGCACTAATCCCATGTTCATCTGGATGATATTGTACATCCATAAACTATCATGTCCATTTTTCTCTTAATGTGTACGCCTTATCTACTTAACTCTATGGAGTACACTTAAGGTGGAGCGTCTTTGATTTTTAGAAAGAAGCCCTAGATAACCAGCCTTGACATATTTTAGCCCAAATCTTTTACTGTAATCAGTCAATCTGAATAAATACTTCTGAATTGTTTGCCCTGAGACTATATAGGAGGAGGGAGGATTGACAAATCCTGAAGAGCGAGAGCAAATACTTCAATTAAAAAACAAATGCTATGAAGGAAAAGGATACAGTGCTTCTGGGTATATCATGGGGCTCTCACCACATGCTCACTGCACCTACTGTACCCACCCACTGTGTATATTGTCATTATAGAGCCATAGGCATGACCATGAGAGAGGCACACATTCACTCTGAGGACACTAGCAGGAACCAACTAAGCTAGGGACCACATTAGGCCCAGTAATCATGACCAAGACAGACACTGTCTGTCCTGCTCCACATGGAACTTACCATCCAGTTGTAGAAAAACAAACCTAGGTAGCCTGACCAGGCGGTAGCACAGTGGATAGTGTCAGATTAGGACGCATAGGTCCCAGGTTTGAAACTCCAAGGTCGCCGCCTTGAGCTCGGGCTCAACAGCTTGAGTGCAGGGTCACTGGCTTGAGCATGGGGGTCACAGACATGACCCCATGGTTGCTGGCTTGAGTCCAAAGGTCACTGGCTTGTAGCCCAAGATTGCTGGCTTGAGCAGGGGATCACTTGTTCTGCTGTGAAACCACGGTCAAGGCACATATGAGAAAGCAATCAATGAACAACTAAGGTGCTGCAATGAAGAATCGATGCTCTCTTCCTTCCTATCTGTCCCTCTCTCTGTCTCTGTCACACACAAAAAAAAAAAAAGAAAAAGAAAAAGAAAAACGAACCTAGGTACCCCAGGCAGGCATTTTGCTAATGCTAGTCAGTTGATTTTAAGGGGGGGAGGGGGAAAGACGGGCTTGCTTGTGTCTTCATGTCAACTGGCTTGTGGTTTGTTTTTCTGTTGTCAATAGTACTGAAAGTCTTGAGCTTTGGATTTTGGCTATAGAAATGCCTTCAGAGGGGTGTTGTGTATATTGCAAAAAAAGAATCTAGAACAGAAGGTCCCTCACTTCTGCTTCACAATGTGAGATTGTCTGGCTGACCTGAGACTATGATTAGTTAATAAGGGTATCAGACTGGTGCTGATTTTAGGTGGCTGTTTTTCAAATCAAAGACAACTGAGTAGGCACACAGTGTCCAAGACCATAGTATGTCTCTACGTAAAAGGCAGACACATGCATTAACATTCCTTTAAGAAGTAGCTTTAGTAAGAAAGTTCTCCAATAGTGCACATATCATCTGAACTGAATAGTTCATAAAATAAAGTTCATTCTAAACCCATGTTAGAAACTTTACATTTGAAGGCAGAAAAATAAAAAGGAGAAATAAGAGTAAAAAAAAGCTGTAGGCCCCGATGGTTCAGTGGATAGAGAGCATCATCCTGGTGTGCCAAAGTAAAGGGTTTGATCTCTGGTCAAAGCATAGATAAGAAGCAACCAGCCCTGGCTGGTTGGCTCAGTGGTAGAGCGTTGGCCTGGTGTGTGGAAGTCCCAGGTTCGATTCCTGGCCAGGACACACAGGAGAACCGCCCATCTGCTTCTCCACCCTTTCCCCTCTCCTTTTTCTCTCTCTTCCTCTCCTGCAGCCAAGGCTCCATTGGGGCAAAGTTGGCCTGGCCGCTGGGGATGGCTCCTTGGCCTCTGCCTCAGGTGCTGCTAGAATGGCCTGGTTGCAATGGAGCAACAGCCCAGATGGGCAGAGCATCGCCCCCTGGTGGGCATGCTGGCTGGATCCCGGTCAGGTGCATGCGAGAGTCTGCCTCTCTGCTTCTCACTTCAGAAAAATTTAAAAAAGAAAGAAAGAAAAAAAGCAGCAATGAGTGCACAACTAAGTGGAATGACTTAATGGAACAAGTTGATGATTCTCTCTCAAATCAATGAGAAAGTTAACAAAACAAACAAAAAAGTAAAACTATATTAGTAGTTGCATGGAAGATTAACTATTTCCTTGGTATGTTTGAGTTGGGTCCTTTGAAAATTATATCTATCTGTAGCCTGGGGAAGTTTCAGTATGAGGAAGAATCTTGTTGTACTGAAGAAACTATTACAGTAAAGGAGTTATAGCCAGGGCTTCTAGAAACTGCACAAAATTCGGTAGTAACTGAAACAGAATTCAGGTGGTAAAGGTGAGTTTGAAAAAGTACCATGCTTTCTGAACCAAACTTACCTCTGAATTATTTTTCTTTTCTTTTTCTTTTTTTTTAAATGAGAGGAAATAGTGAGGCCGACTCCCACGTGCACCCTGACTAGGATCCATTTGGCAACCGCGCACCTGGGGCCAATGGTTGAATCAACTAAGCTATTTTTAGCTGATATGCTGGCCGGCCCAAACCACCCTCAGTGCCTGGGGCCATGCTCAAACCAATTAAGCTGTGCAGAGGAAGAGAGAAGGGGGAAAGGGAGGGAAGAAATGGTCGCTTCTGTGTGCCTTGACTGGGAATTGAACCCGGGACATCCATAGGTTGGGCCAATGCTCTATCCACTGAGCCATAGGCCAGGGTCCGAATTATTTTTCTTAAATAGCTTTTAAAATAGGATGCACACTCATATGCAGTAACATGCCGTTTAAAATTATTTATTTGACAAACTTCTGTAGTTTACATTTTAGCAGTTCATCAACTGCAAAAATGAGGAAATAATTCATGGGCCTAATGTTTTTGAAATAATATATAGTAGTTCCCAAAAATGTACATTCATATAGTTAGAAATGAACATATTTTAAGGAAGTTCAAGCTTATTCAAGCATTGTTTAATTTCACAAAATATATTAATATTATTGGGAATATTTGTATTATAAAATAACCTTCAATCTACCAAAGGATTCAACACTAAGCTATTTTCAAAGTTTTAATTATTTTTTTCCTGTCTAAAGAGGGGTTATGACTCATGCTGTACTCACACAGCTGCCTCTGTGCAACCACATGGATGAGAGGAGACACCAGAAGGGGGTGGGTAATTCTAGAAAGATGTGGGGCAGACAGTGGACAGCTGTGCCTTATAGAAGGCTTCAGAACAACAACAACCAGTTAGACATAAAGACACTTAAATATGAGGGTTCATCTGCATATACATTTTATCCCCCTTAAAAACACTCATTCACGCTGGGTAACATGTTATAATGGTGAATCTGTCCAAGGGCCTGAGAGAGTCCCTATACTTATTTTCTGAAACACTGGAATTCTCTTATGGAGAAATCTGCCAGTGAAGAAAAGAGGGAATTTAAAATATCCATAGTATTTAACTTAGAAGACATACTTGCCAAGGCAGTAACAGCAAACCCCTGTGTCCTCCATGTTTTTAGGCTATGAGAAGTTCTTGCAACAGGCTTTTCTTTTTAGCCGGAAAATACACACTGCCTTTTCAGAAATGTGGAAGGCGGCAAGGCCCAGCTTCAGCCTTGGAGGGCCAGCATTCTGTCTAACCCTGCATCCCCCTCTTCATTCCTGACTTCCAGCTGGCTGCATTGCTAAGTAAAACATTCCAACTTACATTTCCAAGGTATTTAAAGAGTTGTTTTAAGAACAATATAATAAATACTAATAACTAGAACTTAAAACGCCGTTCTAATTTTATTTCTATTTTTGGTTATTAAAATCGAAACAAAACCTACAAATACACAGTCCCAGTGTCAAACTAATCAACATTTCTTTGGCGATGTTAAGAGTGAGTAATGTGACTGCCATGCTAATTAATATATTTTATAAGAAGCCTAAAGTGTTGAAACAGTAAAATAACTAGAAATGTTAGAGAAGTTCATTAGAGAGAAACTGTTGTATGTTAAACCTTGTAAATCTTTTAAAAAGCTCTTCAGCAAATAAAAAATGTAATTGAACAATTTTTCCTTATAATTGAAGTTACATGGCATTTGTTATAAAAGACAACTACTACAAAAGAAAAATTTTACAGAATGTAAACAAGAATGTCCGAAGGTAATTTTAATATGTTATGAAAACATTTTTAATTAACGGTAGTCTCGTTTTGATGGCAAAAAACAAAAGATACACAGAAATAGCACTGTCCATTAAATAAGTTGAATGAGGTGTTGATAGCCCTGTAATCAAAGTAATCATTCTCCTCCTTTTAACTTTTATGCACCACATGGCAATTTATCAATTACATACACTAAATTAAAAAAAAAAAACCCTTCAATTTTGATAATTCGCGCAGAAAACAAAATAGACGGGAAGATTCATATACGCCAGATTAATTAGTCCTGTTAAAAGGCAGCTATAAAAATACACACCATCACAAGCTATACAACTTTAAAATCCTGTTAAGGGTGGAGAAAGCCTGGGATTTCTTATTGTATCTGAGAGCAATGTAAACCCACAGGTAGAAGCATCTTAAGAGCATTTCAGCATTCTGGCATATTCAGAGTTTCTAGTGTATAGTATCTCTCTAATACACAGAGAGCATTTCAGAAGGTGGCTACAGACAGGAGACCTCCGAGCGAGTTCTGTCGTCACACTTGGTCTCGCAGGCGGGCCAGTCTCTGGGACAGTTCATCCTGCTCGGCCGAGGCCACGCTGGTGCCCACGGAGCCGGTCTGCCCCTGCGGCAGCTCCATGTTGAGGTCCAGGCCAGCCTCGTCTGCCATTTCCTGGAGCAGCATATCCACTTGGTTCTGGGGAGTGGTCAGCGTCGTCGTGCTGCTCATCGTGTCTTCCATTTGCTGCGTCTGGACGTCCAGCGTCTCAAACTGGTGTTCAAATTTGTCCATCAAGGCAGAGATCTTCTCCAGATTCATGGTTTTCAACGTCGCATCCATCGACTTAACCACCCCCGCCATTGACTTGGTCACCTTGCCCATCGTCACCGCCGTCTGGACTCTGGCAGCCACCGCATCGACCCGCGCACTCATCCTCAAGAAATTCACCGCCTGGTTCTTCTGGCGGATGGCATTTTCAGCGTGTATCCTCGCAACTTCCATGTTGCCCTTCTGAATGGCCTTTTTAATTTTGGCCTTTTCGGCCTTCTCCTCCTTGTCGCATTTTTTGGCACTTCTGCTCAATTCTTTGGCCGCGAACTTCAGGTTGAACAGGTGTTTCTCCATGTTGGACATAGTCGGACGGGTCCTCGGGGCGGGCGGCCAGGGCGGAGACGCGCACAGAAGAGAAACAGAGAGCAGGTCCGCTCCGGGTTGCCGCTCCTTTGTTTTGGTCCTACTTCCTGTTTTTGCTGCGCGGCGCAGGTGGTGACGTCATACCTCGGCGCCGGGAGGTGGGGCCCGCGGGACTCACGGCACTGGGGGCGGGCCCGCGGGACTGGGCGGGTCGGAGACGCCCCGGGAGCCGTTTCGGGCGGCACTCCGCCGACGCTGCCCGGCGGAACCCGCTGTCTGCTCTCCCGCTGAGCTCTGCCCCAGCTATTTCAGCGTTGGTAGAGTCACACAACCCCGTGTTCACACACACTTTTCGGCATACACGTACTGAAATGTGCAGGACGTGCCTAGCGCTGCGTGTAAAAGGTACCCAGCCTCTGAACTTGCAGTGCAGAGGGTGAAAGCGCAGTCCACTAGGTCTGAGGGCTCAAGCAATCTTTAATTGCATGAGTGACTTTCTTAGGGGAACCTGAAACCAGGGATTGTTAATACATTGAAAAACGAAACAAAACCAACGTGTGTCATTGTCCTTCCCCTCCGTCTCTCACTACAATTTGCTCCGGAGTCCTGTGATATCTTTTTTTGTGTGTGTGATATCTTTTTGTTAATTCACCAAAGAGTGAAAATACATTCAAAACCATACCACCACATTTTTACCGTGGCTGGAAGTTCGGCTTATAGGTGAGTTGCCAGCAACTATCACCCACATAGCTTTCTGTGTATTAACTCCCTCCCCCAACATTTGCTGACAGGATTCTGTCTATTTGATGTTTTATAAATATCCAAGGAACTTCACTCACATTTAAGTCTGACAGGCTAAATTGTCATTTCAAATTATTCAGGCAGAGAACAGTGAAGTATTGGGACCCACACCCACTGACACATCAAAGCTGTCATTATGTATTACACGCTTTAAAGTTGCAGGCTTTTAAATGGTGAGCAGTGTACTGTAGCTTTTTTTCTCTTAGAAAGATTCCTCAAATATAGCAATAACAAAATACAAGAAGGCCCAACTTGCCCTAATGAGCTAGGTTGAAAATGATTATTGAGAGCTAATTCTGTTTAGAGATAATTTTAATCCAGGGTCTCACCATCCCTTTGTGTCTCCTGCGATAATTTGCCAAATGTCCTACATCAAAAACTAAAGGTGGGCTGGTGTCACAGGCCTTTTCTTAAAACACAGCTCTGATATCACTCTCTTGCTCCAAAACCTGGGCAGGGAGGCTGTCCTCTATGTGGAACAGTAAGCCTCACCTCCCTTCTCTTTTACTCCCTTATGTACCAGTTAAACCAGAATGAAGCTTGGAAGTTGAGCATCATTTGTGTCATTTGATCACGGTGGAGAATGAGAAGCGATGTTCTTCTCTCTACTGCCTGGGTTTCTATCCCATTCATCACTGCCTATTGCCCCTCCTCAGAGCCACCGTTTCCACGAAGCCTCCCAGGACTCCCTTCCTCTGGAACTGCTGTACTTTGCATTTTTGCCACAGCACTCAGGGCAGGCTGTCTGCGGGGACGGGTCACCTATTATACTATGAACCAAGTGGAAGTAGAGAGCAGTCTTATTTCTTCCCCTCAAAGGACAGCAAACACTCTACACACAGTAGACCCTGCATCCAATAGCCGGTAAGACTTTGCAGAACTGAACTGTGGTTGGCATGGGCTAGGTCTGGACATACCCTCCTCAGCAGCTTAGCCACGAATACTTTTTTCCTTAAAGTAGAACTTCTTCTTCTTTACATGAGACATTTCTAGAAACAGAATATGAAAAACCAATAAAGAGAAGAAATCTGTTTGAAGTGGGGCTAAAGGGCCTACACCCTCTTCTCTACTAAACCCTATCTTACCCCCCCTTTCTTTTGGCTCCCTGGCTTTCCCTGTAGTTAACCAACCAGTTCCTTAACCATATTCCATGTTCCACAGTTCGCTTAATGTCAAATTCTCATTAGAAGAGAGTGTTTGTTATATAATCATGAGAAACTCTGATAAATTATGAGGATATGACAACATTTATTAAGTACCGATGTGCCAGGAATTGTTCTGGGCACTTCACTTGAATTCACTCAACTCATCCTCACAGACCTTATGAGACAGACACTATTAACACCTCCAATTTACAGGTGAGGAAACCAGATGCACAGACAGTTAAGCAGCTGGCCTGTGACCACCCACCTGCTCAGTGTTAGAAATAAGGTTTCCATAGGTATAATGGGGACCAGTCATAAACAAGGGGAATCTGATAATTTAACAAGAATAAAAGGCCCATCATTTTTGTATTAAAAGAAGTAGACTTACCAGTTTTCTTCTGAGAAGACTGAGAAGTTGTATTGACTGCAAGGTCAATATGACCTAAGTAAGATTGCTAAAAGAAGTTAGCGGTCCCTGAAGCTACTTTAATTGAGTAATGGAATAATAGGTTTCCTCTCCAGGCTGGTCAGTCTAGAGAATGGGGTGGAGTTCCAGGAGCTGTATTTTCAGAGACCAGGGCAGACTGAAACCCAGAAGAGAAGGCTGTCTTCCTGTCTGACAGCCGCCCCTCCGCTCTTTGACCCGGAGGCGTTTGTTAAGGCCTTCTGTTGTTTTCTTACACCCCCAGTTGTGTTCAGTATAATTTATAGCTAACAGCTCTCACTTTTACATTTTTTAGAGCAACTTTTCTTCTGAGTCCAATATACCCAACCGTATCATGACCCTGGAAAAGTTTGGGTGCAAGACCATTTGACACCTCCTCCAAATGACTGAACACTCAGTCCTCCCCCCCCCCCAATCTGCTCATCCCTTATTACTAAACGGCACCTCCATTCACCTGGTTTCCAAGCCATATTCTTAGCAATAATCCTAGATGACCTCCTCCCCTATTTCCACATCCTATCTCTAACTTTTTCCATTCTTGACATTCCATCAAGGCTGAAACCCTGGGTCTGTTCAGATTAGCATGCTCTCTTTTTCATGTATCTAGCAAAGGGGGGATTGTTCTGGGTTTATGGAAGATTATCAAAGGAGATCTTGGTCCTATTACAATTCTGATTGCACACGAGAACTTCTTGGACTCAGTTCAGAGTGTGTGTGTGTGTGTGTGTGTGTGTGTGTGTGTGTATATATATATATATATAAAAGAATACAATTTCCAGTCACTGGAATAGTTGTAACTTCTGCAATAACATAGCTGCCTTACAACACTCATAGTTCAAGTAGAACGTTTTTTTAGGGATTGTCAGAAAATTTTGACTTAAGTGCAGACCTTTCTTGAAAGCCATAAGTCCAAGTCAAGCAAGTTAATTAGTACTTTTATTTTTTTTACATCCTTTCCACAAAATACACTGATAAAAAACGGTAGCATCCACTTTAAGAAAGAAATGGGTACCCTGGCCATTGGCTCAGTGGATAGAGTGTTGGCCTGGTGTATGGATATTCTGGGTTTGATTCCCAGTCCGGGCACACAGGAGAAACGACCATCTGCTTCTCTTCCCCTCTCTCTCCCCCTTCTCTCTCTTTCCCTCCTGTAGCCAGTGGCTCGATTGGTTGATTTGAACATCAGGCCCAGGTGCTGAGATTAGCTTGGTTGGTCAGAGTGCATCAGCCTCAGGTGCTAATAATAGCTCATTTGATTCGAGCATCGCTCCAAATGGGGGTTGCTGGGTGGATCCTGGTTAAGGCGCATGCGGGAGTCTATCTTACTTCCATCCTCTCAGGAAAAAAAAAAAGAAAGAAAGAAAAAGAAAGAAATGGGCACTATCATACTCTGGTAATGAAGAGTGTAAACTGTATAATTTTTTTCTTCCACTTTTACTTATATTAGCATTTATTTTATGCTGACTTTATTCCTGGGCCATAAATTTGTTTCTTCGGTGTCTTTTGTGCAGCCTCCTCTTCTGATTTAGGAACAATATGTTCTTTTTCAGAGAGGATCATTTCCGTGTGGCAGGGAGAGCTCATGTGAAGGGCCACGCACCTGTGAGCTCTGGAAGTTCTGCGCTGCTTCTTGAGCAGAGGCTTTGTTCCCCTGGATGTGCACGATGACCAGAGAATCGACATCTAAACCCTCCAATTCAGCGTTACTCTCTGCATTTTGAAGCACGTGCAGCAAAATTTCAGCACTCTTTTTGGGCCACCAACCCTGTGTCCAGCCGCACAGTTTGGCTTGGGCACACCTACCAACTCCACTATTGTAACAATGGAATGGCACACACTGCTTCTGTAAAGTGATATCCTTCAGATACTTGGTGGCTTTTCAGATAAACTTAGCCTGGATGGGCTGGGCAGTTTCACAAGTGTTCTTAAAGTGGACAAAAAAAATTGAACCTCTTGATTTGTATGGTTTTGTGGGTTTTCTGGGCCAAGGGAATAGTGAACCATTCGCAGAGGTCACCTCTGGCCACTTTCAGGAAGAGCCAAATAACTTTTTTTTTTTTCAAATAACTTTTGAATCAGTGATTTTCTATCTTAAAATGGGGAGGAAAAATATGCTATAATTTGGCACATATGGCCTCTTTCTTTTCCTTCCTTCCTTTGAACCAATACAAAAGGTTAAAGTTGAGATATTTAAACAGGACATGTGGCTTGATTTCACTGGAAAAAATATTACGTACTAAATTTAAAGATACTAAAAAAAGGGAATAAATAGATATGAAAAATAATGTTACTGTGTGTGTTAAAATATTGCTGGACTCTCACAGGTAGCTTTCTAGTGGTTGAAATGTGATACCTGTAATAATCTTTCAGAGCTCCTTCTCACTTGCTACAATTTGTATCTATGTGTATATTTATGCTGATTTGCTCAGTAGCAGTCTGTCCTTTTAGATCTTTCTATGGTGACATTTTGGTTCACAATGTCACTCCTGGTACCAGTCAACCTCTGGGATATACAATAAATTTTGGTTGAAAGTATGAATGCAGCCAAAGGAAATGGCATGGGACACACACACACACACACACACACACACTTGGTGACCATTTCAAAAAATATGTTACATATATTACTGAGTGTATTATATATACATTATTTTTTTATATCACCCTTTTATACAGGAATACCGCTCTCATTTAAAACTCTGTGACTCCTCAAACCTTGTGAAATTGCAAAGTCATTGTTCCTCAAATTATTTTAACATGATGTCAAGGTTTAAAAATGAAAACGAGTGGCCTGACCTGTTTTGGCACAGTGGATAAAGCGATGACCTGGAATGCTGAGGTCATTGGGTCAAAAGCCCAGTCT
The DNA here is from genome assembly GCF_036850995.1 of Saccopteryx leptura. Classification (NCBI taxonomy): domain Eukaryota; kingdom Metazoa; phylum Chordata; class Mammalia; order Chiroptera; family Emballonuridae; genus Saccopteryx; species Saccopteryx leptura. Next base: position 59,701,128 of record NC_089513.1, on the reverse strand, counting down.
TGCCTGGTCAAGGCACATATATGAAAGTTGATGCTTCCTGCTCCTCCCCCTCTTCTCTCTCTTTCTCTTTTTCTCTCCCCCTCTAAAATGAATAAAATCTTTAAAAAGAAAATGAAGACAAGAAAGAGGCAGAAGGAAATAGCTCATAAGTTGATGTCTGCACTCCTGTATGTGCAGGTTGGTAAACATGTGGGTTATTAGTCTTCATGGTGGTGGGCGGCATGGACACTGTTAGGCGAACCCTTCCTTCCCTGTGTCCTGATGGTCTAATTGGGCATCTACTATTATACGAACATAGAAATTCTCCTGCTTCTCTGCACTGACCAACCTACCAATCTGAAGACAGGCTGAAAATTAAATCTAAACACTCCTGACTGTCTAAAGAGAGCCCAGGATTTCTCTTGGTGATGAATAAAAAAAAGACCATCTGTCCTAGCTGTTCACAGCAGGGGGCTCCACAGTCCTTCCCAGTCCTCCTTGCCAGAGAGATAGATCTGTATTTATTTATTTTTTAATCTTTATTTTTTTTATTTTTCCAAAGTGAGAAGCGGGGGAGAGGCAGACAGACAGACTCCCACATGGCTGGGATCCACCCAGCATGCCCACCAGGGGGTGATGCTCGACCCCTCTGGGATGTTGCTCTGCTGTAAGCTGAGCTATTCTAGCGCCTGAGGCAGAGGCCATAGAGTCATCCTCAGCGCCCGGGCCAACTTTGCTCCAATGGAGCCTTGGCTGCAGGAGGGAAAGAGAGAGACAGAGAGGAAGGAGAGGGGGAGAGGTGGAGAAGCAGATGGGCGCTTCTCCTGTGTGCCCTGGCCGGGAATCAAACCCGGGACTTCCACATGCCGGGCCAATGCTCTACTGCTGAGCCAACCAGCCAGGGCCGATAGATCTGTATTTAGAAAAAAAAAGTCCACTGGCTGTAATTCTTTTTTAAAAAGTAGACTCTAAATATTAATTTTCCTGTTTAGGTTTTGTTCAAGAATAACTCCAGGTTCTCCTTCATTCAGTCTTATTTTAAGATGATTTTTGAACTTTCTCACCAAAGAAAGCAACAGGAAAGCGGGAGGGAGCAGCAGCATGCCCTGGTCCTGAAGAGCCTCAGGCAAAGCCGTGTGATCACCTTGACCCAGACAGGCCAGCTCTCTCTTCAGGCCTCAGTTTCCTCATTTGTAAAATTGGAAAAGGGGGGATCTATGATCTAATAGTCTGGTGATAATGTCTTTATCAGGTCTTAGCACCAGGAGAGGCCACTCAGGTAAGATTAGATTAAAATGAAAAAGCTGGCCCTGCACTGGTAGCTCAGTTGGTTAGTGTTGTCCCGACATGCCAAGGTGCAGGTCCAATCCCTGGTCAGGGCACACAGAAGAATCAACCAATGACTGCATAAATAAGTGGAACAACAAATCAATGTTTCTGTCTCTTTCTTCCTCTCTCTTTAAAAGTCAATCAATAAAATTTAAAAACAAATTTAAAACACTCTATATAGATTAATTCTAAAATCTACAACGAGGAAACACGTATTATTTAAATGGTCATTTCCCCCATGCACTGTGTGATGGATGTTTGCAAATCCCATGAGGAACATGTGGAGTAGATTCAGCAAAACAGAGAAGGCTGTCTATTTCTAGATTACTCCTTCATTTACAGGATATTTAGTAGAAAGAAAAATCTACTCCTCTGGTGGGGTTCCTGCCTCCAAGGGAGAAGAAAATATAAGCAGAAACTAAAGAACTATGGCAAGAGAACAGATTTGAGCTGTTCTATGGTAAAGAACTATGGCAGGAGAACAGACTCGAGCTGTTCTATGGTAAAGAAGTATGGCAGGAGAACGGACTTGAGCTGTTCTATGGTAAAGAATTATGGCAGGAACACAGACTCGAGCTGTTCTATGGTAAAGAATTATGGCAGGAGCACAGACTCGAGCTGTTCTATGGTAAAGAACTATGGCAGGAGAACGGACTTGAGCTGTTCTATGGTCTTTGAGATACCCCAGGTATTAATCTTTCCAGTCACGGTTCTTCACCAGAAGTCTTTATTATGCTTTTATTTTCTTTGTAAGAAAAGCATATTCCCCTGCATTAAAGCGCCTGCACTGTCTAACAGCTTCCTGGCTGTCTGCTGGGAAATTAACGGGTCATCCTGGAGACGTGAGTCTGCATGGAAAGCCACTTCCCGACTGCAAGCCTGGGTGCCAGGACGGGACTGCATGCTGGGCTGGCCAGCTAGGCTGCATCTGGGGCCCTCTGCAAAAATTCAAAGCTAACTGTTCTCATGTGACATTTAAGAAAACTTGACCAGTAAGCTTATAATCCATAAATCAAAACTAGTTAATGTGCACACATGCCAGTAAGTTTTGTTGCATATGAAAACCCTCTCCGGGTCTCGTTTGGGAGTATGTTTGGTATATAACAGAAACAGATGGCTGGAAGCTGGGAGCATCCCCAGGACTACGTTGGATGCACGTATCGAGTCTCAGGAAATAATGGTGGAGGAGAATGGCCTTTGTGTTCTTACTGTAGATCCTGGGAGCATGCGTGTGCTGCTGACACACTCATATCCTTAATCAATGTTGTATTTGGTCTGCTACAACAGTTGGTGTTTACATAGCATCACATTGCAGTTAAATTAAGCATAAGGAGGTCAAGTGATTTGCAATACCCATTGTCATAGAACAGAGAGTACTAGTCCTAACAACCACATATTCTGAGAACTATTTAAGGTGAAAGATTTATACGATATGAAGAGAAAAAAAGAGTATGTCTGAGAACTATTTAAAAATTCTCCCAATTGTAGTTTAACCCACACAATGTACATGAAGGCAGGAAACACTGGCCATTAATGCTCATTCAGGGATAAGCCCGGCAATTTCAAGAAGAACTGCAATTTAGTTTTTGCGCCAAAACATAAAATTTTGTTAGTTTACGCTTGTATCTTTAATTAGGAAGCAAAATGGTATTAGAAATAAAATATAATTTAACTCAATGAATCTTACTAGAAATAATTTAACATTTCTATTTAGAATGTAAAAATTGAAACTGAGGGTTCTTATGACTTTAATTAAATTTAGCTTTAAATCCTAGCTCTAAAAATTCTCTATCTTCTATCTATCTATCTATCTATCTATCTATCTATCTATCTATCTATCTATCCCTATCTATAGATATGTAGATTTTTTATTCTTTATTTTTTTTATTTTTCCGAAGTGAGAAGCAGGGGGAGAGGCAGACAGACAGACTCCCACATGGCTGGGATCCACCCAGCATGCCCACCAGGGGGCGATGCTCGACCCCTCTGGGGTGTTGCTCTGCTGTAAGCTGAGCCATTCTAGTGCCTGAGGCTAGGCCATGGAGCCGTCCTCAGTGCCCGGGCCAACTTTGCTCCAATGGAGCCTTGGCTGCGGGAGGGGAAGAGATATAGAGAGAGAAAGGAGAGGGGGAAGAGTGGAGAAGCAGATGGGCGCATCTCCTGTGTGCGCCCTATAGATATCTATAGATAGGGATATATATCTATATACCCCTCAGAGACCTAGGGAGATAGCCACAACCCCCAAGGCAAGCAGAAAGACAGTAGCGGGGACCAGACCAATGATCACAAGGTCTGGACCTCTGGCAGGCTGAAGATAACTTCTTGACCTAAGTTAGTTTCTGCTCCTACAGCTCCTAAAGGAGCCCTGGTTACTTGCCAATGAAACCCAACAGAGGGACTCTGGAACAGACTTCGGAACTGTTTTCTCAAGACCTGGAAAAATGATTTATTAGTCTTACCTCACCTTCAACCAATCAGCTCCCAGAACAACCCTGAACCCCTAACCTATGGTGTCTTGTGACTTGTGTCCTATATAACCTGTAACCTACAGGAGTTAATTACTGGGGAGTTCAGGCTTCTCAGCATTGGCTTCCTGTTCTCCTGGGTGGTGCCCTTCTGAGTGATTAGTGTTTGGTTCTGCTAGTGCTGGTGGCCGAACTCTGTCTGTTCAGCAACAAAATCCTGTAACAAAATGGGAGAGTTCTTATCACTTCTACACTTCTATTATGTTCTATTACCTCATTCAGTTTTCTCTCCAAGACAGTGAACAGTTCAGGTCTAAAGGAGGACAAAAATAGACCTTTAGACATCTTGTAATTAAGAAAAAATTTCCATTGATTTGAGAGAGAGAGAGAGAGAGAAAGATAACAAAGTATCAACTAGATGTTTCACTTAGTTGTTCCATCTAGGTGTGCACTCATTGATTGCTTCTCATAGGTGTCATGACTGGAGGTTGAACCTACAACCTCTGGTGCACCAGGTCGATACTTTATCCACTGAACCACCAGGAAACGGTCCCAAAATAGATATTTTTAAAAGAAGTCTTAATTTTAAAATGTTTTTGAACTAAATTATCAGATACGAGATATCTTAAGTAAAATATAATGAAATATGCATTTAAAAATTATATTTGAAGGAGTTGGGCTAGAGACTTTCAGGTTATGCCTGTATTCCACCAATATTTACTGAATTTCTGGCTTCGGGTCGAACAGTATAGGAGGTGGGTCAATCATTAGCACACGTGCCGCAGTTATGTTCCATAAAACTGGTATTTATTTCCCCAGTGTTTCTTCTCAGTGGGGCACCGAGGTGGTGTTGGCTGAGCTTTCCCAGTAACCTTGACAAGGGAGGCATTCTAGCAGATTTTTCTTTTCCAAGAACTGCCTTGGGACATGATTAACCATGTCTGAAATATAATTACTCCTAGCCAAGGTTAACATCTGGAAAACAATACTTAATAGTAAATCTTAGTATACTGCAGGAAAAAGAAAGTATTTTTAGGGGTTAAAAGAGAATTCGAAGTTTGCTGAATTTTAAATTACATAATGTGCAAAACTGCAAATTCTTACATGTCATTTACATGAAATAAAATAAGCAGACGAACACGGACTGCATTCAGCGTGGTTCCTGGTCATTGGAAGCATTCTGGTATTTCCTCTCGGCAGAAGACCCCCACTGTGTGCTTGCCATAGTATCATTTCAAAGCTTGCACCCCCTCAACCCCACGAGGAAGAATGTGGCGATCAAGGAGGAGAAAAGAGGTCTGAGAACGTTAGGATGAAAATGGCCTCGAGAAGGGGGGTCATGTGAGCTGCTCTATTTCAGAGACCAAATATACTGACTTGTTCAGATCACACCATGTGTCAGGGACAGAACTGGAATGAGAAATGAACCTTCAGATCGACATTCACTTCACGCCAAGTTTCTTATTTGAAGAGATCTGCGATGTCATTAAGCATCTTCAACTGAGGATAATTTTTCCTTTTATGGAAAAGGGATCTATTAAGTCTTGTTGATTTTAGAAGATATATTTAGTCACTGCATAGATCTCAACAGAGAGAGAAAGTGATTTCCTTCTTAGCAATTATTGCCTGCCTCAGGAATCTTTCTTTCCTTCTTCACAGAAATTACGCTTAACACTCCGGACTCACGTTAATGTTAAGTAGAATAAAAAGCAATGTATGTTGTGCACTTAGTTGTCATATGGATAAAACTGTTAGTTCTATCTGTGTTTAGATTTCCCTAAAGAAATAGAATAAAGCTTGTATTTCAAAGGTAGCTTTGATATCATGGATTCCTATTATTATGCGATCAATGGAGTTTGGTGTGAGAAGGAGAAAATTCTGAGCTGTCCTAAGTTAAATAAGAGCAGGTCAGAGGGTGGGAAAAAAGAGACAAAAAGGGGTTAATCAGGCAACAACTGTAGGCCAACTAACAAAACTGCTCACATTCCCTAGTGTGTGTAGAAATTTCTGATTAACTTCTGGTTCACCTCTATTCCTGAGTATCTAAACGAGAGAACAGCCAGGTGCCATAGAACCTGGGAGCCTCCACTTCTGTTTTTCACTGGAACTTTTCAACCTGCTGTCCACACCTAAGCCACCGAGCAAACCTCCCTCCTTGTTGACTCTGCTCCTATCCCAGAACTCTTCCTGCATCAGCTTCTCCCACTTCCTTTGTCTACAGCAATGTAAATTTCTTTCAGATAGGCTGTACCTTTCTCCCTCCTACTTGGTGTATAAAAACACTCAACAACTCCAGCAGAGGGGACATGCATGCCTTTTCCACCTGGTACAGTTGCTGGTGGTTTAGACTTCATGTGTCAGGACCTGGTCTTTTCCTTTTTTCTTGCTAGCAATGGCCTAATAAATACTTTCTTTTAAAAAGACATTCAACCATGGAAGTTAAAAATTTTGTTTCACAGGTGTATGAAAGACATTCAATTCTTTTTTTTTTTTTTTTTTTCATTTTTCTGAAGCTGGAAACAGGGAGAGACAGTCAGACAGACTCCCGCATGCGCCCGACCGGGATCCACCCGGCACGCCCACCAGGGGCGATGCTCTGCCCACCAGGGGGCGATGCTCTGCCCATCCTGGGCGTCGCCATGTTGCGACCAGAGCCACTCTAGCGCCTGAGGCAGAGGCCACAGAGCCATCCCCAGTGCCCAGGCCATCTTTGCTCCAATGGAGCCTTGGCTGCGGGAGGTGAAGAGAGAGACAGAGAAGAAAGCGTGGCGGAGGGGTGGAGAAGCAAATGGGCACTTCTCCTGTTAGCCCTGGCCAGGAATCGAACCCGGGTCCTCCGCACGCTAGGCCGATGCTCTACCGCTGAGCCAACCGGCCAGGGCCAAGACATTCAATTCTAATCACTGACATAAACATAATCTTTCCTTTCTTTCTTGAATGTTTTTGATATAAAATTATCAAAGGACAAAAAACAAAGTGAAAATAAACAAAACATACCTCCAAATATACTAAAGGTCATACATGGCAAACTGATTGCTAACATCATACTCAACAGAGAAAAAAGCAAAAAGTGTTTTTCTTAAGATCAGGAACAAGACAAGGAAGAATGTTCACTTTTGCCTTTTATTCAGTACAGTATTGGAAGTGCTAGCCACAGCAATCAGACAAGAAGAAGAAATAAAAGGCATCCATATTGGAAAGGAAAAGGTAACACTGTCATTATCTACAGATCACATGATACTAAAAATAGAGAACCCTAAAGATTCCACCAAAAATATACTAGAACTAATAAATTCAATAATGTAGCAGGATATAAATGAACTATCAGAAAGAGAAAATAAGAAAATGATCACATTTTAAATTGCATTAAAAATATACCTAGGAATGAATTTAACCAAGAAGGTAAAAGACCTGTACTCAGAAAATAAGACAGAGAAAAAAGAAATTAAAGATACAAATAAATGGAAGCATGTGTACTGAGCTCATGAATAGGACCAATTAAAATTATTAAACTGTCCATACTACCCAAAATACAATCTATAGATTCAATGCAATCTGCATCAAAATACCAACGGTGTTTTTCCTTCTTTCTTTTCTTATTTTTAAGGTGAGAAGAGGGGAGATAGTGAGACAGACTCCTACATGTACCTAGACCCAGATCCACCTGGCAACCCTGTCTGGGGCCCGGTGCTTGAGTATCAAGCTCTCTTTAGCACCTGAGGCTGACACACTCAGACCAAATAAGCTATTCTCAGTGTCCAGGGCCATGCTTGAACCAATCAAGCCACTGGCTGCGAGAGGGGAAGAGGGAGAGAAGGGGGAAGGGAAGCAGATGGTTGTTTCTCTTGGGTGCCCTGACTGGGAATTGAACCTAGGACATCCACAGGCTGGGCTGACACTCTATCCACTGAGCCACCAGCCAGGGCCCCAATGGCGTTTTCCACAGAACTAGAACAAATAATCCAAAAATGTATATGGAACCACAAAAGACACCGAATAGCCACTGCAATCTTCAGAAAGAAGAACAAAGTTAGAGGTATCACAATACCTGATATCAAACTATACTACAAGGTTATAGTATTTAAAACAGCATGGTACTAGCATAAAAACAGACACGTAAATCAATGGAACAGAATACAGAGCCCAAGAATAATCCCACACCTATATTATCAATTAATGTATGACAAAGGAGGCAAGAGCATACAATAGGGTAAAGTCAGTCTACTCAATAAATGGTGTTGGCAAAACTGGACAGATACATGGAAAAAATTAAACTAGAACACCTTCTCACACCATGTACAAGTTAGACTCAAAGTGGATTAAAGACTTAAATGTAAGATTTGAAACCATAAAACTCCTAAAAGAAAACACAGGCAGTAAAATCTCAAACATCTCTCTCAGCATTGCTTTTTCTGATGTGCCTCCTCAGGAAAGGGAAACAAACAGACAAACAAAAACCATAAACAAATGGGATTTCATCAAACTAAGAAGTTTTTGCACAGCAAAGGAAACAAGGAACAAAATGAAAAGACAACCCATTGAAAAGGAGAAGATATTTACCAGTGACATCTGATAAGGGCTTAATATCTAAAATTTATATAAAAAAACTCATACAGCTATACAATGGAATATCACTCAGCCATAAAAAAGAATAAAATCTTACCATTTACAACAAGTTGGATGGAACTAGAGGGTATCATACTAAATGAAATAAGTCAGAAAAAGGTAAATATCATATGATTTCACTTATATGTAGTATCTAAAGAACAAAATAAACAAACAAAACAGAAACAACTCGTAGAGAACAAACTGATGGTTGGCAGATGGGAGAAGATATGGGGGCTGCATGTAAAAGGTGAAGGGATTAAGAAATACAAATTGGTAGTTACAAAATAGTCACGGAGACGTAAAGTAATGCACAGGGAATGTGGTCTATTATATTGTAATAACAATGTTTGGTGACAGGTGGGTACTTGAATTATCAGTGAGATCACTTCATAAATTATATAATTGTGTAACTACTCTGTTATATACCTGAAACTAATATAAAGTAATGATGAATGTCAACTGTAATTGAAAGATGAAATTAAAAAGTTAGCAAAGGGTACCTTTACTATCCCTAAATCCTATTTTTAAAGCTTTAAATATATTTCTTGATACCATGAACACATTCTCATAGTGTATGGGAGGAGGGAAGCACTCTCTAATGTATCACTACAGTATTTAGTTTTCTCTGAGACAGTAGTAGGACACTCTGCTCTAAAGGAGGCCATGTAGGAACGGATATCAGTACTTCATTTCTTTTTTTTTTTGTATTTTTTTCTGAAGTTGGAAATGGGAAGGCAGTCAGACAGACTCCTGCATGCGCCCGACCAGGATCCACCCAGCATGCCCACCAGGGGGCGATGCTCTGCTCATCTGGGGTGTTGCTCTGTTGCAACCAGAGCCATTCTAGTGCCTGAGGCAGAGGCCACAGAGCCATCCTCAGTGCCCGGGCCAACTTTGCTCCAATGGAGCCTTGGCTGCGGGAAGGGAAGAGAGAGACAGAGAAGAAGGAGAGGGGGAGGGGTGGAGAAGCAGATGGGCACTTCTCCTGTGTGCCCCAGCTGGGAATCGAACCCAGGACTCCTGCACTCCAGGCCAATGCTCTACCACTGAGCCAACCGGCCAGGGCCTTCATTTCTTTTTATGGCTGAGTAATATTCCAGTCTGGACAGGCCAGGTTTTGTTTGTCCATTCATCATATGATGAACATTTGTGTTATTTCCACTTTCTTGCTATGTTGAATAATCTTCTTCTGAACAGGTGTTGTGCCTTTATCTGAGCTTTACAGAAAAACTCATTTTGTATTTATGAGAATGGTGAACTATGAGTGGTAAAGAAAGCGGAAAAAGATGTAATAATATAAAAGTTCCTTCATTTAACAAATATTTTTTGAACACCTACTGCTAGGCATTATTCTAGGCACAATGGTAAACAATAATTCCACGTAAGCAGTCATTAACGGCATATTAACCCATCCATAAGGAGTTGAAATATCTTGATTAGAGTTAGTTATTCATTCAACAAGTATTTAATGAGATGTTAGTTACTGTGTCAGGCACTGCATGGAGAGGAACAACTGAAAATCCTAGGAAATAATTCTTATAAAATTACCTGTTGTTATGAGTCAATTATATTGTAATGAGGCTTGAAAAAAATAAATACCCATTAAAAAAATCCCTAAACAAATAAAAATTACCTGCCAATTTCCATAAAGGTTTTTTTGAGATATTAAGATATATTTTCAGTATGGGAACTATATTTTGAATCAGTATTTTTGTTTTTCCATTGCTTTTATCCCCTTTTCTCAAACTGATTTAAAAGAGATAAAGTAAGAACATGCAAAATCTGAAGTTTTATGGGTCTTTTCTGAATAGTCTCACAGAGCATCCATACTGTCACTAACCAGCTGAAGCACACAGATGAGGCAGAATTTATTTTACGAGGTAAGCAGTACTGGAGGTGACCAAAGTTTTTCCACCCTAAGCTGCCTTCTATAATGTTAAATTTTTTTAAAAAAATTTTAATTGACCTGAGAGACAAAGAGAGAAAGAATGGGAGACAGAGGGAGAGAGAGAAGCAGTAATTTGTTTTTCTACTTAGTTGCTTTATTTTTCACTGGGCACTCACTGATTGCTTCTCATATGTACCCTGATCAGGGATTGAACCCCCGACCTTGGTGTGGTGGGACAATGCTTTATCCACTGAGCCACATGGCCAGGGCCCTGTGAAGTTGATTTAAGCTGGTTATTAAGAAACAAAAGATTCAGAAGGAACCTATGTCCCTCCCACCTTTCCTGCCCAACAGTTTCCGATGGAAAAACTTGCTTCAGGAAGGGAACCTTAGCATAATTCACCTTAGCATTAAACAGAAAGACTCCAAGCAGGAGCCTGCTGATTAGACCCCCCCCCCCCCTTTATCCTTTGTCCAGAATGTTACATACACCCGATTTGACCTCACTGCCTTTGGAATATTCACACTTTGTGAATTCCCCATGTTCACATATTAAAAATTTGATGTTACACTATTAACTCATCTTTCTGTTCATTTGATTATTAGCTCAGCTAGACAAACCTGGAAGGTGGAAAGAAAAGTCTTTTTTCTCTAGTCCCCACAGTATTTACTTCTATCCAGCAATCATTCAGCATTTTTAAACAGAGTCTGTCTCTCTCTCTGCCCCACCCTTGGTATTAAACAGAAAGGCCCTGAAATTAGGCAGATTCAAATGATCAACAGTTTCCAAATTCATGTTCCTGAGGCGATCAAGTTGAAATCTAACAAGCCAGTTGCAAAAGGGGGCCTCAATTAAGGTGCATTTAAAGTGCACAATTAAATGATTTTTCATATTGAGTTGTGCAACTACAGTGTGTCCGTAAAGTCATGGTGCACTTTTGACTGGTCACAGGAAAGCAACAAAAGACGATAGAAATGTGAAATCTGCACCAAATAAAAGGAAAACCCTCCCAGTTTCTATAGGATGATGTGACAGCATGTGCGCATGCGCAGATGATGATGTAACACCACGTATACAGCGGAGCAGCCCACAGCCATGCCAGTCCAGATGTGAACGGTACAGAGGAAAGTTCAGTGTGTTCTGTGGCTCGCTAAATTAGAATCCGTGACCAAAGTGCAACGTGAATATCGGCGTGTTTATAACGAAGCGCCACCACATAGGAATAACATTACTTGATGGGATAAGCAGTTGAAGGAAACCGGCAGTTTGGTGGAGAAACCCCGTTCTGGTAGGCCATCAGTCAGTGACGAGTCTGTAGAGGCTATACAGGATAGCTACCTAAGGAGCCCTAAAAAAATCTGTGCGTGAGCCCCCATCAAATTGCACTGAATAGGTATGAAACTGGGAGAGTTTTCCTTTTATTTGGTGCAGATTTCACATTTCTATCTTCTTTTCCTGTGACAGGTCAAAAGTGCACCATGACTTTACGGACACACTGTACTTCTATGATCACTGTTAGAACAGGGTTTCAAAAAGAAACCCTGTTCTCACTAAGCAGTTACTCCTTGTATGAACCCACCCAATCCCCCACCTCTTCTCCCTCAGCCTTATGCAACCCTAATCTACTTTCAGTCACTACAGACAGACCTATTCTGGACATTTCATATAATGGACCCATACAACATGTGGTCTTTTCTGTCTGGCTTCTTTGAGTCAGCATAATGTTTTCAAAGTTCATCATGTTGCATGCAGCATAAATCAGTGCTTCATTCCTTTTTATAGCTAAACAATATTCCAGTATACAGATATGCCCCATTTTGTTCATAGCAGTTGATGGGTATTTGGGCCGTTTCTACATTTAAGCTATAATAAATAATGCTGTTACGAACATTTGTTTTGAAGTTTTTGTGCAGGCATATATTTTTAATTCTCTTAGACACATCCAGGAGCAGAATTGCTGGATCATATGGTAACTCTATGTTTAACCCTTTGTTGAACTGCCAGATTGTTGTCCAAAGTGGCTACATCATTTTACATTCCCATCAGCAGTGTATGAAGGTTCAGTTTCTCTGCATCCTTGCCAACACTTTTTTGTTTTCTCCCTAATGTATGTAGTGATATCTCCTTATGGTTTTTTAAAAAATTTATTTTATTTTATTTTATTTATTCATTTTAGAGAGGAGAGAGAGAGAGAGAGAGAGAGAGAGAGAGAGAGAGATAGATAGTGGGGAGGAGCTGGAAGCATCAACTCTCATATATGCCTTGACCAGGCAAGCCCAGGGTTTCGGACCGGCAACCTCAGCATTTCCAGGTCAACGCTTTATCCACTGCGTCACCACAGGTCAGGCTCTCCTTATGGTTTTTGATTTGTAGTTCCTAATGGCTAATGATGCTAAGCTTCTTTTCATGAGTTTAGTGGCCATTGATAGCTTATTGGGGAAATGTCCATTTTGATCCTTTGCTCATTTAAACATTGATAAAATTACTAAGATAAAATTATTTACCTTTTTATTATTGAGTTGTAAGAGTTCTTTATGTATTCTGAATACAAGTCTCTAATCAGATACATAATTTATAAATATTTTCCCCTTTTATGAGTTATCTTTTTACTTTCCTGAACCAGGAAGACCTCTATAGAAAAATACATTTTCTGGCGTTAATTTGCAAACTATGTTCAACATATAAATGAGATGGAAATGGAAAGTTGATGAGCATGACTTTAGAATCTGGAAAATGGGTGCCCCTGTGACAATCTATTTATTTATAAGCTTAGAGACAGGTTGCATCATTTTCATAAGTTAGCATCTGGCAGTGCCTGACACATATTTGATGCTCACATATTTGTTAAACTCTTTTTTTTTTACAGAGACAGAGAGAGTCAGAGAGAGGGATAGATAGGGATAGACAGACAGGAATGGAGAGAGATGAGAAGCATCAATCATTAGTTTTTCATTGCGACACCTTAGTTGTTCATTGATTGCTTTCTCATATGTGCCCTGACCATGGGGCTACAGCAGACCGAGCGACCCCTTGCTCAAGCCAGCGACCTTGGGTCCAAGCTGGTGAGCTTTTGCTCAAACCAGATGAGCCTGCGCTCAAGCTGGCAACCTTGGGGTCTCAAACCTGGGTCCTCTGCATCCCAGTCCGACGCTCTGTCCATTGCGCCACTGCCCGGTCAGGCATATTTGTTAAACTTTTAACTTACAATAGTCTCCACAATCTTGAGGTTTAAAATGTGAAATCCTGGATAAATCAAGTAATAGTCTGGCATGGTATAGTCTTGGGTAATCTAAGATGCTTTTGTTTCTTTCTCTGTAAAGTGGAAATAACTGACTCTTTGATTAGCGTGAGGATCAACAGGTTAACTCATATAATATGTATAGAATAGCAACCTCCACATGGTAAATTTCAATAACAATGAGCTATTCTGCAGCTATACTTTGAAGCTTAGAAATATAGGACATACCTCTTAAGCTATTCAAAAGCTGTACACTTTGTTAATAGTAGTACTTAGCGGTTTTTAATCTGAGTTTGCTGGGTTCCTGCAAGTGTTTTAAAGAATTCAGTGAACACTTAAAAAAACTGTAATAAAAAGATTCATACACAATAATGTCTTAAATGTCACGTGGCAATTTGTGGGGGGTACCACCATTGTGTTAATTTGTGCTGCTATGGTCCTTATTTTTCTGTAGACATCTGATTACATCTATATATATGTATACTTTTCTTCTTCCTAATTTTATTGTGAAAAAGTTCAAATGTACAATGCATTTGAAATAATTTTATAGTGAATGCTTGAATGCCCACCATTCTGCCATTACCATTTCACTGTACTTAAAAAGGTAGCACCTCTGCCCACCTATCCATCTTATTTTTGATGCATTTCAAAGAAATTACAGACATCAGTGCACTTCCTCCTGAATACTTCAGCCTGCCAAGCTTTATCTGGACATCAATATTTGTTCATTAGTTTTTTTTAAATGTAAGATTTAGATCCAAAGAAACGCAAATCTTTTTTTTTTTTTTCTTTTTTTTTTTCTTTCATTTTTCTGAAGCTGGAAACAGGGAGAGACAGTCAGACAGACTCCCGCATGCGCCCGACCGGGATCCACCCGGCACGCCCACCAGGGGCGATGCTCTGCCCACCAGGGGGCGATGCTCTGCCCATCCTGGGCGTCGCCATGTTGCGACCAGAGCTACTCTAGCGCCTGAGGCAGAGGCCACAGAGCCATCCCCAGCGCCCGGGCCATCTTTGCTCCAATGGAGCCTTGGCTGCGGGAGGGGAAGAGAGAGACAGAGAGGAAAGCGCGGCAGAGGGGTGGAGAAGCAAATGGGCGCTTCTCCTGTGTGCCCTGGCCGGGAATCGAACCCGGGTCCTCCGCATGCTAGGCCGACGCTCTACCGCTGAGCCAACCGGCCAGGGCAGAAACGCAAATCTTAAGCGTACATTTGCTGTTTTGAAACATGCATGTATCTGTGTAACCCAAACTACAATATATCATGCATATATTTCAACTTTTTGCAGATGTGCTGCTTGGAAGAAAGGCTGCAGCAGGGCACTGGCCAGAGGATGTGGCACCTGCCTTGAAGGGTGACTGTGAAGGGAAGACCCAGAGGCTCAGAGGACACAGCACCTGCCCTGCAGGGTGACTGTGAAGGGAGGACCCAGAGGCTCAGAGGACGCAGCACCTGCCCTGCAGGGTGAGTGTGAAGGGAGGACCCAGAGGCTCAGAGGACACAGCACCTGCCCTGCAGGGTGAGTGTGAAGGGAGGACCCGGAGGCTCAGAGGACACAGCACCTGCCCTGCAGGGTGAGCGTGAAGGGAGGACCCGGAGGCTCAGAGGACACAGCACCTGCCCTGCAGGGTGAGCGTGAAGGGAGGACCCGGAGGCTCAGAGGACACAGCACCTGCCCTGCAGGGTGAGAGTGAAGGGAGGACCCGGAGGCTCAGAGGACACAGCACCTGCCCTGCAGGGTGAGTGTGAAGGGAGGACCCGGAGGCTCAGAGGACACAGCACCTGCCCTGCAGGGTGAGCGTGAAGGGAGGACCCGGAGGCTCAGAGGACACAGCACCTGGCCTGCAGGGTGACTGTGAAGGGAGGACCCGGAAGCTCAGAGGACACAGCACCTGCCCTGCAGGGTGAGCGTGAAGGGAGGACCCGGAGGCTCAGAGGTCACAGCACCTGCCCTGCAGGGTGAGCGTGAAGGGAGGACCCAGAGGCTCAGAGGTCACAGCACCTGGCCTGCAGGGTGAGCGTGAAGGGAGGACCCGGAGGCTCAGAGGACACAGCACCTGGCCTGCAGGGTGAGCGTGAAGGGAGGACCCGGAGGCTCAGAGGACGCAGCACCTGCCCTGCAGGGTGAGCGTGAAGGGAGGACCCGGAGGCTCAGAGGACACAGCACCTGCCCTGCAGGGTGAGCGTGAAGGGAGGACCCGGAGGCTCAGAGGACACAGCACCTGCCCTGCAGGGTGAGTGTGAAGGGAAGACCCGGAGGCTCAGAGGACACAGCACCTGCCCTGCAGGGTGAGTGTGAAGGGAAGACCCGGAGGCTCAGAGGACACAGCACCTGCCCTGCAGGGTGAGTGTGAAAGGAGGACCCGGAGGCTCAGAGGACACAGCACCTGGCCTGCAGGGTGAGTGTGAAGGGAGGACCTGGAGGCTCAGAGGACGCAGCACTTGCTTCGTCAAAGGCTATCTCACTGGGAAGCCCAAGCTCTCATCACACAGTTACTGTCACATAATCACAGGTGGAAATGTGACACATTTGCATGCTGCTACACAGTATTTGTGTCTTTAAAAATTTAAGTGTCTTTCAGACTTGACATTTATGTTCAGAACTGTAAGAAGTTGTTAGAGGTTATTAAGAACTCAACTTGGAAGGAAATCTTTCACATTTCTGCATAATTTAACTTAAAATGTTTACTGTGATTATAAGGCAAACCCCAAAAAAGAAAAAAAAACAGTGTTTGCTACCATTTGCTACTACTCATCTACATAAAGCATAATAGTTCCTTATACTTCTACCCAGCAGGCAAACACTGATGTTGATCCCAGTGAAAGGCTCAGTGTCATCCATGAACATTGAATTTCAATTTTTGTTTTATTCAAAATGGCCACACAGAACTTATAATCAGTTAAGGTGACCAGTGTGAACATCTAGAACACATTTAATTCTAATCAAGTACCACTTTGATTTGGTATTTGATGTAAACTGCATTTGGTCCTGTGGCTACAAATTTTGGGAACTGGCCCTTGTTTTGAAACGGGTCTTATGGAGCCTGGTGTTTCTTGAAGCCAATGAAGAGGTTGGCAAGGAGCCCGAGAGGCAGAGGGCCACTAGCTGGGCTCTTAACCATCGACCTCTCCCACCATTGTCACCCCACACACAATACCATTTGACAAAGCGTCTTACTTCTAAGAAATAAGTGGAAAAACACTAACATTTGTTTTTAACCATATATAGTTCAAAGGCTTGATTTTCATAGTTTTCAAAATGAACCTAAGACCATCTAGTGAATGGGAAATATCATCAGAAATGAGTGAGACATGCTGGAGGGGCAAGGAGTTGGAGCCCATCTAGTCCCAGAATCCTCTCTTCTGTATGAAATTTGAGGATTCAATGAGGCATCACATGGGAATCCAAAGGGATTTACCACTTCAGCGGGCAATTTTCTGAAAGATTTAAAGAAATCCACTTACACAGTGTGGGATAATAGAAAAAAAAATATGTTGGTCTCTGCCCTGGTTCCTGGCACAGAGCTCCTTAAACACTTGTAATCTCCTAAGTGACAAGAGCAGTAGGAGTATCTTGTGTTCCAATATTTGGTCTTTGACCCCAGTTTCGGACATGGAGATCTTAAATCCCTTGGAATATCCTGAATGACAGCAGTCTTGTTTGTTCCCATCCGATGACTCTGGGTGGGCTCCTGGAGCCATCCAGGGCTGGTCACCAAAAGGACCAAGCTATGATTTCAGTCCCACCTCCCGTTCTTCAAGAAGAAAGGGGATTGGAAATGGGGTTAATGGTGGCTCATGTTTACATGACAAAGCTTCCATAAAATTCCAATCCTGTGAAGAGCTTCCAGGTCGGTGAACACATGCATATACCTGAAGGGTAATGCAACCTCAACTCCTCTGCTTGGGAACCCCCTCCCCGCCTTGCCTGTGCATCTCCTTTTCTGGCTATCCATCTGTATCCTTTATCACAGGGGTCCCCAAACTTTTTACACAGGGGGCCAGTTCACTGTTCCTCAGACCGTTGGAGGGCCAGACTATAAAAAAACTATGAACAAATCCCTATGCACACTGCACATATCTTATTTTAAAGTAAAAAAACAAAACGGGAACAAATACAATATTTAAAATAAGGAACAAGTAAATTTAAATCAACAAACTGACTAGTATTTCTTTTTTTTTTTCTTTTTTTTTTTCTTTTTTTTTTTCATTTTTCTGAAGCTGGAAACAGGGAGAGACAGTCAGACAGACTCCCGCATGCGCCCGACCGGGATCCACCCGGCACGCCCACCAGGGGCGGTGCTCTGCCCCCCAGGGGGCGATGCTCTGCCCATCCTGGGCATTGCCATATTGCAACCAGAGCCACTCTAGCGCCTGAGGCAGAGGCCACAGAGCCATGCCCAGCGCCCGGGCCATCTTTGCTCCAATGGAGCCTTGGCTGCGGGAGGGGAAGAGAGAGACAGAGAGGAAAGCGCGGCGGAGGGGTGGAGAAGCAAATGGGCGCTTCTCCTATGTGCCCTGGCCGGGAATCGAACCCGGGTCCTCCGCACGCTAGGCCGACGCTCTACCGCTGAGCCAACCGGCCAGGGCCTGACTAGTATTTCAATGGGAACTATGGGCCTGCTTTTGGCTAATGAGATGGTCAATGTCGGTTCCATATTTGTCACTGCTAGCCGTAACAAGTGATATGACGCGCTTCCGGAGCCGTGATGCATATGTCCCGCATCACCAGAAGTAATACTGTACGTGAGCGACGCCGCACTTTGCGGTGCCGCCATATACAGTACTCCAGGAGCACAGGATGCAGATGCATCACTGACCACCAATGAAAGAGGTGCCCCTTCTGGAAGTGCGGTGGGGGCTGGATAAATGGACTCACGGGGCCGCATGTGGCCTGCGGGCCGTAGTTTGGGGACCCCTGCTTTATCACATTCTTTAATAAAGTGGGAAATAGAAGTAAGCATGTTCCCGAGTTCTGTGAGCTGTTCTAGCAAACTGAACACAAGGGGTAGAAGATCATGGGAACCTCTGATTTGTAGCCAAGTTGGACTGAAGTTGCAGGGACCCTAGGGACCTACTACTACGTACAAGTGGCCTCTGGAGTGGGAGAATCACTTGGGACTGACCCCTTAACCTTGGGTCTGACACTCTCTCCAAGTAGAATTGAGTTAAATTGCAGAACAACCAGCTGGTGTCGCAGAGAAATGTGTGGTGGAGAAAAAAAAAATCCCCCTTCACATCTGGAGTCAGAGTGTAGTGAGTAAGGTAGTTGTGTGAGAACACAGGAGGCACACAGGAGGAAAGGAAAAGGTTTCCTACTTCACAGCAACACCGGTGCTAAGCAAACCCTCTGAAAAATTCCTCCTTGGGAATTTACAGAGTATAGAAGACAGATATCTGGTCTACCTACTTTGCCCTGCCACTGAATTTATTTTTCATACCTGACCATAAACTGGAACATTTTAAACTCTGCAAATCGAGAAAACTGAAAATAAATTTGGCAAGAAATAAAAGGTCAAAATGAGAGTTAAGAAGAATGTGTGTATGTATCCAGATGGTGGGTTATATGTTTAATGAACTCAGCAGTACATGGTAACGTGCACATTTTAAATTAAGAGTTTCTTTTATTTTAAAACGACCTGCAACAAAATCACCTTTGAAGCTGAAACTTCATTTTTGCTAGTAATCTCTGGATTGTTCCCAAAGCTTAGACTCAAGGATTTGAGAGCCATGAGCTCCAGGCCAGTGGTTGAGACAACAGATGTTGTCACCAGGCTTCCTGACAGACGGCAAAGGGCCCGTGGAGGTGCAGAAAACCACTGTATCTTTCTCACTGCTCTTATCTTTTTTTCTGGGTATTCTCTGTCTTTGAGAGCATTCCAAAACCAGTTTGTCGAATGGATATATTCCTAGAGGCTCTCCTCGTGTGAACACACTGGTGGTGCAAAGCCTAAGAACCTGCACTCTGAGCTGCAGCACTTCAACTTACATTAAAGCCAAGTCTGATTATAAACCTGTTCTAAAGATCCAATTTTCTCTCTCCCAAAAATAGCTGTTTCCATGGCTACATAATCATTTATGATTAGGACTTAAGAGGAAATGCATTTTGGGGGATAATGCAGCAGAGATTGTTTTTAAGGTTCACAGTGGGAAATGGGGAACTGTGAATCAAATATAATCTCTGGTCATTTGCATAGTTTGCTTGATGCTTCAAAGACACTCATTTTTACCAAAAGTACAATACACCAAATAAAAGGAAAACTCTCCCAGTTTCATATGTATTCAGTGCAGTTCGATGTGGGCTCACAAACAGATCTTTTGGGGCTCCTTAGGTAGCTATCCCGTATAGCCTCTACAGACTCGGCACTGACTGATGGCCTACCAGAACGGGGTTTCCTTCAACTGCTTATCCCACCGAGTAATGTTATTCCTATGTGGTGGCGCTTCGTTATAAACGCACCAATATTCACGTTGCACTTTGGTCACGGATTCACATTTAGCGAGCCACAGAACACACTGAACTTTCCTCTGTACCGTCCACATCTCGCCTGGCATGGCCGTGGGCTGCTCCGCTGTATATACGGTGTTATGTCATCATCTGCGCATGCGCACATGCTGCCACATCATCCTACAGAAACTGGGAGGGTTTTCCTTTTATTTGGTGCAGATTTCACATTTCTATCGTCTTTTGTTGCTTTCCTGTGACTGGTCAAAAGTGCACCATGACTTTAAGGACACACTGTATTAAAAGCTCAGTTATAGTCATTCTTCCCACCCTTCTTTAGCCACATCAGTCCTGGTGTTGGACAGTGCAGTTCAGCTGCTGTGTCCTTGGCACAGCCTCTGATGAGGGCCACGAAGTGGCCACTGACTAGGCCAGTGGGACAGTGTGACGGGGTGGGGGACAGGCTGCCTTGCTGTCAGCAAAACCAATTGCCCGTTTCCTCTGGGATCTGGCCTGCAGATTATGGAGAGGGTCTGCTAGTCAGTAGCAGGGGACGAGAAGAGCAGACAGAAAAGGCAAAGTCAAAACGCGTAGAGAGCAGGAACAGAAGAGCTGTTCCCCACAGTGCATCTGACTCACTAGAGGCTTCCGAGGGACTCAGAACAAATGTCCTTTTTCTTGCAGTTGCCTGAACAAGTTTCCACTGCTTGCATGCCAAACAGCACAGTACAGATGTTAGCAGCCTTTGCACCTGTATAGCATAGGGCATAGGCCCTTTATAACCTGGGAGCTCCCCTTCACAGCTGTATGTGTGGGCAGGCTTGAGGGCAGCATGTGTCTGTGGCTGTTTGAGTGTGAAGAAGCAGGCCTTATGAATGCATGTTTATACTTCCACCTGCAGCTGACAGGAGGACCTCGGTTCCATGAGTACACTGCCCCAGGGGCCGGTCTTGACCAGTGTTCCCATCACTTTTCCTGCCCTGGATGCTTCTTTCCCTGTAATCTTTCTTTTTTTTTAGATTGAGATATAATTCATATAATACAATTTCACGTAACATAAAGCTCAGATGTTGAAGTATACAAAGTATACAATTCAGTGGTTTTTAGTATATTCACGAGCTCGTGCAACCATCACCACTATCCAATTCCATAACATTCTCATTATCCCCAAAAGAAACCCTGTACCGTTGGAAGTCACTCTCATTTTCTCCCACCGTCACGCCCCAGGCAATACTAACTCCTTTTTTCTCTGTCGTGATCTGTCTCTATTCTGGACACTTCATATAACATGTGGCTTTCGTGTCAGGGGTCCTTCTGTCTGCAGCATGCTTTCAAGCTCCATTCATCTTGTAGCCCCTGTCATTATTTCACTCCTTTTTACTGCCAAATAATATTCATTGTGTCATGTATCATATTTTGTTTATCCATTCATCATTTGGTAGACATTTGAGTTTTTGTACTTTTTGACTATTAAGAGTAGTGCTACTCTGAACATCTGTGCGTAAGCTTTTGTGTGAATTTAAAATAAGTTTTAAATTCTCTTGGGTATGTATCCAGGGCTGAAGATGTTGGGTACCTCTGTGTCTAAACTTCTGAGGACCCCTGAGACTAGACTGTCCCTAGGTTCTTCAGCGGTAGCTCAGCCACAACAGAATTTCGGCATCCCCGATAATCCTCTCTTCTCCCCAATACTCCCATGGTTCCTGCCATGAAAGAAGTTTCTTTCTTTTTTTTTTTTTGCATTTTTCTGAAGCTGGAAACAGGGAGAGACAGTCAGCATGTGCCCGACCGGGATCCACCCGGCACGCCCACCATGGGGCGACGCTCTGCCCACCAGGGGGCGATGCTCTGCCCATCCTGGATGTCGCCATGTTGCGACCAGAGCCACTCTAGCGCCTGAGGCAGAGGCCACAGAGCCATCCCCAGCGCCCGGGCCATCTTTGCTCCAATGGAGCCTTGGCTGCGGGAGGGGAAGAGAGAGACAGAGAGGAAGGCGCGGCGGAGGGGTGGAGAAGCAAATGGGCGCTTCTTCTGTGTGCCCTGGCCGGGAATCGAACCCGGGTCGAAAGAAGTTTCTTGAACAGGGTTTGAATTATTCCCTTCCTAATACACATTAAGGTTCAAAAGCAATACTGTTGAGCAAGGTAACACAGTGACTTAGATACATACGATGTAAGTTAGACTTTTCTCAGAGCAACTGAGATGAGGAGAAGAAAACATGTCAGAACATCGAGAACGCGCAAGGGGAGAAGGGAACACAGGATGCGAGTTTGGGGTGGTGTGGGCTGCGCACTGTTAAAGGGGCAGGGTCAGCTCTTCCTATCAGTACCATACTGAATATGGGGCTCCCGTGCTGTCAATGCACTAACTTCAAATAGCACTTTCTGAGCACTGACTTTATGCAAGAACACTCACCTAAGAGTTGGGCATTTAAGGATGAATGAAACACATTCCCCGAGGAATTAAAAATCCAGTGGGTTGAACAAGGTGGCCAGAGTATCATGGTCCCAGGCTTTACTCCAAAATCATGTCTCTTCACTCTTTTGACATTGACATGTCCTTTCTTCTTTTTTTAAAGCGAAAGGAGGGGAGATAGACAGATTACTGCATGTGCCCTGACCGGGATCCACCTGGCATCCCCCGTCTGGGGCCAATGCTCAAATCAACTGAGCTATCCTCAGCACCCCAGGGCTGATGCTTCAACCAGCCGAGCCACGGGCTCTGGGAGGAGAAGACGGAGGGAAGAGGGAGAGAAGAGGGAGGGAAGAAGGAGGGAAGAGGAGCAGATGGTCGCTTCTCCTGTGTGCCCTGACTGGGAATCAAACCTGGGACATGCATACGCTGGGCCAACCCTTTATGCACTGAGCCAACTAGCCAGGGCTGACATGTCCTCTCTTTATGAAGGGCTGGTGATGGGAGATGGAAACAGCTTATGTTCCTTTAATATCTTACTTGGAGATCTAAAAAGCATTTGCCAGCAGCTATATATTGGTCTAACAAGTATTATTGAAATATTACTTGTTTTTGAAATCCCTCATGACCACACCATCTCCAAATTTGAATATAGAAGAAAAAACAAGATAATTATTAAAAGACAAAGATTATTGATCCATCTTGATTCCCATGTGTATCAAAAAGAATTAAAAAAAAAAAGCAAAGCTGGAGCAGTTATGATTAGCCTGGAGAGAGAGGTCTGGAGGGGGAACCACTTTCTGCGTGTCTGCTGGGCCTGGAGTGAAGACAGCATAACTGAAGCTTTGGGGTTTCATTCCCAGCAAGCCTGGAAGGGGAGTCTTGATCTCATGCCTGAGTCTCTTGCTCACAGGTGGTTTTTATCCACAACTCTTGGTCATTTGAAAGGACAGAACTAAAAGAAATAGCAGACCTTGGCTCTGTCATTTCTGTCAGTGGGAAACTGTGACTTTGAGCACCTTAGTTTACTCCTTGGGGCCTCAGTTTCCACACTGGTGACACGACAGCAAGAGCTTATCTAGGGCTTGTTATGTGCCAGGCACTCTTTTTTTTTTTTTTTTTTTTTTGTATTTTTCTGAAGTTGGAAACGGGGAGGCAGTCAGACACACTCTCACATGCGCCCGACTGGGATCCACCCGGCATGCCCACCAGGGGGCAATGCTCTGCCCATCTGGGGTGTTGCTCTGTTGCAACCAGAGCCATTCTAGCGCCTGAGGCAGAGGCCATGGAGCCATCCCCAGCGCCTGGGCCAACTTTGCTCCAATGGAGCCTTGGCTGTGGGAGGGGAAGAGAGAGACAGGAGGAAGGAGAGGGGGAGGGGTGGAGAAGCAGATGGGCGCTTCTCCTGTGTGCCCTGGCCAGAAATTGAACCTGGGACTCCTGCATGCCAGGCCGACGCTCTACCACTGAGCCAACCGGCCAGGGGCCAGGCACTCTTTTGAGGACTTTATTTAATCCTATGGCTCTATGAGAATAGATCCTATAATTTTTCCAATTAAAGTAATTTACCCAAACTCTCACACAACCATTGGTGTCAGAGCTAAGATCTGAATCCCCACTACTAACTGTCAAGGCTCATAGTACTACTTCATTTTTGCATACACTCGTCCCTCGCCATATCACGGTTCACTTTTCGTGGTCTCACTGTATTGCAGATTTTTAAATTGTATATATCTAATTTTGTATTGCAGATTTTTTGCTATATCATGGGATTTTATGGTATATAGGTATTTTTATATATTTATTATTTAAATTATTTTTTGTGGTAAAATAAGCATTTTCTAGCCTAAAAAATTGAAAATATAAAAAATATTAATTAAAACATATTAAAAATGTGAAATCATCTTCATCTTCATCATTCAAGCCGTAGTATATTCACTGGTGAGTGAGTACCCATATAGAATTTTATATGTTGTTAAAATTATGTTTAAAAGTGTAGAAAGTGTTTAAGAGCATAGGAAGTGTTTATAAGAGTGTGGGAAAGGTTAGTAACAGTGTGGGGAAAGTTTATAAGAGTGTGGGGAGGGTTTATAAAGCCTTAAAATATATATAAATAATAAAACAAATATAAGGTGGCTACCTCATGGATTTTCACCTATCACAGTGGGTTCTGGAACCTAACCCCTGCGATAGATGAGGAGCCACTGTCGTGTATTTTAAATTAAATCATCATTTCTATTACTATAGTGAGAATAAATTTTTTTTTTAAGAGAGAGAAATTCCTAATTTGACATTGAGCAGCACTGTGGTGTTGCCTCATGATATCTTTGCAAGAAATACTATAAAAGAATAATAAAACACATCATCCACATCAGTGTTAAATGAAAATATATATTAATTTCAGTATTATGATGATCTGTGTTAGAAATTCCAGTTGTTAGTATTTTCTTAGCATATCATTTCCATCTCTAAAACCTGGTAATTTAGCAGATAATTCTGTCATGGCTGCAATGACTGTGAAATGACATGTTAGAGAAAATGAAAGTAAGAGGGGAAGATAAAAGCCCTTAAGGAAGGAGGGTGCTTCTGGGATCCCCTCGGACTGTGTGAGTGCCACCTGGGACCTCTCTCTGTTCCCACCCACATCTAACCCAGCCCGGCTTGTGGACTGAATGATCAGGCTGTGGAATGAAAAGAAATGTACCTATTAAATTACAAGAGAGTAACCACAGCAATGTTTCCACAAATGCAAAACCAAGGACATGGCCAAAGTAAAAAGAGAATACTTATTTAAGGCAAGTCTTGAAGGAACTGTTAAGTATGGCAGAAAATGAGAAATTGTAAGTACTTCTCTAGTTAATAAAATTTTTAATTAGTAAATAGTTTCCTTGTCATCTGCAGTGGAAACTAAGCTCTCAGCGGTCACTTCAGAATGTGCTGCTTCTCTATGCTGACCACGCCCTGTGGAGCTGAGGACAGTGGCTGCTCATCAAATGCTCGCAGTCTTCAGGGTGGAGGTACAGCAAGTTCTCGGTCAGGATAAGAAGGCAGTTAAGTAAATCTTAAGAACACCATCAGTCCTCCCTCATTTTATCCCAGAGACTCCCCTCCCTACTCACTTAGATGTGATTTTAGACCTTTCCTCCTGAAACAAGCTTCTGAGGACTTGAACCTCCTGGGCCCAGGACTTACCTCTCTCGGAACTCATTCCAAGTGTTTATGTATTTCGAAGTCTTGGTATACCATCAGAGGGCTGCTAACTTCCACCCTGTATCGTCAGTCAGCTCCAACTGTCCGCTTGAACTCTCCCCTTAGATAGATATCCCTTTGGCATTTCACACTTAACTTTTCCAAATCAAACCTTGCTATCTTCCCATGTTCTCCCATAAATACCTCTCCCAGGTTTCTCCATCTCAGTAAATGGCTCCATGACCCACTGCTTGTCGTCCTTGATTCCCCCTGTAATGCCGGTTCCATACTGGTCTGAACTGAACGCCCACTACACAAGGTGTAATACCGGCAGTCAAGGCCAGGCAGGTTCACACTGGATTTGGGCAGCGCACAGAAGAACTGTGGAGCCAAAAGGCATTAAAGCTTTCCTGTTTATTGGATTCTCCCAATGGCGGGTGAGCAATCAGGCAGGGGAAAATCGCTTCTCCCAGGGGCCGGTGAGCAAACAGGAAGACTACCCCTTGTGGTGGTGGGCCAGTGATTAGGAAAACTGCCCCAGAGGGAAAGTACCTGTAGCCTTATATAGGCTATACCCACGTGGCTTTCTGTCGTGTGCTCACACACTGATCATGCAGAGTGCCTGCAGCCGGAAAACAAGTGAGCAAGCCTAACACAGCTGTTTTCCCTACACCCCCTTTCCTCTGCCTCCCTCACCTGATCTACCACCACCTAGTTCTTCTGTCCTTTCGGCACCCAAGACTCACCTCTATGACCACTACCTGACCCAAGACTCCCCACTGGGGTCTCTACTTCATTTTGTTCATTCTCCATACAGGAGCCAGAGTGACCCTGACAACCTCATTCACGGAGCCAATGGAAACGCACTGCATTTGGAAGGAAATCCAAGTTCCTTGGCATGGCCTTCAGGACTTGGCTAGGTCTGGCTGTAGCGACCTCTCTCATCGGTTTATGCCCACTCTTCTATCACCTATCTGCTCCTGGACTGGCTTCCTGTCAGCGCCTGGGACACACCCAGCACCTTCTCGTTGGGCCCTTGCCGTTGGCCTCTCTCAGTGCCTGTCACACGGTGATGGTGCCGGAACTGCTATGGGTGAGAAATGGCTGGGGCTGGCACAGCTGCATTAGTTGGTTCCAAATATTGTGAATTCCCATATTTTATGCTTACAGACTCCTTTCCACGTGTCCGAATTTTTAGAGTTTACATACTAAGAATGTAATAGTGCTGACTTCTTGCTGTCTGAAGAGTCATATAAAACAATTAGTTAAATAAAGTTATTGTTATCAAAACAGCAAATATATCTAGAACTTTTGATTAACGCTTTCCTGCGGACCATTATTCTCTAGTAGTTAGGGAATGAATCTAAAATACCAATGAATGTCAGAGAAAAACAATCAGCCAGATTCGGCACGAGAGCCTTTTCCTTATTTCTTATTTCTCTTCATTACATTTTCATCCAGTATTTACTTATTATATTAATTACTACCTACTTCCAAGGTCCTAGTTGACTTCTGTTGTATCACTTATTTAAGTACAAGCTTGGACTTGATTACAGATGTCTGTATTATTTTAATTTTGGGTCCCTGCCTGCTACAAAATTAAAATATAATAATGAATATCTAATTATATTATAATGACAGATAGGCCTATTCCCCCGTAGAAGCAAAAATGAATAGAACTGAAAACAAGGATTAGAATAAAATGAATACAACATATTCCTGATTCTTCCCTGAAACTGATTCCTACCAGATTTTCAACTTTCCATCTACTAAACATGCTTCATCTTAAAAGTTGGTTTCTGACCCTGGCTAGTTGCTCAGTGGTAGAGTGTCACCTCGAGTGTGGATGTCCGGGGTTAGAGGCCCTCCTGGCTCAGAGCCGACTTACTATTGTGCGCAGTCGATCAGCTGGTACTCGTTCGACCTCTCGAAGCATGCCTTCACGCCTTCATCATCCCAAAGTTTCTTCACATGATCAAAGAATTCCTAAAATTTGAAAATGTTACAAATAAAAGAATGCATGTGTTATAATCCTTCGGAGCAGGGGTCAGGAAGCTTTTTGGCTGAGAGAGCCATGAATGCCACATATTTTAAAATGTAATTCCGTGAGAGCCATACAATGACCCGTGTACGTTACACATTATCCAATAAAAATTTGGTGTTGTCCCAGAGGACAGCTGTGATTGGCTCTAGCCACCTGCAACCATGAACATGAGCGGTAGGAAATGAATGGATTGCAATACATGAGAATGTTTTATATTTTTAACGTTTTTTTTTTTTAAAGATTTGTCTGCAGCCGGATGCAGCCATCAAAAGAGCCACACCTGGCTCGCGAGCCATAGGTTCCCGACCCCTGCTTCAGAGTTAAAAGTAAAAGAAACTGCCCCGGCCCAAAATTTGCAGGTAGCACATGAATTATTTTCTTTGTGGAAGCCTACTTTACACACAATAAAATGCATGAATCTCACATTCTGTGTGATGAAAAATAGAAGCATATGTTATCACCGTGCAAATTAACTTGTTAAAATCCTTATTGTTCCAGAGAGTTCCCCAAAATGAAAAGTGCAAGTCACAAGTTAATGACATTCATTAACCAGAAATACAATTAACAATTTTAAAGTTCTTAATATTCAATACTTTCCTACTGGAACTATCACTTCAGCAATGAAGAAACATGCCTACTACAAAGGAAAGTTCTGTTTTAGCTGCTCTAACTTTTCTCTGGGAGCTACAATTATGGACAGACACAGTTGAGTAGGTGGTTTATATTTGGTCCAGAAGCATTATGGTCTTAAGAAAGAGATCTTTAAAAATCACACTCTTTGGGGATAGTAACTTACTGTTTTTTGACATTAAATAAAAAAGCCTATAAGTTAAGTGTGAACTGTGATTGTTGATTCACTCATCTGTGAGGACAGTGCTCAATTTCATCCATTATGATAAGCAGCATCCTTTGTTTCTATTGCTTTCAGAGAGAGAGAGCAACATCAATTTGAGAGAGAGAGAAACTCATGTATTCATTGCCTGACCCTTGTATGTGCCCTGTCTGGGAATCAAACCTGCAACCTTGGTGCAGTGAGACGATGCTCTAACCATGTCATCTAGCCAGGGCAATAAGCAGCATCCTTTGAAGCAAGAACTATCCTTATCGCAAAGTAAAAGGTAGTTTTAGGAATTTATACTGCCAAAATTACCCAAATTAACTTAATACTGTTATGGAAGCAAATGGCTACATATTATTAGCTGCTAAATATAAATTTTCATAAAACACACACACACACACACACTCTCTCTCTCTCTCTCTCTCTCTCTATCATAAGAGAAATACTCCATGCCGCTACTCTCAAGATGGTCTTGGCAGACAGTCATAACCCCTGAGTCACAGTGCTATTAGAGGTGAGCCCCATTTCTCTCCCTTTCTGCAAAACTCCAGTGCAGTGGTCCCTCGAATAAAGTTCCTGTCTTCAGCAAGTGTCTGAAACATTTTTTTCTCTAACAGTTTGAGACAATTATAGATGAGAACTTGGCCCAAGAACCAAGACCCATGATTTCTGGGGTACAAGTTGAATAAAGTTCCTGTCTTCAACAAGTGTCTGAAACATTTTTTCTTTAACAGTTTGAGACAATTATAGATGAGTGCTTGGCCCAAGAACCAAGACCCATGATTTCTGGGGTACAAGTTGACAGCAGCAGTAAGGCAGGAATTGTGGGCACTGTGATCTGAAAACAGATGCTTTGGACAACACCAAGGAAACACCCAAGCTACAACAATGTCTCTTTGCTCCAGCTCCCTCAGTGGTAAACAAAGATATTGAATGGGAACACATCTGGGGCCCCATGTCTGCTTTTTAAAGGGGTTCTAAAAACTTCATGGAAAAGTCCAAGGCTGCTGCTCCTATTGTTTCTTCAACATTTTATTAGGGAAAACTTCAGACTTACAAAAGTAGAGAGAGTGACTCCCAGGCACTCATTACTCAGCTCCCTATTGATCAACATATGGCGAATTTTCTTTTATCTGTATGTCATGCCTTTTGTCCCACCTTTATTAAGTGATAGCAAACCTCTTATACTGTATGCTTTATTTAAACATTATTTTTAAATTATAAGGCTTTTAAACTCATAGCCACAATGCTACTATCTCAACTAAAAATACATAACCAAGTAAAGAAATGATTCTATAAAATCATTAACTATTCAGACAGCCAGTGCAACTTTTTTCAGCTATAATTAAAAATTTGTCCAGAGCCAGGCTAGAATTCTCACAAATTTGCTACAACAACTGAGAAATAAATATGAGGAATAATTTTAGTATGCTTCAATTAACAACTAAGACAAATAATACTAAATAAAAAATAATTTCAGGGTTGTACGAGCATATGTCTGAGAAAAAAGGGATTCACAGTGAAATGTAATCTATTTTGACATCTGTGAGTATATAGAAATTGAGAGTATAAAAGGAAATTACTAAGTGACATTTCTTAATTTTTTTCTGTATTACTATGTGAACTCGTCTTAGGATAGTCATATATTAGCAAATAGAATACGTGCCTATTTATGTTATTATTCAAGAGTTTATATCATATTATAGAAAATAATTATAATGACATCAAATTTACATCTACTTTTTTTTTTTTGTATTTTTCTGAAGTTGGAAACAGGGAGGCAGTCAGACAGACTCTCGCATGCACCCGACTGGGATCCACCCGACATGCCCACCAGGGGGCAATGCTCTGCCCATCTGGGGCGTCGCTCTGTTGCAACCAGAGCCATTCTAGTGCCTGAGGCAGAGGCCACAGAGCCATCCTCAGCACCTGGGCCAACTTTGCTCCAATGGAGCCTTGGCTGCAGGAGGGGAAGAGAGAGACAGAGAGGAAGGAGAGGGGGAGGGTTGGAGAAGCAGATGGGTGCTTCTCCTGTGTGCCCTGGCCAGGAATCGAACCCGGTACTCCTGCACGCCAGGCCGATGCTCTACCACTGAGCCAACCGGCCAGGGCTTACACCTACTTTTTAAAAAGCAAGGATTTAAAATTTACAGCATAAGTTGGATTTTTAAATAAAAAATTAAAAACATATGCCATCCACATCTTTCCTTTATATATAAAATACCCGTGAAACTAACTTGAAATTGCCAGATGAAAAAATGATTTTTTTTCTTTTAAATTCTTGATATATACTCTAAAATACAAATAAACATATGCTAAGATACAGAAGAATAAAAATTCTTGCATGATACAGTAAGAAAACTTTGTGGTTACACTGACGCTTGAGGTACACTTTGTATTCTTGAAGTAAGAGCAGAAGCACATTTCTTATCTTTTTTTTTTTTTTTTTTGTATTTTTCTGAAGCTGGAAACAGGGAGAGACAGTCAGACAGACTCTCGCATGCGCCCGACCGGGATCCCCCCAGCACGCCCACCAGGGGCAACGCTCTGCCCACCAGGGGGCGATGTTCTGCCCCTCCGGGGTGGGGGGGGGTCGCTCTGCCGCGACCAGAGCCACTCTAGCGCCTGGGGCAGAGCCCAAGGAGCCATCCCCAGCGCCCGGGCCATCTTTGCTCCAATGGAGCCTCGGCTGCGGGAGGGGAAGAGAGAGAGACAGAGAGGAAGGGGGGGGGGGGTGGAGAAGCAAATGGGCGCTTCTCCTGTGTGCCCTGGCCGGGAATCGAACCTGGGTCCCCTGCACGCCAGGCCGACGCTCCACCGCTGAGCCAAACGGCCAGGGCCTGCCAGGGCCACATTTCTTATCTTTTGAAGTGAGTGCTGTCTGGTGGTGGCAGTGGAAGCCGGAAGCCGGAAGCCGGAAGCCGGAAGCCGGAAGCCGGAAGCCAGGCTCCACTGGCTGGGGCAGAACCGCTTTCACACTTGCGCCCTGCCTGGAGGCTGGAGAAACTGTCCCTGCGTTGAGCACAACAGTGTTATTCCTGTGCTCACGGCACAATACTCTTTCTAGGACATCTTATGGATAAACTTCTAATTTTAGTGTCAGGAATACTTTTCTGCGTCTCTCAAGCAACTGCTTTCTACATGTTATTATTAATTTTTAATCTTACAGTCTCTGCTGTGACTTCTCTGCTGCATCTATTCAGGCCACCGACTTGAGAAAGCCCAGAAAGCCCGTTTTCGGGTCAGTCCTGGCCTGTGTGCAGGGCTTTGCCTTATGCTGTGGGTACAAACGTCACTCTGGCTCCCACACAACGTACTCTCCTGTTCCCAGCTTCATTCCCTGGTGTCTTCTGACATTGTTCTCTTCTGAAAACAGGTATTTTATTAACTTATTTTATAACATTTTTGAGCAGCACTAAATCTTTTCTAGAAAAAAAAACACTGAAGCATAAATAAATGTTTAACATAACTTTTTTTATGGGAACACAGTGAATAATGCCTACTATTATAATCAAATGGACCTTAAAATGGGCAGTTTCAGGTCAGTAGCCATTTAGCTGAATTTTCTAAAGCTCAAATTTAGCTTTGCTTCATTTTAAATACATCTACTCCATTTTACCCCTTGGATAACAGAATGATCTGATATAGTTCTGTCATTTTTCCCCCCAGATATCTGCTGTATTTTCTTTTAGATATCAAGTTAAAAGTCTGTGTGCGATCTGTCATGCCTGGTGATGCTATGCTTATGTTATTTATAATCTCTGTTTATCCTCCTATCTAATGTAATACAGTATGTCTAAAATTCTATTTGGGAGCATCTTTCAGAATTGTGCTAAAAAAAAAACCCCAAACCAACTAATTCGAAGTCATCAGCAGTCCCCACGCCCACATCTTTCCTACCATGAAGCATGACCACAATCTCAACAAGCAACCAGGTAGAAAATAAGGTCCCTCCTGGCACTTGCCCAGTGCCTGTCGCGTTCCAGGCAATGCTCTCGGGGTGTTAGATACACGGTACCATTTGTGTCTCCAATGACCCTGCCATGGAGGTGATTCAAACCCCATTTCACAGATGAAAAACCGAGAATGAGCGAGGATACTTTCTATTTGCTCAAGCCTCCTTGGCTAGGAAGTGGTCAGCCCTGGGTTTGGAAGCGTGCTGAGTCCAACCAGCTTCCTTTGCTCTGCCCCACGCAGCTCCTTTTGGCGGGGAGACCAGTGAGGACAAATGCAAATTTATAGTGAACACCATGTTCCTGTATTTTAGTCCTTAGGACAGCCTACTTTATTCTTAGAATCATTTTAAGCAGCTTTTTGAGGTACACTTTACATACCACACAATTCCCCCACTTATGCAGGCATCAACCACCAGCACAGCCATGTTTGAAAACCCCTCCATCACTTCCTCACCCTTTCCTGGAGCCAAGCTCTGTTCATACCTCTGGTCCTAGACACTATTAATCTGCTTCTGTCTCTGTAGTTTTGTCTTTTTTACCAGGTGGTTTTTTTTTTTTGTTTTTTGTTTTTTTTTTTTTTTTACAGAGACAGTGAGAGACTCAGATAGGGACAGACAGACAGGAACGGAGAGAGATGAGAAGCATCAATCATCAGTTTTTCGTTGCAGCTCCTTAGTTGTTCATTGATTGCTTTCTCATATGTGCCTTGACCGTGGTCCTTCAGCAGACCGAGTAACCCCTTGCTCAAGCCAGCGACCTTGGGTCCAAGCTGGTGAGCTTTGCTTAAACCAGATGAACCCACGCTCAAGCTGGTGGCCTCGGGGTCTCGAACCTGGTCCTTCCGCATCCCAGTCCGACACTATCCACTGCGCCACCACCTTGTCAGGCAATTTTGTCTTTTTTAGAAATGTCATATAAATAAAGTCAGTCTTTTGTGTCTGGCTTCTTGTACTTAGCATGATATTTTGAGACTAATCCATTCTGTAATGTATGTTAGCAGTTTGTTCCTCTTTTTTTTTCACCTTGCTTCATTGTGCTTCATAGATGTTGCAGGTATCATAAATTGAAGGTGAGAGCTTCCACCAGCAAAAGGATTACGACTCACTTTATTGCAATATTTGCTTTAATACGGCAGTCCGGAACCAAACCCGTAATGTCACCAATGTATGGCTCAACTGAATTTGATGCAATCCTTCATTAATTTCAGTGTAAAGCTTTCATTAATTTCAGCGTATAGCTTTTTCTAAGCCTAGCCCGCCAGCAGAGTCAATGATTAGTCAAAAGACTTGCAATCTTCCAAACAACTGCAAAGAGCTTCCAAACTGGCACAAAGGTACTAGTTTTATACAAGGCAGTGAAGGGAAGTTAAAGTTAACTGCAGGAAATTATTTCTTTGGGACAAAGTTGAAGAGAATTCTGCATATATCAATATTAATTTTTTTTTTAAGTGAGAGCAGGGGAGATAGTGAGACAGACTATCTGCATGTGCCCCGACCAGGATCCACCCAGTAACCCTATCTGGGGCCAATACTCAAATCAATCAAGTAATCCGCAGTACTTGAGACCAACGCTTAGACCAGGGGTCCCCAAACTTTTTACACAGGGGGCCAGTTCACTGTCCCTCAGACCATTGGAGGGCCAGACTATAAAAAAACTATGAACAAATCCCTATGCACACTGCACATATCTTATTTTAAAGTAAAAAAACAAAACGGGAACAAATACAATATTTAAAATAAAAAACAAGTAAATTTAAATCAAGAAACTGACCAGTATTTCAATGGGAACTATGGGCCTGCTTTTGGCTAATGAGATGGTCAATATGCTCCTCTCACTGACCACCAATGAAAGAGGTGCCCCTTCCGGAAGTGCAGCGGGGGCCGAATAAATGGCCTCAGGGGGCCGCATGTGGCCTGCGGGCCGTAGTTTGGGGACCCCTGGCTTAGACCAACCGAGCCACTGGCTATGAGAGGGAAAGAGAGAGAGAAGGGGGAAAGGAAACGGGAAGGGTAAAGAAAAAGACAGTCACTTCTCTTGTGTGCCCTGACTGGGAACTGACCCCGAGACATCCACACACTGAGCCAACGCTTTATGCGCTGAGCTAACTGTCAGGGCCTCAATACTGATTTAATTTGAGACGTTTGATGGCAACTCTATGAGGTGATTTCAAGAAAAACATAACATGTCACTCAGCAGTGATTTAAAAAAAACTGAAGAGACAAGGAAATAAAAACCACTTTTAGGAGATGGAAAAACAGAGTTGGATATTCAATATGTATACATTTCCAATTCAAATTTAAAATCATATTGTCAGTTGTCCAAAGCAACTCAAATTTAAAGTTTGTGTTATGAAATTGTACAAATATTTTCTGTTAAGGGCTGGAGAAAAGCAATGTGCCACTCTACTATTTAGCTTCCTAAGGTACTTCGACCTACAGATAACAAGCAACACTCCTGAGAGACGAAGGCTAACCTAACTTAGGTAGAGAGCCCACCAAAACAAGTTTCAGTGTTTAAGTACACAAATTTCAAAATAAATCATAGCATTTTCTTTTTATATATAACTTGGCAAAACCTTAATTAAGTGTCCGAGTATATTGCTACTGGCTTTAGATCTTCCATTAAATGCATCACTCTTTCATTGGTCTGAAACATGGTAAAACAAATGCCAATTACTTTTAAAACACTCAGTCCTCTCAGATTAAAGTTGAGGGTCCAGAAATCCAACACCTAGCACCCTTTAATGAAAACAAGAGCTAAATCTGTTTCTGATATTGATTTAAATATAGATCTTGGCCCTCGCTGGTGGCTCAGTGGATATAGAGTGTTGGCTCGGTGTATGGCTATCCTGGGTTCGATTCCTGGTCAGAGCATATAGGAGAAGCCACCATCTGCTTCTCTCCCTGCCCTCTCCCCATTCTCTCCCTCTTCCCTTCCCACAGTCAGTGGCTCAATAGGTTCTAGCATGGCCCCAGGCACTGAGAATAGCTCAGCTGGAGAGGGTGGCAGCCTCAGGTGCTAAAGATAGCTCGGTACTCGAGCATTGGCCCCAGATAAGGTTGCTGGGTGGATTCCAGTTGGGGCGCATGCAGGAATCTGCCTCACTATCTCCTGTCTTCTCACCTAAATAAATAAAAAATTAACAAACAAATAAATAAATATAGATTCCAATTTTCAGCCCCCCCAACTCAAATGACTGAAAAAACACGAGGTAATTTCACATAAATCACAAACTAAGTAAAATAACTATAACTAATATATAAATAAGGATTTACCCCCCCCAAAAAAGGCTTAATTGAATGATATTTTAAATCAATCTTTACATAAAAAAGGTGTTTTGTGTTGCTTAATCACCCAGACTTTCAGATGCTCCTTAGTCTACAGTTACATATTTGGCAATATTCCTGGAGAATCAACACCATAGCCTCTGAGCCAGCAACTGTAGGGGTTTCACCCTGAGAATACCCTGCAAGCAGTCTACTGTGTGGGGCACTTTGATCTTTTTGTGTTCTTAATGGTTTCAATGTCTTCCTTATCACAAATCACCACTGGGCATCCCTGCTTAGCAACCGCCTGCTGAGAGTATTCTGACATTTGAGGTCAGATATTCTGTGACCTCTCATGATGATCATGATGATCATGATGACAGGCATCAACTTCTTCACCAAAAAGCCAGAGGGCCATGTTTCAATTCCCCAGTGGGAATGCCTTCAGCGTCTATGAGGGAAGTGATTTCTTTGATTTTTAGTGCCCCTTCAGGACAAGTAGCATAATGATTGCTATGTCCCATTATCAAGACTGATTTTTGATGATAAAGCTTTGGTGCCAGTTTCTGAATTTAATCATCCATGTTCAGTTCTTAATCAAATCAGGCTGCTGCATCAATCCAAGCATGGTCTCTTTGCGTCTCTTCTGCATGGAAATCCTGTCATCACACATCTAAAGGGCAAACATCACAAGGGATACAAACGGGCTGGTGTAAGAACTTTCAACAGTCTACTTCCTGTGACATGGAACAGCTGACAATGTCTGCGATCCTAGTTATAGCACTTCTCTTCTGACAGCAACGAACACCCACTTGGGCATCCGCTGCCTTACCCGATCGACTAATGAAATAGCAAACATCATCCTGAAAAACTGATGTCAGGAAATCACTGGATAGCTGCTCCATCCTAACAGGCAACTCAGTCAGCAATTTCAGAACCTGATGTGTTGCTACACCAGCATGATAACTGGATATAATCAATAAGAATCAGATGCCGGCACCTCTGAATCTCCTTAATGTGATCCCTCAACCCACACAAATTCACAGTATAGTCATTGAAGTTGACTCTTCCTCTCGTTGTGTTCACAGCTGACTCTGGCTGCTCAAAAGCTTCCTTCTCCATAAATCAGGGGTCCCCAAACTTTTTACACAGGGGGCCAGTTCACTGTCCCTCAGACCACTGGAGGGCTGGACTATAAAAAAGACTATGAACAAATCCCTATGCACACTACACATATCTTATTTTAAAGTAAAAAAAACGAAACGGGAACAAATACAATATTTAAAATAAAGAACAAGTAAATTTAAATCAACAAACTGACCAATATTTCAATGGGAACTATGCTCCTCTCACTGACCACCAATAAAAGAGGTGCCCCTTCCGGAAGCGCGGCGGAGGCTGGATAAATGGCCTCAGGGGGCCGCATGTGGCCCGCGGGCCGTAGTTTGGGGACCCCTGCCATAAATGAACTGAAGTTGCCCTTCATGATCTGTGGGAGTTCCATCTGGAGGGTTTATACAGCCCTTCCAGGGTAATCCCCTACTGTTCATCTGATTCAATGGATAGAAAGATGGACATCCACCACCTCTGCTACATCATCATCTTCAAGAAAGATGACACAACTGATGTGTTCTATGACAGCACTTGTACCAGAAGCAAAATAACTGCTTTTTCGTCAACAGGGAAAAGGCAAGTTATACTGTCCACATGAGAGAGACTGCAGCTTCCATTTTGTTTTTTGGGGTTTTTTTTTTTTAATCTTTTTTTTATTTTTATTTTTATTTTTTATTATTTATTCATTTTAGAGAGGAGAGAGAAGGAGTCAGAGAGAGAGAGAGACAGGGGGGAGGAGCTGGAAGCATCAACTCCCATATGTGCCTTGACCAGGCAAGCCCAGGGTTTCGAACCAGCGACCTCAGCATTTCCAGGTCGACGCTTTATCCATTGCGCCACCACAGGTCAGGCACAGCTTCCTTTTTGTAATCTTTGCCTGTTGTGTTGAGTACTGGAGTTTGATCAGTAGAGTTTATGTTCACTTTGTACACCAGTCAACAGAGGGCTATCTTGTCTTGTGCCAACTGCTTGGCCAGAAAAACGAACACTTTTAAATACCAGTGCAAAGCACCTTTCAATTGTTGGATAACTCTCCCCACCAAGGTAGTAAAACTGGTATCTTCTCTTTCCTGATTGTTATACATGTATTTAATGTGTTTGGCAATTGTCTTAGTGTCTGTTTCAGCTTCAAAATCAGCCTTTGCTTTCCCAAAACTTCTCAAGTCTTTGTAGTTAGTGAGGATTCCATTGTGAATAACAAAAACTTCATTATTTTCATCAGAGCGCTCGGAATGGCCATTGATAGGACTGGGTTCACCATGTTTGCCCAATGAGTGTGAACTATTCCAAGGCATACATCAAAATTCTGTATCTAAATCCATATCCTGTTGTTTGTATACTTCATCCAGTGCTTTTCCGTTCCCTTTCCTCTGTTTTCTTTTTTAAATTTATTTTTTTGACAGAGACAGAGAGTGAGTCAGAGAGAGGGACAGATAAAGACAGACAGACAGGAAGGGAGAGAGATGAGAAGCATCAGTTCTTAGTTGCAGCACCTTAGTTGTTCATTGATTGCTTTCTCATATGTGCCTTAACCCGGGAGCTACAGCAGAGTGAATGACCCCTTGCTTAAGCCAGCAACCACGGGGTCAGGTCTATGATTCCATGCTCAAACCAGCGACCCCATGCACAAGCTGGTGAGCCAGTGCTCAAGCTGGTGACCTCAGGGTTTCAAACCTGGGTCCTCCACGTCCCAGTCCAACACTCTATCCACTGTGCCACGGCTGGGCCAGGCTCCCTTTCTTCTTAATGAGCTGGATTTTGCAGGTGTTGGCTTCCCAATCTTTGTCATTGCCTCTACCAACTCACACACCAGTAGAATCATATCTTCTGTATTCCAGGTATTTGAAGTCCTTCGATTTAGGGCCTCCAAGCTTTCTACTCCGTGCGAGAGACATGGCAGTTTACTGTACATGATGCTGGAGGCATGGTCCACAAGGCGAATGGTGAGCAGGTGGGGAGGCCAGGAGTGCACAGGAACCTGTGGGGCTATCAGAGGGCTTGGGAGGCAGGGGGCCAGTTTTCTCTTCTTTTAAAAAATTACTGAATTCTATTCTATTGTATGGATATACCAAAATTTATTATTTGATAGACATTTGGGTTATTTTAACTTTTTGACTGTTACGAATAGTGCTGCTAAGAATACCTGTGTAACAGTTTTTGTATGGGCTTTTATTTCTCTTGGGTTTAAGCCAAGCGTGGAATTGCTGGGTTAAAAGGCATGTGAATGTTTAACTTTAAAAAAATTGCTAAATTATTTATATTTTCCAAAGTGGCTATTATACTCTACATTGGGGTCCCCAAACTACGGCCCGCAGGCTGCATGCGGCCCCCTGAGGCCATTTATCCGGCCTCCGCTGCACTTCCGGAAGGGGCACCTCTTTCATTGGTGGTCAGTGAGAGGAGCATAGTTCCCATTGAAATACTGGTCAGTTTGTTGATTTAAATTTACTTGTTCTTTATTTTAAATATTGTATTTGTTCCCATTTTGTTTTTTTACTTTAAAATAAGATATGTGTAGTGTGCATAGGGATTTATTCATAGTTTTTTTATAGTCCAGCCCTCAAACGGTCTGAGGGACAGTGAACTGGCCCCCTGTGTAAAAAGTTTGGGGACCCCTACTCTACATTGTCAAGAACAATGATCTAGGGGTTCTGATTTTTTTACATCCTCACCAATACTTGGTTTTATCAGTCTTCTTAATTTTAATTACTTTAGTGGATGTGTGGTGACATCTAATTATAGTTTCAGTTTGCATAATTAGAGGTTGGACATCTTTTCATGTATTGTTGGCTACCTGCATATCTTCTTTTAAAGTGTCTGTTTAAATATTTGGCCCATTTAAAAAACTGTGTTGTATGTCTTCTTCTTTTTTTTTAATTCAGTGAGAGGAGAGGAGGCAGAGACAGACAGGCATGCATCCCGAGCGGGATCCACCTGAGCCCAGAAGGGGGCAATGCTCTGCCCACCTGGGGCATTGCTCTGGTGCTCAGCAACTGAGCTCTTCTTAGTGCTTGAGGTGGAGGTCAAAGAGCCATCCTCAGTGCCTGGGGCCAACTCGCTCCAATTGAGCCATGGTTGCAGGAAGGGGAGAGGAGGAGGAGGAGGAGGAGAGGGAGAGAGAGAGAGAGAGAGAGAGAGGCAAGAAGGGGAGGGGAGGAGAAGCAGATAGGTCCTTCTCTTGTGTGCCCTAACTGGGAACTGGACCTGGAACATTCACAAGCCAGGCCAACGCTCTACCACTGAATCAAGCAGCCAGGGCCATATGTCTTCTTATTATTGAGTTTTAATTATTTTAAAAAATTTTAAATTACACTTGACTTTCAATATTATTTGATATTATATTAGTTTCAGATATTAGATTAGTTTCAGCACAGTGGTTAGACATTTATATAATTTATGAAGTGATCCTCCAGATAAGTGTAGTATTCACCTGCAAAATATATATTTTTTACAATATTACTGCCTATATTCCTTATGCTGTACTTTACATCCCCATTGAGTTTTATTCTTCTATAGAGTAAGAGATTTTAAAACCTGTCTGGATTCAACCATAAGTTTGGCAACCATAAGTTTTTCAAATATTTTTTCCCAAATTGTAGCTTGAATTTTAATTTTCTTAAGTATCTTTTTTTGAGTAAGTTTTTAATTTTGCTGATTATCAATTAATTTTTTTATTTTAGCATTTATGCTTTTTTTTTTTTTGGTGTATTCTAAGAAATGTTTGCTTAACCCAAAAGTAAAAATATTTCCTTTAAATTTTCTTCCACACGTTTTATAGTGTTTACATTTAGGTCTAAGATCCATCTGAATTAATTTTGGGGGATGATGTGAAGAAAAGATCAAGTTTCACATTTTTCCATAAGGATATCCAACTTTCTCAGCACATTTATTGAAAATACTATTCTTTCTCCATTAAATTTCTTTAATACGACTGCTGAAATTGACCTGACACACGTGGGCCTGTACCTGGACTCTCAATTATTTCCATTGATCTATATATCAGCGTATGCCATACTGTCATGATTATTATAACTTTGTAGTAAGTCTTAAAATTAGTAATGTTAAGCCATCCAACTTTGTTCTTTTCCAACATCATATTAGCTGTTTGAGGTCTTTTGAATTTCCACATACATTTTAGAATTAGCTTGCTGATTTCTATAATAAAAACCATGCTGGTATTTTGATTGATATCACATTGAATCTATACATTAATTTGGGGAGAACTGCCATCTTAACAAATAAGTTTTCTACTCTATTAACATGATATATGTATTTAGTTATGTCTTATTTAAATTCTCTCAATAGCCCTAGCTAGTTAGCTCAGTTGGTTACAGCACCATCCAGAAATACCAAGGTGGCGGGTTTGATCCCCGGTCAGGGCACAGATGGGAAGCAGCCAATTAAAGCACAACTAAGCGGGGCCCTGGCCGGTTGGCTCAGCAGTAAAGCGTCGGCCTGGTGTGCAGGGGACCCGGGTTTGATTCCAGGCCAGGGCACATAGGAGAAGCCCCCATTTGCTTCTCCACCCCCCCTCCTTCCTCTCTGTCTCTCTCTTCCCCTCCCGCAGCCAAGGCTCCATTGGAGCAAAGATGGCCCGGGCGGTGGGAATGGCTCCTTGGCCGCTGCCCCAGGCGCTAGAGTGGCTCTGGTCGTGGCAGAGCGACCCCCCGGAAGGGCAGAGCATCGCCCCCTGGTGGGCAGAGCTTCGCCCCTGGTGGGCGTGCCGGGTGGATCCCGGTCGGGCACATGCGGGAGTCTGTCTGACTGTCTCTCCCCGTTTCCAGCTTCAGAAAAATACAAAAAAAAAAAAAAAAAAGCACAACTAAGCGGAACAACAGATGAATGTTTCCCTCTTTCTCTCTCTGTTTCTCTAAAATCAATCAATAAAAAAGTTTAAATTCTCTCAATAATGTTTTGCAGTTTTCAATATATAGATATTTGACATTATTTCTTAATTTTTTTCCTAAGCAGTTTTTTTTTCATGTTATTTGACACATACATGTCTTTTAAGTTTATTTTTTTGGATTGTTTTCATTGTCAGTACATAGAAATACAATTGATTTCTGCATCTGATCTTGTGTCCTGCGATCTCATTAAGTTTATTTCCTAGTTCTAGTAGGTTTCAATTCCTTCCCCTGTAACTCTGCCCAGAAGGAGGTACCTACAGAGCTCCAGCCTCTTTCTGTTTCTCTAGCAAGAGCTTGGCCTGTGAGGCCCGGGGCAGAGTCAGAATTCCCTGTGGTTCCAAAGCCCAGGGACCTTCACTGCCATCACGGCGAGGGTTCGTGGCTTCTGCTGCTCTTACACTTTTTTTTGTTTGTACTTTTCTGAAGTTGGAAACGGGGAGGCAGTCAGACAGATCTATATATCATGCGTCCGACCGGGATCCACCCGGCATGCCCACAAGGGGGCGATGCTCTGCCCATCTGGGGCGTCGCTCTGCTGCAATCAGAGCCATTCTAGCGCCTGAGGCAGAGGCCACAGAGCCATCCTCAGCGCCCGGGCAAACTTTGCTCCAATGGAGCCTTGGCCGTGGGAGGGGAAGAGAGAGACAGAGAGGAAGGAGAGGGGGAGGGGTGGAGAAGCAGATGGGCACCTCTCCTGTGTGCCCTGGCCGGGAATCAAACCCAGGACTCCTGCACACCAGGCCGACGCTCCACCACTGAGCCAACTGGCCAGTGCCACTCTTACACTTTTTTAAAGAACACAGTAAGATTTATCTAGAAAGTCTACCTTTTATTTCTAAATTATAATCTCACAAAAACAATTGTGGTAAGTAGAAAGTTTCAGAAATTAGACTCATGACCCATGATAAGAGAATTAAATAAATCTACCCTATAGTGATGGGAACATAATTTTGCTCAACTATTATTTTCCCCCCAAATTAATTTCTTATCTTTTGCTTTTCCCCCTTCATAATACTCCTACTCTTATACCTAAGCTTCTCATTGTAAAATCCTGATTCTCTGAGAAAAGTATGCACTTACAGCATGCCAGAGAGCCTCACAAGAGAAACTTATTTTTGTGGGAACAGAAATAAAATAATTAGGTATTTTCATTAGGGACTCAAAGAATCACGACTTTAATCTTTGCTTCCAGACAAGGCTCTATCAAGTTATCTAATAAAAATTCTCGTTGGAACAGCACGCTTGAATTACATAACACTTTAAGGTATTATTCTTGGTCTTCTTAGTCACTCCGAATCCTTTTTGTTTTATGTACTGAGAGATAAAATGGAGAGGGAAGCTCCTCTTTTTGGGGAGAAGGTAAATTGAAAGCAAATGTCCTTTTGCTATAGTCCTACTGACAATGACATATTTCTTTGGGAAAGTTTTAGTGCAAAGCTGTCTAAGAGGAGCCTTAAAATGGTATGCGTGGTTTGAGCATGGATGTTGGTATTTGAGTGCGTGGGCCAAGTGTTTGGCTGCTGAGACTCATTTTTCTCCTTTGCTCTAGGGCAGTGGTTCCCAACCTTTTTTGGGCCATGGACCGGTTTAATGTCAGAAAATGTTTTCACAGACCGGCCTTTAGGGTGGGACGGATAAATGTATCATGTGACCAAGACGAGCGTCAAGAGTGAGTCTTAGACGGATGTAACAGAGGGAATCTGGTCATTTTTAAAAAATAAAACATTGTTCAGACTTAAATATAAATAAAATAGAAATAATGTAAGTTATTTATTCTTTCTCTACAGACTGGTACCAAATGGCCCACGGACCGCTACCGGTCCGTGGCCCGGGGGTTGGGGACCCAGACTGCTCTAGGGACAAGTTATTCCAGGCAGAGGCTGGTCAGTACATGGTGTGTGTGGGGGGTGCATGTGTGAACAGTAAGGGAAGGAAGGAGACAAAGAAAGCCGGCTGGAGAGACAAAACAAGAAGTGGGATAGAGTTGACATCAGGAAGGGCAAGCTTGGACTCATGATGGTCAGGACTGTGGTGACCGACAGTGTGATGAGCAGGTCAAGGGGGAGGGTCTAGGAGAGCCTTTCAGCTTTGAAACTTGACTCTGTAGTTTTGGTCCAATTGTGTAAGGCCTGCTAGATGCCAACAGGCCACGAGGGAGACACGTGGTGAGGACACGGAACTCATGTGGAGGTTTGAGAACCAGTTCCAGAAACATCTACAGAGCACCCGTCGGTATAATGCATTATGCTTGGTGCTCAGTATAAGAGAGAGGACATCAGATTCCTGAAAGTGAGGAGAGAGATGAGTTCCAATCACCAGCACGAGGCAGGTGATAGTGTGGCTGTGAGAAGAACCTACAACTCGGGACAGGAGCTCGAGGGACACGGCTGTCAGTGGTTAACTTTTCACAGTGTGCTTCTAATTTCCGGATTTGCCCTAGGCTTTCAGACCTTTCCAGAAAGGCCCCCAAGCTAATGTGACCTGTCTAGACACACGTGTAACAGCTGGTGAGGGAGTGAAGCTGGCTGAGTAATGCAGCAAAGGGGCACAGGATACTTATTCGTTTGCTACAACTTTGAAAATTCACCTTGATGGCCACGTGCTGTAAACTGAGCCTCCAAATCCTTTGCCCAAGGAGAGGTGCCAATGGCTGTCACTGGGACCAACAGCTCACGCTGCGAGGCAGCTGGGAAGAGCTGGGGATGTGGACAGAACAGGGAGAAGCTGGAAGTGATGATGTGGGTGCAGGCCACCATCCTTGTCTTACTGATGGACAGCTATATGGCTAGCCAGCACCGCAAGCAGCTGATGGTGTCTCTG
Source organism: Saccopteryx leptura (assembly GCF_036850995.1). Lineage (NCBI taxonomy): Eukaryota > Metazoa > Chordata > Mammalia > Chiroptera > Emballonuridae > Saccopteryx > Saccopteryx leptura. Next base: position 59,656,631 of record NC_089513.1, on the reverse strand, counting down.
AGGGATGAGCAAAACCAGGCGGGCTCCGCTCTGAGTACTTGCAGCCCCACGGCTCTCGCTGCCAGAGGGCAGCAGCCTCCCTGGAGAGTAAATAAATAGCAATGTTGGAGGTGCTAGGTGATGCCAATTTGCACCTGGACCTAAGATCAAAGATTGTAAACACAGCCCCTGGATTCAGGCAACTGCCATACAGGAGAAAGAAAATTGCCCAATAAACTTCATCATCGCCACAATCACTTTTAGAACATCAGCCTCAGAGGAAACCCCACGCCATTGGTGGTCACTCCTCATTTTCCCCTCCCTCAGCCCCTGACAACCACCAGTCCACTTTCTGTCTCTGTGAATTTGCCTATTCTGGGCAGTTCACATAAATTAAATCACAAAATGCCCGGCCTCTGTCTGCCTTTTTTTCACTCAGCAGAACGTTTTCAAGGTCCGTCTATGTTGTAGCCTGACAGTGCGTCATTCCTCACATTTTGCTTATCCAGTCATCATTTGATGGACATTGGGTTGTTTGCACTTTTTGGCTATTATAAACAATGCTGCTATAAGCATTCATGTATAAGTTTTTTTTTTAAGTGAGAGGAGGGGAGATAGTGAAATAGACTCCCACATGTGCCCCTGCCAGGATCCACCTGGCAACCCCATCTTGGGCCGATGCTCAAGTACCAAGCTATTTTTAGTGCCTGAGGCTGAAGTGCTTGGACCAACCAAGCTATCTTCAGCGCCCAGGGCCGATATTTGAAACAATGGAGCCACTGATTGCGGGAGGAGAAGAAGGAGAGAAGGGTAAGAAGGAGATGGTTGCATCTCCTGTATGCCCTGACCAGGAATTGAACCCAGGATGTCCATATGCCAAGCTGACGCTCTATCCACTAAGCCACTAGCCAGGGCCTAAGTTCCCTTTTTTTTTTTTTTTTTAAGATTTTAATTTATTTGTTTTACAGAAAGAGGAGGGGTGGGTGGAGTGAGAAGTATCAACTTATAGTTGCTTTGCTTCATCTGTTCACTGATTGCTTGTCATGTGCGCCTTGACCGGGCAAGCCAGGGTTTCAAAGAGGCAACCTCAGTGTTCCAGGTCCATGCTGTATCCACTGCACCACCACAGGCCAGGCACATATGAGTCTTTGTGTGACATACATTTTTCATTCTCCTGGGTATATATTAGGAGTGGGCCTTTCTTTCCCAAGAGAAATGTCTGCAACTATTTAACAGGAGTTACTAGTTGAAATTTCTGACTCAACATGCTTAATGCATTTCAACATTTAATAACTTTATTAAATACTTAGTTACTTATCTTAATGGAGGCGAATAGTTAATCTTAGCTAGCTTTTGAATGTATTTCTGAATAAACACAGATAGACCTGACATTCTTGCAGTTCCTGACAATCCCAGACAAATAAGAAAGCACCAAAGGCGAACCAACAGCCCAGCAGCCCCTGCCCACCTACTCGCCTGCTCCCCTGCTCCAGTGAGCTCCATGCAGGTCGCCCTGTACTGGGACAGCAGCATGGGTGGAAAGGCAGAGCTAGCTCCTTTCCGTTGGAGCTCACAGTGGCCAAATAAATGTTTGGATAAAGATGCATCTAGAGCGGTGGGAGTAGTTATATCCTCCACACTGGATTCAATCAAAGCAAGGGGTGATAGTCACTGATTCATTCAGCAAATATTGAGGGAATGGGTAAGATTCATAAGGGGGCCTTGAATGAAAATAGAGGCCAAAGAACTGTGGAATTTCTTCTGTAGTTAATAATACCCTTCAGGCTGTTGTGTTCCACGGTCATTTTTCAGTTGCCCCCTTACCTGATCTATCAATAGCATCTAACACACTTGAGCACCTCCTCCTTCTAGAAACACTGTACTTTGGTTTCTAAGACATCACTCTCGCCTGCTTTTCCTGCTAACCCACCATCACTCTTGTTCAGTGTTGTCTGCTGGATCCTTCTTTTCCCAGCCTTCTAACACTGGGTGGCCTCATGGCTTAGTTCTGAATTCTCTTCTCTAAGCTCACTTCCTTAGTGACCTCGTCCATTCTGTGGTTTAACGCTGTATGAATACACAGTCATCCCTTCCATGTCCCTAGGGGCCAGTTCCAATGTCTGCAGATACTCAAGTCCCTTACACAAAATGTTGCAGTATTTGCACATAACCTATACAATTTAAATCATGTCTATGTTGCTCATAATATCTAACAATGTAAATGCTAAGTAAATAGTTACAATGTACTGTTTAGGGAATGATGACAAGAAAATTAAGCCTGTACATATCAGCAACAATGTAACATTTTTTCCCCAAATATTTTTGATCCCTGATTGGTTGAATCTTCAGATTTGGAACCTGCATATACTAAGGTTTGACTGACTCTTAAATTGACATCTCCAGCTCAGACCTCTCATCTGAATTCTGGATTTGCATATCCATTGCCTGTTTAACATCACCGCTTCAACAGGCCATTGTAATTCAAGAAGTCCAAAATGAAACTCCTAATTTTCCCTCTAAAACTTGTTCTACTTGGTTTTCCTGTCAGTGGCAACACCACCATTTAGTTACTTGGCCCCAAATCCTGGAGTCGTCTTTGACCCCTCCCCTCCTCTCACACCTCCATGAAATACTCTGGGCGGTACTTTCAGAACACACCAGATTCTGATCACACCTCACAGCCCACTGCTACATTCCTGACTGAAGTCATCATCTAGGACTGGCAGTTACTGTCACAGATGCCCAACTGGCCCGTTTCCACCCTTTCTTAGCACGGTGGATTCAACTCCGGAGCCAGAGGTTCTTTGAAAACATGTCAGATCACATTACAATGGGCTCAAAATAATTCAGTGCCCACCACCTATGTGTCCACTGATGGATGAATAAACAAGATATGGTATGTATAACCATACAAGGGAATATTATTTGGCCCTAACGAAATAAAGATATTCTGATACATGCTGCAGCACAGATGAACCTTGAAGCCATTATACTAAGTGAAATAAGCCAGCCACTGAAACAAATACTGAATGCTTCTGCTTATATGAGGCGCCACAAAGACAGAATGGGGCTGGGGAGAGTGAGGAACGGGGAGTTAATGTTTAATGCAGGGGTCCCCAAACTATGGCCCGGGGGCCACATGCGGCCCCCTGAGGCCATTTATCCGCCCCCCGCCGCACTTCTGGAAGGGCACCTCTTTCATTGGTGGTCAGTGAGAGGAGCACAGTTCCCATTGAAATATTGGTCAGTTTGTTGATTTAAATTTACTTGTTCTTTATTTTAAATATTGTATTTGTTCCCGTTTTGTTTTTTTTACTTTAAAATAAGATATGTGCAATGTGCATAGGAATTTGTTCATAGTTTTTTTTATAGTCCGGCCCTCCAACGGTCTGAGGGACAGTGAACTGGCCCCCTGTGTAAAAAGTTTGGGGACCCCTGGTTTAATGGATAATGAATAACGGAGACAAAAGTTTAGTTTGGGAAGATGAAAATGTGCTGAAGATAGACAGCAGTGAGGGCTGCAGGACAATGTGAATGCACTTAAGGCCACAGAACTGTGCACTTAAGAAATGGTTAAGATGTTAACTTTTATGTTACACATTTTTTTTTTACTATAATAAATAAGAGCTCATTAAGAAAACAACAATCCAGCATGACCAGTGGTGGCACAGTAGATAGAGCATCAGCCTGGGATGCTGAGGTCCCAGGTTCGCAACCCTGAGGTCACCGGCTCGAGCGCAGGCTTGCCAGTTTGAGTGCGGGATGGCTGGCTTGAGTGTGAGATCACTGACATGACCCCATGGTCGCTGGCTTGAGCCCAAAGTTGCTAGCTTGAAGCCTAAAGTTGTTGGTTTGAGCCCAAAGTTGCTAGCTTGAAGCCTAAAGTTGTTGGTTTGAGCCCAAGGTTGCTGGCTTGAGCAAGGGGTCACTGGCTTGACTGGAGCCCCCTGGTCAAGGCACGTATGAGAAGAAATCAATGAACAACTAAAATGATGCAACGATGAGTTGATGCTTCTCATCTCTCTCCCTTCCTGTCTCTCTCTCTCAAAACAAACAAACAAACAAACAAACAATCCAATGTTTCCCATCTCACAGTAAAATCTAAAGTCCCCATATTATCTGCCCCCTGATTCTTGGATGACCTCCCACCTCTCCCTGTCTTTGCCTGGCTGGCTCTTCTGCAGACACACTGGTTGTGGTGTCCCTGGAACATGCCATTCTGGTGCACTGCTCACACTCCTGCTTCTGACTGGACACTCCTTCAGGCCTTTGCCCAAGTGCTATATTATCTTTAAGAACCATATGTAAAATAGCAACGCCAACTGCCACCCTTTGGTCCCTATTCTCCTCACTCTTCTTCCCCCTCTCCCCCTAGCCATATCCTTAGTTATCTAGTGGTTGTGATCTTGTTTGCTCTATGGGATGTAAGCTGCGAGGAGCTCTATCTCTTCTGTCTGCTACGATAGCCACGACATCTAGAACTATGCCTGCTAGAAATACATCCAGTGGCTATTTTTGGATTGGATAGGTTCTGTGACTGGATGGGAAGCCATTGGGGATTTTGATCAAGAGAATCCCAGAGTTCTACTCTAGAAACGTGAATGTGTTTAGAGACATAAGCCACTCACGCAGTGAGACCAGTCTGAAGGACTGTGATGAGACGTGATTGGGAAGGGATGGCAAATTAAATTCAAATAAGTTAGGTGTGGGACGATCAGAGACATGTCTGGGAGGGAGTGACAGACGGAGGACTGGAATTCAGCTCAGGCTTAAAACTGGAGAGTGGGTGAATTTGGGGAAGAATTTGGGGAGGATGCTATTTAAAGTCACGGTGCTGAATGAAGTCGCCAAGTGAGAGAGGCAGTGGGAAAAGCAGAGAATGACCAGGGCGTGACCACACAGAGAGTGGGTGGATTTGGGAAGAATTAATAGGAGGATGCTGCTTAAAGTCACAGTGCTGAATGAAGTCGCCAAGTGAGAGAGGCAGTGGGAAAAGCAGAGAATGACAAGGGCGTGACCACACAGAATAAGCAGATTTGGGGAATTAGAGGGTTGGAGGAAGAAGAAGAAAGTGAGGAGAAGAAATGAAAGTGTCCAGTGAAGAGAAACTTAAGTACAGCTAGTGCTCGACTTACGACCACGATTGGTTCCGACAGACCGGTTGTAACACGATTTGGTCATAAGTTGAGTAGGCTATATGTACAGTACTGTGAAATGATGTTATAAAAATCTTTAAGTCATATTTTATCGTAATTTTCTTTCATTATTGTTATATATCATAATTTTCTTTGTTCATTTTATGCCAATTGTATCATCTCTACACCATTTTGTTTCTTATTTTACATTCGTCAGGTTTAAGTAAAACACTACATTACCAGTATAACTGGCTTAATATTTATTTGTGAAGACAATTTCCTCTTGGTAGGTATCTTGGGAGGGGTTTGATGAAAAATATCCAAGACACAAAACACAAATTGCTGTACCGAGTCTGGGATAACAGTTGAAATGGTGCAGGCGGAGATGGTAGTGCTGCCGGAAGCTGGTCCGCACTGTCGTACGCCCAGCTGGGCAACGCTTGTGCTGCCTGATGTGGAGCAGTCGTGGCTAGCGATTGTGGTCGTAAAGTCGAATGGTCGTAAGTTGCATAGGTCGTAAGTTGATCAATATTTGTAGTACATGTGAGGGCAGAGCAATAGCGGAGGTGGAGTTTAACCACACTATCGAGGTACAAGTAGGACCCGTGAGTAACAAAGAGGTGGAGAGAAAATACCCTTTGAACCAGTTCAGTTATTACAACAAGAACTGAAAGCAATTTCCAGGGGCTATCCATGACATAAAAAACCTCATTAACCGAATGGTTTGTTATTACTCTGTCAGTCTTTTAGGGACAAATAATACAATCAGCAGCAGCAATAAAATTTTCAGGGGAAGTCCATAAGAAGCGTGATCTTTATTAATTTTTTGTGGGTTTTTTTTTTGTTTTTTTTTTTTTTGCTAACTTGACTTTAAATATCAAGAAAATGATATTTTCATGGCAAGTTATTCCCTTATCAAGAGGGAATAAATTAAGGCATCTGACATTACAGGAAGAAGAAAGATTTTTCTTGTAATCCTTAGCCAGAACCTAACTTACTTCCTATAAAAAGGACAGTGTTCCTAAACTTTCAGGGAAACAGGTAACCAAGTTCATATTTGAAAAACCTTTGAAAATATAAAACCCACATAGTTGTTGGTTTGAATGGATGGTATGTATAAACTGATTACTGCTCTGAGTGTCCTAAGGACCCGCCTGGGACCACGTATCTGAGCAACATCTCCTCCTTCTCTGCCACGGAGCACCTTCTTCAAAAGAACCTGCTACTTAAAGATGGTGGAGAAGGGCAGTTCTCTTGAATGTCTACTGGACCTCTTAAACTGACCGTGGCCAGCGGGGAATTCTGGGCCCCTGTACATCTGCCCTCCCTATGGCTCTACATCTTGCCAATGGCAGCTTGGCTTCCCCACTTGCTCAGACCAAGCCAGGAAGTCATCTGAACGCTCTCTTCTCCCACTTTCTTTTTTTTTTTTTTTTCATTTTTCTGAAGCTGGAAACAGGGAGAGACAGTCAGACAGACTCCCGCATGCGCCCGACCGGGATCCACCCGGCACGCCCACCAGGGGGCGACGCTCTGCCCACCAGGGGGCGATGCTCTGCCCCTCCGGGGTGTCGCCATGTTGCGACCAGAGCCACTCCAGCGCCTGAGGCAGAGGCCACAGAGCCATCCCCAGCGCCCGGGCCATCTCTGCTCCAATGGAGCCTTAGCTGCGGGAGGGGAAGACAGAGACAGAGAGGAAAGCGCGGCGGAGGGGTGGAGAAGCAAATGGGCGCTTCTCCTGTGTGCCCTGGCCGGGAATCGAACCCGGCTCCTCTGCACGCTAGGCCGACGCTCCACCGCTGAGCCAACCGGCCAGGGCCACTTCTCCCACTTTCAATCCACATGCAGAGTTGACTCTCTCACCACCTGCATGGTTCCCTGGATCTGTGCGACAGCCTCCGAGCTTGTCCCCCTCCACCCGACAATGCCCCGGGACTGCAGCCAGGACGGCTTCCCCAGTGCAGGCCAGCTCAGATGGCTCCTGCACTCCACACCTCCTGGGACCCTATTCTCGCAAAGTCCTTGTGATAACTACAAAACCCTGTCTCTGTGGTGCCCCTCTCTCCATGACCTCTTTAGTACCATGTCCTCCCTCTCTTCCTGCTTACTGCTCCAGCCACACGGGCCCCTGCTGGGCCCGAAGCCCCACTGGGGCAGCACCTGGCACTGCTGTCCCACTGCCTGGACTGTCTGTCCTGACCCTGCCCTGCTCCCTGCAGAACCTGCTGCTGAAGGGCTCTCCTTAGACCCCTCCCTCTCCACGGGAGCCTCTCTGGCCATCCTCTGTGATGCTGCAATCCCTTCTTGCTCCACCCTAAGCCTCTCAGCCAGCCCTGGCTGGTCTAGAGCAGTGGTCCCTAATCCCCGGGCCGCGGACCGGTACTGGTCCGTGGGCCATTTGGTACCAGTCCGCAGAGAAAGAATAAATAACTTACATTATTTCTGTTTTATTTATATTTAAGTCAGAATGATGTTTTATTTTTTAAAAATGACCAGATTCTCTCTGTTACATCTCTTTAAGACTCACTCTTGATGCTTGTCTTGTTAAGTTTGACAAGTATATTTAAAAATACTACAGTTTTTACGCTGGTTGCATAATTTTATTTTGTGCATTTATCCGTCCCACCCTAAAGGCCGGTCCATGAAAATATTTTCTGACATTAAACCGGTCCGTGGCCCAAAAAAGGTTGGGGACCACTGGTCTAGAGCTACAAAGCGTAGTACTTCCTAAATACTCCGTATTTGATTTATTCATTATGTTCTGTGTCTTCTCCGTACACCTCCCTGGCCCGTAAGCCTTGGGAGAGCAGGGATCTTCATGTTTGTTCCCTGATGTATATCAAGCACTTAATAAAATCCTCGACATGTACTGAGAGCCCGTAAATATTTGTTTCATGAGTGAGCATGTGAATGAACTCCCACGGGAAGCTCTCTTCTCCGTGCCTCCCACTGATTTCATTGCCCACATGCATGTCCACACCAAAGGCTTATGTGCATCAACAGAGTGGAAAATTCATATACATTATTGTTGGCATCTTTGAATTGATGGGGACCTGGCTTGTGTCTACATGTGGGTTTACTATTTGGATGTTTATTTTTTATTATTTTTATTTTTTTATTTTATTTTTTTATTTTTCTGAAGCTGGAAACGGGGAGAGACAGTCAGACAGACTCCCGCACGTGCCCGACCGGGATCCACCCGGCACGCCCACCAGAGGGCGACGCTCTGCCCACCAGGGGGCGATGCTCTGCCCATCCGGGGCGTCGCTCTGCCGCTCTGCCGCGACCAGAGCCACTCCAGCGCCTGGGGCAGAGGCCAAGGAGCCATCCCCAGTGCCCGGGCCATCTTTGCTCCAAAGGAGCCTCAGCTGCGGGAGGGGAAGAGAGAGACAGAGAGGAAGGAGGGGGGGAGGGGTGGAGAAGCAGATGGGCGCTTCTCCTGTGTGCCCTGGCCGGGAATCAAACCCGGGACCTCCGCACGCCAGGCCGACGCTCTACCACTGAGCCAACCGGCCAGGGCCTATTTGGATGTTTAAAGGCATGACTGTCCTGTTTCTGCTCCATGAAAAATTTAAAAAGTGACTTTTCTAGAGTCCAAGAACAATATGATCCTCAGAAAGTCTTAAATAATTCTTGTTACTGATGATGTATTGACTACCACCTGTAAAAGAGTTTCTTTTTTTGACAGACTAGAGCTGAGACAGATACCTCCCATGTAAGAGCCCGTCCGCCTCGCCTCGCAGCCCCCGGCCGGTCTGGCCTGCCTGGCCATTTCCTGGTCTGACTCCTGACTGTCACTGTTGTAGATGTAGCTTCCTGTGTGCCTTGAGGATTTTAACCCAGTTCTATCTGGGTCTGAGGCCTGAGGGAAAGTTTACCAAGGTGGTGACCTCTTTCCCCCCTTTGACTTTAGCCAGGATTTATGCCTCTCTTTCCCTCACTAGACGCTGTTTCTATAGGACAGCAACTAGCCTCCTGCCACTTACACACCTCCTAGAATATCCACCAAGAATCCTTTATTTCCTAACTATAAATATTGACCCAAGGATAATAAGCAACATACATGTTCAGTTATCTCCTCAATTTACACTTCTATGCAGTTGGTCACATTACTCCCACGTGATCCTTAAATAGTCAGTCTCTATTTAAGGGGCTCGCTGGACAGCTACTGTTTGTCATTGTATCTGTCCATCCATCCATCCATCCTCCATCCATGCATGCATCTGTCCACCTACGTACCTATCTACCTATCATCTATCTATCATGCATATATTTATGTTTGCAATAAATATGTAGAGATAAGGCTGTATACACACGTGCATGTGCATGTACACATAAATTTGTTGTAATAGTTGTTAAGGTTGTTGATTCACAAGGGAAAAATCAGAACATGGGATACTGAATTCGATTTTAAAAATAAAGCAAATAATAATAATGAAGAGATAATAATGACACTTTAGTTTCACGGTATGTGGAGAGTAGAGAGATATATGGAAAAAAGGAAAGAGAGGGAAAGAGAGACACATATTGGGGAGAGAAAGACAGTGTCAAATGAAGAAAAAGGGAAGGCAGGAGGGAGGAAGAGGCAGAGAGAAAGACCGGGGACACACAGAGAGGGACTCACACACGTCTGAAACGAGGAAACAGTGGGGCGTTTGTAAATTGTATCATCTCAGATATTACCACTAAAACTTTAAAAGAATTCTTTTTGTTGTTGTTTTTTTACAAAATTTATGTGCAAAGTAGTAGCAACTACGGGCGGGTCAGCTGATAACAAACTGAAGGGTACAACCTGCCTGGCCTGGATGGGGACCCCGTTATTCACTGTGTTATTGTATGAGGTCAGTGAAACATTCTCATCGTGGAGAAAACAGAACATTTACATTTAAGACCGAGCAATGAAAAGATGGAACACAAGACATTTGAAAACGATGCTGTACGAAGTCCACCTGTACTAGGAAGACCATACTATTCAGAGCAAAGCCCTCCGGTGCTTTTGGGCTGGTGTCTCTGCCTATGCACAGGCTCAGATGGACTGACTGCCTCTGTGCCTGGGGACAGAGGCTCGGGATCTTGGGGCTCATTAGTATGAGGAGTAATTTCTAAAGATGCTGTTAGAAAGGGTCTATTCATTGAAACATGTTAAACTACTTAACTGCTTTTGGCTTATAATCTGACATCCACACTTGATTCTAAATATTTCATTCTATAATATAAACATGGCTAAATAAGAGAGAATCTACCTCACATCCACCAACGCATGTTCACAGCTATCAAAGTTATAGTCAAAATATAGTATTTATTTATTTATGTAAGTATGGTTGGTCTACAATACCATATTATTCTTGGTGTACAGTATAGTTATTTGACATTTACATACCTTACAATGTGATCATCACACTAAGTTTAGTAATCATCTATCACCACACAAACTTATCACAATCTAAACATATATAATTTTGAATGTCAGCAAACCATAGTGTATATGTTGTAAATATAAACATAATTCATACATCTATCAGGAACTGGATTAGTGTTTGCCTTCCTTTCATTCTAAAGCTAAGAGAAGACTGGAGAAAACTTAACTACTAACTACTTTAAGGAAAAAGAGAATTACTAGGTAGGTGGGGAGGCCGTGCGGAGGTCCAGGAGTCCAGCTCTCTGTTTTGCCACCACAACTTCCATCTGGTTTGTTGAGCGAGAAGTGCAAGGAGCATGCCTGTGAAGCCTGTCATCAGCTTCAAAGGTTTCATAGTTCCCTCTCAGCAAATGTCATACTAACCCAAGAATAAGAGTGTCCCAAGCACATTTTACATGTTTGTTGTTGAACACTGTATTAGCACATTATATATTTGTTATAGGAAAATATTTGTTCTAATGTAGGGTGGGGCAAAAGTAGGTTTACATTTTTGAGTTCGTAAAACAGAGTTTATTCTTGAGTAGTATATATTAATTATTGTATTATTTTCCATACAAACAAGCTGTAAACCTACTTTTGTTCCAGCTTGTATGTTTCCTGTAGAGAATCCAACTTACTCACTTAGGTTATAATGCTTACAAGCAGCGCTGTGTGAGTAACTCACTAACTCTTTCTCTTTCGAAAGCTCTGTGTAACAACACTAGTTCACAGCTTGTACAAAACACTGTAACTGTGTCTGCCTTTCTTGGTGGGCCTGCTTGCAAAGGATGTGTGTCAGATTCTGACAGTATCACTTGTAAACTGAACAGGAAGCTTGTGTTTTTGATAACACTGTCAAAAGAGCTTTGAAGAAAGAATGTGAAATAATCAAGTAATTCAAGAGATGAAACTTTGTGTACTGTAAAAAAAAATATATATTTTTTCTGACTGCAAAGAAGAATTAAAATTAGGTCAGTCCAAAAAAGTAATATAGCCATATAAATCAAAAGCCTTAAAGATGATGTCTCTTTAAGTATTTCTATCAGGAAATTATCCTAAGAGGAAAAAAGAACTCAGAGAGTTATAAAAAGTCACATGTCAATGAAGTATTAGATACACTAGCAAAAACTTGAATGTGTACAATAGGCAGTTTGTTAGATGAGTAATGGGGCGCCATATGATGAATACTGTGTGGCCATTAAAACTCAGGTGTGTAGAGGCAGATTTATTGAGTAAAAAATGTTTCTAGTAAGTTTAAAAGGCAGGTTTTAAATCAGTAGCTATTCTAAGATTCTAATTTTATAAAAAATGGGTATGCTTATTTATAAGATGCTAGAAGGCTATCATCAAAGGTTTGTAGTATTTACCTCAAGGATGGGACTAAGGAAGGATTTTATTTTCTTTCATAATACTTTTCTGTATTAAAAATTCTTAAATCCTACAATTAAATCTGTATACTGTCATTATATTAAACAGCACATTGTAGGTGTTGAGAGGTCACCTTTCACTGGCTTTCTGCTTATATGCTCATCTCTAAATATGTGATATGTCTATATAGAATTCATGGGAGAGAAAGGAATGGTTATTTTCCTCTAAGGCAGTAACAGCCTCCTGTCACTGGAATGCTGGTGACAGCTGGCCTCAGCTTTGAAGACACTCATAGCTGAGGCCTCACCTCCTCCAGGAACCCATGGCTACCATCCCCGCTGGATCCGGAACTCGCGGCTGCTACCATCCCCGCAGGAGCCGGAACCCGCGGCTGCTACCATCCCCGCTGGAGCCGGAACCCGCGGCTGGAGCCGGAACCCGCGGCTGCTACCACCCCCGCCGGAGCCGGAACCCGCGGCTGCTACCACCCCCGCCGGAGCCGGAACCTGCGGCTGGAGCCGGAACCCGCGGCTGCTACCATCCCCGCCGGGGCCGGAACCCGCGGCGGCTACCATCTGGAGTTGGCTAACTGGGAACTGTATTTTACTCTCAACCCCTGGGACAGTCCATTTCTCCTTAAAGAAGGCTGTACTCCTTACTGAAATCTGTTGAGATCCAAAGAACCTGTGTGAAATCCACGTCTTCAACAAAGGGCTGCTTTTCTCAGCCACCTGACCAACGTGTCAGGATAACAGGCCCAGCTGGGAGCAGCAGGGTTCTGTTCTTACAGGTCCTGACATAGACCGGTGGCCTGGACACACACGCAGAGGGCCTGAATTCACACTGAGCTTCAAGGAAGTATCTAACAAAACCTAAACTTTTTTCATAGTGGAATTTATATTATATTTAGTACAAAGCCTTCCATTACATCTGCTCTTATGTCACTATCCCCAAACCTCTAGTGCAGTGGTTCTCAAACTTTTTGAAGTCGGGGTGCATTTAAAATCCTACAAATAATTGTAGGTGCACAATATACAAATTTCTGAGAAATATGTTATAATAATTAAGTCAAATATTAAAGAAAAAAATACCAACCGTGCTTTTATGGTAATTAAACAAAATAAATATGACAAAATTAAATTTATTCTGACATTAAAAACATTTTTATGTTACATTTTTTGAGTTATGCTTTTTAGAATCCGTAAAAAAGAGGGGTTAAAGAATAAAAAAATGACAATTTATATATATATATATATATATAGATGCATTCTTAGTAAGATTTAGTAAATTCGGCAGGTCCCAGCGCAAATGTGTTAAGTTTTTTCATTCTTGTGTTTATGAGAAACACGAGCCTAATGTGTCCTAGCAATTTCTTCAATGTTTGGGCATATATTTGAAAGGCAAACTTTCATTTCCTCGTCAATACATTGAAGAATTCCTCTCTTTTTACTCTTAATTGTGTGGAGGGTAGAAAATCTTAATTCACATAAATAGGATATTGAAAATTGTAGTAAAATGTTCAAAGCTTTTTAAGATATTGTCACATATTCTTCTTTTATAGAAATCCAAAAGGCTTCAAGAGACAATTCCTTACGTTTAATCATCAATCCAAAACCCCCACCATACATATCATCTTAACTTTACACCAAACAAAGGATAGAAGAAACTTGCCTCCAGTCTTTCTGGGGAACATGGGGGGTAGTGTAAACAATCCAGCACCACAGCTTAACAGTCTTTTGCAACCTAATCAGGCAAGTGAGGTGGGGGGGTTGGGCAGACTGTCAGCTTACAGCCAATTCCCCACACCTCTGACCCCCCAAAATCTAAACTCCAAAAACCCTGTTGGTTTTTTTGGTCCCCAACAGGCACATATTTCTCTGGATTACCATAGGGCGCACCTGGAAATCTTCTAGGGTGCACCAGTGTGCCCTGGCACACACTTTGAGAACCACTGCTCTAGTGTGAGTGATACTTGGTAAAAATGCATTATTTATAAGTTATTTTAATTTATATTTCACTAAAATTTGAGGAAGTTAATCTTTTCTAAGATGGGCACTAACATTGTTAGGTGCCTATTTGGGTATGACTTGACATTTTGTTTTTTAAATTGAAGTGAAATTCACCTAATATAAAATGAATCATCTCAAAGTATATGATTCAGTGTCATGAATGTCTTCACAATGCTGTAACCACCACTTTTATTTAGTTCCAAAACATTTCATCAGTCCAAAAGGAAATCTCTTGTCCACTAAACAGTAAATCTCCAGTCTCTTCTTCCCATACAGGCAACCACTGGCCTGCTTTCTGTCTCTGTGGATTTGCCTAGTCTAAATATTTCCTATCACTGGACTCATACAATACCTGGTCTGTGTGTCGGTTTCCTTCACTCAGCAGAATGTCATTAAGCTTCATCCATGTTGTAGCGTGTAGTACTACTTTATTCCTTTGTACTATATACCGCATTTTGTTTATTTACTCATCTGTTGATGGACATGTGGATTTTTTCCACATTTTGGCTATTGTGAATGGTGCTGCTAATCGTATCAGTTTAAAGATATCTGTTCAATTCCCCGCTTTCAATTATTTTGGAATTGCTGAGTCATATGGCAGTTTTATGTTTAACCTTTTACAAAACCAGCAAACTGTTTGCTACAGTGGCTGCACTATTTTATACTCTCACCAGATGAAATTCCAATTTCTCCATATCCTCACCAACACTTGTTATTTTCAGTTTTTTTTTTTTTAAGAAATAAATGTTATAGCCTAGGAAGTGTAAAGTGGTATCTCATTGTGGTTTTGATTTGCATTTCCTTAATGGCTAATGATGCTCAACATCTTTCCATGTCCCTGTTGGCCATCCGTAGCCATAGTTCTCCATCCTCTATGGAGAGCTATCTATTCAAGTCCTTTGCTTATCTTTAAATCAGTGGTTCTCAACCTTTCTAATGCCGTGACCCCGCAATACAGTTCCTCATGTTGCGGTGACCCCAAACCAAAAAATAATTTTGGTGGCTACTTCATAACTGTAATTTTGCTATAGTTATGATTCGGAATGTAAATACCTGATATGCATTATGTATTTTCCGATGGCTTTAGGTGACCCCGCTGGGGTTGCGACCCACAGGTTGAGAACCGCTGCTTTGAATAGAGCTGCTTGTCTCTCTGTTCTTGAGTTGTCAGAGTTGTTCAGGTATTCTGGAGACTAGACCTTTGTCAGATATATGATTTGTAAATATTTCTTCCACTCTATGGGTTGTCTTTCACTTTCTTGATAATGTGATTTGATGCAGAAAAGTTTAAATTTTTGATGAAGTCCGTTTTACCTATTTTTCTCTTATTGCTTAAGCTTTTGGTGTCACATCCAAGAAACCAAGGTCATGAATATCTATCCCTGTTTCCCTTTAAGAGTTTTATAGTTTTAGTTCTTATATTTAGGCCATTGATCCATTTTGAGTTAATATTTTTACATGGTATGAGGACATGTATGCTGTTTAGAGGTAGTTCAAGCTAGATTATTTCTCAAATTCTCATGAATCTTTGTTGGAAAATGACATATTTCAATGCTATAATAAGTCAGTACTATATAAACATATCTAATTTTATCAACTAGTTTTATAGTCACCTCCTATCCACAAATAGAATATGAAGAATTTCATATGGAAGTTGTATCATGATGTCACCATGATGGTAGTTTGCCAAAGACATTTCAAGCAAAGATTACCTCTTTCGCAATGCTTGTTTTCAATGCCCAAGTAATCCCTGAATGCCAACAATCGATCAAACATTCAACAAATAAACCAGCCCTGGGCTAGGTACCATGGTAGGGGTCGGAGAGACCTTAATAAATGAGAAGAAGGCGGTCCTGTACTCAAGTAATTTGTAATTTTGCAGATAATGTGCCTAGCATAAGGCAGGGTGCTGGGGAGATGGACCCCAAGTTTGAGCCACAACTCCTGTTCTCAGGAAGTTAACACTTTTATAAGGAGACCACAGCTGAGATACACCAAATAATTAGGAAATGATAAAGGACACTAAGTACTGAATGTAATATGGTAACTAAAGTTATGGTGCCAGCTGGGAAAGCCACAGGAAGTGGAAGCCCAGGGATTTGGGAGAGGGACAGATCAGACTATCTCAGAACAGACTGGAAAGGTCTCCAAAGGAGGCAGGCTTAAACTCAAAGAATCAGCGGGTCATGAAAAATGAACAAGATAATAATCAAGAGACTCTGAACAGATTGACTTAACTGAGCGGGAAGGATCGATACCAGAAAGCCATGGGGGCGGGGGGAGGGTGCTGGTGCTTTGGTGGAAGTCCTGGGGAGCCCTTGGCATGCTTGGATTACTATAAAGATGGTCACTGGAAAGCCACTTCAGTCCAAAGTCCTTTGTCTCATACTCTTTAGTATCCTTGTAACTACACCCAATGGAGCAGAAAATACCACACATACAAGTGGCTGCTGCAGCTTGGAGTCTGGGGCGACTCATCCTATCAGCTAACCGTTCTTCTCTAGTCATGTTTCACTCAAGTGCACCACGTGCACTAGCTGGTTGGTGGACTGTGTGTGTGTGGGCACTACATAAGCTTAGTGTCTTATTATTTAGACAGTGTGAAGTTGGTCATAGTTTTTTTTTTTTCTTTTCTTTTTAAAAGCTTTTAAAATGTTTTACTAAGAAAAACACCCAGGAGAGATACCAGCTCACTTATTTCAAACAAGCATTATCTCTTGATAATCAACCTTCTGTTTAGAAGGTAGAAAAGTCCCTTATGGCTTCTCTGTGCTCCCCTCTGGCCTGAATGGCTCCATGGTGCCACAAGGGAGTGGGTTCTGCTATGGCTACAGAATAACACCTAGCTGCTCCTTCTCTGGCCGGCAACAAAGATACAAACAGACAGAGAGTTTAAAAATAACTGTGGCCAGTCATCTCTTTAGAGATTCCCATTATTTTCATGGAAACCTTTAGCAACAGCTTACGACTCCAAGCAAGCTCCCCAACACCAAGCTTCTCTTCACAGCCCCCCCCCCCAAGAGACAGCTTAGAGAGCTCCACCCTTCCAAATCAGGATGGCTTGCTCTCTAAGTTCTGAGTAGTAGTTTTATTTCTTTTATCAAGTATTCAAATAGTTTTGGCAGAAAAATCAGCAGGCTGCAAAACACAGAATTCTGTGTTATGGTAAATGCCAAAGAGTTCTCAGAGGTAAAAATTAAGCATGTTAACCAACTCATTCCACCCCCAGCATGTACCTGACCCCACTATCGTGTCAAAAATTAAAGTGTTACAAAACTCTTGGTGATCTGCACAAACAATGAGGTCCCTCTGCAGTGTGAATGCCACTCCATCATAAACAATCCCACCTCCCCCAGGACACGGTGATGTCAGATTGTTGGAAGCTGGGGATTACAGATGCACTAATAAACACTCTGGACAATTCTGTCACAGCCAGGTGTGGTAAAGTCCCAGAGAGACAAACGGCACAAGCCAGGGGTCTAGGCACCAGCCCCCCCTCCCCAAGACCCAGCACTCAGCTCCTCATCAGAGGAATGACTTGACTAAATTATATTCAAACTACTAAAATCATTCTCCCGCTGCACTTTTTACCTTGAATACATCTGGCACCTCATAATTTTTAGAAAGAGTAGCTTTTGTGGGACATTGGAGCAAACTGAAACCTGGGAACTTCCCTAGTTTTATTCTCCTTTTCACTATCAATGACCTGAGCCTTTTCTTCTTCTTCTTCCTTCCTCTCCTTCCTTTCTCTCTCCTCCTTCTTCTCTTCCTCCTCCTCCTTCTTTTTTTGACAGAGTCAGAGAGAGGGACAGATAGGGACAGAAAGGCAGGAAGGGAGAGAGATGAGAAGCAGCAATTCTTTGCAGCTCCTTAGTTGTTCATTGATTGCTTTCTCACATGTGCCTTGACCATGGGGCTACAGCAGACCGAATGACCCCTTGCTCAAGCCAGCGACCTTGGGCTCAAGCTGGTGAGCTTTGCTCAAACCCAGATGAGCCTGCCCTCAAGCTGGCGACGTCAGGGTTTCAAACCTGGGTCCTCTGTATCCCAGTCCAATGCTCTATCCACTGCACCACTTCCTAGTCAGGCCTTTTTCTTCTTTTTTTAAATTTATGTATTGATTTAATTGAGGGATAATCGACATATAATATTGTATTAGTTTCAGGTGTACAACATACTGATTTGATACCATTTGTTCATATTGCAAATGAGCCTTTCTCTCTTCAAGTACTCCAACATATCAAAAGTAATCAGATTTATTATGTAGTTGAAATAAAATATTTACTTTAAGACTTTTACTTTGAAACACAGCAGCAGGAGCAGCCGCAGAGGGTTAGAGGCTACATCTTCGTACACTGGCATTTTAAAACAAGGCCACTTCATAGCTTTTGGATCTAAACTTTTTGTATACCTCCTTAAAGTCAGATGAGCATTATTTGTATAAATAGCATGTAAAGCTTTGTGTCAATCTGTTTGTTTCCAGATTATAGTAGCAACTGCCAAAATAAAAGTGGGAGTGCCTGACCAGGCTGTGGCACAGTGGATAGTGTGTCGGACTGGGATGCAGAGGACCCAGGTTCGAGACCCCGAGGTCGCCAACTTGAGCGTGGGCTCATCTGGTCTGAGCAAAAGCTCACCAGCTTGGACCCAAGGTCGCTGGCTCGAGCAAGGGGTTACTCAGTCTGCTGTAGCCCCACGGTCAAGGCACACATGAGGAAGCAATCAATGAACAACTAAGGTGCCGCAGCGAAAAACTAATGATTGATGCTTCTCATCTCTCTCCGTTCCTGTCTGTCTGTCCCTGTCTGTGCCTCTCTCTGACTCTCTCTCTGTCTCAGTAAAAAAAAAAAAAAAAAGTGGGGGTAAAGTTTAAGTAGGGTATAAGGAGACACACAGATACTTTACTTAAATAATCCTTTAAGGATTATTTAAGAATATATTATATTATTTCTAAGGATACAAAATATCCTTAGAAAAGGATATTTTGCTTATGTTTATAAGCCGGATATGCATAATTGTATTATTTGCTATGTCAGGAATCTGGTTGTTTATACTCTTCCCCACCAACTATGCTTTGCAGGTGCCACAACTTTGCATTACCTGGATGTGGAGCTTCCCCACCCCCTAAGCTAAGAATCTTGAGAAAGTGCTGAAAGTGGGTCTGCAAACCATCTTCAAGCAAAGCTGACATGGAGGAAATCCACCACTCACAGCCCCTCAGTCTGGAGCACTTTGCTGATGCCAGAATTTCACACCATGCTAATAAGTTTTTTTTTTTTTTATCACTCCCTGTTTACTCAGGCTTAAATACACTGTGAAAGAACGGAAAAGTTGGCCATTGTTTCATGGGTTCCTTAGTTTTGCCTGGGGCTAGCCCTAGTTCTAACTTCTTGGCACTCCAAAGCAATGCCCTCATCGTCATGCTGCTGTTGAGAGCACTGCGCCCAATCCTGCTGCAGCTGCCTCTCTGTGTTCTGTGTTTCCATGGGCTTGGCTGGGCTGAGAGCAAAGTGATAGGCTGATGCAGCTACAGGACTGGCTAGAGGTGGGGCAGGTGCCTGAACTGACGCAGGTCTACCGGCAGTTTAGTATTTGGGGTGAGGAGTCTTTTTTTTTTTTTTTTTTTTTTTTTTTTTTACAGAGACAGAGAGAGAGAGTCAGAGAGAGGGACAGATAAGGACACACAGTCAGGAACGAAGAGAGATGAGAAGCATCAATCATTAGTTTTTTGTTGCGACACCTTAGTTGTTCATTGACTGCTTTCCCATATGTACCTTGACTGTGGGGCTACAGCAGACTGAGTGACCTCTTGCTCTAGCCAGTGACCTTGGGTCCAACCTGGTGATCCTTGTTCAAACCAGATGAGCCTGTGCTCAAGCTGGCGACCTTGGGGTCTCGAACCTGGGTCCTCCGCATCCCAACCCAATGCTCTATCCACTGTGCCACCGCCTGGTCAGGCACGAGTCTTTTTTATAACCAATCCTTTATG
Organism: Saccopteryx leptura; assembly: GCF_036850995.1. Classification (NCBI taxonomy): domain Eukaryota; kingdom Metazoa; phylum Chordata; class Mammalia; order Chiroptera; family Emballonuridae; genus Saccopteryx; species Saccopteryx leptura. The sequence goes on along the minus strand of NC_089513.1, from coordinate 59,636,753 downwards.
TTTAATTTATCACACAGATATGGCTGTTAGGCAATAATGACTGAACTATAACTGCAGAGAAGGCAGGGGCTACATTTTAAGTCAGACAATTTGCACTGGTGACCTCTCTCACATATAACTAGAAAGTTCCTGCAAGTACACTGAAAGTTTATGACCATAGTCTCACTTGACTAAGCACCAACAGTCACACAATGTGTTCTGTCATTATTGCCAAACCTGAGGGCACAGTAGAAACCTTTGGGGAGCTTTTAAAATAGATGGATTCAGCCCTGACAGTTTGGCTCAGTGGATAGAGCATCAGCCCAACGTATAGACATCCTACATTCAATCCCCAGTCAAGGTACACAAAAGAAGCAACCATCTACTTCTCTCCCCCTCCTCCTCTCCTCTCTCTTCCTCTCCTGCAGCCAATGGCTCAATTGGTTCTAGTATTGGCCCGGGTGCTGAGGATAGCTCAGTTGGTCGGAGCGCAACCTCCTCAGGCACTAAAAATAGCTCAGTTGATTTGAGCATCAGCCCCAGATGGGGTTGCCAGGTGGATCCTGTTCAGGGCGCTTAGGGATCTTGTTTGAAAAGCTTCCCAGATGACTTTGAAGTACAGCCTGATTTGAGAATAACACTGTGATCTCATGGCTGAGACACTCTCAGGGCTGCTTGAGATCTTAAAAGCCCGATTGTTGGGATGGTTTCAGGTTTGATCAAGGATAAGTATCTATATTGGATACAGGAGGTCATAAAAAGGGAAATTTGCAGAAGGAAGTAAGAAATTGGCAATGTCAATGAAGCCAGGTGCTAACGTCTACTTTGTGCCTTTCTTTCTTATCAAGCCAATCCAGTGTAGGTTGCCATGATCCTACTAAGCAGTTACTACCTAAACATACATGAAAACTTCATTTAGGAAAATTCACCAAGGCAGGTAAATCTCAAATACTGGCAATCATCCAATTGGGTTTAATGTTTATTAGTTAAATGATGGCTGCCATGATGCAGAAGTCTGAAATGTTCTATACCCTCACCTATGTCAATCCTGTCAAAATTCACTAATGATAAAATCTGATAACGCTATAAATGTTCACAACAGCTTCAGCCATCTTAGTCAATATCATATTGTTGCTTCTAGGCACAAGGGATGTTGCCAAAGAAGTGATCTGTTATTTACGAGCAGAGACTTTAGTTGTACTGATACATCTTAAGGAGATATAAAATGCATTGTCTTGAAATTTATACAGAATAGACTTTTTTTTTTTTTTTTCCTGAAGCTGGAAACGGGGAGAGACAGACACACTCCTGCATGCGCCCGACTGGGATCCACCTGGCACGCCCACCAGGGGGTGATGCTCTGCCCCTCTGGGGCGTCGCTCTGTTGCGACCAGAGCCACTCTAGCACCTGGGGCAGAGGCCAAGGAGCCATCCCCAGCGCCCGGGTCATCTCTGCTCCAATGGAGCCTCGGCTGCGGGAGGGGAAGAGAGAGACAGAGAGGAAAGAGAGGGGGAGGGGTGGAGAAGCAGATGGGCGCTTCTCCTGTGTGCCCTGGCCGGGAATAGAACCCGGGACTTCTGCACGCCAGGCCGACGCTCTACCACTGAGCCAACCGGCCAGGGCCTATACAGAATAGACTTTTGCCATTGTCAGATCCTTATTTTCCTTCATCTCTGTCATGGGAAGCAGAGACAATTTCAAACTAGCATTTAGTTAAATCTTACGACCTCTTGATTTTTTAGTTTTTCATGAGTGGCCTCATCTTCCTAATTATACCATAAGCCCTAGAACAGGGATTATTTAAAATTTTTCCTATACTCCTCAGCGCCCCCAACCCATTCCTTGAACACAACTGGAGATGAGCGAATATATGTTGAGTAGTTTCATAAGCTTGGTCTGCACAAAGGTGAGTTCAATTAACAGAAAGTATAAAATGATGTCCATAAAATATGAAATGATTTAAATGAAAATCTGAGAAAACCTATCACACCACACATATTTAGTCACAGGTAAAAGAATCATTATCAAATACTACAGGGTAAAGCAAAGATAGGTTTACAGTTATGCGTACGTGAAACAGAGTTTATTCTTGAGTAGTATATATTAATTATTGTTATTATTTTCCATATGAAAAACTATAAACCTACTTTTTCCCCACCCCATATTTCTATTCATGTCTGATCCCAAAAATAGGTTTATTTCCCATGGGAGTTCTAGTGCCCAAAAGAACAGGAAAAAATAAACAATTCTCATTTGCCTTTCACATTCTTCTCTACATTTCCATTAGTTGGTGTCTCCCAGTAAGACTACTGGGTGAGCACGTATCCCCAAAGCCCGGGCATCTCCTGTGAGGCAAGCCACACTCCTAGTTAGGATGTGTACTGCATCTTAGGACAATGAATTACAAGTTGAAATAAGCACACAAAAGGCCAATGGGATAGACTTCCTTTTCTCCTGACTTTGTGTGTGTGTGTGTGTGTGTGTGTGTGTGTGTGTGTGTGTGTGTGTAACAGAGAGAGAGAGACAGACAGGCAGGAAGGGAGAGAGATGAGAAGCATCAATTCTTCATTGCGGCATCTTAGTTGTTCGTTGATTGCATTCTCATATGGGCCTTGACCCTGGGGCTGCAGTAGAGCAAGTGACCCCTTGCTCAAGCCAGCGACCTTGGGCTCAAGCCAGCGACCTTGGGCTCAAGTCAGCGACCTTGGGCTTCAAGCCAGCAATCTTTGGGGTCATGTCTATGACCCAACGTTCAAGCCAGCAACCCCGCACTCAAGTTGGTGAGCCTGCGCTCAAGCTGACGACCTCAGGGTTTTGAACCTGAGTCCTCTGCGTCCCAGTCCGACACCCTATCCACTGCGCCACTGCCTGGTCAGGCTCTCCTGATTTCTAAAAGTCAGAGTTCTTCACCCTGTTTCTGATAATATCCTTCACAGGTAGGAATAATACAGGAGGGACGGACCCACTTTTCTTCTCTCCCTTTTTCAGAACACAGAACAGTCATTTTCTTTTTTGTTAATAATTTTCTCACTTGAGAGAGGAATTCAGATGTCTCTCACTTGCCAGGAGAGTGGGAGGAAGGTGGGTGGAAATCTTTAAAGACCTTCAATAACAGCTGACACAGGCTGAGGCGGCAGAGCCAGCGCTGTAACCCACTCTGTGCCAGGACACTCTGGGTGGCCTGCTGGGGGCGGAATTAAACCCGGTTTCTGGTCAGAATGACCCCATGACCTCACACACACCAACCTGGACCCAATGTAGGGGTAGACAGTGCAGAAAGAAGAAACCTTAACCAAAACAGACATCCTCTTTTACTTTTTCTTTTTTTATAGTGAGGATAAATAGACTGATTTCCTTATGACCCCAACTAGGATCCCCCCAGCAACCCCTCTCTGGGGCTGATTCTTGAATCAATGCAGCTCTCCTCAGTGCTGCAGCTGACGCTCAGATCAACCGAGCCACTTATTGCAAGAGGGGAAGAGAAAGAGGAGGCGAGAGAGAGAAGGGGTCGGAGGAGAAGCAGATGCTTAATTTCCTAATTTCATGGGGGCAAAATCTTGCAAAAAGTTCTCTAGAGGACTTGACTAGATGGAGGGGGGAAAGAGGTGGTGGAGGGGCCCAACACAGAGCGGGACTGACGCAAAGTATGAATCACGGCGACAGATTTCAGAGAAATTAAAAGTGCTATAAAATCTGGAGCTTTCTCCTTTCAAACACGAGTGTGCTACCTGTCTTCCGGTTCCTGGTTTTAAATAGTAGTGACTGAGTAATGCCTTGTTTATTCACCGTTTCTCTCTCTAATTCTTTGCATATCTTTCCTCCCACTTTTCTGACTCCCTTATACACTGCACACCCAGACTCATGCAGCTTGCTCTTCTTCTTTTTTTTTTTTTTTTGTGGCAGAGAGTCAGAGAGAGGGACAGATAGGGACAGACAGACAGAAAGGGATGAGAGACGAGAAACATCAATTCTTCGTTGTGGTTCCTTAGGTGTTCATTGATTGCTTTCTCATATGTGCCTTGACTGTGGGCCTTCAGCAGACCGAGTGACCCCTTGCTCGAGCCAGCGACCTTGGGTCCAAGCTGGTGAGCTTAGCTCAAACCCGGTGAGCCCGCACTCAAGCTGGCTACCTCGGAGTCTCGAACCTGGGTCCTCTACGTCCCAATCTGAGGCTCTATCCACTGCGCCACAGCCTGGTCAGGCCAGCTTGCTCTTAATTCGGAATGTACAGCAAGTTCCCTTAAAGCTCAGAAATCAGGTACCAGTCCTCCACCAACCAATTCCATGAGCTTGAGAAAGAATTTTTTTTTATGTATCCTATTCAGATTCATAATACAGTGCTTTTAAACATATACAGATCACAGCCAATTTCTTGGCTCAGAGTAAAATGCTAATTTATATGTTTTCAGTGAATTACTAAATGCCCTAAAAAGTGCAGGCATAAAAAGAAAATGAAAAGAACAAAATTACTCAATCTGCTTCTGCTTGAGCAACACAATCATGCAGTTCTTTTTGAACAAAGGTGTGAAGAATATGTTTAAAAAGCAGAGCATCAGGCTTATCACAGCTTTAGATAATTTGGGGTGTCTTTATGAAGGTACGGTGAGGTAAGTTACACTGTGCAGTTATACCTCCTGCATGCACCGAGAACAGGGCTGTCTGCTTCATCACCTGTAAATGTGGAAAAAGCCACACGGTTGAATTCAGTCCCAATGTCAGGCCATGGTGAATGACACAGAGGATTCAGAAGCAGTCAGATGGATTAGGGGTCATGCCCATTTGAATGGACACCTTATCCAGTGACCTGAAGACAGAAAAGCATGGCAGAGAAGGTTCTATGAGAGCAAGAGGCTCCCATCAGCACTGGGAGTGCAAATACTAGTGTGTCCGGCCCCCTTGAGGGGAAGCCTGGCTGGCAGGCCCAGACAGTGGTCACTCCTAAGTAAATGCCCCCCTCCATCCAACACAGGCTGGGAAGGCCATGCGGACATGAGGTACCAGTGGGGACTCAGAGAACAATGAACAACCGCAAACAGTGCTTCCCACCTGGCCCTGTACCCGTCAGTATTATCAATGCTGAGGCTGGTTAAGAAGTCATTATTTCCTTTGCCTACATCCTCCGGGCCAGGCCTGCCTGTCTGATGTGGCAGCCGCTAGTGACAGGCGGCTTCTGAGCACCTGACATGCCATTTACTGAAACTGAGATGTGTTGTACATGTAGACTACACACTGGATTTCAAACTCAATTATGAAAAGATTATAAAATATCTCATTAATAATTTCTAGGAATTGCACATTGAAATAATATTTTGGATATACAGGGTAGACAAACATAGGTTTACAGTTCTGAGTATGCAAAACACAGCTTCTTCTTGTGTTAATATTTATTAATTATCATATTATTTGCATTACAGCTGTGAACCTACTTTTGCCTACCCCTGTATTGTGTTAAGTAAAATATATTATTAAATTTACTTGTTTCAACCAAAAAGCCTGTCAATAGATGACTGGATAAAGAAGATGTGGCACATATACATGATGGAATACTACTCAGCCATAAGAAGTGATGACATCGGATCATTTACAGCAAAATGGTGGGATCTTGATAACATTATACGAAGTGAAATAAGTAAATCAGAAAAAACCAGGAACTGCATTATTCCATACGTAGGTGGGACATAAAAGTGAAACTAAGAGACATTGATAAGAGTGTGGTGGTTACGGGGGGAGGGGGGAGAGGGAGAGGGAAAGGGGGAGGGGAGGGGCACAAAGAAAACAAGATAGAAAGTGACAGAGGACAATCTGACTTTGGGTGATGGGTATGCAACATAAGTGAACAACAATATAACCTGGAGTTGTTATCTTTGAATATATGTATCCTGATTTATTGATGTCGCCCCATTAAAAATAAAATTATTTAAAAAAAAATTTACTTGTTTCTTTTCACTTTTTAAAAATGTGGCTAGACAAATGTTGGAGAGGCTGTGGAGAAAAAGGAACCCTCATTCACTGTTGGTGGGACTGTAAAGTAGCACAACCATTATGGAGGAAAGTATGGTGGTTCCTCAAAAAACTGCAAATAGAACTACCTTATGACCCAGCAATCCCTCTACTGGGTATATACCCCAAAACCTCAGAAACATTGATACGTGAAGACACATGTAGCCCCATGTTCATTGCAGCACTGTTCACAGTGGCCAAGACATGGAAACAACCAAAAAGCCCTTCAATAGAAGACTGGATAAAGAAGATGTGGCACATATACACTATGGAATACTACTCAGCCATAAGAAATGATGACATCAGATCATTTACAGCAAAATGGTGGGATCTTGATAACATTATAAGGAGTGAAATAAGTAAATCAGAAAAAAACAAGAACTACATGATTCCATACATTGGTGGAACATAAAAATGAGACTAAGAGACATGGACAAGTGTGTGGTGGTTACCAGGGGTGGGGGGAGGGAGGACGGGGAGAGTTAGGGGGAGGGGGAGGGGCACAGAGAATTAGATAGAGGGTGGCGAAGGACAATCTGACTTTGGGCGAGGGGTATGCAACATAATTTAATGACAAGGTAACCTAGACATGTTTTCTTTGAATATATGTACCCTGATTTATTAATGTCATCCCATTACCATTAATAAAAATTTATTTAAAAAAAAAAAAAAAAAAAGAATCCAAGAGGAGATGGGGTGGGGGGAGAGCAGAGGTTAGGGATGCATTTCCCAGTTGGAGGAAGGAACCTCCAGCCAAGAATGTGGGTGGCTTGTAGAAGCTGCAAAGAGGAAGTAAACAGATCCTCCCCTACAGCCTCCAGGAGGAACCAGCCCTGCCAACACCTTGATTATGACCCATTGAAAACCATTTTGACTTCTGACCTCCACAACTGTAAAATAATAAATTTGTGTCAAGCCAAAAAAAAAAAAAAAAAAAATGTGGCTAGAAACGTTAAAATTACATACGTGGTTTGCATTTGTGGCTCCCACATTTCTATTTTCTGTATTTGGTCAATGCTGGTCTGGAAAATGGATTCACTAAAAGGGCTGGCCACAGTCACATAGCCTAATGCAGTCACTTTGAAATGCGTAGACTATCTTGGCTTTGCCAACACATAACAAAAATTTGATTTAAAAATGTTTTTCTCGCCTGACCTGTGGTGGCGCAGTGGGATAAAGCGACGACCTGGAACACTGAGGTCGCCGGTTCGAAACCTTGGGCTTGCCTGGTCAAGGCACATATGGGAGTTGATGTTTCCTGCTCCTCCCCCTTCTCTCTCTCTCTCTGTCTCTCTCTCACTCCCCTCTCTCTAAAAAAAAAAAAATCAATAAATAAAAAATATTAAAAAAAAAAGTTAAAAAAATGTTTTTCTCTGAATAGCTAATATGGCGTACTTATGATGGGCAAACATTGAGCCTGACACTGTTTATATACATTAACTCAATTTATCCTCATGACGATTCTGGGAGCTAGGTCCCATTACAATGCCCATTTTAGGAAGAACAAGCTCTAGACCACTGAGGGGCTGCTGCTGCTTCGACGGGCAGAGCTGGACTCAACTCAGGCAGCCCGGCTCCAGGGAGCAGACTTCCTTCTACAATCATTTCTGTTAAATGTTGAAAGTTTAAAATACTCTTAAAATAACCTGAACTACATATATTCATAATAAACAAGAAATGGGAGAGGCATCCATCTCTGGAATTCTAGTCTGACTAACAGCAGGAATGACTGCTGGAATGTGATAAAATCCACAGAATGGCAGTTGATTACTTTCACAAACTGACTGGTCTTCCACCACATCTGCATAATCAGAATCTGTCTCCATGGAGGAAAACTTGCAACAACTTTGTGCCAGCGAATCTTAAAGCACTGTCATCTATCACAATAAATCTCAAATAAGATTCTTGACATTAATTATTCTCTTTGTTGTTTGTGTATATTCACACAGTCCCTTCAATATAATCTATGTAAAAGTCTCCTTTAAAAGAGGACATGACATAAAGAAGAATATATGGTAATAAATTAGAAACTCTTAATTTCTTTTTAATGTGCATTGCAGGAGAATAAAATTGGATAATGACACATGGCTACCATTGGTCCTCACATGGTCTTTTGTTTTATTCTAGTATTATCTGTCTAATAATACAATGCATATGATGAGCCTCCCATCCCATCCCCCAAACTAGACATGATCAATAGCTGACATTGGCCTATGTGCTCTCAGTGCCCTCTGCCTCCTCTTCACTACCCTGAAAATTGTGATCCTTGTCTCTTTTTTTTCTTTTAGCATGAGAAAGAGAGAGAGAGAGAGGAGAAGAGACATGAGAAGCACCAACTCCTAGATGGGTCACTTTAGTTGTTCACTAATTGCTTCTCATAGTTGACCAGCTGAACCAGTGACCCCTTACTCAAGCCAGCATCCTTGGGCTCAAGCCAGCCACCTTTGGGCTCAGGCCAGTGACCATGGGATCCTGTTGATGATCCCACACTCAAGCTGGCAACTCCACACTCAAGCCGGGTGAGCCTGCGCTCAAGCTGGTGACCTTGGGTTTTTGAACCTGGGACCTCAGCATCCCGGGTTGATGCTCTACCCACTGTGCCACCACTGGTTAGGCAGATCATTCTCTTTTAAAAAAATTTTTTTAGCACAAATATATGTATGCTGAAAAGATACAGTATTGACTTTTGCCTGTTTTTGTTTTTGTTTTGACAGAGAAAGGGAGGGAAAGATAGAACATTGAACTGCTTCTGTATGTACCTTGACCGGGGATTGAACCCGCAATCCCTGTACTTTGGGATGATGCTCCAACCAACCAAATTATCTGTCCAGGGCTTGATTTTTTATTTATTGATTGATTTTTAGGGAGAAAGAAAGGGAGAGAAAGGGGAGGGGGAAGGGAAGCATTCATTTGTCGTTCCACTTAATTGTGCATTCATCGGTTGCTTCCTGTTTGTGCCCTGACTGGGGATTGAACTGGCAACCTTGTCGTTTCAGGCCAGCACTCTAACCGACTGAGCGACTGGCCAGGGCTTTACAGACAGGTATTATATTACATATACCTATCCAACACTTGAGCTTTTCATTCATCGTTAAGATCCTGAGACCCATCCACGTGTGGTGTGGGTGTAACTCATTCCTTTTCACCGCTGCATCCCTCACTGTGTGAGTATTCCACATGTTATCTCTTCATTGTCCTGTTAGTAGGCATTTGTGTTACTGTATTTCCCCATGTATAAGACTCTCCCATGTAGAAGACGCACCTTAATTTTGGGGCCCTAAATTTGAAAAAAAAATGTATTACCTAGTTATTGAACTCATTTTATTCATTATAAAATTCATACAACTCCTCATCAGTGTCAAAACTCCCATCCATTAGTTTGTCTTCATTCTGGGTCTGATGATAAATCACTGTCTTCATATATTGTCCCGTCCTCAGTTCCATCTGTGGCATTTGAAATGCCACACTTCTACAACCACTGTATAAGACCCAGCAAATTTTTTGGAAAAAGTTGCATCTTATACATGGGGAAATATGGTATTTCTAGTCTTTCGGTTTTATAAATAGTGCTACTATGAATATTCTTAAACATGTTTTATGTTATACATTCCTAATGAGAACACTTACTTTATTAAAACAAATGATGAAGTCTATTGCTTTCCCTACCCTTCCAGCATAGCACCCCTAGGTTTTTGTCCTAAGTGCTGAAATAAGCAAAGCTTGGTAGCTCGATGATTCCATTGTGCCCAGTCAGAAATTCCTTTCCATGTCCCTTACCGATACAGCTTTTCAGTCATATATCACAAGTAGTTTATTATAGTCTCACAAGAGAACTTAATAATTAATTTGTTCATTATGTAAAATGATTTCTTTAAAAGAATTATGCAATTAGCATACAATTAGAAATGCCTACAACTGCCCTTTTCTTTTTTGAAGCAATATAATGTTTAATTTCCACAAAATGCTGCATTTCCCCCATTCTTGATGTAGTACTGTTTTAACTATAGCTTTCTAAGGATGTGGGCATGTATGCGAGCAGGCTACTGTCACATTAAATGTGCATCTCTATTATAAGATATATGGTCATTTCAGAAATTGTACATTATTTAAGGTGTAGAGTAAGGCTTTCTCAGTCATAAGTTGGGCTCCCTGGCTTGGGAGACACAAAAGAACTTTCAGTTGTTCAATGGTCAGGTATTCCAGAGTCCAACTTTTTACTTGTAAGGCAAGGGATGTTTTATTTGCAACGACCACAGACATGGCATTTTGAAAAGACGCATATGAGAGTAAATGTTGATATGCAAATTAAAACATAGTTCTGCTAAAGTCTTAATTTGAAACAGCTATAAATACCTCTGCTAAGTTTTCATCATTTACTGATTGATATTTAAAATTTAACTTGTAGAATGTCAATCCTGCAGTCACAGGCTCTGGGTGGGTTAAAATGCAAAGACATCTGGTGGGGGTAGCACATTAGTAGTCTGTTTTCAGTCATTTATACCTTGTGTTACTTAGGTTTCCCTAACAGGTCAACAATGAAGTTGTCATCTATGTGTTTGTCAAAGCCTTTGTGTTTCCTTCTAATTTTTATTATAATTCAAGTCCTTTCCTGGTTCTAGTATTTGAAGTTGGCCAATACTAATAACAGCAGCAACACACTGATTTTTTTTTAGCTTACCAAGCTTTTTCATGCATGTGTTCTAATTCATTTCTCAGAGCAACTCCTTGAAGTAGGTATTATTATTTCTATTTTAGAAATAGGAAAATTCAAAGGCATGGTGGCTACAAGACTGTGTCTGGGTGAGAATTGACTGTAAAGTCTTTATTTAACCTTGGGCTCATTCCAGTGCACCACAGTTCACTGGGGCCAACCGCAATGATTTTGAAAAACTGGTTGGACAGAGGACCCATCTTCCAATTTACAGCTGAAATATTTTTCTTTTTAAGAGGCAAAGAGGTTCCCTCAAAAAAAAAAAACTATATGCATTTATTTTTTAAAGACCTAAAAATATTTAAATATTCAGAGTTGATACATCTTAAATTTGACAAAAACTTATCCTTTAATTGATTGATTGATTGATTGATTTTGGAGAGAGAGGAAGGGAGGGACCAGAGAGAGAGAGAGAGAGAGAGAGAGAAAAGCATAGATTTGTTGTTCCACTTATTTCTGCATTAATTGGTTGATTCTTTTTTTTTAGATTTTTTAAAATTTATTCATTTTAGAGCAAGAGATAGAAATAAGAGATAGAGAGAGAGAGAGAGGAGAGGAGTAGGAAGCATCAACTATCATAAGTGCCTGGACCAGGCAAGCCTGGGGTTTCGAACTGGCGACCTCAGTGTTCTAGGTTGATGCTTTTATCCACTGCGCCACCACAGGTCAGGCTCACTGGTTGATTCTTGTACATGCTCTCACCAGGGAGCAAACGCTCAACCTTGGCTTATCTGGATAATGCTCTAACCAACTGAGCTACCTGGCCAGGGCAAAAACAGCTTGTCCTTTCTTTAAATACCAGGAGCATAATAAAGATTTTAGATATTCGCTCTGAAAGAAGACCTTATATATTCTAGTTCAAATCTATAAACAGAGAACGTAAGGATAAATCCCTGGACAGGGAGGTATAAGTGTGACAATGCAAAAATCCCTGTACTTCAGAGATTGGTTTCAAGACCCTGTAGAATAATTTTAGGTAATAGCACATTAAAAGAAGTTTAAAAAAAATCAAAAATAGAAAAGTTATTACAGAGATATTTTTATGCCACATCCTAGAAATGTAACACAAACCACCTGAGATCCTAAGAAAGAATAAGAATATAAAACCAAAGCCGTAAAAAGGTACTAATTGAGCTAACACAGCACGTTCTGATGATAGAGCTATGGTACAGCCACAACGACAAATTAGTAACGACAGCTTTCACCAAGTCAGAAGCAGAGCCCTCCTTCAAGTAAGCGAAAAAAAGAATCTATGGTTGATATTTTCCATTTTCCATTTTGATTTCTGTTAATGACTGCGCAATTAAGTTTTTAAGTTTTTACATTATGATGCAACGGCATGAATAAAAAAAACTGCAAAAGTATTCAAGTGAAAATGGCTGACCTCAGCAAAAGTGGTGGATTAACTGTCCTTCATGGCAGGACTATGTCCTGTTCACTGTGACTCCCCAGTCTCCTGGCTACCCTGGAGCTCACCGAGGAGGTGTTCCGGAAATTCTACCGGAATGAGTGAATGATCCGATAATACCCATCTTCCCATTCTCATCTACTTGCATTCAGTGCCTGAAAGACCCGAGTGACTACTAGGTCTGACTATTCACACAGAAGCTGGCGGAAGAGCACACCCTGTTGTTCCAGGTCATTTCCCGTTTTTAGGCTGCTCCGTGAAGCCAAGCCTTTGCCCCACAGGCTCCTCACCCACTAACCTCCAGGCGCTCCATGGAACAACCGTTATGCCACCCTGCCTCCACCATGAATATCTCCATATACATGGAATGTGCAGTTACAACTTACGAATACCACGATATTCGCAACTTATGGGAAGAAATCTAATAATGGCAATGTTGGGTGCAATGTCCAACAATTAGAGAGGTAGAGATGTGGTAAATAAAGTTTCTTTCATCATAAATATTGCCTACATCAGTGGTACCCAACCTTTTTTGGGCCACGGACCAGTTTAATGTCAGAAAATATTTTCACAGACTGGCCTTTAGGGTGGGACAGATAAATGCACAAAATAAAATTATGCGACTGGTATTAAAACTGTGGTATTTTTAAATATAATTGTCGAATTTACGAGACAAGCGTCAAGAATGAGCCTTAGACGGATGTAACAGAGGGAATCTGGTCATTTTTAAAAAATAAAACATCGTTCAGACTTAAATATAAATAAAACGGAAATAATGTAAGTTATTTATTCTTTCTCTGTGGACTGGTACCGGTCCGCGGCCCGGGGGTTGGGGACCACTGGCCTACATCACTTGCCCTGCGTGGCAATACCAAGAGACCCATTCTTCACCCACAGTGTGTTTTTCTCCACTCCACTAACTCCTCTGTGACTGAACCAGGAAGAGTTGGTCCCCCATGAAATCTGCATACTGTGCCAGCAGCATCCAATTGTGCCTGTGGAATAGCTCTCCCAAGCTGTGATGAGAACTGATAAAAATAGTCTTGAGCAGAGGTATTTTACTTTCTGTAAGAATTGTCATCAATGTACCTGTTGTACTGATGAGATACTACTTTTATCATAATTTTACTGGTTCGCCGGGCCGGAATGGCCTTTCAGAGATGTTCCACGTAGCATTCATTTTTCCAGGTGATACAGTGAAATCCCCAGATTGTGAGTGTATTTTCCAAGGTTTTGTCACTAGTACACATCAAGGGAAGAAGAAACTAAGATGCTTCCTACAGTGTTTCTTGTAACATCACACTTCCTCTGCAGACATTGCTCCGAGCTCTGAGGACCTAAACAATGATCTAGTGGATGCCCACTCAGTTTGCAGTTAGCACCATTTTTGAAGAAAAAACTAAAAACAGGAGAACTAAATGGGACTTAACATGGACACATAAACAACGTTGTCTATAAAACCATGAATGGGCTGTGGTTCAGCTATTCCAGAGAATTTAACTCTTCCTTGATAGTCATCTATGATCATCTGTTCCAAGGATGACAATCAGAGAGAGTCAAAAGGAAAACTTTTTAACTCTTAAAGCAGGTAATCCAACAACTGCTATTCCATCCTGCCTCAACAGTCACTTTTTACTATACATACATGTGTGTGTATGTATGTATGTATGTATGTATGTAATGAGTTGTTATGAGATTCTCTTCCCAAAGAACACATTTGTAGGCAACATAGTAACCTGTGGAAAGCAAGCTAGTAATAAGAATTTTAGGTCCCAAACAAGGGGGTAGGAAGGTGCAGATTCAGGGCCCAGCAGTGGCAGAGTGAGGGCATGAAGAGCGTAGACCCCAGGGTCAGAATCTGGCCCTGAACCCACCACGAGAGTTGTGGGGCCTTCATCTCTGCACACAGTCTCCTCATCCACGAGGCAGAACACTGACAGTCCCCCCGCTGGGCCGCCGCCGGATTAAGTGAGCACACACCTCGGAAGCTCTCAGTCAGTAATGAGCGCTCTTCTGAGAAGGGTGAAATCCACGGCGACCTTTAAAACATAGGAGCTGCCCATCGAGCTTACCTACTTCACTTTGATTAAATAACTTGCAAAGAAGAGCATGAAAAAAGACATTACGTAAAAAGATTCAAAGTGCTTATTACAGCAGAGGCAGAGAGATAGTTTATTCTCTTACTAGATAGCCTTGTAAGATTTGAAGCCTCTTTTTGTCAGCAGTCTTTGCATTCCATTGTACTGTCTCCTCTTACTGCTTTTTCTAAAGTTCTCATGCCAGGCAGCACGTGTCTGCTGTGTTCTGAACACGTGGCTCAGTAAAACGAAATCTTTATTACTCTGATATCCTGTTCCTCGGGTCTTCACAGGGACAGAAGGCACAGTGTTGGCATAGTTCCTCCAGTACGTCCGCTGGAATAACAGTGGGAGTTTACTGTGATTTTAGGCTGTCTGTTCACTGTGTCTTCAAAGTGAGAAATTCTCAGCCCTGGCCGGTTGGCTCAGTGGTAGAGCGTCGGCCTGGCATGCAGGGGACCCGGTTCTATTCCCGGCCAGGGCACATAGGAGAAGCGCCCATTTGCTTCTCCACCCCCGCCCCTCCTTCCTCTCTGTCTCTCTCTTCCCCTCCTGCAGCCGAGGCTCCATTGGAGCAAAGATGGCCCGGGCGCTGGGGATGGCTCCTTGGCCTCTGCCCCAGGCGCTGGAGTGGCTCTGGTCGCGGCAGAGCGACGCACCGGAGGGGCAGAGCATCGCCCCCTGGTGGGCAGAGCGTTGCCCCTGGTGGGCGTGCCGGGTGGATCCCGGTCGGGCGCATGCGGGAGTCTGTCTGACTGTCTCTCCCCGTTTCCAGCTTCAGAAAAATACAAAAAAAAAAAAAAAGTGAGAAATTCTCTCTGAATTTCATGTCATGTGATACAAGAGTAGTAAGACCACCAATCACAGGAGAAAGGGATGTTGCTTCCAGTCATGATTTTGCCCTTAATGTCTATGAACTTGGAGAAATCCCACCAATTTCCTGGGATTCTTGCTCCTCATTTATAATATCCCAACATTCTCTGAACATATTCATGTACATCATAAACTTATTTTTTTAAAAGAGGACCAAAGAAAAGAAGAGTCATAAAAAATGTATTTTGTTGTCTGGTTCCTTATGTTAAGGCAGAGTAAAATGGCTTTTCATTTTCTTACAACCTTTATGATGTTACAATTTATTTATTTTAGTCATATTTTTGGGGTGATCTCCTAGTGTGCACAAATGACTATTAGCATGAAGGGAATTTGTGAGAAGTTTAACAAATAGGAAGAGGACCTGTAGCATACGATGCAGTAACAAGCTTTAGTAAAAAGTAGAAAGTAAATTTTCAACAAAAAATCTTTGCAATTTTCAACACAGCCAAAGAATGAAGAAAAGATTATAGTATTTCTAAATAAAAAAATTTTATTACAGGAGTTATCTCATATATACATCAGAAAGCATTATGCTCCTATAGGAACCCTTTTTTCATTAACATATCTCTTACATAAAAACAAGCACGAAATTCTTTTTCCTCTAATGAGCTAATTGAACTAGGGTTTCTATCTCCAAAAACATTTTGTAAAATCAAGACAAAGTGGCTGGAAAAAACAAAAGAGCAACATGGGTGGCTGAATTTAAGAATGAGAAGAGTGGCTACTAAGCCAAGTCTTCAGCATAAATGTGTATCCCCAGTGGTGGGATTCAGCCGGTTCGTACTGGTTCGGCAGAACCTATACCTAATTTTTTTTTTTTTTTTTTTTTTTGTATTTTTCTGAAGCTGGAAACGGGGAGAGACAGTCAGACAGACTCCCGCATGCGCCCGACCGGGATCCACCCGGCACGCCCACCAGGGGGCGACGCTCTGCCCACCAGGGGGCGATGCTCTGCCCCTCAGGGGGGTCGCTCTGCGGAGACCAGAGCCACTCTAGCGCCTGGGGCAGAGGCCAAGGAGCCATCCCCAGCGCCCGGGCCATCTTTGCTCCAATGGAGCCTTGGCTGCGGGAGGGGAAGAGAGAGACAGAGAGGAAGAAGGGGGCGGGGGTGGAGAAGCAAATGGACGCTTCTCCTATGTGCCCTGGCCGGGAATCGAACCCGGGTCCCCCGTACGCCAGGCTGACGCTCTACCGCTGAGCCAACCGGCCAGGGCCTATACCTAATTTTTTGTTGCGTTCGGCGAACTGGTTGTTAAAATGGCACTTGTAATCGGGGTTCTCTCTAAGGTGGGCACCTGGGCAGCTGCCCAATGTGGAAGTCACAAATTGACATTCCTTACTCTTTTTAATGTTCATCCGTGCAACAGTGTATTCTCAGCGCCGGTAGTAACGTTCATTCTGTTCTTAGGTGAAAAAAGTTGCAAGTGAGGATGCCAATCAAGAAGCAATATGGAAATAGCTTTTTAAAATTTTTTTTATTTTTTACAGAGACAGAGAGAGAGCCAGAGAGAGGGATAGATAGGGACAGACAGACAGGAATGGAGAGAGATGAGAAGCATCAGTTATTAGTTTTTCGTTTTGATACCTTAGTTGTTCATTGATTGCTTTCTCATATGTGCCTTGACCGCAGGCCTTCAGCAGACCAAGTAACCCCTTGCTCGAGCCAGCGACCTTGGGTCCAAGCTGGTGGGCTTTGTTCAAACCAGATGAGCCCGTGCTCAGGCTGGCAACCTCGGGGTCTCAAACGTGGGTCCTCCGCATCCCAGTCTGACACTCTATCCATTGTGCCACCGCCTGGTCAGGCTGGAAATATCTTAAATAACAGTTTTATTGCTTTTATTTTGTCAGGTATTATTTAATATTTTTTCATTAATATTTTAAAACTTTTATATTCTAGTTTTGTGTACCTCTTTTATTGTTCTTATTTAAGTATTAAATGGATGAAATGATATACTATCTTTTGGTTTATCATATTTTTATATATATATATACAACAGTCATCAGGGCAGAGAACTGGTTGTTAAATTATATGAATCCCATCACTGTGTACCCCCCTGGAACTGTACTAAAACTTGCAAGAGCTTACTAAGCAGAGTGACCCTAGAAACCAACACTGTTGATTTTCAGTTGCCATTGGGAAGCACTGGGCCATGACAATGACAGATTACAAATCACTTCCATCTCCAGAGGCCTCTTCTCTGGGTGCTAATGATTACAGTTAAACCTTAGGTAAACTGACAGTTAATGAGATTCTAGAGAGCCCATCCAACCAAATAAAAGATACCTAGATACTTATGGGCTTAATTCTTTCAGCAATAAAACTTTTTTTTCCCCACATCAATGACTTTTGAATAGAAACTTTACTGAAGAATTTTATACATTCCTGACTTCTTTAAAAAAAATTGAATTTCACCTCTCTATTCTTTTTTAAAAATTTGAAAATTATTTTATTGATTGATGAGACAGAGAGAGACAGAGAGAGAGAGAGAGAGAATGAGAAAGAAGCATTCAGTTGTTGTTCCACTTAGCTGTGCATTCATTGGTTGCTCTCCACATGTACCGTGACCAGGAATAGAACCTACGACCTTAGAGTTTTGGGAGGACTGAGATATCCTGCCCGGACTTCACTTCGCTATTTTTGAGGAGCAAGGATCTAGATTATGAGCATCAATTACCATATTTGTGGTGTAGACATGGTGACACTCCAGAAAATCTGTCTCTGAACAGAATGACCCAGAAGATTTGGTTTTTGAGTTCCTATGCAGGTGTTCTACCCATTTCTTTTTTCTTGTTGTTTATAGTACTTCTCTTTGCCCTCTCTTAATTTATATTCTGATATAGGTTTAGAGCAATAATTTTAGTGTAGGTAGATCTTTTGAGTGTGGCTTAGAGTGTAGGGTCTAGAGGCAAGCACCACCCTCGCTGGCATGAATGATGTGATGTGGGACCAGTTATTCTGCCTGAAATTCTTCATCCACTTCATGGGAATTTTCATGGTAGCTAATTTACAATAGGGAGGGAAGGAAAGAGGGAGGTCAGGGAAAAGAGAGAGAGAAAGAGAGAAGAAAGAAGAGAGAGAGAATAAAATGAGATAATCCATGTAAAATCTCAGAATGATACGTACTCCTTAGCTAAGTTAGCTAAAAAATACAATGGTTAGACTTAAAATTATATTAGAAGGGTTCAACAGGTGAGAAGAATCAGTTAACTCAATGGAATTCTACCACTCAGAAGAGCAAAAGCAAAAAATGGGGAAAAAAAAGTGAAGATAGGTAAAAGGACTTATGGGACAACATCGAGCAAATGACCATGCACATTACAGGGCTCTCAGATGAAGAGAGAGAGAAAGGGGTAGAAATATTAGTTGAAGAAATAATGGCTAAAAACTTCCCTAACCTAGGAAAGGAAACAGTCATCTAGAACCAGGAAACCCAGACAGTTCCAAACAAGATGAACCCAAAGAGACCATACCAAAACACATTTTAATGAAAACGTCAAAGGTTAAAGACAAGGAGAAGATATTAAAAGAGAAAAACTACTTCCATGTACAAGGGAACCTGGAACCCCCTATAAGTTATGAGCAGATTTTTCAGCAGACACATTGCAGGTTAGAAGGAAGTAGTATGATATGTATATATTCAAAGTGCTGAAAGAAAAACAAAGATTTTCCAACCAAGAATTCTCAACCTAGCAAAGTTATTCAGAATTGAAGGACAACTAGAATTATCCAGATAGGCAAAAGTTAAGGAATCCATCACTATTTACCTGGCCTTACAAGAAATGTTAAAGGGACTCTAAGTTGAAAAAAATAGGGGTGCTAATTAGTAACAAGAACACACATGAAAGAATAACTGTCATTGCAAAGATAAATATATAGTAAAGGTAGTGAATAAACTATTTATGAAGCTAGTATGAAGTTTAGAAGACAAAAGTAATAAAAATAACCATGATTACAATAACAGCTTAAGAAATATACACGATAAAAAGATGTGGCATCTTTCTTTTGGGTATCACAATGTGTCATCAAAAACACAGAATGTGTGATGAGTTTTTGAACTGGATCAAACTTAAGTTGTTATCAACCTAAAATAGACTGCTACAGGTATAAGTTGTTATATGTAAGCCTCATAGTAAACACAAAGCAAAAACCTATAGTAAATATATAAAAGGAAAGAATATTGGCATATCACTAAAGGGAGTCATCAGATCACAAAGGCAGAGAGCTCTTCGACATCTCTCACAGCTATATTTTTGCTGATTTATCTCCACAGGCAAGTTAAATAAAGGACAAAAGAAAGAAATGGGATTATATCAAACTAAAAAGCTTTTGTACAGCAAAAGACACCATGAACGAATTTAAAAGACAACCCACACAATGGGAGAACATATTTGCCAATATGTCTGATAAGGGGTTAATAACCAAAATTTATCAAGAACTTCTAAAACTCAACACCAGGAAGCTAAACAATCCAATAAAAAATGGGCAAAAGAACTGAGTAGACACTTCTCCAAAGAGGACATACAGATGGTCAATAGGCATATGAAAAAATTTTCAACATCAGTAATCATCAGAGAAATGCAAATTAAAATCACAATAAGATACCACTTCACACCTGTCAGAATGGCGCTCATTAACAAATCAACACACAATAAGTACTGGCCAGGTTGTGGAGAAAAAGGGAAGCCTCCTACACTGCTGGTGGGAATGCAGACTTGTGCAGTCACTGTAGAAAACAGTATAGAGTTTCCTTAAAAAATTAAAAATGGAACTGCTTTTTGACCCAGCTATCCCACTTTTAGGAATATATCCTAAGAAAACCTAATCACTGATTCAGAAGAAGATATGCACCCCCATGTTTATTGCAGCATTGTTCATAATAGCCAAGATCTGGAAACAGCCCAAGTGTCCATCAGTGGACGAATGGATTAAAAAGCAGTGGTACATATACACAATGGAATACTACACAGCCATGGGAAAGAAGGAAATCTTACCTTTTGCGATGGCATGGATGGACCTAGAGATTATTATGCTAAGTGAAATAAGCCAGGCAGAGAAAGACAAATATAATATGATCTCACTTTTACGTGGAATCTAATAAACAAGTTAAACTAAGGAACAGAATAGAAGCAGAGGCGGGGTCACAGGGAGCAGAGGGACAGCTATCAGAGGGAAGGGGGATGAGGAGATGAGATCAGAGAAGGTGAAGGGATTAGTAAAATTATAAATACATAACACACAGATACAGATAACAGGACAGCAAATCCCAGAGGGAAGGAGGGAGAGAATTAGGGGGATGGGGGCAAAAGGAGGTTAATGGGGAACATAGGGGTGGGGGTGAGAGTGTTATATTGAGTGGGACACTTGAATCCATGTTAACATAATAAATTAAAATTAGTAAAAGAAATGTTTTTTTTTATTGGTATGTAAAGACTATCTGAATGATATTTGTGTAAGTGATAATGTTGTTACTGTATAGACACATCACCGTTGCCCTGGACCTCAGAATATAGGCTCCTTGCATGATTTCCTAACTAAGTCATTGGAGTTTCAGCTGGCAGAGTGTTGCAGTGAGAAGCTCCTCCTTATTCTCATTGACTCCTCCAACTCTTAAAACCCTGCTCACTGCCTCTGAGCACAAAGGCAACAAAGGAAACAGGTCAGTCGAATCAGAGAGACAGCACTAAAAGGCATTAAAGGCTGGTTACTAAATCATCACTGCTTGGGCGATTCAAGTCCAATACCAAACCAAACCATTAGAACACTTATCTTGTGCCCCACAGAAGCAGCACTGACTGGTCGCCCATGACAAAAGAAGGTGGTCGTGATTGGAGCTGGGGTCAGTGGCCTGATCTCTCTGAAGTGCTGTGTGAATGAGTGACTCATGCCCACCTGTTTTGAGAGGGCTGAAGATAGCAGAGGACTGTGGAGGTTCAAAGAAAAAGTTGAAGATGGCCGGGCAAGTATCTATCAATCTGTCAGTACCAACACCAGCAAAGAAATGTCCAGTTTTAGTGACTTTCTAATGCCTGAAGATTTTCCAAACTTTCTGTACAATTCAAAGCTCCTGGAAAACCAGGATCTTTGCCAAAATGTTCGATCTTCTAAAATATATTCAGTTCCAGGTATTGTGTTTTGGGGGAACTGTTTTCTCTACATTAGTTCAGTTCACATTTAAACAGAGCAGTTACTCTATAGTGAAAGAAATTATAAATAAAACAAAGTATCCCAATCCTATTTTTTGCTGAAGATAAGATCATGACAGAAAACTCTAAAAGACCTTGATAATACAAATTATATACATTAACAGAAGGAAAGAATGATCTGTGAAAAGGTTTAAATGATGATGATATTGATCATGAAAATACATTTAAACTAATATTTATAACCCTTTAAAACTAACTAACTAACTAACTAACTAACTAACTAACTAACAAAAAACAAAGGCAGAGAGCAAGAGAAGAAAGAACCAGAGAGAAACTACAAAAACAGCCAGAAGACAATTAACAAAATGGCATTTCATACATATATAGCAATAACTACTTAATATGTAAAGTAAGTAAATTCTTCAATCAAAAGACAGAGAGTGGCTGAATGGATAGAAAGACAAGACCCATTTCTATGATGTCTACAGAGACTCGTTTTTGATGTAAGGACAAACAGACTGAAAGTGAAGGGATAGAAAATGATATTCCACACAAATAAAAACCAAAAGAACCGAGAAAAGAGGTAGCTTTACTTTTACCAGACAAAATGGACTTTAAAAACTACAGTAAAAGACAAAGATGTTACATAATGATAAAGGGGTCAGTCAAACAGAAAGATGTAACATTTGTAAATATTCATGCACCCAACATAGGAGCACCTAAATAGATAAAGCAAATATTAACAGAACTAAAGGAAGAAATAGATAGCAGTACAATAATAATAAGGGGACTTTAGTACCCCACTTACATCAATAGACAAATTATCCAAACATAAAATTAATAATGAAACATGTCCTTAAATGACACATAACACCAGATGAACCCAACAGATATATATAGAACATGTAATCCAAAAACTGAAGAATATACATTCTTCTTAAGTGCACATGAAACATTCTCCAGGATAGATCATATGTTAGGGCACAAAACAAGTCTTAATTAATTTAATAAGACTAAAATCACATCAAGCACCATTTCTGACCACAATGGTATAAAACTTGAAATTAGCTACACAAAGAAAACTTGAAAATTTACAAATATCTAGAGATTAAACAACATGCTACTGAATAACCAATGGGTAAAAGAACAAATCAAAGTAGAAATAAAAATTCCTTGAGACAAAAGGAAATAAACCGAAATTTATGGGGTGCAGCAAAAGCAGTCCTTAGAGGGAAGTTCATAGTGCTAACAATAAAATAACAATCGAGAAACAATAAAAGTCTCAAATAAACAACTTAACTTTATACTTCAACTAACAAAATAAAGAATAAATGAGGCCAAAGTTAGTAGAAGAAAAGAACAAAAATTAGAGCAGAAATTAATGATATAGAAACTAAAAAGACAATAGAGAAAAATCAATGAAACTAAGAAATGGTTTTTGGAAAAGATGAACAAAAGTGAAAAGTCTCTAAATAGACTCATCAAGAAAAATAAAAGACCCAAATAAAATCAGAAATGAAAGAGGACTTGTTACAATTGATACCATAAAAATATAAAGGCTTATACGAGACTACTATGAAAAATTAATGCCAACAAATTGGATAACCTAGAAGAAACGGATAAATTCCTAGAAATACAACCTATCAAGACTGAATCATGATGAAATAGAAAATCTGAACAGATTGATTACTAATAATGAGATTGGATCAGTAATCAAAAACATCCCAGTAAATAAAAGTCCAGCACCAGACAGTTTCACTAGTGAATTCTACCAAACATTAAAAGAAGAATTAACACCAATGCTTCTCAAACTCTTCCAAAAATAGAAGAGGAGAGAACTGTTCCAAACTCATCTTATGAGGCCAGCACTACCCTGATACCAAAACCAGATATGGATGCAACTAGAAAAGAAAACAACAGGCCAAGATCCCCAATGAATATACATGCAAAAATCCTCAACAGAATCTTTGTAAACCAAATTCAACAATACATTAAAAACAGTGATTTTTCAACCTTTTTCATCTATGGCACACATAAGTTAATTACTAAAATTCTGCAGCACACCAAAAAACTTTTGCTGATCTGAGAAAAAAAAAAAGGTTGTAATTTTGATTCATTCACACTGGATGGCTATTACTATGTTGTCTGTTGTCATTAAAATTTTTTTAAAATTAAATTTATTGGGATGACATTGGTTAATATAATTATACAGGTCCAGGAGCACAATCCCACTATACAACATCTGTATATTGCTTTGTATTTACCACCCCAAGTGAAGTCTCCCTCCATCACCATCTATCCCCTCTCTACCCTCCTCCACCTCACCCACTGTCATTTTTTTTATTTGACAATCTAAGGGAAAAGCGGTCAGTACCCCTGACTAAATAGGTATTGTGTGTTTTAAAATTTCTTGTGACACACCAGTTGAAAATCACTGCATTAAAATTATCAAGCGGGATTTATTCTTGGGATGCAAGGATGGTTCAACAGCTTCAATTCGGTTAACACGATACACCACTTTAACAAAAGGAAGGATGAAAATCATACAATCATCTCAATAGATTGCAAAAAGCATTTGACAAAATTCACCATCCATTTAAGATAAAAACTCTCAGCAAAGTGGAAATAGAGGGAACATACAAAGTCTCACCCTGCAGCTGAAATGAGGCTGACTCAGCATGCAATATAGCCGAGTGGTTCCTGAGCCCCACAAGGTCACACAGCAGTCTCTGGAGTCAAATGGCCTGGGCTCAAATCCTGAACCATCTGCTCTAAGACTCCAGAAAGTGAATAACCATCTCTGTGCATCTGTTTTCTCGTGTGTGAAATGAGGACAATGTTGTTGACCTCAGAGGATTGCTATGAAGACATGACTTAGGGTAGTACTTGGTATGAAGGGCTAAGCAAGCACTGGTCATTATTTTCATTGGAATCAAGACAAGTTACCAACATCATACACACAAAAAGAGATGAAAACTGAGGCATAGAAATATTTTTGATATGGCCTTCATGCATTTTAAAATCCAAATTTGGTTTATTTTTATATTTTTGTCTAAACTATAAAATTTATTCCAGATGAAAACTTTTTTTTTTTTTTTTCAGAATAGAATTTTTTTTACTTTTCCTGTGCAACTCCAAGCCTGGGACAGCCAAAGGGACAGAGTACTCTGCAGGCACCACAACCTGGCCTCCCATTCCAAGGTAGGCTTGTTCTGGGGACTCTCGAAGAAGTGCTGGGTTACACTGGGCAGCGTGGGTGCCAGTGCAGGCATCTGACAGTGGAGGTGCAGGTGCCTTCCCATCTCCCTGCTCCCCGGGGCCCTGCTTGTCTCAGGAATTCAGAAAGGATACCAAAGACTGCACAACCTCTCTTTAAGGAGAGATGGGAGGGAGGGTTTGTGAGTGTTGGGCAAATAAGTTTGTAAAATTTGTGTTATTTGAATTTGCTCACTTTTATTGTTAAAAATGGCCTCTGCCCACGTGTATTGTGCTGCCAGGTAAAACTGCTAATTACCTTCCTGCTTGGGAAGAGGCTTTGTTATGCTAATGTTTGCTGGAGGAGCTGTTTCCTGCCAAAAAGTTTTAAGAAGAAAGGAGAAGAAGAAGGAAGCCATGTTTCTGCAGAGTGAGAGCAGGGAGGAAGAGCGTTGGAGAGAAAGAAGCAGCCAAGATGGTAGGATGCTGAAGGAGAAGCCAGTTTGTGCAGAGAGAAGGAGATGGGGAACCAGAGGGGACTGAGGCTGGTAGGGCCTTTGATTCTAGGAAAAACCGGAAAAGATTCTCCTGGTTGTGGAACCAGAGAACATGTGAGTGGATTTTGGTGCCCTGTGTGTTTTTACTCGCCAGCCGGTTGCGAGGCTAGAATAAAGGCATGGCCCACCAGTTTTTGGCTCCGCAGTTTCATTACCGTCTGTCTGAATCTAATGGGAACCTGCACCTGCCTGGCGGCTGTGCTGGCCGTGACTACTGGGCCTACAGGGAGCTACAAGATCCTTGCATGTTCCTGGCACACATGTACTTAATGGAAAAACACCTAAATAAAGTTTCCAGAGCTTCAGCATTTGGCAACATCTAAAAAGGCAGTGTATATATATACCTTTATAAACATGTTCAAAGGTAGCTAGGGTGGTGGCTAACTTTTGTTAGATGTTTACAGGGTACCAGGCACAGTGCCAAGCACTCTAGGTGCATTATTGTATTTAAGTCGTATCACTACTTATATGATAGGCGTTATCATTGCTATCCCCATCTCACAGAGGAGAAAACTGAGCACAGAAATGCTACTTAACTTACCCAAGGTTATATAGACAGTAGGAGGTAGATGAGATCGGAACTACAAAATCTACATTCTTAGCCATAATATTAACCAACCTACCTCTACTTTAGCCATCAAAATGACTCAGATGCAATTGTTTTGATATAATTATGCAGGGGTGGACTAAAGTAGGTTTACCATTTATTTTGGTATTGTTTATTAATTATTGTATTATTTTCCATATGAATGACTGTAAACCTACATCTGCCCACCTTGTGTGTGTGACGCTATTGTTAGTAGATTTTTGGATAATGTCTTGCTTCCTTTCTGTTCAAAAAAGATCCTCAAGGCCTGACCTGTGGTGGCGCAGAAGATAAAGTGTCAACCTGGAATGCTGAGGTTGCAGGTTTGAAACCCTGGTTTTCCTGGTCAAGACACATATGGGAGTTGATGTTTCCGGCTCCTCCCACCCTTCTCTCTCTTTCCTCACTAAAATGAATAAATAAAATCTTTATTTTTAAAAAAGATTGATCTTCAAGAATGGAAATTATGCTGACTAGGGCGCTATCTCAGAGACTGGTTATCCAGAGCGCCACCCGGTTTGTCTCCACCCTCAAGACACAATGATACTCCTCTTGGGTGACTGTTACCACTGAGATAAGCAAAACAGGTCACGTGCTTAGCCACCAAAACTGTGTGACTTTGACTAAACGAGCACTGAAGACACACAAAATAAATGAGTCGGGGGAATGGGAAGTGGGATGTGCAAGCAAGGGGAAGTCTGTGGGGTCAGGTAACCGAGGTGGCACTGTGTAGGGAAGGTGAGGCTTCAGGGGCTGTGCCAGCTCTCATTTCAAAGGCAGCAAGGATCCCGGAGATGGCTCGTTGGCAGTTCTGCCCAAGTGTATGAAGAGACTAAGGATGTGAGGAGCAGTGCCTCAGAGGTGAAAAGGTGATGATCAAAGAGGTATCAAGGAGATGCCACTGACCAAAGTGAAGCAGGATGCAGGGCGGAGGAAGGGAGACCTGTAGAATAAGAAGGAAGAGACTTGGCCTGCTGCAGCCCAGCCAGTTAATAGTGTCCCGTACTGAGTACCTGTCTTATAATGAAAAGCAGTCTTCTGGAAATGGATGTAATGTAATCCATAAGGTCCAACTATATGAAACTACCACATATAGGCAATTTTTTTTCTATGTGTGTGTGTGTGTGTGTGTGTGTGTGTGTGTGTGTGAAAGAGAGAGAGAGACAGAGACAGAAAGGGGGATAAATAGGGACAGACAGACAGGAAGGGAGAGAGATGAGAAGTATAAATTCTTCATTGTGGCATCTTAGTTGTTCATTGATTGCTTTCTCATATGTGCCTTGATGGGGGGGGTATAGCAGACTGAGTGACCCCTTGCTCAAGCCAGTGACCTTGGGCTCAAGCCAGTGACAATGGGATCATATTTATGATCCCACGCTCACGCCAGCAACCTCGCATTCAAACTGGTGAGCCTACACTCAAGTCAGATGAGCCGTGCTCAAGCCTGTGACCTTGGGGTATTGAACCTGGGTCCTCTGCATCCCAGTCCTATGCTCTATCCATTGTACCACCATCTGGTCAGGCCAGGCAATTCTTATGATTCAATCAAATAATAAAATTATTCTATATAAATGCAAATCTGAATGGTACATGAATGATAATGATGAGAAGAGCACTAAATGAGGAATTAGGAGACTCTGTATTCTAGTCCTGACTTGACCTCCAGGCCAACCCATCTAGATGAACCTAGATAAGGCTCTTCAAGTTCTGCTGTCACACCTTGCTCATCCATAAAGTAAGTCTTGGACTAGACAAGCTCAAGTTCACTCCCAGCTGAAATAGTAAAGGTCAAGGAGAAGCTATTATGAGAGTACAATGAGGAAGTGTGGTTGAAATGAGGTAAAGAAATCAATGCAT
Source organism: Saccopteryx leptura (assembly GCF_036850995.1). Taxonomy (NCBI): domain Eukaryota; kingdom Metazoa; phylum Chordata; class Mammalia; order Chiroptera; family Emballonuridae; genus Saccopteryx; species Saccopteryx leptura. Next base: position 59,609,364 of record NC_089513.1, on the reverse strand, counting down.
TTGACCCATATGTAATCCACAGGAACAGGAGTAGTTCTGGGGGCAAACTGATGTGTACAGAGGAAGCTCGTGACGTAAAAAATCTGCAGGATTTTGTCTACAGATTTCTTGATAATGAGAACCAAAAAGAAACATAAATAGCAACTTGGCTTAAATACTAAGTAGTTTCAAGTTTAGTTCAATATAATGAACTAGGATAATTTAAAGCAAACTTTTTATTGAGGCACAGACATATTGTAAATTTATGATAATTCTTTCCTACTATCTGTACTGGTGTTTTTATTTATCTCTACCATAATACTCATAAAATTTTATACTGCAGTAAAATATGAAAGTTTTCAGTTGAATTATCTAAAACTTAGCTTTATGAGAGCCACGACTGTAAGATGTCTGTATGGCCAGCAGTCGCGGCCATAGTGGCCATTCACATGCAGGTTCCCATTAGATTTGGACAGACAGTAAAGAAAGAGTGGGTCCTGGCCGGTTGGCTCAGTGGTAGAGCATCGGCCTGGCGTGCAGAAGTCTCGAGTTCGATTCCCGACCAGGGCACACAGGAGAGGCGCCCATCTGTTTCTCCACCCCTCCCCCTCTCCTTCCTCTCTGTCTCTCTCTTCCCCTCCTGCAGCCGAGGCTCCATTGGAGCAAAGTTGGCCCGGGCACTGAGGATGGCTCTATGGCCTCTGCCTCAGGTGCTAGAATGGCTCTGGTTGCAACAGAGCAATGCCCCAGATGGGCAGAGCATTGCCCCCTGGTGGGCATGCCAGGTGGATCCCGGTAGGGCGCATGCGGGAGTCTGTCTGCCTCCCTGTTTCCAACTTCAGAAAAATACAAAAAAAAAAAAAAAAAAAAAAAGAGTGGAGCCAAAAAATGGTGGACTATTCCTTTATTCAAGTCTCACACTGGCTGATGAACAGCACACAGGGAAAACATTTCCCTCTTCATTCAGAGCTCCCAAAGCCCTGACACATTCTCCGGTTCCACAACCAAGAGAATCTTCTCCAGTTCTTCCTAGAATCAAAGGCCCCACAAATCTCAGCAGAGCTCACAAAAGCCCCTCACCCATCTGCACACCTTCTCACTTCTCTGCCAAGATGGCTTCTTCTTCAGCGCTCTGCATTCTCTCTGCTCTCACTCTGCAAACATGGCTTCTTTCTGCCTCTTCTCCTTCTCCTCTTTCTTTTCAAAACTTTCTGGCACAAAAACCTCTCCTCCAGCAAACATCAGCAAAACAATAACCCTTCCTAAGCAGGAAGGTAATTTGCAATTTCACAGATCACATATACCTGGTGCTGCCCAGCCCCCAATGCAAACTAAGTGAGCAAACATAAAAATCATATTTAACAAGCTTATTTGACCAACAATGTCCTGTAACGATTTCTGCAGGGCTAGACTCTCTAAATTCTTCATATGATGTAGGGCATTTGTGAGAAGGACCTCTCAGATGCTTCCCAACTTGAACATGGTGCCACTCTGGCTGCACTGCCCCCCATCCCTGGTCTACCTGCAGAACTCATTCATTCTTCAGAGTCTAGTTCAAGCCTCACCTTCCTGGGACAGCACTACCATCTGCTCCCGCGTGGGCTATCCCAGCTTCCTCTGTATTGGTGACATGCCTAACAGAGTTCCTTAAGAACTATGGAACTACTTCACGGGCTTCCTCCGTATGCATCAATTTGCCCCCAGAACTACTCCTGTTCCCGTGGATTATGTACAGGTCAAATGCATTGATTTCTTTACCTCATTTCAACCACCCTTCCTCATTGTACTCTCATAATAGCTTCCATAAGACACACATCAGTAAACATTTGAATAACTATTCTTGAATTGTTCATTCAACATCATAGTTGGGTCCAGCCTTTTCTTTCAACGTCATAAACTTTCCGTTTTGGCTGTGAACATTGTGCTGCTGACAGGGACACATTTCTCTGTCTGGTCTTCAACCTAGGTTGTTAGAAGTTTCTCTAGGTCTTATACAGGCCCTTCTCAAACTTTTTTAGTCTCACTGCCCCCTTTACCAGCTCCCGTCACTTTGAGCTTGTTCTTCAAGATCGGATCTATGGGGCTTTGAGCTTGTTCTTCAAGATCGGATCTATGGGGCTTTGAGCTTGTTCTTCAAGATCGGATCTATGGGGAATGGGCCAGGCCTGACTGGCGTGCATTAACTATTCCCAATTTTCTGCCATTGTGGTTCTCGACCACTTTTCATTTTGTTCCCAGGTCAATCACTCAACACGACCTCTTACTTGGTAATATTAGCAGTGGCGTTTGTGCTCTTAGAGGCTGTGATGAACAAAATAGCATGAGATGAAATGAGACACAAGAGATATGATGCAATCAAGGGGATGTGCTAATGTGAGATGTGTGAGTCTGCTGCAGGCATAACAGGGCACACCGTTTTATAGCAAACCCTTTTTATACGTAGAAAGAGTACACTCTAAAGTAACAATAAAAAGTATTGTAAATACATAAACCAGTAACGCAATCATTATTACCACCAAGCATTATGTACTGTACATAATCGAATACGTTATACTTTCATATGCCTGGTAGCACAGTAGGTTTGCTTACACCAGCATCACCACAAACCAGAATTATGTGAGTAATGCATTGTGCTACAACGTATGGACAGCCTTACCATTACTAAGTGACAGGAATTTTTCAGCTCTATTATAATCTTATGGCACCACTGTCATATAAGGGGGCCACTGCTGCCCAGACATTGTTATGCAGCACATGACTGAATGCGCCAAGCCAGAAGGAGATAGTTTCCACCCTCAATAAATGCATGTATACTGGCAAAACTCAACAGGCCTAACCACAATGTGAGCTTTAAATAAAACAACAGGCATAAAAGTGAAATATCTGAAATCCTGACACATAATCCACTTCCTGAATAAGTCGAACCTTATTAATTTGGAGAGAATTAAAATCGGTATTAATAGAGTATTTATTAAGTGCTCAAGACTGACCTGAAGGACAAATATACAGCATGCAAACTGTATTCTTGAGAATCTTAGTTATTTAGGTAGTGGATATCAAAAACAGCAGTCAGGTTTTGAAGGTGCTAAGCAAGACCTGGTGGGAAGAAGGGACAGCGTGCGGTGAGCAGACAGAGGGGCCATGTGCTAGGGAAGCCAGGGCATTTGTCGTTGGGCAAAAATTTCAAACTATCTCAGTGAAAGAAGAAGTGTGGCCTGGGCAGAATTCCCAAAGCCACGCCCGAAGAACACAGGATGGGTGTGGATGAACAGAAAACTTGTGTGAGGAAGATGACATGTGGCACAGACCTGAATAGTTAGATAAACAGTTCCAAAGAGTTACCAAATGCTCTAATACAGTGGTCCCCAACCCCCGGGCCGCGGACTGGTACCGGTCCGTGGGCCATTTGGTACTGGTCCACAGAGAAAGAATAAATAACTTACATTATTTACATTTTATTTATATTTAAGTCTGAATGATGTTTTATTTTTAAAAAATGACCAGATTCCCTCTGTTACATCCGTCTAAGACTCACTCTTGACGCTTGTCTCAGTCACGTGATACATTTATCCGTCCCACCCTAAAGGCTGGTCCATGAAAATATTTTCTGACATTAAACCAGTCCATGGCCCCAAAAAAGTTGAGGACCACTGCTCCAATAGAATATTAGCCATGCAGAACCTAAAAGTCAAATGAGTTAATTGCATAATTTGTGATTTTCCCCAGTGACAAACTCTGTATCTTTTATACTTGAAAACATCAATATTAATGAGTACCTAATACAATCTTTCTCTATTTTCATAGTCAAATTCTCTGGTATTTTGTCTAGGCAACAAAATGGTTTCCATACAAGTTAATGTTCAATTTTACTTGAAAAAATATTTAGTTTACAATTCAGGCTAAATATCTTCTCCATATTTAATAAGATAAACTACAATTACATTTTATAACTGATTATTCACTAAGAGATAACAATACATTAGAAAGATTGCTCTTATGTCACATTAGCTGTCTCTGGGACGAGACCTGGCACCTGGGGAGGGAGAGGTAGGGGAGATTTTTCCCTCTTTTACGTCTTCTGGATTTTGGGCCATAACCAAATACTTCTTATTTAAACAAATTACAAATACAACTTTAAAAATAAAATTGCTTTGTGTCACAGAAGGTTATGCATAAAGTTGACTTAATTCAGTTGATATGCCATAATAAAGGACAAAATAAAAACTATATGGGATTAATGTAAGAGGTGAAGAAAAACCCTGCATATTCATGGATGACATTCTCATACAAAATTCATTACTTTGCCTCTTAAAACCTGTGTATCTTTCTCACAAACCACGTGTATCAGCTCATTCAAATCTTAATTTAACATATGAGTAGCCTACTGCTCCTTCCATCATTTCCCAAGAAAGCCCTGAAAAGTTCAGCATGTTTTCTCTCAGAGTTAAGTGAAACTAGCAGTGATTAAGACCAGTGCTGCAATACTAAGGTATTCTGATGTCATATTCTTCTGAAAACATCAAGTGTACTTCTACTTTAGGAGTGAGCTTCTGCTTTGGTAAACCAAGAAACAAACGTTCATGGCACCCAAATTTGAGGTAAACCTTGACAACTCATTTTCAAAGGATATGGACTTTTAATGACATCTTATCCAAGAAATTAAAAAAATATGTATTGCCTTACTTTGTGACCGTTCAAATGTATTTTCCTTCTTCTTTTTTTTAAGGTGAGAGGAGGGAAGATAGTGAGGTAGACTTCTGCATGCGCCCCGACCAGCATCCACCTGGCAACCCAGTCTTGGGTTGATGCTTGAATACTGAGCTATTTTTAGCACCTGAGGTTGCTTTGCTTGGACCAACCAAGCCATCCTCAGCATCTGGGCCACCAATGGCTGTGAGAGGGGGAAGAGGGAGAGAAGGGGGAGGGGAGGGGGAAGAGAAGCAGATGGTTGCTTCTCCTGTGTGCCCCAACTGGGAATTGAATCCAGGATATCCACAAACTGGGTTGACGCTCTACCACTGAGCCATGAGCCAGGGCCCAAATGTATTTTCTATAAGAAAAAAACTGTTAAGGAAAAAGTCGCCTTGTGGCTCAAGCCCAGACTTTTTGGCATGTTGGTGCAGATAAAAGACTGCTTCTCTGACAGATCCTCTAAATGGGATTTTTATTATGTGAAAAGCAGCATTATGACCCACATTCTATTTAGTTATCACTATAGTATGTAGAAATAGTCAAAAGAATTGACAAAAGCTTTTTCCTTCTTAAATTTTTATGATGGATAAAATTTATTAGTGTGCTAAAACTAATGTGTAAACATTTTGGTAAAAAGAGGCTATTTATGCCATCTCAAAGGACATTTCTAAAATGTACTTAGGAATTACAAAGGGGAAAAGGTACCCTATAGAAGAGAAACATGGCAGACGGCACCTAAGTGATCAGAGTTAATGTCCCCAATTGTCTAGGAGACACACAGATCACTTCCAGTTTTTTTTCCCCAAAATTAGAACAGGGAAGCAGTCAAACAGACTCACTCAAGTGCTTGACTGGGACCCACCTGGCAAGCCCACCAGGGGGCAATGCTCTGCTCATATAGGGCGTTGCTCTGTTGCGGCCGGAGCCATTCTAGCACCTGAGGCAGAGGCCATGGAGCCATCCATCCTTAGCGCCAGGGCCAACTTTGCTCCAATGGAGCCTCGGCTGCGGGAGGGGAAGAGAGAGACAGAGAGGAAGGAGAGGGGGAAGGGTGGAGAAGCAGATGGGCGCTTTTCCTGAGTACCCTGACTGGGAATTGAACTCAGGACTTCCACACGCTGGGCCGATGCTCTACCACTGAGTCAACCGGCCAGGGCAACTTATGTGTTTTTGATGCCAAAGCACTAACCAGATCTAGTCACAATGCAGCAGATGAAGCACAGTAAGGGCATTCCACAAAATAAATGTCTGGTCAATGCCAGGAACAAAAAGGAAAACTCAAGTATTGTTCTAGAGTAAAGGAAAAAGGGAAATTTAATGTAGAACTTGGGTGTGGACTGGATTATGGACATCATTAGTATTATCATTACATCATTTCACTGTATTACTTATTATTGGGACAATTGGTGAAATTTGAATAACATCTGTAGATTATAAAATAACACTGTATTATTGTTAAATCTCCTGATTCCAATAATCGTGCTGTGGTGATATAAGGGGATGTCTGTGTTCACAGGAAATACGTACTGAAGTATTTAGAGGTAAGAGAGCATGATCTCCAATGGTTCATAAAAAGTGTGTGCTAGTACACACAGAATGAGAAAGCAGGTGTGGCCAAACATTAGCTATTAATAAATCTAGGTTCACCTGAAGGGTAAATGGGAGTTCTTTGTATTACACTGTGTTTTGGGGGTAAGTTTGAAATGGTTTCAAAATAAAAAAAAACAATTATTAGGAATACATCTTATGATAATATTTCAAAGGAAAAATAAAATTTTAATAAAGTATCTTCACTGAAGCTCTAGATCTAACTGAAATATCCTATTCAAATGACAGCAATTCCTTTTATTACTATATACCAGGTGTGCAGAAGGAAGTGCAGTAGTAATTCTCTGTGAGGGCTCTGCTCCTTGTTATCATTCTGACGCACGTGGCGCGAGGCTTAGCAGGGCTCCTGACAGCGTGAATGCCCTTTGCCCAGCGACAAACTCCCCGAGCTCCACTCCAAGGGCAGACGCACAGGAGTAGCCTCTTTGTGAGTCCAGGAGTGGTCTTGCCAAAGACAACTAGCGTGGTTCTCCACGACCTTAGGGAGGTGCCAAACCTCTTGGTGAACACATGCTGCCTCTGGCCCCTGCCTACTTCTCCCTCCACTGTTACCACTTGTGGTCTCCGACCTGCCGTCAGCCCCACTAAGCCTTCTGTCGGTCCTGGAAGGGGCCACCCCCTTCTGCACTCCACCTTCACCCTCCTATCAAAGGAGGGCTCAACCTGGCATGAAACTGAGTGAGGGTCTCCTCAGGTGCATCCCAAAAGCCCCTCTAAGCGCAGCATTATACAAAAGTATCAACTTTGTTTATGAGTGTGCATTCGCTCTAGATGACAAGCTCTCTGGGGAAAAGTCGTGCTCCTCATTCATCTTGGTATCCACAGACACTTGAGTTTGTTGACTAAATACTGAAGACGCAGAAGAGCTGATGCGACCTCTCACACGTCCACCTGTCCCTCCCCCTCAGCAGCAACCCCGCACTCAGTATTGGCAGAAGAAGCCTGGGGGAGGGGTGTTATCCATGTCCCCCTGAAGACTGCTGGTTATAGACTACTCTGTCACAGAACCCTTTCCCTGGGAAGAAAGTCATTCAGGGACACCATGGTCCATCTTTGCCCGTGGCCAGGTACTCTGTACACAGCTGGGGGTCATCAGACTTCCGGGGCAGTTCCGCCCCAGACTTCTGGGGCTTTCCCGCAAGTTCTTTCCCCGCCCCCCGCTGCTTCCTCAGCTGCGCGGTTGGCCCGACATGTCTGCGACCTCGCTAACGGTCTGTTCTGCACGCACCGCCATTCTAATCGTTCAGGTCCGAGTCTCACCGAACCCTACAGAATCACTACGGTGGCCTTGAATCTAAGACACAGGCCCTCACTCACCCCTTCCAGTAGCCTCAGAAAAGGAAAGAAACAGACAAACAGAAAAAAATGTGCACATTTAGTTAGCCCTGGCCAGTTGGCTCAGCGGTAGAGCATCGGCCTGGCGTGCGGAGGACCCGGGTTCGATTCCCGGCCAGGGCACACAGGAGAAGCACCCATTTGCTTCTCCACACCCCCCCCCCTTCCTCTCTGTCTCTCTCTTCCCCTCCCGCAGCCAAGGCTCCATTGGAGCAAAGATGGCCCGGACGCTGGGGATGGCTCCTTGGCCTCTGCCCCAGGCGCTAGAGTGGCTCTGGTCGCGGCAGAGCGATGCCCCGGAGGGGCAGAGCATCGCCCCCTGGTGGGCAGAGCTTCGCCCCTGGTGGGCAGAGCTTCGCCCCTGGTGGGCGTGCCGGGTGGATCCCGGTCGGGCGCATGCGGGAGTCTGTCTGACTGTCTCTCCCCGTTTCCAGCTTCAGAAAAATACAAAAAAAAAAAAAAAAAAGTGCACATTTAAAAAAAGAAGGTATTGTTCATTTAAAAAAAAAAGAATATTCCTAGGATATTTTTAAGAGAACATACCCTAAGACATTGTTTTTTTTATTATTAATAAATAAATTTTTATTAATCATACCCTAAGACATTTAAAAGATTTTATTTACAAAAATTTAAAATGCTGATAACCTTCCCGAGAGCAACCTGTGTTCAAACTGTGGTGTGTGTCGGCATTAAGCGCACTTGCCGGGGGTGGGTGGCGGTGATGCTCCAGGACGTTTCTCACATTTCCGCCACTAGAAAGCATGAAGCAAAGGTGTGTTGGGGTCAGTACTGGGTCTAAGGGATTAAACAGAATTCTGTCGGAATCTGCAGCCAAACTGGGCCAACGATAGCTCCAGGAGCAAGGCAAGAAATCTACCAGAAACCTGGCAGACGCAGTGCATTCCGGTGGCCTCGGAGAACCCGCAGCTAGGTGAGGCGGAGAAAGGAAGGGCAGGAAACAGGTGGCAGAGACAGTGGAAAAGGAGGGAGGCCACAGAACGTTTAGGAACGTCTGGCTGAAGCTAAGGTGGAGAAAAAGAAAGAGGGCTGAGGCTGGGGAGCTGCTGGTGGCAGAGGTCGGGTCGATTACCTGGAAGAAAGCTCCCCTGGGCACCTGGGCTCCCAGAGGGCACCAAGGTAGGGATTTCTGAACACCTGGGGCCAGTCAACAGCCAGACTTCCCTCTGGGGATAACGGAGACGCCTCCCTCCAGGCACACTGTGCCGTACGGGGGCATGAATTCTTGGCATGAACAGAGGAAATGGTTTCTAGATGCCAGTTTGAGGCAGGGCTGCGGTGACGGGTTGGCTGGAGGCAGGGAATGGCGAGAGCGTTCAGCTGGCTCCTCAGTGCACCCAGAGAGGAGTGGGCGGTGCGCAGGTGGCTGGGTGCTCATCGCAGGCCATGGGGTCTCAGGGAGGTGGCGAGGAGCCGGAGCTCCTGCTTTCTTCTACGGAGCAGTAACGTGCATTCCGTAGGGGCACCTCCCAGAGCCATCACTGCCCCAGGTGCTAACAGTCCGTCCTCATGACAACCTCACAAAGTAGGTCTAAGATTATCTCCACTTCCACGAGAAAAGGCAGACAGCAACAAAGCAAACTGCTCAAGGTTACACAGTGGCAGGCTGGAATTTGAGCCCGGGGGCCTGGCTCCAGCACCTTCCTTCAAGACTGGAACTCCGGCCAGTCCACAGACTCACAGATCATAGGTGTCTCTGGAGCACCCGGTCCACTTCTTGCCACGAATGCCCACAGGCAGCCAGGAGCCCAGAGAGGTCACTCTCCTCTCGGGTTCCTGGTCACGGCAGCCAGGTCCTGCAATGACCTGGTGGTTGAGGACCCACCTAGGGGCAGCTGAGATCTGAGGCGAGCGCTCCCAGAGCAAGACCCCAAAGTGCCCCTCTACCGTCACATGGGTTCAGGAATTACATCTGAAATGCGCTAAGGTAATACTTTTCTCTTCCATGCCCATGTATAAAAATCTCAAGTGTCAGATTACTGTGGAACACATCACAGCAGTTCCCACTTGTTACACCTGCTAATATTACCGTTCTCTTTTAAAATACACATTAAACCTCACTACCTCAGAAGGTCAACAACAAGAGGCCCCTTGGGAGATGTACTGAAAGGCCACTTTGAATAAAAGTGTTGGGTACTGTGTTGCTGTATGGATGGGACTCTTCCTTTCTTTAACACTGTGACATCCCAGTGGGCCAGTGTCCTGACTTGTCCCCACAACCCCTTCCTGAAGTGAATGAAGAGTTCTGTTATACTCTAAGTTAGTAGGCACTCAGGGATGGTTTTGGTTACCCAGGTCTGCCATGTGAGTGGTGGGGGAGGAGTCAGGCAGTAGAAGGAGGAAAAGCCTGGCTCCTCCAGGAGCTAATTCCACCCACTCATTTTCCCACAATGCTGGGTGGGACAGGAAGGCTCCAATAAGGTCTGAGGGCAGATGCCAGGGACTCACATGGGGGTTGCAGCTTGAGCTTAGGGAGAACTTGTTTCTACCTGATTTACACTGTAGGCTTCGAAGTCTTGATGGACAGAGACTTGACCTGGGGTGGTGGTGTACACACAATACAGTGGACAGATGTGTTGTAGAACTGTGCGCCTGAAACCTGTATAATTTTGTGAACCAGTGTCAGTCCAATTTAAAAAAATAAATAAAAAACAAAAAAAAAGTATTTTGCGCTGGGGGGCAAGGGGTTTCAGTTGGTTAAAAAATCACCAGAAAGCCCTGGCCGGTTGGCTCAGTGGTAGACCGTTGGCCTGGCGTGCAGGAGTCCCAGGTTTGATTCCCGGCCAGGGCACACAGGAGAAGCGCCCATCTGCTTCTCCACCCCTCCCCCTCTCCTTCCTCTCTGTCTCTCTCTTCCCCTCCCGCAGCCAAGGCTCCATTGGAGCAAAGGTGGCCGGGGCGCTGGGGATGGCTCCATGGCCTCTGCCTCAGGCGCTAGACTGGCTCTGGTTGCAGCAGAGCGACGCCCGGGATGGGCAGAGCATCGCCCCCTGGTGGGCGTGCCGGGTGGATCCTGGTCGGGCGAATGCGGGAGTCTGTCTGACTGCCTCCCCGTTTCCAACTTCAGAAAAATACAAAAAAAAAAAAAAAAAATCACCAGAAAGACCACTGGCCTGGATGATATGAATTCTAGAATTCTGCACACACTCCTCAGTGGGGACAGAACAAGCCCACAGGCAGGACAGCTAGAGCTATCTGGAGCAGGCATGGCTCTCAGCCCTCCATGGATATGTTCGCCCTCCTACAAAGAGCTCCAGGAATCCCTGTCTCTACCCTGTTCACTGAGTGGCAGGCCACCTGCTCAAGGTCTTGTCTTTAGAGAGTGTTGGCCCGACTCACAGTGGGCAAGCTGGCTTCCAGGGCCTTATACCCGGTCCACTGGGGTGAGCCAGCCTGCACTCTCACCCAGTATCTGGTGTTCTCCCCTGGGAGGAAAGGAAAGAATATTCCTGATCTCCGGGTGTATATTAACAAGCAACTTCTAAGAAACGGTTATCTTAGGAAATGTCAGGTCAACAACAGGTCAGACTACATTCACATTTCTCCTTAAGCCTCATTTATTCTCTTCCCCTTAAAAAATCTAGCAAAGGCCCTGGCCGGTTGGCTCAGTGGTGGAGCGTCGGCCTGGCATGCAGAAGTCCCGGGTTCGATTCCTGGCCAGGGCACACAGGAGAAGCTCCCATCTGCTTCTCCACCCCTCCCCCTCTCCTTCCTCTCTGTCTCTCTCTTCCCCTCCCACAGCCAAGGCTCCATTGGAGCAAGGATGGCCTGGGCGCTGGGGATGGCTCCTTGGCCTCTGCCCCAGGCGCTAGAGTGGCTCTGGTCGCAACAGAGCGACGCCCTGGAGGGGCAGAGCATCGCCCCCTGGTGGGCAGAGCTTCGCCCCTGGTGGGCGTGCCGGGTGGATCCTGGTCGGGCACATGCGGGATTCTGTCTGACTGTCTCTCCCCGTTTCCAGCTTCAGAAAAATACAAAAAAAAAAAAAAATACAAAAAAAAAAAAAACAACCCTAGCAAAACAATGAAAATAAAAAAGCTAATATCTACATTTTAAGAAGAAAAATAATCAAACTAATTCATAATTCAATTAAATTTATCCATGACTTTGGTATCATGTGAAGACTTTTTTGGGAGGTGGGAGTGGGTAACTGCAGTACTTTCCCGGTTTTAGAAATGATGAAGTGATCTGTTCTGTCATGAGCATCACCTAAGACGATTTCCATGTGTGGATGAGCTGGACGGAAAGGCATGGTGTCAACTAGTGGCAGGTGTTTTGGGGAGAGCCCCATCCGGAGCCAAGATGATCTGGATGTACACGTGAGGAAACTCTACAGCGAGGCAATGAATTCACTCAGGATACTACCCACACCAAGCTGCTCTATGAACTTTCACCTGGATTGCCATAATAGTCTGCAAAACAATTACACTGCATCCTTGCCTGCCCACCATCTATTCTCCACTCAAGGCTAGAGTGACCTTGCTAAAACACAGTCAGATCACGTACCTTCACTCCTCAGAGCCCTCTAGAGCAGGGGTCCCCAAACTACGGCCTGTGGGTCGCATGCGGCCCCCTGAGGCCATTTATCCGGCCCCCATCGCACTTCCAGAAGAGGCACCTCTTTCATTGGTGGTCAGTGAGAGGAGCATAGTTCCCATTGAAATACTGATGGTCAGTTTGTTGATTTAAATTTACTTGTTCTTTATTTTAAATATTGTATTTGTTTCCGTTTTGTTTTTTTTACTTTAAAATAAGATATGTGCAGTGTGCATAGGGATTTGTTCATAGTTTTTTTTATAGTCTGGCCCTCCAAAGGTCTGAGGGACAGTGAACTGGCCCCCTGTGTAAAAAGTTTGGGGACCCCTGCTCTAGAGGCTCCCAGGTCAGCACAGGCCTGGCCCCTAACGCGTTCTGCTTTCTCTGACCTCCCAGAGCAATCCTTAGCTGGAGGTGCTCTACCTGCCTGGCCTTTCTGTTAAAACTCAAGTTTTATGTAATTCAATTGAAATTCAAAAGGAAAGCAATAGGAAGAGAGAAAGGAAAAAAAAAAAAAAAGAGAAACCCAGTGTGATATTCTTGGCGGAGATTCTTAAGACACCTAAAATATGTTTAGACTTTTCATTAAAGTGAACAATCTCACGTACAATTTCAGATTCATAGTCTTCTACTTTAAAGAACTCTGAATTAGCCCTGGCCGGTTGGCTCAGCGGTAGAGCGTCGGCCTGGCGTGCGAGGGACCCGGGTTCGATTCCCGACCAGGGCACATAGGAGAAGCGCCCATCTGCTTCTCCACCCCTCCCCCTCTCCTTCCTCTCTGTCTCTCTCTTCCCCTCCCGCAGCCTTGTGGAGGATGGGGGATGGGGGAAGACAGGAGGGCGCCCTCCACTCATGGGCTGAGCAGCTCAGCACGACTGAAAACATTGTATTCTATCTACAGAAAAATAACTTAAAACTCTCAAGGAACTGAACGTGATACCAAAAAATTCTTAAGAACTTAATCTCAAAAAAGTACTAGATTTAGTAAATTAGTGTTATATTTACTATAAAAATACTTAACTTAGCTCTACTTTTATGATTTTTTACAATATACTTCTTCTTTCAAGTTAATTTTCTCCAAGTGTACCAAGTAATATCAGTATGTAAGTCAGAGATGTGTTTTAGGATTATCAAAATGTTGATCAAGAACTATTTAATCTAATAAGTGAAATGATTTTCAGGGCACTTTTGAATAAATGTTACTGAAACTGTGTATATTGAAATAAAAAATAGCTTTTTCAGAAGCAAAGCTGTATATTTATACATTTCCCATTTATATAACTGCAGGCTCTTTTATAAACAATCTCATTTGATGCCGATAGAGACACAGATAACAACAGAATGTTACGCTTAAAACTACTAAAAAATTATTACCTCTGAAAGAGCAGTAATTACATTTGCATCTGCTGGTTCTCAATTCTTTTTAAGTAATAGTTATGGGGTTTTTTGTTGTTGTTTTTTTTACAGAGACAGAGAGAGAGTCAGAGAGAGGGACAGACAGACAGGAACGGAGAAAGATGAGAAGCATCAATCATCAGTTTTTCGTTGTGACACCTTAGTTGTTCATTGATTGCTTTCTTATATGTGCCTTGACCGTGGGGCTATAGCAGACCTAGTAACCCCTTGCTCGAGCCAGCAACCTTGGGTTCAAGCTGGTGAGCTTTTGCTCAAACCAGATGAGCCCGCGCTCAAGCTGGCGACCTTGGGGTCTGGAACCTGGGTCCTCTGCATCCCAGTCTGACGCGTTATCCACTGCGCCACCACCAGGTCAGGCGATAATTATGATTGATATGTTAAGTAGCCTTAACATATTTATATGAAAATACAAGTGTGCAAAGGAAATGTGTTTTTTTTCCTTTCCTTTTCTTTTCAAATTAAAAAATATTCATGCCCTGGCCAGACAGCTCTGTTGGTTAGAACACGATCTGGATTTGCAAAGGTTGTGGGTTCGATCCACGGTCAGGGCACAGAAACAGCCATGTTTCTGTCTCTCTTCCTTTCTCTCTCTCTTAAAATCAATAAATGAATTTTTAAAAAAATTAATGATTTTGCTAAAAAACACTGTCACATATGAGGTGCTTTGGATTCCTCAGTAATCCGCTCAAGAGTTATAGTTTCTGAATTTCAGATTAAATGTGGAATTTTAAAAATCATGTGTGGGTTTTTCATGAACAAGAAGGAAACTGTGTGACTGATAAATATGTCTTTTTTAAAAAAGTTTTTCCATTGATTTAAGAGAAAGAAAGGAGGGGATAAAGAGAGGTAGAGGGGAAGGGGGAGGGAGAACTAGAAAAAAAGAGAGAAGGGGGAGGAGGAGAAAGGAAGAGGGAGAGAGAGAGAAATAAGAGAAGCATCAACTTGTTGTACACTCATTGGTTACTTCTCATATGTACCCTGACCAGGGATCAAACCTGGGACCTTAGCATATCAGGATGATGCTTTATCCACTGGAGCGACCTGGCCAGGTCCTGATTAATATATACATCTTAATTCTAATTTCTCATTATATGTTAAGAATAACTTTTTCCAACTTCAGAACCACACAAGCGATGGTTTATGATTACTTTCAGAACATAACAGGACAAAATTGAGAATTTAAATATATGTGTATAGTGTGTATCTGAAGTTGAATGGGAATGCCACTCTTGATTTCAGCTAGGACCTTGTAGTTTTGGGTGACTGCTGCAGTACATAAAATATCACAGTGTTGGGAGGACATCCTATAGCTCTAGTTGGCTAAAGCTCTGCTTTGGTGCTACCCCCTACCCCCAAATCATCTCCCCTTTACCTTCATTTCAAGCCATCCAATCAATTAAAGACACAGTGTAGTAAAACAACAACAAAAAACAAAAAACAGTGGGCTCTGCTGTGCCAGATGCCCGCTTATCCCCTTTTCTAGCTATTTTGCTACCTCAAACTCAGTTTTAGAAATTCTAGAGATTTCATTGTCTACATTGGAATGTTTATCAGAAGCAATAACCCCATGAGACCATGCAAATAAAAGCTTTAAAAAATTAATTCTGGCCCTGGCCGGTTGGCTCAGCGGTAGAGCGTCGGCCTGGCGTGCGGGGGACCCGGGTTTGATTCCCGGCCAGGGCACACAGGAGAAGCGCCCATTTGCTTCTCCACCCCTCCCCCTCCTTCCTCTCTGTCTCTCTCTTCCCCTCCCGCAGCCAAGACTCCATTGGAGCAAAGATGGCCCGGGCGCTGGGGATGGCTCCTTGGCCTCTGCCCCAGGCGCTAGAGTGGCTCTGGTCGCGGCAGAGTGATGCCCCGGAAGGGCAGAGCGTCGCCCCTGGTGGGCGTGCCGGGTGGATCCCAGTCGGGCGCATGCGGGAGTCTGTCTGACTGTCTCTCCCCATTTCCAGCTTCAGAAAAATACAAAAAAAAAAAAAAAATTAATTCTTCTCCACCACCTCTCTATAGAGCCTACGGGGCAACCATTGTTGTGCTGGAGAGAAGGGGCAGGGCTGAGCAGGCAATGCTGGCCTGACCTCCAGTTAGGGCAGGGCAGCGCCTACCTATTGTACACCCTGGTTTCTGCATCAGCTTCCCTTGGAAGACAGGGTTCTGAGAATGGAAAATGTCCCAAGACCATCGTTCCAGACAATGCAAACTTTCAAGTACTGTTTGTTATTGATGGGTACACACACACAACACAAATAAGGCTCTCTTGGCAAATGATAACAAAAATGATTTTCAAATTTAACAAATATGTTTTTCTTTGAAACATGCTTAGCCTCATTGCCAGATAACAACAATATTTTAAAGAAATGTTTATTCCCAAACAAGAGAAAAATAATATTCATATCATCATTTTGCTTAAGCAATACCGCCATCCAAGCGATTGGGAAAACAGGCCTAAATCCTGCAGATGGAAAACCAATCACATTTTCCTATCATACAGTAAATGTTCAGAAGTCACATTATTATTATTTACGACATGCACCCTCTTCTGGTTTGATCTGAAGGACACCCACCTTACAAATAAACTAAATTCTGTTATTTCTATTTTTTCCCTCAGAGGCAATCGTATATCAGAGTGTACTTCTCTCTACTTGTGGAATTCTTACTCATTTATTATCTTGGAAATGGCTTAGTTATTAATTTAGACATACATATAGAAAAAAGTACTATAGGTATTTCTTTAAAGGTATACTGTCTTCCTGATTATCAACTTCACCATACATTCAAAAAAGCACTTTAAAAAAATCCTGTTGCCTTAATATTTTTAACCAATATTAATATTTTGATACAGAGGACAAAAAAAGCATTCCTTTTAAGCAGAATGAGATTTTGAAGAAAGTTAATAGTGAATTAATATTAGCAATGATTCTCAGTAAGTCACCTCATTAAAAACAGTTCCATCTTGCTCCATCTAAAATATTTCAATAAGGATTTACGTACCTGGGAATATTCAAAGTCAGTGATAGGGGCTATACTCTTGATATAGTCGGATCGAAATTGGTTTTCTGGGTTGGCCAGTGGAACTGGAGGTATTATAGTACTCATTGCTGAAATAATTGTCTAAAATGGAAATAAAGAAAAATATATATGTAGGTAAATATAACACTTAGGCTCCATGTATGATAATTTAATGCCTAATTTCTGTCTTCATAGTTTTAGAGAGCAGAGTACTTAATTTTTCTAGCAAGCAAACATTTAAATTAAAGTCCTTACCACAATAGCATCTTTAACATTTTTCCGGATGTCCAGAATTTTTTGCTTCTTTTCCCTGTATTAAAAGAGAATTGTTACTAATTTATCATTAGCACTGATTTGAATGAATTGGGTGGAATTTTAAATTTCCAGCCACAGCACGTGGCTAGACTGGTTTTCCTAGAGGTCAACATCAACCCCCAGGACAACAGTCTTTATTGGCAAAGTTTTCACCCGGGAAAGAAAAACACCCCTCCCCCCTTTCTAATTTGTATTCTAAACAAACTTGAATGTACACATTACAATCCATAGCTTTAAACAATCACACAGGTTACACAAAACATGGCAAACCTGTCATGAGTTTGCATATAAAAACTGTACAGCTACACTTGTAAATATATTTGATGTGAATCTATCCATGTGTTGACAGATATGAATTAAAATAGATGCAGATAAATAAAGTAGACATTAACATATTGGTTGTGTTCAGAGAAATACCAAGGATACAGAACAATACCTCAAGAATGCCTAATAAATCGTATTTTTTTTAAGCAAGTAATTTTATTTTATTTTTTATCTAGACCCTGACAGGAAAAGGATTTACCTAAATATACCAAATTCAACAATACAGGTCTATATTTTTCTCCCTTAAAGGTTTACTCAATGATCAAAGTAACTAACTAGAGAAAGCACTTTTGGGAAGGCTGGGAGAGAAGTAACAAAGTTCGCATGCAGTTTAGAAGTAAAACTGAAATTGATCATTCCTTACTCGGGATTAAATCCATTGACGTGCAGGATCCTCATTTGTTTGACTATAGTGCTTTTCCCAGACTCACCAGCCCCTATAAACAAACAAAAAGAATGCTGTGATCTGTGGCCTGATGCCCTTGCCATCTTGCCCGCCAACCCACGCTGAGCATTTCCAAGTACACGCCAGCAGCTCCCGGCTGGAGGAGCTGGCCGAGTCACAGCTGCGCGCGGGCCGGGAGCCATGCGCTCTGCTCTACCGCCTTACCCAGTAGCAGCAGGCGGTGAGTAGCTTTGTAAGCCAGGCGCTCCTTCTGCAACTGCTTCTCGATCTTTTTGTTGGCCTCGCGTCTTTCTTTTTCATCGACGCCCTGGTCTTCGGTTGTCTTGCTGTTGCTGCCCAAACAGCCCATGCCTGCCCGCTTGGTTAGACGTCAGGCACAGCTAGGAATTTGCACAAAAAGCAGTCGAGTTGTAGATGTGTGTGGGTCCCGAGACGGCTTCTTTTCCTCGCTGCTGAAAGAGATGGTCTGGTCTCTCGGTGTTTCCGGATCAGAACAGGCAGGCGTCTTTCTCCCTCCCCCTGCCCGCAAGAAGGATGCAAGGAAGACGCACAGAGTCAAATGCCTTTTAAAGCTGTTTAGAACTATCTGCTGGATAAATAGTATAAAATGAACGGAGCCCGGGGCAGAGAGTGCCAGGCGCCGCTGGAGCCAGCCAGGTGGCACTGCGCACTCCGCTCGCCCAGCGTCCCCAGCCGGTGCAGCCCCGCCCAGCTGCCCGGCTGGGATGGGCTCAGAGGAGACCCTGAGGGGGCGGTGCACTCAGCCCAGTGCCCTGCGATGGATGTCGGCCGGTACAAAAGGGAGGAACTGTGTGCACTGCTGAGTCCCCACTGGGCGACTGTGGGCACCTACCTGCTAGCCCTTCCCCACTGTGCCTCCAGGGCGAGACCTGCGCTCCCTCGGGGTCCGAGCTGCACCCGGGCTTCTGCAAGGTACGGAGGAGGAGCTGGCCCGCCGGGGCGGCGGTCAGTACTCTGGTCCCAGGGCGTCAGAGGGGCGCTAGCGCTAACAGTGCTGGAGAGGTTGGGAGCTGACCTCCAAGGGCCAGGCCGTGGGAGGCTCACCCGCCTAGGATCCTGAACCCGGCCGGTGGCTGTCTCGCAGCCCCAGCCCAGGAGAGCGGTCTGAGCGAGCACTCCCCGCCGATCCTTCAGATGCCTCCCTGTTCGCAGGCAGGCGAGGCCTCGCGCGCAGGATCATACATATTCTATCAGGGAGGAGGATCTGTAAAGAACTCATCAGTCACACCGCCTTTGTTCCCTTCATTTTCTAGACTATTCCAGCACACCCACGCCGCCGCCTCCCTTAGCCGCTTGTCTTTACCTCCAGCCCCCATTTCTCCTTTGCAGTTCTCTGAACAGGTGTACTCTTTCCCAGAGGACACTCTGGCCTTGAACTTGGCATTGCAGCGCAGGCACAGTGAGGGCAGGAGACAGACATATGTCCTCACGTGTGTGGCTGAGTGAGATAGGTTCCTTCCATTCCTGCTCCAGCCAGCCGGACGGGCAGCCAGCCTCTCCACACCTGCGTTGCTGGACTTGGGGGAAGGAGGGCAGAAGAGGTACTGGGCAGCAGTCCGGGACCAGCACTGCGCAGTGGCTGGCCATCACTTCCCTGGGCATTGTTATTACAAGTTGATGGTGTCCAGTCTCCCGGTGTCGGTGGCACTGCACAAGGATTCTTTCATATGACTTTGCTGGGCTCCCTCTTCAAGTGCCCCACTTTTCTCCAAACCCAGATTTCCCTCACTTTCTACATGGCGTGGCCTCTTCTGCAGAGAGCAAACCCCCACCTACCAAGGGGAAGGCGCTTCCGGCTATGCTGCCCCTAAGCCCAGCTGCATGCAGGCTCCATCCTGTCAGTGAGTCTCCTCTCCTCTGATCCTGCTCTTTGGCTTGTTTCTTTCACGTGTACAAATACATTAAACTCTCTGTCCCATTTAAAACCAACAGCAGTTCCTTCAGTTGCAAGTCCCTAGTCAGTTCCACCACAACCAACAGTTAAAAGGGGATGCTATGCCCCTTGTCCTTCCTTACCTCCTGTTCACACTTCAGCCTCTGGGCCTACTGTCCTACACCGAAAATACAGTGGTCCCTTATCTATCGCCGGGGCTAGGTTCCAGAATGCCCCGCGATAGGCGAAAATTCGCAAAGTAGCGACCTTGTATTTATTTTATTATTTATATGTATTTTAAGGCTTTATAAACCCTTCCCACACTCTTATAAACCTTTCCCACACCCTTATAAGCACTTCCTATGCTCTTAAACACTTTCTATACTTTTAAATCTACATAATTTTTAACAACATATAAAATTCTATATGGGTACTGACCAAGTGAATATACAGTAATACTTCTTTAATGTTTTAATTTTTTTTGTATATTTTTATATTGTTTTCAATTTTTTAGGCTAGAAACATGCTTATTTTACTACAAAAATAATATATAAAAATACCTATATACCACAAAATCCCACGATACAGCGAAAAATCTGCAATACAAAATTAGATATATACAATTTTAAAATCTGCAACACAGTGCGACCACGAAAAGTGAACCACAATATGGCAAGGGATGACTATTCTCAGCAGAGTCATCAATGGTCACCCGGAAGCTAAAGGTCATCCATGAACTTTGGTCTTTACTTTTTCTGACCTCCTTAGTGGAGCTGGCTCTGACCCTCCTTAAGAAGCTCTTGACCTTTGGCTTGCACCAGATGGTATTATTATTATTATTTTTTTAACAGAGGCAGAGAGAGAGTCAGAGAGAGGAATAGACAGACAGGAACGGAGAGATGAGAAGCATCAATCATTAGTTTTTCATTGCGCGTTGCAACACTTTAATTGTTCATTGATTGCTTTCTCATATGTGCCTTGACTGTGGGCCTTCAGCAGACCAAGTAACCCCTTGCTCGAGCCAGCGACCTTGGGTCCAAGCTGGTGAGCCTTGCTCAAAGCAGATGAGCCCGCGCTCAAGCTGGAGACCTCAGGGTCTCGAACCTGGGTCTTCCGCATCCCAGTCCAACGCTCTATCCACTGCGCCACCGCCCAGTCAGGCCAGATGGTATTTCTGATTCTGCCTGCTCTCTGGCTGGTGGATCTCCACCCCTCCACCAGGTGGAGGTGCCTTGGACCCAGAACAATCTTTCTCCCCATAGGCACATGCCGTGTGGGGCTACTGTATCCTGTATGGTTTGTACACACAGCTCTGACTATGCCCATATCAGGTCTCCGGCCAAGCTCACCCTCCACCGTTGTCCCCCAACGCACCTCTACCTCACAGGCACCTCCAACTCTCCCTGCCAAGGCCTGAGCTCATCCCCCATGCCGACCTCCCATCTCCAACCTGCCCTTCTCTGGGAATAGGGGCCCAGATTGTCCAACCAGAACATGGAAGTCATCCCTGACTCCTTTTCCTTCTTGCCAATCCAAACAGAATCTTGTTATTCTGTATCCTGAGTATCTATCTTATCCTGTCCACCCTACCTGCCATTGCCATGGTCTTAGATCACTAATCTAGCCTTGGTTTTGGCAGTGGCCTCCTGCTCACTTTTTCCAGTGCACCCTGCACAGTGTTGCCACAGTGAGAATACAAATCTAAACATATCACGGTCACCACTACCTACTAGCCCCTGGCTCAATGTAATGACTGGATCAATGTAAACTTGAGGGCTTCAGCTCTTACTCTCTCCTCCAAGTGTTTTCCCGTCGTTCTTCTAATTGCATTTCCTGAACACCTTAATTCATCCTAGTGCTGCTCCTCCCTCTGGAAAACCTTAGCCTGTTCTTTTTTTTTTTTTTTTTTTTTTTTTGTATTGTTCTGAAGCTAGAAACGGGGAGAGACAGTCAGACAGACTCCCGCATGCGCCCGACCGGGATCCACCCAGCACGCCCACCAGGGGCGACGCTCTGCTGCAACCAGAGCCACTCTAGCGCCTGGGGCAGAGGCCAAGGAGCCATCCCCAGCGCCCGGGCCATCTTTGCTCCAATGGAGCCTTGGCTGCGGTAGGGGAAGAGAGAAACAGAGAGGAAGGAGGGGGGGTGGAGAAGCAAATGGGCGCTTCTCCTATGTGCCCTGGCCGGGAATTGAACCTGGGTCCCCCACACGCCAGGCCGACGCTCTACCGCTGAGCCAGCCGGCCAGGGCCTGGCCTGTTCTTCACTTGGTGGATTCCTACTCATCCTTCTAGCCTCACTACTGCCTCCACGGCCCGGGTTGGATTCCCCTTCTCCGTGTTCCATCATCTCACCGGCACCCTGCACTGGGACTCTGTGTTTTACTGCTCTTTCAGAACTCCCCTAGACTGCAGACTCCACGAGGGCCTGGCCGAATCTGTTCTTGGCGCCTGCTGCACCTGTGCCTGATCCAGTGCCTGATCTGGAGGAGGTGCCCTGGGAATCCTTGTGGAGCAGATGAATGAATGCACAAATGCCAGAGACAGATAATTTCTGCTTCAAGTGTGGTTCTCAGTAAAGGAATTCCATGGTCAAGTTTTTTGTTATTCAATTGTTTATTTATATATTAACTTTAGAAAGAGATAAAGAGGGAGGGAGAGAGAGAGAGAGAGAGAGAGAGAGAGAGACAGGAACATCAATCTGTTCCTGTATGTGCCCTGACCCGGAATGGAATCGGCAACCTCTATGCTTTGGGATGAGGCTGTAACCAACTGAGTCATCTAGCCAGGGCGATGAAGTTTGAAATTTATAAAATACTTGTCTAGTTCAGTACTATTTTAAAAATAAGAATATTCTTTTAAAAACAAAAGCACTAAATCACTCTTTTCAACACAGGCAGAAGCAAATACACAGTGCTATACTACATTCTGAGTTAGGTCAAAAGTTCTAATTTGGTGGAAGTACCCTCTTTAGCATGTTGTTTTCAGGTCTCACACCTGTGTTAACACAAATTTTGACACATGGCAATATCAACCCATCCATAGTGTGGCTAATGCGCAGTCAGAAGGTGAGACAAGGTATGTAAAAACAGCATAATATAGTGGCATGTTTATAAGAATTTGTCAGTTATCTTTTAATGCCAAGATTTCTATAGATTGCTAGTGGGAAGAGAAGGGGACAAAACAAATCCCATGAGAACTTATAAGGGGAGAATTAAGTTAGAACCCAGAAGCTATACTTCTAAGGCAGCCTGATATTTAGTTACTCTAAAAATATAGCGAAATGTTTCCACTTGTTAAGATTTAGGAATTAGGATTAAAGATAACTTAAACTTTTTAAAAAAATTATTGATTTTAGAAGGAGAGGAGACACACATAGACACACACACAGAAAGAAAGAAATGGAGAGAGAAATTAATTTGTTGTTCCACTTATTTATGCATTCATTGATTATTTCTTGTATGTGCCCCGACCAGGGATCAAACCTGCAACCTTGCTGTATGGCAGGGGTCCCCAAACTATGGCCCGCGGGCCACATGTGGCCCCCTGAGGCCATTTATCCGGCCCCCGCCGCCATTCTGGAAGGGGCAGCTCTTTCATTGGTGGTCAGTGAGAGGAGCACTGTATGTTGCAGCACTGCAAAGTGCAGCATTGCTCATGTACAGTACTACTTCCGGTGATGCAGGACGCACGCGTCACGGCTCCGGAAGTGCGTCATATCACTTGTTACGGCTAGCAGTGACAAATATGGAACTAGACATTGACCATCTCATTAGCCAAAAGCAGGCCCATAGTTCCCATTGAAATAGTGGTCAGTTTGTTGATTTAAATTTACTTTTCTTTATTTTAAATATTGTATTTGTTCCCGTTTTGTTTTTTTACTTTAAAATAAGATATGTGCGGTGTGCATAGAAATTTGTTCATATTTTTTTTTTTATAGTCCGGCCCTCCAATGGTCTGAGGGACAGTGAACTGGCCCCCTGTGTAAAAAGTTTGGGGACCCCTGCTGTATGGTATGACACTCTAACCAACTGAGCTACCTGGCTAGGGCCTAAAGATACTTTTTTTTTTTTTTTTGAGACAGACAGACAGAAAGGGAGAGAGATGAGAAGCATCAACTTGTAGTTGCAGCACTTTTCAGTTGTTCATTGATTGCTTATCAACGTACCCTGATGGGGGGAATGGCTCCAGTCAAACCAGTGACCCCTTGCTCAAGCCAGCGACCTTGGGCTCAAGTCAGCTTCAAGCTAGCGACCTTGGGCTCAAGTCAGCTTCAAGCTAGCGACCTTTGGGCTCAAGCCAGTGTCAATGGGATCATGTCGATGATCCCATGCTCAAGCCAGTGACCCTACACTCAATCTGGCGATCTTGGGGTTTCAAATCTGGGACCTCAGCAACCCAGGTCAACACTTTTTCCACTGTGCCACAACTGATCAGGCTAAAGATAAGTTTTTATACATTGAATTTTATATGATTAGACGGACAGGTCTAATAGAACATATCTGCACTATGTGACCTAGTGTGCTGCATAATACCCTGCTAAACACTGTAAAATATAAAAGCAGTGTTTTTATACAGTGATGTAGTGTTTCTTAAAAGAAATGCAAAGTCAATCTTTACCTAGTCCTACCTTTATCCCATAGGAACTCAACACAAATTTTTTGTTTGTTTGTTTTTTACAGAGACAGAGAGTCAGAGAGAGGGACAGATAGGGACAGACAGGAACGGAGAGAGATGAGAGGCATCAATCATCAGTTTTTCGTTGCGACACCTTAGTTGTTCATTGATTGCTTTCTCATATGTGCCTTGACTGCGGGCCTTCAGCAGACCGAATAACCCCTTGCTCGAGCCAGAGACCTTGGGTCCAAGCTGGTGAGCTTTGCTCAAACCAGATGAGCCCGTGCTCAAGCTGGCAACCTCGGGGTCTGGAACCTGGGTCCTCCGCATCCCAGTCCGATGCTCTATCCACTGCGCCACTGCCTGGTAAGGCAAGTTTTTTTTTTAAAAAACAAAAAACCCAGTCACCTGGCCTTCTCCTTGTTTGGTCTGGAAAACTGATCCACATTGGCGTTTCCAAGCATGGGATCAGAATTCAAAATCCCAGCTGGCTCACCTGGATCTGGGGGAGCTGAGCTGTAGGTAGAGCATGGAGTACAGCCAAGCGCTGCTGGCAATGTAAGCATCTGTTGCCAGGCAACACTGGCAGCCGCACTGCCCTCCTCCAGCTGCACACACTCACCTGCAGAGATGAGATGAGGGCTGCTGGCGGGGTTGGAAGAGAACTGGGAAGACGCAGAGAGTGGGGGCAAAAGGGCAAAGACAAAACAAAGTGATCTTTTCCTCACTTTTGTTGATGCTTAAGACAGCATGTCTCAGAAGTCTTAGTGCATCTGAACGTTTAATTACTTGTATTTCTTTTATATTGCTTAGTTTTGTGAATTTTGGATATTGTAATTTTTAAATTTTGTTTGTTTGTTTCATTACCTCTGATCAAACTTGGCAGATGTCAAAAAAAATTAATTGCACCTGTTCTCTGCTCTGGTTAGTTGAACTGAAGTTGATGACCACAGTAAGAACAAAATTTGTTTCTCTTATAAATAAGAAAAAAAAATTTGTTTTTCTCCACAGAAGTTTAACAACTGGATGAAAATATTCAAAGAGCCTGACCTGTGGTGGCACAGTGGATAAAACGTTGACCTGGAACGCTGAGGTTGCTGATTTGAAACCCTGGGCTTGCTTGGTCAAGGCACACAGGAATCACCTACTACGAGTCGATGCTTCCCACTCACCCCACCTCTTCTCTCTCTCTCTCTCTCTCTCCTTTCTCTGAATTTAATAAATAAAAATCTTTAAAAAAATATTCAAAGAAACTGTTTCAATTCATGCAAGCCAAGATCTAGGAGATGAGAAGCTAGTTTGAAAAATGACTAGACTGCTATACAGCACAAGACAGCAGATAGTTGAGTTTAATTTTAAAAAGGCAATACTTACAGACAGTTTAATAACTGGTTTTTCAGTAGCATTTTATACTTTAGAAGTTAATAAAGGTTAAAACTGCACTAAGACTTTTGGAACAGATATATAAAAACTTTTTAAAAGAAGAGGAAGAAAACAGTTTAGGAAAGACGAAGAGTCAGTAATTCAGGGCAATGACAATGTCCCAAGAAACCAGAGGCTGCAGCCAGTTCCGCCAATGCAGTGGCAGCTGCATGAGCACTTGGCCCTCAGTCCAGCTTCTGCCATTTAAACAACGTGCTGTTGTTTCAGCTCTTGTCTTTCTCAGTATCTTGGTGGAGAGAACCCATGTAGACTATTTTCCATTTTTAACAGGGGAGCTCACTCCATGACATAATCGCAATACACTTTAAAGTGACTGTGCTTAATTTTTAAGATGTTTATAGAAAAGTAGGGAAACATTTCCCCCTTTTGTACATAACACTCTGCAATCAACTATTTTACAATTTATTGAAATATTTGTCTTCTTTTTCCTCCTCCTTACTCCTATAGCCAAAGTAATATTATATTAAGTAGCTTTCGGAAGTATCATCCATAAAGGGTAGTAATGCAGACTTGTTTAACTGACAGCTTTAAAAGTAAAAATAACAGCAAATCCTAAAGGGAAGGTGAGCTGTCTCTGATTCCATCCAGTGTCCCCAAACCCAGGGCTGAAACAGCCTGACTGGGATGCAAAACTCTGTCACAGGCAGGAGTTTATGACAGCAGGAGAACGTGAGGGGGGAGGCTACTGAATGCCCAAACAAGACAATACACCTCCCTAAAACAGAATAGAGAATGTAGCTATCAGTGTCTGCAGCTCACTCAAAACAGCCTGTGAAAGCCGTCAAATTAGGTCAGGTTCTGAGACCGAGATGGACGGGCGGGCGGTCGATGGACCGTTTGTGTGTTGCGGGAGAAACCGCACACATTCAGAGTTGCATTTAAAACACATTTTAGAAACCAGAAATCAAATAACGGGCTCAAGGACCAGAGGAAGCGTGAGAATTAGCATTTGAACAGTGAAGATCAGCATTCCTGTCTGTTTACATAATTCTGTTCTTGAACCTCAAATAGCCTAACAAAATACTGGGACTACAGCAGAGTCAGACCCATTTGTTATGTTTCGATACTCAAGTGAAGTTTCAAACATAGTCTAATCAATTTTAAAGATATTTTTTCTTTGTTTTGCTAACTAACAAACATCAAATGAAATAAAATGTAGAAACTGTGAACAAACCCACCACACATGAACAGAAATTAAATCTTAAGAGAAATTTTGTGATAAAAAGTAGTAGTTTCAGCACTGAGTTCAAGATAGCATGAGTTTTCTCATCCTCAAATAACTACATTTACTAACATTTTCTTATAAAGTGAATCAGACTCCATAAGGTCCCCTGATTTGGAGCAAAAAGACAGACAACATGATGTGCATTTTAAATGCTTAGCGATGTTCTCCTGGTGTCACAGGCTCTCAGGGGATGTCAGAGCTACCAGAAACATGGCGACAGGAGTTCTAGTCTAACCACACTGACTCATCATCGGTCTTCACCAATGACTGCTTGCCTTACAATTATTTTCCTGTTTTAAGCAAATCATGTAACATTGTGCTGTAAGGAAAGATAGTGGAGAGAATCCAATTTGGTATCTACCCGCTGTAGATTCCTATCATTGAACATGTTTATTTCTGTCACAGGCCATCCTCTAAGACAGGGGTCCCCAAACCTTTTACACAGGGGGCCAGTTCACTGTTCCTCAGACTGTTGGAGGGCCGGACTATAAAAAAAAACTATGAACAAATCTCTATGCACACTGCACATATCTTATTTTAAAGTAAAAAAAAAACAAAAAAAAAACGGGAACAAATACAATATTTCAAATAAAGAACAAGTAAATTTAAATCAACAAACTGACCAGTAATTCAATGGGAACTGTGGAACTGCTTTTGGCTAATGAGATGGTCAATGTCTGATTCCATATTTGTCACTTCTAGCCGTAACAAGTGATATGACGCGCTTCCAGAGCCGTGATGCGTGCACCCCGCGTCACCGGAAGTAGTACTGTACGTGAGCGATGCCGCGCTTTGCATCCGCATCCTGTGCTCCTCTCACTGACCACCAATGAAAGAGGTGCCCCTTCCGGAAGTGCGGCAGGGACCGGATAAATGGCCTCAGGGGCCTGCGGGCCGTAGATTGGGGACCCCTGCTCAAAGAGATATACTACAAAGCAGATAAGCTCTAAGACCAATTTCTTGTGTTCTTGAGCAGTTGGGAAAGCAGAAACAGCGACACCGCAATCATTCAGAGGACAATGCGTGACACTATGTAGGAACCAAGGGCTGAAAGGGGTGGCAGGGCCTCCCGTGGGGTGAGCGTTCATGGAATTGGGGAAAGCTTCATCAGGGAGGAGGCGCCAGAGGCATGTCTTGAAGAATGGTGGGGCTGGATCATGTAGAGAGAATATATACAGTTCAGATGAGGAAAACCTGCCAGGTAAAAGCAATGAAAAGGGAACTGGCATTGCCCTGAAGGGAGCTGGGCCAGCAATGAAAACTAGTGAGCCATGGGAATATATGTTCTTGGTATGGCGGCTGCAGCTTAGCGGTGAACAGCATGAAAGGCACGGGCTCAAACCCCTCTTCTATGTTGTTCTCGGCTTCCTTCTCTGTAAGTCAGTGAGGATGATGGTATTCTCCTCACAGTAATGTGGTTGGTGAGAATTATAAATCAATTCATCTATCACAGTGCCCAGCAAGTAGCAAGCTCTTAAACAGTGTAGTAATTATTTTCATTGAACATTAATTTAATAAATACATATCCACTTTATCCTTTTACATTATCTCCCTTTAAGGAGCGTCTGATTTTTGTCTCTTAGGCAGACACATGAACAATGAACTCCAGTACAGACAACAAAGATTTGTTCAATATCTACCTGTACTCAGCTGAGCAAAGTACTAGCTGCTAGCTTTGAACATAAAGGTGTCGAGATGTGTTAGAAAAACGACCAAAAAATGCACAATTGATGAGTTGATAAACAAAAATGGTCGATACATACAATGGAATATTATTCTGCTTTAAAAAGGAAGAAAACTGTGACACAACATGAATGAATGTTAAGAGATGCAGGCCTTGACCAGCTAGCTCAGTGGATAGAGTGTCAGCCTGATATATGGATATCCTGGGTTCAATTTCCAGTCAGGGCACACAGGAGAAGCAACCATCTGCTTTTCTCCCTTCCCTCTCCCCTTTTTCTCTCTCTTCCCCTCTCACAGCCAGTGGCTCAGTTGGTCTGAGCATCAGCCTCAGGCCCTGAAGACTACTTGGTTGATTTGAGCATCAGACCTAGAAGGGGGGGGGCAGGTGGATAGATCCTGGTCAGGGAGCATGAGGGAGTCTGTCTCACCATTTCCCCTCCTCTCACTTAAAACAACAAATGAAGATATGCTTAGAGCAGTTACATTCATAGAGATGGAAAGTAGAATGGTGGTGGCCAGGGGTTGTGGATAGGGGGTAATGAGGAGTTAGTTTCATGGGTTTGAGTTTCAGTTTGGGAGAGAAACAACTTTTACAGATGGATGGAGGCAGTGGCTGCACAACAATGTGAACGTATTTAATGCCTCTGAACTGTACACTTAAAAATGGAGAAAAGTGGCAAATTTTGTTTCACATGTTTTAACATAAAACAAACAAGAAAAAACTCACATGCAGAATCTTCGTCATGACAATGGTTGAAGAGAGGAATCTCTCTTTCTTGTTTCAGGATATTTGTTTCAATTCTGAGTACAATTAAGTGACTTCAATTTCTTGTTTAGAAACATTGACTACAATTGTAGTTTCCTGCCAGCAGGTGGGAACTAAAGCCGTAAGGACAGATGAGGGATCTAAGGATGTTTTCATATCAATGCATTTTCATTCATTCATTCACCATAAAGCATTTTTTGAACACCCTCTCCTCCTACAGAGCCTTGAGATTACAAGAATGAATTAGACATTGTACCTGATTTCAAGCAGTTTAAGTCTAGTAGAGAGGGATAGACAAGCAATCAATGTAAATGCAATCAGGTCCTCTGGGTTCTATAGAGACTACAGTGGGAGCATAGAGAGGGGTGTGTTTGTGTGTGGTCAATTACAGAAGTGAATAAATAGTATCATTTCTTTTCCTAGAGGAATTTATGCTAACTTTTGTAAGCCACCTTTCATCTTAATTTTAAGACACCAAAAGGCACTTTATTTCCAGCATCTCATTGATCATAACCAGAGCTACAAGGTGCACATTATTATCCACATTTTGCAGATAAGATGTTAGTTGAAGGTTGCACAGGGGCCTCAGAGGGGTGGCCTGTGTCTGATCTCAATCCTGTGCCCTTTCCAGAAGGAACTCTAGGGCTCTTACAGACAAAAAACCCACACCATTCTCTCTTCTACTAATTTCAAAAGGAAAAATCAAACAAGCCCACCTCTTTTCTAACTCAGGCAGATTAATCTGCATATAATGACTGATGAATTAGTTAACTCTTTGCCCAGTTGCCTTAGCAACTGGTTTCTGTTAGAATTCGGTTTAGCTACAGAGTTTAAAGCAACAGTAACACTTATACTAGAATGTCAAATTGTATATGAAATTAAACAGAACTGAAAATTGTTTTTTATCAGAGGTGGAGGCTGCCTTTTTCAAAACTGTAATGGCTCTAAAATTTGCAGGGCTGCTGACAATAAACAAGGGACACAGAGCTTAAGATTTGTCTACATTTGCCATTACATAGTTATTTATGTTTGTCATTAAGTAGGACCATTTGATGGCTTTAAGCTATAGACAAATTAAAGACTTCCATTCAATAGGGAGTCTCTGATTGTAGACAAATCACAATGTATTAGAGCCAGGGTTTTCACGGAGGAAGAGAAGTGCACAAATATGAAAGGCAAGAAAAAGCCTGTGGGGATGGCCTGAAACTGTGTTCACCAGTGCAGTCATGATTTCTAAAGTATGTATGTATATGCTCAAAATCACTGTGCATATATATATGTATATGTATATGTATATGTATATATATATGTACATTTATATACCGGTGCATGTAGTATATGTTTATATAAATGCATATCTTTCTTAGTTCTGTCTGCTGTAAAGTTGAAGAACTTGAGACACTCCGGTCGCAGAGAACACATCTAGGGCCCAGACCTTGATCTATGGTAATTATTCACAACCAAAGGGAACCAGGGTTCCTTGGAGAAATGCTGGTTCCAGGGTGGGGGCAGGGTAGCTACACAATAAACCTGGAACATTGTTATGTCAGAAAGTAAGAAAGTGCTTTAAAAACGTTGAGGGCATGTCACAAGAACACAGGAATCAGACGGAAGGGGCTCTCATTTGGCCAAATATGGGATGGTTTGAGTGCCAAATATTTAAATATGGTATGAATTTTATGCCACTGAAAAATATAGAAATATCAGATGTCTATGCCAATAAAAAATAGGTAAATAAATAAATTGGGGGAAGGGCGCCTGCCCCCTGGCAGTAGGCTTGTGGGGGAATTCTGCCAAGTGATTCAGCATGTGTGACCTGCAGAGTGGGGTCCGGCAAGACGCAGCAACGGAGCCTAAATCTAAGGGAACATTTTCATGAGGAGCAGGTATCTGCATGGGCTTCCCATGGACTGCTTATTAGTTGCAGAGTAAAAAATAAGCACACAGTGGAGGAACTAGACAAAAATTTGGGTAATCAAAACAAACACTGTCAAAGGGGAAGGGGCTGGACATTGTCTGCTTCCTGATGCAGACCCTGAGGACATACATCGTCTATGTAGTGTTCTGGCCAAGGAGGTTACTGAAGCTGCAAACTGCACCTTGGTTATGTAAAAAAAACCAAACCCTATTCTTTTTTCTCTTTCTTTTTTCTTTAAGTGAGAAGAGGGGAGATAGAGAGAGACTCCCTCATGTCCCCAACCAGGATCCACCTGGCAACCCCATCTGAGGCCAATGCTCAAGTAACAAGCTATTTTTAGTGCCTGAGGTTGACATGCTCGCTCGGACCAACCAAGACACTGGCCGCAGGAGGAGAAAAGGGAGAGAAGGGGGAAAGGGAGGGGGAGAGAAGCAAATGGTCGCTTCTCTTGTGTGCCCTGACCAGGGCTGAGCCAATGCTCTATCCATATGCTGAGTCAATGCTCTATACACTGAGCCACTGGCCAGGGCCAATATCCCCATTCTTAAGGAATACATATAGAAGTCTTTCAGGGGCCACGAGGCCCACAGCTAACTCTAGAATGATTAAGAAAATATCCTGTATCTACATCTATACCTTCTATCTGCAGAGAATGCAAACAAGGCAAATGGTGTGGGGGGGGATTGTTAACAGGTGAACCTGGGTGATGAGTATCTAGGAGTTCTTTGTATTCTTCTCATTCTTGAAATTTTCTAAGTTTGAAATTATGTCCAAATAAAAGGGTAAGCAAAACAGCACCACAGGGGTTCCCTGCTCGGCACAAGGTTCACAAGTGCATTAAAAATCAAGCCCAGGGCATCCAGGTTTGAGCTAAGCTCTCTCCAGCCATGTGCTCTTGCTGAGTCTACACATTCAGTGTTGTGTTCCTGTGCCTTGGTGGTACCTCTAGTGCAGGAACCAAGGCAATGCTATGGTGGTGATAGGTAGTTCAGAGCAGGACTGGGATTATTTTTGCTCCTTGGGCCCTGCAGTTGTTGAGGGACTCACACTATACATTTTCCACTTCAGCCTGGAAGAAGCTGTCTCTGATTCCCTGCTGAATCACTGGTATCAGGGGAAAGCTCTGAGGCTAGGAGGTGGGAGGCCAGGCAATGTCCATCACTTGGGCAGTGGACAAAGCCACGCTGGGCTCTGCCCATAGGAGGCCAGACCTAGGAAGAAAGATGGTGATGGAGTAAGCGGACGTTCCAACTGCCACCTCCCAGGACCAAACTGGATTACAACTTAATTTAAGAACAATCATCTTGAAAAATCAACTTTGGACTAAACTAAGAGTTATCTCCAGCCAAGAATCACCGAAGAAGCCACACTAAGACTGGTAGGAAGGGCGGAAATGCAGAAAGGGCTGCCCCACTCCCAGGAGCGAGTGGTGGCCGAGGATCCAGAGGGACTCTCATGGTGGGACGGGTTGCCCTGAGAGGTGTGCACCCTCAGGACCAGAACCAGAGCCCCAGCCTAGAGCCCCAGAGCCTAAAAGAGGTGCCCAGATAGCCTTTAGCTGTGAAAAGAGCCGGTTTTCTGTCTGTGAGAAAGAGACACACCTCTCGGACACACACTGTTTTAAAGGGCCCACGCAGAAAATCTCGTTTTCAGCCACTTACCCGGGGCTCTGGTGGGAGAGAGCTGAGAGGACTGGAATTGCAGGAAGAGAGTGTAAAGTTGGAGGCCCGGGGAGAGAGAGACTGAGGAGGACGGCCACCAGAACCCCTGTGCTGAGTCATTCTCTAGTACTGCAGTCAGCATCTTTCTTGGGTAGAGGAATCCCCTCTGAGTGACATCAGCCTGGGGAAAAGCAGCTGCTCCACCCTCGGGAGTGTCTCCTACCTGAGGGATGGCGATAGGTAGGTCTGAGAGGCCAGGAGGCAGGGGGCGCCTCAGTGACTCAGTTTTCTGGTGTTGAGACCGGAGCGCTCCCCCCCACACCCTCCCGCGTCTGTGACTGGTGCTTCCACCTCACCAGAGACTCAGTTGAAACTGTTGGCGGGCAGACCACACTTCTGGGTCTTAGAGGCCACATCCACCAGACTCCTGGGGCCTCACCTTACAGAGGTCTGTGAAAAAAGTCTGGATAGACTGACACCTGGGGCTGAGGGACAGAGTCACACACCCACCACCCTTCCTAAATTGCTGAATTGCAGCAGGCTTTAGACTCTAGTAGAGTTTTTTCAGTGGTCAAAACCAACAAGCAGCCAACAGATAGGCTGCAGGAGGCGAAACTCAGGGAAACTTAGCCTTTTGAGCGGACTTTCTCCCAAGACCAGAGAGGGAAGTAGCCAGCCTAGGAGGACAGCTTGGTATTTCCATGTACACCTGGGCCCAGCAGAGGCAGCCACAAACTCTAAATTGCTTGTAGCTCCAAGAAGGTTACTGAGGGCCAATCACAGGCAGTGTCTTTTGCTGGTCTGCATTGGGTTCCTGCTTGGGAGGCCTTGGGCTGGCACATCCAGGGGCCAGTTGTGGAAAGCATTGGTTCAGGACCTAACAACCCTTGCTAGAGTGGTATCCTAAGGAAAAGCTCCTCACACCTGGCCCAGCTGAGGCGAGTTCCACTCTCTATGATCAGCACTGGCACAGCAGCTCATGTGCATTGGATAAGGTGGAGCTTCACAGTCTGCTGACCTGGAGCTGGATATTCTGTCCTGCTAGGCTAGATTCCACAGGAGGAAGGGAGAGAGTCTTGGAGCATGGACATTTAAAGTATGGGTCCCTGTGAGTCTATTGTTGGATCTGGTCGAGGGGCTTAGCCACCTTTGGGAGGGGCACAGTCAGACCCAGGAGAGGAATCTCTCAGTCTTCCAGCCTGAGACTGGGGGTCTCAACAGCTGAAAGAACTTCTGCAGAGGGGACTGTTGGCCACACTCAGTCTGGACCTGCTGCTCACCTTGTTCAGGAGAAATAAAATTTGAGTATTCAGCAGTGGTTGAGGGATCAAGCTCTGGAGTAGGGGCCACATTTTGTGTACTGAGCTCCCAACCAAGAGACTCCTGAAGTAGGGGGTCCCACAAACATTGTATTCACCACCTCAGCTTCCCTAACCCACCAAGTGTGCAACTTGAAGAGGGGTTGGTTGGGTGAGGCTAGTTTGACCCACAATATGGTCTTACTACAGAAGACTATGGGGAAGACAAGACAGCTGAAAAGTGGGGACAAATCTTACAGATCTTGGGGCTATTATGGAGCTCTTGTCATCTCTAAGCAGGAGGAAGCTGATCCTTATACAAAGGTTGGCCTCTCCCACAGCATCCAGACACAGAAAATGCAGACACAAACAGCGAAAAGTGTAGTAGCTACAGACTGGTAGCCCACAGTGGGGTACAACCAACAGCAGATGCCAACCAAAGAAGAACTAGAGCCAACATTACTGGTAGTGGGTGTCAGACAGCACCAACCCTAGATTCAACTACCTATACAAGCAGCACATCCAAAGGTGGAGTCTAGCAGGCACCAGATACTGTAGAAAATAAATACACCCAACAGGACAGACATCGCACAGTGTGCAATACACATAACCAAGGTTGACCCTTAAAGCCAGCCAGCAAAAGGAATAACCATACCACAAAATGACCAACTGCATCTAATACTCACATACAACAAGAAAAAAAATAGTACTCTCAAGAAGCATTCCTAGAACAAGGAAAACAAGTGACCTGGAGGACATTATCACTGAGCCCATTTTCTTCATAAAGACCATCCAAAAATTTCAAAGTCAGCCAGTGCTACCTAATACACAGACAAAATGGGCAGACAGAGAAATGTGACCCAAATGAATCAACAAGAGAAATCCCCAGAAAAAGGACTGAATGAGATGGAAGAAACCAAAATACCAGCTGCAGAGTTTAAAACGATGATTTTTAGGATGCTCAAAGATTTTGGAGCAACAATAGATAGACATAATGAGCACCTAAATAGATAGCAAGCATCCAAAAGGACATTGAAATAATAAAAAAGAACCAGTTGAAAATGACAAATATGATATTAGAAATGAATACTGCACTAGAAGGAATTAATAGCAGGCTGGATGAAGCAGAGGATCAAACCAGTGATTTAGCGGACAAGATAAATGAAAACATGGAAGCAGAGTAGCAAAAAGAGGCTCAAAAAGAGAAAACTCTAAGAGAGCTCTGTGACAACATGAAGAGAAACAGCATCCACATCATAGGGGTTCCTGTTGGAGAAGAGAAAGAATAAGGAATAAAGAAATTCTTTGAAGAAAACATAGCTGAAAACTTCCCTAAACTGATGAAGGAAAAAGTCACACAAGTTCAAGAAGCACAGAGAGTTCCATTAAAAAGAAACCCAAGGAGGCCTACACCAAGACACATCATACTTTAGGTGTCAAAGTTAAGAGACAAAGAAATAATGCTAAAAGCTGCAAGAGAATAGCAATTACCTACAGTGGAACCCGATAAGGATGACATCTGACTTCTCAACAGAAACACTTGAGGCCAGAAGGGATTGGAAAGAAAAAGAAATATTCAAAGTGTTGCAAAGCAAAAATCTACAACCAAGACTTCTTTATTCAGCAAGGCTATCATTTAAAATTGAAGGAGAAATAAAAAAGTTTCCCAGACTCCAAAAAAAGAAAAAACCCCTCAAAAAATTCATTACAACCAAACCAGTATTACAAGAAATGTTAAGGAGCCTGTTGTAAAAAGAGCAAAAGAAAAAAAAATTGAGAGAAAGAGGATTGTAGGTTTAAAAAATAAAATGTCAATAAACAACTACATATCAATAATAGCCTTAATTGTAAATGGCTTAAATGCTCCAATCAAAAGACACAGGGTAGCTGTGTGAATAAGAAAACAGGACCCATAGATATGCTGTCTACAAGAGACCCAACTCAAAACAAAAGAGACACACAGACTGAAAGTGAAGGGATGGAAAAATGTATTTCATGCAAATGGAAATAAAAAAAAAAAGCTGGGGTAGCAGTC
Organism: Saccopteryx leptura; assembly: GCF_036850995.1. NCBI lineage: Eukaryota > Metazoa > Chordata > Mammalia > Chiroptera > Emballonuridae > Saccopteryx > Saccopteryx leptura. Next base: position 59,573,190 of record NC_089513.1, on the reverse strand, counting down.
ATATCTGAAAAAATAGACTTTAAAACAAAGACTATAGTAAGGGACAAAGAAAGTCACTACATAATGATACAGGGAGCAATAAAACAGGAGGATATAATCATCGTAAAAATCTATACACCTAATATAGTAGCACATGAATATATAAAGCAGATTTTGATGGACATAAAGGGTGAGATCAACAGCAATACTATAATAGTAGGGGATTTTAATACCCCACTAACATCATTGGATAGATCCTCCAGACAGAAAATTAACAAACAAACAGCAGTCTTAAATAACATACCAGATCAACTGGATTTAATAGATATATTCAGAATCTTTTACCCCAAAGCAGCAGACTATACATTCTTTACAAGTGTTCATGGGAAATTCTCTAGGATAGACCACATGTTAGGACACAAATATAGTCTCAATAAATTTAAAAATACTAAAATCATATCAAGAGTCTTCTCTGATCACAATGGCATAAAACTAGAAATCAACTAAAATAGAAAAACTGAAAAACATTCAAACACTTGGAGGCTAAATAGCATGTTATTAAATAACAAATGGGTTAACAATGAGATCAAGGAAGAAATAAAAAATTTCCTTGAAACAAATGAAAATGAACACACAACAACTCAAAATTGATGGGACACAGCAAAAGCATTCCTGAGAAGAAAGTTCATAGCATTACAGGCATACCTTAAGAAGCAAGAAAAAGCTCAAATAAACAACTTAACCCTGTATATAAAAGAACTAGAAAAAGAACAATAATTGAAGCCCTGACAAAGTAGAAGGAAGGAAATAATAAAGGTCAGTGTGGAAATAAATGACATAGAGGCTAAAAAAACAATACAGAAGATCAATGAAACCAAGAGTTGGTTTTTTGAAAATGTAAACAAGACTGATGAACCTTTAACCAGACTCATCAAGAGAAAAATAGAGAGGACTCAAATAAATAAAATTAGAAATGAAAGTGGAGAAGTAACAACTGACACCACAGAAATACAAAGAATTGTAAGAAAATACTGTGACTATCTGTATGACAAAAAGTTGGACGAAATGGATAAATTCTTAGAAACATATAATCTTCCAAACTCAATCTGGAAGAATCAGAAAACCTAAACAAACCAATTACAACAAATGAAATTGAAATAGTTATCAAAAAACTCCCAGCAAACAAAAGTCCTGGACCAGATGGCTTCACAGGCAAATTTTACCAAATATTCAAAGAACTAACACCTATCCTTTTCAAGCTATTTCAAAAAATTAAAGAGGAGGGAAGAATTCCAAGTATCTTTTAAGAGGAAAGCATAATCCTCATTCCAAAACCAGGTAAAACACTACAAAGAAAGAAAACTATAGGCCAATATCCCTGATGAACTTAGATGCTAAAATTTTCAACAAAATATTAGTAAACCAGATCCGGCAATACATGAAAAAAAATCATACATCATGATCAAGTGGAATTTATTCTGGGGAGGCAAGGCTGGTACAATATTTGCAAATCAATCAATGTGATTCATCACATAAACAAAAAAAGGGAGGATAAAAATCACATGATAATAGCAATAGATGTAGAAAAAGCATTTGATAAAATCCAGCACCCATTTATGATCAAAACTCTCAGCAAAGTGGAAATATTGGGAACATACCTCAACATAATAAAGGCCATCTGTGATAAATCCACGGCCAACATCATACTCAATGGGCAAAAATTAAATGCAATCCCGTTAAAATCAGGAACAAGGCAGGGGTGCCCCCTTTCACCTCTCTTACTCAACATAGTGCTGGAAGTCCCAGTCACAGCAATCAGACAAGAAGAAGAAATAAAAGGCATTCAAACTGGAAAAGAAGAAGTAAAACTATCATTATTTGATAATGACATGATACTATACATAGAAAACTCTAAAGTCTCATTCAAAAAACTACTAGACCTGATAAATGAATCTGGCAAGGTGGCAGGATATAAAATTAATATTCAGAAATCAGTGGCATTTTTATACACCAAAAATAAACTGTCTGAAAGGGAAATTAAGGAATCAATTCCCTTCACTACTGCAACAACAACAAAATAAAGTACCTAGGAGTAAATTCAACCAAAGAGGTAAAGGACTTGTACTCAAAAAATTATTAAAACACTGATAAAAGAAATCAAGGAAGATACAAACAAGTGGAAACATATACCGTGTTCATGGACAGGAAGAATAAACATCACTAAAATATTTATATTACCCAAAGCAATTTATAAATTCAATGTAATTCCTATTAAAATACCAATGGCATACTTCAAAGGTATAGAACAAATATTTCAAAAATTTATATGGAACCAAAAAAGAACACAAATAGCCTCAGCAATCTTGAAAATAAAGAATAAAGCCGGAGGTATCACACTTCCGGATGTCAAATTATACTATAAGGCCATTGTACTCAAAACAGCTTGGTACTGGCATAAAAACAGGCAAATAGATCAATGGAACAGAACAGAGAACCCAGAAATAAACCCGCACCTTTATGGAGAATTGATTTTTGACAAAGGAGGTTAAGAGCATACAATGGAGCAAAGACAGTCTCTTTAACAAATGGTGTTGGAAAATTTGGACAGCTAACTGCAAAAAAATGAAACTAGACCACCAATTTACACCATTCACAAAAATAAACTCAAAATGGATAAAAGACTTAAATGTAAGTCACGAAACCATAAGCATAGAAGAAAAGATAGGCAGTAAGCTCTCGGACATTTGTTGCAGCAATATATTTGCTGATTTATCTCAATGGGCAAGTGAAATAAAGGAGAAAAGAAACAAATGGGACTATATCAAACTAAAAAGCTTTTGCACAGTAAAAGACACCATGAACAAAATAAAAAGACAACCTACACAATGGGAGAACATATTTGCCAATACGTCTGATAAGGGATTAATAACCAAAATTTATAAAGAACTTCTAAAACTCAACACCAGGAAACTAAACAATCCAATCAAAAAATGGGCAAAAGAAATGAATAGACACTTCTCCAAAGAGAACATACAGATGGCCAATAGGCATATGAAAAAATGTTCCACATCACTCATCATCAGAGAATTGCAAATTAAAACCACAATGAGATATCACCTTACACCTGTCAGAATGGCGCTCAACAAAACAGCACAGAATAAGTGCTGGCGAGGATGTGGAGAAAAGGGAACTCTCCTGTACTGCTGGTGGGAATGCAGGCTTGTGCAGCCACTGTGGAAAACAGTATGGGGTTTCCTCAAAAAATTAAAAATTGATCTGCCTTTTGACCCAGATATCCCACTTTTAGGAATATATCCTAAGTATACCAGATCACTGATTCAATAGAAGAAATGCACCCCCATGTTTATTGCAGCATTGTTTACAATAGCCAAGATCTGGAAACAGCCCAAGTGTCCGTCAATGGACAAGTGGATTAAAAAGCAGTGGTACATATATTCAGTGGAATACTACTTGGCCATGAAGATAAGGAAATCTTACCTTTTATTTCAGCATGGATGGACCTGGAGATTATTATGCTAAGTGAAATAAACCAGGCAGAGAAAGAAAAATATCATATGATCTCACATATATGTGGAATCTAAGGAACAAAGTAAACTGAGGAATGGAATAGAGGTACAGGTGGGGTCACAGGGACTAAAGGGACAGCTGTCAGAGGGAAGGGGGATGAAGGAATGGATCAGAGAAGGTGAAGGGATTAGTGAAACTATATATACATAACACATAGATAGATAACAGGACAGCGGGAAGGGGGAGGGAATTAGGGCGAGGTGGGCATTGGGGGGAAAAAAAGGGACACGGGTTGGGAGTTGAGGGAGTTATTATTGAGTGGGACACTTGAATCCATGTAAACACAATAAATTAAAAATTAATAAAAATAAAATAATAAAAAAAAGAGGCCAGACCTTCCAAGATACTATCCTTCCCCAGGGAACCCAGTCCCCAGGGAAACGTAACTGCTCACAGCAGAGGTGACAACATGTTAGATAGGCAGGCCGTAGAAGCCCACTGCCAGGGGTATCCTGGTTGGGACAATGCTCAGGCCCAGAGCTTGTCGGGAGGCAGAAAGCCTAGAGGAGGCCCGGGCACCATGGGCAACAGAGAGCTACCACTGGAAAGGCATGTGTGGGCTCTGGCTGTGTTCAGGATGGGCAGCAGCGACTCCGCAGCCTGCAGCAGGTAGCTGGGAAGCTGGGTCTATGGGAGGTTCCCAATATCCACACCCTGAATGTAAGTAAGCCAGGCCTTTACTGTGAAGTGCTGAGTGCCAGCTCATTCTCCAGGCCCTGCAGACCCCTCCTTGTGGCCAGGAGGCTGGTTTCTGCAGTCCAGGCTCCCATGAGTACAAACAGGGTGCAAGGGTTGGCGGAGAGGTGAGTGTATGTCCCATATTCAGTGCCCTCCCTTCCAGGTTTCATCCTTCATTGAAAGACAGCTCCTGGCCAGAGGCCCTTTGCTTGGCTCCAATAACTGCTCCAGCCTCTGGAGCCAGAGGCTTAGGCATGCAATAGCTCCCCGTTGTGGCCAGTCCTGGAATGTGGCAACATCCCTAATTGGTTTCTTTAACTCTCCCCACACCTTTATAAATACTACCTTCATCAGCATTCTTAAATAGCACAATTAGGATGGGTGATACCTTCTGCCAGGATCATGAACCAAGCAGCACCCTCCCTATGGGCTAATGTGTCCTTGTGCTGGGCTCACAGTTTGGAAAGCAGAACCAGTGGCATTTCAGTCCCCACTGCAATTTGGTGACCTCGTACAGTTGAAAACCTGCACACTGCATCTGGAGGCCCTGACACAGGTAAGTCCTGAGCAGCCATAGGCTGTGATCCTTCCAGAAAGACGACGGCCTGTGGACTGAGAAGATGGGAGGAGGGGCAGGTGGGGGGTCAGTACAGAGCACTGAGACTTGACTGGGGTGGCGAAGGTAACAGACATTAAAAAGAAGAACGAAAGGGTGAAACACTCTGAAAAATTTGCAAAAACTTGGATTGGGAAGGAGAAATAAAAAATGGCTCAAGATTCTTAGAATCTGATTAGAAGACTATACATAAAGCACTTGAAGGTCATTATTGCAAAGAAGCACACTATTTTTCGTTTACAAAGATGATTAAAACACATGCGATAAGCTAATTATATAGTTGCCAGATAAATATTCAGCCATATATTCTTCAATTCTTAATTATAAAATAATGTCAAACTTATAAAAAAGTTGTGATGACAGTATTAAAATTTTTCCACATACCTTATACCCAGATTCTCCAATTGTTAGAATTCTGCTACATGTCTTTATCACACATTCTACTTATCTGTACCTGTGTTTTCATATTTACACACCTTCCTGAACCATTTGCGAGTAAGTTGCAGATATGTCCTTTACAATGTGCATTTCCTATGAGTGAGCTTCTCTTCAATAACCACAAACATCGTCACAGTCCTATTCACCAATCCATCGCAGAACCAAAGATGTCCCTCAAAGTGGTTTTCCTCGTCCTTCTTCCAGGAGCCACACAACATTTGTCATGTGTTTCTTTTAATACAACTGGGGACTTTTTTGTTGTTGTTGTATTTTTCTGAAGTTGGAAACGGGGAGGCAGTCAGACATTCCCACATGCGCCCGACCGGGATCTACCCGGTATGCCCACCAGGGGGCGATGCTCTGCCCATCTGGGATGTCACTCTGTTGCAACCAGAGCCATTCTAGTGCCTGAGGCAAAGGCCACAGAGCCATCCTCAGTGCCCGGGCCAACTTTGCTCCAATGGAGCCTTGGCTGCAAGAGGGGAAGAGAGAGACAGAGAGGAAGGAGAGGGGGAGGGGTGGAGAAGCAGATGGGTGCTTCTCCCGTGTGCCCTGGCCGGGAATCGAACCCAGGACTCCTGCACGCCAGGCTGACGCTCTACCACTGAGCCAACCAGCCAGGGCGAGACAACTGGGGACTTTTTACCTGCAGGTGACATGGGAAAACTATTGTGAAGGACGCACCTCCTGTGCTGGGAAAGGCTGCTGCCATGACCAGCGGCTCCTAACGCCACAAGGCCATCCCTACTCTCAGACATGCGTGAAGCACTTTCTGCAAATCAGGGCTGCTAAATTCTGGAGGAAATATTTTTGAAACAAATACTATACAAAAGCATTGTAAGGGTGCATGGTGCTGTAGTAATCCTTATTCATAAGACTGTCTTAACTTTCCAGTTAGTTAAAAATAAAACCAACCCCTCTACATTAAAAAGAAACAAAGCCACAGAGAAGTATCTGTAATAAAAAAAAAATCTATTCCCTCCATGGGAACTAATAGATAGGTCTGGAGATGTACTGACATGTGAGGTTAAGTCCCAAGGTGGCCGAAGAAGAAGACAGAGTATTAGCCTACTTGTCTAAAGTCATCTATGGTCATAGATGCTTGTCTGGGAACAGAGAGAGGGCCTGATGGGCTCCTGGTGAGCCGCTGGGACGGGGAAGGGAAGGTTTTCCTTTTTTTTTTTTTCTGTTCTCCTGAATTCTCTGAACTTTTACAATGCATTTGTATTCTTTTTAGTTAATGAGAGCAATGAACAAGTGTAATTCAATTATCTCCATTTACCCCAACCCTCTTATTACTACTACTCGTCAGTGCTTTGTTAGTGTCTGCTGGAACTTCCAGTGGCCCACCGTGTTCCCACTCCCCGCTCAGTTCAGCCGTCTCCCTTACCTGGAGCACTGTGCTCTGTACATCTCTGCAAGTCCTCTTGGAAGCCCAGACTCAGTTCAGTGACTTCTGCCTGAAGAGGATGCTGGCTTCACCTGAGTCCGCTGGTTCTTTACTTCCCTCCCTTGTTGCTGTGGCTCTTGGTGAAGCCTGGTCTCTCTACTAGAGCAAAACCCTCCCCAGGCTGTTCCCTGCAATGCTCGTCAGATCAATGTTTGCTGAGTAAACAAATGAAACACTCTCCCAGCAGTCTCCACTTGGGTGTTCCATGTGGAACCTAAAACCAATGCCATGAGGTGGGTAGTGTCCTAGGCTAGCCCATGACATCATTCTCCACCATGGCCTCAGTGTAGGGTTGCGTCTCGTCTCTCTCTGAGCCATGCCCATTGGCATCAATGTGAACAGAAAACTCCCAACACTCTGCTACTTCACTTTTATTTATGTTTTGTAATCTGTTTACTATATAGCCTAAAGTATGAGCCTATAATATTAAACTGCCATGAACCAGCGCGACTCGAAATTGTGCAGGTCTCGAGTGGGTATGGTGTGAGATAAGGAAATAAACACAGAGAGAAAAAGGATGGGATCACAAGGCCTCTGTAGGATTATGGCATACAAGAACAGGGGGAGTGGGGGAACCCCAGCCAGCTTTATTATACAGTGCAGAGAACAAAAGCTATTTGTAAAACAAGGAAGTTTCTGATACAAAGTCACATATCTAAGGTATAAATGAGAATCCTCTTAAGAGTGCACCTCCCCTCAACATGTAATAGCCAAGAGTGTGGGGAAGAGTTTAGTCTTAGGCTAAGCCCTAAACTGTAAGGACTTTAGCAGCTTATAGCCTGTCTCCCACAGTTCCCCTTTCTTATTTTTTAATTTTAGCTCTAGTGTTGAGATTTGTACTCATCTGATTTCCTGGATTCCGATTCATAGACAGACTGGAAAAATACAGAATAAACACAAAATTAATATATTTATAGCTGCCTGACCAGGCAGTGGCACAGTGGATAGAGCGTCAGACTGGGATGCAGAGGACCCAGGTTTGAAACCTCAAGGTTGCCAGCTTGAGTGTGGGCTCATCTGGTTTGAGCAAGACTCACCAGCTTGAGCCCAAGGTCACTGGCTTGAGCAAGGGGTCACTCGGTCTGCTGTAGCCCCCCGGACAAGGAACATATGAGAAAGCAATCAATGAATGACTAAGGTGCTGCAACAAAGAATTGATGTTTCTCATCTCTCTCCCTTCCTGTCTGTCCCTTGTCCCTCTGTCTCTCTCTGTCTCAGTCACACACACACAAAATTAATACAGCCAATGCTAACAGATACCAAAATGAGTGTCTTAATACACTGAGAGGATTAAAGCCTTTTAGATCATCAAGCAAATTCTTAGCCAATACAGTAGGATCTATAATAGAGTCTTTGATGTTCTGAGTGTTCTGAATATGTTGATGTAATTTCACCAAGTCCATGCTGACATTATTATAGTTCCATACTCCTTGAAGATGCAACTTAACCTTATTCCAGTCCCATTAAGAACTGTTATAAGGGGCCCTGGCCGGTTGGCTCAGCGGTAGAGCGTCGGCCTAGCGTGTGGAGGACCTGGGTTCGATTCCCGGCCAGGGCACACAGGAGAAGCGCCCATTTGCTTCTCCATCCCTCCGCTGCGCTTTCCTCTCTGTCTCTTTCTTCCCCTCCCGCAGCCAAGGCTCCATTGGAGCAAAGATGGCCCGGGCGCTGGGGATGGCTCTGTGGCCTCTGCCTCAGGCGCTAGAGTGGCTCTGGTCGCAACATGGCGACGCCCAGGATGGGCAGAGCATCGCCCCCTGGTGGGCAGAGCTGTCGCCCCATGGTGGGCGTGCCAGGTGGATCCCAGTCGGGCGCATGCGGGAGTCTGTCTGACTGTCTCTCCCTGTTTCCAGCTTCAGAAAAAAAAAAAAAAAAAAAAAAAAAAAGGTTATAAGGATCAGGAGTTACACATATCCAGGAAAAGTCCACATGGCACTGGTGCTGCTGTTATACTTTCACACTCTGTAGCTGGTTTCCAAGACCTATGACCACTGCTTCCAGAGGATTAAGTTTTTGTCTCAAGCTTGATGTCAATGGCTTCTTGATCTCTGGAACCAGGTTGCTTTCCAGGGGCTGATGCCAATTCATGATGAGGCTTTGCATATTTTGTTCCTCGCTGGTTCTGAAAGAGGACCTGTTGATGACAAAATTGAAACATACTCTCGCCCCCCCAGTTAGTAACTTGATTGAATTCTGCCACTCAGGGCCAGCTAATATATCCCGGTACCACATGAGAGGGTTAGGCCATTGCTCAGCTGGTATACAATGCCTCTTGGCTGTAGTAAGTCCTGAGGAGAAAATGTTAAAAAAGTTACGAGGGGATGTCAGAGAAATGGTGTCGTGAGGGTGCTCCCGGTATCTCCCCCTGAAATTTCAACATATTCAACAACTAGAGACAGAGAAACAATCTCAGGAGCATCTGAAATACACATACACCAAACAAAGGTACAACTGGGCAAAAGGGTGGCTGAATATATAATCCACTCTGAAGGAAATAAGATGGAGAATGAAGTATTCCTCTTTCCTCACTGATCTGAGGAAGGGCCGCTTTCGCTTGGAACTGAGAGAAAGGAGGGCTAGGGGCGAGGGAAGAAGCTGGGTCAGGGCAGATGATCAAGCAGAGGAGAGAGCGCCAGCAGCTCAGCCTGAGATTGCGGACACGGAACTAGCGCGAATGGAACTCTGGCGGAGGTGGCCGAGTGGGTTGCCTGAGGAGGCCGGCACCAGAGCGGCTTTGGGCTTTGTTCACTCCCGGTCTGCAATCGCAGGTGGTGTGCGAGTGGCTCCACCTGGCACCTCTGGTGTGGGTGTGTGCGTTCGCAGGCGGAATGGCTAGGCTAGAGACTGTTGGCAGTGGACTTCTGTGTGGGCTGTAGCCACTGTTTGTGTGGTCCTGGCTCCCCGACCAACAGCACGGGAAGTGTGCAAGGGCCAGGATCCCCAGGCCAGGACCTGTCTGGGCGGGGTACCTCTGCCAGCCATTACAGGTTACAAAGCACATTCCTGTGGAGCAGACCTCAGAGAGCACTGTGGAAGTTGTGGGGGCTGGATTGCGGGCTTCCAAACAGGGAACAAGGGAGAACCTGTGGAGAGAAGGCCTGTGGAGCACTGAGGCAAACTAGACATGCCCAGGGACCCTTAGAAAGGCACCTGAACAGCAATCGGCTCCCTGCCCTGCCTGCTTATGCTGGAGGCTCTGGTTGACAAAGCCTTACCTAGAACTGTGCTTTGAGCGGGGCTGGAGGGGGGGAATTGGCAGCTCTTAGAGCATCTTGCTCTGAAAGCAATGGCTGTGGCAACTTCACAGTTGGGTCCCCAGGCTGCTGGCTCAGGAAAGAGAGACATGGGGAGAGGCACCGGAAAAACTTACTATCCTGTTGTTGGAGCCTGCAAACCATAACAAGCCACGCCTACCAATGGGATTGAAGCCTAGCTTATGTCATCACCATAGCGGCACATCAACTGCAAATCTCTACTCAAGAGTGCAACAGGGGCAAAACCTGTGGTACAGCGCCACCTGCCAAAAAAAAAAAGAAAAAAAAAGATACCTCTCAAAACCAGAAAAAGAATTCACTTTTTATAACATTTTTTTCATTTTTTTTTGTATTTTTCATCTTTTCTTTTCCACTTTGGTCATTTTATACTCTTTCCATCTTATTCCATCCTTTTCATTTTGAACTTCATTACCCATAGGTGTTACATTTTCCATTCTTGTTTTTTTTTTTTTAATAAGGGTTACATTCCAAAAACTTGAACTTTTTTTTATTCCTTTTTTTTCTTTTTTCTTCTTTTCTCTTTCACTTTTTCTCTCATTCGATTGTCATTTACAAATTATTTTATTCAGGATTCAAATGTTTTCTTTGAGGCATTTTAAGTGTTTTGTACTTGATTTTTTTATCTCTTTGTCATTTCCCCCCAAATCTGGCTCTCCGCTCTATGTAGTCTTTGTTCCACTTAGCACAATATAATTTTCATTTTTCAATTTTTTTTCTTTTTTCCTTTCTTCTTTTTACTCATCTCTTATTAGTGTTTTAACAATGCCACTCTCAAATGCCATTAAGAAAAAACAAATAAAATATCATGATTTTAAAAGATGTAGCTCAGATAGATGAGAAAAAAATCTATAGAAAAAATTTTCAATTGCTTGGAAACCTTGGATTTAAATGACAGAGAATTAAAAATTGAAGTCCTAAAATAACTCAGGGAAATACAAGAAAGCATGGAAAAGCAATTTAGAGAGCTCAAAAAACAATTAATGAACAAGAAGAATACATCACCAAGGAAATTAAAACTATAAAAATTAATCAAACAGAGATGAAAATTTCAGTTCATGAACTGAAAAACAAGGTAACAACCTTAGCTAATAGAACAGGCCAGATAGAGGAATTAGTGACATAGAAGACAGGCAACTAGAGACACTACAGAGAGAAGAGGAGAGAGACTCACAAATTTTAAAAAATAAGAAAGCCCTACAGGAATTGTCTGACTCCATCAGAAAGAGCAAGATAAGAATAATGGGTATATCAGAAGGGGAAGAGAGAGAAAATGGAATGGAGAACATATTCAAACAAATAATAGTCAAGAACTTCCAAAGCCTTTGGAAAGAATGAGAGCCTCAAGTCCAAGAAGCAAACAGAACACTGAGTTATTTTAACCCAAACAAACCTAATCCAAGGCACATCATAATGAAATTATCACAAACCAATGACAAAGAGAAGTTCCTCAAGGCAGCCAGGGAAAAGAAAAATACAATATATAAAGGAAGGCCCGTTAGACTATCATCAGATTTCTCCACAGAAACTCTACAAGCCAAAAGAGAGTGGACCCCAATATTGAAAGTTCTGAAAGAGAGGAGCTTTCAGCCAAAAATACCATATCCATCAAAGCTATTCTTCAAATACAAAGGAGAAATAAAAACATTCACAGATATAGAAAAGATGAGGAAATTTATCACCAGAAAATCCCCCTTCAGGAAATAATAAAGGGGGTTATCTGACCAGATACAAAGAACAAAACAAAACTACAAGTAAAAGCTCCATTAAGATCACAATAAAAACAAGATTAATCTGTGACAACAAAAACAAAAAAGGGGAGAGGACAAAGATTAACAGTAGCAAAGGAGGATGGAGTGCAGAAGAACTCATGAGATAATGGACTACAATGAATATGATATATATCCTTTCTATTTATCACTCAATAATAACCACCCCTGAAAAAATCACCACAGAAACACATGGCTTAAAAAAAAAGAAGAAATAGAGGAAAGAAGTATGGAATAAATTAATCAAACGAACAAAAAATGATAAAAAACAAAAAACAAAATAAAAGAACCAAACAAGGTACAGAGCTATTAGAAAACAATATATAAAATGGCAATAGAAACCCATCAAGAGTCAAAAATTACACTAAATGTAAATGGATCGAACTCACCAATAAAAAGACATAGAGTAGCAGAATGGATTAAAAAAGAAAATCCAACTGTATGCTGCTTTCAAGAAACACATCTAAGCTACAAGGATAAAACCATATTCAAAGTGAAAGGTTGGAATACGATTCTCCAAGCAAATAACATCCAAAGAAAAGCAGGTGTAGCCATACTCATATCTAACAATGCTGACTACAAGACAGCAAAAGTAATCAGAAACAAAAATGGTCATTTCATAATGATAAAGGGGACATTGAATCAAGAAGACATAACACTTCTTAATATATATGCACCAAACCAAGGAGCAACAAAATATTGAATATATAAGACATCTACTAACTGACCTAAAATAAAAACCAACAAAAATACAACCATACTTGGAGACCTCAATACACCGTTGGTGGTTCTAGATCATTTATCCAAACAAAAAATCAATAAAGAAATATGGGCCTTAAATGAAACACTAGAACAATTAGATATGATAGACAGCTACAAGACACTTCATCCCAAAACGCCAGAGTATACATTTTTCTCCAGTGTACATGGAACATTCTCAAGAATTGACCATACATAGGGCCACAAAAATAACATCAACAAATTCAGAAAGATTGAAATTATACCAAGCATATTTTCTGACCGTAAAGCTTTGAAACTAGAATTCAACTGCAAAAAAGTAGTAAACAAACCCATAAAAATGTGGAAATTAAACAATATACTTCTAAAAAATGAGTGGGTCAAAGAAGAAATAAAAGCAGAGATCAAAAGTTAAATACACACCAAAATGACAACACAACATATCGGAATGTCTGGGATGAGAAAAAAGCAGTAATAAGAGGGAAGATCATTTCACTATAGGCCTATATGAACAAATAAGAGAGAGCCCAAGTAAAAACTTAACTTCACATCTTAAGGAACTAGAAAAAGAGAACAAAGGCAACCCAAAATCAGAAGAAGAAAGGAAATAATAAAAATCAGAGCAGAAATAAATGAAATAGAGAACAGAAAAACTATAGAAAAAAATCAATAAAACAAAGAGCTAGTTCTTTGAAAAGATCAACAAAATTGACAAACTCTTGGCAAGACTCACTAAGGAAAAAAGAGAAAGGACTCATATAAACAAAATCCAAAGTGAAATAGGAGAAATCACCACAGATATCATAGATATACAAGGAATTATTGTAGAATACTATGAAAAACTATATGCCACCAAATTTAACAATCTAGAAGAAATGAGTAAATTCCTAGAACAATACAATCTTCCTAGACTGAATCGTGAAGAAGTAGATAGCCTAAACAGACTCATAAACAGGGAGGAAATAGAAACAACTATCAAAAACCTCCTAAAAAATAAAAGTCCAGGGCCAGACGGCTATACTAGTGAATTCTATTAAACATTCAAAGTAGACTTGGTTCCTATTCTACTTAACGTCTTTCAAAAAATTGAAGAAGTAATACTTCCAAACACATTTTATGAGGCCAACATAACCCTCATACCAAAACCTGGCAAGGACAACACAAAGAAAGAAAACTACAGACCAATATCTCTAATGAATACAGATACTAAAATCCTAAACAAAATACTAGCAAATTGGCCCTGGCCAGTTGGCTCAGTGGTAGAGTGTCGGCCTGGCATGCAGGAGTCCTGGGTTTGATTCCCGGCCAGGGCACACAGGAGAAGCGCCCATCTGCTTCTCCACCCCTCCCCCTCTCCTTCCTCTCTATCTCTCTCTTCCTCTCCCGCAGCCAAGGCTCCATTGGAGCAAAGTTTGCCCGGGCGCTGAGGATGGCTCTATGGCCTCTGCCTCAGGCACTAGAATGGCTTTGGATGTAACAGAGCAACGCCCCAGATGGGCAGAGCATCACCCCCTGGTGGGCATGCTGGGTGGATCCCGGTTGGGCGCATGCGGGAGTCTGTCTGACTGCCTCCCTGTTTCCAACTTCGAAAAAATACAAAAAAAAAAAAAATATATACTAGCAAATCAAATACAACAATACATTAAAAAATAATTCATCATGATCAAGTGTGATTCATCCCAGAATCACAAGGATGGTTCAACATACATAAAACAGTTAACGTAATACACCATATCAACAAAACAAAGAACAAAAACCATATGGGCCCTGGCCAGTTGGCTCAGCGGTAGAGCGTCGGCCTGGCGTGCGGGGGACCCGGGTTCGATTTCCGGCCAGGGCACATAGGAGAAGCGCCCATCTGCTTCTCTACACCCCCCCCTCCTTCCTCTCTGTCTCTCTCTTCCCCTCCCGCAGCCAAGGCTCCCCTGGAGCGGGGATGGCCCGGGCGCTGGGGATGGCTCCTTGGCCTCTGCCCCAGGCGCTAGAGTGGCTCTGATCGCGGCAGGGCAACGCCCTGGAGGGGCAGAGCGTCGCCCCCTGGTGGGCGTGCCAGGTGGATCCTGGTTGGGCACATGTGGGAGTCTGACTGTCTCTCCCCGTTTCCAGCTTCAGAAAAATACAAAAACAAACAAACAAACAAAAAAAACACACCATATGATCCTTTCAATAGATGCAGAAAAGGCATTCAATAAAATACAGCACCATTTTATGTTTAAAACACTCAACAAAATGGGAATAGAAGGAAAATATCTCAACATAATAGAGGCCATTTATGACAAACCATCAGCTAACATCACATTAAATGGCATAAAACTGAGGATTTTTCCTCTAAAATAAGGAACAAGACAAGGTTGCCCACTCTCTCCACTCTAATTCAATGTAGTGCTGGAAGTTCTAACCAGAGCAATCAGACAAGAAAAAGAAATAAAAGGCATTCATATTGGGAAAGCTGAAGTAAAGGTTTCACTTTTTGCAGATGATATGATCCTATACATCAAAAAACTCAAAGACTCCACAAAAAGACTATTAGAAACAATAAAACACTACAG
Organism: Saccopteryx leptura; assembly: GCF_036850995.1. NCBI lineage: Eukaryota > Metazoa > Chordata > Mammalia > Chiroptera > Emballonuridae > Saccopteryx > Saccopteryx leptura. The sequence goes on along the minus strand of NC_089513.1, from coordinate 59,558,113 downwards.
TAAGGTCGCAGGATACAATATTAATATACAGAAGTCTACTGCCTTCCTATATGCAAGAGGTCGGGAACCTATGGCTCGTAAGCCAGATGTGGCTCTTTTGATGGCTGCATCTGGCTCACAGACAAATCTTTAATAAAAAAAATAATAATGTTAAAAATATAAAACATTCTCATGTATTACAATCCATTCATTTCCTACCGCTCATGTTCATGGTTTCAGGTGGCTGGAGCCAATCACAGCTGTCCTCCGGAACAATACCAAATTTTTATTAGATAATGCGTAATGTACACTGGTCGTTGTGAGGTCAGGAAGTAAGCTTCCCTTCTTTTAATCAAGTAGTCAGCTAGCTAACTGCTGAAACCCTTTTGACGAAGAAGATGGCTAAAAGGAAAAAAGATGAGGAGTATCATACTTTTCAGCAGGAATGGACAGAGGAATTTGCCTTTGTGGAGAGAGCAGGTTCTGCAGTGTGTCTAACATGCAATGATAAAATTGCATCAATGAAACTGTCAAATATAAAGCGGCACTTCGACACACGCCATACTACATTTGATTGAAATATCCAGTGGGGTACAGCAGGAAGAAAGCATGTCAAGAGCTACTGTGCAGAGTGCAAGCTAGTCAGCAGCAACTCCGTGTTTGGACCCAAAAAGGTGACTGGAATTCGGCTAGCTTTGCTGGTGCTTTAGCAATTGTGAGAAACGGAAAGCCATTCACAGATGGGGAGTATGCCAAAACATTCATGCTTGATGTTGCCAATGAACTTTTTGATGTCTTTTCGGATAAAGACAAGATAATCAAGCAAATAAAAGATATGCCTCTGTCGGCAAGAACTGTTCATGATCGTACCATCATGATGGCAAATCAAACTGAGGTAACACAAGTGAAGGACATAAATGCAGCACCACTCTTTTCTCTTGCTTTGGATGAGTCAACAGATGTAAGCCGTTTATCCCAGTTCAGTGTGATTGCAAGGTATGCTGTTGGTGACACACTAGGTGAGGAAAGTCTTGCAGTTTTGCCTATGAAAGAGACAACAAGAGGGGAGTCTTGCAGTTTTGTCTATGAAAGAGACAACAAGAGGGGAGACAACAAGAGGGGAGACAACAAGAGGGGAGGAACTCTTTCACTGAGTTCACTAAAGAAAAAAATATACCAATGGATAAGCTTATTTTGGTGTGTACTGATGGTGCTTCGTGCATGGTGGGGAAAAACAGAGGATTTGTAGTGCTTCTTCATGAACATGAAAAGAGACCCTCCTAAGTTTTCACTGCATCCTACATCAGGAGGCGCTTTGTGCTCAGATGTGTGGCGAGCAGCTTGGTGAGGTGATGTTGCTGGTCATTCGGGTGGTCAACTTTATTGTTGCCCAAGCTTTAAATGATCGCCAGTTTAAAACACTGCTGGATGAAGTTGGGAATAATTATCCTGGTCTGCTTCTGCACAGCAATGTGTGTTGGTTATCAAGAGGGAAGGTGCTCAGCTGTTTTGTGGCTGGCCTGAGTGAAATCTGGATTTTTCTTGAAATGAAAAACGTCGAGCATCCTGAGTTAGCTAACACTGAGTGGCTCCTGAAGTTCTACTATCTCGTAGACATGACTGAACATCTGAACCAGCTCAATGTGAAAATGCAAGGCATTGAAAATACAGTCTTATCCCTTCAACGAGCAGTGTTTGTATTTGAAAACAAGCTGGAACTCTTCATCACCGCCCTTGAAACAGGTCATTTATTACACTTTGAAAAACTGGGAGAGTTTAAAGATGCATGCACAGCAAGTGACCCTGCTCAACATCTTGATCTCCAGCAGCTAGTGGGCTTCACATCTAATCTCCTGCAGTCATTCAAAGTGCGCTTTGGAGAATTTCGTGAGTGCACTCATCTTTTTAAGTTCATCACTCATCCACATGAGTGTGCAGTGGACAACGCCAACCTGAGTTACATCCCTGTTGTCTCCGTCAGAGATTTTGAGCTACAAGCTGCTGACCTGAAGGCCTCAGACATGTGGGTGAATAAGTTCAAGTCACTGAATGAAGATTTGGAAAGACTTGCATGACAGCAAGTAGAGTTGGCGAGCAAACACAAGTGGGGAGAAATGAAAAAACTTCATTCAACCCGTGGACCAGCTGATTGTCAAAACTTGAAACGTGCTTCCTGTCACATACCAAACACAGCAGCGTGTGAGTATTGCTGTACTGACAATGTTTGGCTCTATGTATGCATGTGAGCAGTCTTTCTCACATCTAAAGAACATTAAGACCAAGCTACGACCACATTTAATGGATGGAAGTCTCAACGCCTGCATGAAGCTTAACCTCACCACATATCAACCAGACTACAAAGCCATCAGCAAAACCATGCAGCACCAGAAGTCGCATTAATGGTAAGAAGTACTTTATTCATCATTAGTTAGCAACAGCATAACAATGTTATTAAAAAGAATTCAGAGACTTACTGTACTTTAAAAGTGTTGATCTTACATAAAATGCACACATTTACTTATATTTAGTGTTAAACATATTGTGTGGCTCTCACGGAATTACATTTTAAAATATGTGGTGTTCATGGCTCTCTCAGCCAAAAATGTTCCTGACCCCTGCTATATGCCAACAATGAAACATCAGAAAATGAACTAAAAAAATAATTCCTTTTATGGTTGCAACAAAAAGAAATAAAATACCTAGGAATAAACATAACAAAGAATGTAAAGGACCTATATAATGAAAACTACAAAGCATTGTTAAGGGAAAACAAAAAAGATACAATGAAATGGAAAAATATTCCTGTTCTTAGATAGGAAGAATAAATATAAAAATATAGTCAAAATGACCATATTACCCAAAATGATATACATATTTAATGCAATTCCCATCAAAATTCCAATGGCATTTTTTAAAGGAATGGAACAAAAATTTATCAGGTTTATATGGAACTATAAAAAACCCCGAATAGCCAAAGTAATCCTAAAGAAAAAGAACGAAGCTGGGGGAATTACAATACCTGACTTCAAATTATATTATAGATAGAGCCACAATAATCAAAATAGCATGGTATTGGGCAGAAAAATAGACATTCAGACCAATGGAAAAGATTATAGAGAGCCCAGAAATAAAACCACATATATATGGTCAAATAATCTTTGATAAAGGGGCCAACAACACACAATGGAGAAAAGAAAGCCTCTTCAACAAATGGTGCTGGGAAAACTGGAGAGCCATGTGCAAAAGAATGAAACTTGGCTACAGTTTGTCCCTTTGTACTAAAATTAATTCAAAATGGATCAAAGACCTAAATATAAGACCTGAAACAATAAATTACATAGAAGAAAACATAGGTACTAAACTCATGGACCTTGGCCGTAGAGAACATTTTATAAATTTGACTCCAAAGGCAAGGGAAATGAAGGCAAAGATAAATGAATGGGACCACATCAGACTAAGAAGCTTTTGCACAGCAAGAGAAACTGACAACAAAATAAACAGACAGCCAACTAAATGGGAGATGATATTTTCAAACAACAGCTCAGATAAGGGCCTAATATCCAAAATATACAAAGAACTCATAAAACTCAACAACAAACAAGCAAACAATCCAATAAAAAAATTGGAAGAGGACATGAACAGACACTTCTCCCAGGAAGAAATACAAATGGCCAACAGATGTATGAAAAGATGCTCATCTTCACTGGTTATTAGAGAAATGCAAATCAAAATTACAATGAGATACCACCTCACACCTGTTAGACTAGCTATTTTCAACAAGACAGGTAATAACAAGTGTTGGAGAGGCTGTGGAGAAAAGGAACCCTCATTCACTGTTAGTGGGAATGTAATGTAGTACAACCATTATGGAAGAAAGTATGGTGGTTCCTCAAAAAATTAAGAATAGAACTACCATATGACCCAGCAATCCCTCTGCTGAGTATATACCCCCAAAACTAAAAAAACATTGGTATGTAAAGACACATGCAGCCTCATGCTCATTTCAGCATTGTTCACAGTGGCCAAGACATGGAAACAACCAAAAAGCCCTTCAATAGATGATTGGATAAAAAAGATATGGTACATATATACTATGGAGTACTACTCAGCCATAAGAAATGATGACATCGGAACATTTACAACAACATAGATGGTCCTTGGTAACATTATACTGAGTGAAATAAGTAAATCAGAAAAAACTAAGAATTGTATGATTCCATACATAGGTAGGACACAAAATTGAGACTCATGGACATGGACAAGAGTGTGATGGTTACCGGGGGAGGGGGAGGGGGGGAGGAAGGGGGTGGGGGGAGGGGAGGGGCTCAAAGAAAACCAGATAGAAGGTGATGGAAGACAATTTAACTTTGGGTGATGGGTATGCAACATAATCAAATGTCAAAATGACCTGGAGATGTTTTCTCTGAATCTATGTACTCTGATTAATCAATGTCACCCTGTTAAAATTAATTGTCTAAATTTAAAAAAATTAAGAGTAAAATAAGCCTTATACAATTGCTCTTGTGTGGTGAGTTGCTCCTCCTGACTCATGGTGTCTCACCAAACGTTCAGGAACCCACAGAGAAGCTTCAGCTGACCTAGGAAAAACACACACATATCCTCGGCCCCACAGGAGAACAGGGTTTGGTGCCTGATGATTCCTGTAAGCCGGTCCTTCCACTGCACTTCGGGGAAGGCTTTCCTTCCTAGATTCCAGAGTTTCTCAGCTGCTGAATGGCCCTGTACATTGGTATTTTAAAAATTTAAAGTAAAAAGAGCATGATATAGAAGATTTGCAGGAGTTTGAGGGTATAACTCCCCCTTTTTTATTTTTTCTAATTGACCTTTAAACATTTGATGGGCACGTTCTACAATGCCTTGGCCCTAAGGATTGTAAGGAATACCTGTTCTCAGGGTGATTCTAAAAGTCTGACAAGAAGTAGTAAATACTTTTCCTTCATACACAGGAGCATTGTCAGTTTTAATCATCTTAGGAAGTCCTAAAATAGAAAATGCATACAAACAGTGAGCTGTGACATGCTTAGCATGCTCACCTGTTCTGGCAGAGGCTACTATAAATCTAGAATAAGTATCCACTGTAACGTGGGCAAAGGATTGTTTGCCAAATGATATATGAGTGACATCTATTTGCCAAAGTTGTCCTGGGAGGAGTCTTCAAGGGTTAACTCCAATCGAGGAGACAGACTGTAGCATAGGTCACTCTGGGCAGGATTTAACAATCTGCCCTGCTGCCTCCCGAGAGAGCTGAACTATTTACGCAGGGCTGCAGCATTCTGATGATGAATAGCATGGGACTGAATTGCCTGATAGTTATTCCAATAATCTTCTTTGGGGTGTCTTGATCAGCAAGGGCATTCCCTTGTGTTAAAGCTCCGGGGAGCATGGAGTGAGCTCAAATATGTCCTACAAAACATGGAGCTTTATGTTGACATCCAGATTTTTGAAGGAGGAGAAATTGTGGAAATAGTTGCTCATCTGCAGTTGTCCCTAAGACAGCAGTCTTTATAGTGGAAACAACCATAAGTAAATATTTGCTGTCTGTATACACATTAAAGGAGGAATGTGGCGAATGCTGAAAAGCTGGACCCATCAGTAAAGACTGTAGGTGCTTCAAGAATGGGCTCATTAACAATTGTTTTAGGAAAAACAAATGTAATAACTAATGAAAATTGAACTATTTTATCAGCTGGATAATGGAATTGATTTGACCTGTAAAATTTGCAAGAGCAACTTGCCATTTCATGGAAGTTCCCCAGAGCCACTGTTGTTGGTCTTTTTAAAAGGAACAATAATGAGTTGAGGTTCAAAACCTATAGGCTGTACAAGTCATTGAAGTCCCTTGATAATCAACGAAGGGACAAGATCAAAATATGGAGATAAGACTTTCTTAGGAGTCGTAGCTAAATAGATCCATTAATAGGACCTGAAGTTTGCCATAATAGGCCCATTGGATTGTAGCTGGAAGAATAAATTAGTAAAGCAACCGGCTCTTCAGGATTTATGCATTTTACATGTGCTTGCTATAAAGCCGGTTCTACAAGCTGTAAAGCTTGCTGCCCTGCAGCATAAACTGCCAAGGGGAGGTTGGTTCAGGGGAACCTCTAAGAATGTCAAAAAGTGGTTTCAGTTCCCCTGTAGTTTAATTTTAAGGAAGGTCTAAGCCAACTGATGTCTCCTAACAATTTCTGGAAGTCATTGAAAATCTGCAAGTGATCTGTCCTGATTTCTGATTTCTGTGGATGAATTTGCCATCCCTCAATGATCTGTCCTAGATAAGAGAAAGGCAAGGACTATTATACTTTCTCAGGGGCTATACAAAAGTACTGATTTCTTCAGAGAATGTTCTAATTGTTGCAAAATGGTCAGCAAAGTGTCTTTACCTGGATAAGCGATAAGAGTATCGTCCACATAATGGATTCCTACTGGAGAGATAGCTTGAGCAACATATTTTTGGCACAAGGTAGAACTGTTGGCCATACCTTGAGGCAAAATTTTCCACTGATATTGCTCCATGGGAGCTTGAAAATTAAGTGAAGGGACACTGAACGCAAAATGTTTGCAATCATGAGGGCTTAAAGGAATAGTGAAAAAGCAGTCCTTCAAATCAATAATAATAAGGTGAAAATGCCATGGAATGGCAGTAGGAGAGGACCAATAATTTCCATTAGTCTTATTTATTGCTCTCAAATCCTGTAATAGCCTCCAGTTTTCTGATTTCTTTTTAATGACAAATATGGGTGTATTCCATGGGCGATTAGAAGGCTCAATGTGTCCAAGCTGTAACTGCTCTTGTACGAATTGAGTAGTTGCCTCAAGTTTCTCCTGAGAGGGGCCATTGGTCTACCCAAACAGGATCATCTGATTTCCAAGTAATTGGGTCGGCACAATGCATTATTGGGGTAGCAGGAGCTACCAAAGCCCCTATGATAAATTTTGACACCCTAATTTATAACTCCTGGTATTGGGTGTCACTTCTATGGGGGGTGTGAATCCCCTTCTGTTCTTTCCCTAATCCCTTAGTGAGCAAAAATCCCTGATCAAGCATTTGAATACTGACTAAATTAGGGCTGACAAGTAACACTCCCATATCTTTCAAAACATCTCTACCCCACAGATTAACGGACAATCCAGGGAGCACATAAAGCTGAAAAAGTCCAGTATGACCTTCCTCATCTTCCCATTGTAAAAAACTAGAGCTTTGTTGGGGGCATTTACTTTGCCCTATGCCTCGCAGCTCAGTGACTGCTTCATAAGCGGGCCAGGAAGAAGACCAGTGTAGCTCAGCAATAACAGATACATCAGCTCCTATATCTTAGAGTCCTCTGAACTTATGTCCTTGTATCATTAGCTCCATTTCAGGGCATTCCTGACCTATCTTTTGAATCCAATAGGCAACATCAGATGAGCCAAATCCCTGATCTCCTCGGGGCCCCTTTTGCAAGGTGTGGCCTTGTTTTGAAAGAGGTAAAAGGACTAATTGAGCAATCTTTATGTCAGGGGAGATAGTGACTGTATTCCTTGGAGTGTGAGCCATGACTTTAATTTTCCCTGAATAGTCAGAATCTGTATTACTACTGGGAAGCAGTCCAAAAATTCCTGTGGGTATAGCTTGAGATCCCATCTCTGGAGTTAATATGAATTGGGAGATGGGACTGAGGTCCAGTCCTGCGCTGCCTGTTGTTGCTCGGGATAACTGAGTAATGTTTGGCCTGCTGAAATCAGAATTTGCTGAGGAAACACCAACATTGTCCCTACAGTATGACAAGGCTGGGGAGGGCCCTGCTGTCTGTTTCTCTGAATCACCTGCCCTTCATCAGTATACTTAGATTCACCCAATGTCTCCCTCTCCTACAGCGTGGGCAGAGGCTAGGAGCTTTAGGAGCTGGCTGCCCCTCAGGGGGAGGCTGAGACTGATTTCCAGAGGAAGTAGGACAATTTCTAGCAAAATGCCCTGAACCCCTGTATTGGAAACGAGATCCACTGGCAGAAGTACTTCCCTGGCCTCCCTTCCTTTATTTGTTCTGCCGTTTATCAAAGTATTGTCCTGGAGGCCTCCCTGAAGTGCTGCAGCAATAGCCAGACCTTGCATGCATGAAGGCCCAACATCAGCACATATTCTGATGTAATCCTCTGTATCTCCCTTCTTGCGGTGAGGCTGGAGTACAGCCTGAAAATCAGAGTTAGCATTCCCATACACTAGCTGTTTAACTAAAATCATTCCTGCTTCTCCATCCACCACTATTCTTTCCACTGCTTGAAGCAGTTGTGAAACAAATTCCTGAAATGGCTCATCAGGGCCCTGCTGAATTTTGCTCAATTCCTCCGTTTCACAGACCTGAGTACAGTTTTACACATAAACAAGACAATTTACAGTACAGAGACATGAGCATGACACATAAACTTGATTAATTCTAATATCAGAGTCGCTACTTGGCTCCCAACTCCGAAGACAAAGAACACAGAGCACTGCACTTAGCATGACAAGACCTCACAAAGCACAAACTAAATTAGCAAGTCTTTAGGATGCAAAATTCCATTGTATTGAAATGAGTGCTCCTGATGCGTTACAATTTTAAAGGTAAAATGCAAGGATGAAACTATTTTATTTTTTAGTTCAATATTAGAGCCGGCATTTCCAATTTTTTGCGTGCAATAACTTAATTCAGGCCTTATAAAAGAGTCATGTTTTGGACAACATCAGACAAAAAACTAAACAGAAACTAGAATCAGACAAACCAGAGAGAAAGCCGAGGTTTCAGAGCACAACCAGACCAGAAAGATGCCTGCCCGACCTCAGTCAAGGCATTTTCGGACAGGGGCACAGGAGGATGGAACTAGCAGAATCTCCCTGAGAAAATACACTCTCGGCAGCAGCTTGGGAAATTTTGTAGTTAGATCCTCCAGGGGTCCCCTGCCTAATTTCAAAGCAAAGAATAGGAAAGAAACAAAATGATAGTTCAGAGGACTGTAGATAAAACATTAAAGAAAATCAGACAATAGCAGGGAAAGCTGTAACTTTAATAGTACCTGAGTCTCTTAACCATTCTCAAATTTCATAGTTGCTATAACTGGCGGTTCAAGTAGACCATGCCAAGACCTCCCCTACCTCAATTTTAGTTGAGCGGCAGACCAAGCAGAGAGAACCAGGAGCAGCTGCACTGCCCATGTTCCCTGGCCCCCCAGCCGCAGAGTACGGCACCAACTGCCGGAGAGACCGCCACTTTCATTCCTCCTGCCATGGTCGCCTCACACCACCGCCTTTTCAGAACTTGACCTACTTGCTCCCATGTAGCAGTACTAACTGTTCCCTCCTCTGGGAACCAGGGGCACACATCTTGAACATATCGCAAAAACCATTCTAGCTGCATAAGCATTTTTACAAAAAGATCCTTTCTTTTGACTCTAACTGTTCCATAATATATTACTCCTGACTGTACTTTTCCCTGAAAACTTTTACTTACTCATGCATGCAAACCTAGGGGAAGTCTCGTCACCTGACTTCTGCTTTGTTTTCCCATACTCAAGCCCCACATTGGGCACCACTTGCTGCAAACCAGCCTGACTCGTAATTGTGCAGGTCTTGAGCGGAAATGGTGTGAGATTAGGAAATAAACACAGAGAGAAAAAGGATAGGATCGGAAGGTCTCCTGTAAGATGATGTCATACAAGAATGGGGGGGGGGGGGAAAACCCTAGCCAACTTGACTATATAGTGCAGAGAACAAAAGCTATTTGTAAAACAAGGAAGTTTCTGATACAAAGTCACATATTTAAGGAATAAACAGGAATCCTCTTAAGAGTGCACCACTCTCCACAATGTAACAGCCAAGGGTGTGGGGAAGAGCTTAGTTTTAGGCTAAGCCCTAAATTGTAAAGACTTTATCAGTTTATAGCCTGTCTCCAAAATTAAACACCTAGAGCAATATATCATATTTATGGACATAGATTTCCCATGAACACAATTATCATCCTTTTTTTTTTTTTTTTTTTTTTTTTTTTCTTTTTCATTTTTCTGAAGCTGGAAACAGGGAGAGACAGTCAGACAGACTCCCGCATGCGCCCGACCAGGATCCACCCGGCACACCCACCAGGGGCGGTGCTCTGCCCCCCAGGGGGTGATGCTCTGCCCATCCTGGGCGTCGCCATATTGCGACCAGAGCCACTCTAGCGCCTGAGGCAGAGGCCACAGAGCCATGCCCAGTGCCCGGGCCATCTTTGCTCCAATGGAGCCTTGGCTGCGGGAGGGGAAGAGAGAGACAGAGAGGAAAGCGCGGCGGAGGGGTGGAGAAGCAAATGGGCGCTTCTCCTATGTGCCCTGGCCGGGAATCGAACCCGGAATTATCATCCTTTTAAAATCTATATCCATTAAGGAAAAAAGAATTTATTACTGCATATCAATTTTCCTAGGGCAGAATTACTTTAAAAAAAATTAAAAATAGGCCCTGGCTGGTTAGCTCACCCAGTTAGAGAGTTGTCTCTATGCACTGGGGTTGCGGGTTTGATACCCAGTTGGGTCACATGTGGGAGGTGACCAATGAACGCACAGCTAAGTGGAACAACGAATGCTTTTTTCCATCCTCTCTCTCCCCTTTTTTCTCTGTCTCTCTAAAATTCAGTTAAAAAAAATTAGTAACAGGAAATATTTTAATCTTTATTGAATATATTTCTACAACATACTGTTATACATCCCTGTTTAACCAAATAAAGTGTTCTTAAACTGTCTTTTAAAATTAATTTTTTAATCTTTTCTTGATTTTATATGATCTTACAGAAACCAAAAGAAATAATCAAAACTCCACATTCTCTAGTGCTGTTTTTATGTAAGATTGTAATGTTTGCATACAGGAAACTTGAAAAAAAAATATTTTTTAAAGATTGCATTATGGAAAAACTTAAATGTGCACTGCAGTGGACCCCGTGCACTCTTCACCCACTTCAGCAGTCTTTGACTCTTGGCCCATCTCACTTCAATTTCCCACCTCTCTGCCTTCTCCTATATACATAATTGCAGACATCATACCACCCATATATCTTTCAGTGTATCTGAAAAATAGAGGCTCTTTTGTTTTTCTAAAATTATTCAGTGATAGGTGGGAGGCAGAGAGACAGACGTCTGTATGCACCCCTACCATGCACCTTGACTGAGATCTACCCCTAGGGGGGCAAGGCTAGAGCAGGGGTCCCCAAACTACGAACCGTGGGCTGCATGCGGCCCCCTGAGGCCATTTATCCGGCCCCTGCTGCACTTCTGGAAGGGGCACCTCTTTCATTGGTGGTCAGTGAGAGGAGCACAGGATGCATCTGGTGACGCAGGACGCATGCGTCACGGCTCCGGAAGCGCGTCATGTCACTTATTACGGCTAGCAGTGACAAATATGGAACCAGACATTGACCATCTCATTAGCCAAAAGTAGGCCCATAGTTCCCATTGAAATACTGGTCAGTTTGTTGATTTAAATTTACTGGTTCTTTATTTTAAATATTGTATTTGTTCCAGTTTTGTTTATTTACTTTAAAATAAGATATGTGCAGTGTGCATAGGAATTTGTTCATAGTTTTTTTATAGTCCGGCCCTCCAACGGTCTGAGGAACAGTGAACTGACCCCTGTGTAAAATGTTTGGGGACCCCTGCTCTAGGGCGACACTGCGTTGCTTGTCAACCGAGCTATTTTAGCGCCTGAAGCAAGGCCATGGTGCCATCCTCAGTGCCCGGGGCCAACTTGCTCGAATGAGCCATGGCTGGGGGGTGGTTGGGGGGGGGAAGAGAGAGACAGAGAGAGAGAGAAGGGGGAGAGGTGGAGAAGCAGATGGTCGCTACTTCTCTGTGCCCTGACTGGGAATCGAATCCGGGACTTCCACATGCCAGGCCGATGCTCTACTCTGAGTAAGTCAGCCAGGGCCCAGAGGCTCTTTTAAAATAATACAACTGCACCTGAAACAACTGACAATAACTGCTTAGTATCAGCAAATATGCAGTCAGTGTGTGAGAAGGCTCCTGACACAGGGCTCTGGTTGGGTCCTGGTTTCAATCAGAGGTCTCTAACTGGTTTCCAAGCTCCAGATGTTTTAAAGACCACTGACTGGATAGCGATCCTCTCACCCATCCCCAACTGAGAATTACTGCTGCAAGATTACTGGTGAAGTACTGGTACTATGAAGAATGTGACTTTTCTGGCTCCTGATGTTCTTTGAGTGTATTGGAACAGAAATTAAAAATGCATCTTATACTTCAAAAAAAAAACAACAAAAAACAAACGACCAAATTTCAGATACACAACAGAGCAGGATTCTGGCAGAATCTTTTTTTTTTTTTTTTTTTTTTTTTTTTTTGCATTTTTCTGAAGCTGGAAACAGGGAGAGACAGTCAGACAGACTCCCGCATGCGCCCGACCGGGATCCACCCGGCACGCCCACCATGGGGCGACGCTCTGCCCATCCTGGGCGTCGCCATGTTGCGACCAGAGCCACTCTAGCGCCTGGGGCAGAGGCCAAGGAGCCATCCCCAGCGCCCGGGCCATCTTTGCTCCAATGGAGCCTTGGCTGCGGGAGGGGAAGAGAGAGACAGAGAGGAAGGCGCGGCGGAGGGGTGGAGAAGCAAATGGGCGCTTCTCCTGTGTGCCCTGGCCGGGAATCGAACCCGGGTCCTCCGCACGCTAGGCCGACGCTCTACCGCTGAGCCAACCGGCCAGGGCCTCTGGCAGAATCTTTATGGATCCCATGTTTATCTGATGCTAAGAATTTGGTCATCTCGTTGTCATCACTCTTTTCCTTTAAAAGCTAAATATAAAATTAAAAAAAGTTTGATTACTTTGAATCTAGTTAACTACATTTTTTATTACACATGCAAATTGTCAAGCCATTGCTAAATCTACCCAGTGCTCGCTGCTCCTGAGAGCAGTTCAGCACAGCACCACACTTTCAGCCCTCGAGCATCAGTAGTGATGGTTTTAACCTAATCCAGCTTGTGTGATTTGATCCTTTCACGTAAAGAAAAGGATACTGCCCTTCTCTAACTCTCCAACTCTACCAAGAAACCACTGAGCCTCTGGAAAGATGGCTTCATCTGAACTAAGAGCTGTCTGAGACAATGAGGCCACTCTCACACCTTATCTGTACCTGGTGAGACAAGAAGGGCTCAGGCCGTGAAAACGATGGTGATCTGCAAATCAGCACTCAGGCAACCTCCCCACAACACAGCACAGTAAGATACACTGCCTGGTACGTCACTTAATGAGAAAAAAACCACTTCTTCACCTCTGAACTTTCCTTCAGTCCCTCATCTTCTTACCTGCTTGGAAGTTAGATTTCCTTTGTGGGAATTCTCTCACTGATCTCCCCAAGTATTTATGCAGTGATGACAGGCGGGGTTGCCCCAAGAGTCAGGGATTCACACAGATGGGCTGTGGCTTCTGCTAAGGATTCTATTCTTCATACCAAGGATGCGATAAGTAACAGCATTGTCAGAAGCAGGGCAGTGACGGGGGGGAGTTTTGGTTTCAAAATAATCCTGTTAGGTGGAGAACTGATTACAAGTAGGACAAAACTGGAATCTTGTGGCAGCTGAGAGGCATGGTGCCTTCTTGGGGACAGAGAAAATGGGAACAGTTTTGCAGCATAGACTCAAGAGCGGTGCCTGGCCTGTCCATGTATGCACAGAATCATATCTGTACACAAGTCCTGAGCTTGGATTTCCTTTAACACAGAAAAAAAAAAAATTCCCAGAAAAAGAGAACACAGTAAGGAGGGCCTGGGACTCTGGAGAGAAAGCTGCAGTGTGCTGCCCAGGCCTCATCAGTTACCCCATCCCCCCATCTGGCATGGCATTCATCAGATGGATGGATCACTCTAACTTCCCTTTGAAACAAGGTTATAGAGGAAACTGACCAATACTCATCATTCACATCTGGGAGTTAATAAATGCTACTTTTCCTTCTAACAGTAGACAAGCTTGGGTAGCAGTCACTTCTAGGTTACCAGAATTGATTCCAAGTGTCCCTGGATACAGCTGGCCAATCGCAAGAAGCCCTGCTTTTTGATGCCAGCTGCACACACAGTCCAGCTTTCTTGTGCGGCTGCACCACCTGGTGGCTGGTGAGAGGACTACACACAACCAGAGCACAGATCTTCATTTCTTTCTACAACTGTTCAGTGCTAACTGTCCTCCAGGCACCACCTTAATTTTCTCCTTACGATGGTGCAGGTTTGTTTCCCCTTTTCTCTTTGTTAGCTCTTTTCTATGTATCAGTCCATCAACTCCCAGAAAACGCCTATTTCAAAAATACAAAGCTTATCTCTTTCCACCCCCTTTTTCTACTTGCTGTTTTCTATCTCCCTGAATGTCTCTGTAATTTCGCTACGTTATTGCTGTTGGCCATTAAATTAATGGGTTCATCTCACCATCAAGCACTGGGTTCTACCACTTGGCATTCACATGGATAAAACAGTGTTTCCAAAGTATGTTGACATTTTAATTTGTTTAGAAAAGTCCATATATTCCCCCTAAATTTGTAAATGTTGGTAAGTCCATATTTAGAATCTTGAAATTAACACTCTTGATATTGACCATGTATATAACATAATTAAAATTATAAAAATAGAAGCAGAAGCTGAAGTATTCACTACTGAACAGATATCCTGTGGTCAGGACATAAAGTGGCGAGTTACATGTGGTTAAGAACAAAAGGCTCCAGTCTAGAATATTTAAGGAGCTACTACAACTCAACAATAAAAAGATAACCCAATTAAAAAAAATGAACACAGGGTTTGCATAGATATTTCTCTAAAGAAGATATTCAAATGGCCAAAGAGGACATGAGAAGATGCTTGTCATTATTAGTCATCAGGGAAATGCAAATCAAAAGCCCAGTGAATACATTTCATACCTACTAAGCTGCAATAAAAAAGACAGTAAACAAATGTTGGTGAGAATGTGGAAAAACTGGAACCCACATATTGCTGGTGGAAAAACTCAGCTGCTCCAGAAAATTGTTTGACAGTTCCTCAAAAAGTTAAACATAAAAGGACCACATGACTCAGGAAATCCACTTCTAGATATACACTCCAGAGAAATGAAAATGTATGCCCAGATTATAACTTCTACATGAATGTTCTTGGCAGCATGATTCATAATAGGTAAAAAGTGGAAACAGTGCAAATGTCTAGCAACTGAATGAATGGATAAAACGTGGCACAGCTACACAGTAGACTATTATGTGGCCATAAAAAGAAATGAAATACTAATACCTGTTATACTGGGATGAAAACATCATGTTTAGTGAAAAGAGCTAGACAGAAAGACCACACATTGTATGATTATTCATGTGAAATGTCCAAAATAGGCAATTCCATGAAAATAGAGAATAGATTAGTGGTTGTGGAGGTGGGGGTGGGGGGAAGGGCTTGGTGAGGAATGACTGCTAATGGATAAGGGGCTTCTCTGTGAAATGATGAAATTGTCCTGGAATTAGACAGTAGTGAAGATTCCACAACTTTGTGAATGCAGTGAAACCCACTAAATCAGGGGTCAGGAATCTATGGCTCGCGAGCCAGATGTGGCTCTTTTGATGGCTGCATCTGGCTCACAGACACATCTTTAATAAAAAAAATTAATAACATTAAAAATATAAAACATTCTCATGTATTACAATCCATTCATTTCCTACCGCTCATGTTCATGGTTGCGGGTGGCTGGAGCCAATCACAGCTGTCCTCCGGGACAACACCAAATTTTTATTGGATAATGCGTAACATACACAGGTCGTTGTATGGCTCTCACGGAATTACATTTTAAAATAAGTGGCGTTCATGGCTTTCTCAGCCAAAAAGTTTCCCGACTCCTGCACTAAATTGTACAAGTTAAAAAAGGGTTAATCATGGCATATGAATTATATTTCAATTATGAAAAAACAAAACAAAACAGAAGGCAAACTTTCTGGATTGGAATTTAAATGCACAGCAGGATTTCCATGTTCTCACTTCTGTTTTGTCAATGATTATTTCTTATTTATTTTATGCCAGATTCTGCCAGGCGCCATGGAGGATACAGAGATGAATTGGAATGGACATGACTCTCATAGACTATATAATCTGATAATGAATTTAAGCTAAACTTATAAATATCCACAATATAAGGTGAAAAGGTGTTATAAGGGAAATTTTTTTCACCCATGGACAGTAGAAACTTACAACAGAGGTGATCACTGAGTGTTTTAAAGAGGAGCTAACACTTGAGATGACCTTTAAAATATGGGGAGGATCTGCCTGACCAGGCGGTGGTGCAGTGGATAGAGCGTCGGACTGGGATGCCGGGGACCCAGATTCGAGACCCTGAGGTCGCCAGCTTGAGCGTGGGCTCATCTGGTTTGAGCAAAAGCTCACCAGCTTGGTCCCAAGGTCACTGGCTCGAGCAAGGGGTTACTCGGTCTGCTGAAGGCCCGTGGTCAAGGCACATATGAGAAGGCAATCAATGAACAACTAAGGTGTCACAATGCACAACGAAAACTAATGATTGATGCTTCTCATCTCTCCGTTCCTGTCTGTCTGTCCCTGTCTATTCCTCTCTCTGACTCTCTCTCTGTCTCTATTTTAAAAAAAATACGGGGAGGATCTGGCTATTTAGGGATGTAGGGGACAGGGGTCCAGGGTCAGAGGACCACGTGTAGCTGAGGAGCAGCAAGCAGAGGACACAGAGAAAAATGTCTGCTGATCAAAACTTCCAGTTATATAAAAAGTAAGTCCTGAGCATGTAATATACAGCATGGTGACTATAGTTAATAAAACTGTATCATCAATTTCAAAGTTGCTAAGAAAGAAAATGTCATCACACAAAAAACACAAAACTATGTGTAGTGACACACATTAACTAAATCTACTATGGTGAGCATTTTGTAATATATACAAGTATCGTATCATTATGTTGTACACCTGAAACTAATATAAAGTTATTGTAACTCAATAAAAAAGGAAACAAAGGAACTTCCAAACAAAGAAGTTTGTCATCTTAACCCTGTACTCTTGATCTAGAGCGCCCACCTGCTGGGACACAAATGGGAAGGGTGGGCACCCGCCAGCATTTACACTTGGTACCGGGGACTCTGCTTATTACCATTCTGTTTTATTCTGACATCAATTATTTATCAAAACTCTTTTCCTTGGGAACCATGCAGGACACTAGAGACTGAGTGGGAAACATGAAGGATGTGGTCTTTGGATCCCGGAGCTTACCGGACTCAGTCAGATACTACACAAACATGAAGGAAGACATACTTGGAAAATGTGTTAAGTTCAGTGAAGAGAAGAGCCAGCTACCCATGGAAAGAGGAACATGAGAATAAGTGAGGCCTCTATGAAGACACAGTGACAAGTGAGCTGAGAAGTGACCAATAAGACAGAGTTCATGAAGGTAAACAGAAAGAGGACAAGTTTTCCAGGCAGAGAGAACAGCACATGGGGAGAAGTAGAGAGAGGGATACAAAGACAGACAAATGTCAAGTGCACCCGAAATGGCCATTACTGGTGCAGTTTCACCAGAGAAAAACGGGAGGAGTGGCAACCAACCAACCGGGTCAAGTGTAGACTTGAAACAACTCAGCTTTGGGCAAAGAGGCTTTTCTTTCTAGCCTCTCAGGGAAAAAATGTTTCATTTCTCTCTGCTAGATGATGTGATATTCAACAGTACTGGGGACCCGCAATGCCACCAACATCACGTCCTGAATGTCTTTTCCAGGGTTTTAGAAATACGGTTGAAATATCTTGTTTGCTGCCAAACACTAAATTATGAACACAAAGACCAAATGCCAAATAAAAAATATGATGCCAGAGGTCTTTTCTCACCCAATGGTTCTGACATTTCTCAATGAGACTTTTATCTACTAATTGGTCCACTCATGCCAATGTGTCCCAACTCCAAGAGCTTTAAGTGATGCCTATGATTTCTCCCAAGAGAGAAATCAGCCCTTCATCCGTGGCCTGAAACAATCTGCCTTCAAAGTGATTAAGTGTCTTTAGCTTGCAATACTAATTGGTATTCAGCATCATGAAATCACTGTCCAGAACACGAATCCAGGAATATGTTCATTTTCTTACATCACAAGGAGCAAATATATATGTTTCTGTCTGTTTAATCATTGCAAGGAAATACAATAAAAACATGAAAAAAATCAATAAAGATTAATGCTGAAATTAAGTTCAGAAATAATTTAGAATATATTAAATGTTTCTAAAAGCAACCTTGAGGTTTGGACAAGAACAAATAACAGTTAGAGAAAATTTTAAGCTCTCACTTGAACTGTCCAGCCCAGAATCGTTCAAGACTCCAAAGCCTTGTTCCATGGAGCTCCCGAGACTTTGTGAGGTTAGCATCGGTGGAGGCCTATCTGAAAGAGTGGCCAAAACATGGCAGAATCAAGACCTGGAGAGACAGAGCTTGGACAACATTAGTTGTCAGGGTGAATGGACTCCCTTATTACATAAGCCACTCCTTGCCTCTAACTCACACGAGTTTGAGTGGGAATTCTATCACTTACAATGGGAAGATTCTGGATTAAAAACAATCAATGTATAATTTCCCTAGACAGCTGGCCCAGTGAATGTCTTCATATTAGAAGGAGACCCAATAATAAAGCAGTTTATAGTTTTATGATTTGCAGGTATGGATATTCCCAGGATGCCTGTCATCATCCAGGAGCTCAGTAAACATTGAAATAGGCAGTTGACATGAACACAAAACTCCTTTTTCAATCCTGACTACATGACACAGACATTAGCTACACCACCCTCACCACCACTTCAGAGATTGTTCATCTTTGGGTTCATTAGAACAGTGGTCCCCAACCCCTAGGCCGCGGACCAGTACCGGTCTGTGGGCCATTTGGTACCAGTCTGCAGAGAAAGAATAAATAACTTACATTTATTCTTATTTATTTATTTATTTATTTATTTTGTATTTTTCTGAAGCTGGAAACGGGGAGAGACAGTCAGACAGACTCTCACATGCGCCCAACCGGGATCCACCCGGCACGCCCACCAGGGGGCGACGCTCTTCCCCTCCGGGGCTTCGCTCTGTTGAGACCAGAGCCACTCTAGCACCTGGGGCAGAGGCCAAGGAGCCATCCCCAGCGCCCAGGCCATCTCTGCTCCAATGGAGCCTCGCTGCCGGAGGGGAAGAGAGAGACAGAAAGGAGAGGGGGAGGGGTGGAGAAGCAGATGGGCGCTTCTCCTGTGTACCCTGGCCAGGAATCGAACCCGGGACTTCTGCACGCCAGGCCGACGCTCCACCACTGAGCCAACCGGCCAGGGCACATTTATTCTTAACTTACATATTTACATTTTATTTATATTTAAGTCTGTATGATGTTTTATTTTTAAAAAATGACCAGATTCCCTCTGTTACATCCGTCTAAGTCTCACTCTTAACACTTGTCTCGGTCACGTGATACATTTATCCATTCCACCCTAAAGGCTGGTCTGTGAAAATATTTTCTGACATTAAACCGGTCCGTAGCCCAAAAAAGGTTGGGGACCACTGCATTAGAACACACATTCAACAAATGGGAAGGATCTTCGGTACTGAACATATTAAATTTAGGTGTGGCGTAGCAAGCCATAATTCATTATCTCATTATATAATTAGGAGTTGTCCCTCTTTTGAGTTTTAACATACATATCCTTGAAAAAGAATTCTTTTTAAAATATAGTAAATATTCATTAAGCCTTTGCTATATGCCAGGCATTATTTTCAAGGGGAGATTCATTCTTCTAAAATTAAGAAGCAAAATTTACACACAGTAAAATGCATAGATCTTAAGTGCACAGGATTTTTAAGTTCTGACACAGGTTTACACCACCCCAGGGATTTCCATGACCTCAGAAAGGTGCCACATGACCTTGCCCAGAAATCTGCCCCTGAAACTACTGTTTGACTTCTACCATCCCAGCATGGTTTTACCTGTGCTTGAATTCAATATAAATATATTTATAAGTACCATATTTCCCCATGTATAAGACGTACCGTTTTTTGAAAATTTTGAGGTCTAATAACTGGGTGTGTCTTATACAGTGGTTATAGATTTTTTTACTTGCATTTCCTGCTTTTTCATGCTTATTTTTGTGCTCATTGAAACTTGAGTCAATAACTTTATGTAATAAGTTTTTTTTTTTTTCAAATTTCAGGCCCCAAAATTAAGGTGCGTCTTATACATGGGGAATATGGTAGGTACTCTTTTGTATATTTCAGTATACTCTATTGTATATGTATATTATAACTTAAAAATTTCATCCACATTATATTATCAGTTTATTTTTTATTGTTGAGTATTTAATTGTATGAATATATATAACTTGTTTATTCATTCTCCTGTTAATGAATATTTGGCTTGTTCTAGATTTTTGGCTATCTTGAATAAAGCTAATATAAACATTCTGTCTTTAGATAAACACGTTTTCTTTTTTCTTGAGTAAATTCCTAGGAGTGGTATTGCCGTGTCATAGAATATCTGTTCACACACACACACACACACACACACACACACACACACACACACACACAGTAAGTGATTCCATGAGGCAATCATCCAAAATGCTATTTGTACCACCAGCAAAAAGTGAGTTTAACTTATAGATCAGGGTTCAGCAAACTTGGATTTGCTACCCATTTTTTAAAAAAATTTTATTTATTCATTTTAGAGAGGAGAGAGAAAGGGAGAGAGAGAGAGACAGCGAGGGAGAGAGAAAAAGAATAGTATTTCAAGACACTTAAAAAATCCATGAAATTAAGATTTAAGTGCTTATAGACAGTTTCAGGGGAACACAGTCACAGTCATGTTCCTGGGCGGTCTCGGGCTGCTGTCCTAGTCCAGTCGGAGCTGCAGGGCAGCCCTGGAGATGCTAAGGCCTGCAGACAAAACCTGCTCACCACGTGTCCCTCAGAAAGTTCGCTGGCTTCTGCTGTACAGCTCTGCCAACATTTGGTTTTGTCAGTCTTCAAGCCGTTTGCTTGAGCGTGAATGGCCATTTTTGACTTTAGTTTACATCTCCTTGATGAGCAATGGTGTTGGCAGTTATGGGCTCTTCATGTATTTTCTTTTGTGAAATGTCTGTTTTAAATCTTTTGCCCTCAGTTTGTAGGATTCCCTTTTAAGTTTTGGAAATTAGTGCTTTGCCTGCTCTGAGGACGTGTCCGTCCCCCCCCCCCCACCTGTGCCGGGTGGGGGTGGGGGTGTGAGGCCCGCGTGCGTGCACAGCCGGTTCCCACCAGGGTTTCTGGGTTCTCCCTTCACACAGCTCCCGCCCCACATCCTGCTTTACCTGCCCCTCACCCTCACCGTTCTCAACTCCAGTAGGCTTCCTCGGCTCCCACACCACTGAGCCCCATCTCTCTGCACAGGGGTGCAGAAACCCCATGAGGCAGGTTATTAGCCCATTTTACAGATAAGGAAAGTAAGGAACTAGATTTTTTTTTTCCTTAAGAGGAATAAGAAGAGTTTCCTGGCTGAAGTAGAACGTTTTGTCTGAGGCCTGGTTGTTGCTATATTTCTTTCATGTTCTTCAGCAGGTGAATGAATAAACAGTGTGGGAGATTCGGACAATGGACACGACTCAAGTAACCTCTGTGTTTTGTAGCACAGCTTTACGGCGGTCACTCTTCTCTCAAGAATGTAAAGAGGGTAGGCCCTGGCCTGTTGGCTCAGTGGTAGAGCGTCGGCCTGGCGTGCAGAAGTCCCAGGTTCGATTCCCGGCCAGGGCACACAGGAGAAGCGCCCATCTGCTTCTCCATCCCTCCCCCTCTCCTTCCTCTCTGTCTCTCTCTTCCCCTCCCGCAGCCGAGGCTCCATTGGAGCAAAGATGGCCTGGGCGCTGGGGATGGCTCCTTGGCCTCTGCCCCAGGCGCTAGAGTGGCTCTGGTCGCAACAGAGTGATGCCCCAGAGGGGCAGAGCATCGCCCCCTGGTGGGCAGAGCGTCGCCCCCTGGTGGGCGTGCCGGATGGATCCCGGTTGGGCGCATGTGGGAGTCTGTCTGTCTCTCCCCGTTTCCAGCTTCAGAAAAATACAAAAAAAAAAAAAAAAAAAAGAATGTAAAGAGGATAAATCTCAAAAAAATGCAAACCAGACACTTGCACTCCTTCAGTTCTCAACAACCAAGCAATTAGTGTCTCAGTGTAAATTGTGAAGACAGTTTTGTCTAATAATCATACAATTCAGATACAAGAGCATCACATATTTAGATCCAATGTTCTGTATACTGGAGGCGCTGAATAAATTTTAGTTCTACCCCTCCCTCCAAAATAACAATAATCCTTCACTCCACCTTCTCTCCTACCTACATCCAATTCATCAGCAAATTGTTCATTTGCCTTCAGAACCTATCTAGAGCCTGACTGCTTCTCAGAACTCCATTGCTACCATCCCATCCCAAACCTCCACTGGTTATTTGGATTATCACAACTAACCAAAACAAAATCCAAGGTCTTTAGTCCCTTACATGTTACCACATGGTTGGCCACTAGCCCATGGCTTATTCCTTGAACAAGGCCATCAGGCCTTGGTACAAATCTCCACATCCTCAGTGAAACCTTCCTGACCAGGTTATTTAAAATGGCAACCCTTCAGCCATCCCAGTGCTCATGGTTACCCTTCAGCTGACAGCAATCAGCCAGTGAGGTCGAGGGGCCTCGTGGGTGGGTCCCTGTGAAGTATTAATATTTATAGAAAGGGTGGGAGAAACTAACACTCTCACTTCACTTATTTTGTGATTCATTTAGTTGCCGGCACTGGAGGTGCCCCTCAAAATTCCCACAACTCTGGGATGACCCGTGAGATCAAACCTGGGCTCTGTCCCCTGTTAAGAGTGCAGGTGTTCCCAGAAGGAAAGCGTGTACACCTTACACCTCAGTGAACGGGGGGACATCAGGAACACGGAAGCCCCCAGGTCCTGCTCTGGGTCATGGTGTTTCACCTCACCCAATCTTCATAATGATCCTCCGGAAAGAAGTCTCAGAGGCGCTAAAAAACCTTCCAGAGGAGGAAGAACCAGAATTCCAAACAGGTCTTGGACCGGGAGCCTGTGCCAGACCCTGCACAGCACAGGCTCTCTGCTAGATCAGATGACTGCATTCTCCATGGACATGCATGGAGACACTCAATGTATAAGCAGACAATGGCTTAAAGACGTATAAATATCGAATGCTGACTCACAACCTGCAGCCACCAGCCCAGGAGGCCAATTTACCATCTGCAGTAACCGGCCCAGGAAGTAAGACCACTATCTTTAGCAACCAGTACAGTAACTCAAACAGTAACCCGTACACTAGCCCCAAATAGCCAAGACTTGAGTAATAACTGATGGCTTCCCTGATTTTTGCTTTCCCACCTCCAACTTAGAACAAACTAGAGAGAGCCAAATTGTGTGCCCTGACCAATCAGAGAGGATGTCCTGCTTCTAGTTAGCCCGCCCGCAGTTTCCCCACACCAACAGCCAACATTCAGGGCACACCTGAAGCCGTTTCTTTTTCCACTGAAAAGCTGTCCTGTTGCTCTGCCTGCCTTTGTGTCCGCCAGATCAAGTGATGGTGGCTGATCTCTCTTTCTACAGCCAGTTCTGGACAAACAGCCTCTGTTTGTTCTCATTCGGGCAGTCACGTCTTTCCACAGTGTGCTCACAGGAGTGACTGCAAGTTGCAGACATATGCCTTGTGGATGCTTTTGGTTAATGAAACTGTTCTTGGTTAGCATGAAGGATTGAATGTATCAGTGCTTCACAGTTTTCTGCAGGACGCATAGTGTTCCACAGGGAGTTCCATGGTGCCTTCAGGTTGGGACCCTTAGAGTGCCCAGCACCCCTGTGAGACCACCAGCACCCGCCTCCTCATCCCATTACAAAGTCATTACTGCAAGTAAGCCCAAAGGGGATGATTTCTTCTGAGAAAACATCATTAGACAGAAAGAGGGAAGTGGATCTGAATATTCAACAAACTTTCTCCAACGGACACAGTGAAGTATGTCAGACTAACTGTATCTCTTCATGCTTTTTAGTTGTATGTAGACTTATCAGTAATTGATATTCAGTATGTTTTTATATTTAAAAGTAATTCTAAAACCAAGTATTAGTTAAAATAATTTCAGAAATAATTATGGAACTGACCCTTATTGGTACAGGAAGGAAAGGAAGATACTAAATGGCCGTTTTACTCTGTGGCATTTTACTGGTTCTTTTTAGCACACTCAAAATTTCTTTGTACAATGAAAAGCTATAGTAACACACATACACACACACACATACACACACACAGGAGACACTCCCTCATATTCCACAGGAAGGTCACTTGAGTCAGTAGGGACACAGACCTGGTCTCTGACCAAACAGGCAGAATTTTGATGCAAGTATGGAAAAAGTGCTGATTGTTCTTCTTTTTGGTTGCTCTAAGTCAGGGGTCGGGAAGCTTTTTGGCTGAGAGAGCCATGAACGCCACATATTTTAAAATGTAATTCCATGAGAGCCATACAATGACCCGTGTACCTTACGCATTATCCAATAAAAATTTGGTGTTGTCCCGGAGGACAGCTGTGATTGGTTCCAGCCACCCACAACCATGAACATGAGCGGTAGGAAATGGATTGTAATACATGAGAATGTTTTATATTTTTAATGTTATTATTTTCTTTATTAAGGATTTGTCTGCGAGCCAGATGCAGCCATCAAAAGAGCCACATCTGGCTCGCGAGCCATAGGTTCCCAATCCCTGCTCTAAGTGGAACCTTAATATGCTGTTTTCCAATAACTTCCTCAAAATGGAAAAAAAAGTTAACTTTAAAAACAGAAAAAATATTCTCTAAGTGTATTTTGATTTTCCAGTGAGAAAGCTGTTGGAAGACATCGCCACGCTGCCCCCCCAGGGCCCACACCCATCCTCTGCCCTGCCTTCTTTTTTGGTCACAGTGTTCCTCCCCTGTATGGTGTGGGCGCTAGTTCCCGCTGTGTTGTGGTGGCTCCTTCATGCCTTTGTGTTCCCGTCCAGCCCAGCCATGAGCCCCTGAGGACGGCCTCATGCACTGATACACCCTGAGCAGACGTGGCTGCAGCAGGTACCATTACTGCTACACGCCAGGAATGGCTGCATTCACCAACGCTCGGTCCACAACACAGCACTGACACCCGTCAGAACATATGCATTGCTCCCCAAATCAAACAGCTGATTGATCTGCAACTTATGCTCTTCTGGGGTGTGCTGGCTTTGGTGTACCCCAGGCTTCTTTCTTGGGGCAGCTGTGGGCTTAGAGTTTGTTTCTGCTGTCCTCTGAGGTGACCAGCTCTTGAGGTCTCAGGGAACATGAAGTCCCAGTTGTCTTGGATCAACTCCCTCCCTTGGGCCATATCTGCTTTCTGAGTCTTGCTCTGCTGCTTTAAAATGCTGAGTCTCTGGATTTTGGTGGCCTAGCTCCACTTAACTGTTTTACTGTCTTTCCTTGAGGAGGAAACACACCTTGGGTCTAGGTCCGTGTGCCTCGTGATTCCAACCCTACACCTCGTCCTGAGAAGCCACTGTGGGGAAAGTTAGAAATGTGAGCTTTGTCTCCCAGCAGGAAAATGTAACATCACCCTCTCAGCTGCGCCTAGGAGTTCCTGTCAAACACATTCACTTCTCGGTAGTCCAGTTAAAGGTTCCTCCATACTGTGGCATGGCCTTTATTCTTACAATTATCTCCATTCACGCTATCAAACAAGGGCTAATTTAGAACTCTGTTAAACATCCCTTACACACCTCTGTACACGAATCGCTGATGCTTGCGTTGCCAGTGGAAATAGGATTCTTCCATGGAATCACGGGTTCTTGTGAATCATGAGAAAAGCACATTGAGAACTGCAAGTAGGAGGATGTGAGCATTTGTAGTCAAGTTTACTGGCGGGAAAACAAAGGACTGTCATCAGGTGCCTGATGTCTCGTCTAGGACCACGTGGCCTGCCTCCGTTTCATCGTGAGAGAAGTCCACCCAGCCTCGAGGGCCTCAGACCTGCACTCGTTACTATCAGGTCCAGGAGGGCCAGGGCCTGGAGACGTACAACTTCTGTGTCTCACTTCCCATTTTCCTGGGACTGGTAGGGCATCCGAAGCCTCTGGAGTTCAGTTCAGTCTCTGTCCCCCTCTGGGTAGCTTAGTCTCTGCTCCCAGCTGCACTGAGCTCAGAGTGTCCTGTGCTGCGACACCCAGGCCCGCACTTGGGCCTGCACTTGGACCCACATGGCCTGCTATGGAACAAGAGCACGTGAATGAACAAGCAAACCAACCAACCCCGGGACCTTTGTTAAACTTTGATTAATGTTACCTCAGGCTTGAGAAAGGCTTTCTTTCAAACTGACCAATCTCTTTCCTGGCTCTTCGCAAGCTTGTGATGGGCCCTCCCTCTAGCCAACACCTTTCCTGGATTTTCCAGGGTTTTACGTCCTTATCCCAGCTGACCCTTCCTCCAGATTTTCCCAGGCTAGATTCTTCCTCGTTTTAGTCCCCATTTTGGTTCCTACTGTGCAAGCCTCAAGGTTTTGCCTCTTTTTCTGGTTTCTGCGATGCCTGTACTTACCACCCTGGGCGCCATCTTGCCTTCTACTGCACATGTCACCCACCATGGAATTTCCCCTCGACTGATCCAATGTGTAGAAAGAACTGGCTGTTCCCTGGGTAGGCTGGACAGCCATCGGGGGTGTCTGAAGCTGTAACTTTCATATTTAATCAGGTTTAGGTTTAGCCAGTGTTGTTCCCTTCTCTTTTGTTAGTATCTTTTTTTTTTTGTATTTTTCTGAAGCTGGAAATGGGGAGAGACAGTCAGACAGACTCCCGCATGCGCCCGACCGGGATCCACCCGGCACGCCCACCAGGGGCGGCGCTCTGCCCACCACGGGGCGTCGCTCTGCCAAGACCAGAGCCACTCTAGCGCCTGGGGCAGAGGCCAAGGAGCCATCTCCAGCGCCTGGGCCATCTTTGCTCCAATGGAGCCTTGGCTGCGGGAGGGGAAGAGAGAGACAGAGAGGAAGGGGGGGGGGGTAGAGAAGCAAATGGGCGCTTCTCCTATGTGCCCTGGCCGGGAATCGAACCCGGGTCCCCCACACGCCAGGCCGACGCTCTACCGCTGAGCCAACCGGCCAGGGCCTCCTTTGTTAGTATCTAACTAGCTGACTGCCTGCTGTAGTAGTTGGACTCCAGATTAGCTATTCCTCCTGTTCCCCAAATGTTTTAAAACCACTTTAATCAAAACTTAGAACAAAACCTGATGTTGTTCTTAGAACACTAGTAAACAGAATGTTCATTGCCTTAATGAAGACAGTTTTGGGGGGGGACTAAATTAGCAGCTCATGAATTTCACAATGAATATATTGCTTAAAAAAGACAAACTTTATAATGTTTTTCCTTTATGCTGATTTACAGTCACTCTCCCATAATGGTGTAATTTATAAAATGTAGCTTCTAATATTGATTTGTGGAGTACTTTAATGGTTGGATACTAAAAGGAGCAATCTCTTTCTCATTTGAAATCACTATATACTGTTTCTCAAACTTCAAGAACCATTAATCCCATTCGGTAAGCACACCAGGTTTCTGCCACATCCTTGGCATTGTGGGTACTCCTGGGTTCTTTCAGGGCTCCTTGATTAATAAAGAAACCAGCCTGCCAGGTGTGAACTCCTAGCAGGTGTCCTGATGCTTCTGTTGCTAGTTTGCATCCAGGATCAAAATAATATTATGCATTTATGTGTAAACACCAAAATTCCTCTGAGTAATTACGTTCTTATTTTCCCTGTATTCCTCCCCCACTAATAACATCTCCACAGGAAGTGGTTATATATTAAAGAGATTTTTACATGGATCCTTGTGATGATGTTATTGACCTGTACTGTTGCTGTTTATCACATAGCACAGACGCACTGACACTGCTATTCATTTTTCAGGTCCATGTCATTTTCTCTTCAACTACACTGTGAATTTTCCCTGGACGGAGACTGTGTTCTCTACTCCTGGGAATCTAACTCTTTTCTCTTTTTCAGTTAAAGAGTGTGTTTCTGTTTGAAATTAACTAAAAATAACTTAAGTATTAATAAATTTAGACTTGAACTAAATTATTCTGGGTGCTGTGGGGTAAGAAACAGTCATTTAGAGTTCTTTGTTTATTCTTATTTATGTAGTGAGGTTTTGACAAACTAGTGATTATTAGCTTCAATGTCGTGAACTGATTTTGGGCCCTAGTAGTTAGGGCCTAAATATTTGAAAATCTTGTGCTTGGAAACTTTTTATAGACTAACTGAACTAGCTAAAAAATTTGCTAGATCTCTTGGTCTCACCTAAAAAATATGCCTGCCATTGAAGAATTTCAGTGGGAATTACAAATTTGTGTGACAGTGTAACAGGAAGGTTACTTGTGGTAGAGGCACTGAGGTTCAGTCTATACACCTGAATGCTTAGAGAGTGTATCATGTGTCAAACAAGCTGATGCTTTATCAGAAACCCATGTGAGTAAAGAGACATGATAATTCCTCTCCCACCTCTTCCTCTTCATCTGCAGGAGGTAATCATCTCAGTTTTTAACTTGCATTTGTATCCTTCCAAACTTTCTAAGGAAGGTATGGGTCACAGCTGTTTTGTCCTCTTACAGCCAAAGTCCTCCCAAGAGTAGACACCATGACTGCTTCACCATTTACATCTTTACAATCTTCGGCCTCCTGCAGCTGCCCTTTCATGAACTGGCAAACCCAACGGACTTCTTTTCAGTCCATTATTATCTTTGAACTCCCACCTGAAACTGCTGGCTGCTCCCTTCTTCCCCAAACTCTTTCCCTTCTTGGCTTTCCCCAGCTATTTTTGTTATTCTTCTGAAAGGTCGGGGTTCCATGTTCTTCTGTCCTAGGCCATCTTCTCTTCCCTCTCTGCAATTCTCCTGGGGTGGCTCCCCACTGCCCCAGGGCCTGCTGCCAGCGTGTTCGTGTTCTGCTTCCACATCCATCTCCAGCTCAGTCAGCTCCTTGAGAACCGCACCCACAGCCGACACCCAACTGCCTCCCAGCCTTGTCTGCTGGATTCTCATGGGTGTCTCCCCTCTAACACATCCAACACAGAGCTCATTGTTCTCTCTCACTCCACCTGCCTCTTCCTCCTAAAACCCGTGTTATGAGAAATGGCATCCCCATTTGACCTAAGTTCAAAACCTCACAGTGGAGAATAAACACTGACACACCCTCTGGCCTGACACTTTTTCTTTTCCTCCATTTCTTCAGTCACCAGGGCTCTAGATTCCATTTTGCCTAGATTCACAATTAGGTCTGTTCCTTCCTTCCTCTCTGTTATTATACCTGCCACGTTCAAAATTCACATATCTTTTTTTTTTTTTTTTTTTTGTATCTTTCCGAAGCTAGAAACCAGGAGAGACAGTCAGACAGACTCCCGCATGCGCCCGACCGGGATCCACCCGGCACGCCCACCGGGGGCGTCGCTCTGCCGCGACCAGAGCCACTCCTAGCGCCTGGGGCAGAGGCCAAGGAGCCATCCCCAGTGCCCGGGCCTTCTTTGCTCCAATGGAGCCTCGGCTGCGGGAAGGGAAGAGAGGGACAGAGAGGAAGGAGAGGGGGAGGGGTGGAGAAGCAAATGGGCGCCTCTCCTGTGTGCCCTAGCCGGGAATCGAACCTGGGACTTCTACATGCCAGGCCGACGCTCTACCACTGAGCCAACCGGCCAGGGCCCAAAATTCACATATCTTGACTGAACTATTTCAACTGCCTCCAGCTGGCCACTCAGCCATTTGGTAGTTTTCTGTAGTGTAGCTGGCCTGCCTGGATTTGAATTTATTACAAAGTAGTGTCAGTCTGAAACAGGATTAGCTTTTTTGGACTGTGTCATCTCATGTTACCATTTAGTCTACAATTCAGAGTGTTGGTATCACAGAGAGAACTGGTTTAACTGAATATAGGATTCAGAGATCATACCAATTTATTGAGTGGTTATCATGTGCTAATCTTTACGTTAAGTAAATATATATACATCAATTCAATTAATTTGACTCAATCTTTTTAGTAAGCATGTGACTTTGGGATTATTACTGATATGCAAACTGAAGCTCAGAAAGGCTACCTATGTTCACACAGCTGGTAAATGGGGAGGCCGGTGTTTCACACAAAGCCTATCTGATTCCAGTGCCATCCATGTTCTTAACCACCACAGACTCTTTTGCATCATTTACTGGGCCATAAATATATCCCCAAAATGTGAAAGTATTTAAAAAACAGTCATATAATCCAGTGACACACTTAAACACCAATAACTGACATCAAGCTTGAGACCATTTTCAGGGACCGTACCAATCATTTATACAGACACGAGTGGGTTTGCAAGTGCCATGGATTGAACTATGTTCCCTCAAAATTCATATTGAAGCCCTGAGCCCCAAGGTGACTGTATTTGGAGACAGAGTCTTTAGAAGGTAAGTAATTAAAATTAAATGAGGTTATCTCAGTTGGTTATAGAATCATCCCGAAACACCGAGGTTGTTGTTCAGTCCCCAGTCAGGGCATATGCAGGAAGCGACCAATGAACACGCAACTAAGTTGCTAAGTGGAACAACAAATGTATGCTTCTCTCTGTCTCTCTCTTAAAAAAAATCAATTAACAAAATAAAAATTTAACTGAGATCATAAGGGTGGGGCCTCATTATGATTGGCCCTCATATTATGATTGGCCTCAACAATGATTGGTATCCTAATAATAATGATGGGGCACAGCTCACTTTTTGCTATGTGAGGACACACAAGAATGTGGTCATCTGCAGGGAAGAAAGGAAGCTCAGCTCTCCCTGACACCAAACCTTGCTGGACTTTGAACTTAGACTTTTAAATTGTTTTTAAGTTTTAAGTGTTGTTTAAGCCACGTAGTCTGTGGTGCTTTTTTGTTGCAGCTTGAGCTAAGACACAGGTCAAAGAGAGCAGATCTGAAGAGGGCTCTGAACCTTTGGGGTTTTTTCTAGTGGGCGGTGGGGGGGGGAGAGGGAGAGAGGGAGAGAGGGGGAGAGAGGGGGGGAGAGAGAGAGAGAGAGAGAGAAAGAGAGAGAGAGAGAGGAGAACATCAGCTTGTTGCTCCCTTAGTTGCGTATTGATTGCTTCTCATACATGCCTTGACTGGGGATCGAGCCAGAAATCTCATGCTCAAGCCTGTGACCCCAGGCCCAAGCTGGTGACCTCAGGCTCAAGCCAGTGACCCTGGGCTCAAGCCGGCAATCTTAGGTTTTGAACCAGTGACGTTGACATTCTGGATTGATGCTCAATCCACTGTGCCACCACCGGTGAGGCAACTTTTGATGTCTTGACAGGTCAAAGAACAACCTGAATTCCTGGGATGGAATTCAGCTTCACAGAAACAATGACAGCTTCAAGTCTATAAAACTGTAATAACAGTATATTTAATAGAGTGACACAGAAGTTTTGACTAAAATGCAACAACCACACTGCATCCTCTTCCAAGGCTGGGCAAAAGTGTTATGCTTCCATGACGTTAGAAAACGCAAGACACAGCCAGAGTATCTGGGATTTCCACTGACGCTAACAGCCATGCGCCACAGTAGCCTCTGGTCAAATGATGGCAGCAGTGGATGAGGGTGTGTCCCAGACGTCCCCACAGCTCAAGTCTATCGCTCACCTCAACACTGCCGTCCAGACTGCTAGCCACATTACCATTAAGAAAACAGACACTTATTTGAAAAACAAAAGTCTTCAAAATCTCACAGCGGAGAATACCCCCTCCCCCTTTTTCTGACTGCACCAGTAACTTCCTCTTAGAGAAACTAAGGATACAAATAAAGGTCATGTCTGAACTGACACTTCTACTAAGAGGACGTACAAATGGCCAACAGATATATGAAAAGATGCTCACTTTTACTAGCTATTCCAGAAATGCAAATTAAAACTACAATGAGTTACCACCTCATGCCTATTAGATTAGCTATTATCAACAAGACAGGTAATAACAAGTGTTGGAGAGGCTGTGGAGAAAAAGGAACCCTCATCCTCTGTTGGTGGGAATGTAAAGTAGTACAATCACTATGGAAGAAAGTATGGTGGTTCCTCTAAAAATTAAGAATAGAATTACCATATGACCCAGCAATCTCCCTACTGGGTATATATCCCCAAAATTAAAAAACACTGGTACGTAAAGACACATGCAGCCCCATGTTCCTCACCATAGCCAAGACGTGGAAACAAAGTATCCCTTGATAAAGGACTGGATAAAGAAGATGTGGTACATATATACAATGGAATACTACTCAGCCATAAGAAATGATGACATATTGCCATTTACGACAACACAGATGAACCTTGAGAACATTATACTGAGTGAAATAAGTAAATCAGAAAAAGCTAAGAACTATATGATTTCACACATAGGTGGGATATAAAACTGAGACTCATGGACATATAGATAAAAGTGAAGTAGTTATGGGGGAGGGAAAGGAGAGGGAGTAAGGGAGGACAAATTAATGAGTTGACTTTGGGTGATGGATACACAACATAATCAGCAGTTCAAATGCTATAGAAATGTTTACCTGAAACCTATGTACTCTTATTGATCAATGTCACCCTGTTAAAGTTAATTTTCTAAGTAAAATTAAACAAACAAACAAAAAAACACAAATGGTCAGGCCAGCATTCTGTTCTACAGGGTGGGGTAAAAGTAGGTTTAGTTGTAAACACCAAAACACAGTTTATTCTTGTATTATTATTTATTAATTATTGTATTATTTTCCATACAAGCAATGGTAAACCTACCTTTGTACCATCCAGCATACTAATAATAGTCAATTACAAAAGAAATTACAGTAACTGTCCCAAAGAGATTTCTTTCATTTCGAAACATGTATTCCTGGCAGAGAAGTACCAAACATACAAATAAACAACAGGAAATGATGGAATAAAGCAAAAAACACAAATCCTACCCACACTGGCCATTTTAAATTTGAATAATTATCTGGAAAATGAATAATATCAAATGAATAGTTAGGTGGCACATGATGACTTTTTTCCAATTGTAAAGTGCTGTATAGGGAGCGAATTTACATCATAGTCAATAAGATGTGGAAGAAAAATCAATGGTACCCATTGCGCTCAGTGATAGAAAATTCACTTGAAGAATGGTGAATGTAGCTTCACTTCCAATATGGGTTTGGATAAATATTTTGATCTCACACCCAGCCTTGTCAATTGTGTGTTTAGCTGGCATTGACCCAGGGTTGCTGTCCCTGAAGCTCAGTGCACAGCCTGCAGAAATGTCTGTGTGGCTTAAGACAGATGAGATAAGACGCAACCTGCAGACTGTATTAGTCACAAAGATTGTGTTTTGTTAATTTGTTTTATTTTGTTTAGCCAATGCTAAAATATAAGTAGGTTTCAAATGAAAATAGGAATTCCCATCTTATTCGGGACATTCAGAAGACCTAGAAACATGGGTCTGCATTCTCACATGGCAACAACGAGATAAAGCTAGGATGATGCACTGTCGCTTTTAGACAGAGCATACAGTCCCTTAGATGAGTTTTGGGCTGAATTGTGTCCAGGAAGATAGGCCTTATCAGAAACCAATCCTACTAAACCTCAATCTTGGGACTTAAAGTCTCTAGAACGAGACAATGAATGTCTGTTGTTTAAGCTACCGACATATTTTATTATGGCAACTGAAGGTGACAGATACATAACACACGCTCCGGGATTTAAAGCTATCTGAGAACTCCTCCCCATGGTACTCCTTCCACATGCATTGGTCTGCCCACCTCTCCTAGCCCATTCTTTCCCCATTCCTACGACACTGCTCTAGTTGCAACTTCAGAATCCCTTCTGAACTGGCTGCCTTCTAACTGGAACTTTCACCTTATCTCCAACCTAATTTTGACACCTCCCCTTTGGACTTAACCAGTCACCCCATGCTTGAAAGAACACTTCATCTAAAAGTTAAAACGGGACCACATTATTCTTGCCACATAGCCCTCATTACCATGGTGGCTCCCAGACTCTTGTTCTCTTTGCACTGTGTGGGTGCACAAGTCTTAGTCCAGCGCAGGTAACAAAGCTCAGGTCATTGCATGGACCTGAGTAGGAGTCAGAGCACAGGAAAGCAACTATGGTGACTGTAACAAAGTGCTGTACAAGAGGTATGAACAGAATTCAATATGGATACAAGGGAATTACATATTTATTCCCCCTAGAGGACATTGGGCAGGTTTCCTCAAGGAGATACTATCTTGGAAGATGGAACTAACCTAAGACTAATGGGCATGGAAACCAGTATGTCCTTCCTGAACCTATGAATGTCCTCCAATGCACATTTCCAGAATAAATCAGTAAATGGGGCCAGTGAGCAAGATAAATGACTACTAGATATAATGGAAGAAGCAGCAAGCATTTGAAGATATTAATGGTCTGTAGATCAGGTTTCTGACTCAGAGATTTCCAGCTAAATCCTAAAAAACCCAGGAACCTTTCTGTGTTTAATTTAAATATACACCAAAGCTAATAAACAATGTCCACCTGATATAACAGTATGTCTTTTCCTTTTGATGCCATTGGGTGAGAGATATATTTTCCCCCCAAAGTGTAAGCCATTTGATTCACTGTCATCTCAGATATGATGTGGATACACAAGCTATATTAGGCTATGTCTTCAAAGGGAAAAGAGTCTTTCAACATTTGTTACAAGAAGTTGGTTCTTTGAAGCTCACCAGTGCATTCTTTAGGTCTTCTCTCCAAGTTCTTTTTCACAGAATTGTAAGTTTGTGTGTGTGTGTGTGTGTGTGTGTGTGTGTGTGTGTGTGTGTATCATCTTCGGCAAATACACTTCTGCTCAACTGCACAATCACATTATACAACACTATACTGCCACAATTTTAGTCCTTATTTATTTTATTCTTATATATATTTTTTGAGACCACACTCCTCTCCTTTTTGAGTTACTGTATTTTAATCCGACCCATTTTAAAAAAATTGGTTGGGATAATCTCTAATTTCTTTTCAGAAAAATGTGTGTGGGAGGTGATCACTGAAAATCTATTTACCTCTCACACACAAATAGTGGTTTTATGAAGTATGAAACTCTAGGATACAATTCTGTCTTCAGACCTCTGAAGACATCACTCTGTCATATTCTAGACGTCACCACTGTGCATGAAAACTCGACCTCCGAGCTGGTCTTCCAAGCTGGTCTGCTGCCTTTTTCAGGCAAACTGCTTGTTCATTTTTTCTTTGTTTCTCCTCCAAAAATTCATTTTTTGTCTTAGAATTCAGGTGTTTCACCAGGATACAGCAGCTAGGTTTGTGTTGTTTTAATCATGTGTTCTTGCAGTGGGTGAGCCTTTTCAAACTGAAGACTCAATTGTCTTCTAGACCTTAAATTTAAGTCACATTCTTGTATAAGCAGGTATCTTACTCAAACCGTGGAATAGGTTCTTTCCCCATACACAGCCAAGTACAGATCTGAATAGTTATTCTTCCTTTTATCTCAAAAAATTTAGACCAAAAGTTCACGTCTTAATTTTTTTTATTCTTTGCCTTGAAATTTAAAAGGCAACAAGTCGCACCAGGAATTCATAATTTTTGCTTTGATTCTACAGTAGAGTGTATGTAAATGTTTTTCGGTTGTTAACTGGTGATTTTGTGCCCACTTTCTTTCCTGCAGTTAGCAGAGAACGGCTGGGAGGGGATGGAGGGAAATCTGCCACTCTTTTCTGCTCCTGAAAGAGGAGCCGACATTCTGAGACCACCAGGTTGAACTCCCTCAATGAAACAGAAGTACCATATCTTCAGCTGTTGAAATTATTTTTTGAAAGGGAACCAGCCACACCTACCGATAACTCTATTATTCTGTGATTGGAATAAAGGCTTTGTGGTCAAGCTAAAAGGGCTTATAAATCTTTCACTTGTGTTTTCAAAATGCAGCATAACTGCCACTGTTGCAGGAAATGAGATGCTCCAGTTAGCATCCCTGTGGGTCACATATGGTGGAAATACATCAACCGAGGGGGGAAAAATTCCCCGAGAAGCTCATTAATTAGTAAGAAGTGAGAGACTGGCCAAACCGCAAGGTGTAGAAAAGAGCAAAATCACGGGGTAGTGTGTTCTCGGCCAAATCACTTAAGTAAATATTGTCAGGGTAAGAATCATGCTGTGCAAGATTTCAGGATGACAAACCGCCCTGCATCCGGCCTGCGCGCGTCGCCCACCCAGCGCGGGGATGACAGCGCCGCCCAGCCCCGGGACTGGGCGCTGCGAGAACTCTGCCGAGCGCCCGGCTCTCCCAACCCCCGAGCTCGCGGGCTCCGACAGATCCGGGCGTCGACGGCACCTACCCAGGAGCAGGAGCCGGTGCGTCAGCTGCAGGTCCCGCTTCTGCTCGCGGAGCATGCGGTCGATGCTCCTGCTGACTTTCCTCGCCTCCCGCTCGGCCTCGCGCTCCTCGGCATCCAGCTGGTCCGGGCGGCGCCGCCGCTCCTTCCTCCGCTCGGCTCTGGGCTGTGCGCACGCCGGGCTCCCACCGGCGCCCCGAGGGAGCGGGGTCCCGGCCCCAGCTTCCCCGGCCGCATGGGCCTGGCAGAGCCGCGCGCCCTCCGTGGGCGGTTCCAAGGCCACGCGCGGGGCGTCCTCCGGGTCCCCGAAGAGCAGCGGCCGCAGACTGTAGCACAAGCCCATGTGGGTGCGGCGCGGGCGCGGGGAACGCGCCGGGACGCGGGGTCGGCTGGCGCGGGGCTCAGGCGGGGCCGCCCGCGGCGCGGCTGGAGGGGGCTGCACCTGGACCCAGGGCGGGGGTGCGGGGGGCCGGGGACCAGTACCGCGGCCCCTCAATGCCCTGAAGGGCCATTTTGCATTTTCCGGTGGACGCAGCGGTGGCGGCCGCCCGGGCTGGAGATCACCTGATAACGCGGAGAGCCGGCCGCGCCGACGGGCCTCGGTGAGCCCTGCCCCCCTTACCGTAAATACCGCTGCCCAAGCGGTTCTCTTTACCGTAAATACGGCCGCAACGGCCGGTTTCCGTTACCGTAAATACAGCAGTCTTGGCTAGTCCACGTTGCTGGTAAATAGCGCCGCCTGGTCTGACTCTAGTTAAGGCAAGTATCGCCTCCCGGGCGGGTCCTTAAGACCATGGACAACGACGCGCATGTGGATCTTCCATACCGTAAGTACCGCCTCCCGAGCCCGCTGCGCAGCTACGGACAGTGCCGCAGTGGCGGTGGTGGTGCTGTCAACCTCTGGAGCTGCCATTACAACACTTAGAAACCACTGTGGCTTTTATCTTGGGACAGTGGTAAATAAGAAGTGCAGGTGAAGAGATAGAGGCACTAATTTTAAGATCTCGCATTCCAGTTATACCTATACGCTGAATTGTAGACCAAAGGGTAGGTAACATGAGATCACACAATCTAAAAAACCTAATCCTGTTTCAAACTCACACAACTACTTTGTGGGCTATGTATTGCATAGAGTAAATTAAAATATATAATATATATCACTGTTAATTAGTTAAGTTTAATGGGTTTTTATTTTTTGTTCGTTTGTTTTTAGAGAGAAATATCAATTTCTTGTTCCACGCATGCATTCATTGGTTGACTGTTGTATGTGCCCTGTCAAACCCACAACCTTGGTTTATCATGATGATGTGCTAACCAACTGAGCTACCTGGCTAGGGCCTGACCCAGAATGATTTTTAATTCATAAATCATTGGGTCATATAAGTAAGCAGTTTCTAATATAAAATAATGATTATGAATCTGAAATATATATATATATATATATAATATATATAAAACATATAAAAATGTTACAAAGGGTGGGGTGGGTAAAGGAACAATACCATCACAAAGTTCCGATATTTTATTTATTTATTTATTTTTGTATTTTCCTGAAGCTGGAAACAGGGAGAGACAGTCAGACAGACTCCCGCATGCGCCCGACCAGGATCCACCCGGCACGCCCACCAGGGGCGATGCTCTGCCCACCAGGGTGTTGCTCTGTTGCGACCAGAGCCACTCTAGTGCCTGGGGCAGAGGCCAAGGAGCCATCCCCAGCGCCCGGGCCATCTTTGCTCCAATGGAGCCTCGGCTGCGGGAGGGGAAGAGAGAGACAGAGAGGAAGGAGGGGGGGGGGGTGGAGAAGCAAATGGGCGCCTCTCCTATGTGCCCTGGCCGGAAACCGAACCCCGGTCCCCCGCACGCCAGGCCGACGCTCTACCGCTGAGCCAACCGGCCAGGGCCTCCAATATTTTATTTAAAGTAGTATAATATTAACTCTAAGTAGATTGTAATGTTACCCTTAGAATTTTCTGCTGAACATGATGGACATATTCTATATCTGCACCGTCCGTTAAGGTAGCCACTAGTCGCGTGTACTTACTAAGTACTTGAAATATGGATATTGTGACTAGAGAACTAAATTTTAATTTCATTTAATTTTAGTTAACTTTAAATTTCTACATGTAGCTAGTAAGAACTATTTTGTTCAGTGCAGCCCTGGAGCAACCAGTAAAAATAATGAAAAGCAGGATACCTAAAAAGCTATTAGGGAAATAAATTAAAATACCAAAAAGTAAAAATAAAAAAATACAAATAAGCCCAAAGTAAGAATAGAAACAATAAATTAAATAGAAAACAAATTAACAAAATGGCTGACATGAATCCAACCATTTTATTATTAAACATAAATGAACTAAACCTTTCAATTGAAAGGCAGAGAATGTAAGAAAAGACCCCACTTTATTCTGTTTATAAAGAATACACTTTAAATATAGGCCCAAATAAGTTGATAGTAAAGGGAGGGAAAACTGTATATGGTGGTGTATTAGTTTTCTCACGCCGCAGTAATAAATCACCATAAACTAGCAAGCTTAAAACAACAAACCATTCTCACAATTCTGGAGCCTAGAAGTAGAAATCAAGGTGTTGGTAGGGCCCCCCATTCCCTCAGAGATCCTTTCTTGCCTCTTCCAGCTTCTGGTGGCTCCTGGGGACTGTTGGCTTGTGGCAGCATCACTCCAATCTCTGCCTTTGTCTTCACTTGACTTCTTTCCCGTGTGTGTCTCTGTGAGTCCCTTTCAGTGTTTTATAAACCAGTCTCATTGGATTTAGGGCCCCCCTAATACTATGTGATCTCATCTTTCTCTCCTTACCTTAATTACAATCTGCAATGATTGTATTTCTGAATAAGATCATATTCTGAGGTTCCAGGTAGACATGAAATTTTGGAAGATGGTAACACATACAGAAACATTATTCCTGAAAAACTTGGAGTGGCTATATTAATGTCAAGCTACATAGACTTATAGATATGGAGATTTATTGAAAATAAAGAGAACTATTTCATCATGATGAAAGGGTCAGTACATTAGGAAGACATAACAATTATAAATCTGTACACAGAGCTTCAAAATATATGAAGTGATATCTGACAGAACTTAAATAAATCAACCATCTTAGTTGAATCTGTTAACATGCTTATCTCATTAACAGAAAAACTAGAAGGTCTAAATGATATTACAAGCCACTTTTAGCTAATTTATATTTATGGAACACTATACCCCAGTGGTCCCCAACCTTTTCTGGGCCATGGACCGGTTTAATGTCACAAACTATTTTCACGGACAGGCCTTTAGGGTGGGACGGATAAATGTATCACGTGACCGAGACAAGCGTCAAGAGTGAGTCTTAGATGATTGTAACAGAGAGAATCTGGTCATTTAAAAAAAATAAAACATTGTTCAGACTTAAATATAAATAAAACAGAAATAATGTAAGTTATTTATTCTTTCTCTGCGGACAGGCACCAAATGGCCCACGGACAGGTACCAGTCTGTGGCCTGGGGGTTGGGGACCACTGCTATACCCAACAAATACAAAATGCTCTTCCCAAGTTTAAGTGGAATGTTCACCAAGATAGACCAGATCCTGGGCCAAAAACATCTCAACAAATTATAAAACATTAAAGT
Source organism: Saccopteryx leptura (assembly GCF_036850995.1). NCBI lineage: Eukaryota > Metazoa > Chordata > Mammalia > Chiroptera > Emballonuridae > Saccopteryx > Saccopteryx leptura. Next base: position 59,518,137 of record NC_089513.1, on the reverse strand, counting down.
CTTTTAGAGTATGCTTCTGACCATGATGGAATTAAGTTAGAATGACAATACAGTATTTAGAAAATTCTTAATATTTAGAAATTAAACAATAAACTGCTAAGTAATTTACGGTTCTTTGAAAAATTTAAATAAATTAATAAATTCCTGGCAAGAAATTGAGAAAATTCAAATTCCCAACATCAGATACAGAATACTCTCATAATGGCTACATATATAAAAATTATTAATGGGAATATTATGAACAACTTTATATCAACACATTTAAGAACAGCTGGAATGAACAAATTCACTGAAAAAAGGCACAATTTTTATTTTTAAAAAATTTTATTTAGAAAATTAAATTTAACTGGGTGACATTGGTCAGTAAGAGTAACAAAAACACAAGTTTTCAAAGCTAACACAAGAAGAGAGAAAATCTGAATAGTGGTGTATCTAGCAAATAGATGCAAATTGTTACTAAAAAGTGCCCCACAAAGAAAACTCCAGATATCAATGATTTTACTAGTGAATTCTATAAAATATATAAGGAGGATAATATAAATTTTATACAAACTCTTTCAGAATATAGAGGAAAGAAAAACAAAATTCAGTGACTTTTCTGAAGTCAGCATGTCTTTGATACAAAAACTTGGAACATAAAATATAAAGCCAGGAAATTTTAGGCTAATATTACTTGTGGACAAGGCCCACCAGGGGTGAGGACGACAGAGACGCAGAGACTGGACTCCGGGCAGATCCACTTTATTCAGGGAGCAAGCTAGCTTATTTACACAGGTTCAGCCTATAGGATGTTATAGCGTGTTCTTCAAAGCCAATGGCTGAGAAGGTCAGGGAGCTGCCTGGTTGGCACTGAGTCACTTCCTTATAGCAGGCGAGCTTCCTCCTGGGTGTGCCTAGGAGGGTTTCAGGTGCTGGAGTGTTCTCACAGCATTGCATCAGCCACAGCTGCTGGGAATGTGCTCTGAGGTCTACCTACAATTACTCATAAATATAAATGCAATAAAAGTATTAGCCAAGAATGTGGGAAAAAATATGTCATGATCAAGTTGAGATTTATCCCCCAAAGATCAATTTAACATTTGGATAATTAGTGCAATTCAATACATTAACATGTTAAAGAAAAATGGTATAATCACCTTAATAGATGCAGCAAAGCATTGGAAATAATTTAATATCTGTTTATGAAAAAAACTTAACTCTTAGCAACCTACGAATGGAAATAAACTTCTGATAATGAAACATTCATTAAACTCCTGTAGTTAACATAATTAATGGTGAAATACTGAAAACTTCCTTCCTAACATTGGTCACAAGGCAAAGATATCGGCCCTCACCATTTTTTTTCAACATTATGCTTGAGGTTCTAGCCATTGCAGGAAGGCAAAAAACAGAAAGTGTAAAGATTAGAATGAAAAAGTGAAATTGTCTGCATTCCTTAACGATATCAGTGTTTATATAGAAAATACCAAGGAGACCCTGACCAGGTGGCTTGGTGGATAGAATGTCATCCCAGTATGCCGAGGTCGTGGGTTCAATCCCTAGTCTGGGTACATATGAGAAGCAACCAATGAGAAAGCAACAATGGAATGAATCGATGCTTCTCTTTCTCTCTTTCTCACTTCCTCTCTCTCTCTCTTAAATCAATGGAAAAGTTAAAAAAAATCTTAAAAGCATTCTAGAACTAATATGTGAGTTTAGCCAGGACTCCGGATACTCAGTCAATATACAAAAATAAATTATATTGTTGTAAAGTAACTAAATCCACAAATCTGTGGGTGTTCGTAGAGGCACATAGTCCAAATAAGTTTTTGAAAAGTTTTATTAAAGGAGGAAATTTATTAAATATGCCAGCAGCATATGGCTGACACAGGGCAACAGACCCAAATTGTGCAGCAGCCCCAAATATAGCCCTGAGGCAGGTTATATACCCTTGATCACACACAGGTTGGCAGGAGCAGGAGGGGGGCATGACACAATCATTATCAAGCTTATAATATTTGTCTATAGGATTTATAAAAAAACATTCCTACATATTAAAACATAAGGTAACACAATAGTGAAAAATGTTGTTTTTCATATTAAAAGACATTCCCAAATCTTTTAGTGTTCATTTGCCATCCCTTTGTCTAGAGCAGTGGTAATCAACCTGGTCCCTACTGCCACTAGTGGGCGTTCCAGCTTTCATGGTGGGCAGTAGCAGAGCAACCAAAGTATAAATAAAAAGATAGATTTAACTATAGTAAGTTGTTTTATAAAGATTTATTCTGCCAAACTTAGCAAAAATCTGACATAAAGTACTTGGGAAGTAATTATTATTATATGCTTTAACTTGCTGTAACTCTGCTTTATAAATTTTATAAAGTAAAGTTACTTCCCTACTTTATAAATCACCATTACTGTGGAACTGGTGGGCAGTTAGAAAATTTTACTACTAACAGAGATACAAAAGTGGGCGGTAGGTATAAAAAGGTTGACTACCCCTGGTCTAGAGGTATATACACATACATTAATCACACATTTTCAGGATGGGAGGGGGAGCTTACATGGTGTCAGGGGATAAGTGTTTGTGAATGGCCCATTAAAGAAAGAAAGATGGGAGAGGAAAGGGCCTGCTTAATCCTCCCTTTCCCTGCACTGGGCTAGCTACTCACCCTTCTCCCATAGGTATGGTGGTAGGTCAGGGAATCCAAGTCTCCTTCCTCTTCCTGATTTACAACACAATGCCATTGGCCATCTTAGTTTTGATGCTAATCACACAAGCATAGAAATCACACTTGCAAAATCTTTCTGCAGGCCTAGCCCAAACTAATAAAATGTTCTTTAAACTTCCTAAGATATATTAATATTAATTCTGTAGATTTTGGCACTTTACAAAAATATTACTATATATATACTAAGAACAACAATAATATATTTGGAATATGAAATTTGAAAATTCTGTCCACATTACCTAAAATCACAAACTACTTAAAAATAAATTTGGTAAAAGATGTGAAAAACCTCTATACTGAGAGCTACAAAATATGATTGAGAGAAATTAAAGAAGACCTAAATAAATGGAAAGGTATAGCATGAAAGACTCAAAATATAAGGGTGCCCATTTGTCAAAAATTAATCTATGGATTTAATGCAGTGTCAATTGCTATCTCAGAAGCCATTGTCATAGAAGTTGATAAACTGAGTCTAAAATCTATATGGAAATACAAATGACCTAGAAATCCAAGGGAATCTTTGCAAAGAAGACCAAAGCTAGAGGACTTACACCACTTTTCTTCAAAACTTACTGTAAAGTCACAATTATTAAGATAGTATGGTACATAAGGACAGGAAAATAGATCGATGAAATGGAATACTGAGAGCTGAAATAGACTTACACTTGTATGGTCTATGGCAGGGGTCTCAACAAAGGTGTAAAGGTTATTTAATGAAAGAGTTTTCAACAAATAGTGATGGAACAACTGGATGTCCATATTAAAACAAAATGGGTCTGTCCTCCACCTCACTGGTTTTCAATGCCCAGTCCATGAACTGGTGCTGGTCTGCTAAAGGGTTAACCACCCTGATATTGTATGAACAGCACAGAGTCCTATGGGTGAAAACCACTGCCCTACCTTACCCACACACAAAAAAGAATTGGCGATTAAACATAGACTTAACTATACTATCTAACGCCATAAAGCTTTTAGAAGAAAACATAAGTGGATATCTTTGTAACATGGGATAGACAGAGATTTCTTGGGCAGGACACAGGCAAATTAACCATAAAGGAAAACTGATAAATTTGACTTGATAAAATTAAAAACTGCACATCAAAAGACTATTAAAATGAGAAGACAGAAAGTATTTGCAATACATATGGTAACAATGAACTCCCTCCCCCAAGCCAACAAAAAATAAGACAATTCAAAAATGTGTGAAATACTTGAACACTCTACAAAGGTTGATATGATTTGCCAGTAAGCAAACAAAGAAGTGATCAACATCTTTAGTCATCAGAAAAACACAGATTAAAACTTCATCTACTGCCTGACCTGTGGTGGCGCAGTGGATAAAGCATCAACCTGGAAATGCTGAAGTCGCTAGTTCGAAACCCTGAGCTTGCCTGGTCAAGGCACATATGGGAGTTGATGCTTTCAGCTCCTCCCCCCTTCTCTCTCTCTGTCTCTCTCTCTCTCCCTCTCTCTCTCCTCTCTAAAAATGAATAAATAAAATAAAAAATAAAAAATTTGTTAAAAAAAAAGAAAAAACTACATCTACTAAAATGGCTAAAATTAAAAGGATACTCAATATCAATTGTTAGTGAGGATGTGGAGAAACCAGAGCACTCATCTACTTCTAGTGGGAAAATACAATGGTCTAGCCATAAAAACAGTTTTTCAGTTTTGGTTTTATAAAATTAAACATTTACTTATCCATCCTTTGAACCAGAAACCCCACTTCTAGGAACTTTAAGTATGTGTCCACAGAAAACTTGTAGAAGAAAACATAGAAGCTTTATTCACAACAGCATTGAAATGGAAACAACACAAATGTCTATCAGGACAGTGACTAAACCAATTGGGGAATATTCATGCAATGGATTTTCACTCCCGAATAAAAAACAAATATGTAAACTACTAATAAATTTTACAGCATGGATAAATTTCACAGACATTATGCTAGGTGAAAAAAAAAGCCAACACAAAAGTCTACATATACCACTTATATGAAATTCTGGAAAAGAATGAATTCAAGTTGAAAAAAATTATAACAATGGTGGCATCAGGTGGGTAGTATTGAATGAATTTTGGGGGAGATAAAGAATGTTCAATATGATAAGAATGTGGGTTATACTGACATTCATTTTTCAAAATTATACAACTGAGATATGGGTATTACAATATATGTAATTTTTACCTAAAAAATTAAAATCTTAGTGGAGTGTGGGAGGCAGATAGAGTTACAGATGAAGTAAGAATGACAAAATGCTTATAATTGTTGAAGGTGGATGATGAGCACATTTGGATTTATTATTTTATTCTGTTTACTTTGAATATGTGAAAATTTTTATAGTTGCATGTTTAAAGATCATGATCTATAAAATTTAATATATTCTTCAGTATTATGGTAATGGAAAACATTGAAAACCTTAAAGGACATAAAAATACTCATGCTAAATAAAAAAAAGGAACTTAACACATTTTCAGGCAAAAGAATCTGAATAAATAGAAAGTCACTGAAAAATTGAATTCTGAAGTATAAGCAGTGTTGTTTCTAAGTAGGTGGATTTGTTGACCCTGATAATGAATTCCTTTTAATAAAGAATCCTGGAGGCTAAACTGGTTTCAAATTTATTAACAGTCTGGTAGCCATTGATAAATACGGGCCTCTCATGCCTGGTTTCTGGGAAAAGCCATAGACTGAGCTGCTAAGCCTTCTGCATTGTTCCTGCCATCTGAACCAACCAATATAATGGAGCGTCTACGCTTGTAAATCAAATCATCCAATGAGCTGAAGACCTGAACTGGCCTGTAGGGCCTGCACAGCTCCTGGCTGGAGCTGCAGCCACCGGGCTGTAACACTTGAGCTGTCTCATGTGAGTTGTTTCACCTGAGTCACCTTGCCCAGGTCACTTAGAGCAGTGGTCCCTAACCCCTGGGCCGTGGACTGGTACCGGTCTGTGGGCCATTTAGTACCGGTCCGCAGAGAAAGAATAAATAACTTACATTATTTCCATTTTATTTATTTAAGTCTGAACGATGTTTTATTTTTAAAAAATGACCAGATTCCCTCTTTTACATCCATCTAAGACTCACTCTTGACACTTGTCTCATAAGTTCGACAATTATATTTAAAAATACCACCGTTTTTACACCGGTCACATAATTTTATTTTGTGCATTTATATGTCCCACCCTAAAGGCCGGTCTGTGAAAATATTTTCTGACATTAAACCAGTCCGTGGCCCAAAAAAGTTTGGGACCACTGACTTAGAGGGAGCTGCCTCACAGCCCAGCAATTTCATAATCAAGACAACTGCAAATCGAGGACTCCTATTGATGTTGAATTGGCAGTGATAACCTTTGACAGATCACAGGTGATTTTTTTTTCTTTGTGCTCTTTTCCACCCCCCCCCCCCGCAGTGAATATCGCTAACCCTTTGAGTAGTGTAAGAGTGAGACGGCACTCGAACTCCAGGTGTGCAGGCTTTATTAGAGGAGAAAGACCTGCCGGGGCACTCCTCCGGGAGAAGTGCACCAAAACAGACTCTGAGGCAAACATTTATTAAGGTGGGGGGAGCTTTGAGCAAGTGTGCGTTGAGTCAGCAATTCTGGTATGCTCCCTTCTGCAGTCCTACGATTTCGGCTTCCTGGAATGCTTCTCCTCGGGGCAGTTGACCAGCTTCCTAGAACTTTTCTGTTTTGGGGTGATAGTCCAGTAAGCAAGGGTAGGGTCAGATAGACAAGTGGAACAGCAGAAGGGCAGTTTGGAAGTTTTGGTAAATTCATGTATCCATCAAGTAGTACAAACATTCATGCATGTCCTCGTGCCTCCTGACCATCAATTTATTTTAAAGATGTATAAGGCAACATTAAAAAAAGGCAAATGTATATTCTTCTTGTTTCCATAAATTGGTTATCAAACAAACATGATTTTAAGTTAATAAAACTGTAACTGGAACTAATTTTATTTTTTGAAAACAAAAACAAAAAACCCCTCACTCCTAGGGGTCAGCGAGCATGAAAAAAACTCACTACTCAAAGGGTTAAATAAAAATCTTTGAGGCCAAAACCTTTACTGAAAGAAAGGGTTTATTAAGCCATATGCTGTGTAGTAAAAGGTCCTGGGACATACAGCCTAAACCATCAGGATGGGGCGGATGAGCACTTCCTCCATCCTGGGCCCAAGGGGCCTCTTTTATATGATGAGTTTAGGGAGGAAAAGATGTAAGTTGTTTTGAAAGAATTTATGTTGGCTATAGGTAACGGGGGTGGGAAAGGGTGAAGTGGAGCTAGTTCTGATTAACTCTTCATTTCTTCTTCCTACCTCCCATCCTGTTGTAGGTTAGTTTAGGACATTTCAGAATTTTCCCATTGTCAAAATGTATAGCTCCATCATTCTATTGATACCTTTCTTGGAATTCTTGCTGGTAGTTGTTATGTAGTTCAGCCCAAGGTCCAACTTGGGCATTAGCTTATTTTTTTTTATCTTCATCGGTGCAGAAAAAGGGCCTGATGTGACTTAATGCCCAGAAGAGATGCATTTTCCGAGATACAGAGCAGTGGGTAAATATGCCCAGGAGGTGTGCACCGTGGTTTGCTGAAAAATATAAGGACGCCTCTAAAAATATGTATCTCAAAGAATCTTTTAATGTCTGTTTCTATGCGTATATTTCATAATAAGCATGATATATATATTTTTATTTTTTTATTTTTTCTTTTTCTGAAGCTGGAAACGGGGAGAGACAGTCAGACAGACTCCCGCATGCGCCTGACCGGGATCCACCCGGCACGCCCACCAGGGGCAATGCTCTGCCCACCAGGGGGCGATGCTCTGCCCCTCCGGGGCGTCACTCTGCTGCGACCAGAGCCACTCTAGCACCTGGGGCAGAGGTCAAGGAGCCATCCCCAGCGCCCGGGCCATCTTTGCTCCAATGGAGCCTTGGCTGTGGGAGGGGAAGAGAGAGACAGAGAGGAAGGAGGGGGTGGGGGTGGAGAAGCAAATGGGCGCTTCTCCTATGTGCCCTGGCCAGGAATCGAACCCGGGTTCCCCGCACGCCAGGCCGATGCTCTACCGCTGAGCCAACCGGCCAGGGCATAAGCATGATATTTTATTACAATTGATAATCACACATTAAGGTTTTGAACTCAAGTCTTTTTTTTTTTTTTTCAGTGAATAAAACTGAGGGCACTGATTTTAGAGGAAATTTGGCTAACTATGCTATTTGGGGATCTCCCTTGTAAGGCATTCTGGGGGCCCAGGGAAGTGGATGGGGCCTTCCTGGGCTATTGGAGTGGGCCACTGATGAACGAGCCGAGACCATATCTGGATTTGGGTGCTACTGTTGTAAGGTACCAAAAAGCTGCACAATTAATATTGACATTCTAGGAGGAAAGGTCAGGCTTTCCTGTCCTGTCCTTTCTTTGGGGAGGAGAGGGAGAAGAATGTAGAAGTTTTCTGGCTTGCAAGACCAACGGGTCATTTAGTTTCAAATCTAAAATAAAGGTTAACTGAGAAATTTCTTCTCTTTCAATAGGTGATAGAATTTACATACCACCTTACATTGATTGAAATTCCTCCCCTTTCCTGGAATTTTGAGAGTAAAATACCTCTAGGCTGGTGAGGGAAGATGAACCCTAAAAGATTTGTAAACATCATTGATTGTGTTACCTTAAAGGTCTTAATGTTTCTGTGTACCCCCTAAACAAATGTTGTAAGCTTGTGCCATGATGTCATGCTCTCCCCTGCCCATGTGTGATCAAGGGTATATAAACAGCCCCTGAAATATTTTGGGGACACATGATTTGGGCTTGCTACAACCATGTCAGCCGTATGCGGCCAGCATATTTAATAAATCTCCTCCTTTAATAAAACTCTTCAAAATTCATCTGGACTTGGTGTCTCTACGTAAACCTGCAGAATTGAGGTACAGTACCTTTCAACATCTGGAGTACTTTACAACATTTGGTGCCCATCGCGGGGCTGCGGTGTTTTGCGTCACCGGGTAGAGACACCCCAAATCAGAGAGCCTCTCTGGGGAGCTGCCCGACCCCGCTTGAATCTCGAGGAGAGGCGTGCCACCTGAGACTTTCAGGGCTCCCATTCTTCCTGTGGGTCCAGACAGTTTTCCAGTAGATGCCTCCTGGTTCCCAAATTCGACAATTTGGACAATTCAGCAGAGAAATCAAGGAGGTAGGTAAAGCTACTCTGGCTTTACTGAATTCTAGCTTTCCTCTGAATTCTTGCTTTTGCTTTTCTGTCTGGGACTGGTACTGGTCAAATTTGGTTTGGACTAGGTGTAGGTAGAGTAGATTTGTGGCTTTGCTGATTTGTAACTCTGGAGATGTGGAACTCTGGTGTGTAGGTAGGGCCTTCAGAGTGGCTTTGCTAATTGGTAACTCCAGAAGTGTAGGTGAGGTAAATCTCTTGTTTTGCTGATTTGAAACTCTGGAAATTTGTAGGTAAAGCAAACCCTTTGCTTTACTAATTGGAAACTCCAGAGGTGTAGGTAGAACCGCTCTTCTACTTTGCTGTTTGAAACTAGTCTATCTGGATCTGGGACTCTCCAAAGACCGAGACATCAGTAGGAAGCCTATTGGTTCTGCCTTAGGATTATCTGGGAGGCATCTAGTTATGCTCTCAGAGAAAAACCTGAGTAGGCACACCTTTGTATTTGTTGAGATCTCGTTCTTTGCTCTCCTTGTTTCTGTCTGAAACACTCGGTATAAAGGAATCTCTGGTGCCGTGGCCTGCATGCACCTGAAAGGCCACTAGGGGGAAACCTTCCCTCGTCTATGAAGCTTTGTCTTTGTTTGTCAAAATATCCGGTATTATTTTAATTGAAATAAAGCATGCTCGTTATTTGTGTATGTGAAGTCCTTTGTTCAATGTCTAAATGTATCTGTTTTTAAGGGCTGGCTTGAGTTTTTGTGTCAAGAATTAAAGGTTTATGACTAGAAGGCAATCTTAAATGGCGAATTGCTTATTCTCTTTGTTCTTGGATCCAACCTTTAGCTTCAGGGGCCCTGTTAGATTTCTCCCCTGAAGAAATTATTCTTTCTGTTGGCTTTTCTCCTTGGTTTTGTATAATAATTAATACCTTTATAGTCAAACACCCTTTATTCTGGGTGCTAGTTAATTATCTGTCTCTTTCTTGCTTTTATTAGTGCACTAATTCTTAGATTCTCCTGGAGCAAGTTTCAATTTTGTAATAGGTAGCATCAGCTGGAACTTTTAATCTCTGGATAGTAAAGGCAGTTTGGAACCTCATAACTGAAGATCCAGACTGACCTGATCAGTTTCCATACATTGATCAATAGCTAAATTTAACAATGAATCTGCAACAGTGGCTTAAAACATACTCAATACAGAGCGGGTGCCACATCTTCTTAGTCAAGCAAAATTTGAGTTGAAAACAGGAAAAAAAGAATAACTAAAGCAATAGTAGCAGCACTCCAAGAGACAAACTCTTTTAAGGATAAGGGATCCCAGGAAAAGGAAGAAGGAAAGAAAGGAAGCAATTTGAGAAAGAATAAGACTCTTATAGGAAAAAATCAGTGTGCCTATTGCAAAATACATGGCACTGGAAAAATACATGTCCCATATTACAAGCAGCCAAGGGGGTGAGAGAAAAGTGGAGCCCACAAATTGAAAGTGTTTCTCCAGACTTTGGAGCTGAAGGACTGGCAAGTAAGCGATTTGGGTGAGAGAAAAGAGAAAAACTGAGCCAGGATGTGCGGTGTGCAGAGCGGTGGGGCCATGGCTGAGGAGAGGCAAACGTAGGCATGTTCCCTCCCCTCCCCCACCGTTCTCCGGCCTCAGTTGTAGCGCTGCACCTGAGCAGAAGGGAAACAGCAAACAGCAGACCAAGCACCAAGAGACAAGCCCTGCAGCCACCTCACCGCGCTCGGCTAGGCTAGGGTTCAGCTTGCTGTGTGCGGAGCGATGGGGTGAAAGGCTCTAGAGAAAGGGTGAGGTAACTGGTTTCAAATATCCGCCTACTGACCAAAAGAGGTTTTGCCCATTTGGAAAATACAGGGTAGGAATAATATGATATTAAAAATTAAAACTTTGCTTTAAAAAAGTCTTAAAGGAAAAAAAAAATATTTAGAATTTAACAAACCACGGGTGTGGACCTTGCTAGTTATCAGTTCCTTGAAATAAATTGCAACTCCAGAAGGAGTGATAGAAACATGAGTAATAGAATTATAGGGAATAAAATTATTAAAAACAAGCCCTATGTGGGTTGGGGATGATGGCTTGTTGCCCTCCATTAGAGTAAAAAAATTTTTTTTAAAAGTTCCAACACTCTCCCACGGGGTCAAGGGGGTGTTGGGTCCTCTCCAGGTTTCCCAATTCCTTCGTGTGGCATAATTGTTATCTGATAAGGGAGGCATGGAGTTCATAGGAAAGACCCGCTGTGTTAGCCAAAATAGTAAAATTGTAAAAAGAATTTTCAGGAAATTATGGGAAAAATTGGAAACCTCATATAGGTTAAAGCAACCCACTATTGGGAAAATAATTTTGTAAAAATTGTATTTAGCTGCTCAAAGCAAGGCAGTTAGTTGCAGGTGGTGGTTTGGATTAAAGTCCTGCTTGGGAAAAACCCATTGTCTTGCTAATAGCTGCAGAAAAAAAAAAGGTAAAAGTGGCAGACTCCACTCCCAGGTCTTGGAGTCTGCTTCCCCCTTAGGCATCCCGCCCCACATGCTGACTTAATAGTGTAAATTACTGTGGGTCAAAAGAATTAGTATCTCTTTGCCAGCTGGGTATTTTGTACCAATAATCCCTTACTGTATAAAAAGTATTTTTCATGTTAGAAATGTATATATTATTTCAAAGGTCTTTTTGAAAATTTTATTTTTATTTGCTGTTTTATAGCCCTATAATATTGAAATCTTAATTTAAACATTAGGAATTGTTAATAATGTCTTTTTATATAATTGGTTTATTATTTTGAAACAGTATTGTTCAATGCTAAATAATATAAAAAAAAGGAGTCTTATCCTGGAACTCCTGCAAATCTATTTTTATCATGCTCTTTGTTTAAAATTCCTTTTGAATACTAATGTACTGAGTTATTCAGCAGCAGAAAGACTTGGAATCCTAAAGGAGACACCAAACCTGTTTCTCCTACAAGCTTTTACCCTTTTTTATTTGATCCAGGCAATAACGCTGTTTTTTGTCTTTTTCCAAGAGTTTATATAGACAGAAAAGGGCCCTCAAGCCCCTCAGTGAGATCTTCTGTGCATGGCTTTTAAGGTCTATAATGACCAAGTAAGGAACAGAAAAGGCAAAAAGATCCCAAATATGCCCTTAAAGGCTCCAGTGCCCCGAAGGGGCTTCATAGGATTCCATCAGGGCCCTGCTTCAACAGTGGAAAGAAAAGTCATTGAGCTAAAGCCTGCCAGGCTTCTCAGCCCCCATCAGGGGACATGCCTTTGATGTGGGAAAAAGGAACAGGAGAAGGTAAGCTGCCCCCTTGCTCTGCAGAGGGAGGGTTCAGTCTCTTCCAGCCCTGCTCCAGCTACCTGTGATCTGATCTTGCCCAGCCTGCTGGGACATGCCATTGAAGGTTAAAGGTGCCCAGGGCCGGTGGCCCCCATCTCACGTCACTGTGAACGAGCCTAGGGTATTTCTTCCAAATAGCAGGTAAACTAATCTCATTTCTTGTAAACACAAGGGCCACTTACTATGCCTTGCCTAATATTCGAGTTTTATTTATCCCTCAAAGATCTCTATTGTGAGTATTAACAGTCTTATTTCTGTTCCTTTGTTTAATGTATAGTATCCCCTTTATTCCTCTTGTCTCAATGCCCCCATGCCTATTTTAGGCTGGGACCTGCTCCTAATTCCAGTTAAAAGCAGTGATCATTAGGACTTGGACTCTAGCTGTAGAGTATGGAATGTGACCACAACTCCAGTGCCTTGTGGACTTTTCTTGAATATAGGTGATTCCTGCCCTTTAGGACATTTCTCAAAATGAAGTAAAATTGGGTTACATTTGCAAATAATATAAAGCAGTAATGGTGTTAACATAGACTTAATGAAATTATGTTAACATGTTAAGGACATTTAAGACTGTAAGAATTTTATTTTAAATCCTGTTATATTGGTTAGAACTTTGTTTTGTTTAATAATCTAGTAGGCTTTGGTCACTTTATTGTATTAGGACACTTGTTATAGTATTTGTTAACATTAGCTGCTTGAATCTTATTGTTTTTCCAGTCTGCCTAAAATTGGAACATAGGAATTAGGAATTCAAATAATAGAAAATGCCACCCCAAACCAGTGGGGTTTTAGGACCCTTATTGCCAAAGATTTATTTGAAACCAATTAGAAAAAGATTTTGCCAACAGGAAAGGGATAATTAGAGAAGCCAGACTTAGAATCTATTACAAAAGGCATAATATCTGAGTATTTAGTTTGTATCCAAGTGAATACTAAGCGAAGTAAGAAAATTATAAAAAGAAACAGGAAAAAAGGAATTTTCCCAGGTAAACATTTAAAAATAGACTTTAATAAAATAATTGACAATTATTAGGAAATTGCTATATAAAATTCTTTCCAGGTTTAGCTCACCCATTCTAGTGTTGGGCCTGCATTGTGTCCACTATCTCAAAGCTGGTAGGAAAGAAACCCAATATTAATTAGAAACTAATTTGAAGTTACATTGTTCCCACAGGCTCCAAAAGGTTCAGGGCAAGTGAATTGCATGAATCAAATCATAAAGAAAGCCTGACCAGGTGGTGGTGCAGTGGATAGAGTGTCAGACTAGGATGCGGAAGGACTCAGGTTTGAGACCCCAGGGTCGCCAGCTTGAGTGTGGGCTCTTCTGGCTTGACCAAAAAGCTCACTAGCTTGGACCCAAGGTCACTGGCTTGAGCAAGGGGTTACTTGGTCTGCTGTAGGCCCACGGTCAAGGCACATATGAGAAAGCAATCAATGAATAATTAAGGTGTCGCAATGAAAAACTGATGATTGATGCTTCTCATTTCTCTTCGTTCCTGTCTGTCTGTCCCTATCTATCTCTCTCTTCTGACTTTCTCTCTGTTCCTGTAAAAAAAAAAATAACCATAAAGAAAACATAACCACCCCTTCCTTAAGTACTTACAGGGTTTGCAGTTTACTCAGCAAACTGTTCAAAAGACTGTCCGACAGGTGCTTCCAACATTGCCAGGAGATCCAGTACATCACCCAAAGACTGACTCTCATGTAGACGGATCCACACACCATAATCCTGACAACTCCCACTGCTGCCAAGGTAGAAGAAGGTATGCTCACCTGGGTCCACCATAGCCAGTTGAAGCCTGCAGTCCCAGTAGAGGCACCCTCATGGACAACAGAGACTGACATTTTTTTAGCTCCACTATTTTTTTTTTACCCTCTGTCCAAATTCAATGAGAATCTGCATGTGAATGGCCATGATGGCGGTGGCCCCTGGCTTTATGATGCTCTAACCAATTGAGCCATCTCGCCAGAGCTGAGGTTTTAAATTTTTAAAATTGATTTTAGGAAGGGAGAGAGAGAGAGAGAGATTTGATGTTCAACTTATTTAGACATTCATTCGTTGATTCTTTTGTTTCCTGACTAGAGATTGAACCTGCAACCTTGGTGTATCAGGACAATACTCTAACCCAATGGTTTTCAACCTTTTTGTACTTGGAGACCACTGAAAATAGAAAAATTATTTTGGGAACTACTCAGGCAGAAATCATTCTGAGCATAAGCAAATTTGACTAAGATCATTGGGTCTATAACCTTCATACAACATCAGGAGGTTAACTCTTTCATGAACCAGCACAGGTGTGCAGACCAGCAGTTGAAAAACACTGCTCTAGGCCCTGGCCGGTTGGCTCAGTGGTAGAGCGTCGGCCTGGCGTGCAGAAGTCCCGGGTTCGATTCCTGGCCAGGGCACACAGGAGAAGCGCCCATCTGCTTCTCCACCCCTCTCCTTCCTCTCTGTCTCTCTCTTCCCCTCCCACAGCAAGGCTCCATTGGAGCAAAGATGGCCCAGGCTCTGGGGATGGCTCCTTGGCCTCTGCCCCAGGTGCTAGAGTGGCTTTGGTTGCGACAGAGCGACGCCCCGGAGGAGCAGAGCATCGCCCCCTGGTGGGCAGAGCGTCGCCCCCTGGTGGGCATGCCGGGTGGATCCCGGTCGGGCGCATGTGGGAGTCTGTCTGACTGTCTCTCCCCGTTTCCAACTTCAGAAAAATACAAAAAAGAAAAAAAAAGAAAAAACAAAAAAACCCCCGCTGCTCTAACCAACTGAGCTGCTGGGTCAGGGTTTCCTTAGAATTTCTTTTCTTGTTTTTTTTTTTTTTTTTTTTTTTTTTTTTTTGAGTGAGAGAAATAGGAACATGGAACTGTTCCTGTATCTGCCCTGACCCGGGATTGAACTGGCAACCGCTATGCTTCAGGATGACACTCCAACCAACCGAGCTATCTGGCGAGGGCTTAATTTTTTTATTTATTGATTTTAAGAGAGACAGAGAGAGGAAAGAAGGGAAAGAGTGGAAGGGGAAGGGAAACATTTATTTGTTGTTCCACTCAGTCGTGTACTCATTGGTTGCTTTTTGTGTGTGCTTTGACTGGGGATAAAACTACAACCTTGTCACTTCGGGACAAGGGTCTTAACTAACTGAGCTAAATGTTCAGGGCCTTTCTTAGAATTTTTAAGGCATTCCGTTGATTTAACGTACTTTTTGCTCCATAAGATGCACTTTATCCCAAAAGTGGAGGGGAAAATGTCCATTCACCTTATTGAGCGAATGTTCATTTTTTTTTTTTAGCTGCTGTGGGGCACTGCACCGGTAAACATGTAGAATGATCATCATCGGGAGCGTAATCATACCTGCCACAGTGGCATGCGGAACCCTGGCATCTGCTGAGTGATCTCCTGGTTCCGGTTTCCACAGTTGCATACAGCACAGGAAGGAAGGCGAGTGACGTTGTGTGGGCACATTCATCTACATCATTGAGGGCAGACGTGAGAGGTGTGCTGCAGTGGTGGAGGGCTGCACTGCAGCTGCTGGAGCTCTGTGTGAAGTGCTGATGTCACTTGTTGCCAGCTTAATAGCATTTCATTGGCTGGCTGGCTGGCAGATAGGGGAGGGGCTGAGGGTGCTAGAGGGCTTCTGAAAAAAGCCCTATTAGTGCTTGACTAGTTTAGAGCACATATTAGTGAAACTACACACACACACAAAACGTTAAGGAAATGAAGACTCATCTAGCTGTAATTCCTGGGGGTCTTACCAGCCAGTTGCAACCTCTCAATGTTTCCATCAACAAATCGGTTTAAAGTCTTTATGTGAGAAGAGTGGAACAAATGGATGGCTGCTACTAATCATAATCTGACACCAACTGATTGAATGAAGAGACCCACTATCACTTAAGTTTGTGGATGGGTAAAAAATCATGGCCGTCAGAGAAGAATGATACCATGGCACAGTCATTCAAAAAATGTGGCATTAGCAATGCCTTAGATGGCGCTGAAGATGGTGTCATATATGAAAATAGCAAAGAAAGTGGTACCAGTGATTGTGAGCAACTGAGCTTCTTAAATTGTGACACTAGCGATGACGAGTTTCTGGGGCTCCCGGACAACTGGAAGAGTATTTGAACATTAAAGTCTCTTCTCATTTGTTAATAACAGTGCTAATGGTTGTTAATACTGCTGTTGAGTTTACACTGTGGAAATATTATTGTGGTATATTTTATTAAATATATTAACACACCATTTGGTTCAGAATATTTTTTTCTTATTTTCCTCCTTAAAATCCTAGGTGTGTCTTATGGTCAGGTGCATCTTATGGAGCAAAAAATACGGTAGTTTTCCATATTGCCTTTTGAAAATTTCACTACTGTTCTGGTTGTCAATGTAAAACAAACCTGTAAGGATTTTTTATGAGTTTATTTGAGCCAAATTGTCGACCATTGCTGGGAGGCAAAGTTTCAACAAATTGAGAAAGTGCTCTGGAAAAATGGCAGTTTCACCACTTACTTCATACATCAGAATCAAAGGGGAAGACATAAGGGGGTTCCATGAAGTTGATTGGTGATAGACTACAGAGACAGGAGAAAGCAAAGCGGGGAAATCTCTGGGATTGGACAAAAGTGAAACCGTATATGTTGTTGAACATTTACACAGGCAGGAAAAGGACAGTTAACAGTTAATGGTTCACATAACAATAACAATGAGGGATCTATTGGCTTCTGCTCTGGTGGGATGTCTGGCCTGATGGAGAAGGAAGATGACTCTTACATTCCAAAGGCGTGTCATCAGGTATATTATCATAGATACAATAGACACCAGACAGGCTTGAGTAAAAGCAAGCATTGACTCTTGTTTAGAGAAAGTTCCTCCCTAGGACATGACTACCCACCATAAACTGCTTTTAGTTAGAAGGTTTGATTTAGTCCACCCTGTGTTTACCTTAGTTCCCTGAGTTCGCAAGGCCACTGTGTAGGCTTTCCCTGAGCTTGTCAGGGTCAGTTTGTGGCTAAATCTTGATTTATTAAAAAATTTTTTTCATCTTTATGATCTTGATCCTTTCTATGGAAACTGTAGTTTTTATTTTTTCTTTCTAGAAGTTTATGGGCACTTTTATTATTTTTAGGGTTCTGAAATTTCACATTGTGGCTAATTGCACCCATTTTGCTAGATAATTGTTTTTTCATTTTTGAGGCATTATCTATTAGCCTCCTTTAATCTAAAACTTGGCATTTTAGTTTTGAGAAAAATTCTTGATTTCCATAATGACTTTTCCTTCCTTTCTTTTCTCTATCTTTCTAAGAAATCTGATCATTTAGATGTTGAACTTCCTGGTCCCTTCTTAAGTTTCTTATTTTCCCTCTTCCATTTACCAGTTGTTTTGTCTTTCTGCTTTACTTTTGGGTGATTATTCTCAACTTTATATCTGTTGGTCAAATAACTTTTTAAATATGAAATATGTTTGCTCACTTATAGTTTGCATTGGGTGTGGGGGACAGGCTGTAAGCATGCAGGGTGGTTATAGCCTAAGGCTTAGTTTTAAGACTAAACTTTTCCCCACACCCTTGACTGATTGCATGATGTGGGGTGGTGCACTCTCATGAGGAATCCCATTATGCCTCAGATAACTGACTTTGTATCAGAGACTTCCTTGTTTGTATATTGGATTAAAGGTTTTGATTTCTACACTATAAAGTGGGGCAGACTGGGAGTTTGCTCTCTTGGTTCCTGAGATTAGCATTAGAGAGGAGAGCAGAAAAAGGCCACGTGGAGGAGGCCAGGAGAAGCAGCCAAGATGGTGAAGTGCTGAGGGATAAGCCAGTTTGTGCAGAGTTTGTGCAGAGAGGAGATGGGGAACAGAGGTGAATAAAACTGGTGAGGTTAGAAACCTTTGATTCTAGGAAAACTTGGATAAGTCAGTGGCTTTGGGAGTCCTGAATGGAAAGGGAAGTGTTTTCCCACTGTGTATATTTCTTGCCAGCCGAGTGCAAGCTAGGATTAAAGGTAATGGCCCACCAGTTCTTGGCTCCATTGTTTCATTACCGTCTATCCAAATCCAATGTGAACCTGTATGGGCCAGGTGGCTGTGATGGTGGCCCTAGCTACTGGCTTTACAATATCCTAAACATTCATTGATTCTTAATACACATACATTTATTGAGCTACAACTGTGTAAAACCAGTATCCACGGCCACCATCACAGTAGCCTGGCCGATGCAGGTTCACATTGGATTCGGACAGTTGGTAAAGAAACAACAGAGCCAAAAACTGGTGGGCCATTAGCTTTAATCCTAGCTTGCACCCGGCGGGCAAGTAAAAACACACGCTGGGCTCCAAAACTCACTCATTCAGTGCTCACAAAGCTACTGACTTATCAAAGTTTCCTAGAATCAAAGGTTTCTAGCTCACCAGACTTATTCACCTCTGTTCCCCATCTCCTTCCTTCTTCCTGCACAAACTCTGCACAAACTGGCTTCTCACTCAGCAATCCACCATCTTGGCTGCTTCTCCTGGCCTCCTCCACGTGGCCTTTCTCTGCTCTCTCCTCTAATACTAATCTCAGGAACCGAGAGAGCAAGCTCCCGTTCTGCCCCCATTTTATAGTGTAGAAATCAAAACCTTTAATCCAATATACAAAATAGGGAAGTCTCTAATACAAAGTCACTTATCTGAGGCATGATGGGATTGCACAACTCCACATCAAAAAGGGTGGGAAAGGCTTAGTCCTAAAACCAAGTCCTAGGCTACAAGGATCCTGCCTGCCCACAGCCTGTCCCCAACACACATTAATATCACCTGGGTGACGGCCTCCACGTGGGCAGCACCATCTTTAACAAAGTGAACATAACATATTTTACCTGCCCAACAGGCAGCCAGAATGCAGTGGATTAGTGTGGTCAGGATGGCTATAAGGGATGGGAAATCAAACAGAAAAATGTTCAAGAAATCTGTGACAGAATGTTGGACAAACCAATGTGTTTCATATATGTTAGGCTTGCTTGTTTATGTTTTACCTAATTGGAGCAGGGCAGGGCCATGTGTCTGTAGTCTGTGGAAGGCTACTGTGGGCAATCTGCTTGCCCTCAGGGCAGCAGACTGCAAATGCAGACTACCTGCTTCCTGGGTAGGGGGGATTGTTTGCTATAGTTTGCCTTCCTGGAGAGGGGATATTGCCTCCTGGCCTGTTTTGCTGGAAAGTGCTGAGGAGAAGTGCTGCTTTGCTTATGGGGGCCTGGGAGTCCGGGACAGTCTGGGCAAAAGAAAGGGAAGCAGTCTTTTTTTTTTTTTTTTTAGATTTTTAAAATTTATTTATTTTTATTAGTGAGCGAGAGAGAGAGAGAGAGAGAGAGAGAGAGAGAGAGAGAGAGGGAGAAAGAAGAAAGAACAGGGGGAGGAGCAGGAAGCATCAACTCCCATATGCGCCTTGACCAGGCAAGCCCAGGGTTTTGAACCGGCGATCTCAGCATTCCAGGTCGACGCTTTATCCACTGCGCCACCACAGGTCAGGCATTTTATTTTTTAGATCTTTTTTTTATTTATTCATTTTTATTAGCGCGCACGCGAGAGAGAGAGAGAGAGAGAGAGAGAGAGAGAGAGAGAGAGAGAAAGGGAAGCAGTCTTCCCTACTTGTTTGCTCATCTGCCATTGTGAGATTTTAGAAGGTGAAAGATTTATGAGATCTGAAGAGAAACCGGAGTATCGTTGTGAGATTTTAATAAACAAAACGGCCCTCCATTTTCTGGCTCCACTGTTCCTTTACCGTCTGCCTGAATCAAATGAGAACCTGCATGGTCATGGTGGCGGCCCCTGGCTTTACAGAGAAAGAGAGTGCTGTATCCCTGTTGTAGTATATAAGGTTATAGTAATTAAATATATAGAAATATAAAAATATGGAAGATATATAAAAGTAATTAAAAGGATAGTAAAAATAATTATTAAAATTAAGTAAAGTTATGTCAATTGGATAGGAATTAATATAGTGGCTTAGTGCCATAACTCTGTAATGTGAAAAACAGACTCTGACTTTCAAGCAGAGCCCAGTTAGTATGTGTGTGAAGTTATACATAGATAAGAAGTGGCTTGGTGTTATTTACATTAACTTTGTAAATTAACGAAAATAAGAACATCTTAAAAAGTGGTTTAACGTAAACATTTCAGTAGATTGACATAAAGGGGGTTCCCTGCGAGGAATTCCCAAAAAGGTGGTTTGAGGTGATAATTCTGTAGATTGACACCTGTTAGAAGGCGTTGGCCAGAAAAGGTACTAAAGCTGAGGCGTCCCCCTGCTGCAGTAGTCGCCCAGACTCCAACGTTGATGTGAATTGTCTCCACGCCGCTCTGAGCTCTGACCAAAGCCAGCCGAGAGGAGCACGCCAACGGGGCCCCCTTAAGCTGTACGCAGGCACACCAAAAGGATTTGTGAGTAATAAATTGCCCGTGTGATTATTGCAACTAATTTGTGTGTCGGTCGCGTCTTTCCTCCAGTGGCACTTAACAGTAGCATCCTCATAGCCGCCTCAAGAGTAGTCTTAAGAGGCTGCCAGCCCTGCTAATAAGAAGGAGTGTCCCACTGCACGGGGAAGTTGAATCAGGGACACCTGGTCGATGTAGAGTTTGGGCTTTACTGGGACAATCTCGGAGAGGGTACAGGATGAGTGACAGAGATGGTGGAGGGGGATTGGGGGAGTGGATGGGCCAGCAGCGGCATTGAGTGAGCCCAGCCAGGGAAGTGTGGACATCCGGGACATACCAGTCCCCAGTTCTGACTGTACAAAATTTGATAGATTTCTGGACATTAAGGCCAATTGTTACGGCCTTGGTGTTGAGGCAAAAGGGAATGGCAGGCTGAGGACTGGACTCCAGACAAATCTGATAGTGGTTAGCATGGCCAGAACAAGGCTCCGTAGCATCATATTCTCTTTAAGAAATAATTTTGGTATGATCCTGAGCCTTTGATAAAGTGTTTAAGTGTGTCCTCAAAAGATTTCAAGTCTCTGGTGGAGACAATCACTGGCATGGAGTGCTAGAGAGAAATCCCCAGAAAACGGGCCAGTTCTGGGTGGAGCACCGAGAAGGTTGAGAAGCAGAGTAAAGATGGTGGAGGAGGGGAGGGCCTGGCCCAGTGGTGGGGGCGTATGGACCCAGAGGCTGTTCTGAGTTAGTGGCAGTTGCTTGAGGGCAGTTGGTGAGGAAGGCAGCAGTTAGAATCCTGAGGCAGTTAAAAGAAGCGGATTCCACAGCAGTTGGAGCTGCAGGAGGTGCAGCAGGCCACAGGCGGGGCCCGGCATGAGGAAACTATTGAGCTGTCCTTCCTTGTGCTATAAAGTTTCCCAGCCACAAGTTTGGTGTTGCAAAGTCCTAAAAGACTAGAGGGGCCAGGGCACCCCTTCCATGGTCACAGGCATGGAAAGCTTTGTTCTGGAGGGGCAGGGATGGGACAGAGGCCTGGGAGGACAAATTTCCTTTCTTCTCTCATATTTCCGCTCATGGTGAGGCCAGCCCTCTGCACTTCAAGCGCCAGTGGAGTGAAGTGGGCAGACAATTTGCTTCTAAAGAGGTTCTTGGCCTAGGCAGCAGCGTGTGCGGGTTATGTTGGCGTTGACAATACTGTTGGCCTCCATTCTGTAGGCACCTGGTTGGAGTAAAAAAAGGGCAAAGGGGTGATATCCAAACCCCCTCTGTCCCAATTCTCACAGCTCCCACCGGGCTCAGCGTGGCTCAGGTGGGGCGCAGCTACTGCCTTTCTGGGTTGTTATCCTGACTTGGATCTACTCTCCACAAAGCCATTAGAATAAAAAAAAAAAAACACAATAAAATGTGTTCTGGAATTTCTTCCTAATGCTCTGTAATATCCTCTTGGACCTACAGGGTCAACAGGCAGTTCTGACCTGGTCCTGCTTTCCTGGGACCCTTCCCTTCCCCGTGGTGTTCTGGCCCGGGGCCACTGTCTGCTGACAGCCATCTTGTTTCCCTGCCCAGACCTCAGAGTTTCACCCTCTCTTGTTTTGGCAACTTTCATGTCTCTCTGGGCTGGATCCCTCTCGCCTTTTATCTGGGTCCAAGCAAAGCCACAGTCTCCTTCAGGGTTTTCCTGTCTGGCAGCACCTCCCTGGGAAGCGCTGTCGCTGCACCTGTGCATTTCGCTTGCTCACCACAAGCTGTGACATTCATCTCTTCAATTGTTCTTTCTGCCTAGGAGGCCACGTCTGGTTTCTTGTCTGGTTTCTCAGCCAGCACTTAGCGCACGTGTGTGCAGCCAGTACTGAGGGGTGAGCTCAGGGACTCTGGTTTCTCTTTCTTACAAGCTGCCCTCTTTCTGCCAGGGGAGGGCTCCACTTGTGTGTTAGTCTCTTCCTTCAGAGTTGTGGTAGCTTTGGCTTTTCTAGGTTGTGTCTCGGTCAGGTTTTCGAGGGGTCCAGGCTTTTTGTTTTTACCTCTCTGGCAGGGATGGGTGGCATCTTCCCGGTCCCCTCAACAAGCCAGCTCTTTCTGGATCGTGTTCTGTGGCCATGCCCCTCCCACACGACTCTTCTCTTCCCACTCAAGCTTGTTGCTTCCAGACATTTCGCTCTAATTTCTCTTTCTCCAAGACTATTAACTTTTGTTGCTACATCATATATCTTTTACTGATAATTGCTTTTGTGAGTGTCTGCATGTCTGTTTTCCCCAACTTAAGTTCCTGTTAAAAAAGGTGAAAACGATGGATTTTGTACTTCTTATAGTGCCCTAGAAACACATGAATAAAACCTCACTAAAACCTTAACTGGAATTGATTTATGAAACAAAATACATAAAATATGTGGTTTCTACCAGGAATGTAGGAGCACATGCTTGCATAAGGGCAGTGATTTTTAAAACTTTGCCTGACTCATTTAACAGTTTGGGGGAGGGGCAGCAGGACACGTGAGGAGGAGCTCTGGTTGGTAGGTTATGAGGCATCTTCCATGCTTAGTTTTGTGATGAACCAGTTGTATAATTTTGGACCAGGGATGTAACATCTCTGGCACTTGCGTCATAAAAAGGAGGGGGTCATACGAGATTTCCTCTAGTTTTAAACACTAGGGGTTTATTTCTTGATAATGTTAACTGTCTCAGCAAGTCCCTGATATAGCAGAAAAAGATTTCCTAGACTGGGATCTAGGAGTCTTGAGACCTTGGGGTGATGATAGAAAGGTGTAAGAGGACCTTTAATTTAACCTCAGGAACTTAGAGGTGCATGAAGCCCGGGAGAAAAAGATGAAGTCTGCCCTTGCTAACCTCAAAATTGAGTTTCTAGGCCTACAGAGCTATGACTGGAACTTAGGTTTTCAGGATCAACCAGGGCGGAGCCATCTTTATCTAAGCAAAGATTTGGCCTCCAGAGATTTCAGGGAGGTAAGCCATGTACAGAATACTGTCTACAAAGGAGGGCAGCAGGAAATAGGAGAAAATGGTATTTTAAATTTAATTCTTGACCCGTTAACAGTAGCTACATCCCAAGTTCATCATTCATTGTATGGTTTTGTAAAGTTACTTGCCCAAGACTCTCTGACATGACATTTCCGAAGCTCATTTCCTCCAGAATAGGGGGATTGAAATAGAAGATTCTCTGGGGCTCCCTTTCAGTCCCCTATATCTGTGCTTACATTTTGTGTCTCGAAATAATAGGTAGCAGATGAGTCTTGACTTTATCCTATCTTGTTTGGTGTGCCAACAGTGATCCTTTGTTGCTGGCAAGGTCTGGGGATCATGAAAGGCCATAAGCCCTACCTTCCTGATTGATCCACAAACTGTTTTGCAGATAAATTCTGTCATCTTCCAGCCCAGGGCTTCCTTTAATGGTGCCGATGCATCAAAGAGAAATCTTCGTGCTTCCAGAGTCCTGTTTAATGGTTATTGGTAGGACAGGCGTGCAGATAAGGTGCCCAAGCGATCTGGAGGCTCACTTGGCCATGAATCCCCTTTCCAACCGCACCTGAAACTTGCTCTCCTATAACTATCTGTTATTTCCACTGAGAGAGTGAGATGCTATCCCAGTCCCTTCTTCCTGTTGGTGGATGAAATCATGTCCCTACACTGCATCTTTACCTCTTTATTGTGTTTGCATAGTCACACTTTAGGCATCAGTTTGTTAGCTGTGCTCACCTCATTTACAACACAATATTTCTGTTAGTAATTTCTTGATAATGATCACTGCCATTCACAGTAACCATGACATATGAAGTGTTCTCAAACATGCTGTGATCACATAAGCATAGTTTCCCTTTACAAATTTCTAACAATTTTTAAAACACTAAACTATTTCACTTCATAAGCATTTACTTCCCATCAATACTAGTTGTATATAGTCAAGACCCTTGGTTGCAAGTGGCGGAAACCCAACTCAAACTTACTTGAGCTGAAAGACCTTAGGGGGGCTGGTGGGGATCAAATGGGATTACAGATGAGAGAGTGCTTTCATACATTTCAGATAGTTACACGAATAAAAATGTAAACCAATATAGAAATGATATGCTCTTAAATATTTTCTTAAGTGAATGAATTTAAGTGTTTTAAATATTTTGTCCACTTTCTAAAGCTCATGTTTATGTCCAGTCAAGAGATTACTATTTTTGTTGCCCTTACTTACCGTATATTGTATATGGTACTGAGTGGTCCAGACGCAAGGGGGAGCACACAATGAGGACTGGAATCCTCGGGGTTCCCATCTGGGGACTCCAGTGGGTAAGGGCAGCCTTGGTTCCAGGTGCCCTACAAGCTCTAGACTATGGAAGGCCAAGGAGTTGCACATCTCTCGGCTTTGATGCTTTGCTTCATTGCTGGGGTAGTGCTGAGGTAATGTCACTATTTCTGAAAAGAGAGATATATATCCTCATAACTTCAGCTAATTTCTCAATTATAATCGACTTAAAAAAAAAAAAAACAACCAGTTGCTCTATAGCAGCAGAAGAAGCCCAGGGATTAAACAGTTCATCTCAGCAAGGAACTTTAAATGGCCCTATACCCTAGTCTGACATGGGTGGGGGTGGCAGTAGGACCCTATGCGTCTGTGGGATATAGGTAGTCCTGTGGCACAGACTTCACACCTGTGCTGGCCAGGGCAGAGGCAGTGGGCCTTGAAGTGGACTGAAAAGGACAGCATTAAAGCTTTTACCTTTCGCTCTGGCTGGTTGGCTCAGTGGTAGAGCATCAGCCTGGCGTGCAGGAGTCCTGGGTTCGATTCCCGACCAGGGCATACAGGAGAAGCGCCCATCTGCTTCTCCACCCCTCCCCCTCTCCTTCCTCTCTGTCTCTCTCTTCCCCTCCCGCAGCCAAGGCTCCATTGGAGCAAAGTTGGCCCCGGTGCTGAGGATGGCTCTATGTCCTCTGCCTCAGGTGCTAGAATGGCCCTGGTTGCAACAGAGCAATGACCCAGATGGGCAGAGCATCGCCCCCTGGTGGGCGTGCCTGGTGGATCCCGGTCGGGCGCATGCGGGGAGTCTGTCTGACTGCCTCCCTGTTTCCAACTTCAGAAAAATACAAACAACAACAACAACAAAAAAAACCTATAACCTTTCATCCTTCATCTTTAAAAAAAAATTTTTTAAAAGACTTTATTCAGTTTTCAGAGAGGAGAAAGAGAGAGAGAGAGGGAAACAAAGAGAGAGAGAAAGAGAAGGGGGAGAAGCAGGAAGCATCAACTCTCATATGTGCCTTGACCAGGCAAGCCCAGGGTTTCGAACTGGCGACCTCAATGTTCTAGTTCAATGCTTTATCCCTCTGCACCCCCCACAGGTCAGACCCCTCACCCTTCATCTTATAATTATTTTAAAGGAATTGTGTGGTTACAGCAGCTACATTTTCGAGAACTAAAACACATCCACCCCTTTGCTCCTTTTGCATCCCATTCTTCTGAAAAACAAGGGAAAAATTCTTAACTTTCTAAGGAAAACAAGAACTAAAACATTAGAATGAACGATAATAAGATCGATAGTGAATTTCAGGGAAATATTTCAATGTTCTTTAAAACAGCAGCCAAGAGAAGATACTGCTGTTTTGACTTGTGTATTTCTGTGTAAGTGGACTCACAATTTCTACGCTAAGAAAGTTACTCCACCCTTTGGTGGAGAAGGGCAGGTACCTAACTAATAGGGACCCAAGTGCATGTGTGGGCCCCGCAGAGATGGCTTATTGGTTCACATAATATTTTGAGAAAGTTTGATTTGGTTGCATTCCATTTAAACATTGTGGTATTCCATACGAAAATTTGTGCTTGTACTTTCTCTAAAAAGCAACTAGAAGACCAGGCAGCTTTAGGCATGTATGTCCACGTGCCAGAGCGGGTCTCTGTGGGGTGATGGCTGCTTCCGGGCCCAGGTGGGAATCTTGCACATCTCCTGCCCGGCCTGTAGCTCTCTGAGCTTTGACCCTGCCGCTGGGATTTTCCCAAGAAGGTGGGAGGATAAAACAGGACTAGTTATTAAGGATGTCAAGAGCTGAACTTTCTTGGTGGAGAATCCTAACCAGATTCTGGATATCTGGAAACAATATATTAGCTATTACAAAACTGGAAACCTCAATCTTATAAACTTTACTTTTCTTTGTTTATTTGCCACATTTACTCACATGATTAAAGTTCTTTGGAAAATATCAGCTTTTTCAGACAGGCTGAGGTTAAAAACGAAAAGACAGAATAGTCTGATTTGGAGAGCAGGAAACAGCTGCCCTTCCCTGTGGATGTGGTGGCTCAGGCGGTACAGCTCAGACACCACTGGAGAACCACGAGGTGACACCGCACATGACCTTGCTCCTTGCCACCTGGATGCACGAGAGTCCTCTGTTTATTTGATGGTTGGCAGAGGCTGCGACAGAGAGGGGGAAGGAACACTCCAGGAGGAAGTAAAAACTCAGAAGAATAGAGACAAGATGTTTTTTTTTTGTTTTCTTAGGAGTATTTCAAGTTTTGTTTTCAGCGTGAGATGGGGATGCTAAAGGCATATAGAAACCTTTTAGAAGAAAAGGTTTGGGACCACCTCACTTATTCAGAGTGTGATGGCTTAGTACAGGGGTAGTCAACCTTTTTATACCTACCACCCACTTGTGTATCTCTGTTAGTAGTAAAATTTTCTAACCGCCCACCGGTTCCACAGTAATGGTGATTTATAAAATAGGGAAGTAACTTTACTTTATAAAATTGATAAAGCAGAGTTACAGCAAGTCAAAGCATATAATAATAATTACTTACCAAGTACTTTATGTCAAATTTTTGCTAAGTTTGGCAGAATAAATCTTTATTAAACAACTTACTATAGTTAAATCTATCTTTTTATTTATACTTTGGTTGCTCCGCTACCGCCCACCATGAAAGCAAGAATGCCCACTAGTGGGCGGTAGGGACCAGGTTGACTATCACTGGTTTAGTATCTTCCATCAGGAGGAAGATTGAAATAATTTTATGTGTTATGATTTGGCTTTTCTCTGGATGGGTGATTAGTGGGTACTATGGTGCTCTAACTCACTGCTTGAGTCAATTAGTTGAATACTACTGCCCATCCCAAGCAAACATTACCCCCATGTGCCTGCTTGGTCATTTAACTCAGGGATACCACCTGGCAGGGAAACCCAGAGCCACTTTCTCAGTCACCTCCACTGTCCACCTGCTGCCCACCCTCAGATCAAATGTGCTGTGTTTTTGTTTCTGAAAAACAAAACACCTATATTGAGCTTTGCAACAATGAGTAATATAACTCTTACTGGGGTCCTGAGGAGAAACGATGGGATTTCCTTACATTCAACATTCCTTTCTCTCTCTGGCTCTTTCGTAAATTCCTGTCACTCTCTTTTTTCTAAGTCCCCGAATGTTTTCTCTGAAGTCCTTTCAAACCCATTGACTTTTCTTTCCTGTCTCACTTCTCAAAAATCTCAGCTTGCATTCCTGACAGAAAAAAGCCCTACATCTTGCTTTATCCCGATTAACTGTTCTCTTCCTCAGGGCTGCTGTTGGAAGGGCTTTAACTCCTGCTAGAGAGAAGTAGTGATTCATTCATACTTGCTAAGAGATGGTTTGGCTGCTAGCTTCCAAGCGTTTTCTTTGAGACCCAGACCCAGAAAAAGAGAGTCACCTTTTGAACAAAAATAAAGCCAATTCCCCTTTTTCTTTGTATAACCAGAAGTAAAAAAATCAAATAATAAAAGTAAGTTCAAAAGCCTCCTTTGTAACTATGACCATGATTGCCATGGAGGGGAGCCGGGTGCGTCTTGCAGGGAGACTGAGGTCCGTGTGTGCAGCCTGGTGAGGACACACAAGGCCAGTGGCTCTGTGTTCTGGGTGGGAAAGGGAGACTGGGATCCACCAGGGTGGGTGCTGTGAAAGGGGTGGGGGAGGGACAGGGGCCAAGTCCTCCTCCCTCTGGATCCCAGGGGGTGAGAAGGCACTTAGAACAAAGTTGATGCCCAGTGTGGTTTTAGGTCAGGATCAGGCAGACACCGTCTTCCGTGTTCTCAGCAGAATCATTTGTCAAGTCCACATCGCTCACCAGTGCTTTTGTATAAGTTGGTTCTTTTGGGGAAACTTGGAGGAAATGTAGTTTCATGACTCGAGTTGATGAGTTGATGACTGGGGGTGACGGGGGCGTGGTGGGGGGGGGGCGGGAAGCACAGGTTACAGAGAAGCACCAGGGAAGAAGGGACTGTCTGGGAGTTTGCGGGAGTGTTGGGGCTTAGGTTTCCTGTTTATAGGGGTGGCAGAAGGTGGAGTATGAAGTTCATGATCTTTCTGTGAGGTCCAGGCTTCAGAGGCTAAGGAGGGCTCTACAGACATGAAAAGTAAAAAGCTACCTTTTATTAATGCTTTTCACAATAGCTCTTGATCTTCAGGCTGGAAAGAATAAAGTCAGGGAGGTTGTCCATGAGGAAGCTGGACGAGAAGGGGTTAAACGGAGCCCCTGCACCTACACCACTGATGTCCTGATGTCTGAAGCCTAGCAGTAACCCCCGCAATTTTTGTGAGGCTTCTTTCTCCCTAATTTAAAAGGACATTTTCTGTCTCACCTGTTGATTCTGCCTGCCTGTAACATCCACCGGGTACAAGAACAAACGTCGGCGACTTTCAGGAGTATAGATGTTATTTTATAGGCCAGTTTTACCTGCGCAGGGGCAAATATCCGAGGTGTCCAGAGACACCATGCTCACAAGGAGCTGCAGATGGGAATTGCACCTAGCGCTCACAGCTAAATCTTTTTATAAGCTAAGCAAGTAAGCCTAATACAGAAGCAGATGTGGCGGTAACCTATTTGCTAAGGGGCTGCACATAGCATAGCAACAGGGGCTGGGGTCTAGCTCACTGGCGAATTCCAAACCTAAACTTCTGATAAGGGTCTTTTAACCAATAGAATGCAAATGTTTGTCTCTATTTCTTTTTTTTTTTTCTTCTCTCTCAGCCTCCCAGAGCCCCTATCTGTCTCTGCTTCTTGAACGACCTTGGGCATGTTATTCCTAACAGAACAGGAGCAGGACCTGCCTGTAACCCTTAAGTTCCCTGTTCCATTAGTGCCCTGCTTATTTTCTGATCTTCTCTTGGTCCTTACACCTGTCTTTTTTATTTTTTACTTTTATTTTTTATTTATTTTAGAGGAGACAGAGAGAGAGAGAGAGAGAGAGAGAGAGAGAGAGAGAGAAGGGTGGAAAAGTAGAAAGCATCAACTCCCATATGTGCCTTGACCCGGCAAGCCTAGGGTTTTGAACCAGCAACCTCAGTGTTCCAGGTCGATACTGGATCCACTGCACCACTGCAGGTCAGGCCTGCCTGCCTGTCTTTTGCCATGTTGAGGATGGTCTAAATATGATCTGTGCTGTCAGTTGTCAAGCCAGTCAAAATCTGTTGTCCCCGGATGGCTGTGCTGCTGGGCCTCCTTTGCGTCTCTCTCTCTCTCTGCCCCATAGTATTGCTGTGAAAAACGGCAAATGAGGTAAGTGCAAAGTGCCACTTAAAAAGAGTCCCAAGTGGGTATGCAATCAAAGCGGAATAGCTCTGTGTTGGACCCATGTGAAGCTGCACATACGTGCCTTGGGAGCCACACGTGCCTGTGACCGTTCTGAGTTCCGGCCTCCTTGAGTTGACTCTGAATCACTGCTCCGCCTCCGAAATGCCTCACAGATCATCATTCTGTCTCATGTGCAGCCTCTTCTCTCATCTGCTGGTCCGAGTGCTATTTGAACACGCACATCTAACCCCTTCCACCTAGGTGGAAATTTCAGTGGAGACCCACTTTCTCCCCAGGATAGAGTGTGAACTAGATCTCGATTGCTGACAGCCTGCAGCTAGTTCTCGCGGCCTGTCCTGCTGAGCTGAGCCTCTCTGTTCCTGCCGGCCATGAACTTCCGGCAATGCGTTTCACTTCTTCCCCATTCATTGCCCCCACTCTGCGCATGGCCCGTTGCCTGACCCCTTTTTGCACATGCTTTTCCCACGTTTCGGAAGACTTTCCCTCCTCATCCCAAATCTCAACCTCTTCCAATTCTACGACTTCTAATGGGAAAGTTATTCTGCCTGGGGGAATAAAATATAAAGGTCCTGGGGGAAATACAAAAATTGACTTGGGAAGCTTCCTTCCTCCCTGACCCTCAACCTCCAGACCAGAAATGAAGAAATGTGTGGTCTCACATTTCACCTTCAGCCAGTCACGCCCAGCTCACCCACCAGCCTGACACCTCCAGGCAGTCCCTCTCCTGGACTCAGCACATGCATTTTCCACATTATATACATCGATTTCTATTTGCTCAGCTATGACTGTGGTCAGATGATGCCCTTCCCCTGCATAAAATGCAGATTCTTTGAGCTTAAAGGCTCTGCATGGTCTGCTTTGTGCCTAACTCTTTGAGCTTGTGATCATTCTGTCGGGCAGGTCAGCTTTCGTTGTGCCCACTGGAGGCAGAGGGGCAGCAGTTGCCCCCCCTCCCCTACCAAATCGTTGCCCTTTGATTGAGTGGGTTTCCACCTCAGATTGATGGGCTAGCGTCACAAACGTTCCCTGACACTGGAACAGCGCCCCAAGCTCCAGCCGCTGTGCCCAGGACACTGACCCCAGCCTACCTCTTTGGTCCTTTGGCCATACTGGCCTTTCACCTGTGGCCAGAGTCCAGCCAAGAATGGAGAGTGTCTGAAAACATAATGCTGCCACCCAGGAAGCCTCCCCAAACTGTTTTTGGCCCTAGAGCTGCAGCAAACCACTTCTCCAGTGACCAGCCTGCACTGGGTGTCGCTGTGGAGGTCCAAGCCAGCAGGGCAGTTTCTGCACCCTCGGGGCTGGCTTTCCTTCCCTCCCCAGTTGCTCTAGTTCAGGGGTGGGGAACCTATGGCTCACGAGCCAGATGTGGCTCTTTTGATGGCTGCATCTGGCTCACAGACACATCTTTAATTAAAAAAAAAAAAGAAAATAGTGTTAAAAATATAAAACATTCTCGGCCCTGGCCAGTTGGCTCAGCGGTAGAGTGTCGGCCTGGCGCGCGGGGGACCCAGGTTCGATTCCCGGCCAGGGCACATAGGAGAAGCACCCATTTGCTTCTCCACCCCCCCCCTTCCTCTCTGTCTCTCTCTTCCCCTCCCGCAGCCGAGGCTCCATTGGAGCAAAGATGGCCCAGGCGCTGGGGATGGCTTCTTGGCCTCTGCCCCAGGCGATGCTCTGCCCCCAGGGCAGAGCATCGCCCCCTGGTGGGCAGAGTGTCGCCCCTGGTGGGTGTGCCGGGTGGATCCCGGTCGGGCGCATGCGGGAGTCTGTCTGACTGTCTCTCCCCGTTTCCAGCTTCAGAAAAATACAAAAATAAGTAAATAAATAAATAAATAAATAAATAAAATAAAATAAAACATTCTCATGTATTACAATCCATTCATTTCCTACTGTTCATGTTCATGGTTGTGGGTGGCTGGAGCCAATCACAGCTGTCCTCCGGGACAACACCAAATTTTTACTGGATAATGCGTAATGTACACGGGTCGTTGTATGGCTCTCACAGAATTACATTTTAAGATATGTGGCGTTCATGGCTCTCTCAGCCAAAAAGGTTCCCGACCCCTGCTCTAGTTGCTGAAGTAACAGGACATTTTGGGCTGGAGTCCACACTGTGTTAACAGGGACTTCCTGAGAAAGGAAGTTACTTTACAAATGGAAACAAACCAAAGCAATGCCTTGCTAGTATGGGAGGCTGATATGAACTTTATCTTTGAATGTTCAGATCTTTAAAAAATTTAAAATAAAACTATTTGATGATTTCAGAAATGATATATTGAAAAATAAATGGAAAAGAAAATCACTTGACTTCTCTACCCAGCATCTGATGGGATCTTCAGGATGTCAATAGTTGTTTCCGTAGAACGTACATTTAAATGTGGCTCCATAATGTTTTCTTGGAAGGGGGGTATTTGTGTCTTTTACTATTTTAAATTTTGATCATTTGGCCATTATACCTTTATTTGGGCACATGTAGTGAGCCAGAGTGTTCTTGGGAAACAGTTCTTTAGGAATGGTTTGCAAAATAAATAAGTATGCACATTTCAATTACTTTCTTAACTCTTTACCTAGTATAGAGCCATGGGAACTTTACAGGGGAAGACAGTCAGAAGCCTTCCCAGCCCCTCTTGTTCATTAAAATCCCCTTCATAGGCCCTGGCCGGTTGGCTCAGCAGTAGAGCGTCGGCCTGGCGTGCGGGGGACCCGGGTTCGATTCCCGGCCAGGGCACATAGGAGAAGCGCCCATTTGCTTCTCCATTCCCCCCCCTCCTTCCTCTCTGTCTCTCTCTTCCCCTCCCGCAGCCAAGGCTCCATTGAAGCAAAGATGGCCCGGGCGCTGGGGATGGCTCCTTGGCCTCTGCCCCAGGCGCTAGAGTGGCTCTGGTTGCGGCAGAGCGACGCCCTGGAGAGGCAGAGCATCGCCCCCTGGTGGGCAGAGTGTGGCCCCTGGTGGGCATGCCGGGTGGATCCCGGTCGGGCGCATGCGGGAGTCTGTCTGTCTCTCCCCGTTTCCAGCTTCAGAAAAATACAAAAAAAAAAAAAAAATCCCCTTCATAGTGCTCTGATGTATATAGCCTTGGAGTCAGTATCTTTGGTGACAGAACTGACACCACTTAAGAAAGACGGGTCCATCATTTGCTGGCTCCTAGAGAGGTCTTTTATTGAAGACAAATGTGCCTTCTCAAACTCCCCCTCTCCCTCTCATTAGCTTTAATTCTTGCCTATAGTGCTCCATAAAAGTAAATTCTGATTTTAACCTGGGTTCACGGGGAACTCGTTGTTGCTAAGTGCCACAAACTTCCCAATCTACAAACTGGGCCTCTTAGGGCCACACTGGCCAGGCCCTGGGACATCCCCTCAGCTCTTAGGAGGGGAGAACTCATGTATTGGCTCTAGTTCTGTTGTAAAGTACCCGTACCTCACTTCTGCAGGTTTACGTAGAGACACCAAGTCCAGATAAAATTTGAAGGGTTTTATTAAAGGAGGAGATTTATTAAATATGCCAGCCACATATGGCTGACATAGGGCAGTCTGGAAACCCAAATCATGCACGCCAAATACATCTCAGAGGTTGGTTATATACCCTTGATCACATACAGGCTGGAGAGAGCATGACATCATGACACAAGCTTATAATATTTGTTTAGGGAATCCATAGAAATATTAAAAATTTTAAGGTAATACAATCAAAAGACATTTACAAATCTTTTAGTATCTATCTCCCCTCATCTGCCTGGAGGTATGTTACTTTCAGGATTCCCGAATGGAGGAAGAGCCAAAATCAACCTAGGGTGGTATGTAAACTCTGTCTCTTATTGTAAGAGAAAAGAAGTTCTTCGGACAACTTTTATTCTATAGTTAAAACTAAATGACCCATTGTCCTTGTAAGTCAGGAAGCTTCTACATTCTTCTTCCTCCCCTCCCCAAGGAAAGGATGGGACAGAAAGCCTGACCTTTCTTCCTAAAATATCAATATTAATTTTGCAGCTTTTTGTACCTTACCACAGTTCAATGGCATAGGTATGGTGAGACGGGGTGGTGGCGACAGGCCTCCTCCACTCCAGGCTCCAGGCACTCATGTGTGGGTGTGCACACCTGCTGTGTCGTCCTCTTCACATAGGAGGCTGTCAGGCTGTGCTGTATCAACTTGGCTAGAGCACAATGACAATGGTTTATAAATTTCAAACCAGAGGCCCTGGCCTATTGGCTCAGCAGTAGAGCCTCGGCTTGGCATGTGGAAGTCCTGGCTTTGATTTCTGGTCAGGGTACATAGGAGAAGCAATCATCTACCCCACCCCCACCCCCACTCCATTCACATCCTCTCCCTTAGCTATGGCTCGAATGGTTCAAGCAGAGTTGGCCCTGGGTGCTGATGATGGCTCCATGGCCTCGCCTCAGGTGCTAAAATAGCTCAGTTGCTGAGCAACAGCAGTGGCTCAGATGGGCAGAGCACATGCAGGCAGGAGTCTGTCTCTGCCTCCCCACCTCTCACTTAATAAAAAAATTAAAAAAGAACTTAAACTAGAACCTTTTGAGGGTAAAAAGGGACAGGAGGTGAGGGAGGAAGGGCCCTAGGGCTAAATAACTCAGTTTAAAGATTAACAACCCACAGCGAGGCAGTTCCTTTGTTAGCTTTCTGAAACTGCTTGTGACACAAAGCAAGAAAAACAGGATATGTAAATAGCTAGGACAAAGGGTCTGGAACTCCCCCTCAACCCGCTCCCCTCCCTGAGACATGAGAAGCACATGGGAATACAGACAGAGAAATCATGCGCCATATGTGTGAATGCTGCAAAGCTACATAAGACTCAGAAAAGCCAACTTGGGGAAGCTCATCTCTTGGTGCTTATTTGGTCACATTGGTCCGCCGGCTAATAAATCCTCTTCTTCCAACACCTTGTCTGATTGTCTTTGTCCTCCAGGAGTTGCTTCCTTTGTTCCTGCAACAAAGGGACACAATAATTATGTGAGAACAACAGGCGTAAGCAGGGACTGTCCTGGGCTCACTGAGATGTATAGGCATTTCCTGAGAGCCCGTGAGGGGCTGGGTCAGGACTCCTGAGGCCTCAGGCTCTGAAGAGGTGCCTAGGAGTGTCTGATACAACTCTCTTCCGCAGGACAGTGTGAGCTGAGGGCTTATTCATATTTTCAACAAACATTTATTGACTGCCTGCTAATGCCAGCGTTGTGTTGGTTCCTGGGGAGACAGTGGTGAGCAAAGCCAGGTAGAGGTGTCTGCTCTTGTGGAGCTTGTAGTTGGGGAGAGATGACATCTACTTAACAAATAAATAACTACTTAATTATGGTTCAGTAGTGGTGCTTTGGAGAAATCGTGTGAGGACACAAAAGGGTAGAACCTCTGTTGTAAGGTTCCAAAATCTACAGGATTAATATTAATATTTTAAGAAGTTTAAAGAACATTTTATTGATTTGGGCTAGAATTACAGAGAGATTTTGTAAATAATCTCTGCACTCGTGTAATTAGCATAAAACCAAGATGGCTGATGGCATTGTGTTGTAAATGCAGAAGAGGAAGGAGACTTGGATTCCCTGACCTTCTCCCATACCTATGGGGAAAGGTGACTAGCTAGCCAGGTACAGGAAGAAAAAGATTAAATTAAAATCTTTTCTTATACTGATGAACCATTTACAGGCATTTGTCCCTATGGAAACTACTCCTCCCTTTCTGTAAGCATGTAGTTAATGTATGTATCTCTAAATAAAAGGTATAAACTTATGCCGTGATGTCAGGTTATTTCCCCTCCCATGTATAATTAAAAGTATACAAACAGCCCCTGAACTGTTTTTGGGGGGACTGCACAATTTGAGTCTGTTGCCCTGTGTCAGCCATATGCGGCTGGCATATTAATACATTTCCTCCTTTAATAAAACTTTTCAAAAACTTATTTGGACTATGTGCTTCTACAAACACCCATGAAACTGTGAATTGGATACTTTACATCACCTCTTCTGAAGATGGTGGCAATCAGTAGAACATCTCATGTTGAAGGTGAGACTCAGGTATGAACGGAATTGGCCAGACTGGGCTGGGTAGAAGAGGGGCTGTGAGGGGGGAGGCAACAATAAGGCAGGGCAGGAGTGCTGAGGGCAGGGCAGGCCTTGGGGTAGATGCCCTCAGCTAGAAGGAGCTTGGCGCCCATGTTGATGAGAAATGTGGCTATGGGTCTGGGGCACAGTGTCTAAGGGGAGGACTGCAGGGAGGCAAGGACACAAGGCTTCCGGGCTGGTTGTTCCTGACCCCACACTAAGGATCACACTGACCCCACACTAAGTGATTTAAGAGTGGAAAGTGGTGTTGTCACTAGCCACACTAGCTGCTGTGTGGAGCAGCATGTATGGGAAGAAGCCTTTAGGATGATTTGGGGAGTGTTACATAGTGGCGGTTATAAGGTTTTTGGTTAGGAGGAGTAGTGATGGAGTCAAGTGGATGGGGTGATTGGGCTGGGAATATTTTTAAGAGACAAGATCGACAGAAGCCAATACTGCATTAGATGCAAGTGGGAAGAGAGAATGAGAGACTCATTTTCCATTACCACGACTGCCTTGCCCTTTTGTGAGATGAGCAGGATGGGAAGGAGGAGACATCTGTGTGCTGGGGAGAGACGGACTGTGTTTGTTTTTGACCTGCTGAGGTTGAGGCGATGCGGAACCCTCTCACAGAGATGTGAAGTAGGTGGTTGATCTGGAGAGCTGGAGCTTGGAGCAGAGATTTGGCCCCGAGATAGAAACTTGGGGCATTATGAATGTATTTGAAACCCCAGGAGTGATTCAGCCGTTTGAGGGAGAGAGCTTTAGAGATGTGAGTCCTGGACGGAGAAAGTCTTGGTAAACTCCAGTGTTTAAAGGCTTGGAGAAGGCAGAGGAGGTCTCAAAGGAAATGCCAAAAGTGGCCAGAGAATCCAAAGGTGCACCACGGGAGTGATGGGAAGAGTATTTCAAGAAGGAACCAAATAGTTAACTGACCAAGGCTTCTGGGCAAAAAAAAAAAAATCAACTGATATCGATTTTTTTGTGCATCAGTGTTCAAGCCATTATTGGGTTTCAGTGGAGGGGAGCCCAAGGGACTGAGAAGAGAGTGGGAGCCTGGAGGGGGAGCACCGGGCTGGGGGCAGGGGAGCCGGGAGCTGGAGGAGAGGCAGGGAGGCCACAAGGGAAGAGCAAGGAGATGTCTGCGTGCTGCCGGGGAGGAACTGGCCCAAGGGGAGGACGGGGAAATGGAGTAAAGTGCCTGAGCAAGTGGGAAGAAAAGGGGCACCCATAAAAATTTTGCCCTTTGTTTGCTGGAAGGAAAGAGTCTTCCTTTAAGAAGAAGGGAAAGTGAAGTGAAGGGAAATGGCTGCATGTAGCTTCGGACATACTGGTGTCAGGATGTGACAGAATTCCGGACTGGGGACTTTGTATTTTCTTTGAAATATGTGAGGTAAGTTCAATGCTCATGGCTGAGGCAGGCAGGTCCACACTGGATTTGGGCAGAGGGTAGAGAAACTGCAGAGCTGGAAAGCGTTGGGCCATTCCTGTTTAATAGAGTCTCACAATGGGGGATGAGCAAACAGGCGGGGAAAACTGCTTCAGAGGCAAATGAACAGCAAAAAACGACGCTCACAGTGGTGGCCAGGCAATTGCAAACCTCCATCCACTGCCCTGAGGGCAAACACCCGCAGCCGTACATAGACTATACATATGTGGCGCTGCCATGTGCTCACATGCTAATCTGGCAAAGTACAAGCGAGCAAGCCCAACATAGCTGTTTTCCCTACATGAATTCATCTGCCATATGGTGGCAGAAACAGCTGGAGGTTTGGGGAAAATGGGTACTGTGTGAAATAGTCACTGGTTGGGGTGGAGATTATGCATTTAGAGGCATTTATTAAATTTCATAAAATGAAGATGAACCAGGAGAAGTAACCAGCTCCTAAGTATTTATAATAAAGTTTTCACAAGAAGTTGACCAGCTGTACAGACAGTAGTCGCTCGCTTGGGTGCCTGTGCTGGTGTTCGGGGCACAATGTTTCTGCCTCACCCTAGAAAGCTGTTCTGGACTCAGTATTATTAATGGTCATCTGAGATGCTCTTCTTGCCTTTTTAGTTTATCTATTCAAAACAGTGCCACACACTAGCTTTCTTTGCTCCTTATCCAGAGATCTGAACCTTGATTAAAAAAAAACAAACCTCTTTCTGGGAATGCCTGACCCTATAGATCAGTGGTAGTTAACCTGGTCCCTACCAACCAAAGTATAAATAAAAAGATGGATTTAACTATAGTAAGTTGTTTAATAAAGATTTATTCTGCCAAACTTGGCGAAAATCCGACATAAAGTACTGGGTAAGTAATTATTATTATATGCTTTAACTTGCTGTAACTCTGCTTTATAAATTTCATAAAGTAAAGTTACTTCCCTACTTTGTAAATCACCATTACTATGGAACCGGTGGGCAGTTAGAAAATTTTACTACTAACAGAGATACAAAAGTGGGCAGTAGGTATAAAAAGGTTGACTACCCCCGCTGTAGAGGGAGCAACACAGCCTCTATATGTTAGCACACAGAACATTTTGGTGACCCTTCTTTTTGCGGTTGTTCATTGTGGTGGGGCTGGAGCAGGGCAGGCGGTAGAGGTCAACCTCATTGGCATAGGGAGGCCCTAAACGCACACAGGTCAGAAGTGGTCACTATTCCTATCTCTTGTTCAACTTTAGCTTTGTGTTCCTCTGTTGTAGGAATGGTGGCCATACTGGGAGGGCCACATCTGGAGACTTGAGTTTGCTCTGCACCTGGAACAAATTACAGCCAGTTATAGTGAGAAACTACATATTTAGGGACACTGTTTTTCATGGCAATGCCACAGAGATTCAAGGGATTAAAAAATCCGGAATAGGAGATGGGAACAAAGACAGTGAAGGAATTAGCCAAATTATATGCATGACACATATATACAACAGAGTAACAATTCCCAGAGGGAAAGGGGGAATGAAGGTGGAGGAGGGGGCAAAGGGGTGAAACAGGTGGAAAGAGACTTTGCATGGGGTATGGGCGGGGACAATGTAGTGGGTAGAGGACGTTATATTGAGTGAATACACTTGAAATCATGTCAACATAATACATTTTAAAAATCTGGAATAAAAAATCTGTTTCAAACCACTATATTGGTGAATGTCCTAATTTCTACTGTGTCGAGCTGAGATGCCCCAGCACTGGGCTTGAGTCCCTCAAGGAAGAGAGGAAAGCTGAGCTGGAAGTCGTCATTTAATGGTATTGAACTTTCAGTGTCTTCTTTTCTGAGAGTGCAGACTTTATGCCCTGA
Source organism: Saccopteryx leptura (assembly GCF_036850995.1). NCBI lineage: Eukaryota > Metazoa > Chordata > Mammalia > Chiroptera > Emballonuridae > Saccopteryx > Saccopteryx leptura. Next base: position 59,478,660 of record NC_089513.1, on the reverse strand, counting down.
CGTTAAGATTATGTACTAGAAAGACAGTAGCTATTCATAAACATAGCACTGCTGCTGCACACCAGCTCTCAGCTCTGACACCCACAGTTGGGCCAATCTGATTGCTAATTCCTAACAGTAACCTTCCACTCTAGCTATGCAGATTAAATGAAAAATTGCCCTTAAAATGTTTGAGAGCACTCCTGACTCATCATCTTCTTTCATCTTGACACCATTAGTTCCCTGCAGACCAGGACAATACTTTGTATGTGTCCCAGCATTCACTATTAGTTCTTTTTTTGGATGTCACTCATTTCCTCAAATTTTCAGAACACATGCTCAATTATGAAGACCAGACATTGAAATTGCTATAAAAATTTCTAAAGTTGGCACCTTTTGCCTTTTGTTGTGATGTCAGAAAATTCTATTCTCTATCTGCATTTAGCAGGTAGTAGCAGCATTCTCCTTATTCTCTTATTGTCCACACAGTTCTCTTATTTCTTCTCTTCCTCTCCATACCTCTCTACTATTGACTAAAACAAGAGGTAAGAAGTGTAAATTATTTGGGAAAAGAGTTTTTGGTACTTATCAGCTGTTAGAGATGGAATCAAGCAAGACTCGTGGAGACAAAGTAGACTGGCAAAGAAACTTTAATAACTTCTGCAAAAGGGTGTGCTGCTTTGCTAGTGAAAGCCAGCCAGCAAGCGTGCAGGCAGAGGGCAAATTCTGTTTTTATCCCTAAGGCAGGTCTTAGGTTGCTGGGCCTTACTCCATTGGCCGGAGTGTTGACAGTACAATCTTATTCTTTCTCGATTGGTTTGTTTAAATGGCCGCGCCAAGGTGGAAGGGACAGATGAGGATATCAGTAACTAGGTCAGGGGGTTGAGGAATGATTGGAAAAAAACCCGGATGAGCAAGCAAAGGAGGCTGAGGGGATAGGTAAACAAGTTAGCTAGTTCTCATTCTACTCTGTGGTCAGAGGAATCCTAATGAAGGATGTTGGGAATTAGTTGAAGAAAAGGCCATGTGTTAAATTATTTGGAGTGTTTGGCACATATGAGTTAAAGAAGATATTTACCCCAGGCTGAAGAGATCAGTGGTTAGAGCATTGACCCATGTGTAGAGGTTGCTGGTTTGACCCCAGGTCAGGGCACATACAGGAACAGCTTGATGTTTCTGTTTCTCTCCCTTCTTTTCTCTCTTAAAAAAATCAATATATATATTTTTAAAAGATGCTCTAAGTGTATGATTTATCATACGTGGATTTTATGCCAAATAAGGAACCAAATTGGGAACATAATATATATACAATGGAGTAGTGTGCCCTCTGCTGGTCTCCTTTAGAATCACAGAGAGCCTTGGTTTTCCCAAAGGAATAAGAAATAGCTTGGCACAGATCTACAAATTCAGCTTCACTGTAGCTGGTTGGCTTAGCAGTAGAGAGTTGGCCCGGTGTGTGAAAGTCCCGGGTTTGATTCCTGGTCAGGGCACACAGGAGAAGTGACCATATGCTTCTCCACCCCTCCCCAGTATTACTTGTACTCCTTATGTGTGTATTATATTCTATACAATTTTATCAGCTCTGTAAATTTGTGTAATTACCACTGTACTCAATATATTGCACAGTTCCAACATTGTGAGGATCCTTCATGATGCCGTTGTAGAAAGCACCTACTTTGAAAGGAATATTGCTATGAGAAATTATCTGTTTCAGTTGTTTTCACTCTAATTTTTGTTATTTTTCTTCGCTGACATTTTGTTTTAGTTATTGTCCCTTTTCTTGTTTCTTTAGAGGTGTATTTACCTTGTTTTATTGGGATTTTTTTCCTACACTTGAGTTAGGTCTTATAACTATAAAGTTTGCTTTTATAACTGCTTTTGCTGCACCCTCCAAAAAAAACAAAAAAAAGAAAAAGAAAAAAGAAAAGAAAGAAAAAGAAACCACACTTACTTTTCTCCTACTCCTCTATCATCTCTCCCTTTCCTGAGCCTAAGTCTTGATAACCATTAATTTGTCCTCCATTTTTGAAATTTTGTCATTTCAAAGTATTATGTTGGTGGAATCATATAGTAATCTTTTGAGATTGACTTCTTCACTTAGCACAATTTCCTGAAGTTTCATCCAAGCTATTTGCCATTCAGTGTATTTAGTATATTTTGTCTAAAGTATTGCAATTATTATCTCTAGAAGTTTGAGTCTTTTTTACATCTTTCATATTTCATTATGCATAATTTTCTCTATCATTTGAACATATGGTGATATTTATATAGCTGTTGTAATGTCCTTGTCTAGTAATTCTATCATTTTGTATCTGTTTCTATTGTCTGTTTTTTATTTTCATTATAGTTTGTTTTTTACCTGTATATTTGCATCCCTACTAAGTTTTGATTGCATTATAGACATTCTCAATATTTTATTGTTGGGTGCTGGACTTACTTATTCTGTATTTTTTAAAAGTGTTTTGAGCCTTGTCTGGGATGTAGTTAAATTACTTAGAAACAGTTTATTTGAAGCCTGATTTTAAGCCCTGTTAGATGAGATCTAAGCAGCCTTATTTTGTGGGTAATTTGGCTTCCTACTGAGGTAACATCTCCTGTGTTAGGTTTTTCTACTCTGCCTCATAGATATATGAACTATGCCTGGTTCTGTATGAGCCCTAAGAATTGTCCTGCTTGATTTTTTCTAGAATTTCCCCTTACCCTGACTTCCTGTCCTAAATTAGTATAACTTGCTAATAAATCTTGGTATGAAACTGCTTAATCTACCCTTACTTTGTTCTTATTCTTTTGAAATGTCATTGTGCACTTCAAAAGAAAATTTAAAATCAGCTAATAAACTTGCACCACCACTGGGATCTTGATTGGAGTTAAACTACATCTAAAAATTAATTTTGTGAGAATTATTTTTTGTTGTTGAGTCTGTCCAATAACAAGATCCATCACTTCATGTATTTATATTTCTTTTAATGTCTTTCAACAAAACTTTAATATATTCTCCATAAGGTGATTTCATATTTTTACTAGATGTATTTATAATTACCTTACACTTTTGGTTGCTAATATAAATTTATATTTTCTAAATAATTTGTTTTCTTTCCTATGGTAATTTTTAATTGATTTTTTAAATCTGCTCACTTGCTAAAACCTATTTATTGTAGTAATTACTCTATAGATTCTTTTCTTTTTATGTGAGAAGAGGGAAGAAAGAGAGACCTGGCTGGGGATGATTCTTGAATCAACTGAGCTATCCTCAGTGCCTGGGGCCGACACTAGAACCAGTTGAGCCACTGGCTGTGAGGGTGGAGAGGGAGAGGGAGAGAAGTAAATGGTCACTTCTCATGTGTGCCCTGACCAGGAATTGCACCTGGGATATCAGCATGCCAGGCTAATGCTCTATCCATCGAACTAGCTGGCCAGAGCCTATAGATTCTTTTATGTTCTGTGTGGAGATAAACTTCTCAGTGAGAAACTATTTTTTTTTGTTCCTTTATTTCAAGTTCTTTTATTTTAAATTTATTTAATTTTATTTCTCTGCTTTTATTATTTTGGCTAGGAATTCCAGCTCAATGGTAAATGGGTTTGGTGATAGTAGACACCCCTGTGTTATTTCTAATTTTTAAAAATATCTTTACTGAGGCATGATTGACATACCATAAAATTGGCCCATTGTGAATTTGATAATTTTAGTACATTTATAGAATTGTGCTGATTTGCGGTTAATCCCTATTCATACACTCAGTTGTAGGCAACCGTTAATTCACTTTGTTTCTATAAATACAGGTAGAGATCCTAAAAAATTAATGGTAATAAGAGAAATTCAAGTGAAAGAGAAGTCACTATTAGACTGACAAAAGTTAAAGAAGTATGCAACAGTAAGAACTGGTGAGGATATGTGACTAGAGGAGCCCTCACTGGCTCTACCAATAGAGTGTCTATTGATGTAGCTACTATATTTCAGAAAGCAATCCATCAATACTTTGTCCAGTCACATACTCTGTAACTGCTTTTGAATATTCATCTCAGGATGATTCTTGTGAAGATGTATGAGAGGCCATGCTTGAGAATGGTTTATTGCAGCACTTTGTGGGGGTAGGAGGTTGAAGGCTTCCTGGGTGTCTGTCTAAGCAAATCAGGTAAGTAATGTGTAGTGTTTGCACAGCATGATTTTCTTATGAAGCCATTAGACCAGCGTCGGGAAACTTTTTGGCTGAGAGAGCCATGAATGCCACATATTTTAAAATGTAATTCCATGAGAGCCGTACAACGACCCGTGTACCTTATGCATTATCCAATAAAAATTTGGTGTTGTCCCGGAGGACAGCTATGATTGGCTCCAGCTACCTGCAACCATGAACATGAGCGGTAGGAAATGAATGGATTGTAATACATGAGAATGTTTTATATTTTTAACATTATTATTTTTATTAAAGATGTGTCTGTGAGCCAGATGCAGCCATCAAAAGAGCCACATCTGGCTCATGAGCCCAAGGTTCCCAACCCCTGCATTAGACACATAGGTTAAAGATAGATGTAACAAGCATGTATCTTAAAATAGTAGAGCTTTAGGAATAAGGAAACAATGAGGTATGCAATGTAATACCCTTTAATAAAATAAAAATATATGTCCTCAAGATGAAAAAGACTTTTAAAAATACAAATGAGAGGATAATATGCCATTAATAGAAAAGTATGGTTGATCCCACCCACTAAAGTATCTGAGATTTGAAACAAAATCCAGAAAACTAGTGTTTTAGAAAGCTTCATAAGGATATCTGGGCTCAGTTGGGCCAGGAGGGTGCAGGCCAGAAAGTCTGAAATGACTTCCTCAGAATGTTTCACTACAATTTTCCATGCTATGATCATGTGATCTGGAAACTTTTACCTTCCTTTCTTCATCTGTTCCATATTTTTTTCTTGTTTGTTTTTGTTTTTGCTTATAGCTTGTCTGCTCTACTTTCCTTCTCTGTCATTTAGGTAAGCAAATTCTATTTGACTTACCAAAGTGGCATCAGCTATTGCACTTTCTGACAATCTAATCTTATAATTGGCAATAGTCATAATAGTGATTGTACATGGTAGATTCTTCCTTTTTTGTTTACTCTTTTGTTTTGATGAAGTATATTATCTAGTAGTAATCTCAAAAAAGAGTATATGTAAATTGAGACTTTATATGGCTGAATTGATTGATTTTTTCCCATTGATTTGAGAGAGCAAAAAGAGAGGAGGAGGGAGACAGAGAGAGAAAGGAGGGGAAAGGGAGAGAGAGAGAGAGAGAGAGAGAGAGAGAGATAGGGAGGGGAAGGGAGAGAAACATCAACTCACTGTTCTGCTTGGTTGTTGCATTTAGTTATGCACTCATTGATTACTTCTCGTATGTGCCCTGACTGGGAATTGAACCTGTGACCTCAGTGTGCAGGGGCAACCTTTTATCCACTGAACCACTCAGCCAGGGTCTTATTGATTTTCTTAACAAGTATATAATTCTAAGATGGAAGTTGATTTCCATCAGAATTTTGAAGGCATTGTTCCACTGAGTTCTAGTAGCCAGCATTGTTGAGAAGTTGAATACCATTTTCATTTCTTTAATTAAAAAAACTTTATTTTGAAATAATTTTAGACTTATATAAAAATTACAAAGATAGTACAGTTTAGTATATCTTATACCCAGTTTTCCTCATTGTTAACATCTTACATCACTGGGGTACAGTTTCCAAAACTAAGAAACTGATGTCAGTATATTACTATTAACTCCAAGCTTTATTTAGATTCCACCAGTTTTCCATTAATGTCCCTTTTCTGTTCCAGGATTCAATCTGTGGTAACACATTGCATTTAGTTGTCAGGTCTCCCCAGTCTCCTCTAGACTTTGGTAGTTTCTCAGTGTTGTTTTTAGTGATGTTAGCAGTCTTGATGAGTACTGGCCAGGTGTCCTGTAGATGTTCCCCAGTCTAGTTTTTTCTCATGACTATACTGAGGTTTTAGGTTTTTGGAAAGAATGCAATGGCAGTGTAATGTTTTTCTTGTCATATAGCAGAGGTACATACTATCCATATACCAGCACTTGGTACATTAGTCATCCCTTGGTAAAGGTGTTGTTTGCCAAATTTCTTTTTATTTTATTTTTTGTATTTTTCTGAAGTTGGAAACGGGGAGGCAGTCAGACAGACTCCCGCATGTGCCCGACCAGGATCCACCCGGCATGCCCACCAGGGGGCGATGCTCTGCCCATATGGGGCGTTGCTCTGTTGCAACCAGAACCATTCTAGCGCCTGAGGCAGAGGCCATAGGGCCATCCTCAGCGCGCGGGCCAACTTTGCTCCAATGGAGCCTTGGCTGTGGGAGGGGAAGAGAGAGAGACAGAGAGGAAGGAGACGGGGAGGGGTGGAGAAGCAGATGGGCGCTTCTCCTGTGTGCCCTGGCCGGGAATCAAACCCGGGACTCCTGCACGCCAGGCTGATGCTCTACCACTGAGCCAACTGGCCAGGGCCACCAAATTTCTTCAGTGTAAAGATACTGTGTTTCTCTTTTCCTACTCTGATTTTGAAAATGAATAATTAAATCCAAATGTCCTAATTTATCTTCAGAGTTCTAAAATGTCCCAAATCAGCCAATGTTCTTCCATTTGCTTTCTCAGGATTGTGTAGATGGTGAGAAGAAGTTGATTAATGATTGTGGTCCTTGGACAACATGTAGAGCAGGGTCCAACCAGATAAATGGGCATTAAATCAGATTTAGGTAATATAAAATTTTTTTGAAAACAGCTTAATTGACATATAATTTACATACCACAACATTTCCCATAAAAATGTACCATTAAAAGGTTTTCAGTATATTCAGGTTATGCAACCATTATCACTAATTTCAGAGCATTTTTATCACCTCCCTCAAAACCTCATACTTAAGTGGTAATATACCACCCCTTCTATTTCTAGTCCCTTGCAACCAGTGGTTTACTTTCTGTCTCTATGGATTTCTCTATTCTGGACATCTCATATAAGTTAAAATGTACAATATGTGGCTTTTCTTTCTGATTTCTTTCACTTGGCACATTGCTTTCAAGGTTTATCAGTGTTGTAGTATGTATCAGTACATTTCTTGTTATGATTAAATAGTATTTCATTGAATACCACATCTTTTTTTACCCATAAGATGGTGAATATTTGAGTTATTTTTGTTTGTGGCTATCATGAATAATGCTGCTATGAATGTTTATTGGCAAGTTGTTATGTAGCTAAATGTTTTCATTTCACTTGGGTTTATACCTAATAATGGAATTGCTGGGTCATATGGCAACTCTACGTTTAACACTTTGAGGAACTGCCAGACTGTTTTCTGGAGCAGCTGTACCATTTCGCATTCCCACCATCAATGGAGGGAGGTAGTTTCTTTACATCTTTGCTAGATCTTGTGTTTTTTTCTCTTTATTTTGATCATGGCTATCCAGTGGATGCATCAATGATACACACTGTGGTTTTGATGTTATTTCCCTGATTGATAGTGATGTTGAGCATCTTTTTATGTCCTTATTGAGTAATTGTATATCTTCTTTGGAAAAACACCTGCTCAGATACTTTGTGCATTTTTAAACTGGGTTGTTTATCTTTTTTATTATTAAGTTATAGGAATTTTTTATATATTCTGGATACAAGTACCTTATCAGCATATGATTTTGCTCCTATTTGGTTTGTTGTCCTTTGATACATAAGAGTTTTAGAGTTATTTATTTATTTTTGGTGACAGCAGCACTGAGTGATACAGAAAGAGGGACAAATAAGGACAGACAGACAGGAAGAGAGAGAGAGATGAGAAGCATAAATTCTTCATTGTGGCATCTTAATTGCTTGTTGATTGCTTTCTCATATGTGCCTTGACAAGTGACCCTTGCTCAAACCAGTGACCTTGGGCTCAAGCCAGTGACCTTGGGCTTCAAGCCAGTGACCTTTGGGCTCAAGCCAGCAATCCTGCCCTCAAATCAGATGAGCCTGCGTGCAAACCAGCGACCTCGGGGTTTTGAACCTGGATCCTCTGCATCCTAGTCCAATGCTCTAGCCACTTCACCACCACTTGGTCAGGTCAGAGTTTTAAGTTTTGATGCAATCTATTTAACCTTTTTTCTCTTTTACTTGTAACAAGTCTTTGCCTAACCCAAGTTCACAAAGATGTACTCTTATGTATTCCTCAAAGAGTTTCATACTTTAAGCTGTTACATAGAGGGGGATTTTGTGTCCATTTTATGTTATTATTTTGTGAACTAGGAATCCAAATCATCTATTTGTATGTGAGCTTGTAATAGTCTCAGTATAATTGGTTGAAAAGTTTCATTTTTTTTCCACTGAATTTTCTAGACACCTTTGTCACAAGTCAATTGACTATAATGTAAAATCTTATTTCTGGGCCCTCAATTCTATTCCGTTAAGCTATAAGTTCATCTGTTCATCTGTTCCAGTACCACACTGCCTTGATTACTCTAGCTCTGTAGTAAGTGCTGAATTTAGAAAGTGTGAATTCTTCAATTTTGTTCTTAATTTTCAAGTTTGTTTTGGTTGTGCTGGGTTCCTTTAAGTTTCTTAGGGATTTTAGAATCAGGTTCACCGAGGAATTTCAAGATGGTGACTGAGTAGGCAGACATTCTGACTGTCACATCCCAGCACCAAACTGGATTACAACTTAATTTAGGAACAATCATCTTGAAAAACCAACCTTGGTATAAATGAAGAGGACTCTATAACCAAGGATCACAGAAGAAGCAACACCAAGACTGGTAGGAAGGGGGGAGAAGCAGAAAGGACTGCCCCACTCCCAGGAGCGAGGGGCAGCAGAGGCTCCGGAGGGACTCTCACTGTGGGAAGTGTCTCTCTGAGAGGTGTGGGTGCTCAGACTACAGGACTGGAGCCCCAGCCTAGAGCCTCAGAGACTAAAGGAGGTGCCCAGACTGAATTTGATGGTGAAAAGAGCAGGGTTTCTATTTGCAAGAAAGACACTGAGCTTTCAGAGACACAGACTCTATTTTAAAAGGCCCACACAGATAATCTCATTCACAGCCACTTACCTGGGGCTCCAGGGGAGGGAGAGCTGAGAAGACTGGGGTTGCATGAGGAGAGTGTAAAGTTAGAGGTCCATGTGGAGACACAGTGGGAAATGACCACTGGAACTTTTGTGCTGAGTCATTCCCCAATACTGCAATCGCCATTTTTCTTGGGTGGAGCAATCCCCTCTGGCATCAGCCTGGGAAAAAGCAGCTGCTCAGCCCTTGAGTGTCTCTCCTGCTCCTGTCAGAAAGAAGGGTTGTTCTGAGAGGCCAGGAAGCAGGGGGCGCATCAGTTTTCTGATGCTGAAGAAGAACTACCCTCCCACCGCCATGCTCCTGAGTCTAAAACTAGTGCTTCCACCTCACAGGAGAGTCAGTTGAAACTGTGGGTGGGCTGACCACACCCCTGAGTCTCAGAGGCCATACCCACCAGACTCCTGGGGCTACACCCCACTAAGGTCTGTGAAAAAACTCAAGACTGACACCTGGGGCCAAGGGGTGGAGCCACACCCACCACACTTTCTGATCCCTGAATTGCTCAGGCTCTAGTCCCTAGCAGAGGTTTATTCAGTGGCCGAGAACAACAAGCAGCTTTCAGACAGAGGCTGCAGGAGGTAGGAATCATAGAAACTTGACCTTTTAAGTGGACTTTTCCCCAGGTCCAGAGTGGGTAAAAGACAGCCTAGGTGTGCAGCTGGCATTTCCATGTGCACCTGCGCCCAGCAGAGGCAGCCAAAACTGGATTGTTTGTAGCTTCAAGAAGGTTGCTGAGTGCCAGTCATAGGCAGTGTCTCCCACTGGTCTACACTGGGTTTTAGCAAGGGAGGCCCAAGGTTGGCATATCCAGTGGCCAGCTGTGGAAAGCATCAGTTAAAGACCTAACAACCCTTGCTAGGGTGGTATTCTAAGGAAAGGCTCCTCACACCTGGCCCAGCTGAGATGAATTCTGCTCTCTGTGATCAGCACCGGCCTAGTGGCTCATGTGCATTGGATAAAATGGAACTTCATAGTCAGCCAGCCTGGGTGTGGATATCCTAACCTGCTGGATATCCTACCCTACTCAAAAGGGGGAAGGAGAGAGGCGTGGAGCATGGACAATCAAAGTGTGAGTACCTGTGAGAATATTGTTGGATCTGGTCGAGGGACTTAGCCACTTTCTGGGGGGCACAGTCAGCCCCAGGAGAGGACTCAATCAGTTTTCTGCCTTGAGACCAGGGTCTAATCAGCTGTAAGAACTTTTGCAGAGGGGACTGTTGGCACCACTTGATCTGAACCTGCTATTCACCTTGTTGGGGAGAAATAAAATTTGAGTATCCAGTAGTGACTAAGAGATTAGGCTCTGGAATAAGGGCCACAATCCCTGAATTGAGCTACTGCCCAAGAGACCCCTGAAGTAGGGGTTCCACTAATGTATTCTCAACATCAGCTGCCCTAACCCACCAAGCTTGCAACCTATAGAGGGATTGGTTGGGTTAAGCCAGTATGGGCCCACACTACAATCTTTCTACAGAAGACTCTGGGAATAGCTACAAGAGGAGGTAGAGCAGCTGAAAAGTGGAGACAAATCTTAAAAAGTTTGGGGTTTTTACAGAGCTGATGTCAGCTATAAACAGGAGGAAGCTGATCCTTATACACAGGTTGGCCCTTTCCACACTACCCAGGCAAAGAAAACACAGACACAAACAGCAAAAAGGGCAGTAGTTGCAGACAAGTAGCTTTCAATATGTTACAAACAATAGCTGATGCCAACCTAAGAAGATCTAGAACCAACATAACTGGTAGCTGGTGGCAGACAGCACCAACCCTAGACTCAGCTAGCTATACAAGCAGCACTCCCAAAGGAGGAGTCTATACACAGACAAAATGGGTAGACAAAGAAATGCAACCAAAAGGAATCAACAAGAGAAATCCCCAGAAAAATAACTAAATGAAATAGAAGTAACCAAACTACAAGATGCAAAGTTTAAAATAATAATTTTAAAGATGCTCAAAGGTCTTAGAGCAACAATAAATGGACTTAATGAGCACCAAAATAAAGAGATAGCAAGCATCTAAAAGGACACTGAAATCATAAAAATGAACCAGTGAGAAATGAGAAATAAAATATCAAAAATGAAGACTGTACTAGAAGGAATCAACAGTGGGCTGGATGAAGTAGAAGATTGAATTAGCAATTTATAAGACAAGATAAACTTAAGCACAGAAGTAGAGCAGCAAAATGAAAAGAGGCTCAAAAAGACTGAGGAAACTCTAAGAGAGCTCTGTGACAACATGAAGAAAAACAACATCCACATCATAGGGGTTCCTGAAAGAGAAGAGAATGAACAAGGGATAGAGAACCTGTTCAAAAAAAATCACAGCTGAAAATTTCCCTAAATTGATAAAGGAAAAAGTCACATGACTTCAAGAAGCACATAGAGTACCATTAAAAAGGAACCCAAGAAGGCCTATACCAAGGCACATCATAATTAAAATGCCAAAGTTAAGAGACAAAGGAATAATACTAAAAGCTGGAAGAGAAAAGCAGTTAATTACCTACAGAAGAGCTCCCATAAGGATGACATCTGACTTCTCAACAGAAACACTTCAGTCCCAAAGTTATTGGAAAGAAATATTCAAAGTGATGCAAAACAAGAACCTACAACCACGAATAATTTGTCTAGCAAGGCTATCATTTAAAATTGAAGGAGAAATAAAATGTTTTCCAGACAACAAAAGACTCAAGAAATTCATTATAACCAAACCAGTGCTGCAACAAATGTTAAGGAGCCTGCTGTAAAAAGAGCCAAAAACAAAAACAAAACAAAAATCAAAAAAAGAAATCTTGCAAAAGAGGAATGTAGATTTAAAGAATAAAATGGCAATAAATAAGTACATGTCAATAATAACCTTAAATGTAAATGGATTAAATACTCCAATCAAAAGATATAGGGTAGCTGCATGGATAAGAAAACAGGACCCATACATATGCTGTCTATAAGAGACCCACCTCAGAAGAAAAGATACACATAGACTGAAAATAAAGGGATAAAAAAAGTTTTTTCATGCAAATGGAAATTAAAAAAAGCTGGGGTAGTAATACTTATATCTGACAAAATATACTTTAAAGCCAGGTCTATAGTAAGGGATAAAGAAGGTGTTGGAGGAAAGCCAAAGCACTGAGTGACTGTCTGTTCTCATCCTGAGGAAGTGAAGGTCGAGACCAAGCATACATGACTAAAAGCAGTTGTGTCCAGGGATGGCCCAAGGATGTGGATACCTGGCCCATTGGAGCTTTCTGCAGGTCAGGAATCAGACAGCAGACAGTGTGGTGTTATGCCTCAGAAACGGCAAAAGCAATCTAATCAGTTTTGCAAAACTAAATAATAAAATTGTACATTGTATTCAGCTTGTTAGTTTCTTATGCAAGATGATATATTTCTGCTTAATAAATTGTATAGCTGATCTCTCCAAGGCACCTCAATCCTGGAGAGATTGGGGTCCTCCACTTGCAGTATTGTTGCTGCCATATTCCTTTGTAGCTCTTCTTCATGAAACCCTGAACATTAACAACAAGAAGGTCACTACATAATGATAAAGGGAGCAATCCACCAGGAGGATATAACCACTGTAAATATTTATGCACCTAATATAGGAGCACCTAAATATATAAAGAAGATTTTGATGAACATAAAGGGTAAAGTCAACAGTAACACTATAATAGTACAGGATTTTAATACCCCACTAATATCAATGGGTAGATCCTCCAGACAGAAAATTAACAAAGAAACAGCAAACTTAAATGAAACACTAGATCAATTGGATTTAATTGACATCTGCAGAACCTTTCACCCCAAAGCAGCAGAATATACATTTTTTTCAAGTGCTCAGAGTACATTCTCTAGGATACACTACATGTTAGGACACAAAACAAGTCTCAATAAATTTAAAAAGATTGAAATCATATCAAGCATCTTCTCTGATTACAAGGGCATGAAACTAGAAATCAACTACAATAAAAAAACTGAAAAGCATTCAAACATTTGGAGGCTAAATAGCATGTTATTAAATAACAAATGTGTTAACAACAAGATCAAGGAAGAAATTAAAAATTTCCTTGAAACAAGTGAAAATGAACATACAACAACTCAAAATTTATGGGACACAGCAAAAACATTCCTGAGAGGGAAGTTCATAGCATTACAGGCATATCTGTAGAAGAATGAAAAAGCTCAAATAAATAACTTAATCCTGCATATAAACAAACTAGAAAAAGAACAAAAAGGCCCAGAGGAAGTAGAAGGAAGGAAATAATAAAGATCAGAGCAGAAATATATAAATGACATAGAGGCTAAAAAACCCCAAAAGGTTAATGAAACCAAGAGCTGGTTCTTTAAAAAGGTAAACAAGATTGATGAATATTTAACCACACTCATCAAGAAAAAAAGAGAGAACACAAATAAATAAAATTAGAAATGGAAATGGAGAGAAGTAACACCTGACACTGCAGAAATACAAAGGTTTGTAAGGAAATAATACTATGAAGATCTATATGCCAAAAAATTGGACAACCTAGGTGAAATGGATAAATTTCTAGAAACATACAATCTTTGAAAACTCCATCTTGAAGAATCAAAAAACTTAAACAGATTGATTTCATCAAATGAGATGGAAACAGTTACCACAAAACTCCCAGCAAACAAAGTCCTGGACCAGATGGCTTCACAGGCGAATTTTACCAAACATTTAAAGAACTAACACTTATCCTTCTGAAACTATTTCAAAAAATTTAAGAGGAGGGAAGACTTTTAACCTCTTTTTTATGAAACAAGTATTATCCTCATTCCAAAACCAGGAAAGACACTACCAAGAAAGAAAACTATAGGTCAATATCCCTGTTGAACTTAGATGCTAAAATTCTTAACAAAATATTAGCATACCAGATCCAGCAATACATTAAAAAAAAATCATACAAAATAATCAAGTGGGATTTATTCTGAGGAGGCAAGGCTGGTACAATATTTACAAATCAATCAATGTGATTCATTACATAAACAAAAGAAAGGAGAAAAATCACATGATTATATCTATAGATGCAGAAAATGCATTTGATAAAATCCAGCACCCATTTAAAATCAAAACTCTCAGGAAAGTGGGAATGTAAGAAACATACCTCAACATAAGAAAGGCTATATATGACAAACCGACAGCCAACATCATCCTCAATGGACAAAAATTAAAGCAATCCCCTTAAGATCAGGAACAAGGCAGGAGTGCCCCCTTTCACCACTCTTATTCAATGTAGTGCTGGCAGTCCTAGCCACAGCAATCAGACAAGAAGAAGAAATAAAGTGCATCCAAATTGGAAAAGAAGAAGTAAAACTATTGTTATTTGCTCATGACATGATACTGCACATAGAAAACCCTAAAGTCTCAGTCAAAAAACTACTAGACCTGATAAATGGATTTGGCTGTGAGTGATATTTTCTGTTCTTTTCCTTGGAGTGAGAGCCCTTCTGGGCTCTCAGCCTCACCCCCAGTTTGTTCCTGTAAGCATGGGAGACCCACCACTCCTCGGTGCTTTCTACCAGGCTTGGAGTGGCTTCTTCTTTGCTCCTTGGTTTTTGAGAGCTGTTCTTGTAGTCCAGAGTTGGTTTTTCGAGCTGATTGTTCCTAAATTAATTTGTAATGCAGTTTGGTGGTGTGAGCTGGGAGTTTGTGCATCTGTCTACTCCACTGCCATCTTCAGGTCCCTCAACCATGTTTTATAATGTCCAATGTACTGGTCTTTTATTTCTTTTATTAAGTATCATTTTAAAGTATTTTATTCTTCTTTAAGTATTTTATGCTGTTGTTATTATCATTTTCCTAAAGTAATTTTTAGATTGCTCATTTGTAGTGTAGAGAAATGAAACTGATTTTAAAAATACTGATCTTACATCCTGAAATGTTAAACTTCTTTATTAGTTCTAGTTGTGTTTTTTTTTTTTTTTTTGTGTGTGTGTATTATTTAGGGTTTTAAGTATATGTTAGATCATGCCATCTGCCAATGAAGATAGTTTTACTCCTTTTTTTCCAAACTAAATGACTTTTATTACATTTTTCCCCCTATGTGTTTTGGTAGAACCACTAATGAAATGTTCTGTAGAACTGGGAAGAGTAGTCTTTTAAATCAAATAGGAGAAAAAGGAGCTGCAGACAAAAACAACATTTATAGTATTTTTAATATTGTATTTACCTTTAGTGGTGCTTTTTATTTCTTCATGTGGATTTATGTGACTGTCTAATGTTCTTTCATTTCAGCCTGAAGTAGTTTCTTTAGTATTTCTTGTTTGGCAGTTTTGCTAGTAATGAATAACTCTTCCAGTTTTTGTTTATAAGAAAATGTTTTAATTATTTTTTCAGTTCTGAATGAGAGTTTTTCTGAATATAGATTCGTCATTGGCAGGTTTATTTATCCTCTCACAACTATGAATATGTCTTACTACTTTATTCTGGTCTCTACTTCTGATGAGAAATCAACTGCTAATTCTACTGAGGATCCCCTTATAAGTTGCTTCTCACTTGCTGCTTCCAAGATTCTGTCTTTGTTTTTGGCTGTTGAATGATTATGATGTGTCTATACATTGATCTCTTTGGATTTATCTTATTTAGTGTTTGTTGAACTTTAATGTGTGAATTAATGATTCTCATAAAACTTGGGAACATCTTTGGCTATTTATTCAATATGTTTTCTCTCCTTTCCTGAGAATTTAATTTGTATGTATTGAGATACTTGATGCTGTCTTACAAGTTTCTGAGGATCTGTGTGTGTGTGTGTGTGTGTGTGTGTGTGTGTGTGTGTGTATGTGTGTGTGTGTTTGCGTTGTTGTTTTTTCTTATCATTCCTCAGACTGGATAATCTCAATTGACCTATATTCAAGTTCACTAACTCTACTGCCTCCTAAAATCCTCTTGAGTTTTTCTGAAAATTTTTTTTTTTTAGTTATTTTTATCTCCAGAATTTCTATTTGGTTTCTTTTTTTTAATTTTCTATTTCTTTACTCACAGTTTCTTTTTTTTTTTTTTTTTTTTTTCTGAAGCTGGAAACGGGGATAGACAGTCAGACAGACTCCCGCATGCGCCCGACCGGGATCCACCCGGCACGCCCACCAGGGGCGGTGCTCTGCCCCCCAGGGGGCGATGCTCTGCCCATCCTGGGCGTCGCCATATTGCGACCAGAGCCACTCTAGCGCCTGAGGCAGAGGCCACAGAGCCATGCCCAGCGCCCGGGCCATCTTTGCTCCAATGGAGCCTTGGCTGCGGGAGGGGAAGAGAGAGACAGAGAGGAAAGCGCGGCGGAGGGGTGGAGAAGCAAATGGGCGCTTCTCCTATGTGCCCTGGCCGGGAATCGAACCCGGGTCCTCCGCACGCTAGGCCGACGCTCTACCGCTGAGCCAACCGGCCAGGGCTCACAGTTTCTTGTTTGTGAGAGATCATCTCATACTTTTTGTTAGTTCCTTGAACATATTAAAAAGAACTGATTTAAAGTTTTTGTCTACTTAATCCAACATCTGGACTTTCTTAGGGGCAGTTTCTATTGTCTATTTTTTTATGAGCTATATTTTCTTGTTTCTTTGCTTACATCATAATTTTTTGTTGAAACCTGAACATTTAAAATAATGTGGCAACTTTGGAAATCAGATCATTTTCTCCCTCCAAGTTTGTTGTTGCTTGTTGTAGTAATTGTATTGGTTTCTTTTTTCTTTTTTTAATATTTGTTTATTTTTCTTTCAGTTTTATTGAAATACAATTGGCAGTCTTGGTTTCTTTAATAATCTTTCTTTGTGTGCGTGTGTGTGTATTTTTCTAAAGTGAGAAGCAGGGAGGCAGAGAGACAGACTCCCGCATGCACCTGACTGAGATCCACCTGGCAAGCCCACGAGGGGGCGATGTTCTGCCCATCAAAGGCATTGCTCCATTGCAACTGGAGCCATCCTAGTGCCTGAGGCAGAGGAGGCCATAAAGCCATCCTCAGTGCCCCGGCCAACTTTGCTCCAATGGAGCCTTGGCTGCAGGAGGGGAAGAGAGAGATAGAGAGAAAGGAGAGGGGAAGGATGGAGAAGCAGATGTGCACTTCTCCTGTGTGCCTTGGCCAGGAATTTAACCCGGGACTTTCATATGCTAAGCTGTCGCTCTACCACTGAGCCAACCAGCCAGGGCTTAATGGTTTTCCTAAACTAATTCTCTAAAACCTGGTTCTTTGTTGTATGTGAACTCTTCACTTTTTTTAAAATTGATTTTAATTTATTGTATTACATAGATTCTAGTGTCGCTTTGAATGCATCCTCCCTCCTCCGTATTTCCCTCAACATCTCCCTTGCTCTCCTCCCCCTAGCACTTTCTCCCCTTTCCTTCAGGTTTATCCCATCCTATCATCCCCTTTCCCTCTGTCCTCTTTTCCTCTGGTCCATTTGATCTCTCCTCTGTCTCAATTCCATTTCTCTGTTCACATTGTTCATTGGATTACTTAATTGAGTGAGGTCATATGATATTTTTCTTTTTCTTCCTGTCTTATTTCACTTAATGTAATAGTTTCCAGGTCCATTCATGTTGTTGCAAAAGGTAATATTTCCTTCTTTTTCATGGCCCCATAGTATTCCATTGTATATATGTACCATTGCCTTTTAATCCACTCGTCTACTGATGGACACTTGGGCTGTTTCCAGATCTTCACTATTGTGAACAATGCTGCCATAAACATGGGAGTGCATTTCTCCTTTTGGAGTAGGTCTATGGTGTTCTTGGGATATATTCCTAAAAGTGGGATTGCTGGGTCAAAAGGCAGTTCAATTTTTAATTTTTTGAGGAATCTCCATACTGTTTTCCACAGTGACTGCACCAGTCTTCATTCCCACCAGCAGTGCAGGAAGGTTCCCTTTTCTTCACATCCTCGCCAGCACTTATTCTGTTTTGTTTTGTTGATGAGCACCATTCTGAATGGTGTGAGATGATATCTCATTGTGGTTTTAATTTGCATTTCTCTAATGATTAATAATACTGAGCATTTTTTCATATGCCTATTGGCCATCTGTATATCCTCTTTGGTGAAGTGTCTATTCATTGTTTTGTCCATTTTTTGATTGGATTGTTTATCTTCCTGGTGTTGAGTTTTACAAGTTCTTTATAAATTTTGGTTATTAACCCCTTATCAGACGTATTGTTGAATATGTTCTCCCATTGTGTGATTTCTCTTTTTATTCTGTTTATATTGTCTTTAGCTCTGCAAAAGCTTTTTAGTCTGATATAGTCCCATTTGTTTATCCTGTCTTTTATTTCACTTGCTCATGGGGATAAATCAGCAAATATTGTATATTACTGCGAGAGATGTCAGAGTGCTTACTGCTTATTTTTTCTTCTAAGATGCTTATGGTTTCACAGCTTACATTTAAGTCTTTTATCCATTTTGAGTTTATTTTTGTGAATGGTGTAAGTTGGTGTTCTAGTTTTATTTTTTTGCAGGTAGCTGTCCAATTTTCCCAACACCATTTGTTGAAGAAGCTGTCTTTATTCCATTTTATGCTCTTACCTCCTTTGTCAAATATCAGTTGTCCATAAGGTGTGGGTTTATTTTTGGGTTCTCTGTTATGTTCCATTGGTCTATGTGCCTGTTCTTATGCCAGTTCCAAGCTGTTTTGAGTACAATGGCCTTGTAGTATAATGGCCTTGTAGTATAACTTGATTTCAGGAAGTGTGATACCTCCCACCTTATTCTTCCATTTATGATGGTTTATCATAAATGACCTTTATTATGTTTAGATATTTTCCTTCTATACCCATTTTGTTAAGTGTTTTAAACATAAAATGATGTATTTTATCGAATGCCTTTTATGCATCTATTGACAAGATCATATGGTTTTTGTTCTTTGTTGTGTTGATATAATGTATTACGTTAACTGTTTTACATATGTTGAACCATCCTTGTGATTCTGGAATGAATCCCACTTGATCATGATGAATTATTTTTTTAATGTGTTGTTGTATTTGATTTGCTAGTATATATTTTGTTTAGAATTTTAGCATCTGTATTCATTAGAAATATTGGTCTGTAGTTTTCTTTATTTGTGTTGTCCTTGCCAGGTTTTGGTATGAGGATTATGTTGGCCTCATAAAATATGTTTGGCAGTATTGCTTCTGCTTCAATATTTTGGAAGACTTTGAGTAGAATAGGAACCAAGTCTTCTTTGAATGTTTGATAGAATTTACTAGTATAGCTGTCTGGCCCTGGACTTTATTTTTAGGGAGGTTTTTGGTAGTTGTTTCTATTTCCTCCCTGCTTATCAGTCTGTTTAGGCTTTCTGCTTCTTCGTGACTCAGTCTAGAAAGATTGTATTGTTCTAGGAATTTATCCATTTCTTCTAGATTGTTAAATTTAGTGGCATATAGTTTTTCATAGTATTCTACAATAATTCTTTGTATATCTATAATATCTTTGGTGATTTCTCCTCTTTCATTTTGGATTTTGTTTATATGAGTCCTTTCTTTTTTTTCCTTGGTGAGTCTTGCCAAGGGTTTGTCAATTTTGTTGATCTTTTCAAAGAAGCAGCTCCTTGTTTTATTAATTTTTTCTATAGTTTTTCTGTTCTCTATTTTGTTTACTTCTGCTCTGATTTTTATTATTTCCTTTCTTATGCTGGTTTTGGGTTGTCTTTGTTCTTCTTTTTCTAGTTCCATAAGATGTAAAGTTAAGTGGTTTACTTGGGCTCTATTTTATTTGTTCATATAGGCTTATAGTGATATGAACTTTCCTTTCCTCTTATTACTGCTTTTGCTGCATCCCAGAGATTCTGATGTTGTATTGTTATTTTCGTTTGCCTGTATGTACCTTTTGATCTCTGTGCTTATTTTTTTTGACCCACTCATTTTTTAAAAGTATGTTGTTTAGTTTCCACATTTTTGTGGGTTTGTTTACCTCTTTTTTGCAGTTGAATTCTAGTTTCAAGGCTTTATGATCAGAAAATATGCTTGGTACAATTTCAATCTTTCTAAATTTGTTGATGTTATTTTTATGGCCCACCATATGGTGTATTTTTGATAATGTTCCATGTACACTGGAGAAAAATGTATACTCTGGCGTTTTGCGATGAAATGTCCTGTAGATTTCTATCATATCCAATTGTTCTAGTGTTTCATTTAAGACCAATATTTCTTTATTAATTTTCTGTTTGGACAAATGATCTAGAGCCATCAGCGGTGTATTGAAGTTTCCAAGTATGATTGTATTTTTTTCGGTTTTTGTTTTTAGGTCAGTCAGTAGCTGTCTTTATATATTTTGGCGCTCCTTGGTTTGGTGCATATATTTTAAGAACTGTTATGTCTTCTTGATTCAGTTTTTGGTTTGCTTCTTGAATTTGAAGATTTAGTTCTTTTCACAGGCTTGGGAAGTTCTCATCTATTATTTGTTTGAATATGTTCTCCATTCTATTTTCTCTCTCTTCTCCTTCTGATATACCCCTTATTCTTATGTTACTCTTTCTGTTGGAGTCAGACAATTCCTGTAGGGCTATCTCATTTTTTTAAATTAGTGAATCCCTTTCCTCTTCTCTCTGTAGTACCTCTAAGTGTCTGTCTTCTATATCCCTAATTCTCTCCTCTCTCTGGCCTGTTCTATTTGCTAAGCTCTTTACCTAATTTTTCAGTTCATGAATTGTGTTTTTTTATCTCTGTTTGATTTGTTTTCATAGTTTCAATTTCCTTAGTGAAGTATTCTTTCTGTTCATTGAATTGTTTTTTGAGCTCCTTAAATTGCCTTTATGTGATTTCTTGTATATCCATGAGTATTTTTAGGACTTCAATTTTAAATTCTCTGTCATTTAACTCCCAGGTTTCTAAGGTACTGAAAATTTTTTCTATAGATTTTTTCTTATCTATCTGAGCTACATCTCTGTCTTTTGTATGCATGATATTTGATTTCTTTTTCTTTAATGGAATTTGACAGTGGTATTGTTAATAATACTAATAAGAGTTGATAAAAATTTTTTTTAGAAAATGCAGTGAAAAACTGAAAACCCTATTGTGCTAAGTGGAACAAAAATACATAGAATGGAAAGCCTGAGTTGGGAGGAGTGACAAAGAGAAAATGAGGCAAGAACCCACAAAATGCCATAAGGAAAAAATCTGGATCAAGAATAAAGTAGTTTGTTTGTAAATGATCATCGAATGAGAGAAACAGTGTATGAGAAGAAAAGAGACAAATATACAGTGAAAAATGAAAATTCTTTTGTATTAAGTGGTACAAAAACTATAGAATGGAGAGCCAGAGTTGAGGGAAATGCTAAAGAGATAAAAAGCAAAATAATAAGTACACAAAATGTCACAAAGAAAATATTTGAATCCAGAATAAAATAATTTGTTGGTGAGTGAGATTCAAATGAGAGACAAAATGAAAGAGAAAAGAAGAAACAAAACGAGAGAGAGAAAAAAATTAAGTTAAGTTTTTTGGAATGTAACACTCATAGAAAAAAAAACGGAATAAAAAATGTAACACCTATGGGTAATAACATTCAAAATGAAAAGAAAAGAATAAAATGGAAAGAAGATAAAATGACCAAGGTAGAAGGAATAAAAAAAGATAAAAAATACAAGAAAAAAAAATGGAAAAAGTTATAAAGACTGGATTTTTCCTGGTTTTGAGAAGTTATGTTCTTCCTTTTTCTTTCTTCTCTCTTTTTTGGCCAGTGGTGCTGTACCCCAGGTTCTGCCCCTGTGTCACTCTTAGGCAGAGATTTGCTGTGTGTCCCTATGGTGATGACATAAACTAGGATTCAGTCCCATTGGTAGATGGGGCTTGTTAGCGTTTGCAGGCTCTAACAATGGGAGATTCTGTTTTCCTGGAGCCTCTCCTCAAATCTTTTTTTCCTGAACCAGCAGCCTGGGGACCCAGCTGTGAAGTTTCCCCAGCCACTGCCTGGAGAGCAAGAAGCTCTAAGAGATGCCAAATCCCCTCTTTATCCCCCCTCAATGCAGGGTTCTCGATAAGGCTTTGCCAGCCAGAGCTGCCAGCATAATCAAGCAGGGCTGGAAGCCGATTGCCTTTCAAATGTCTTTCTATGAGCCTCTGGGCATGTCTAGTATGCCTCAGGTCTAGCACTCTGCAGGTCTGCTCTCCAGAGGCTGTCTGCAAGCTGCTTGCATGCCCTTCTCCCCACTACTTCTACAGTTATCTTTCCCAGGAGTGTGCTTTGTTAGCCTTTATGGCTGGTGGAGGTGCTGTGCCCAGACAGGTCCAGATGTAGGGAAGCTGGCTTCTGTGCACTTCCCATGTGCTGTTGTTTGGGAAGCCAAGATTATTCAGAAACTCTGGTCACAGCCCACACAGAGGGTCATTACTGACAGTGTCTGACCCAGCCCCTCCGTCCGGGAACATGGGCACCCACACCTGAAGCGCTAGGTGGACCCACTCTCACGCTGCCCGTGCTTGCCTACTGGGATACTGGGAGTAAACAAGGCAACTGCTTGCCCACCTCTGCCAGGATCTGCTGCTGGTGTTAGCTCCACGTGGGCTGAGCTGCGGGCACACTCTCTCCTCAGCTTGAACATCTCTGCCCTAGCCCAGCTTTTTCCGTGCCCCCAGCCCTTACTTTCTCTCAGTTCCAAGTGAAAGCAGCCCTTGCTCAGGTCAGTGAGGAAAGCAGAATACTCTGTTCTCCGTCTTATTTCCTTCAGAGTGGATTGTATATTCAGCCACCTTTTCGCCCAATCATACCTTCGTTTGATGTATATGTATTTTAGATGCTCCTGAGATTGTTTTTCTGTCTCTAGTTGTTGAATTTGTTGAAGTTTCAGGGAGAGTTATTGGGAGCACTCCTTACAGCACCATCTCTCTGACGTCACTGCCTTTATTTTTTTTGACAATTCTTGACCTTTAGACACCCAAAGTCTAGAGCAACATTGCCCAATAGAAGTATATATAATGTGTTCCTCATACATAATTTTATTTTTTTAGAGGTAACATTAGAATATTAAAAGAAATTAGTAAAATTTATTTTAACATGTAATCAACATAAAATTATTTAAATGTTTTATATAAAAATACTAAGTGTGAAACTCAGTGTGTAACTTACATTTATGACAAATTCGGTTTAGACTAACTACAGTGCAGACACTCAGGAGCCACAGGTGGTCAGTTGCTATTTTATTGCACAGCTCAGCTCCAGGGGGAGAGAAAGACCTGTAAACAGAGGAACTCACAATCATATGAGAACTGAGACTGCAGTGGGAATGTTAGTGATGGTGACAACATTTATTAGAGCAAAAAGTGACAGTATACTGTCAGAGAGGCAGAGAGTGGGCAGGCTATAGGCTAGCAGCTGCATGGACTCAGGAAAGAAGAAGTTACAGAGGCAAAAGGAGAGTTCTCTGCCACTGGCTGCTGCTCCCCTGGTTGGGGACCCTTAGAGTTCATGAGAAAAGAAGGCAGAAAGTACAGGCCTGTGAGAAGAAAGGGCATGGTCATGCTCCAAGGAAGGTATGCTTTGTTTTCTGTCTAGTTTCCATATATTTCTTTGGGTTTGAGAAGGAGCAGATTTTCTTTCAAACTATGCAGTCTTTTTTTCTGGATTTCCCTGAGGCTTGTACCCTTCCTTAATTTAATTCTTTTCCCAGGCTAGTGCCCTCCCCCTTTTATGATCAACATTTTTGTTCCTACTGGCACAGGCACTCAGTGAAAGGAATTCCTCCTTGCCACTTCTCCACACCCCCCAGGATGGCTGTAAAACTGTATTTTCTGTTTAGTTGACTAGGTGGGATATTGTCTGGATTGATGCTTCTATTCCCTGGTTGCCCTCTGGGGTGACTGTGAAACTGCTGCTCCCTGACTCAATCAGGTTTAACCAGATATCTGGCTCCCTTGTCTTTCATTAATAACTATCTACTCTGATAGGAATACAGAGCTTCAGCACCCGGGCAAGAACATCAGCTCACTGCAGGTGGATCTGAAGGTGACTTGTCTAAGGCTGCAACAGTCAGATCTTATTGTGAACATGAGTAGTTCAAATCTCACCAGGCAAAGCAGTTTGCAGCATGCTTCATGATGACTCCATTCACTAGGTTATCCTTTATTCTTTCTCTTAGCAAATGTTTCACAAGCACCCGACTATCTGGGATGCAGGGAGGGCGCTTCAGTCCCAGCTCATCCTCTCCCTGTGCACTGCCTGTTGCTCCCCAAAGCCCCTGCGGCAACCCTGCTCTATTTCAGAGGCTGCTTCTTGGAAGTGCAGAAAATAACATGAAGCATTTTCCCCCATAGCCCTAGGGAAGTACTCCTTTGTGAGTTTTAAAACTGTGGGAACTGAAGCTGGGAGATGAGAACGTACTCAGGGTCTCACACTGGTCCATGGATGAGAAGTTCTGACAATGAAACACTCCCAGCATAGCCAGCTGCTGCTCTAGAGTTGTGGCTGTCAATCCTTTCAGCCAGTTAGAAAGCTATAAAGTCACTAGCTTAAGAAATGTCTCTAATTATATTTTCCTTACAACATTGCTCATTCAGGGTAGTCATTGATCTATTAAATTTAAGATGCTCCATGATGTCCTCTCAATTTAGCTCCCAAGACCTCCTACTAAAGCCACATTCTCTGTTCATCTTAATTAGGGGCCCCCACCTGAGGCCCTCAGTGCTTTACTGCTCCTGTATTCTCTCTGCTGTGCAGCTGTCTAGAGAAGGTCAAAGCAAAACCAAAGTGTAGTTTAAAGAAGCAGAACAATCAGGGAGATTCCAAAATGGCGATGGAGTAGGCGAATATTTTAACTGCCACCTCCCAGGACACAACAGCAGACCTCTGCCAAGAGCCACACAGAGGCAAAACTTGTAGTACAGTGCCACCTGCCAAGAAAAAAAAAAAAAAAAAGGGAAGAAGCTATCTTTCAAAACCAGAAGAAAAATTACATTTTTTTTAACGGTTTTTGTCATTTTTACTTCTTTCATTTTTCTTTTTTTTTACTATTTTCCTTTTGAACTACATTATCTACAGTTGTTACATTTTTTATTCTTGTTTTTTTTTGTGAGGCTTTCATTTTAGAAACCTTTACTTCTGTTTTTTTCTTTCTTTTTTCTCTTTGTTTTGTATTCTATTATTTGTCCTTTCTTTCTCTTTATTATCCATTTTCATTTCTTCTCCTTTATCTTTTTTCTTTTCTTTTTCTTGCTCTTATCTGATTGTCATTTATCATCAAATTATTATATTTTGGAGTCTTAGTTTTCTTTGTGACATTTTGCTTGTTTTTGACTACATTTTTTCTCTATTTTGTCATCTCTCTGCAGTTCCTACTCCTGTTCTCTGTAGTTTTTGTTCTACTTATCATTATAGAATTTTCACTGTATTTTTTCATATTTATTTTACTTTCTTAATTATCTCTTATTAGTGTTATTAACAATACCACTCTCAAATGCCATTAATGAACAATAAATCAAATATTATGGATACAAAAGACAGAGATGTAGCTCAGGTAGATGATGAAAAAGCTCTAGAAAAAAATTTCAATTACATGGAAGCCTTGGAGTTAAATGACAGGGAATTCAAAATTGAAGTCCTAAAAATACTCAGTGAAATACAAGAAAGCTCTAAAAGGCAATTTAGTGAGCTCAGAAAACAATTTAATGAACCA
This sequence comes from Saccopteryx leptura, assembly GCF_036850995.1. Taxonomy (NCBI): domain Eukaryota; kingdom Metazoa; phylum Chordata; class Mammalia; order Chiroptera; family Emballonuridae; genus Saccopteryx; species Saccopteryx leptura. The sequence goes on along the minus strand of NC_089513.1, from coordinate 59,453,030 downwards.
AAAGAATACCTCATCAAGAAAATTGAAACTATAAAAAGGAACCAGAGATGAAAAACTCAATAATGAGGTGACAAGCTTAGCTAATAGAACAGGCCAGATAGAAGAGAGAATTAGTGACATAGAAGACAGGCAACTAGAGATACTGCAGAGAGAAGAAGAGAGAGACTCATGAATTTAAAAAACTGAGAAAGCCCTGCAAGAATTGTCTGACTCTATCAGAAAGAGCAATATAAGAATAATGGGTATATCAGAAGGATAAGAGAAAGAAAAAGGAATGAAGAACTTATTCAAACAAATAATTGATGAGAATTTCCCAAACCTGTGGAAAGAATTAGAGCCTGAAATCCAAGAAGCAAACAGAACACCGAGTTACCTTAACCCAAACAGATCTACTCCAATGCACATTGTAATGAAATTATTGCAAGTCAATGACAAAGAAAAAATCCTCAAGGCAGCCAGGGAAAAGAAAACTACAACATATAAAGGAATGCCCATTAGGTTACCATCAGATTTCTCAGCAGAAACTCTGCAAGGCAGAAGAGAGTGAACCCCAATATTTAAAGTACTAAAAGAGAGAAACTTCCAGCCAAGAATACTATATCCATCAAAGCTTTCCTTCAAATATGAAGGGGAAATAAAAACATTCACAGATATAGAGAAGATGAGAGATTTTATCACCAGAAAATCCCCACTTTGGGAAATACTAAAAGGGGTTATCCAACCAGGAAGATATGGCACTTTACTTAGATGAATTTGCTCAAGGTTTAAAGATGGTTCTCAGTGTTCAGGTTTCAAAATCTTCCTATGTCTAGATGGATCTGGGTTGGTCATGGGCACAGCTTGGCAGCTGTAAAAGAATGCTGGGCAGCTCAGAATAGGCAGGCATTTTGAAAGGGCCCCAGTGTTTGCTCTTGCTGTTTCTCCCATTTCAGTGACATCATTTTCTCAACCTCCTCAGACACACAAAGGCCCCATGCCTCCTCTTCACTTGGTTGGTAAAGATTAGAACATAGAATATTTATACAAATATCTAAATGGATAAAACTAAGTGGTTCTTGTGACACTTTTTAATTTCAACTTGTTCCAAATTTCAGTTGCTGTGAATCTCATCAATTGCATACATACATATATAAATATTATATATATACATATATAAATATATTATACACACACATATATAAATTTTAAAACTTTCCTTTACTTTAAAATATCCCTGGATAAACGATTCCTGAATATATCACTGCTTGAAGTACATAAACTTGTATAATTCAATGTTTTCAAGATTCTCAAAAAGTATAAAGAGAAATGTATTTCTCAGATGTTTACAAAATCTATCATTAAACTTGGGCAATGCCTGGATGCATCTTTGTTCCTCTATATTTCTCTGGAAATTAGCAAAACAACTGCTTTCAGAGATGGTACAACTACTTGTGGGGTCCGAAAGAATTTATAGTCTGAAAACCACTTCTGTACAAAAGGTGTATTCATATTTAAGACTTGAGGTAAAGATTTTTGTGTGTCTTCTGTATTTTTTTTTTGTATTTTTCTGAAGCTGGAAATGGGGAGAGACAGTCAGACAGACTCCCACATGTGCCGGACTGGGATCCACCTGGCACGCCCACCAGGGGCGACGCTCTGCCCACCAGGGGGCGATGCTCTGCCCCTCCGGGGCATCGCTCTGTTGCGACCAGAGCCACTCTAGTGCCCGGGGCGGAAGCCAAGGAGCCATCCCCAGTGCCTGGGCCATCCTTGCTCCAATGGAGCCCCGGCTGCGGGAGGGGAAGAGAGAGACAGAGAGGAAAGAGAGGGGGAGGGGTGGAGAAGCAGATGGGCGCTTCTCCTGCGTGCCCTGGCCAGGATTCGAACCCAGGACTTCTGCACGCCAGGCTGATGCTCTACCACCGAGCCAACCAGCCAGGGCCTGTCTTCTGTATTTTGACATTAAAACCAACCAACCAACCAACAAACCAACCAACTAACAAATTAACCAACCAAACAAAAACCCACCAGACTCTTCTGGTGTTTCCTATTTCTCTGCTCTTTCAAGTCATTTGATTTCTGTTGTGCTTGTGGGCTCTTACCTAGTCCAACTTATTCAATGAGGATGCTAGCAGTTTAAGACATGACATTCATTCTTAGCATACAGTTGCCTTTTTTAAATTGAAATCCTCACTATCATCACAGTTACAAAGCACTTATTTTCTATATTTACAACATAAAGTTTCCTACCTTAAAAGGACAACCTAAAGAAAATTAAAATACAGAATCAAAGACCATTAATAATGATCTCCTGTACTTTTTCCAATGTTTAAGTCCCTTCTCCAAAGTTGGGACAGTGGCTATTCCATCCCTGCAGGGACATTTCAATGAAATTACAATGATTCTCAATGAGGCAGCCTGTGCCCCTTTGGGTCAACTCTACTTAGTAAAAGAGCTTCTCTGAATATCATCAAAGTTTTTCTTTTAGTGATGTCTTCTTAGGGGTTTTAGTTATGCCATCATGGGTTACAGAGGATAATGAAACTTGCTCTTCGCATGGACAGATTGTCAAGTGTTTGAGGGCAACAATTGTGTACATACTAAGTGCTTTCTTCCCCAGATAAAAGATCAGCAGTTCCTCAGTCTTCCTTCACATGGTATGATTCTAGTTCTTTTTCCAGAAACACACACATGTGGTAACTTTATGTGCATGCCCAGGGTATTGATGTAGGTATGAGTCATAAAAATAGCCTCAAGACAATGCCAGATAACCACCATATTCCCTACACCACATCAGATGCAGGGTATTGTATTTCTCATGGGTGTAGGATGGTCTAAGGAAACTTTATTCCCACAGTTTAACCAGAAAAGGAAATTCTCAAATAAATGCATGTTGATAAGTAACCCCTACACAAAAATTCCTTTTGGGATAGTATAATGCTGGTGGCTGAAGCCAGGCAGGTCTACATTGGATTTGGGAAGATGATAGAGAAACTGTGGAGCTGGAAAAAGTTGGGCCATTCCTGTTTAATAGAATTTCACACAGCAGATGAGCAAACCAGCAGGGGAAAACTGCTTCCATGGCAGCAAGTGAATGGACAGCGAAACAGGCCCTGGCAGTGGCGGGCAGGCAATCGGCTATCAGCACTGAGGACAAGCACCTGTAGCCTTATATAGACTATATACACCTGTCTCTGCCACATGCTTACACACTAATCATGCAAAGTGTCAGTGAACAAACCTAACACAGCTGTTTTCCTAATAGTCCTTGTGCAAGGAGTAAGGTATATTACATCCCAGAAACAGTACAGGCTAAAACCATGATGGCTAACCTTTTTATAAAAACCGACCACTTTAACAGTGCTGGTCAACCTGGTCCCTTCTGCCCACTAGTGGGCGTTCCAGCTTTCATGGTGGGCCAATCTCGGTGCTGTTTGGTTGCTCCGCTACTGCCCACCATGAGTCTAGAACAGGGGTCCCCAAACTTTTTACACAGAGGGCCAATTCACTGTCCCTCAGACCGTTGGAGGGCCGGACTATAAAAAAAAAACTATGAACAAATCCCTATGCACACTGCACATATCTTATTTTAAAGTAAAAAAACAAAACAGGAACAAATACAATATTTAAAATAAAGAACAAGTAAATTTAAATCAACAAACTGACCAGTATTTCAATGGGAACTATGCTCCTCTCACTGACCACCAATGAAAGAGGTGCCCCTTCCGGAAATGCGGCGGGGGCCAGATAAATGGCCTCAGGGGGCCGCATGTGGCCCGCAGGCCGTAGTTTGGGGACCCCTGGTCTAGAACAATGAGCAAGCATGCTTGTAAGCACATACTCAGGGGAGATAGGAAATGGCAGAGTATAGAACCTTCTTGTGCAGATAATCATGTCAGGGACCTGGCATTCCTAAATCTGCACGAATACTATCTGTTCAAAGCAACATTCCATTCTCAGGCCATTTTCCCACATTTCCCCCTTTCTGTTTTCTTAAAGCAGCAAAGGCGGATTTTGCAGCCTCCTGTTGCATTACTTGCTGGAAGCTTTGTTGCATGCATCTGAAGACTAAAAAGAAGCAAAACAAGATTATGCATAATAAGACAATTCCTCCTAGCAGTCTGGACCCCCATTGTTTAATCCAGGTTACTGGATTTAAAGATTGCAACCCATCAGCTATTCTAGCCATGGTGTGAGAAGTAGGTAAAAGCTGCAGTTGTGCCTTTTGCATGTTAAGCACTTCAGCTTGAAGCTGACTGACGTCAAGACTTAGACTATCCTTATATCCAAGGATATGCTGCCGGACAGTTTCCCACGGGGTTTGAGTTTCATTAAAACTGTGAGGAGTAAATAAAATACAGTAAGCAGTCTGGTTCCAATCACAGTGTAATTTTAACTGCATTTTTACATTTTGTAATTCTTTCCCTAATGCCGAAACGGTGTTTTCTAGATCAGCCAGGTGGGAGTTAATTTCTTGGTCAATATGTGCCTAACTTCTCCATGCTTTACTAGCATTTTCATGCCAGTTTTGGACAAATTCTCTAGTTTGTATACTTTGGTGTAACGTGACTCTGAACATGACTGCTACTGTAGTAAGAGCAATGATGCCCATTATAGCAGCAATAATTATCCCAGTGAATTTCTTAGATCATTTTAAGACATCCTTTAGAATAAAAAGAAAGGCATGCATATTGGGAGAAGCTTCCAAGGTCAGGTCTGATTTACTGGGATCCACATGCCCTTCCTTCTCCTGAGGAGCATGTAGTCAGAGGTTTTGTTATACAGGGAAGCACTTAAACAAGTATATTAGGTACAAGTTTCGCAGGCAACACTTTGATCAGAGATATTGATTATAAATGATCCATAAGGGTTGCGGACTCAAACTTGAAGATAATGAGTAAAATTCTGGGATGTGTTAAAGGACAGGGTATAGTCAGTTGAATACGTATATTGTTCATCTCAGATTTTCAAAGGCTTGATACTGAAAGGGATTTTTCAAATGGTCATTTGTCATGGACCGGAGTTGAGTTGAGGACCTGGGTTTGGGGGGCCCATACCCATTCCACGCCAAATAATGAGATGATTAGACTGTGTGGTGATGAGGGTATGGTAATGAGATGACACACTCCATCTCAAGGCTTCTTGAGTGTGAGACTTGTAAGTCTCATTATTCCTGCTGCAAATGAAAGCTGAGTACCCCTTGGGGTCCCAGCCAGGCCTGTGACAATCCTTCTATTGGATTTTATCGCTTTCTGGAGTTCATAACACTGGGACCTTGCATAATGGCAAACCTGGAATTTGGTTCAGGGTATGATTAAGTTGAGAATACCAAAAACTCAATCCTGATAATAAATGTAATTTTGTTTTGGACACATTACCCTGTTTTGGAGTGATGGCTAACCATGCCTGATGAGTTAACTTTAAGCACCCTTCTTGTGGCCCTAAGCAAATTGGTCATTCAGATTTCCCCAAACCTAGAGACACATTGAAAATAGTTTCCTCTTTTCCTGGTTGTAATAGTAGCCATGGATCCTCAGGATCTGGAGCCCCGAAAGAATCATTCACATAAACAAGGGGTGGACTATCATTCCACATAACAGGCCATGATAATGGGGTTTAGATGTATAGGTCCCATAAGAATAATTTCCTCAGCAGTTATGATGGGAAGCATACTTACAGCAGTAGCTAATACAGCAAAAAGAGCAATAGTCATATTAGGGGCAGTCATAGGAGAGCATAGACTTTCTAACTGTTTTTCAGCTTCCTGGCAGAGATGCTTCATCTGTCCCCATGTTGGTGAATGAAAAATCAATACTGTAGTTGTAAAGGCTGATGTGTGACTATGCGGTTAACCAGTGCTTCCTGTATTTTCTTTTCTATAATTTGTAATTCCGGTTCGGCCTCCAGTGTCAATGTTCAAGGACTATAAAGATCTGAGTCCCCTCTTAATAAAGAGAACAAATGTGCTAATTCATATGTTAGAATTTCTATTTTAGGCCTTTGCCAATTTATTTATTTATTTTATTTTTTATTTTTTATTTTTTTGTATTTTTCTGAAGCTGGAAACAGTCAGACAGACTCCTGCATGCGCCCAACCGGGATCCACCTGGCATGCCCACCAGGGGGCAACACTCTGCCCACCAGGGGGCAATGCTCTGCCCATCCAGGGCGTCGCTCTGCTGCGGCCAGAGCCACTCTAGTGCCTGAGGCAGAGGCCATAGAGCCATCCCCAGCACCCGGGCCATCTTTGCTCCAATGGAGCCTCGGCTGCAGGAGGGGAAGAGAGAGACAGAGAGGAAGGAGAGGGGGAGGGGTGGAGAAGCAGATGGGCGCTTCTCCTGTATGCCCTGGCCGAGATTCGAACCCGGGACTTCTGCACGCCAGGCCGATGCTCTACCACTGAGCCAACTGGCCAGGGCTACCTTTGCCAATTTATATCTTCTCATAAGTTTTGGGCATTATTCAAAGTAGTAATGGCATCTCTTTGAATTTGTACTTTTTGTGGCTTAATTGTAGTGTTATTGACTATAGTGCCTAGGTATGAAACCGGGGGAAATTTGCTGTACTTTTTCATGGGCTAGTTTCAGACCTGCCTTGGAGACAAAAATTTGTAAATCATTATACATTTGGGCTAATAATTCTTTTTTTTTTTTTTTTTTTTTTTTACTGAGACAGAGAAAGAGTCAGAGAGAGGGATTGATAGGGACAGATAGACAGTAATGGAGAGCGATGAGAAGCATCAATCATTAGTTTTTTGTTGTGACACCTTAGTTGTTCATTGATTGCTTTCTCATATGTGCCTTGACCATGGGCCTTCAGCAGACAGAGTAACCCCTTGCTCAAGCCAGTGACCTTGGGTCCAAGCTGGTAAGCTTTTGCTCAAACCAGATGAGCCCATGCTCAAGCTGGCGACCTCGGGGTCTCAAACCTTGGTCTTCTGCATCCCAGTCTGACGCTCTGTCCACTGTGCCACCGCCTGCTCAGGCTGTGCTAATAATTCTTGATTAGGGGCCACCAATAAAATGTCATCCGTGTAATGGATTAAATGACAGGAAGGATATTGTAGCCACACAGGTTCAAGAGCCTTAACCACAGAATTTTGACAGATTGTGGGACTATTAAGCATACCTTGTGGTAATACTTTCCATTGAAATCTTTTTGTAAGTTCTTTAGCATTCAGAGATAAAATAGAAAAGGCAAATTTTTTGTGGTCAGCTTCAGCTAAAGGTATAGTGGAAAAAACAGTCTTTAAGACCTACTACTAACAGTGGCCATTCCCAGGGAATCATAGCTGGGTTAGGCAAGCTGGGCTGTAGTGCCCCCATGGGCTGAATTGATGGCTCTCAAACCAGTTAAAAAATCTCCATTTTCCAGATTATTTTCTTAATGAGAAATACTGGAGAGTTCCAGGGACTAAAAGATTCCTCAGTATGCCTCTTTTTGAGTTGTTCTGTTACAAGTTCATGTAAAGCCTCCAACCTTTCTTTACTGAATGGCTACTGTTCTACCCACGGTCACGCAGAGGAGCTGCAGGTGGCAGCAGAGGAGCAGGCAGAGGAGCTCTAGCAGCTTTTGCCCCAAGTATTCCGACACCGAGTACTCAACCTCACTGAAGTCATCCTTTTCACTGTCCCCCCTGTCATTATCTGTTTATAAAGGCTCGAGGACCAATTTTTACTAAGGTCCACATAGGCCAGATGCTGGCTGGGAGAGGCACACTCTGCACATGGATTCTTTTTTTTTTTGTATTTTTCTGAAGCTGGAAACGGGGAGAGACAGTCAGACAGACTCCCGCATGCGCCCGACCGGGATCCACCCGGCACGCCCACCAGGGGCGAAGCTCTGCCCACCAGAGGGCAATGCTCTGCCCCTCCAGGGCGTCGCTCTGTTGCGACCAGAGCCACTCTAGCGCCTGGGGCAGAGGCCAAGGAGCCATCCCCAGCGCCCGGGCCATCTTTGCTCCAATGGAGCCTTGGCTGTGGGAGGGGAAGAGAGAGACAGAGAGGAAGGAGGTGGGGGTGGAGAAGCAAATGGGCGCTTCTCCTATGTGCCCTGGCCGGGAATCGAACCCGGGTCCCCCGCACGCCAGGCTGACGCTCTACTGCTGAGCCAACCGGCTAGGGCCACATGGATTCTTTTTAAGTCCTGTCCAACCTTTCCCCAATCTTGTAACTCTAAGCTGCTTAGAAGAGGGAACCAAGTATACTTTTCAATGTCTTGCAAAAGCTCTAATAATTTGGCTTCATTAATTTTCACTCTACTACCCTTAACAGCTGTTTTAAAAGACAAACATAGGGCCCTGGCCGGTTGGCTCAACGGTAGAGCGTCGGCCTAGCGTGCGGAGGACCCGGGTTCGATTCCCGGCCAGGGCACACAGGAGAAGCGCCCATTTGCTTCTCCACCCCTCCGCTGCGCTTTCCTCTCTGTCTCTCTCTTCCCCTCCCGCAGCCAAGGCTCCATTGGAGCAAAGATGGCCCGGAGAGCATCCCCCCCTGGTGGGCAGAGCGACGCCCCTGGTGGGCGTGCCGGGTGGATTCCGGTCGGGCGCATGCGGGAGTCTGTCTGACTGTCTCTCCCTGTTTCCAGCTTCAAAAAAAAAAAAAAAAAGATCAAACATAGGGATGATATTTTATTATACTGTCCCCATTCCCCATTGTTACCCGGTAAAAAGTGCTGAGAGTATCCTTACCTTTCAAAAACTTCAAAGGCATTTTTTCCCCTCTCTTCTGGGCTTGCAGCATTATACCACAGTTAAACTCACTCCAGCGGTCCTTCTTCCAGTCGGGTGCTGCCCCACCTGGGGCGCCACTTGCAGAGACCAGCTCTGCCAAGGAGAGTCCCAAATGGAAGGCATCACAAAACTTAAAGAAAGCACAGACACAAAAACGCAGAAAATATGCGACCAGGGGTCTCCCAGCCTCAAGGACTGAGAGCCCCGATATACGAGTCCTTATCGTGTTTATTTGTCTTTTTTTGTCTACTTATCATAAAGTTTCAGTACACAAGATAATCATCCTGTAGTACATCAGGGCAACCTTGTTTATATGCAGATACTTGGGGGAAACAGAAAATGGCAAACAGAGTACAGAAGCTTCTTGTGCAGATAATCATGTCAGGGACCTGGCGTTTCTAAGTCACATGAATGATATCTGTTCAAGGCAACATTTTATTCTCAGGCCATTTTCCCACAAATGATAAAGGTGCCCTTCATAATGTCTCCCTGAGCACTCTTCCCAAAGAGTTAACTGGAGGCCCACCTCTAGTCCTCTACCCCATGGTAGGTGGGAGGACCTGTATAGTCCATGACCATGTCCATTGAAGAAAGTGTCCTTGGTGCATCTCTGCAACTGAATGGGAGCAGCTTCCGGGTGCAGGAGGGCCTCCACAGGTTCCATCCCCTCCCCCTCCATCAGGGTCTCTCATACTGTCCACAAGTGACGTGTCTATCCACCAAGGGAGCTAGGGCTCCCTCTCCTATTTCAGTCCCTGCCTTAAGAGTCCATTACAAGTAGTTGGCCTCATAGCTCTTTGATAATGGACCTCAACGCCTTTTCATAACCACTCTCTTCATTGCCATGAGCCCCATTTAACGCACTCAGAGGTCCAAACTCATAGGGCTTGGTGGGGGTCAAACACATTCAAGGCCTGTGCTGCCTTTACAATTCTCTTAGTTGCTTCTGCTGCAAAAAAACAAACAAAAAACACCTATTATCTTCTAAGGCCAACACTTACTGCACATTTGAAGGGGACCAGTGGATTGCCAGTTCCACACGGGGCATCCAGTCCCTGCCCATCCCTGTTAGATGGATCCCTTGGCCTTTCCCCTATTTAAACTGAAACAACAGTCTTGGGGATCCTCCTTTCCCTCAGCTGTCTCCAACAGGTAATCCTGCAACTGGGCAACTTGAACACCAGCCATTTTCTTGGCAGCTGCTGGGACCAGCCACTTCCCCCAACTTTTCAGTGGCTGCTTAAGCTGCAGTCAAAGCTCTAACAGGACTCTATTAGATCTGCCATACAATTTCTCCCCATTTGCCCCAGCCGCAATCAAGTCTACCTACATCTGTGTTTGGGTAACCTTTACAGGCCCGTTACTTCTGTTAGTCCAGGGGTGGAGGCAGAACAGGAAGCAGCCTGCACAGCTTTATGGTTTTGTACTACCTCCACCTCACCCAAATCTGCCACCATCTGTGTAATTGCGTTGATGGGCTGCCCCATAGAAGGGCTCAAGATAGCCCTTAGTGACCCCAAAAGGGCTGACAGGGCACTACAGATCAATAAGGCCCCTCATCCCTGCTGTAAACACTTCCTCATCTGGCCCACAGGAACTCAGGTTGAAAATAGCATTCTTCATACCTAGTTCCCGGTGGACCTGCTGCAGTTCAGTATATGACAGTCACCATCTCACTGCCACTGGCAAGTCTCCAGCATTCTGCCAGACCATATAAATGGTAGCCATCACCCATTTTAATAAGGCATGGTTTCCTGGGTTGTTGTGGCAGTTCTGAAGATGCTGCTTCAAGGAGGAGTGTATGGTAATGGCGGCCAATTTCTCCATCTTTGTTTCAAAAAGCACAATGCCATCCACCCCTATGTCCCACAACAGCAGCAACCAAGCTGTCAGGGGCTTAATGGATTTCTGCCTCAATTTTGTCCTTAACTCCATCAACTTTATCTGGGTATAGGGCTGAACCACAGAGTGCTCAAGTACCTGTGGAGGTGGTTGTGCCTGCCCCTGAAGGCTGCTGGATTTTTGCCTTCTGGGTGACCACTGGCCAGGCACTGAGTCTGAGGATGGCAGTTTCAGCCCGAACTACCTCCTCAGAAGAGGAGGAGTTGAAAACGCCTGCTACCACCAACTTAGCCACTCCAGCAGCATGAATGCAAATCCTTCTTCAGTGTCTGCTTCAGCTTTTGAGGCTTCCAGCACTCGGCCTGAAGCTAAAGCTTGAGCTCTTGAACCCGTAGTTGTTTCTCTAACAACTGTTGCTGCCAATGTTCTGCTTCTGAGGCAATTTACAGCTCTTGGACTCGGTCAGTCCCCTTCTCCAGCAATTGTTGCAGTTTCTGTCACTGTCAGCACTCAGTCTGTAGCTCATCCTTGAGCTTTTGACCTTGTGCCACCTCTCACACATAGCTTTTGGTTTCTGCTCACAGGGCTGTAAAAATCATTCAGTCCACAGCCCCCAACAGGAGAGCCAGAGGGAACAGCCACTCCTTTATTCCACTCTTCAAGGGTGTCAGTGGCTTTAATACCGACCTGATCCAAATCCTGCTGCCCTTGCCATATGTAATGCTGGTGGCCAAAGCCAGGCAGGTCCACATTGGATTCAGGCAGATGGTAGAGGAACTGTGGAGCTGGAAAGTGTTGGGTCATTCCCATTTAATAGAGTCTTGCAACGGCAGACAAGCAAATGAGAAAACTCATGCAGCAAGCGAATGGACAGCAAAAACAACCCCTCACAGTGGTGGGCAGGCAGTCCGCAATCCGTACCAAGGGCAAGCATGCGTAGCCTTACATAGACTATACACACATGGCTCTGCCATGTGCTCACACACTAATCAGGCAGCGTATAAGCAAGCCAGCCTAAAATGGCTGTTTTTCCCAACATACAGGAATTATTTCCTCTCCTTTGGCTGAATTTTACCCAATGGCAGGTAGGTTGTTTTTCTGGCTACATTCTGAGGAGGTTCCATCTGTCATCTTCTTTTGCTGCTAACTCAGTCCCCATCTCTGTGACAGAACCTGGGATTGCAGCTGGGAGAGGGCACTGTGACAGCCACCAGAGCAGCTATACAAGGAGCCCTTGCCCCACAGGGGGTCCTGAGTGTGTGTTCCAGGGACGCTCCTCTCAATTTAGTTCAGGAGCACAAGATTGTCATTGGTTATTTGTGGTACACGAGTCACGGGCACCTTCTGGAAGCCAGAAAGAAAAATGTCTTTGATGGCTGTCCTCTTCCTTTCTTCAGAGCTCCCCCAGTTGCCCAGGGCTGCCCTGGGCCTGTCACAGCCCTGTACTGGCCAGGAGTGTCCTGAGGGCCCGTGTTTCCCCACAATCCTTTGCAGCACTTCTCTGGTTTTGTCTCTCCCAGGGGTCTGATCTCTGATAGGAGGCAGAAGGTGAAACAGACGAACCCAGTTAGTGCAACTGTGATAATATGTTAGCTGGTTAACTTGCTGTTTGTCCTGTAATGTGAAGACTTGGTGAGAGGCTTATCTTCTCGCTCAGATCCGGATATGAACTCCGTCCTTTAGGTGGCTATGTTGACCCCGAGAAGTAAAATTCACTAGATGTGAACCTTCAGAAGCAATGTATTTACTGAGGTGGACTCCCTATGGTAACCAAAGGCCCCAATTTTATAAATAAAAAGAGCCTTAGGGCCATTTGCTGTCACAGGTTTCTCATTGTATACCAGGAAGAACTTAGGCTCAGCTGTCTGCTTCCTGCACGGGGCCCTGCTTCTTCACGCCGCCGAGCTAGCGGCTGTGAGGCAGTTCCTGGTTTGCTTCCCACCGATACACTAAGACCTGCCCTGTTTAGTTAGAACTGCTCCATAATGACCAATTAGGATTCATGATGCTGAGCAGTCAGGATGGCCCGATTGGAAACAGTCTGAACTGCGATAATTTCCAGACTTCATTTACACAGTTGCGTCCTGGGCACAAACTTTCTCTATAAAATGTGGCCCTTGCTTTGTCTTGGGGGAGCACACTTTAGTTTACTACCTGAATCTGTGTCTCCTGGGCTGAAGCTCTTTTTCTCAAGGCAATGTCTTTTATTATTCTTTACTACAGACTAAAATTAATTTGGTTTCCAGATAGATGATGTGATACTGTGGGCCTGTGGGCGTTCTGGAACTCTTCAGACCATACCGTGAGGGTGGTTGTCTGCTTTATGTTTATGCACATTAATCTAGCCCAGTCCATTCATAAACTGCCTTTTTTTTTTCTTCTTCTTCTTTGAACTAGGAACTGTGAGTTAAGGCTTGTGTTGTTGTTCTGTACCCTGGTTTTTGAAATCTCTTTCTGGTACTTGTCACAAATATGAGCTGTCACCAAGGGCAAGGGGTAGGAATGAGTCTCTGAGTTTGCTCGAGCACTTGGGCAGTTGAGCCATTCTCTAAGTGTGTGTGTGTGTGTGTGTGTGTGTGTGTGTGTGTGTGTGAGAGAGAGAGAGAGAGAGAGAGAGAGAGAGAGAAAGAGAAAGAACATTGAGCTGCTCCTGAGTGGTTCCTGACTGGGGATCGAACCAGCAACCTCTGCACTTCTGGACATGCTTCAACCAACAGACCTATCCGGCCAGGACTTAATTATTTATTTATTTATTTATTTATTATTATTATTATTATTTTTTAGAGAGACAGAGAGAAGCAGGGAGAGTGCAGGGGGAAAGGAAGCATTCATTTGCTGTTCCACTCAGTCATGCATTCATTGGTTGCTTCTTGTTTGTGCCCTGACCAGGGGTTGAACCCACAACCTTGTCATTTCTGGATGACACTCTAACCTACTGAGCTAACTGGTCAGGGCCTTTTTAAAAAAATATATATAGTAATTTAAAATCCAGGTGCTTATTTATTAACTTCCTAACAGTAAATTCCCTAGAAAAGTATTAAAGCCATGGTTCTTGGAGACCATGAAATGAGCCAGGCCTTGCATACAGGTATGCTCTGGCCCTCACCTGCCTCATCATGGCTGTTCTAGTGATTCTGTGTTGGTAGTCTACACTTATAAGTGGCCTTAGTAAAACTGAATTTTTGATTAGGTTTTTTAGCTCTACCATGTGAATTTTATGTTTCTTTTTTTTTTCAATTAATCTCTTTAGTGCATCCACATATTTAACTCTTTCCTGTCTATAACCTTTGCCTAAGGTTTTTCTGCTGTGCTTTAAATTGACATCAAGTTCACCGAGTAACAGGAACAGTCCATATATATGTCTCACCATACCCAAATGTGGAGACCGACAGTCTCACCTGTGCCTGCATCAACAGCGTGTGTGGCTGAACCTCGGGGCAGGGCGGGTGGGAGAGCCACTGCTGGGGAAGGGAAGTCTAGGAGATGCTAAAAGCTTGGTGGCCTCCTGTTGGGGTCATGGGGAGCAGTGAGAACTGAACCCTGGTCATGGCCAGGAGAAGGACGCAGACAGGTTCCTCTCGCAGCTTTCTTCTTCTTCTTCTTCTTCTTCTTCTTCTTCTTCTTCTTCTTCTTCTTCTTATTATTATTATTATTATAATTAATTTTAATGGGATGACATTGATAAATCAGGGTACATATGTTCAGAGAAAACATCTCCATGTTATTTTGACATTTGATTATGTTGCATACTCATCACCCAAAGTCAAATTTTCTTCCGTCACCTTCTATCTGGTTTTTTTTGTGCCCCTCCCCTCTCCCCATATCCTCCTTTCCCCTCCCCACTCCCGGTAACCACCACACTCTTGTCCATGTCTCTGAGTCTCATTTTTATGTCCCACCTATGTATGGAATCATATAGTTCTTAGTTTTTTCTGATTTACTTATTTCACTCAGTATAATGTTATCAAGGTCTATCCATGTTGTTGTAAATGATCCGATGTCATCATTTCTTACGGCTGAGTTGTATTCCATAGTATATATGTACCAAAGCTTTTTAATCCACTTGTCCACTGACGGCCACTTGGGCTGTTTCCAGATCTTTGCTATTGTGAACAATGCTGCCATAAACATGGGGGTGCATTTCTTCTTTTCAAACAGTGCTATGGTGTTCTTGGGGTATATTCCTAAAAGTGGGATAACTGGGTCAAAAGGCAGTTTGATTTTTATTATTTTGAGGAATCTCCATCCTTTTTTCCATAGTGGATGCACCAGTCTGCATTCCCACCAGCAGAGCAAATACGGACAACTGATACTTGACAAAGGAGGTAAGAGCACACAATGGAATAAAGACAGCCTCTTTATCAAATGCTGTTGGGAAAATTGGACATCTACCTCATGCAGCTTTCTACAACACTCTTGGGAGCAAGAACACAGGCTTTTAAGATACATAGACTGGAGTCCAGCCTGCTGCTGCACATCTGCATATCTGATTTCATGACCTCTCTAAGCTGGGCCCAGAAACGCAACTGCTTACAGGCTGGGCAGGTAAGGTAAATGGGGCAGAGTTAAAATGAGGTCATTTGGGCAGGTGGGCCTGACAAGCCGGGGTGTGCACAGAACATATCCTGGGCCATAGCAACTCTTGCCATGTGGTGACACAAAATCATTGTTGCTATATCAATTAAAAAAAAATTAGAAATCTGGACTTTAGGTGAACTCTCTTGTTTTGAAAACCTTAGCCCAAATATTTAAAAAACACTGCTTAACATGAGTTGCCCATTTTCTTCTATCAGCATTTGAGTGTAAGTTTCTTCAGATGTAAAGTAGGAATAATAATAATATCTAAACCTCATAGGGTTGTATGTGGATTACTCGAGGTAACACTTGGCAGTAACAGCAGAATTTCCTGGTACATGGTAAACAACCACTAGGTGGAGATGTTAATCTTATTGTCCTTATTGGAGTGAATCTAGGCCAGAAGGAACCAACAAAGAGTAATGATTCATTCAGAACAAATCACTGTCCTTCCCTGGTTTGGAATCCAATTACCACTCAGGGGTGAAGTGGTGGCGGCTGTGGGACGGTCCTGAATTTTATTCTACACACATTCATTCATTTAACACCTCTGTGCTAGTCACTAAGGATGCAGCAGGGGACAAGGTGAGGTGGTTTTCAGGCGTCTGAATCTAATGCATAGTGGTCACTACATAAACTATGGAAGGAACCAGATCTGTAGGGGTAATATTTTTATCATGGCCTCTCATTATGAGTCCTTCTGACCAGCTTAATAGTACAACTGGGTGGTTACCTGTATTGTTCAGGCAATTCACATACCAATAGCTTATTTATAATTATAAAACATCCCCAGATTATAAAGAAGAAATTTAACAGTTCTTAATAACAATATCCAATCTTTAGATCTCCCTTCACCATCTGCGCCCATATCCTGCTGGGCATGGATTATGGAGCTGGGCGCTCCATTTCCCCAGCACAGTTGTGTGATTATCACTAATTCATAGACCAGTGACTGTAGTGTGACTGTAACAGTATCAGCAAAGCAGTTCCTTGAGAAGTCTGGGAAAGCTCTGTGCGTTTATTAGCAAGGCTGCTGGCTATCTGCTACTAACCACCTTCTAAGTTGAGTGTCTTCCTGAAAATCCATTAATATGAATGTTTGAGTAGAAATTGTGATGATTATCAGTTATAGTAAGCACTGAAATGAGACAAAAACATAACTGCTGATTTACTCTAGCCTGATCAGGAGGGCAGAACACATATGATGGCTAATGTTAAATGTTGCCATGTTCTAATTTAATGGCATGTTTATATACAATTAACACTAGTAATGTAAAATTTAACATTTATTCTCAGAACGTGTCTGGATAAAAAGAGAAAGGGAATAAAAACTCATTTTGACAGACAATAGGTTTTAAGTGGTGTTTTAGAGCCCAAATTTTGAGTTAAGTGTCTTCCATGTGCTAGGTATTATGATAAACACTTACGACACCTATTTGACTCCAAACCATCAACAAACTGACTCAAAACCTTTGTTGAGCTAATGCTACAATAGTAATTATATTGTATTTTGTAAGTATCAAATCAACATGTTGTACACCTTGAACCTACATGTTGTTATACAACAACTATATCTTGATTAAAAAAACACACCCACTTCCAACCAAAAATTTTCATTAAGTGGATCGACAGAGGTATGGACTATGCCTTCGACTTCTCTTTCCCAGCCCAGGGACTCTCCTACCCAGAATTCAGGAGCATAATTTAGAGGAGCTTTAAAAGTTCCAATGTCCAGATCATACGCCAGACCAATTAAATTAGAATCCTTGGGATTAGGACACAGTCATTACTCATTTTTACATGTTTTCATAGTGTGCCCTCGGCTTAAGAACCACCGTCTCACACTGCTGGGGAGTTATGTCTGTTGTCTTGCTTTGTCACAGGTTTGGAATCTGGGCTGGTTTTGTTGGTAAGCGGTGTGGGAGCTGCGGGCAAGCTGCTATTTGGAAGGAGGGGAAGGGAGAGAGATCAGCTCTTCCTACACACAATGCAGATGTCCTGCAGTCAGATTCCTTCCTTGTGCCCAGAATGATGCACAGATCTGAGAAACTGCTACTCACCACACCACCGTTTTTCTGCATTACTGGTCATTTTCACCAGAACGTTGACATATTATATCCGTAGCTGAACTCCAGAGCTAAGAAATGACTTTGTTATGCAGCATTTGTCTTGATATTAGGCCTCTAACCCTGGTCTGGTCCTCCCTAGGTGCTTCCCATTTCTGTAAAAAGTGCCAGTATCACCTTCATTACACAGTCCATGTTCCTGACCCTCAACCTGGACATAGGCGCCTCCCTTCACATCCAATCATCAAGTTCTCTCCATCCTGAAAGCCATCACCCTAATCCAATCATCCAACACAGCAGCCCCCTAACTAATCATGACTGGAGAGGTTATTTAAAATGTAAACCTGGCCCTGGCCGGTTGGCTCAGCGGTAGAGCGTCGGCCTGGCGTGCGGGGGACCTGGGTTCGATTCCCAGCCAGGGCACATAGGAGAAGCGCCCATTTGCTTCTCCACCCCCCCTTCCTTCCTCTCTGTCTCTCTCTTCCTCTCCCGCAGCCAAGGCTCCATTGGAGCAAAGATGGCCCGGGTGCTGGGGATGGCCCCTTGGCCTCTGCCCCAGGCGCTAGAGTGGCTCTGGTCGCGGCAGAGCGACGTCCCAGAGGGGCAGAGCATCGCCCCCTGGTGGGCAGAGCGTTGCCCCTGGTGGGCGTGCCTGGTGGATCCCGGTGGGGCACATGCGGGAGTCTGTTTGACTGTCTCTCCCTGTTTCCAGCTTCAGAAAAATAAAAAGAGGAAAAAAAAAATGTAAACCTAGGTCATGTACCCAACACCCCCTGGGCTTAGGGCTTTCCATAGATTTGCTCCACTTGGACCGCACCTATGTCAGCTGCTCTCTCACGCACCCACCCCTTGTCCTCAGCATTCTAACCTTCATCCTGTTGTTCCTTTTCCTTCAACATGCATGCCCTTTCCCACCGCAGGGCTCTTTCTCTTAGTACTTTCCGCCTTTCATGGAGAGACAGTAATGCTCTCCATATATTCCAGCAAACTATTCCACTTCCTCTGTCATTAGTATTCTCTTGTAGTTAGGTTGGGGCTGTGCTCCTAGTTCTGGCCAATGTGATGTAAGGGTGTGGCCCATGTGATTCTGGGACTGAATTCAAGCTGCTGTGACTGAGGAGGCCTCTCGAGATGGTGGGCTACCAAACAGGAGCATCCTGGGTTCAATCAAGAACAAATGTCACTCAGAATCACCTGGTTTGAAGGAGTGAGAACTAAATCCTATTCAAGTTGATGTTTTTGCACTTCAAGTACAGTGTGCCATGTTTCTGGCTGGGGTAAACCTTCCATATGTTGGTCAAGAAGATAGACCATATTTCTTAGCGGTCCGACCTTCCATAGTCCGTCAGAGTCCTCTTCACTAGCAAATGGGGAAAGAGGGTGAGGATGGCAGGAGGGTGAGCTTTGTGGACCAGGCACACACCACTTCTGTCCTCACAGGTGACCAGAGCTCTTCCCTCAGATTCCATGACCAGCTGTGTGCCCCAGCACCTGACATACATTCTACTGCCATGTGACAGCATCCCCCAAATTTCCACCATCACTAGCACATGCCCACACATTTGTACTCCTCTTGGCCCCAGCTGCAAAAATGTGAATGTGAGGCCTGCTTGTAAACTCTGTCTGCTGTCTGAGAATGTACACTGGGTGATTGACACTAAGAGCTGTCTTTAATTTCAGGTGGGTCACTGTCCAGCTCCTGGGGTATGGTCTATCACACTAACATGCCCACAAAACACAAACCTGCAGTCAGGAGAAAGGGAGGACTACTTTAAATTTTTTTTTAATATTTAAAATTATTTTAAATCAAATTTAATATTTTAAATGTTTATTTTATTGATTTTAGAGAGAGGGGAAGGGAGAAAGAGCAAAAGGAACATTGATCTTTTCCTGTATGTGCCCCGACCAGGAATCAAATTGGCAACCTACCTTTGTGCTTCAGAACAATGCTCTAACCAACTGGGCTATCTGGCCAGGGCAGGAGGAATATTTAATACTACACACCTTCATTACTAAGTGTGCCTCTCCAGATCATAATTATAAAAGCTTCTACCACATTTCACATGCGCACAGACTAGTGGTTTGTTCTTCTTCTTCTTCTTTTTGAAAAGACACTGCTAATTATGGTTAAGAGGTGGCAATAATTTATTTTGAAGCTAAATTTCTCCAAAGAGATCTCAGATTCAAGACTAGTTTTTTTTCCTATTTGAACCAATTGTATCCTAGGACAAACTAGTTTAACTCGAGGTGCTCCTGCTTTAAAGATTTCCAATGCCAGCAACTTGTCTTTGTACTCAGTATCTCATATTTATACCTTTGGAACAAAGAATTGCTATTACTGGTTTTATAGAATTGTAATGCTCATTTCCCTTTGTATTACATATTTAACAATTAATTTTATTAAGATATAGATTCTATTCTCTTTGAACTTTAGGTTCTGAAAGATTTCAACTAGCACTGCCTCATACTTTATGAGAAACTAAACATTGGTGGAATTACAGAAGGGAGTATGACTGCTGTTGGGCCCATATTCCGTTAAAATCTGTAGTTATAAGAAATAGACTGAATTTTCAAACAGTATCAAAAGTGCAGCCTCCAGGTACACAAAAAAATGTCCCATGAAGGTGTCCAAGGATCAATGGATGTGCACATACATAAAGCATTTCTCAACTCATATTCCAAAAGTTTATGCACGCTGATTTCAAAAAAGATGAATCTGTTCAGAGTTGCATTTGGCTTTCAGTAACCAAAATCCAAGAGCACAGAGGCTTAAACCAATTTAGGGATTTATTTTTTCTTCTGTAATACCAATCTGTAGGTAGCCAATTTAGACTGATATGAAGCTTCACAGTATCAGTTTTTTTTTATTACTTTCCCTTCTGCTGACCTTTGTCTTTATGTTCTCAATAAGGCTACTGAAGAACCATCATATTTCTATTTCAGCAAAGAAAGGGAAGGTCAGAGGGCAAAGATAATATTAATCATCAAACTGAGTCTCACGAGTAACTTTCATCTATATCTCCTTGGCCAGAACTGGAAAGGAGGTGGTTATATGGCACTCCCTCCAAATATTGGGTCCCTGTTGGTGTGGAAGGAGAGGAGAAAGGGGTTTTGGGCAGGCAGATAGTGGTAACTGCCACCCAGACTTCTCAGAATCTTGGCTATGCTAATGTGTCTTGTTGCAACATGTCTCCAGCTGATAAAACATTGCTGTCCTTCTTTTCCAGGGAGCATTACACAGGTGCGTCTTCTGTGGAACACAGGATGGGAAATTCTGCTTCAGTCACAGCTTCTTATTAGAAAGGTGGTGTAAACTTCTGTGTCCCACACCAGTCACACAGATCATTCACAATTAGACTAATATTTACCGTATTTCCCATGTATAAGATGCTTCCATGCCTGACCTGTGGTGGCGCAGCGGCTAAAGCGTCGACCTGGAAATGCTGAGGTCGCTAGTTCAAAACCCTGGGCTTGCCTGGTCAAGGCACATACGGGAATTAATGCTTCCAGCTCCTCCCCACCTTCTCTCTCTGTCTCTCTCTCCTCTCTCTCTCCCTCTCTGTCTCTCTTTCTCCCTTTCTCTCTCCTCTCTAAAATGAATAAATAAAATAAAAAAAAAAGAAAATAATTAAAAAAAATAAGATGCTTCCATGCATAAGATGCACCCAGTTTTTAGGCTCCAAACTTTTCTAAAAAGGGTGTGTCTTATACATGGAGAAATATGGTACATTTCACAGCAGAAGAACTGAAGCAGTAAAAGTTGAAGGGTAACTTGACAAGCTAGTTTCTGAGATGAGATCAGTTTTGAGTTTAGATGATTACCCTGAGACTGAGCTCACATTAACCTCGATTGTCCCAAGTCTTCAACTCTCTTCCCTGGCTGTGCTGAGTAAGTATTGACCAAGGGTTGTTCTTGTTCTCAGCATCCAACTTGACTCTTTCTAGTCACAGGTTTGGACTTTTGGGGTGGGAGCTTGGGGATAGTGCAGCTGCAATTAGACAAAAAAAGGGCTCCTTGCTTATTTAATGACTGTAGGGCCAGTATCCGTGGCTGTCATGACCACTCAGGTGCAGGTTCCCATTAGATTCAGGAAGATGGTAAAGAAACAGTGGAGCCAAAAACTGGTGGGCTATTTTTTTATTCTTGCCTCACACCAGGTCGGTGAGTAAAATACACACAGAGGGAAAACACTTCCCTTCCACTCATTCAGAGCTCCCAAAGCTGACACATCCGGGTTTTCCTAGAATCAAAGGCCCCCACTAGTCTCAGTCACTTCTGGTTCCCCATCTGCACACCTTCTCCCTTCTCCTCTCTGCACAAACTGGCTTCTCCTTCAGCACCCTGCCATCTTGGCTTTCTTCTCTTTCCCTGCCATCTTGGTTTTGTACTCTGCAAAAATGGCTTCCTTCTTCTCCTTCTCCCTTAAAACTTTTTAGTGCAAAACCCTTCCTCCAGAAAACATTAGCATAACAATGGCACTTCCCAAGCAGGAAGGTAATTAGCAGTTTCACCTGGGCAGCACCATTCACATGGGCAGCGCCATTTTTAACAAAGTGAGCAAACATAAATATCACCTTTTACAAACTTATTTGCCCAACAGTGACCCACATGAGCTCAGTGGCCTCTCCATGGCCTTATTCCTGGAGGGCTTAACCCAGCAGTTACTCTTTTTTCACACTCCATAAACAAATCAGGCTCATTTTTATTACCTTTGTTGATGTGAAGGAAGAATGCTTTTGTTATTGTGAAATGTCACTTTAGAGTTGGCACACCACAACCACTGTGAACAAAGGAAGTTCACCATGAGTGTTGGCATTTGAAAGCTGTACACTCAGATTTCATCAGCTCCTTGTCTGGGTGAATGGGGACCCCTATATCACACTATAGTCATGCACTGAATGGTCTTTCCGTGAGATGGAAGATAAGTTAAGAAAACTACCTGGCTACAAAAACAGTTGGTAATCCCAGGTTGACAGATGCCATGAGGCAATGCCAGTTGGCAATGCCAGGTTGTGTAGCCATGAGGTAGCTGCGTTGGTCAGTAGTAGTGGGGATGGCTGAGTGTTTAAAATGGGAATTTTTATTTATTTATTTTAAGACTTTTATTCATTTTTTTTTTAGAGAGGAGAGAAGGAGGGGAGAAAGAGAGAGAGAGAGAGAGAGAAGAGGGGAGGAGCAGGAAGCATCAACTCTCATATGTGCCTTGACCATAAAATGGGAATTTTATGTGAATGAAACACATGACATAGCAGTCTCAATTCAGCACAGTTGCAATTATTAAAATGTTGCATAAAATATTTATTTAATACTATAGTTGTTGGAAATTGCATATATCTTAAAGTCTGTGAAGAAATTGTTTGTTTTTATTAAAATATCCTCTGACATCAATCACATTTTAGATTATATCTTTATCTGAAAAACTCTCTTTTAAGACCTGTATTGGGATTTTGTCTGAAGAGACAAATAATAAATGGTATCATTATAGCTGTTCACTAGTTGGAAAACAGAATTTAATTTTTAAATTAGTTTTGTCTACTTAAGGTGGAAATGTTAATTTTATATGCATATAAAGGAGCACAAATTGCTCTAACTGGAATGTAAAATTGCATTTTTTATATTTAACAAGCTGAATTACTTCTATTAATTTTTCCATTGATTGAGAGAGAACGAGAGAAAGAGGAAGGGAGAGAGACAGAGAGAGAAGCATCAAATCATTGTTTCACTTAGTTGTTCCATCTAGTTATGTACTCACTGATTGCTTCTCAAGCACTGAGCTCTCTTGGGGCATTAAATAAACAAGGACTGGAGATCAAACCTATGACTTTGGTGTGCCAGGGTGATGCTTTATCCAGAGCCACCTAGCCAGGGCTTGAGTTACTTCTTAATTCAACAAAAACAGATGTTTCTCTCAGGAGAACTATTTTGAGAGTGGTCCTTGGCACAACAAGCACAGTTACTGTCCACAGAACGTCTGTTGGGGTGTTTGATAATAAAGTTTGCTTCTGAGGTCATGGTTAGTGAAAAACAATGGAAAATCTGGTTGAAAATTGTGTTAAGTTCCTATGACTGCTGTAATAAATTACCAAAAATGTGATGGCTTAGAACCCTGGTTGGCAAACTGTGGCTCAGGAGCCATATGCGGCTCTTTGGCCCCTTGAGTGTAGCTCTTCCACAAAATACCACATGTGGGCACTACCTTGATAAGGAATGTACCTACCTATATAGTTTAAGTTTAAAAATTTGGCTCTCAACAGAAATTTCAATCATTGTATTGTTGATATTTGGCTCTGTTGACTAATGAGTTTGCTGACCACTGGCTTAGAAGATCAATTTTAACAGTTCTGGAGGCCAGAAGGCTAAAATCAATATTACTGGGTAGGGCTATACTTTCTTTGGAAGTTCTAGGGGAGAATTCCTTCCTTATTTCTTTCAGCTCTGGTGGCTGCTGACATTTCTTGGCTGTGGCGGCATCACTCCAGTCCCTCTTCCACGTCCAGATGCCTCGTCCTCTTCTGTCTGTATCAAATCTTCCTCTGCTTCTCTATGAGGACACTTGTGATTGAATTGAGAACCCACTGGGATAATCAAGAATACTCTACCCATCCCAAGATCCTTAATAATCACATATTTAAAGGTTTTCTTTTTAACATTTAAGGTTTTTGGAATGAGGACATGAATATCTTTTTTTTGGGGGGGGTGGTATTTTCAGCTTTTTATAAAATCAAAGCTGTCAGGTAAAGTGGAACTGAAGCAACTAGAAAGGTGTGCTCAGATGACAGCTAAAGTTTTAGGAGCTTTAAAGCCTTGCAGGAAGATCTGACTTTGGGTGGTGGGCACACAATGCAACATACAGATGGTGCATTATGGAACTGAACACTTGATACCAACGTCACCCCAAATTTAATAAATAAATAAATGAAATAAATAAGTCAATAAATAAAATTTTTCATGCTTCAAAACTAAATATGTATAGAAATCCCTTTGTAATCTCAAACTCAGATTAGAGCAGACCCTGAAATAACCACTCCCACCTGAGGCTGCGGCTTGCCTGTATGGGAAGAATACATCTTTGGAAAGACTGATTCTGCTACCAGGCATTTAATGAATCTCACTGAGGTGTCTCAGGGAGCTTTGATGCACTGCTTCTGGCTGCCCAGACACTCAAACCCTGGTGACATCCCCCTGGGTGGTTTTATGTTGGATCAAACTTTATTTATTTATTTATTTTTATGCAGGGATTGCTTGCAACTTTGGTGAATTTTTGAGAGTTCCTGACCCATTTTGTGGACATTGGAATGCCAAGCCCTGCAGGGGCAGAACACTGCCCTGGAAAGCACTGATGGGATTGTTCAATGGAAGCATCTGAACCCTATAGCCATTTCTTGCATACCTGAAAGGTTTTAGTTAATCATCCTTCTCAGCACCTGAGCCCATACTCTGCTAATTTTCTTGATGATTAAAGAAACAAATAAATATGATGAAGCTGCAGAGATCTGGGCTCTCAGTCCTAGAGGCTGGGAGTCCCCTGTACCCATATTTTCTTTATGTTGTGTCTTGTGTATTTTCTCTTAAGTTCTGCAGTGCCTTCCTCTCATGCATACCCATTGCCAAGATGGTCTCAGCAATTGGCACCCAACGTGGGGCACAATTGGAAGAAGGATCGCCAGAACGATAAATAGAGTAAAGAAACAAATGCTGAACCCTGAGGAGAAATAGAAGCCTTAGCCTATCACAGGTAAGTGGTAAGAACATGCTCAGGAATATACAGGGTAACAATGGGGAGTGGGGACAGTGTTATGAAATAACATCCCTATACCTGTCTCTTGAAACAATTGTTGAAGGCTGGTGGGGCTAAAGCCAGTGAAGAAAAACTTTTAGAATTATTACAAGTAATTGAAAAGCATTGTACTTTGTTCCCTACTTTAGGAAGTCTAGATTTATATGACTGGGAAGGTAGGAAAAGAGTTGAAAAACTACATATTTAGGGTATTCCATTGCTGGTTACTATCTGGCAAATTTAGACCTTAGTAAAATTTGTTTTAGAACCTTTACAAACTGATGATGATGATGATGATGATGATGATGATGATGATGATGATGGAGATGAAGAATTTGAGGAGACTAAATACTCTGAGCCTGAAGGTGCTTCAAAGATTGACAAACCCTCTTTGCCATCTGCTCCCTTCATTGATTTTGTAGAACCTTTGCCGTCCCCTCCGCTGCCTGTTTTTGTACCTAGGGAGTTTCCGCCAGTTATCAGCTCTTCAGAAAGGATTATTATAGGCCTGTAGAGAGGGAGATTTAGATGCTTTACAGATGGCTTTTCTAATAACAGTTACAGAGTGAGTGGCTTCTGGGGTGGATCCCCAAAATCCCAATGGTGTTTATGAATTCACTCACAAGTCAATTCCTTTTAAAACACTGAAGGAATTGAAATTAGCTGTACAACAATATGAAACTAATTCTCCTTTCACTTACGGCCTGATTCAGAGTCTTGTTGAAGGTTCTCACTTAATTCCTCTTGATTGGGACACTTTGGCTCAAACTGTATTAAGTTCTTGGGAATTTCTGCAGTTTAAGACTTAGTGGTATGATCATGCTGAAACTCAAGCTGCATGTAGCAGAGCCCATAACATTCCTACTTCACTGGAACAATTGGTGGGCTCTGGAGCATAGGCAGGAACCCCAAATCAACTTTCTATGAATGATCAGGCCATTGCCCAAATTGGGTGACATTGCTTATGAGATTTGGAGAAAATGGAATCTAAGGGACAGGTGGCTGTCTCTTTTGAAAAGGTATTGCAAGGACCGAAGAAGCCCTATACTGAATTCATTGCCTGGCTTCAAGAGGCTATTAAAAAACAAATTACCAATGTTGAAGCTGCTGGTACTTTACTCCACCTTTTAGTGTTTGAAAATGCTAATCAAGATTGCCAAAAGGCTATCGACCCAATGAAAGAAAAATTAGATTTAACTGAATACATTAAAATGTTCCAAGGAGTTGGCACTGAGAGCTACAGGGCTACTATAATGGCTCAAGCTATGGCAAGATTAAAGTTAAACTCCAAATTTCCAGGAAAATGCTATAACTGTGGCAAGTCAGGACATACTAAAAAGGATTGTAATAAAAAAGGCAATAGAATAACTCCTCAGCAAAAATGAGGGAAGGAGCGAGGAAAGCCACCTGGAATATGCCCACATTGTAGGAATGGTAACCATTGGTTTAGCCAATGCCACTCTTGATATCATAAAAATGGAACACTGCTTCAGGGAAACTACCAGTGGGGCATGTTCCCAGCCCTGTTCCCAAAGGGAGCATACCCAGTGCAGCACGAAAGTTTCGGGCATCCTCAGGAGTAATACTTGCAGTGTCCCGGAGTCATCCCCTGCAACAGCAGGGAGTGCAGCAGTAGATGTTACTAAAAGAAAAGGTATTCCTTTAACCCTCGGACAGGATTTTGTAAAGGTTAAGACCGGTTTATGCAGACCACTACATCCTAATATGGTGGGACTTTTGCTAGGACCTTCTGGTTTAACATCAAAAGAAGTTCAATTCATACTGGAGTAATTTACAGTGACTATGCTGGGGAAATTTTAGACCTGATGTCCTCTTCAATCCAATGAAAAGCAGATCCTGGAGAACAGATCTCTCAATTTTTTTATTGTTGCCCTATATTCCGATTGAGTCGTCAGAAAGTCCGCAGCTCACAAGGATTTGGAAGCTCTGGACAAGCAGGGGTCTTTTCAACAGAAAAAATTTTAGACAAACATTCCACCTGTGAAATTACTATACAAAATAAAAAAATTTAAAGATCTAATTGATACAAGGGCAGATATATTCATTATCAGTATTAATTCTTGGCGTCGCAATTGGCTTCTTCAAGAGACTGATATTTCTGTAATTGGCCTAGGTACTGCAAGAGGTTTAAAGCAAAGTGTTAACATATACTCTTGCTCTGGACCAGGTAGTCAGCCTGCAACATTACAACACTCTGTCACAGAACTTGCTGTCAATCTTTGGGGAAGAGATTTTTTAGAACAACGGCAAGCAGAAATTCATATTCACACTCTCCCACAGCACAGCAAACAAAGCCAGAAAATTATGAAGCAGCAAGGACGTATTCTGAGGAGTGGCATTGGCAAACATCATCAAGGCATTACAGTGCTCTTACAGCTTAAAATAAGAGGTTATAGACAAGGAATAGAGTCCCCATTGCATTTTTCTCTAGTGGCTACTGTCCACAAAAGCCTTCTCTCTAAACCCCAAGCAGTGCCTTTAAAATAGACAACAGGTAAGCCTGTTTGGATTAACAATGGCCATTAACTAAAGAAAAATTGGAGGCTCTTCAAGAATTATTATTAGAGCAATTAGAAAAAAGAACATATAGAGGAATCATTTAGTCCATGGAATTCTCCAGTGATTGTGGTTTAAAAAAAATCAGAAAAGTGGAGATTTTTGACAGATTTACATGCAGTAAATGCAGTAATTTCAACCTATGGGAGCTTTATAACCAGGGTTACCAAATCCTTCTTTAATACCTAAGGACTGGCCATTAACAGTAATTGATTTAAAAGATTGTTTTTCCATTATACCTTTGGCACAGGAAGATCAAGAAAAATTTGTCTTTTCTGTACCTTCCTTTAATGCTAAAGAGTCAATGAAAAGATATCAGTGGAAGGTATTGCCACAAAGCATGCTTAACAGCCCTAGTACTTGTCAAAACTTTGTAGCTAAAGCCCTGGAACCTGTTCAGTAACATATTTTTTTCAGTGCTACATTATATGGGCGATATTTTTGTAGCAGCAAGAAATCAAGAAGAATTAACTAAAGTCTATTCTGCTTTAGAAAAACAGGTACAAGTTGCCGGCTTAAAAATAGCACCTGAAAAGCTTCAACAGACTGTCCCAGCCTCTTATTTAGGCCCTATTGTAGACTGCACTACAGTATGACCCCCCAAAAGTACAAATATGCAGAGATTGCTTTAAGACCTTAAATGATTTACAGAAATTATTAGGAGATATTAATCGGCTTTGCCCAAAAGTGGGAATTATGAAACATGAGCTCTCTTTTTTATTTTCTCTTTTGCATGGAGACCCTAGTCTGAACAGTCCTAGAATTTTAACCAAAGAAGCAGAAGAGGAACTCCAATTAGTGGAAGAAAAAATTCATTAGGCTCAATTAGATTGTATTCAGGATAAAGAACCACTTCAACTGTTGATATTTCGTTCACCACATTCTCCTATAGGTGTTATTGTTCAGCATGATAAATTAGTTGAATGTTTATACTTAACCTAATTCTACCATAAAATCTCTCTCTCCCTATCTTGATCTCATGTCTTCACTTACTCTCAAAGGAAGAGAATGACTTAGACAACTTGTGGAATGTGATCTGTTTACTATCATCCTTCCCTTAACAAGAGCTGACGTTTCTTTTTTCTTTTCAGAATCATTTACACTGGCAGTTAGCTTTTGCTGATTTCCTAGGGATTATTGATAATTGTTATAAAAAAAAACCCCATTTTTTCCAGTTCCTGAGGCACACTCAATGATTTTACTTTATATTACCTGGCTGGGACCTGTATCTAATACCCCCACCATCTTTACTGATGGCTCTGGTAATGGACATGCTGGCTATACCAGGGTGATACAGAAATGTATTTCCACCCTGGTTTTTCTGCTCAACAAGCTGAATCATATGCTGTTACATCTGCTTTGCAGGATTTTCCCAATCCAGTTAACATTGTTAGTGATTCTGCTTATGTAGTACAAGTAACAAAAATGATTGAAACAGCTTTGTTAAAACCTTCTTTACCACAGCCTCTTACTAATCTTTTTTTCTCAGTTACAGCAAATTGTCTGACAATGCTGCTTCCCTTTCTATATCACTCATATTCACATACCAAACTACCAGGACCCTTAGCTGCAGGCAATGCTACAGCTGACAAACTGGTTATGCCTACTCTTACAGAGGCAAGTCATTTTCATGACATGACTCATGTTAATGCTACAGGACTCCTTGCTAGATTCCAACTGTCTTGGAAATAAGCTAAAAACATTGTACGTACATATCCTAAATGTCAGTTCATTAACAATCCCAAACAATTGCCTCCTGGGATTAATCCCCGAGGTTTGGAACCAAATCACATTCGGCAAATGGATGTGATGCACATTCCATCTTTTGGTAAACAATCACATTCCAAAAGGTTTATTGAAATGCTAATTGCTGCTGTCATGGGCATTATAACCCTTACTGCTGTTGCAGTGGTAAAAGGAGTACCCTTACATCACAGTATCCAAACTACTAAATTTATTCAAAAATGGTGAGGGATTCCAAGGTGGTGACAGAGTAGGCGGATGTTCCAACTGTCACCTCCCAGGACCAAATTGGATTACAACTTAATTTAAGAACAGTCATCTTGAAAAAACAACTTTGGACTAGAGCAAGAGGAGTCTATAACAAAGGATCACAGAAGAAGCCACACTGAGACTGGTAGGTAGGGCAGAGATGTGGGAAGGGCTGCACCACTCCCAGGAAGAAGTAGCAGCTGAGAGTCTGAAGGGACTCTCACTGTGGGGAGGGTCACCCTGAGAGGTGTGGGTGCTCAGCCCCAGGTCTAAAGCCCTAGCCTAGAGCCCCAGAGCCTAGAAGAGGCTTCCAGATGACAGCATTTGGTGGTGAAAAGGACCAGGTTTCTGTCTATGAGAAAGAGATTGAGCTCTCAGAGACACAGGCTCTGTCTTAAAGGGCCCATGCAGAAAATCTCATTCATAGCCCCTTACCCAAGGCTCAGGTGGAGGGAGAGCTGAGAGGACTAGAGTTGCGTGAGTAGAATGTCAAGTTGGAGTCCCAGGGAGAGACACTATGGGGGATGGCCACTACAATCCCTGTGCTGAGTCATTCTCCACTACAGCAGTTGCCATCTTTCTTGGGTGGAGTAGTCCCCTTTGAACAGCAGCAGCCTGAAGAAAAGCAACTGCTCCACCCTTGGGAGTCTTTCCTAACCCAATCATGGTAATGGGTTGTTCTGAGAGGCAAGGAAGCAGGAGGCGTGTCAGTGACCCAGTATTCTGGTATTGAGGCTTGAGTTTTCCCCCACAAGCTCTCAACTCTAAGACTGGTGCTTCCACCTCACAGGAGACTCAGCAGAAACTCTCTGGACTGTAGGAAGACCACACCATTTGGTCTCAGAATCCTGGGGCCAAACCCTACTGAGGTCTGTGAAAAAAGTCTAGACAGACTGACACCTGGGGCTGAGGAATGGAGCGACACCCACCACCCCTCCTAATTTATGAATTGCTGCAGGCTCTAGACCAGGGGTCCCCAAACTATGGCCCGCGGGCCACATGCAGCCCCTGGAGACCATTTATCCGGCCCCTGCTGCACTTCCAGAAGGGGCACCTCTTTCACTGGTGGTCAGTGAGAGCACATTGACCATCTCATTATCCAAAAGCAGGCCCATAGTTCCCATTGAAATACTGGTCAGTTTGTTGATTTAAATTTACTTGTTCTTTATTTTAAATACTGTATTTGTTCCCGTTTTCTTTTTACTTTAAAATATGTGCAGTGTGCATAGGGATTTGTTCATAGTTTTTTTTATAGTCCGGCCCTCCAGTGGTCTGAGGGACAGTGAACTGGCCCCCCCATGTAAAATGTTTGGGGACCCCTGCTCTAGACTCTAGCAGAGGTTTTTTTCAGCAGCTGAGCCCAACAAGCAGCCAGAGGACAGAGGCTGTAGAAGGCAGGACTCAGGGAAACTTGGCCTTTTAAGCAGACCTTCCTCCAGGCCCAGTGTGGGTAAAGGCCAGCCTAGGTGTGCAGCTTGGTATTTCCCTGTGCACCTGGACCCAGCAGAGGCAGCCACAAACTCTGGATTGCTTATAGCTCCAAGAAGGTTGCTGAGGGCCAGTCAGGGGCAGTGTCTCCCACTGGTGCACCGGTTCCTGCCAGATAGACCCAGGACTGGCACATTTAGGGCCCAGCTGTACAAAGCATTGGTTTAGGACCTAAAAACCCTTGCTTGAGTGGTTTGCTAAGGAAAGTCTCCTCACACCTTGCCCAGCAGAGGCAAGTTCTACTCTCTGTGATCAGCACCAGCACAGTTGCTTATGTGCATTGGATAGGGTGGAGCTTCACAGTCAACCAACCTGGGTGCAAGATATCCTGTCCTGCTAGGCTATATTCCACAGGGAGAAGGAAAAAAGGCTTGGAGCATGGACATTTAACATGTGAGTCCCTGTACATCTCCTGTTGGATCTGGCTGAGGGGCTGAGCCACCTCAGGGTGGGGGGACACAGTCAGCCCCCAAAAGAAGACTCTCTCAGTCTTCCTCCCTGAGACCAGGGTCTCACCAGCTGAAAGAACTTCTGCAGAGGGGACTGTTGGCTGCACTCAGTCTGAACCTGCTGCTTACCTTGTTGGGGAGAAAAAAATTTGAGTATCTAACAGTGGCCGAGGGATTAAACTGTGGAGTAGGGGTCACATTCCCCATACTAAGCTCCAAACCAAGAGACCCCTGATGTAGGGGTCCCACTAATATTGTATTCAAAACCTCAGCTGCCCTAACTCGCCAACCATGCAACCTGTAGTGGAGTCAGTTGGGTGAGGCCAGTCTGAGCCCACACTACAGTCTTACTACAGAAGACTCTGTGGGAAGGCCAGACAGCTGCAAGAGGTGGAGGAACAGCTGAAAAGTAAAGACAAATTTTACAAGGCTTGGGGCTTTTATGGAGCTGCTTTAATCTCTAAGCAGGAGGAAGCTGATCCTTATACAAAGGTTGGCCCCTCACACACTACCCAGGCACAGAAAACACAGACACAAACAGTAAAAGTGCAGTAGCTGCAGACAGGTAGCCTATAGCAGGTTACAAACAACAGCTGACACCAACCCAAGAAGATCTAGAACCAACACTACTGGTAGTGGGTGGCAGATAGCACCAACCCTAGACTCAGCTACCTATACAACAGCACACCAAAAGGAGGAGTCCAGCAGGCAGCAGACACTGTATTGAAAAAATATGCCCAACAGGACAGACATTGCACAGTGTGTAATACACATGATCAAGGTTGACCCTTAGAGCCATCTAGCCTGAAGGGGTAACCATAACCACAAAAGGACCACTGCATCTAATACTCACATACAACAAGAGGGAAAATAGTACCCTCAAGAAGTATTTGTAGAACAAGGAAAACAGGTGGCCTGAAGGTCAGTACTACAGAGTCCATCTTCTTCATAAAGACACCACAAAAATGTCAAAGTCAGACAGCCCTACTTAGTGCACAGACAAAATGGGCAAACAGAGAAATGTGACCCAAATGAATCACCAAAAAAAAAAAAAAAAAAAAATCCTCAGAAAAAGAACTAAATGAAATGAAAGTAACCAAACTACCAGATGCAGAGTTTAAAATAATGATTTTTAGAATACTCAAGGATCTTAGAGCAACAATGGATGGGCATAATGAGCACATCAATAAAGAGATAACAAACATCAAAAAGGACATTGAAATCTTAAAAAGAATGAGTCAGAAATGACAAATACAGTATCAGAAATGAAGAATGCACTAGAAGGAATCAACAACAGGCTGGATGAAGCAGAGGATCAAATCAGTGATTTTAGAGAACAAAGTAAATGAAAGCATGGAAGCAGAGCAGCAAAAAGAAAAGAGGCTCAAAAAGACTGAGGAAATTCTGAGAGACATCTGTAATGACATGAAGAGAAACAACATCTACATCATAGGGGTTCCTGAATGAGAAGAAAATGAACAAGGAATAGAGAACCTGTTTGAAGAAATCATAGCTGAAAACTTTTCTAAATTGATGAAGAAAAAAGTCACACAAGTTCAAGAAACACAGAGTCCCATTAAAGAGGAACCCAAGGAGGCCTACACTGAGCTACATTATAATTAAAAAGCCAAAATTAAGAGACGAAGAAAGAATACTAAAAGCTGGAAAAGAAAAGCAGTTAATTAATTACAGAGAAGTCCCCATAAGTATGACATCTGGCTCCTCAACAGAAACACTTGAGGCCAAAAGGGATTGGCAAAAAATATTCAAAGTGATGCAAAAACAAGAACCTATAACCAATAATTCTTTATCTAGCAAGGCTATCATTTAAAATTAAAGGAAAATAAAAAGCTTCCCAGAGAAAAAAGAAAAACCTCAAGGAATTCATTATAACCAAACAAGTACTGCAAGAAATATTAGGGGCTTTCTGTAAAAAGAGCAAAGAAATAAAAAAATCTAGAAAAAGAGGATTGTATATTTAAAGAACAAAATGGCAATAAATAAATACATATCAATAATAACCTTAAATGTAAATGGATTAAATGCTTCAGTCAAAGTCATAAGGTAGCTGCATGGATAAGAAAACAGGACTTGTACATATGCTGTCTACAAGAGACCCATGTCAGAACAAAAGATAAATATAGACTGAAAGTGAAGAGATGAAAAAAGATATTTTATGCAAATGCAAATGAAAAAAAAGCTGGGGTAGCAATACTTATATCTGACACAATAGACTTTAAAACAAAGATGATAGTAAGGGATAAAGAAGGTTACTACATATTGATAAAGGGAGCAATCCAACAGGAAGATATAACCATTGTAAATATTTATCTGCCTAATATGGGAGCACCTAAATATATAAAGCTGATTTTGACGGACATAAAGTGTGAGATTGACAGAAATAGTAGGGGATTTTAATATCCCACTAACATCAACGGATAGATCCTTCAGACAGAAAATTAACAAAGAAAAAGTGGCTTTAAGTGACACAAAGAAAGAATGGCTTTAAATGACACTAAATGACACACTAGATGAACTGGACTTAATTGTCATCTTCAAAACCTTTCACCCCAAAGCAGCAGAATATACATTCTTTTCAAGTGCTCATGGCACATTCTCTAGGATAGATCACATGTTAGGACACAAAATGAGTCTCAATATATTTAAGACGATTGAAATCATATCAAGCATCTTCTTTGATCACAATGGC
Organism: Saccopteryx leptura; assembly: GCF_036850995.1. Lineage (NCBI taxonomy): Eukaryota > Metazoa > Chordata > Mammalia > Chiroptera > Emballonuridae > Saccopteryx > Saccopteryx leptura. The sequence continues at coordinate 59,418,843 of NC_089513.1, read as the reverse complement.
ATAAAACTAGAAATCAACTATATAGAAAAATGAAAAAATATTCAAACACTTGAGGCTAAATAGCATGGTATTAAATAACTAATGGGTTAACAATGAGATCAAGAAAGAAATAAAAACTTTTATTGAAACAAATGAAAATAAACATACAATAACTCAAAATTTATGGGACACAGCAAAAGCAGTCCTGAGAGGGAAGTTTATAGCACTACGGGAATACCTTAATAAGAAAGAAAATGCTTCAATATACATCTTAACTCTGCATCTAAAAGAACTAAGAAAAGAACAACAAATAAATTTCAGAGGAAGTAGAAGGAAAGAAATAATAAAGATCAGAGCAGAAATAAATGCCATACAGGCTAAAAAATACAAAAAATCAATAAAACCAACAGCTGGTTCTTTAAAAAGGTAAACAAGATTGATGAAACTTTAACCAGACTCATAAAAAAAAAGAGATGACTCAAATAAATAAAATAGAAATAAAAATTGTGATGTAACAACTGACACCATAGAAATAGAAAGAATTGTAAGAAAGTACTATGAAGAAGTATATGCCAAAAAATTGAACAATCTAGGTGAAATGAATAATTTCCTAGAAATATATGATCTTCAAAAATCAATCTGGGAAAATCAGAAAACCTAAATAGACCAATGATAACAAATAAAATTGAAACAGGTATCAAAAAACTCTCAACAATCAAAATTCCTGGACTGGATGGCTTCACAGGCAAATTTTACCAAATAAAGAAGAACTAACACCTATCCTTCTCAAGCTACTTTAGAAAATTTGAAAGGAAGACTTCCAAGCTTCTTTTTATGAGGCAAGCATTATCCTCATTGCAAAACCAGGTAAAGGCATTAGAAAGAAAGAATAGACCAATATCCCTGAAGAACATAAATGCTAAAATTCTCAACAAAATATTAGCAAACTGGATTCAGCAATACATTAAAAAACTCATACATCATGATCAAGTGGGATTTATTCCAAGGAAGCAAACCTGGTACAATATTTACAAATCAACCAATGTGATTTATCCCATAAACAAAAAAAGGATAAAAATTATGTGATTTTATCAATAAATGCAGAAAAAGCATTAGATGAAATCCAGCACCCATTTATGATCAAAACTCTCAGCAAAGTGGGTATACAGGGAACATACCTCAACATGATAAGGGCCATCTATGACAAACTGACAGCCAACGTCATCCTCAATGGACAAAAATGAAAAGCAATCCCCTTAAAATCAGAAACAAGGCAGGGGTGCCCCCTTTCACCACTCTTATTCAACATAGTTCTGAAAGTCCTAGCCACAGCAAGCAGATAAGAAGAAGAAATAAAAGGCATTCAAATTGGAAAAGAAGAAAAACTATTGTTATTTGCTCATGACATAATACTGCACATAGAGAACTCTAAAGTCTCAGTCAAAAAACTACTAGACCTGATAAATGAATTTGGCAAGGTGGCAGAATATAAAATTAATATTCAGAAATCAGTGACATTCTTATACACCAACCATAAACTGTCTGAAAGAGAAATTAAGGAAACAATTTCATTTACTATTACAACAACCAAAAATGTACCTAGGAGTAAATTTAACCAAGGAGGTAAAAGGCCTGTACTTAAGAAATTATAAGACATTGAAAAAAGAAATCAAGGAAGATACAAACAAGTGTAAGCAGATACCATGTTAATAAATAGGAAGAATAAACATCATTAAAATGTTTATATTACCCAATAAGTTCAATGCAATTCTTATTAAAATACCAATGATATACTTCAAAGAGATAGAAAAAATATTCCAAACATTTATATGGAACCAAAAGAGAATATGAATAGCCTCAGCAATCTTGAAAATGTAGAATAAAGTGAGAGGTATCACACTTCCTGATATCAAGTTATACTACAAGGCCATTGTAATCAAAACAGCCTGGTACTGGCATAAAAAGAGGCATACAGATCAATGGGACAGAACAGAGAACCCAGAAATAAACTCATGCCTTTATGGTCAGTTGGTATCACTGGGGGACAAGGGGACAATTGTTTTATTTTCATTTTCTGTTGCACGAGGTTTTAGAACTGTTTCCATATATTTCTGCATCGCTGATTCCAAAATTGAAATCCGTTTTTTGGTGCATGCTCTAGTTTTTTTTTTTGTTTTGTTTTTTTCATGCTCTAGTTTTTAATGCAATTTTAATTTCTTTTTGTTACAGTTAATGGCATGCATTGCTTTTTAAATTGGAATTAAAGGGCAAGGACTCTTGGATTGAACATAACCACAAGGAAATTAATGTTTTACAAACATCACTTTTACATAATTATAGTTGTTTTTAAATGTAAAAAATTATTATCTGATAAAAATACCCTTTTATTTTGTTTTCAGGTTGAATCATGGCTTCTTCGAGTAGGCATAAATGTATCAATAGTCCTGACACCTTCTGTTATATATGTGGCTGTTACACACTTCAATGTCAAAAGTGCAATATTTCATCTTTCATGATACGTGCATACATTGCCTATTTTCAAGTTCCCCTTGGCGATCAAGACAAGAATTGGGCTCCTCATATTGTGTGTCATAATTGTGCGGAAATGCTTCGTGACTGGACAAAAGGAAAATGCAAGGAATGCCTTTTGGTATTCCCATGGTTTGGAGTGAACCTAAGTACCACAGCAGTGACTGATCCATATAAAGGGAATTGGCAAGAAAAAAAGGCATATGATTGCATATCCTAATATTCCTTCAGCAATACAACCTATCCCACACTCTGAGACACTCCCGGTTCCAGTTTTCAATGGTTTTATTTCTTCTAAGGATGAAGAAAGTGAACATGGTGATCAAGTGTATTTTGATAAGATGCATGAGGAAATGGTTGTAGAATCTGAAGGGTCTTCTTCTGATGCCAAACAGTCATGAACCCCTCAGCAGTTGAGCCAACTCGAATTGAATGACTTAGTAAGAATGACATAAAAAATGTTCTTGACTTTCTGAAGTATGAGGAGCATAACTGGATTATTTGTGTGGATCTTAAAATGGTAAATTTCCTGCTAGGACAACAGAGAAGTTTCACGAAGTATCCTTGCTTTCTGTGTTTGTGGGACAGCCGAGCTTAGGAGAAACACTAGACACAGGAGTGGCTGAAATGAGAAGCTCTGAAAGTAGGGATGCAAAATATTGTGAATGAATCTGTAGTTAATTGAGACAGGATCATTTTTCTCCCACTTCACATCAAACTTGCCTTAATGAAGCAGTTTGTTCAGGCTTTGAATAGAGAAACTGAATGCTTTCAACATATTTTTTCTGCTTTTCCTGCCTTGTCTTTTGAGAAGATAAAAGCAGGTGTATTCGAACCCTCATACATGACAAAGAATTTTCCAGGAAGATGAATAAGGAGGAGAAAGCAGCATGGCAGTCTTCTGTGGCAGTGTCAAAGAACTTCTTTGGCAACAAAAAAGCAGAAAACTATGAACTTCTGGCTCAAAGGATGCTGTTGGCTTTCTGCGACATTGGATGTAACATGAGTGTTAAGATGCACTTCCTGAACAGTCACCTTGATAAGTTTCCTGAAAATCTTGGAGTTTTTAGAAATGAGCAGACTACTGCTGGAGCATCAAATGAGATTGTCCTCAACAAGTACACAAACACAAGAGCTACAAACGCAAATTTTTGCCTGAATAGAATTTAAAGAAGTTTTGTGCAAATTTTATGATAAAAATAAGTGTTTTAATATGTTCTATTTCAAAATTGTAGACAAATTCTGATACAATCATATCTTTTAGTATATTTACTGCATTATATAAATTATTATATTTTCACAAAGATGATGCCAAAGAAGACATTCTACTTCATTATATTAAACTAAATGTTGAAAATTTTACAGTAAGATGAAAACCTAAAATCTTGAATTGCAAAAAACCTGTAGCTTATAGAGAAAAACTAATGTCAGATTTGAGATCAGCACACTCAACTTAGGTAAGAACAAGTGTTTTTGTGGATGCAACAAAAATTTTGTTCCCCAGTGTATTTGATAAAGGAGGTAAACACATACAATGGAGTAAAGATAGTTTTTTAAAAAATAAATGGTGTTGGTGTTGGGAATACTGGACAGGTATATGCAAAAGAATGAAAATAGACCACCAACTTACACCATTCATGAAAATAAACTCAAAATGGATAAAAGTCTTAAATGTAAGTTGTGAAACTATAAACATCTTGGAAGAAAACCTAGGCAGTAAACTCTCGTATATCTCTGGTAGCAACATTTTTGCCAATTTATCTCCATGGACAAGTGAAATAAAGGACAAAAAAAAACAAGTGAACTATATTAAAGTAAAAGGCTTTTGCACAGCAAAGACACCATGAACAAAATAGAAAGACAACCCACACAATTGGAGAACATATTCGTCAATACATCTGATAAAGGGTTAATAACCAAAATTTATAAAGAACTTCTAAAACTCAACACCAGGAATATAAACAATCCAATTAAAAAATGGGTAAAAGAACTAAATAGACACTTCTCCAAATAGGACATACAGATGGCTAAAAGGCATATGAAACAATGTTCAACGTCATTAATCATCAGAGAGATGCAAATTAAAACCACAAGGAGGATACTACCTCTGACCTGTCAGAATGGCGCTCATTAACAAATCAACATCCAGTAAGTGCTGGCGAGAGTGTGCCGGAAAGGGAACCCTCCTGCACTGCTCGTGAGAATGCAGACTTGTGCAGCCACTGTGGGAAACAGTATGACATTTCCTGAAAAAATAAAAAATGGAACTTTCTTTTGACCCAGCTATCACACTATTAGGAATATATCCTAAGAATACCAAATCACTGATTCATAAGAAGAAATGCACCCCCATGTTTATTGCAGCATGGTTTACAATAGCCAAGATCTGGAAACAGCCCAAGTGTCCATCTGTGGATGAGTGGATTAAAAAGCTGTGGTACATATATACAATGGAATTCTACACGGCTATGAAAGAGAAGGAAATCTTACCTTTTGCAATGATATGGATGGACCTGGAGATTATTATGCTAAGTGAAATAAGCCAGGCAGAAAAAGAGAAATATCATATGATCTGACTTACATATGTAATCTAATAAACAAAATGACCTGAGGAACAAAATAGAAGCAGGGTCAGGGTCACAGGGACCAGAAGGACAGCTGTCAGATGGAAAGGGGATGAGGGGATGGGATCAGGGAAGGTGAAGGGATTAGTGAAATTATATATGCATAACTATGCATAACACATAAACACAGATAACAGGACAGTAAATCCCAAAGGGAAGGAGGGAGGGTGTTAGGGGGAGGGGGCAAAGAGGGTGAAATGGGGGACAAGAAGGGTGGGGGTGAGGATTTATATTGATTGGGACACTTGAATCTATGTAAACACAATAAATTAAAATTAATAAAAAATTTTAAAAATGACATGAAAATGCTAGTTTATCATAGAGAAGTCAAATTCACATTGATCAAGAAATCAACACATGCCTGATAGATTTAGATAATACTGTGTTGCTGCTCAGGGAAGAACTACTAACCAAAGATACAGCTTAAACTTCTTTGTGACTGGAATCACACCTCCTTTTGTGTAACCCCACACAGTCATAATGAGACTCTTCCTTCTTGGAATAGTGTCTGACATCATAATCTTAGTTTAGACATGGCACAGTTTCTAGCTGATGTTTTTAACATGCAAAAATGCACAGCTACAACTTTTATCAGCTTCTAACACTGTGCGTGGCATTGCTAATAGTTTGCAATCTCTTAATTCTTTTTCTTGGGTAGAACAATGGGGTACTGGATTATTGGGAAGTCTCATTGGGATATGAATTATTTTAATATGCTTTACTTTAGTCCTAAAATGCTCGGAACAAGCCCTCTGACAAATAATACAGAAGGAGGCTGCAAAAACTGTTTATGCTACTATACAAAAACAAAAAGGGGGACAGGTAGGAAGATGGCCAGAGATCGGAATGCTGCCCTGACACAAGTCTCTGGTCGGACTTTGGAACGCCAAGCCCTGCGGGGGCAGAAACCGCCCTGGAAAACATTGATGGGATTGTTTAATGGAAGCATCTGAACCCTACAGCCATTTTCTGCAGACCTGAAAGGTTCTAGGTAATCATCCTTCTCAGCACCTGAGCTCATGCTCTGCTAATTTGCTTGATAGTTAAAGAAACAAATAAATATGATGAAGCTGCAGAGATCTGGGCTCTCAGTCCTAGAGGCTGGGAGTCCCCTGTACCCATCTTTTTATTTATTTATTTATTTATTTATTATTATTTTTTTTTTTACAGAGACAGAGAGAGAGTCAGAGTGAGGGATAGACAGGGACAGACAGACAGAAATGGAGAAATGAGAAGCATCAATCATTAGTTTTTCGTTGCACATTGCGACACCTTAGTTATTCATTGATTGCTTTCTCATATGTGCCTTGACCATGGACCTTCAGCAGACCGAGTAACCCCTTGCTTGAGCCAGCGACCTTGGGTCCAAGCTGGTGAATTTTTTTTTTTGCTCAAACCAGATGAGCCCATGCTCAAGCTGGCAACTAGGGGTCTTGAACCTGGGTCTTCCACATCCCAGTTTGATGCTCTATCCACTGCACCACTGCCTGGTTAGGCCCATCTTTTCTTTATGTTGTGTCTTGTTTGTTTTCTCTTAAGTCCTGCAGTGCCTTCCTCTCTTGCACACCCATTGCTGAGCTGGTCTAAGCAACAGCTGAAGCCTGTATAATTTTATTAATCAATGTGACCCAAATAAATTCAATAAAAAAACTAAAAAACTTATTGATTTGTATGCTGTTGTTGTGAGTTGTTTGAGCCTTTCAAATGCCATCAGAGATCCTGGTATTTGAAAATGTGGGGAGAGGACAAGCATACAGAGAACTACTGAGTGAATTAGTTCTAATACAGTGACCACTCAGCACCTTCCAGCTCTGAAGTCATGAGTCTCTGATTCTTAGTCCTGATAGTGTGGACTATGTGGCAATGTAAATGAAAAATGTTCAATCACAATGAGTGATTTAACTGGCTGCCTAATTTCTCAATATATTAAAACATAGCTTTATATACTGTGTTTATAATTTCAGAGGACACTATAAGTGATAGTTAATACCTCCTTACACTATTCCAATAAACTGGGAGTGGATTACTGTTTCTATTTTTTAATGAATAAATTGAGGCCCAGAGAGTTTAGTGACTTGAAAAATAGTAGATCACATAGTAGATTCTACTTCCAAACTGGCCTTCCTATCTTTTACCCTAGGGGTCCCCAAACTGTTTACACAGGGGGTCAGTACACTGTCCCTCAGACCGTTGGAGGGCCGGACTATAAAAAAACTATGAACAAATCCCTATGCACACTGCACATATCTTATTTTAAAGTAAAAAAACAAAACGGGAACAAATACAATATTTAAAATAAAGAACAAGTAAATTTAAATCAACAAACTGACCAGTATTTCAATGGGAACTCTGCTTCTCTCACTGACCACCAATGAAAGAGGTGCCCCTTCCGGAAGTGTGGTGGGGGCCGGATAAATGGCCTCAGGGGGCTGCATGTGGCCACGGGTTGTAGTTTGAGGACCCCTGTTTTACCCACTATCATCTTGTAGTTGATAAAGTTCAGGAGAAAATATTTGTAACTCTCTTACGTTATCTTTGAGTATGGCCACTCCCTGATTTCAGGTACCTGTATTCAGAGACACATCAAAATCTCTGTTGAATTGGCAAGAATGCTTTGTATGTGTTTTTAACTTATCCCCAAACAAAACTTGCATGTGTGGAAACTACAACTTTTCTCTTTCCAAAATGAAAGACTCATAGGTACTGTTTTACTCTCTTGATAAAAACAGTGATGGAATTAAACCCGAGTGTAAAGCCAGTGGCCGCCACCATCACAGCCGCCTGGCCCATGCAGGTTCGCATTAGATTCGGACAGTTGGTAATGAAACAGTGGAGCCAAGAACTGGTGGGCCTTCATCTTTAATTCTAGCTTGCACCCGGCGGGCAAGTGAAAACACACACTGGGCTCCAAAACCCACTCAATCAGTGCTCACAAAGCTACTGACTTATCTGAGTTTCCTAGAATCAAAGCTTTCTAGCTCACCAGCCTTATTCACCTCTGTTCTCCATCTCCTTCTCTCTGCACAAATTGGCTTCTCACTCAGCACTCCACCATCTTGGCTTCTTCTCCTGGCCTCCTCCACATGGCCTTTCTCTGCTCTCTCCTCTAATACTAATCTCAGGAAGCGAGAGAGAGCAAGATCCTGGTCTGCCCCACTTTATAGTGCAAGAAATCAAAATCTTTAATCCAATATACAAAATAGGGAAGTCTCTGATACAAAGTCCACCCCACATCAAAATGGGTGGGAAAGGCTTAGTCCTAAAACCAAGCCCCAGGCTATCCTGCCTGCCCACAGCCCACCCCCAACACATTAATATCACCAGGGCGACGGCTTTCCACATGTGCAGCGCCATCTTTAACAAAGTGAGCATAATATATTTTATCTGCCCAACACCAAGCAAATGTTGATAAGGGCTCAACTCCCCTGGTAGAGCTACTATTAAGGGAGGCTTCAAAACTTGCAAAACTCATAGATGACCTCAGACCCCAAGTGCTGTTCTCAGAATACTTATAGCTGCCTATAAGGTCAGCTCAAGGAAACTAAGGCAGAGTTGTCAGGAGGTCTTATGAAAAACAACTAGAGGAGAGGAGACCTGGTGGAGACAAACTTAAACTTCTTCAGGTGCTAGAGCAACTCTGGGAGTGGGGCAGGTAAAACAGATATTCTGTGACACAATTCAGAAGTTCCTGTAGGCCAGTGGTAGTGAACCTGGTCCCTACTGCCCCACTAGTGGGCATTCCAGCTTTCATGGTGGGTGGTAGCGGAGCAACCAAACAGCACCACGATTGCCCCAAATTTGGCGGGGATGCATTCACAGAGGCAGGGTGTGGGAAATACCATGTCGAGATGGTCTGACCTCATAGCACTGGGATGGTCCAACCTCACTGGAGTTAGCCAGTAGCTCTCTCTAGGAGGAGTGTCACTCAACAGCAATCAGGTTAATGACTTATTGAAGGAACAATGGGCTTATTGTAATGGGAGTCTTTGGAAAGCACTTACGAGAAAGTCTTCTTTGCCAATACATTGAATTTATTCTGTCTGAGAGGCTCTTCACTAATTAGCTAAGTGAATCTGGAAAAGTGCATCCAACTTTCCTCATTTGGAAAATGAGGCTTTTGGCAGAGTTGCCTCCTAAGGTGACTTCTGGCTCTAACATTAAGTTGTTCTAAGAGATCATGGTGGTTTCATGGGAAATGTTTCCCCACCTAGCAGACAGTTCCTGAAAAGAAAAACATCAAATAGATCTGTTATCCAGTTTCAGCTCTTGCACAACCAATTCTTTCAACCTTACAATCTTAATAAAAAGTCAAAAGATACCTGTCATAGAATGTTTTTATTTTAGCTAAAGTAGTATGTATTAAATTCAGACTAGAAAAAGTAATGCCAGCAAAGTTATTAGCATAAAGTTGCATTACTTTTCAAAAGCACCCTCTGCCTGTGTAGTCATTTGCCCCATCACCCTGCGTGGTGCTCACTTCTATTTTCTCCAGTTCCTGGCCCCACCTTGGAGCCTCTTGTGATGGACAGTATGGGGTTTTCTCTGGCTGGCTTGATGTTGATGCATGTTGCTCTGAAATTTCTTGTGCTGTTTCTCTCTGCCATTGTGCCAACTGGTCAGAAGCCAGTTATTTGAGGAATAACTTCCCTAGCTTTATTTGCACACTCTAACCCAGGGGTCTCAAACTCGCGGCCCGCGGGCTAATTTTGTGCGGCCCGCAGACTAGCCCACGAAGTTCAAAATATTTTGGATAAAATTAAGTAAGCCTAGGGGCCTACTTGTATTTTTCATTTCTCTAGCATCCTAGCTAGATATTAGCTTAGTTAACAGCAGTTGTGATGCAAACTACAGTTTCTGGTCATTTTGTGACACTGAGTAAACTACATGTACGATTGTGCTTGTTGTACTGATTTTTTTTTTTTTGTTTTCAACTGCAGTGAGAAAAATGTTGCATAACAGTTGCCTTTTGTAGACCTAGTGCGGCCCTCCAAACGGCTGTGATCTTGCTCTGCAGCCCACATGCTGAGTTGAGTTTGAGACCCCTGCTCTAACCCCTAGTCCCATTTGGGGATGATGTCAATATCCTGTTATAAGGAAGGAGATGAACTGACGGGGCCACTTTTGTAAGGCCTAGGGAAGTGGACGCTTTCACTCTACCAGAGGCGTGGTGAGAATACTGACCAATACTTCTATGTGAAGAAACAGTGTTCATAGTGTTGTGGCAGAAACTGCCTGTCACCCCAGGGGCACCAAGAGTGGAGAACGCAGAGGAATAGTGAAGCCACGAGCCCAGCTGCTGCTGCAGGAGGCTTTGGCACTGGGAAGTGTAATGCCGGTGGCTGAGGCCAGACAGGTCCACCTTGGATTCGGGTAGACGGCAGAGAAACTGAGGAGGCAGAAAGGGTTGGGCCGTGTCTGTTTAATAAAGTCTCACAACAGTGGGCAAGCACACAGGTAGGGGAAAACCGCCTCTCAGGCAATAAATAGCAAGAATGGCCCCTCACAGTGGTGGGCAGGCACTCTATGCATCAACAAATCACCCTGAGAGTAAGCATCCACAGCCTTATACAGGTCATCCACACCTGGTGCTGCCACGTGCTCATGCACTGATCAGGCAAAGGGCTTGCAGCCGATAAACCAGCGAGCAAGCCTAACACAGCTGCCCCACAGGAAGAAAGGAGTTGGATTCTTGCTTTTGCCATCTCCTGGCTGTGTGACCCTGACAAGTCATTGAATTTTTGTGAGCTTCAATTTCTTCCCCTGTAAAATGGGTTTAATGATTTTGATGCCAATTCTGATGTGTGGGATATTTTTCAAACCAACAAGCAAGAAATTCTTTGACAACAGCTGGATATCCTGTACAATCAAATCAATTCTGACACTATCTACCTGGAGACAGCATCAAATCACACAGGTTAAGGCAGCGGTTCTCAACCTGTGGGTCGCGACCCCAGCGGGGTTGCCTAAAGCCATCGGAAAATACATAATGCATATCAGGTATTTACATTCCGAATCATAACTGTAGCAAAATTACAGTTATGAAGTATCCACCAAAATTATTTTTTGGTTTGGGGTCACTGCAACATGAGGAACTGTATTGTGGGGTCACGGCATTAGAAAGGTTGAGAACCACTGGGTTAAGGGCTCAGTCCCACGAGACGGCCTCCCCTACAGCCCCTTCAGTTGATAATCACAAGTCCAGGTTGTCACCTGTCATCTGATATTGTAGGTGATTAGACATGAGGGAGTAGGAATGATAGGTCAGGTACAGGAGGTCCTCAGAGTGGAGAGTCCCAGGTGCCTAGCAATGAACTCTTGTAAGTAGGACCTCCCCCCAGGGTGACCTTTTCTCTCCTAGCATACAGCTGGTAATGCGACTTTATACCCATGACCTTTCATACTGCTGGTTATGTGGCAGAACTCCTTAGAGGAGGAATAAGAGGACCAGAGAATAATCTCACTGGACTCCATATAAACCTTGAATGACTGCTCTCTTAATCATTAAACCCTCAAGACAGTGAAGTGCCGGCCCACATCAAATAATCTTAACAAAGCCTAGGGTTTGTTGACCACAGAGAGTTTTGGTCAAACTAGGCCTCAGCTAGATGACATTTAGACCTTAGTTGTGTTGCAGTTCCAGGCCCAGAAAAGGAGTAAAACCAGATGAAATGATGCCAGGACCAGATGCAATGACCCCCTACCCTAGTGCTGACCAATCAGTAGACACCATGACTCTGAGAGGATACACTTGGAAAAGCTGATGAATATTCCATGGAGAGTCTCTTTTGAGACTTCCCCTAAAATTCCCTGCCTTTGGGAAGCTGATAAAAAGCCCTAAAGCTGAAGGACCCAGCATGTGTGCACTCTCTCTAGAGCATACCTATGCCTTTCTCCCTCTTCTTCTCCAAGGTGTGTACATTTTATTTCTTTCTCCTAAGCCCTAAGGGCCCTTATTTTGCCTCTGTAACTTTTTTCCTGAACTCACACAGCCCAGCTGGCTCACTTTTTTCAAAGCTCAATTCTTCTACCTCTATGATTTTCTAAATAAATTTTTGCTTGTATTTGAGTCTTGTCTCTTGAATTCTTTCTCAGTCAAAACTCAAGGACTGAGGTTTAACACCTGATGCAAGTTTTCAGTTAACAGATCCACTGGCTGTTGATGAGAGAGTCCAACCATCTCCTCCTCAGGTTCCTTTAATTTGCTAGGGCAGCTCACTAAACTCAGAGAAACGTTTTACTTACAGTTTACTGGTTTATTATAAAAGGATATAGCTCAGGAACAGCCAGATGGGAGAGGTGCATAAGACAAGGTACAGGGAAAGGGCACTGTGGGGAAAGCAGCTCTGTTAGGATTTCTCACTGGTTTACTGGCTGCAAGCACTTTGCCTGACTAGTGCGTGAGTACGGGCAGCGCCTCGTGCTTATAGTCTATGTAAGGCTACAGGTGCTTTCTGTTGGGGGCGATTCTCCCAGATCGCTCTCCCACCACTGCGAGGTGTGATTTTTCTGATCCCTTGCCCTTCACTGTGAAAAGCAGGTTTTCCTTTGTTAATTCACTCGCAGGTCTCAGTGATCCACCAATAAACAGTTATGGCCAGATGCTTTCCGGCTCCACAGTTTCTCTATCATCTGCTTGAATTCAATGTGAACCTGCCTGGCTTCGACCTCCAGCCTTACAGGCAGCAAGTCTTTGTACCCTCTCTGAGCACACCGCTTTCCCCAATGCCATATGTTCAGCAACCTGGAAGTTCTTCTAACCCATCATTTTGAGTGTCTAGGGAGGTCCATTACAAAGGCATAACTGATAAAATCACTGGCCACTGGAGACTGAACTCAATCTCTAGCCCTTCACTGCTCCCCAGCAGTCCTAGGTTGGGTGGGCATTGGGTTGGGTGATAGCACTGAAATTTCTGGACCTCCAAACACAAAGGTTCTTCCCCTGGCAACAAGCTCCAATCTTTAGGAGTGTCCCAAACATCATTTCATTAATAAAACTCTGGTGCGTTTTAAAGAGACTTTTTACAAATAACAAAAGACACCTTTATGACTCAGATCACTTAGAGTCATGCGGACTAACTTAGAAAATTCCAAGGGTTTTAGGAGCTCCATGACCAAATATACATTTATTCACAATATTACAGGGCAATATTTCATACCTCAGAGAGCTGTTATGAGAATGAAATGAGATAATATATATCAAATACGTAACCTGAGGCTTAGGACATGGTAAGCACTCGACAAGTGCTAACTATTGTTATTAGGAAATGCTTTCATTTGTTCTCTTAAATTCCTACAGGTGGAGTTAATTTGCCTCCCCCCCCATGCCTATAGTCCTAGCACCTTGCATGGCCATGGCTGACCAAAGGAAAGAACCCCAGCTGTGAGTCTGTCACCGTTTCTGCTGATGCAACCATTTTTAGAGAGTTAAATATTCATGCATTTGGCAAATGCATTAAGGCTAGAGTGATAAATCTGCAACATATAGATGGTGTCTGAGACATTAAAGGGAGACAGATGGTCTTATGGGCATCGGAGATTGACCAAGTTCTCATTAGGAATTCACTGTTACATGTCATTACGTCTCAAACCACTTTTCTTTCCCTTCTGCATACGCTGCAACAGGAGGTGTGCTGTATCAACAAGAGCAAAGCATAATGCAGATCAATACGATCAGCTTTAGAGGGAACTGGAAGTCCAGAGAACGTATACTTTTAAACATCTAATTCTCCTTTTAACGGGAAATAGCTTTATCATTTAGGTGTAGGTCAGCAGATACGGTTTCTATTTTCTTAAAACACGTTTAAAAATGATTCAAGCAATTTATTATTTTGGAATATAGTGAAGGAAAACTTTCTAGTTTTTCACTTCAACACATCATTTTAAATATTTTGATGCATTTCCCCCCCCAATATAATATTTCTTTCACATATAAGTTGTTTTTTTTATTCTTTGTTATGATGATAGTGTATACATTATTTATTTTTAAATTCTCTACTTTTACATTTATTATTATTATGTCATGAGCATCTAAAATCCGTTCTAATGATAATTAATAATAATTATGGTAGCTGACATTAAGTGCTTACTATGTATCAGGCATTATGTAACAAAATCACATGAATTAATACATGTACTCCTCACAACAGTATATCAGGTAGATACTATTATTAGTCCCATGCTACAGACAGTAGAACAGAGTCCAGGGAGGCTCTCTAACTTGCCTGCATCATGGACATTAGTGAGCCATTGAGACAGGGTTTGTACCTAGGCAGCTCGAATTCAGAGTCTGACTCATAACAATGGCTCTAAATCACTCTCAATCCAACTATTATTAAGTCAGAATACAATATTTATTTTAAGCAGAAGCATTGACAGTTTTCACATGTCCATGTCATATAAGTGTTTATATATCTATCAGCTTGTAAAGGAACTCAGAAATTGTTTTTCTAAATGAATAAAATAATGAATTTCTAATTTAGTTACAAGGCATTGGCAAAATTCCATAAGATAAAAATGTTGCATGGATTCAATGAAATCCAGGAGTCATAGATAGTATTGTCCAAAAATAGTGGCAAAAATATTTTCCATTCTACTTGCTCTACCAAATCTTGCTACTCTTCCATCAAAAAGTGAAACTTATGACTGTTATTGGACCCTGAATGTCAGGTTCTTGAAAATCAATGTTATAGAAATGAGCACTGAACTCAGTACAAGATCAAGCAGATAGAGTTTATTGTAAAGAGCTTATTCACAGGGAGTCAACCAGAAAGGGGAAGGTGAATTCTCTGAGGGGTTCTTATAGATGGCTAGTATGGGGGTCTGGGGTGGTTGTAGTGCTTAGGAATGAGGATGAGGTCAGTGATCCCATGATCCTCATCTGGCAGTGGTTTTTCTAGGGTAGTCACAAGATGTTTTTCATGGTCAGCAGATCACTCAAAGAACCTGAAAAAAAAAATGCTTGTGCAAATATTCTAGTTACCACTTAATGGACTAAACAACTATTTTGCAGAATGTAAATTCAAGAAAGGACGTTATGTCATATATTCTTTCTTTAAGAATGAGATTAGGTTACTGTGAGTTCAGTTGGCAATAGGGGAAGGTCACGTGAGGAACCAGGCCCGGGAACTTTGGCTGGAACCGCCCACACCCATGCACGCCAGAAGAAACTTCCCAGGAGCCCTTTGAAAAAGAACGACTGTCTGTCAGCCAATGATATTACACCACATCATATCAACCTGACCACTTTACCGATGCTATAAATTATCCCCAAACAGGGAAGGTGGCACGACTTCTCTGGCCCCCGTCTCATGGACCAGAGAATCTCTTCCAGGATGTGCTCTAATAAATAAAGCTTTTGCTATTCCACACTTGGTGGCTATGCCCTTCTTTCTTCCTCAGCAGGGAAAATACCTTACATTTGGTGCCGAAACCTGGGAGGAGTTTGAAGTCCACAAGGGACCACTCCTCTCCTCTTCCCTTCCGAGGAAGAACCAGGACCTCTGACCTCCCACCCACTTCGGCACATGGTGCGGTAAGTCCCCTGCCTCCAGCCTCCCCTCAGTTCTTTCCGCCGAGACTCCCTGTCCATAATCGCAGCTGTGTCAGAGACCTGTTTTACGTTCTGAGTGCATGTGTGCCTGTGGAGATGTCCTGGACACACCCACTCTACCTAACCATCTGGTGACCAGCGCTTGAGTTGTGGGATGCCAATTCTCATCTCTAGTCACTCCAAGGGCTGAGGGTGGCTGTAGAGGCACAGGAATCTAAACCTGACTCAAAAACACTCCTGGAGTACCTTATCCGGAATCTCTCCCTCCCTGAAGAAGAAACTGATCTTCTTCTTCACCATGGCCAGGCCACTATATCCACTGGGTAATTGAACCAGGTGGCCTCCTGAAGGGACTTTTGATTTTAACACCCTCACCTATTTAACTCTTGTGAAAGAACTGGAAAATGGTTGGAGATCCCTTACATTCAGGGCTTCTAGTATTTGCACTCCTGTCCTAATCTCTGTGCTGCTGGATCTATGGCGCAGGCCCTTTTTGGCCAGAGAAATCTCACTTAAACCCTCTGCTCCTGGTCTTTCCTCCTTCGCCAACCCCCAACTCTCTCCCCCTCCTGTCTGACCCCCAGGGGGCGCCCCTCTCTTGGGACCCCTCTCTGGCCCCTCTGCAAACCTCTTATGTTTGGGTCTCTTTCCTCCAGGAAGCCCCCTCCCCTCCTGGCCAGGAGCCCCTCCGTTCTCAGCTGTGTTCTTAAGCCCCTTGCCCATCAGGCCCTCCTCCAGGTTTGCAGGGCTCCTGACCCCCTGGCCCAACCCTGGTCTTCTTGCAGAAAGACCTGGCCCTGTCCTGCCTCTGACTCTGGTGTTTCCGACTGGATCTGGGTGCCGGGCTCCCCAGGAGCCCTCCTCCTCTTATTCTCAACCCCCAAACCCCTATCCAAGACCTGTGAACATGACATTTAAGGTTTTTAATGGTTGAGAGAAACAGGTCAAGGCTGCTGCTCTCCAGGCCTGCATGCAGCAGAAGGTAACTCTCCAAACCCAGGCTCTTGTGGCAGCCCTGAGGCCAGCAGAGCAACAGGGGCAAGGCATAGGAGGTGCCCGACTCAAGTCCAGGCCACAAAGAGGAATTCCACCAGGAGTTTGCTTTAAATGTGGCAAAGAAGGTCACTGGGCCTGGCAGTGCCCCTGCCCGAGGCTGCCCACTAAGCCCTGCCCTAACTGCAAGCAGCTTGGCCCTTTGGGCACTTCCTCAGTGCCTCTATGTGGAGGACAAGCCACCCAAATGGGAGGCCAAGCCAGCCAGGCGGGCCCATAGCTTGAACTCCTTGGCCTCATGGATGACTGATGTCATCTTCTCAAGGAACACACAGACTGGACCCTTCCCCCCATAGGGGGTCCAGATGAAGCACACCCAGCAGTCCCCCTCCAGCCAGGAGACAGGTTCTTCTGAGGGAGCTCCAGCCTGGCTTCCCACAGCCCAGGTGGATGGGACCCCATACGGTAATACTGACTACTCCTACTGCAGCCAAGCTCCTAGGGCAAACACCTTGGTATCATGTTTCCTGCTGCAAACTTGCCACCATACAGGACCACTGGCAATCGGAACCACTGGGGATCACCTGTTTCGGGCTCACTAAAAGTTGGGTCCCGCAGATTCTCCTGTTACTCCTGTCCCTCCCACAGGGAATTTGCCACCACTTTCCAACCTCCCTTCTCCACGATGCCCCTAACCAGCAGGAAGTAGCCAGATGAATAGCGGCGCCCCTATCTAACATAAAAGGTCGGAATGTGAGGTTGGTTGGCAATGGGGGAAGGTCACATGAGGAACCACCCACACCCATGCCCACCAAAAGAAATAACCCAGGAGCATTTTGAAAAAGAACAACTATCTGTCAGCCAATGAAATTTCGCCATGATCTATCGCACCACCACCACCCTACCAACGCTATGAATTACCCCTGGGCAGGAGAAGCTGCGCGACTTCCCTGGCCCCTGTCTTGCAGACCAGTGAACCTCACCCGGGAGCGCTCTAAATAAAGCTTTTGCTTGTTCACACTTGGTGGCTACGTCCTTATTTCTTCCTCAGTGGAAAATACCTTACACTCAATTCCTGAAAAAGCTTCAGAGCCATCAACATGTGTGGGTGTCTTGTTATTCACAACAAGCCCTTCCACTACAATTGGGTTTGTGGAAATGAGGTGGATTTTGCAAAGCATCTAAGGAAGGTGTTGGGCAGATAAAATGTATTATGCTCACTTTGTTAAAGATGACGCTACCCACATGGAGGCCGTTGCCCAGGTGATATTAATGTGTGTTGGGGGCTGGCTGTGGGCAGGCAGAATCCTTGTAGCCTGGGGCTTGGTTTTGGGATTAAGCCTTTCCCACCCTTTTTGCTGTGGGGTGGTACAATCCCATCATGCCCCAGATAAGTGACTTTGACTTCCCTATTTTGTATATTGGATTAAAGGTTTTGAATCTACACTATAAAATGGGGGCAGAACGAGAGCTTGCTCTCTTGGTTCCTGAGATTAGCATTAGAGAGCAGAGAGCAGAGAAAGGCCACGTGGAGGAGGCCAGGAGAAGCAGCCAAGATGGAGGAGTGTTGAGAGAGAAGCCAGTTAGTGCAGAGTTTGTGCAGGGAGAAGGAAGGAGATGGGGAACAGAGGTGAATAAGTCTGATGAGCTAGAAACCTTTGATTCTAGGAAACTCGGATAAGTCAGTAGCTTTGTGAGCACTGAATGTGAGTGGATTTTGGAGCCCAGTGTGTGTTTTACTTGCCCGCCAGGTGCAAGCTAGAATTAAAGATGACAGCCCATCAGTTTTTGGCTCCGTTGTTTCTTTACCGACTGTCCGAATCCAATGCGAACCTGCATGGGCCAGACTGCTCTGATGGTGGCTGTTGGGCAGATAAAATGTATTATGCTCACTTTGTTAAAGATAACATGAGGAGGCCGTCACCCAGGTGATATTAATGTGTGTTGGGGTGGGCTAAAGGCAGGCAGAATCCTTGTAGCCTGGGGCTTGGTTTTGGGATTAAGCCTTTCCTACCCTTTTTGATGTGGGGTGGTACAATTCAATCATGCCTCAGAAAGTGACTTTGTATTAGAGACTTCCCTATTTTGTATATTGGATTAAGGGTTTGGATTTCTACACTATAAAATGGGGACGGAGCAGGAGCTTGCGCTCTTGGTTCCTGAGGTTAGCATGAGAGAGTAGAGCCAGCAGCGGAAGGAGGCCACGTGGAGGAGGCCAGGAAAAGGAGCCAAGATGGCGGGGTACTGAGTGAGATGCCAGTTTGTGTAGAGTTTGTATCTGGGATAAGGAAGGAGATGGGGAACTGAGGAGAATAAGGCTGGTGAGCTAGAAACCTTTGATTCTAGGAAACTCGGATAAGTCAGTGGCTTTGTGAGCACTGAATGTGATTGGGTTTTGGAGCCCAGTGTATTTTTACTTGTCCGCCAGGTGCAAGCTAGGATTAAAGACCATGGCCCATCAGTTTGTGGCTCCGTTGTTTCTTTACCGACTGTCCGAATCCAATGCGAACCTGCGTGGGCCAGAAGGCTGCTGTGATGGTGGTCCTGGTGGCCATGGCCACTGGTTTTACAGTGGCCGTGGCTTCTGGCATTACAAAAGGGGACTGGTTTCCAGGTAAACCAACTGTGAGTAGATTGTTGGAACTTTTCAGTCTCAACCCCTGAATTCCAGGGCGGGGAGAGAAACTGTAGGTTGAATTCATCATTAGTGGGCAATGAGTTAATCAATCATACCTTTGTAATGAAGTCTTTATTAAAACCCAAAAGAAAGGAGTGAAAAAAACTTCCAGGTTAGAAACAAACAAACAAACAAACAAAAAATGCCACATACTGCTGTGCTGGACCTCAATCCATGAGGACAGTTTTTTTGTCAGGGACCTTGACTGGTGGTCTCTTAATTTGGCTATTGAGTCATATCCTTTAATATCCTTTGTAATGAATCAGTAACTGTTGGTCAAATAAGTTTGTAAATATGATATATATGTTTGCTCGCTTGTGATTTATATTGGGTGTGGGAGACAGGCTATAAGCAGGCCAGGTCGTTGTAGCCTAAGGTTTGGTTTTGGGACTAAGCTTTTCCCCACACCCTTGACTGATTGTATGATCTGGGTGGTGCACTCTCATGAGGAATCCAATTATGCCTTGGATAAGTGACTTTGTATCAGAGACTTCCTTGTTTGTATATTGGATTAAGGGATTTTGGTTTTCTACACTATAAAGTGGGACAGACCAGGAGCTTGGACACACAGTTCCTGCTATCACAACTGCAGGGGCTTCCCTGATCCCTTGCCCTTCATGGGAAGAGCTGGTTTTCTGCTTTTCCCTTGTCTTCTTTTGTGGTTTGCCTGTCTTGGTGAGACACCAATAAATAGGATGGCCCCCCATCCTCTGACTCCACCATTTCTTTATCATCTGCCCGAATCCAATGGGAACCTGCATGTGAATGGCCACGATGGTGGTTCCTGGCCTTACAACTGGCGTAGTCGGCAGGATACAGAGATTGGTATGGAGCCACCACTCTTGATGGGTGGGATAGAGTACTGGTTGCTGCTCTGGCTCCCCATGGCTGTCCTTTTAGGGGCCATGGGCTACATGTTTTTTACTCAAGAGGAAACTGCCCGAGGTCAAAAGCTTCAGTGTGAATTGCAAATAGAACGGCAGAAAAGGCTGGAACTGGAGCGAGCACTGGAGAAGGAATTACGGGTTCGCGAGTTGCAGTTTACCCTGGAAGCTGAACGTCTTCACCGGCAGTTGTTGGAGAAACAACTGAGGATTCAAGAGCTCGAGTCTCAGCTTCTGGCCAAAAGCCAGCAGCCACAGGAGCCTAAACGGTTACCAAAGGAGCAGCAGCATCCGTGCTGGTGGATTGGCTTTGAGTCAGCGGGAGCAGGCGCTTGCGACTCCTCTTCTGAGGATGAGAAGGCTCAGGCTGAAGCTGCCATACGCACACTGAGAGCCCGACCAGTTGTCGCCAAGAAGGTAAAAACCCAGCAACAAAGAGTCCCTCAGGGGCAGCCACAGCCTCCTGCCCAGGTAATGGAACACTCTGTGGTCTGGCCCTATACCCAGGCAGAGCTGATGGAGTTGGGGGCACAATTTAGGCAGAAACCTACTGAATCCCTGGTAGCCTGGTTACTACGATTATGGGATATAGGGGTGGATGGCATCATGCTCTCCGGAACAGAGATGGAGAAATTGGCCGCCATTACCACACACTCTTCCTTGAGACAGCGTCTTCAGAACTGCCATGGCAACCCAGGAGACCATACCCTATTAGAATGGGTGATGGCTGCCATTCGTATGGTCTGGCAGAATGCTGGAGAACTGCCGGGGGCAATGAGTTGGTGGCAGTGCTACAGTGAGTTAGTAAAGGTCCTTCGAGAACTAGGTATGAAGAATGCTGTTTTCAACCCTGGGTCTCGTGGGCCAGACGAGGAAGTGTTTACGGCCAAAATGAGGGAATTTGTCCTTGCTAGCGCCCCGTCAGCCCTTTTTGGGTCACTTGTGGCTATCTTGGGCCCCTATGTGGGGCAGCCCATCAATGCAGTTATACAGATGGTAGCAGATTTGGGAGAGCTGGAGGCCGCTCGGGATCATAAAGCAGTGAGGGCTGCTGCCTATGTTTCCCCCCCCAACTAACAAGGGAAACGGGCCTGTAAAGGTTACCCAAACACAGATGTGGGTAGACTTGATTGCGGCTGGAGCAGATAAGGGGAAATTGGATGGCCAGTCTAATAAAATTCTTTTGGAACTTTGGCGGCAGCTTAAACCAGAACAGAAGTTCCAGCCACTGAGACGAAAGGCCCCAGCAGCTACCAATAAAACGTTTGGTGCGCGCACAGCTTGGTTACAAGATTATATGATAGAGACTGCCGAGGGAGAGGGGAACTCCCAAGACCCATTGTACCAGTTTGAATAGGAAAAAGGCCGAGGGACCCGTCTAACGGGGATGGGCGGGGACCGGAGGCCACATGTGGAACTGGCTATCCACTGGTCCCCTTCCAATGTACAACAGGTGTTGGCCTTGGTGGATACAGGTGCAGAATGTTCCCTTCTCTATGGAAACCCAGAGTGGTTTGCTGGGACCCCAGTGGCCATTGACGGTTATGGGGGCCAAACTGTTCAAGTGAAGCCAATAACTATTCCATTGGGGATAGGGAGACTGCCTCCTAAGCCATATAAGGTGTATGTATCTCCTATTCCTGAATATATTTTGGGGGTAGATGTCTTGCAAGGACTGTGGTTGGAAACTACAGCTGGGGAGTTCCGGCTGCGGATCAGGGTTGTGAAGGCAGTATTGCGGGGACATGCATCACATTCCCCTTTGCAATTACCCGTCCCTCGGCGTGTGACTAACACCAAGCAGTACTGCCTGCCAGGTGGTTATGAAGAAGTCACAGGGACAATCCTTGAACTAGAAAAGGTAGGGATCATCCGGCCAGCACACAGTCCTTACAACTCCCCAGTATGGCCTGTGCGCAAAGCAGATGAAACCTGGAGAATGACAGTAGATTACAGGGAACTTAATAAAGTTGTTCCCCCTTTGCACGCTGCTGTTCCCTCGATAGCTAACATGATGGATCGGCTAAGCCATGAGTTGGGGACATAACACTTTGTGGCAGACTTGGCCAATGCTTTTTTCTCTATTGATATAGCCGCAGAGAGTCAAGACCAATTTGCCTTCAGTTGGGAAGGGAGACAATGGACCTTTACAGTGTTACCCCAGGGCTATTTGCATAGCCCCACCTTGTGCCATGGGCTGGTGGCTGCTGACCTGGCTAAATGGCAACAGCCAGAGGTAGTCCGCATGTACCATTATATTGATGATATTATGCTAACTAGTGATTCTCTTTCAGAATTGGAGCAAGCAGTCCCTACCCTGCTATCCCATTTGAAAGCATGTGGCTGGGCAGTTAACGAGAACAAATTACAAGGACCTGGGTTATCTGTTAAATTCTTGGGAGTTGTCTGGTCGGGTAAGACAAAAGTTATCCCTGACGCAGTTATAGATAAGATTCAAGCATACCCCGTGCCCACTACGGTAAAACAGTTACAGGAATTCTTAGGTGTGTTGGGGTATTGGCGAGCATTTATACCGCATTTGGCTCAGTTACTACGCCCCTTGTACAACCTTATTCGAAAGGGGGTTTGCTGGGATTGGACTGAGCAGGCGCAAGGTTCATTTGCAGCTGCTAAGAGAGCTGTCAAGGTGGCACAGGCCTTGAATGTGTTTGATCCTGCCAGGCCCTGTGAGCTGGATGTTCATGTAACCTCGGAGGGGTTTGGATGGGGCTTGTGGCAGCGGACAGAGCACCTACGGAAACCTATTGGATTTTGGTCCCAATTGTGGAAAGGTGCTGAAGTTCGTTACTCATTAGTAGAGAAGCAGCTGGCAGCTGTGTATGCTGCCCTCCTGGCAACTGAGGGTATTACAACCACAACACCAGTTATAGTCAAAACAACATACCCTATAGCTGGATGGGTGAGAGATTGGGCAACTAAACCACATAGTGGTATGGCCCAAATGTCTACCCTGGCCAAGTGGGGTGCCTATCTGCAACAACGCTGTGCTCTTAGCACCAGCCCATTGAGGGCAGAACTGCAGGAAGTCTTGGGTCCAGTCACCTATGCGACCTTAGAGTCAGGTACAACTGGGGTTCAGGAGGCAGAACCTGAGGTCAGTCCCTACCAGGAGGGGCGAGTGCCCATCCCCGAAGATGCCTGGTATACTGATGGTTCCAGCAGGGGCCAACCTGCCAAATGGACGGCTATCGCCTTCCATCCGGCCACTGAGACTATTTGGATGGACACAGGTACAGGCCAAAGCAGCCAATGGGCAGAATTAAGAGCTGTTTGGCTAGTTGCCCATAATGAACCTTCACCTCTGGTGATCTGTACTGACAGTTGGGCTGTCTATCGTGGACTGACCCTTTGGATTGCTACCTGGCACATTAACCAGTGGATGGTAATGCACCGTCCATTATGGGGTCAGGCCATGTGGCAGGACTTATGGGAAATAGGACACCAGAAGCAGGTGACAGTATATCATGTCACAGGGCATGCCCCTCTAGCCCATCCTGGGAATGATGAGGCAGATACGTTGGCAAGGGTGCGATGGTTAGAGACTGCACCTGCAGGTGATGTGGCACAGTGGCTCCACCGGCGCCTGCTCCATGCAGGACAGAAAACTATGTGGGCTACGGTTAAGGCTTGGAACTTGCCTGTGTCCTATGCAGAGGTACTTGCAGCCTGTAAGCAATGTGCAGTATGTTCCAAGGAACACCCTCGGAGACCACTGGTGTCACCTGGACAGATCCAGAGGGGTCATGTCCCACTGACACGATGGCAGATAGACATCATTGGACCCTTACCAAAGTCAGAAGGGTACCAGTATGTAGTCACTTGTGTAGATACTGCCACTGGGCTGCTTGCTGCTTACCCAGCTCGTAACCCTGACCAGAGGGCAGTCATACAGGCTCTGGACCGCCTGAGTGCTGCATACGGGCGACCGCTGGTCCTTGAAAGTGACAATGGTACCCACTTCACTGGTTCAACGGTGAGGCAATGGGCTCAAAAGCTGGGGGTGGACTGGAAGTACCATGTTCCCTACCACCCCCAGGCTGCTGGTATCATTGAGCGGTATAATGGACTCTTAAAGCAGGGACTGCGACAGGAGGGGGGCACCGGCTCTCTTACTGGATGGACACGCCGCTTATAGAAAGTACTCCGGATTTTGAATGAGCGACCTCGACGGGGAAGCCCAGCTCCAGTAGAGGCCCTCCTGCATCGGACAGCTGCCCCTATTCAGTTGCAGATACGCACCAAGGACATTTTACTCAAGCCAGGTTTCGGACAGCAGGGCAACGTGCTCTTGCCTGCTCCAACAGCCCTTCTTAAAGGACAACGGCTTCAATGGACTTGGCTCTGGACTGTACAGGCCCCCCATCTGAGATGGGTGGCCTTGTTGGCACCATGGGGAAAGGGGTTAGAGGTGGACCTCCAGTTAACTCCTTGGGCAACCAGCACCTGGCCACCTAAGGTAGAAGTGTATTATCCCTTGAGTGCTCAAGGGGACAGCATTTTGAAGGGCACCTTTGTAATTTCTTTATGGCCAATAATGAGTTCCCCTATTTTACTACACATAGAACCAGCAGATGCTGGTGTATTGGCCAATAAGGTTTGGTATGCCCGCTCAGGGCGGCCTCTGGTGCCAGCTACGGTGCTGTCTGCAGACAAAACTCTGGCCTGTATTCTGCCAGAGGGAAAAGATTTGCCTCTCTTGGTGCCACTGACAGCTCTCTCATTTCGCCCATAGTTTTTGATCTGTTAATCCTATTGCTGTAGTTGGTACTATTTCTGTTTATGCAATGTATCCTACTCCTTGCACAGTGACCATCATGGAAGATGCCTGTGGTTTAGATTGTAAAGCGAGCAAAAGGGGTGGAATGTTGGTCAAATAAGTTTGTAAATATGATATATATGTTTGCTCGCTTGTGATTTATATTGGGTGTGGGAGACAGGCTATAAGCAGGCCAGGTCGTTGTAGCCTAAGGTTTGGTTTTGGGACTAAGCTTTTCCCCACACCCTTGACTGATTGTATGATCTGGGTGGTGCACTCTCATGAGGAATCCAATTATGCCTTGGATAAGTGACTTTGTATCAGAGACTTCCTTGTTTGTATATTGGATTAAGGGATTTTGGTTTTCTACACTATAAAGTGGGACAGACCAGGAGCTTGGACACACAGTTCCTGCTATCACAACTGCAGGGGCTTCCCTGATCCCTTGCCCTTCATGGGAAGAGCTGGTTTTCTGCTTTTCCCTTGTCTTCTTTTGTGGTTTGCCTGTCTTGGTGAGACACCAATAAATAGGATGGGCCCCCATCCTCTGACTCCACCATTTCTTTATCGTCTGCCCGAATCCAATGGGAACCTGCATGTGAATGGCCACGATGGCGGCTCCTGGCCTTACAGTAACCTAGCGAGAAAATACACTTCCTGAGGTCTCTGTCAGCTGCATTCGCAAATTACTCAAACCAAGGAGGAGGTTGTAGGGTCCTCTGATGTGTAGCCAGCCGGTAAGAAGTAAGGGGGACAACTTGGACCTGTGATTGGCATCTGAAGTGAAGGGCTGTCTTGTGGGACTGAGCCCTTAACTTGTGGAATCTGATGCTATTTCCAGGTAGAAAGTGTCAGAATTGAGTTGAATTGTAGGATACCCAGATGGTATCAAGATTGTGGGTCACATAAGTTTGCAAATATGATGAATATGTTTGCTCACTTATAGTTTGCATTGGGTGTGGGGGACAGGCTGTAAGCAGGCAGGGTCCTTATAGTCTAAGGCTTAGTTTTAAGGCTAAGCTTTCCCCTCCCTTTTAATCCTTAAATCTTCTCAACACTAAGCTTTTCCCCACACCCTTGACTGTTGCATGATGTGGGGTGGTGCACTCTCATGAGGAATCCCATTTATGCCTCAGATAAGTGACTTTGTATCAGACTTTATTATTTGTATATTGGCTTGCAGGTGTCCCCAAACTATGGCCCATGGGCCACATGCGGCCCCTGAGGTCATTTATCCGGCCCCCACAGCACTTCCAGAAGGGGCATCTCTTTCAATGGTGGTCAGTGAGAGGCACACTGTATGTGGCAGCCCTCCAACGGTCTGAGGGACAGTGAACTGGCCCCCTGTGTAAAAAGTTTGGGGACCCCTGGAAAGGTTTTGATTTCTACACTATAAAAATGAAGACAGACCAGGGGTTTGTTTTCTCTTTGGTTCTTGAAATTAGCATTGCATAGGAGAGACAGCCAAGATGGTGGAGTGCTGAAGGAGCAGCCGGTTTGTGCAGAGTTTGTGCAGAAAGAAGGAGTGGAGAATAGAGATGAATAAGGCTGGTGAGGTAAAAACCTTTGATTCTAGGAAAACTCAGATAAGTCAGTGGCTTTGGGAGCCCTGACTGGAAAGGGAAGTGTTTTCCCACTGTGTGTATTTCTTGCTCGCCTGGTGTAAGCTAGGATTAAAGGTAATGGCCCACTAGTTCTTGGCTCCGTTGCTTTATTACCATCTGTCCAAATCAAATGTGAACCTGCATGGGCCAGGGGGCTGTGATGGTGGCCGTGGCTACTGGCTTTACAAAGATGTTATTTGGTGATATGGAAAAAAACCTTCCTTCCTTTGTTGGAATTGGATCCAGAACCAACTTTATCTTTCTACAGTTGAGGAAACCAAGGTTCAGAGAGGTTAAGTAAGTTGACCAGCTACTCGGTCTGTATGACTTTTTCTACAAATAATCCCAACTCATATAATGAGAAACAAGTGTTTGCTGAAAGACTGAACGAGTGACCATAAGTGTCTGGACCTGACCAGAAAGGAGAACGAAAAGGTAGCTAGCTGTTCAATGCAGTCTCAGAGAGCGCTCGTGGGCAGTGGAAATTCGTGCTCTAGCTCTCCCTGGAGCAGCAAAGTCTACCTTCCAACACTGAAGAGTCAGCTGTGCTTTCTCTAATCTGTCCCTGATGTACAAATGCTCTCTCCTCCTCTTTGTCTGCCTCTTGCTATTTCTCTTTACTCTTTATTTATTCATTTATTTGTTTACTTATTCATTCACTCACTTATTCAGTTAATGTCATCTTTTATGTACTGGATACTGTTCTAAATGCTGGGAATTTAGCAATAAAATAAATCTCTGGTCACCTAGATTTTACACCTTATGCCTGTGTGCCTGTATTTGTGTGTAAAAGACAGATATGTATGAGAGAGAGAGAGAGAGAGAGAGAGAGAGAGAAAGTATGCCATGTTATATAGTGATAAGTGCTAAGAAGAAAAAATAAAGTGGGATAAAGGGCACAGAGCTGGTAGCCACTATTTACATGTTTCTCATTTTTGGCATCTTCTGCCTCAACCTCAAGAACCAGGAATGAAGGGCAAGGATTACATGAGTGGAAATGTTTCCAGCATCCTAAGCTAAACTACTTGAATGCATTTTCCCAGACGAATTGAAAGTGACTCATTTAGACAGAGAGGAACAGTACAGCGCATGTAGTTGGCACAGACTCTCCCAGTTCTGAGACCAGCTCTGAAGTGAAGCTCTAACTGATGTCTAGGAAAGTGGCTGAGGAAATTGTGTGTTTTAAAATAAGTGAACCAGAGGAGACATTGTGCATTAAAGCAATATTTCATTGAGGGGCCTTATTAAGCAACCTAAATTTCATAATTCCACAACTTAAGAAGAGCCAGCCAGGAGTATCTTTTTTAAGTTGGTGCCTCATCCTCACCTTCGAAAGACCATGCCATATGTCTAAACTGCTGGCAGTGGCTGTCGTGCCACACCTGATGGGACCAGAGAGTTTTTTGATTGATCACGTTATCTCTTTCCTTGATATAAACTGGTGCAATGATATGGAGGCTGCTGTGTCAATGCACAAACCCTCCGTGAGCCATCAGATATTTGTTCTGACTGAGACTCTGTAAGCAAGTGGAGAAAGCAAAACAGAAGCCACTGAAACCACTACATGCACCCCCACACACCCATACACACCCACCACACACCCATACACACCCACCATCACCATACAAACACTGCCATAGGGTGCATCAGAACCATCACATCCCAGAGAGAATGTTGCTAACTAGTGCCTGCCTGATTATGATAAAACTGTCTGGGGGTTAGTCACCATTATGTCCCAATTTCCTTCAACAGTCTGGCCCCTACACAAACCAGACAGTATCCCCGGTTGCAGCTTCTATGCAAATATGGTGTCTTTCTTAGAGTAGATTAAAATGGTTTCAGGGATGTGACTAAGTCATGTTGTGACTTGACACTTGTTACTGATCTGCTGGCTGAGATGACATCTGGGAGATAAATTCTATGGGTGGTACACACTGTCTTGTAAGACAGGGGCCTCTCTTCAACTTAGACAACTGCGAGCACAGTTCTTAACAGGGAGAAGTGACTGTTTCTGCCCCCGAGGACTCAGGTTCCATAGTTTCCCCAGATGATCCTGTCTCAGCCTCAGGGTTCCCCTTCCTACTTAGGGCCTTGACTTTGACATATCAGACTCTCCAGATCTGAGTATTCAACCTTTGCTTATTTTAAATTAAATCCCACAGCTGCTATTTTGCCTTTCCCACCCTCTGGGGGGAGTAAATAAAAAACTCTGTGTTGCCATGAAGGACTAGTGGGTCCCACGGTTTACTTTTTTTTTTTTTTGTATTTTTCTGAAGTTGGAAACAGGGAGACAGTCAGACAGACTCCCGCATGCGCCCGACCGGGATCCACCCAGCATGCCCACCAGGGGGCGATGCTCTGCCCACCTGGGCCGTCGCTCTGCCGCAATCATAGCCATTCTAGTGCCTGAGGCAGAGAGGCCACAGAGCCATCCTCAGCGCCTGGGCAAACTTGGCTCCAATGGAGCCTTGGCTGCGGGAGGGGAAGAGAGAGAGAGGAAGGAGAGGGGGAGGGTGGAGAAGCAGATGGGCGCTTCTCCTGTGTGCCCTGGCTGGGAACTGAACCCGGGACTCCCGCAAGCCAGGCTGACGCTCTACCACTGAGCAAACCGGCCAGGGCCCTCGGTTTACTTTTAACAGGAAGTTCATTCAAAGCAGCCTCTGTTGTCTTTTTGCAATGCATCAACTAAGAACTGTCTCTTTTCATAACCTTATAATTACTATTTCACCAGAACCTCTCGAAAGCCTGTGAGCTAGCACCACCACTTCCATCCCTATCACAGTCATCCGGTCCAGCAGTTGCCCGGCTACAACCTAATGGGGGTCCTCATTGATCCACCTGCCACCAGGTGGGAGCCTCAGTGCTGGGCAGGTAGCAATCCAGGGAGCTCCCGGTGCTCTGGCACTAGATGACTCCCAGCTCTGAGTGCCTTAGCCTGAGCTCTCTTAGGAAGGGACTTTGAGACAGATTTGTATACAGGGTTTCTTTCCTTCTCAGTGTGTGTGTGTGTGTGTGTGTGTGTGTGTGTGTGTGTGTGTGTGTGCAGGCGCGCGCGCACGCGCGCTCGCGTGCATGCACACGCGTTTGTAATGCTCTTGGGAACAATAGCTGTGAGAGGTAAGGAAAGCAGGATTGGGTAAAGGAGAAGTTGAGCTGTCCCCAGACAAGCCCTCAGGAAGCTCTGGGGCTGCCATGTTCCAGATGAGTGATGGGCCCTGGGCTTTGTGCTCCCGTGTTGAGCAGTCCCTGTGTGCAGGCTGTCCCTAGCAAGGAGGCATGACCTTGGGCGAGGCAGCTCCCTTCAGCTAGGGGCAATTGCCTGAGAGGACTCAGCTCTGACCCGTAACAGCCAGCATCCTGACAGCCGGAGGAAGAGTGCCCTGGCTCCTAAGGGAGAGCTAGTTGGTGTCCAGCAGGATGGACACCACATTTCTTGACTGAATTAGAGGACAGACTCTGGTGACAGAAACAAGCTGGGATGATGTACATAGACGATGATCTGGGAGCTGCAGAACACAGCTCTGGAACAGGCTCAGGCCAGCAACAGCAACCAGGACAAACACAGTGTTACAGATTTGTTGAATGAAAATTTTTGAATAACTCCAAGGTTGGAATAATAGAGAATCAGGACTCAGGGAGCAATCTGACTTGATTGGCTCTGGAGAAATTCCTCTTTCACGTTGGAGTTGGGTCACCCCTTTTGAAGCCTTTCAATTGAGCACAGGGTAAGAATTCCAAGTCCTTCCTGTGAGGAGAACCTGGGACAAGCAGCTTCCATGTTACATGTGACTTCAGGTGGGTTACGACTAAGTGATAACTTATAGATGAGCTTGAAAACGCAATCATTCTAATTGTGTTTCTATGGAATAATGTAATTGAGGTTCTAAATAATCCATTAAAAATAAATTTTCTGAACTATTTGTATTAAGTTAGAAATGGTTTATTTTCTACTTCTTGAGGTTGGGGAGTAGAGTAATTCTAGAAAGATTTCTAGCTGCAAGGATTGAAGCAATGAGAGGCTCTAGTCAACCAGGTGGCTCAACCAAATATCCATAACAAATATAACTAAGGGATGGTCACATGTTGGATAGCCATGTGTATTTGTTCCCTTGTCAGATACAATTTTTGGAGAAAGTCCCAGCAGAACATGTATTAAAAACAGTGACAGAGACTTGAAAATATGCCCCAATACAGGAGAGTTAGAAAAGCTATAAACTGAGGGATATTGATACAATGATATAATTTAATGATGGGGCTTTGAATGTGGGAGCAGAGAAAGATAATATTTCTTAACTCAGAGTGCTGAGGACACAATGGTGTCTCTGTCCAGCCCACATCTTTCAGAGACAGCTGTGGCTTTTCCCAGAAGTTTTCAGTAAGACAACCTTAGTTTTTAGAAGAAGCCTCTTAAAGATGCTCCTTTCCCTTGAATCATGTCATTTATTTCAATTTATTAGTTTAAAAACCAGTAAAAAATATGACAACCACACAAGCACTTTTGTGTTATTTTGAATTTTAAAGGAATGGATTGTTTTTTTATAGGGGCATTTAAATATAAAAAAAAACAGCCCTATTCAGATGTCCAAAGAATGAATGTTCCAAATGCATTTCAGTTTCAGACACGAGTAAGTGTACACTTTGTATTGGTCTTTTTGTATCTGGTCCCAGTGTGAAAACAAATTGCTCAGTTAGCAGTCTAGAAAACAAATTCTCTGTAGAGTTTTGGATAAGTTGGAAGAGTTTTAAGACTTAGTGAGCCCAGGATGCAAGTTTCCAAGAAACATTTTTAACTCTAGGTTTAATTTATAACCCTATTTATGGCAGAGGGCAGAGGCAATTTGCAAAGGCAGCTGTGGCCAGTCCTGCCAGCCCTGGGGGTGACTGTTGGGGCTTCTGAGGGAGGTCCAGGGTCTCCTTTAGTTGTTCTGCCAGGGCTTGTGAGGGAGTCTTGATCTCTTCTCATGGCAGATACTTATAAAAAAACACAAATTAGAGGATAAAACATCTTAGAGCACCAAAACCAGTTTTCTTGGGAGTCTGGTGAGCAGTTTGAGATACAAATTTCTATATAATTTGCCTCAACGTGGGCCAGCTGTTGCACTGGGTTGAGGACTGGAAGTGGAGTCAGATGACCTGATAAAGGGTTAAATGTGTGCTTGGCTGGTTAACTTGCCGAGGAGTGCAGCAGCTCAGAAACATTCTGAGTTTCTTTGTTATCATTCATGAAACCAAGACATCTCTAACCTCAGGAATTGTGACACTTTTGTGATGACACAGTAAATGCGCACAGTGTTGCTGCCAGGCATCCTGATCGATGACCAAAATGTGAGTACATATTCTGAGTTTATTCAATGAGATAGTAGTGCGTATTGCACTTAGCATAGTACATAGAATGCTTGACATTTAGTGAAGAAGCAATATATTTTTTTGAAAATTAAAAGAATATTTCTTTTTGGTCTATTTGTTGGGTGGTATGATGCATTTATTTAT
Source organism: Saccopteryx leptura (assembly GCF_036850995.1). Taxonomy (NCBI): domain Eukaryota; kingdom Metazoa; phylum Chordata; class Mammalia; order Chiroptera; family Emballonuridae; genus Saccopteryx; species Saccopteryx leptura. The sequence goes on along the minus strand of NC_089513.1, from coordinate 59,386,737 downwards.
AAAAGGAGAAGTCAATGACACCATCTTCTTATTCTGCACTCACCAGCAAAGTGATTATTTTTCATGAGCTATACACTTCGCTCACAAAATTTTTTTCAACAAACACTAATCATGCAATAGTTATGTTCTAGAATCTAGATCCTGTGTTAGATGGTAAGCTTACAATGATGAGCAAAGCAGACTTGCATTTTCCTCATAAGACCTTCAATTGAATAGAGGAAAAGACACCAATCAATTTGGCTGATCAGTTTCTCAATTTGTATTTACCAAATGTGATAAGTTCCATGGAAGAGAAGAGGTCAGGTGATGTGAGAGTCTATGAGGGTTGAGGAAAGGATATCTATAGGGAATGATTCTTCAGCTGAGATCTGACACATGAATCGCAATCAAAACAAGAAACCAAGTGGGAAGAAGGATGGTTCTGGAGGGAAAGAAAGGGAGGGTGTGAGACGCTGATAGGGCCAAGGTGGATGGCAAGCAGAACGAAGGAGCTCAATTGAGGCGAAGCAAGGTGTCCGGATTCTGTAAGGGGTTTCCTAAAAGCAACTGGCTTCTGGCAGAGGCAGCAGGACAACATGTTGATTCCGCATTAACAATAGGTTTTGGGAGGCGAGAGTGGGTTTGGGTTGTTTCAGTTGGCTCAAGTGTAAACTAATTGTAGCTCGGACTAGGGACATGACAGTCGAGATGGAGACAATGTAGGGATTCCTAGACATTTAGGGGTTAAGTGTACAGATCAGGCAATGAGTTTACTGTATCACGCAAGGGAAAGCAAATTTCTAGTGATTGCTTCCCGGACTGTACATCTGGAAGGATGATGGTGGCATTCGCTGGTGCAGGAGCCATATGTGAACCTGTGAAGACTTGCGTTTCCTTTGGACACGTGGAACTGGAGATGCTATTGAGACATCCAAATGATGGACACGGGGCATGGCACTTTGCGTAAAGGCCTGGACCAGAGACAGGACTTTCGAGTTGAAGGTTCTGTATGGGTTATAAATGAGAAGTGAGGAGAGAAGAAGGCCTAAGGTTGGGCCTGGAGGAACTCCACCATTTGTGGTCTATTTGGGCACAAGCCTAAGTGCATGGTCAGAAATGTCCTGGACAATTGATATATTTAAATGACAGGATATCATTTAATGATTGGTTACTGCTTGTCTAGAGTCAAGAAGGACCCCAGAGGTGAGAATTCTCTCCCTCACAGTTCTTGAAGGTATAGTGGATGAGGGCGGGCTGATGGGTATGATCTATGCTTTTTTGAATAAAAAGCCAAAATCAGAATAAAATACAATGTAAATGCATTTCTGTTAGTCTTTGTGTTCACTGCTGGCACTGAAGTTCAATGCTTAGAGAGACATTCACTCTTTGTTATATTAATATATAGAACTGAAGTAAAGAAAGAGCATTGATTTAAGCATATCATCAGTTTTTTTTTCAGAAATCCTTTTGATTAAAACTTCAAGCACCCATATGCAATTACACACACACATTCACACACATACAGCTACGAGGACACTCACATTAGTTCATATATTTTGAAAGGTAGGTCATGAGTGAAGAAAATGGCTCTGATTATTTTCCTGATAGAGGACAAGATATAAGGATATCAAGCTGCTTGCATATGAATCTCATTTACTTAATGAAAGAAAAGCAGAGAACACATTCTCAGTCCAGAATTGCAGAGTCATGCTTGGTAATAATTGCTAGAAATGCTGGCAACCTCAAAATGTTTGTTCAAAATAAAATGGGATAGTCTGGTCTGTAGTGGTGGAAGTGGATAATGTTGACCTGGAATGTTGAGGTCACCAGTTCAAAACCCTGGGCTTGCCTGGTCAAGGCACATATGACAAGCAATCAATAAACAACTAGAGTGAAGCAACTATGAGCTGATACTTCTTGCTCCATCCACCCCCTTTCTGCAAAATCAATAAATAAAATCTTAAAAAATAAATAAAATGGGTTAAAGTGCTAGGATTAGAAAAACACCACCTAGAGATGTCCCCAAACTATGGCCCCCTGAGGTCATTTATCCAGCCCCTGCCGCACTTCCAGAAGGGGCACATTTTTCATTGGTGGTCAGTGAGAGGAGCACTGTATGTGGCGGCCCTCCAATGGTCTGGGGGACAGTGAACTGGCCCCCTGTGTAAAAAGTTTGCGGACCCCTGATAGGCATTCAGAAGAGGATGACATCTTGATCTTACATCAAAGAAATGCCTTCTGTTTTTTTCTTTTAAAAGAAAATCACTTGAAGAGATTCATTACCAAAAAAAAAAAAAATTCTATCATAATAAGTATTATAGAAATACTTAGCCCTGGCCGGTTTGCTCAGTGGTAGAGCATCAGCCTGGCGTGTGGAAGTCCCGGGTTCGATTCCCGGCCAGGGCACACAGGAGAAGCGCCCATCTGCTTCTCCCCCCCTCCCCCCCTCCTTCCTCTCTGTCCCTCTCTCCCCCTCCCGCAGCCGAGGCTCCATTGGAGCAAAGATGGCTCGGGCGCTGGGGATGGCTCCTTGGCCTCTGCCCCAGGTGCTAGAGTGGCTCTGGTAGTGGCAGAGCGAAGCCCCGGAGGGGCAGAGCATCGCCCCCTGGTGGGCAGAGCGTCGCCCCTGGTGGTTGTGCCGGGTGGATCCCGGTCGGGCACATGCGGGAGTCTGTCTGACTGTCTCTCCCCGTTTCTAGCTTCAGAAAAAAAAAAAATACTTGTTAGAATATATATATGTATATATGTGTATTCATATATATAGTGCCGCACTGCAGTGTCTGTAACTAAAAGTGAATTGTACAAGAATCAATGTAAAATGGTGTGAGAAGATGGGGAACCTCGTGTATATATCAATAGAATGAGAGACAACAGAAAAAAGAAGGGATGGCTTAGAGCAATATTTTTCAACCGGTGTGCTGCAAGAATTTGTAGAACGTGATGCCTGACTATTTAGTCAAGGGCACTGACCTCTTTTCACTTAGATTGCCAAACAAACAAACAAACAAAATGACAGCAGCCAACACAACAATAGCTGTCTGGTGTGAATGCATCAAAATTATACCTATTTTGTCAAATCAGCAGTTTTAGCAATTAGTTTATGTGTGCCATGAGGTGAAAAAGGTTGAAAATCGCTGGCTCAGAGCAGTAGCAAAATGTTACACTTAGGATTTTCTAAGTTATATTAACTGTCTGCTGAGGACTTCGCATGGTATCACACAGACATTGTCCCATCTGTATATCCCTCCAGAAGCAACAGGTAAGTAGGGCATGGTTTGTGACTTCAAGTTTTGATGGGAAAGGTGTAAATATATAGGTATATATTAATAAAAGATGATAAAGTTATGGCTGGATAGCTCAATTGGTTGGAGCATCGTTGCAGAGCAGGGAGGTTGTAGATATGATCTCAGGTCAGGGCACATACAGGAACAGATCCGTATTCCTGTCTCTCTCTCCCTGCCTCCGCACCTCTCTCTCTCTCTCAAAAAAAAAAAAGATGATAAAGATAGCTTCTATCTATTTAATATATGATGATTCTATTTTCTGAAAATTGTACAGTTTTGCTTTAATTTTTAATTTTTTTTTTTTCATTTTTCTGAAGCTGGAAACAGGGAGAGACAAACAGACTCCCGCATGCGCCCGACCGGATCCACCCGGCATGCCCACCAGGGGGCGATGCTCTGCCCATCCTGGGCGTCGCCATGTTGCGACCAGAGCCAGTCTAGCGCCTGAGGCAGAGGCCACAGAGCCATCCCCAGCGCCCGGGCCATCTTAGCTCCAATGGAGCCTTGGCTGCGGGAGGGGAAGAGAGAGACAGAGAGGAAAGCGCGGCGGAGGGGTGGAGAAGCAAATGGGCGCTTCTCCTGTGTGCCCTGGCTGGGAATCGAACCCGGGTCCTCCACACGCTAGGCCAACGCTCTACCGCGGAGCCAACCGGCCAGAGCTACAGTTTTGCACCCGGCCAGAGCTACAGTTTTGCTTTAAATTCTTCGATTTTATCTCGCTTTTCTTTTTTAAGGAGAATTTTAAGGAACACATTGGCTATACTTTTAAATAGGCATTTTATAATTTTAGAATACTTGAAAACAATTATTTCTGTTAAAACCCCCCAAAATGCGCTGCTGCCAGGTATTTTTACTCTTATTATTATTAATTTATTTTTTTAAAAAAATATTTTTAATTTCATTTACACTTACCCCAAAATGTTTGCGAGTAAATTAATTTTTATAAAATGCCACTAGAGGGCGCGCATCAGCCAACGCGGAAGCAAGCATCCCCTCCAGTCTCTTGCAACAAGGACAGGACATAATAGTCTCTTGAAACAGCTTAAATAGATACAACTTAAAGTCTTTTTCTTTATTCTTTCACATAATATTAGCTCTTAGGTATTAACAACAGTAGTTTGTAAGGGTGGCAGAGGTCGTTTTTATTTGATGCTTTATTTTGATACTTGCAATCTTTGCAATTATGAATTGGGAAATATTAATTGGGAGAATAAAAACAAACAGCATTTAATTATTATGTTGACTTTTGGACATAATATTTCTGGATTTTCTTCATGTTTAGATTTCAAAGAATATATTTTGAGTTATTGTAATTTAATGGGAAGTCTACTAAGTAGGCTACTAAGACTTCCCATTAGTAGTTTATGACCTTGGGCAAATTTAATAAGACTTTATTTACTCATCTGTAAAATAGGCTCATAATGCCTGTTTCACAAGGGTTCGGAAGATTTATTGAAGATGTTAGTGAAGAAAACTGGCCATAAAAATTGTTAAAGCATTTATTAAGTCAGAATTCAATAGTTTAATACTTTCCTTATCTTTAGGTGTGGTTTCTTATTCTTTTTTCTTTCTCTTTTCTCTTTTTCATTTTCTTTTTTTTTTTTTTTTCTCTTTTGAGAATGATTCAGGAACATCAAGCTGCTCCTGTATGTGCCCTGACCGGGGAATCAAAGCAGCAACCTGTGCTCTCAGGGACAATTGCTCCAACCAACCCAGCTATCCAGCCCGGGCTTAATTTTTTACTTACTGATTGATTTTTTAAAGAGAGCCAGAGAGAGGAAAGGAAGGAGACGGGTGGGGAAGGGAAGCATTCATGTGTTATTTGTTCAGTAGTGTATGTATTGTTTGCTTCCATGTGTGCCCTGATCTGAGATCAAGCTCGCAACCTTGTCGTTTCGGGAGGGTGCTTTTAACCAACTAAACTAACTGGCCAGGGCATTTAGGTGTTTTGTATTATGTATGTCTTGATTAAATAATTTATGTAAAGAATTAATAAACAGAATTTTTTTTTTCTGAAAAGTTTTTATAATTTTTTGGTCATCAATAACCAAAAAATTCTTATGCAACATTCTAAATTCTTATGGAATTAAATGTAAGGCTGGAAGCATATTTTCTGACACAGGGTGTTTATAGCTTTGATTTTAAGGCCAATAATTGATTGAAAGGGGTTTATTTTATTTTATTTTATTTTACAGAGAGAGAGAGAGAGAGAGAGAGAGGAGGGAGGAGCAGGAAGCATCAACTCCCGTATGTGCCTTGACCAGGCAAGCCCAGGGTTTCAAACTGGTGACCTCAGTGTTCCAGGAAAAGACTTTTTAAATATCCAAGAGATAAATTATGCATTCCTGTCCAGTGAATCAGCTTCAGCAGTTCAAGAAAATAATTTGCATTAATAGAGATAATTTTAAATATTAAACATACACTTTGATTAACAAGAAAACAAAAAGCTTTGTAAATCTTATGTTATTCTTTGTACCGTGCAAGTTTTTATTTTGGTAGAAAACCAAATACTTATCTTTGGCTATCTAGCACAAGAGAAAGATGTAGCAAGTCACCTGTACTGACCTGAAAATTCACTTTGGAATAGTTGAGCTTCTGTCACAAAAGTATTGTTAGGTTTGCCGAGAGGAATCACACGAGGCCAAAGGAGGTAAAACAGTGGACTTTATTAGCACATCTGGGAGCAGATGGACTGAGGCTGAAAAAGACATCAGACCTGATAAGAGGGAGTATGGGGGTTTTATATGGTTTGAAAGTTCCTGCTGATGTGCACGTTGCCAGGGAGCTGGAAGAATTTCGTCTGCTCCTTGGAATCTAGGTGGGTCAGTTGGCAGTAGTGAGTTCCAGGAACTCCGGGGTGGTGTTTACAAGCCATTGAGTTTCTCAACCATGTCTGTCTGTTCCTGTTGGTTATTAGCTTGTGGTCACTGTGATCTGCAAAGTCCTCGGAAAAAGGGGAGTTGAGTTAGGAGGGGCAAAATGGAGCTACTTTTGGTTCTACTTAACAAGTATGATTTAAACTCACCTCTATGTTAAGCTTTGATGATCTGATCGATGACTAATTAGAGGATTTATGTTTTGCTATTGAAAAAGGAACTTAAGTTGACAGATCTAAGGATGACCACTATCCAAAGCAGAATATCTTCACGTGCTTCATTTAATACTGGAAAATTAGAAGCAGCAGTGCTAATGACAGGCAGAGTGACACAATGTGTAAAGGAACCTCTTTCTGGCCTGTGTTCCTTCCCATGTGATGGTCAACTTTTCTAGCATGGGCTAAATTCTTCTTAGGGTCAGACAAACCCAGTGCTTCAGGCATAGCCCACACCAGGGCATGGGAATCAGTTCGTCTAGGAACCACCACATCTAAAGCATCTTTGCTATATTCTCATGTTATCCCAAACCACAGGGATTGGACTGGCTGTATGACCAGTGGCCACTGCCGTTGTGGCTGTTCACATGCAGAATCTCACTGAATTTGGACAGACAGTAAAGAAACTGTGGAGCCAAAATATGGTGGGCCGTTTCATTTATTACAGTCTCGCACCTGGGGACGAGAGCATGGGAGCTGCAGCAGACCCACCAGATAAAGTCTCAATGGCCGGCTGACAAGCAAACACACTGGGCATTCAGGACTCACAAGGCCTCGAGGCATTCTCCAGTTCCACAACCAGGAGAATCTTCTCCGGTTACTCCTAGAATTAAAGGCCCCATCAGTCTTAGCGGAGCTCGCAAAGCCCCTCAGCTCTGGTTCCCCATCTGCTCACCTTCTCTCTCTCTCTGTGCAAACTGGCTTCTTCTTCAGCACTCTGCATTCTCTCTGCTCCTCTCTCATTCTGCAAACATGGCTTCCTTTTGCCTCTTCTTCTTCTCTCTCTCTCTTCAAAACTCTCAGGTGCAAAAGCCTCTCCTCCAGCAAACATTAGCAAAACAATGGCCCTTCCCAAGCAGAAAGGTAATTTGCAATTTCACAGACCTCATATACCTGGCGCTGCCCAGCCCCCAATGCAAACTATAAGTGAACAAACATAAAAATCATATTTTACAAACTTATTTGACCAACACTGGTCTTGAACAGCAAAATATAGTCCTGTCCATATTGTAGACAGGTCAGAGGGAACTGTCCACTTTCTAAGTGACAGGATCACAATAGGGACTTCTTCTCAATAGGCAATACTTAGGATCCTTCACTTCCCGAGGGATAGACAGCTCTGCTCTGTGAAACTTGAAAGGTGGGGGTGGGATATGATGAACTAGAAACATGCCAGTCTTGCTACCAGTCTCTAAACCAGGGGTCCCCAAACTTTTTACACAGAGGGCCAGTTCACTGTCCCTCAGACCACTGGAGGTCCGGACTATAAAAAAAAAAACTATGAACAAATCCCTATGCACACTGCACATATCTTATTTTAAAGTAAAAAAAGAAAACGGGAACAAATACAATATTTAAAATAAAAAACAAGTAAATTTAAATCAACAAACTGACCAGTATTTCAATGGGAACTATGGGCCTGCTTTTGGCTAATGAGATGGTCAATGTCCGGTTCTATATTTGTCACTGCTAGCCGTAACAAGTTTTATGAATCACTTCCGGAGCCATGACGTGTGTGTCCCGTGTCACCGGAAGTAGTACTGTACGTGAGCCATGCTGCGCTTTGCGGCGCCGTCACATACAGTACTCCAGGAGCACAGGATGCATCCTGTGCTCCTCTCACTGACCACCAATGAAAGAGGTGCCCCTTCTGGAAGTGCGGCGGGGCCAGATAAATGGCCTCAGGGGGCTGCATGTGGCCTGCAGGCCGTAGTTTGGGGACCCTTGCTCTAAACTGTAGGTCAGCAAACTTTTTTTGTAAAGCGACAGATAGTAAACATCTAAAGCTTGGCAAGCCATATGGTACTGTCACCATTAGACTCGATCATTGAATTGGGAAAGTAGCCATAAAAAATATGTAAATAAAGGAGAGGTCTGTGTTCCCAATAAAATTTTATTTATACAAATAAGTGGTGGATCCTGTGGGCGGCAGTTTGTTCCTCTTGCTTTAAATCATCCCACCTCCATTAGTTCCACAAAAACATGGCCAAGAAAGCATCCTTCTAAGTAAGGCTAAGAATAAAAGAGAATACACATGTGTTTAAACTCCCTCAAGTTTTTTTGGGGGCTCTTGTTGCCTCTAAAATCCCCTGAAATGCTGCTAATAGACAACAGAGCTGGGTGTTTTATACAGATGGGCCTCTGACAGGGACAGGGAACCAAGCCACCGTCTGGAGTGGATTAGGAGCTCATTGATCCTGTGCATTTGTGGACTATTGTCAGGTCAACAGCAGTGGGCCTGTGGGCAGTGGGCTTCTTCATATAACAGTTATTTTCCCTATTGAAGATTTGCAACAGGGACTTTTTTTCCTTCTTCATTAACTGCATTGCAAAATTTATGCTCAGTGGAAAATTCTTCAACTAACAATCAAAGTGGGCCGACAGGCCACTTTTCCTCTTAGCTGGTCTTTTGCTTTGAAGATATTAACTGGCACAGAGCTAGGAGTCCATGGTTGGTTGGCTGCGGGCATGGGTTGGGGCTTCTCCTGTAATTTTTCTGGTCACAGCCCCAGAAGTCTTAGGACATCTGTTGTCTGAGTACCAACACCGTCACACAATGTACCAATAATTTTATTTGAATGTTTCAGTGATTAAAATGGTGGGTCAAATATTGTAAACGCATTAGGTTTTGCCTCCTTGAATGTTCATGTGTGGTCATATGATGGAATCCTGGTGATATCTGTGCCAAGCACAGCACACTGGTGAAGTCCCACAGGCTGACACCTGAGTGCTGGAGGCAGAGTTCTGGGGGTCCTAGAATTTGCCACAAACTTGACGGACAAACCAGCACTTGGTGATGTTGAATTATTCTACACCTTGTTATTCTGTGAATTTTTCTAGCATTGTTCAGGTGGATGGAGGATTGTGTTTAAGAACAATAATTGCTGCTTAAAATCTTCAACAATAACTTATGTGTGCATATATTTTCTTCCAAGAAGTAAAATCTGCTTTGGAGATATTATTTTGGTAATCTTCATTTTTCTTTCCTTTTGAATTCTAAATAATGTGGCCTATAAAACTGTAAAAGCCAAATAATATTTTTTTCTTTTGATAATGATTTCAATGTTATTGTTTCTACTTTTCTGAGGAATTTAAAATTTTTTTTTATATAAATAAATTTTTATTTTAATGGGGTGACATCAATAAATCAGGGTACATACATTCAAAGAAAACATTTCCAGGTTATCTTGTCATTTAGTTCTGTTGCATACCCATCACCCGAAGAGAGATCGTCCTTCGCCACCCTCCATCCAGTTCTCTCTGTACCCCTCCCCCTCCCCCTCTCCCTCCTTCCCTCCCCCCACCCCCCGTAACCACCACACTCCTGTCCATGCCTCTTAGTCTCGCTTTTATGTCCCACCAATGTATGGAATCCTGCAGTTCCTGTTTTTTTCTGATTTGCTTATTTCACCCCGCACAATGCTACCAAGACTCCACCATTCCACTGTAAGTGATCCGATGTCATCATTTCTCCTAGCTGAATAGTATACCATGGTGTATATGTGCCCCATCTTCTTTATCCAGTCCTCTATTTTTTTTTACAGTGATTAAAAGCCTTTAAGCAAACTCTTGGCCAATACAGCAAGAATCCATAAAAGAGTAGTGTCCTTAACATGTTCACCAAGTCCAAGTTGGCCCCATCACCATGCCAAATCCCTGAAAAATGCAACCCAACCACAGTTCAGTCTGTTAGGAGCTGTCACAGGGAGCAGGAGTCCAGGAAAGTTCCCCACAGGAAAAGTCCGCATGGCACTGGAATTGTTGTCACCATTCTATACTTTGCAGCTCATGTCCAAGTCCCAATGACCGCTGCTTCTAGCTGGTAATGATTCAGAATTTTAAAATTTTTAATAAATTACAGCAACCCATATGTAAGATCATGGTCATTTCTTCTACCTTAAAAAAGGGACACTTTTTTCTTTTCAATGCTCCCACTCAACTCAGAATTCACTCTCTTTTGTCCCTTTCATCACATTCCTAGTTTATTTCTAGAGCTTTCTGATACAACACCCTACTTGATTAACCAATCTGCCATGTTTCTGATGAAACAGAGAGGAAAATGAGTAGCCTATGGCTTCAGTTCTGACTCCTCACCTAGCTTTGTCCTCTTTTCATTTCTCTCCCATTCCTTTCCTCCCTTTCTCTCTCCCTCCATTCATTCAAATAGTTAGAAAATGCAGAGAATAAAGCATAAATTTCTCACTCCCACCCCAGCTTCCCAGCTCCACCCTCTCTGAGGCAACCACAAGGACTAGTCTTCACTGTGTCGTTCAGGAATTCCCCTGCACAGGCAATCACCCAGGCCCATGATGCTTGCTAAGGAAGCACTACCTGCTGTACAGTCAATGTTCTGCATTTTGCATTTTTCACTCAACACTATGTCTTGAAGTGAGGAGCCACTGCGCCACCTCACCCACAGGTGTTGTAAAGTACCAAGAGCTACAGAATTAATATTAATATTTTGGGAGGCTTGAAGAACATTTTATTAATTTGGGTTAAGGTGTGCAGAGAAATTGTGAGAATAGTCCCTGTACTGTGATTGGCATGACCAGGATGGCCCTTGGCATTGTATTGTAAATGCAAAGGGGATGAAAACATGGATTCTCAGACATTCCACCACACCTGTGGGGAAAGGGGTGAATGGCTAGCCAGGTACAGGGAGAGAAAAGCCAAAATAAACCTTTTTTTATAGCAATGAGCCATTTGTGGGCATTTGTCCCCACAGAAACTACCTCTCCTATGTAAATGTGTGTGGTTAACACGTGTGACTCTGGACAGAGAGATGGCAGATAAACACTAGATAATATAGGAATGCCTTTTAATATGTAAAAAGACATCTTTCTACCATTGTGTTGACTTGTAAATTTTGTTTTCTCCAAAATGATGTATGGCTTGCAAATTGAACATGGTCCTATCATGTTAAAGAATATATGACTATAACCAATAGTGGTAAGGGGCTCCTAATTACAATTTTTACTTCTGTACCTCCCACTTACAAAACTATAAAAACTAAGTAGAACAAAGGGCCAGCATGCTCTCCTTCAGACTTCTGTCGGAGTTGCCACCGCTTGGACAAGCTAGACAATAAAGCTTTGGTGTGTAATCGATGGACTTTGTTGTGTCTTCAATGTTTCGGGTCCCTCCGGATTAGGCTTAACAGAAGATTGCTCTGTATCAGCACATGTGGGTAAACCCCAAACTTTTTCATGCCTCCGGTGGTTTCCAGGGTCCTCCATTATCAGCTCCACCCTTTCCCAGTTGCGGTTTCTCTCAGCTCTTCTTCCTCAGAAGGTAGAAACATTTACAATTCACTTACAGCCCATTACCGACATGTGATTAGGCCTAACTGAATCCATTGGTGAGACATTGGAGGCTTTCTCCATAATGGGGGACAATGTTGTTTGGTAAATCTGAGGCAGACCAAAACCTAAAACATCACTTAGAAATTTCTCAAATTATTATTTGAAAGTTCTGTCTCTTGAGACAATTTTTTTTGATGTCATTTTTCTTTATAGAGTCTTTTATTCCCTGGGAAACAACTACTGGAAAGCTTTAGTTTAGCCAAGTGGTAAAGAACTGGCATATTTTAAGTAAATTAATTTGCTATCCACTTAAGGTAAATCTCTTCTAGTTTCCTTTACCTTCTCAGTTGGTGCTGAAGTCTTTGCAATCATTCTGACGTGAAGAAAAACCTGTTTTCCAATGCCACTTTATTTTTCAAATTTCAAAGACAGAAAAGCTCTTTGAAACAGTGATACCATAATATTTTTGGCAGACAGGGCTCCATTGAGGTGGAAATTTGAGTGTTAGTTAGGATTAATGAAAGATTAAGGATGTAGATTAGGTGATCACAACAGGTAAAAAGTACCTGGCAGATGTGATATAGGGAAAAAGAATAGAAGAAAATGAAAAATGCATCTGGAAAGGCAGAAATAATAAACATTCTTTTTTTGTTTACTCATCAATGTTTGTGAAAGAAAAGAAAAAGAAGCATAGTGTAACAAATAGCGTGAATTAGTTCCAGAGCTATTCCTTAAAAAACAAAACAAAAAAAAACCCAACCAATTTGTATCTTCTAAGTACATAATAGGAACTTAATAAATATGTGCTTGTCCTGTTATAGATGTGGTGCATCAAACTTTCCCTAGATGTTGAAATCTCAGAAGTCTCCTTTTCAGAATCCTTATGGCATGTTAACTCACTTTTTATAATATGATCACTCATATACTATAAAACACACATGTAGCATAAACTCACAGGCACAAATAATACATATCACAATATCAGTTGTGTTTTTATTTAATTTTTATTAATTTTTAATTTATTGTGTTTACGTGAATTCAAGTGTCCCACTGAATATAACTCCCTCACCCCCCCACCCCCCCAATTCTGTGTCCCTTTTTATGGCCCTTTGTCCTCCTTTCCTTTTGTGGTAAGGTTCCAAAGAATTGCAAAAATTAATATTAATAATTTAGAAAGCAGATTCAGGTTTATTGCCTCCTCTTTTCTGTAGAGAATGAAGGGAGAGGAATATTGGAATTTCCTGGCTTACAAGGACATATTGAGATAAGAAACCTCCTTTTACTAAGAAGCTTAAAAGGCATTTTATAATTCAGGCCAAGCATTTAGAGAGATTTTGTAAATATGATTTTATACTTGTGTTCATGCTTAGGAAGGGCTATTATATTGTAAATAGAGAGGTTTTTATACTAGGTTTTGAATGAAAGGAAGGAGACTTGGAACCCTTCCCTTCCCCACACCTCTGAGGAAGAAGGTAAACAGCTAGCCAGGTGCAGAAGAGGGAGGAAAGATTTAAGTAATCCTTTCCTTTCCCCTTTCTTTCTCCTTAATGGGAGATTTACAAACGCTTATCCTCTGACATCATGTAAGCCCCTCCTATCCTGAAAACGTGTGATTGATGTATGTACCTCTAGTCAACCTTTTTATACCTACCGCCCACTTTTGTATCTCTGTTAGTAGTAAAATTTTCTAACTGCCCACCGGTTCCACAGTAATGGTGATTTATAAAGTAAGGAAGTAAATTTACTTTATAAAATTTATAAAGCAGAGTTACAGCAAGTTAAAGCATATAACAATAATTACTTACCAAGTACTTAATGTTGGATTTTTGCTGTTTGGCAGAATAAATCTTTATAAAACAATTTATTATAGTTAAATCTATCTTTTTATTTATACTTTGGTTGCTTTGCTACCGCCCACCATGAAAGCTGGAATGCCCACTAGTAGGCGGTAGGGAGCAGGTTGATTACCACTGCTCTAGACAAAGGGATGGCAGATGGACACTAAATGATTTGTGGATGTCTTTTGATATGTAAAATGACATCCTTCGCTATTGTGTTAACTTATAAATTTTAATATATAGGATTGTCTTTTTATAAATCCTATAAACAAATGTTATAAGCTTGCTAATGATTGTGTCATGCGCCCCCTCTTCTTTTTCTGCCAACCTGTATGTGATCAAGTGTATATAACCCGCCTCAGAGCTATATTTGACATTGCACGATTTGGGTCAGCTATACCCCATGTTAGTCATATGCGGCCAGTATATTAATAAAACTCCTCAAAAATTCATTTGGACTTTGTGTCTCTACATAAACCCATGGAAGTAAGTTCCAGGAATGTTACTTTACAACACTTTAGGATTTGCTGTCCTGTTATCTATATCTCTGTGTTATGTATATATAGTTTCACTAATTCTTTTACCTTTTCTGATTACGTCTCCTCATTCCTCATCCATCTGACTGCTGTCCATCTGGTCCCTGTGACTCTGCCTCTGCCTCTATTCCATTCTTCAGTTCACTTTGTTCATTAGATTCCACATATTTGTGAGATCATATGATATTTTTCTTTTCTGCCTGGCTTATTTCACTTAGCATAATAATCTCCAGGTCCATCCATGCTGTCTCAAAAGGTTAGATTTCCCTCTTTTTCACAACTGCATAGTATTCCATTGTGTATATGCACCACAGCTTTTTAATCCACTCATCTACTGACGGACACTTGGGCTGTTTCCAGATCTTGGCTATTGTAAACAATGCTGGAATAAACATGGGGGTGCATATCTTCTTTCTAATTAGTGATTTGGTGTTCTTAGGATATATTCCTAAAAGTGGGATAGCTGGGTCAAAAGGCAGTTCCATTCTAAATTTTTTGAGGAAACCCCATACAATTCTTCACAATGGCTGCACAAGTCTGCATTCTCATCAGCAGGGAAGGAGGGTTCTCTTTTCTCCACACCCTCACCAGCACTTATTGTGTGTTGTTTTATTAATGAGCGCCATTCTGACAGGAGTGAGGTGATATCTCATTGTGGTTTTAATTTGCATTTCTCTAAAGATTAGTGATGTTGAACATTTTTTCATATGCCTATTGGCCATTTGTATGTCCTCTTTGGAGAAGTGTCTATTCAGTTCTTTTTCCCACTTTTTAATTGGATTGTTTACCTTTCTGGTGTTGATTTTTAGAAGTTCTTTATAAATTTTGGTTATTAACCCCTTATCAGACGTATTGGTGACTATATTCTCCCATTGTGTGGGTTGTCTTTTTATTTTGTTCATGGGGCCTTTTGCTGTGCAAAAGCTTTTTAGTTTGATATAGTCCCATTTGTCCATCCTATCCTTTATTTCACTTGCCCGTGGAGATAAATCAGCAAAAATATTGCTAGGAGAGATATCAGAGAGTTTACTGTCTATGTTTTCTTCCAAGATGTTTATGGTTTCACGACTTACATTTAAGTCTTTTATCCAATTTGAGTTTATTTTTTTTTATTTTTTATTTTTTTACAGAGAGAGGGATAGACAGGGACAGACAGACAGGAACAGAGAGATGGGAAGCATCAAACATTAGTTTTTCATTGGAGTTTATTTTTGTGAATGGTGTAAGTTGGTTGTCTAGTTTCATTTCTTTGCATGTAACTGTCCAATTTTCCCAACACCAATTATTAAAGAGACTGTCTTTACTCCATTGTATGCTCTTACCTCCTTTGTCAAATATCAATTGTCCATAAAGGCATGGGTTTATTTCTGGGTTCTCTGTTCTGTTCCATTGATCTGTATGCCTGTTTTTATGCCAGTAACATGCTGTTTTGAGTACAATGGCCTCATAGTATAACTTGATATCAGGAAGTGTGATACCTTCCACTTTATTCTTTATTTTCCAGATTGCTGAGGTTATTCATGTTCTTTTTTTGGTTCCATATAAAATTTTGGAATAATTTTTCTATTTATTTGAAGTGTGCCATTGGCAGTTTAATAGGAATTGCATTGAATTTATAACTTTCTTTGGGTAATATAGACATTTTTATGATGTTTATTCTTCCTATCTATGAACATGGTATATGCTTCTACTTGTTTGTATCTTCCTTGATTTCTTTTATCAGTGTTTGATAATTTTTTGAGTGCAAGTCCTTTACCTCCTTCATTAAATTTACTCCTAGGTACTTCATTTTTTTTCCTGCAATAGTGGAGGTGATTGTTTTCTTATTTTCTCTTTCTGACAGTATATTGTTGGTGTGTATAAATGCCACTGATTTTTGAAGATTAATTTTATATTCTGCCACCTTGCTGAATTTATTCATTAAGTCTAGTAGTTTTTTGACTGAGATTTTAGGGTTTTCTATGTATAGTATCATGTCATTAGCAAATAAAGATAGTTTTACCTCTTCTTTTCCAATTTGGATGCCTTTTATTTCTTCTTCTTTTCTGATTGCTGTGGCTAGGACTTCTAGAATAATGTTGAATAAGAGTGGTGAATGGGGCACTCCTGCCTTTGTCTTGATTTTAAGGGATTGCTTTAAAATTTTGCCTATTGAGTATGATGTTGGACATAAATTTGTCATAGATGGCCTTTATCATGTTGATGTATGTTCCCTGTATTCCCACTTTGCTAAGAGTTTTGATCATAAGTGAGTGCTGGATTTTATCAAATGCTTTTTCTGCATCTATTGATATTATCATGTGATTTTTATCCTTCCTTTTTTTTTTCTTCCTTTTGTTTATGTGATAAATCATATTGATTGATTTGTGAATATTGTACCAGCCTTGCCTCCCCAGAATAAATCCCACTTGATCATGATCTATGACTTTTTTAATGTATTGCCAGATCCGGTTTGCTAATATTTTGTTGAGAATCTTAGCATCTAAGTTCATCCGGGATATTGGCCTATAGTTTTCTTTCTTTGTAGTGTCTTTACCTGGTTTTAGAATGAAAATTATGCTCACCTCATAAAAGGAGCGTGGAAATCATCCTTTCTCTTAAATTTTTTGAAATGGAAGGATAGGTTTTAGTTCTTCTTTGAATATTTGGTAAAATTTGCTTGTGAAGCCATCTGGTCCAGTAGTTTTGTTTGGTGGGAGTTTTTTGATAACTGTTTCAATTTTATTTGTTGTAGTAATTGGTCTGTTTAGGTTTTCTGATTCTTCCAGATTGAATTTTGGAAGATTATATTTTCCTAGGAATTCACCCATTTTGCCTAGGTCTTTGGATGGCAAACTGTGGCTTGTGAGCCACATGCAGCTCTTTGGCCCCTTGAATGTGGCTCTCCCACAAAATACCATGTGCAGGTGCTACCTCGATAAGGAATGTACCTACCTATAGCATTTAAGCTTAAAAAATTTGGTTCTCAAAAGAAATTTCAATCATTGTACTGTTGATATATGGCTCTGTTGACTAATGAATTTTCTGACCACTGGCCTAGGTTGCCCAGTTTTTTGAGATACAGATCTTCTTAGTATTTTCTTACAATCCTTTGTATTTTTGTGGTGTCAGTTGTTACTTCTTCACTTTCATTTCTAATTTTATATATTTGAGTCCTCTCTCTTTTTCTCTTGATGAGTCTGGTTAAAGGTTCACCAATCTTGTTTACCTTTTCAAAAAACCAGCTCTTGGTTTCATTGATGTTCCATATTTTTTTTATTCTCCATTTCATTTATTTCCACTCTGATCTTTATTATTTTCTTTCTTCTGCTTCCTCTGGGCTTTATTCATTGTTCTTTTTCTAGTTCTTTTAGATGCAGAGTTAAGTTATTTATTTGAGCTTTTTTTTTGCTTTTTAAGGTATGCCTGTAATGCTCTGAACTTTTCTCTCATAACTGCTTTTGCTGTGTTCCACAGATTTTGAGTTGTTGTATGTTCATTTTCATTGTTTCAAGAAAATTTTTTATTTCTTCCTTGATCTTGTTGTTAACCCATTTGTTATTTAATTACATGCTATTTAGCCTCCAAGTGTTTGAATATTTTTCAGTTTTTTTATTGTAATTGATTTTTCATTTCATGCCGCTGTGATCAGAGAAGATGCTTGATATAATTTCATAATTTTTTAAAAATTTATTGAGACTTGTTTTGTGTCCTAACATGTGGTGTATCTTATAGAATGTACCATGAACACTTGAAAAGAATGTATATTCTTCTGCTTCTTTGGGGTGAAAGTTTCAGAAGATATCTATTAAATTCAGTTGATCTAGTGTATTATTTAAGGCTCCTGTTTCTATGTTAATTTTCTGTCCGGAGGATCTATCCATTGATGTTAGTGAGGTATTAAGTCTCTTATTAATATAGTATTGCTATTAATCTCACCCTTTATGTTCATCAAAATCTGTTTTATATATTTAGGTGCTTCTATATTAGGTGCATACATATTTACAATGGTTATATCCTTCTGTTGGATTACTCCTTTTATCATTTTGTAGTAACCTTCTTTATCCCTTACTATAACCTTTGTTTTAAAGTCTATTTTGTCAGATATATATATATATATATTGCTACCCCAGCTTTTTCTTCAAATCTACTTGCATGAAATACCTTTTTCAATCCCTTCACCTTTAGTTTCTGTGTATCTTTTTTTCTGTGATGGGTCTCTTCTAGACAGCATATGTATGCATCTTGTTTTATTATCCATGTAGCTACCCTGTGTCTTTTAATTGGAACATTTAATCCATTTACATTTAAGGTTATTATTGATATATAATATATATAGTTGTTTATTACTATTTTATTCTTTAAATCTACAATTCTCTTTTTCTAGATTTATTTTTCTTTGCTCTTTTTACAGCAGGTCCCTTAAATTTCTTGCAGTACTGGTTTAGTTATAATTAATTACTTGAGGTTTTTCTTTTTGTCTGGGAAGATTTTTATTTTTCCTTCAGTTTTAAATGATAGCCTTGCTGGATAAAGAAGTCTTGGTTGTAGGTTCTTGTTTTTCATCAATTTGAATATTTCTTGCCAATTCCTTCTGGCCTCAAGTGTTTCTGTTGAGAAATCAGATGTCATCCTTATGGGGGCTCCACTGTAGGTAATTAACTGCTTTTCTCTTGAAGCTTTTAGTATTCTTTCTTTGTATCTTAATGTTGACACCTAAATTATGATGTGTCTTGGTGTAGGCCTCCTTGGGCTCCTATTTAATGGAACTCTGTGCTTCTTGAATTTGTATAACTTTTTTCTTCGTCAATTTAGAAAAAAATTTAACTATGATTTCTTCAAACAGACTCTCTATTCCTTGTTTATTCTCTTCTCCTTCAGGCACCTCTATAATGCAGATATTGTTTCTCTTCATGTTGTCACAGAGCTCTCTTAGAGTTTCCTCAGACTTTTTGAGCCTCTTTTCTTTTTGCTTCTATGCTTCCATGCTTTTGTTTATCTTGTCCTTTAAATTGATAACTGTTTCAATTTTATTTGTTGTAGTAATTGGTCTGTTTAGGTTTTCTGGTTCTTACAGATTGAATTTTGGAAGATTATATTTTCCTAAGAATTTATCCATTTTGCCTAGGTCTTTGGATGGCAAACTGCGGCTTGTGAGCCACAGAAGATTCGATCTTCTGCTTCATCCAGCCTGCTATTAATTCCTTCTATTTTAGTCTTCATTTCTGATATTGTATTTGTCATTTTTGACTGGTTCTTTTTATGATTTCAATGTCCTTTTTGATGTTTCCTATCTCTTCATTGAGGTGCTCAGTATGTCCATCCATTGTTGCTTCAAGATCCTTCTGCATCCAAGAAAATCATTATTTTAAACTCTGCATCTGGTATTTTGGTTACTTCCTTCTCACTCAGTTCTTTTCCTGGGGATTTCTTTTGTTGATTCATTTGGGTCACATTTCTCTGTCTGTCCATTTTGTCTGTGTATTTGGTAGCACTGTCTGACTTTGAAATTTTGTGTGGTCTTTATGAAGAATATGGGCTTGGTGGTACTGTCTTCCAGGCCACTTGTTTTTCTTGTTCTAGGAATGCTTCTTGATGGTACTATTTTCTCTCTTGTTGTATGTGAGTATTAGATGCAGTGTGTTTTTTCATGGGTATGGTTATCCCATCAGGCTGGCTGGCTCTAAGGGTCAACCTTGATTATGTGTATTCTACACTGTGCAATATCTGTCTTGTTGGGTGTATATATTCTCTACAGTATCCAGTGCCTGCTAGACTCCACCTTTGGTTGTGCTGCTTGTATAGGTAGTTGAGTATAGGATTGGTGTTGTCAGCCACCCACTATCAGTAGTGTTGGCTCCTGTTCTTCTTGGGTTGGCGTCAGCTATTGTTTGTAACCCACTGTGGGCTACCAGTCTGTAGCTACTGCACTTTTCGCTTTTTGTGTCTGCATTTTCTGTGTCTGGGTACTGTGGGAGGGGCCAACCTTTGTACAAGGATGAGCTTCCTCCTGCTTAGAGATGAGAACAGCTCCATAAAAGCCCCAAGCTCTGTAAGATTTGTCTCCACTTTTTAGCTGTTCCTCCTCCTCTTGCAGCTGCCTGGTCTTCCCACAGAGTCTTCTGTAGTAAGACTGTAGTATGGGCTCAGACTGGCCTCATTCAACCAACCCCTCTACAGGTTGTGTGCTTGGTGGTTTAGGGCAGCTGAGGTTGTAAATGCAACATTTGTGGGACCCCCTACTTCAGGAGTCTCTTGGTCAGAAGCTCAGTACAGGGAATGTGGCTCCTACTCCAGAGATTGATCCTTCAGCCATTGCTTGATACTCAAATTTTATTTCTCCCCAGCAAGGTGAGCAGCAGGTTCAAACCAAGTGTGGACAATAGTCCTCTCTTTAGAAGTTCTTTCAGCTGTTGAGACCCCAGTCTCAGGAAGAATACTGAGAGAGTCCTTTCCTGGTGCTCACTGTAGCCCTTTCAATGGTGGTTCAGCCCCTCGACCGGATCCAACAATAGACTCACAGGGACCCACACTTTAAATGTCCATGCCCCAAGCTCCTCTCCCTTCCCCCTATGGAATCTAGCCCAGCAGGACAGAATATGCAGTGCCCCAGCTGGCTGACTATGAAGCTTCACCCTATCCAATGCACATGAGCCATTGTGCTGGTGCTGATCACAGAGAGTGGAACTCACCTCTGCTGGGCCTGGTGTGAGGAGCTTTTTCTTAGGATACCACTCTAGCAAGGGTTGTTAGGTCCTGAACTGATGCTTTCTTCAGCTGGCCCCTTGATATGCCAGCCCTGGGCCTCCCAAGCAGGAACCCAGAACAGACCAGTGGGAGACACTGCCTGTGACTGACCCTCAGCAACCTTCTTGGAGCTAAAAGCAATCCAGAGTTTGTGGCTGCCTCTGCTGGGCCCAGGTGTACATGGAAATACCAAGCAGCAAACCTAAGCTGCCTTTTACCCATTCTGGTCCTGGCTGGCTTTAAAGGTTAACCTTGATTATGTGTATTCCACACTGTGCAATGTCTGTCTTGTTGGGCGTATATATTCTCTACAGTATCTGGTGCCTGCTAGACTCCACCTTTGGTTGTGTTGCTTGTGTAGGTAGTTGAGTATAGGATTGGTATTGTCAGCCACCCACTATCAAATGGTCAAGTTTCCCTGAGTCTCGCCTCCTGCAACTTGTCTGCTGGCTGCTTGTTCATCTCAGCTACTGAAAAAACCTCTGCTAGAGTCTAGATTCTGCGGCAACTCAGCAATTTGGAAGGGTAGTGGGTGTGGCTCTGCCCCTTGGTCCCAGGTGTTAGTCTGTCCAGACTTTTTTCACAGACCTCAATAGATAGGGTGTTTCTAAAAAGAAATTTGTTTTAATTTTTATCTTTGTCCATTTGTCTATAGTGTGTCCTTTTATTTTCTGAATGCTTTTTAGATTTTTGTCACTAGTTTTACTCAATATAATTATGACATCTCTTAGGGTCCTTTACCTCCCTCTCTTTGATTCATGTCTTTAAAAAAATGTTTATTTTATTGATTTTAGACAAAAAAAAGGGAAAGAGAGACAGAGACAAGAATACTGATCTGTTCCTGTATGTGCCCTGACCAAGGGTCAAACCAGTAACCTCTGTGCTTCAGGATGAAGCTTTAACCAACTGAGCCATGTGCCCAGGACTGATTTATGTATTTTAAAATATATCTTCCATTTCTTTACTTAACATGTTTAATCTTCCTCTAACTCCTTGACCAGATGGGATACTGTTAGGAACACTGCTCAACATCTGTTGTCTGATGTTCATCTATCGCTTCACAGAAAGGAGGGAAAATCAAGCTCGTACTACATCTTTCCAGAAAGCCCCTGCTTGTCCTGCTTCTCCAGAACGTATCTTGGTTGTTAGTATTTGGAGGCTGTGATAAGGTGCTTTTGAGAAAAGATCTGCTCCAGGAAGTAAGGTGAACTAACTGTGCATCTGGTGAGCTGGAGGAACATTCAGAGAGCCAGAGTGGCTGCTGGGACAGCACAGGGAGAACAAAAGAGGATGATTTCAGAGAAGTAATGGTGTAACAGGATGTATACCATCAGGTGCCTTTGAAAGGAAATTGGGTATTTTGAGTGAGGGCTTAGGGAGTTTGAGCAGAGGAGTGACATGATAAGACATTACCTGATACAATGAGTTAAAACCATTGTTCTGACTTTTGTGTGCAGAATTGAGTTTGGGGTGGAGGCAAGTGTGGAAACAGGTTGATGAGTGAGGAAATAATTTTAATCATTTATCCATTTATTAAATACTAATAGAATTTTCCCATTTTTCTATATTTTTAAAATTTTATTTATTACCCATTAATAAAATAACCTTTGAGCTGTCATTGACTACTGGTAATCAAACAGTAAAACTAACTACATCTCTGCCCTCATGGAATATTTATTTTCCTGGAGTAGGCAGACAAAAAGGGTACAGCTGCTCTGAGAACATATAGTGGGGGATCTGATCTAGTTGGTGGATGGTTGAGATGCAAGGTCAGAGAAGCCTTCCTGGAGGGACAGGTACCTCATTCTAGCCTGAGAGGTGAACTAGAGTTATCTCCTCTAAAAAGGAGCCCTAGGAGGGCATTTTAGACAGCTTAGATATTTTGGAAGTAGCTGAAGTCAGTGTAAGAAGATCACAGTGGAAGGGCGGGCAGCCTGAAATGAGCAGGGCTTCACAATATACCCTCTGGGCTCTGGGCCACACGGAAAGGCAATGAGAAGCCACACGAGGATTTTAAAGCATAGCAACTGTCATCTGATTTTCATTTTAAGCGGGTCACTCTGGTGACAGTGTAGACAACAGAGCAAGCAGGAAAACAAGAGGAACGCTCCTTTAGGAGGTTATTGCACAACTCAGGAGGGAGAGTATTAAATTGAACCAGGGTCACCCCAGTGGATATGTGGGAACTACAGAGGTCTCAGAAGGAGAAGTAGTTGCCCTTATGAGTTTACAGTCTAGTGGAGGGAAAAGGAACAGGCATCAGTGGAACAGTCCTCCACCATGTGGCCAACTTCACGTTCAGTGTGGCATGGGAGCCCAGAAGGAGAGCATGCAACTCAGACGGGGCACAGAACAGGCTCTCTTCTGGGGAGACCCAGGAGCTGTCTTGAAGGATGAGGATGTTGACTGAAGACATGCGTGAAGCATTTCAATCAGAGAGAATAGTCATTCTTTTGGTAAATAAGTTAGCACCATTTCTTTTTTTGTTCACATATGGTAATGGACACACTACCACTGGTATTTGGGAGTTTCTCTAATGGGGAACGAAATAACTGAAGTCTTAGAGTATTCATAACAACTCTGAAAATGAGGGAGAACATAGCTTATTATCATTAAAGTCACAGAGGGGGCACTGAAATTCAGATTTGCCCAGCTCCACAAAGTATAGGGTACACTGACCACCCATGCCGCCTGCCCTTCCCTCAACGGCCCACGGCCCGCTGAGTTGTCCCATGCCATCTGGGCCAGGTCAGACACTGCTCGTAGACTCTCAGGTCCCTAAAAGTTATCCTCTCTGCTCACTTAGGATAAACTTCTATAGTTCATATTTTTAGGGTAACACTTCTGAAATTTTGTCTGACTAAGGTGAGATATTACTGGTCAAAACATGCAAACTTCCAGATAGAAGATGAGTAAGTTCTGGCTGTCAGTTGATGTCATGTGAGCATAGTTAATAAAACTGTGTTCTCTACTTGAAAGTTGTAAGAGAATAAATCTTAAATGTTCTCACCGCAAGAAAGAAATGGCAATTATGAGACAAGATGGAGGTGTTCGCAAATGCTTTGGTGGTGATCATATTGCATTGTACAAGTGTGTCAAATCAACATGTTGTACACATTTAATTTATACAATACTGTCTGTGAACTATATCTCAATAAAACTGGGAAAAAAGAGAAAAAAATCCTAAAATCACTTTTTTTTGTCCTGCAGGTCACTCACTCTTGCAGAGATGCACTGAAATAAAAACATTGTGGTTTTCATGAATTAAGAACAAACCACACCCAGTTCAGCTCTTCAGCTTTCCTGCGTGTAACTGTGGCATAATTAACAAACTTCTATTATGGTATTTAATTTTATTAGCTCTCTGTTATTTATGTGTAGTGTTTTCTTTTGGAGGATTCTCCACCGTGAACGTTTAGTCCAACCATCTTCCAAAACCATCAGCCAGCACGCACGGGGCTATTTCAACCTGCTCATAGTGTCCAGAACCAGCTCCAGGAAAAAACTGTAAAGTGATTTCCCATTCCACTTTTTCCCTTTTCTGATGAGGCTCTCCCATCTGGCTCCCACTATTCTCATGTTACCCAGATTCCTCCAGTCAGGAGGAAAATATCTGAAAAAAATAACTATAATCTTGGTGTGAGTTACTTAAAGTAGTTAGCCTCACTGAAGTGTTTTAAGAGAGAGGAACCCAGGGAAAGGAAGACAGAGAAAGGTGCGGCATGGTACCAGGAGGGGGAGGTGTTGTCAATAGCGTTGGCCAGGAGTGCAGTTCTGCAGGAAGCTGGCCCTGGGTACACATTCAGGAATGCAAAATCATTTTAAAATTAGCAGTAGCAAGGCAAAATAGAACCAGCTGCCCAACGTTTATTTACTACATCATAAGATGAAGTAGAAACAAATGGTTTTCCTATTAATAAGTTTTGTTTCATTTAGGCCATGGGGCCATACCAACAGTGCTGCTTCTATTACTGTAAATATGCATCCAAAGGATGGTAAGCCACAGGACTGAGGCCACGGTCAGGTCTCGGTCATTGGGACCTTTGGGCAAAGTTTCGCTTTCCAGAGTTGGGTTTTCCCCTTGTGAGTAAGAGGGAGAGGAGCTCTTGATGTGGCAGACGGAGCAGGGGCGGGAGCAGCTCCTAGTGTGAGCTTCACTAAATCACTTAACTCCTTGGGGTACTGTTTTAGCCCCTTTGGGTTAAGTTGGGTTCAGTTTTGTAATCTTTAAGCAATGAGTTGAATGAAGGCATTGCCAAGAACTACTTTGTCCTAGTCTCCTTCCATTTTATGATGAAATACCCCCCTAGCATTGACCTGTTGAACACTGCCACACTTTGACCCTGGTGACCGGAAGTGGTCTTGACCCTCCTCTGATCCGGACGAGAGACAGAGAACAGCTCGAAGCCACGGTCAGGTCCGAGCTGGAGATGCTGAGTGCACGGTCCCCATGTCTCCCTGTCTGTGTGCCCTGATGTGAGTTGGCTGACACTTTCCAAATAATATGTTGTGGTGGGTTATTAGTGGTGCCAAGGTTATAGTATAAAAGATACTTTGGGTTTAAGAAGGACACCACCTTAACTCATACCAGATTGAAAGTGTTTTTTGAAAGGAGAGTAAAATGTCAAACTAGGTATTTCTATAACTCCTTTGTGACCCAAGAAACTGCAAATGTTTATGAGAGATTTTAATTTGCTACTGGGAATGTTGCTACTTCCCCCACCCCTGTCCTCGTTGTCACACATGTGGGTGGTTCTCATGTGGACTGTTCCTCTAGGCGCGTGCTTTATCTGTTCTATGAAAAATGAATTTTTTCAGTGGATGCTTACAGTTATCCAGGGGAACTGGAAGTGGACACAGCCTGGACCTTGCTGGGACATGGCTCATTTAGTTTTGGAGAGAGGGTCCTGCTGCTCCTCTCTTTGTCCCTGTCCATCGGTGGAGTCCCACCTCCCTTCTCAGGCCCAGCACATCAAGACAGGCTGGTGAGCAGAAGGTCCTGGAAATACTGGATGTTGCTCCGTTCTTAGTTCTACCTCAAATTGTGGAGTCAGTCTTTTCCCTTCAAACTGTGTCTGGCATGAGTAAACAGGGTGAAGGAGAGAGCAAGGGGGTGAAGTCCTTTGCTTTGCCCTGCCCCAAGTCATATAGCCTTCCATTTATTTTCCTCTCTAAATGGGGCTGTATGAGTACCTACGTCAGGATTGTTGTGCATACTGGAAGCACAGGTGTCTGTCCAGCTCCTGCACAGAACCTGGCATGTACGCACTTAACAGGGGTTTCTACGACTGGTAGTGCCACTGCTGAGATTTCTGCTGTTAATCACTTTAGGTTTCATAGAGAAGGGCTCCTAATGACCCCAGCCCACATGGGTTGCCATCCTGTGGAGCTGACAACCAGAGAGGCCTGGGTGAGTCTCTTCCCAGTTTTTTTCCCATCTTTTAATGGAGATAATCATGCCTAGTTCATATGTGAAGATTAAATATTCCACGTAAGCCATTCTGCAAATATAATATATGATTATTTAACCAGTGCAGAACAAGTTAGCACAAAAGAGAGCTAGGTTGAGAAGCTAGGCTTGATTGTTGTTTTGTTTGTTATTCTCCTAAATATCTCGGAGGCTCAGCTTCCTGGACTGTGTATATTGTTTCCTGTGCAGAGTTGACCAGTTAACCCAGGGCAGAAATGTCTACTGTTTGTAGATTTGAACTCTATCACAAAATTGTAAGCAGATGACTTTTTTATCACAGCATAAACTTTCTGCTCAAACAAGACATTTTGAAAATTGGTTTTGTGTCTGGAAAGAGCAGATTGAAGTTTGCCGCCAACTTCATCTTTTGCATTCTTGTGATCATCTGTGCTGGCCAATCGGTCTACTTAATTGTGCCTGATGAACACCAAAGCAAGGAGAGGGTGGCTGAATGAGTGGTCTGTACCCTTTTCTAAAAGGGCTTCATTCATTTGGTCTCACACTGCTTTTCTGCTTTGCCCATACCAGTGGCTCTGCATTTCTAAAGTTCCAGCTATGGTACTTAATGTCACTGAATTACTGTCAGTTACAGATGGAAAATTCTGGAAAAAGAAGAGATACTAACTTTTGAAGTGTAAAGAAGGATTAAACATACGAAGGTTGGAACTTCTAAAAATTCCAGAAATACTCCCTCAAGAATTGATTCAACATGATGCATGGTAGGACAGATGAATTGTAATTTGCTACAATGTAGCAATAGTTTCAGAGAGCCTGCAGCCCCAGACGCTGCTGGGAGGCGGGAGCCTGTTTCTGCCCAGAGGGCCTTATGGGACTCCTGGCCTCTGCCCACTTGAGGTGCTTCGTGCACTTTGGTTCCCAGGCAAGTGACCAGGAGGTATCACTTCCCAGTCTCCATGATCTTCCTGACAACATCCCTTCCTCTTCCCTAGGGAGCATCTACATTTTGGCCCGATATTAGGAATTTAATATTTAATGTTAAAAGAGAAACCGTTTAGAAAGTCTAAGAATCTCTCGCGTGCCTTGTGGCTATTATGAGATCCCTGGGCCCCCTTTAAACAAAGAGCTTTGTTCTTTTAAAGCAATTACCAGAAGTAAAAAAGCAATAATGCCAGTAAAACTTTTAAAAGTCCCATCTGTAGGAAGACGATTTGAGTTCAGGCTAGATAGCTAGCCGTGACCTAGAAGACCCTGTCGTCAGAAGCGTCCGACAGCCCGTTCCTTTGAAAGCCTGCCTGTGGTTTGAGAGATGTTAACATGTAGCTGACACTTTCACCTGGCTGGGGTGAAACACATTGCATCAGCGACGTAGTTCTGTGAGAGACTAACTGTGCTGTGAAGTTGTTTCCCAGTTTGTGAGTATCTTTAGGAGCAAGTTATAATTAGATGAGTCAAGTGCTTGAATTGACTAGTACTGGCTAAGCATTATGAACTAATTTTGCTTGTGAATCATGCTTTGTTTGCTGGAAAGAAATCTCAGATGCTAGCATGCACACTGTACCACCTGGTCCCACCCTGCTTCTCAGCGCCACCCTCACCAGGTGCCTCTAGAAGGGTGCCTACTGGAAGTGCCCTGCCTCACCTTTCTCCGAGGCTCTGCAGGCTGGAGTGCCTTCTCCCGAGGAGCTGAGTCTTCAGTGCATGTGTGTCTGCTGGCCAACTCCCCTGCTTTGTGCAAGGTCACTACGGGAGAGAGGGCTGCACAGATGGCAGGCAGGCCAAGCGCAGGCGACTGCTCCTTGTCTTCAGACACTGTCTGCTCACCTGACTTCCTCTTCTCAGAGACAGTACTTCCCAGGACCTAGCTTCCTCCTGCAGGCTCTGTTCGCTCCGGACAAGGTTTGCTCTTTCTTCCCTTCCCATGCCCCGTGCTAACTCCAAATCACTCTTCTTCAATGTATTTTCCGCCATTCATTTGAGACAGGCTCCAATCCTTTCCACATCAAACAGGTCAGACCAATAGTCCTTGCTAAGAATCCATTTGGGGTACGAGCAGGTCTTTCTTTCTTTATTTTTATTGACATGATCAGATAGATTTGTGTGTGTGTGTTTCTTTGTGTGTAGTTTCTAAAACCTATTAAAATTGTACAAGTCCTCTGCAAATTTATTTCATCCGTTTGAATAATTTGTTTAGTTAAAAAGTGAGATTACAGCCTGACCAGGTGGTGGCACAGTGGATAGAGCATCGGACTGGGATGCAGAGGACCCAGGTTTGAGACCCCGAGGTCACCAACTTGAGCACGGGTTCATCTGGTTTGAGCAAAGCTCACCAGCTTGGACTCAAGGTCGCTGGCTCGAGCAAGGGGTTACTTGGTCTGCTGAAGGCCCGCGGTCAAGGCACATATGAAAGAGCAATCAATGAACAATTAAGGTGTTGCAATGCACAATGAAAAACTAATGATTGATGCTTCTCATCTCTCTCTGTTCCTGTCTGTCCCTATCTATCCCTCTCTCTGACTCTCTCTCTGTCTCTGTAATAATAATTGAAGAAAAAAAGTGAGATTACAAAAATAAGTGAGATAATACCTTCCTCATATTTCTACACTTTACTGTTTTCAAATAACATCATATTTAAAGAGCTTTCCATATTAGTACATGTAGATTAACTTAATTCTTTTCAACTTTGACATATAATTTATACTATGAATTTATTTCTCCATATAACCAATTCCATACTGATGAAATATTGGGGCTGAAGTGAATATTTCTATCAATAATGTTTTAATTACTTAAAAAAATCTTTACAGTTGAATTTTAAAAAGTGTTGTTGTTTTTTTTTCCAGTAGAAAATCAGTATCTTATAACTCTGTTTGTGAAGAGTATTAGTCCTAGGAAGTTATGGAGTAGCTGTTTTGGAAAATCATCAAGTCTCATTTCCAGTGTGCTTTTATTAAGTTTCAACTGAATGAAAACTGTGGACCAAGCACTATGCTGACAACAGAACATACTGAGATAAATGGGTCCCTGTCCTGAGGGGTATTGTCCAAGTTGAACCACTAGTCTACACAGGACAAGGATAACAAGTCCTACTATTTTCTAAGAAAGGAATGATTGGTTTTGACAAGGGGCTAGACATAACGCCAGGCCTGGGTCTGAGAACAGACTGTGGGAAGGGTGATGACCAAGACCTGAGGGATCCAGGCCCGGGCTGGAAGAGGCATTTGAACACAGTGCCTCCCGTCTGCAGTAAACAAATGCTTCCAAGTAAGAAGAAGAAAGAGCAGCAAGTTCTTAGTACTGTCAAAGGCTGGGACAAATGAAAGAAATTTAAAGTTCACTTAAAAAGGTATGGGAAGAATGTCTCAAGAACACACGGTAGGTAATCCAGTTATGAGCTTGTGTTCTCACCTGTAGACGGGGGTAATAATGTCCGCTTCATGCTGTTATTGTGAGCATTGCAAATAATCTGTTCAATAGGCTCAGCAATATTCTTCGTGCAGAGTAGGCACTCATCAATATTATCCATTATTGTATGGATATATTATATTACTATTCCATTGTCAATGACACTAACAATATGAAATGCAGGCTCAAAGAATTACTGTGTTCACTAACAAGTGGTAAAAACAGTGAGAAGACTGGCTTTTCTCACACCGGATCACTGCTTGTGCTAACACACTGTTTCCTCTTGGCAAATGCTCCTCAGAAACATGTTGAACCACATTTTACTCTTCCAGAAAATCACAGAATGTTTATTTATTAGGGCAATAGAGAAATAAATAATTATAGTCTAAAAAGTAAGTTTCTTCCAAAATGTACATCTCAAATGTTTATTTTTAATGTAAAAATCCAATATATATTATTAAATGGTAGAACTGTATTACTTAAAAAAACACTGAATATTTAAATAAATGTCTCCAAATCCCAAAATCCCTTCATCTTTATGCAGTAATTATATATTTCAGTATTTCCTCAAAATATCTTCTTTATTCAATGTTAAAGTTAAATTCATTTTCTTTTTCTTAAAAGATTTTATTTATTGATTTTAGAGGGGGGGAGAGAAAGGCAGTGGGGCAGGAGCAAGAAGCATCAACTCATAGTCACTGCCTCTCTTATCTGCCTTGACCAGGCAAGCGCAAGTTTTCATACTGGCGACCTCAGCATTCCAGGTCAACACTTTATCCAATATGCCACCACCGGTCAGGCTAAGTTCCTTTTCAGAAATTACATAAACAACACATTTAGACAATGCCCCAAAAGAGATAAACAGTTTATAAGACCCTGACACCATCCCCTCCTTAATCCCCCACATCCATGCAAGATTCTGTTTATATTCTTCTGCATTTTCCTTCTGACTTAGATGTTATTTTAAACTATTTTTATAAGAATCTACTATTTTTATAAACAGATATAGCTATTTATCTCAGATATCTATCTCAGTTTTTCTTTTTAAATTGTCATTAAAATATTGTAATAAAGATTTCTGGCTTTTTTTTATCTTTAGCTACTGGTGCTTTTGTTTCCAGTGGACAGACCTATAACAATGGACTGAAGACTATACATATATTTACCTGCAAGCCATACTTCAACCAACAGCTTAACAGCACAGTTACTGTCTCCTATGATAGGCTTCAGGACTTTTATCATTGTTTTAATTAATAACTACATACATTTTCTTATTCTACTTTCTCTTACTTTATGATATACTTTGTATATCCTTATTTATATATCTTTCTAACCATCATATTTATGACTTTTAATGATGTATATTCTTTTCTTTATGGTCGTTCAGTAAAGGTGGATGATTTCTCAACTATTAGGGGTCATGGGTAAAGAAGGTTATGGATCCTTTAGGAAGAACACTCAATTACTGCTTTTTCTCTTCATGCTGTCTGTATATGAGATGGCTCGATTTACTGAAGTGATAGAGAAAAGAAAACCCACAATGCTGTTTTCATAACACAGAGTACTTAAGCATGTTCTATATCTTTTTTGAGCAAGAGATTGTGAACATTTAGGGTATGTTTTATTGATAGAAAAGAATGTTGGTCTTTCAATATGTAAACATAACTGACTTTACTTCAAATTAGAGAAAAAGATTAATAAAGTTTGATTTTTCCAGTTATCACATCTGCAGCACATATGAGAGCTAGTTCCTGTTCTGACATCTTCTATGGTGTTTGTTTTCAAATTGAGCCACTGAGGTCTTCAAAGAGCCTCATTCAAAGTGAATAGCTTGTGCGGAGGACCCAGGTTCGATTCCCGGCCAGGGCACACAGGAGAAGCGCCCATTTGCTTCTCCACCCCTCTGCCGCGCTTTCCTCTCTGTCTCTCTCTTCCCCTCCCACAGCCAAGGCTCCATTGGAGCAAAGATGGCCCGGGCGCTGTGGATGGCTCTGTGGCCTCTGCCTCAGGTGCTAGAGTAGCTCTGGTCGCAACATGGCGACACCCAGGATGGGCAGAGCATAGCCCCCTGGTGGGCAGAGTGTAGCCCCTGGTGGGCGTGCTGGGTGGATCCCGGTCGGGCGCATGCGGGAGTCTGTCTGACCGTCTCTCCCTGTTTCCAGCTTCAGAAAAATGAAAAAAAAAAGAAAAGAAAAAAGGCGCAAAGTGAATAGCTGACTTACAATATGGACTAATTCTATTATATATATTTCCTATTGCCAGATCACTTGGTCATTCAAAAAGAAAAAGCTACATATGCAAATACTAGAAAAACCATTTGTTTGCTTGGTAGCTTTTGTTTGTTTCTTAGAACATCCATATTATGCTGAGTTCATCATTCCTAGAGGGTAGCTTAAGTCATGACCAAATGATATTTCACTGCCCAGATAGTTGAAGACAATGTTAGATCGGAATGTTGGGGTGTTTACCTTTGGTTTTTGAGGTCCATTCTCAAAAGCAATCTGGTGAAAATAAAGTTGCACACTTTATTTTTCCAGAAAACTCTGGGTATATATTATATAAAATATAGTCCTTGGTTTAAGATCCTCATGTTTCAGGAGGCAGCTCAGTTGTCTTTTTGTAATACATCAACAAATTTCACAAGCCAGCTATTTGATATGTGGGGTTCACAAGTCTTGTTTGTGGGTGAAAACAAGAAAAACAAATTAGAGTTGACCTCAAAATTTGGTTGCTCTGTGAGCTGATCCGGCCCTCTCTAGTAATATGGAAGACTCGATTTTCATAGAGAGAGGACAAAAGTCAAGTCTTTGATCTTTAGGAATAAAGGTCATCTTGGCCCATTATAACAGCTCTATGGGACACTGAAAGTTAAGATCAGCATCCTAAAACATAGCGTGTCTTAGGAGAGCTTCTAAAAGACAAAAAAATAAAATTCTTTAAAATCAAATGCAAACGAGATGTAATACTTAGGCTGTAATACAAGTGGTAACATGAAATAACACCTGGCTCCTTTGGAAAATCATAGCAATACCAATTAGGGTTTCCTATTCATTACAGTTATTATTCACAATAGCTAAGACATGGAAACCACTTAAATGTCCATCAGCAGATCAGTGGATAAAGAAAATATAATTTATATCTATAACTATACACACACATATAATATTAGTCAGCCTTAAAACAAAAGGAAATCTTGCCATTTGCAACCACTTGGATGGGCCTAGGGGGCATTGTGTTGAGTGAAATGAGCCAACCAGAGAAAGACAAACACTGCCCAGCATGCTTTCTGAGATCGCTCTGGTACTGGGCGATCTCACTGTGATTAGAAGAGCTGGGTCCCTTCCAGTCTGAAAATTTCTGTTTTCCTTTTGCCTTCAAAAAAATTTTAACCTGATAAAGATGAAATGTTCTTTCCTTGAGGTCAAACATTTAAAGGTTGTCTAGTTTAAACACAAGCATCTGTATAAACCATAATAAATGAATCATCCCTTTGTCTATAATAAGAAACATTGACTATTGACCTACTCCGCTTTGGAAAATACATGTTCCTTACAGACCTCTGCTATTGTCCTGGCAAAGATTCCTTGCCAGGAATCTGGTGTCCTAACTTTTCCATTTTCAGAGGATAAAGAGAATTATTTGCTTTTAATATTAAAATCTTTTTTTTTTAAAGGTGACTAAGTATCCTATTAAATTTGAGGGCAGAAAGTTAATTTAAAAACACATTTACAAATGTATTGCCCGTTGCTGAAGCTAAATACAATGTGACCTTTTTATCCTTTTCTTAGTTATTTGTATGAAGCATTTGCTTCCCAGTCAAGGCTGTTCTTTGCAACACCCTGGGGATACTCAGGTGAGGTTGAGAGTGGGTGACTTTGGGTAAGCTCTGGGACACAGCTGTGATGTATATTTCAGGTTAGTTGTCTGTGTAGCTTACTTTCAATGATCCATTCTGATGAACCATTAGGATGATATAAATGGATTAAATCCACAAACTAATTTTTGTTAGAGGTTTTACCATCTTCTTTAGAAAAATGTTTCCAGCATGACTAGTAGGTAGGCAAATTAAGTGGCCCCTCTTGCCTGTCTCTGGAAGACAAGTTGTTTCTGCTTAGGAGAGATGGAAAAAATTAGTGACGTTGGTGAAGCCCAGCTGGTTGAAGGAGGAGGAAGTAGAGGAAAGAATCTACTGGACTGACGACTCAAGAAAAACTATCCACTTCTGGATAATTCAGTTCCCATCATGGAAGTTTGCAGGAAAAGGGTAAAAACATTGTTCTTTATTTAACAAACCTTTATCAAGCATCTACTATGTGCCGGGACCTGGATCGGGCTATGTGGACTCAGTATAAAAAATAATAAAACCAGGCATGGTTTCTATTCCCCTGAAGTTCAGAGTCTAGTGACATACAATCAAATAACCACAGAATGACTGAGAAAGTACAGCTGCAGTTGGTGTTGCAAAGGAAAGGCGAGGAGGGC
Source organism: Saccopteryx leptura (assembly GCF_036850995.1). NCBI lineage: Eukaryota > Metazoa > Chordata > Mammalia > Chiroptera > Emballonuridae > Saccopteryx > Saccopteryx leptura. The sequence continues at coordinate 59,352,665 of NC_089513.1, read as the reverse complement.
TGTGAAAGCACAGAGTGGGCAGGCCTGACCAGACAGACACCTTCCTGCTGAGATCGGAAGGAGAAGGAGGATTTAGCCTGTCAACGGGACCTGTGGCAGTGGTGGACTGGGGAGAAGAATGGCACCTATGAAGAACTGTGAGCACATGGGACAGTTGGTGCTTGAACATCCTGAGGTGGTGTTTTGCTGATGAAGCGAATGTACCTAATTTAGTAGCCGCACACCATGGGCTGTGAAAAGGGAGTGGAGGCAAGCTACTGAAGCGTTTTAGGTAGAGGTTGTTATAGTTATATTTGCATTTGGTAAATAACTTTCCATCCACCATGTTGAGAACAAATGCAGGCAGGTAAGCTGGTCTAATGGAGACAAGCTGGAAGGTGATGGCACAGGCAGGCAGTAGGCATATGATGGGGACAGGGCAGGGCAACCCAGAACGTTCCCCATTGGCATGTGGATTATTGCAAACAGAAGACAATTAATTAAAGCCCAAAAGACTCAAGAAGAGCTTTTTGCCTCCCCATAACTACCTAAAAGAAGTAAGATAGCAGGCTTATACCAGGAGAAGAGCTATTATCAGAAATAACTTTTTATACCAGAATCACTTATCTGCATGGCATGTCAGATGTTTATCAAATATTTGGTTTTCCCATCTTCCTGTGAACTTTCTTACTCCCATTTAAAGTTCCAGACCCCTTAGTTTAGGATGGCGCACAAGTCTCAATTACCTGACTTCCAAAGAGTCTTTTTGGGGCTCCTGTATGTACAAAATCAAATTTATTTTTCCTGTTAATCTGTCTTATATCAAGGAACCTAGAACAGAAGAAGGGAAAAATTTTTCTTCCCTATTCATGGTTTCTAGGATGAGGGTGGTGGTGGGGATAAAGATTGAGAGATAGTCAAGAAGGAAACCCTCTTTGACTTGGAAATGGATAATTTATGTGGAGTGAGAGAGAGGAAGACTACAGATAGACTCTTAAGAATTAGGCTTTGCCAAATGATTTGATGATGATTTTATTCACTCATTTAGGTACAGCTGAAAGAGAATGAGTATTTTTTAAGGAAATATTATGAATTTAAATGTGTATAATATTGAATTTGCAATATATATTTATGATATCCTAATGGAGACATATGAAGGCAATTGACTATATAGATATGGATCTCAAAAGAGCAAGTGAGATTGGACTTGGGAATTTGAGAGTCATTGTATGGCTATGGGTACTGAGAGAGTGTGAAATGAATGGCCTTTAAATAGACTTTGAGAAATTCAGCATTTAATGACTGGGTGGAGGAAGATGAGCCAGCAAAGAAGATCGAAAGGAAAATATAGGAGAAAAGCCAAAAGAATATAGTTTTCCTGGAAACCAAAAGAAGCTGGTGTTTCAAGAAGGGGAGGTAATACTCAAGGATGCCAAATGCTACAGACGGTCAAATGAGATGAGGACTGATCAGATTCCATTGAATTGAACAACACGGAGATTCTTGGTAACCTCAGAAAAATTAACTTCAGAAATTAAAGTGAAATCCAAATGCAGGGTATTTTGTACCTACTACAAAATATAGCAATATCTTTACAGCACTCAATGTACATTTACAAATAAATTACAAATAAATACTGATCTCTGACCTGGTTCAGTTCACAAAGAGATATGCCGTGGGAATATTGTTGTAAAGGTTGGTAGCTTTCTGGACAAATAGCGGTATGGGGAAGAAAGGTAACAAGGTCCACTTGTCTGCCTGAGTTGCAGCTCCTGACTGTCTAAGGCTAAATGTTAGGAAATAATTCTAGAGTTCCTTGTGTACAAGTGTGGAGGGTTCCCCTTATGGGGCCAAAGGACATGAGCAAAAGTTTCATTCTACTGCCAGCTCTACAATGTAATGGGGACAATACACACGACTTCTGGGTTTCAGTTTTTTCACTTGAAAATGTGGGTGCTTTAGGTTATTTTTCCTCTAAGACAATTTGCAGTTTTGAAATGAAAATAAATAGGTTCATTATAGTGAGCATCTCATTTTGTCTGCTCAGTTAAGCTGAGTGGGCATTTGTTATAATATTTTCATCACTGAACGAGTGAATTCTTTTAATACTTTTCTAAAATCCTAATATTTTGTCTTTCCACTTGCCTTTTAATTCTCTGTGCGTATCCAAGGGAGCTGTTGCTATCCGTTCCCGTGGGTGAGATCATTCTCCCCCGAGGCCTGCTCTGGGTCATTTTGGTCTCTCTCACACCAAGGCTCACATTTTCAGGAATAAATATAGTTGTGAATGGACGATTCCCTGGTTTCATAAAACCTCTAAAAAACATTAGATAATGTTCATTGTGGAAATAAAATTTAATTATCCTCTGTGCCAACAGTTTTTATGTCTTTTAAGAGATTCTATTGGAGGGATCACTGGGTATTTCAAAGATGTTTGGAAACAATGCCTCGATGGAATTGTCTTCAACACAAAGTCATTAAATGTTTATGACTTTTGGTGGGTATGTCAGAACCACTTAGCTATCATTGTTTCATTCTGAACTCAATTTAAAAAAATATTGATGAGAGCTAACTTTTTAGCAAAAGGGTAGATACATTTGAGTACTGAAAACTTGCTGAATTCTGGAAAAATAAGAACTTTGAGAATTGTGTCTCATTGGGAGAAATAATTAAATAATTTTAGTCACTTTCTATTCTACAGGTCAGTAGAATAATTAAAAACATGACCATTTAACCCAGGGATCGGGAACCTTTTTGGCTAAGAGAGCCATGAATGCCACATATTTTAAAATGTAATTCTGTGAGAGCCATACGAGAACCGTGTACATTACACATTATCCAATAAAAATTTGATGTTGTCCCGGAGGACAGCTGTGATTGGCTCTAGCCACCCGCAACCATGAACATGAGTGGTAGGAAATGAATGGATTGTAATACATGATAATGTTTTATATTTTTAACATTATTATTATTATTATTATTATTTTTTTTTTTTGCATTTTTCCGAAGCTGGAAACAGGGAGAGACAGTCAGACAGACTCCCGCATGCGCCCGACCGGGATCCACCCGGCACGCCCACCAGGGGGCGACGCTCTGCCCACCAGGGGGCGATGCTCTGCCCATCCTGGGCGTCGCCATGCCGCGACCAGAGCCACTCTAGCGCCTGAGGCAGAGGCCACAGAGCCATCCCCAGCGCCCGGGCCATCTTTGCTCCATTGGAGCCTTGGCTGCGGGAGGGGAAGAGAGAGACAGAGAGGAAGGCGCGGCGGAGGGGTGGAGAAGCAAATATGCGCTTCTCCTGTGTGCCCTGGCCGGGAATCGAACCCGGGTCCTCCGCACGCTAGGCCGACGCTCTACCGCTGAGCCAACCGGCCAGGGCCCAACATTATTATTTTTTTATTAAAGATTTGTCTGCAAGACAGATGTGGCCATCAAAAGAGCCACATCTGGCTTGCGAGCTATAGGTTCCTGACCCCTGATTTAAGCTGACTATGGATATGATCTAGTTTGAATGAAAAATTCAAGTTTTTTTGTTTTGTTTTGTTTTTTGTATTTTTCTGAAGTGAGAAGCAGGAAGGCAGACAGACTCCCTCATGTGCCTGACTAGGATCTACCCAGCATGCCCACTAGGGGGTGATGCTTTACCCATCTGGGGCGTTGCTCTGTTGCAACTGGAGCCATTCTAGCACCTGAGGCAGAGGCCGTGGAGCCATCCTCAGTGCCTGGGCCAACTTTGCCCCAGTGGAGTCTTAGCTGCGGAAGGGGAAGAGAGAGATGGAGAGAAATGAGAGGGGGAAGGGTGGAGAAGCAGATGGGCACTTCTCCTGTGTGCCTTGGCTGGGAATCAAACCCAGGACTTCCACACACCTGGCTGACGCTCAACTGCTGAGCCAACCGGCGAGGGCCTGAAAAATTCAAGTTTTAAAAAATTATATTAAATTCTTAGAAAAAAATAGAAAGTGATAAAAATGAATCCACTGAACTAAAATGTTTCTGCTCAGCAAATGAAAAATCAACAAAATGAAAAGGCAACCTAGTGGAGAAAATATTTGCAAATCATATATTTGATAAGGGGTTAATATCCAAAATGTATAAATAACTCACACAACTAGATAGCAAAAGATCAAGCAATTTAATTAGAAGATGGCTAGAAGATCTGAATAGACATTTTTCCCAAAGAAGACAAACAGATGGCCAATAATACATGAAAAGATGCTCAATATCGGCCCTGGCCGGTTGGCTCAGCGGTAGAGCATCGGCCTGGCGTGCGGGGGACCCGGATTCGATTCCCGGCCAGGGCACATAGCAGAAGCGCCCATTTGCTTCTCCACCCCCACCCCCCTCCTTCCTCTCTGTCTCTCTCTTCCCCTCCCGCAGCAAAGGCTCCATTGGAGCGGAGATGGCCCGGGCGCTGGGGATGGCTCCTTGGCCTCTGCCCCAGGCGCTAGAGTGGCTCTGGTCGCGGCAGGGCGACGCCCCAGAGGGGCAGAGCATCGCCCCCTGGTGGGCGTGCCGGGTGGATCCCCGGTCGGGCGCATGCGGGAGTCTGTCTGACTGTCTCTTCCCGTTTCTGGCTTCAGAAAAATACAAAAAAAAAAAAAAAAAAAAGATGCTCAATATCACTAATCATTAGAAAAATGCACATCAAAACCACATGAAATATCACCTCACTTCTGTCAAAATGGCTGTCTTCAAAAAGATAAGACATGACAGGGGCTGACAAGAATGTGGAGAACAGGAAACTCCTATGCATTTTTGGTGGGAATGTAAATTAGTGTAGCCACTATGGAAAAACAGTTTGGAAGTTCCTCAAAAAATTAAAAATGAACTACCATATGATCCAGCAATTCGACTTCTGAGCATTTAGCTAAAAAAATTCAAAACACTAATGTGAAAAGATACCTGCACCCACACAGTCATTGCAGTCTTATTTACAATGGCCAAGATACGGAAACACCCTAACTGTCCATGGACAGGTGAACGGATAAAGAATATGTGGTATATATAACAGAATGTTACTTAGACATAAAAAAGAATAAACTCTTGCTGTTTGGGACAACATGGCTAGGCATTATGTTAAGTGAAAGACAAAGACAAAAACCATATGATCTTACCTATAATTTGTGGAGTCTTAAAAAAAAACCCAACCAACCAGTCAACCAACCCAACCAAACTTGTAGATACAGAGAAGAGATTGGTATTTGCCAGAGTCAGGGGGTGAAGAGTGGGTGAAATGGGTGAAGGGAGTCAAATGGTAAAAACTTTCACATATAAGTAAGTAGCTCCTGGAAATACAATGCACAGCATGATAAGCAGAGTTAATGATAGTGTATTGCTTATTTAAAAGTTGCTAAGAGAGTAGATCTTAAAAGTTCTCATTATAAGAGAAAAACTATAACTATGTATGGTGATAGATATCAACTAGTGTACAATAAGCGATCATTTTGAAATATATATAAAAGTATCAAATCATTATGCTATATAGCTGAAACAGATATAATGTTATATGCCAATTATACCTCAGTTTTAAAAAGTTCATACACTGGACTATGTTTAATACATATCTTATAAACACACAGGAAAAGATATAATAAAGCAATGCTGGTTAACTTTCTGCATGTCATGGTAACTTTTGAGATCTGATGAATGTTGAGTGTCCTCTGTCCAGACCAGGGCAGGCCCACTGCCCAAATCCACTGGGCAGGGCTGGGACATTAACCAACAGTTACAACATAAGGTGCAGGGTGGCTCATGCAGTGACTCAGCATGAGGATGTTGCTGTTTGTGATGCTTTATATTGGGTAGTTACCGGGTGACACAGTCTCATATATGAGGATGTTGCTGTTTGTGATGCTTTATATTGGGTAGTTACCGGGTGACACAGTCTCATATTCTTTCAATAACAAAAGGCAGACTAGTAAAAACAAAGATAAGCACGATAAGAAGCAGCAGTGCAAGACTTAGCTGAGAAAAGGGCCCAAACAGAGAAGCCGTATAATGGGAGTGATGGAGTCAGTCGAAGGCAAGCTGTTTGGGAAACTTATTCACAATGACTTCGTTCTGTGCATTTAGACAATGAGGGGCATTTTCTGTTTCCCTACTAGGCCTGGCTGTGTAGCTTTTGAGATGTTTTCTAAGTTCCCTTTAATCATTATCCTAGACTCCTAACATCTAAGGCAGTGCTCCTCAAAATTTCCAACCAAAGTACCCAGATAATCAGAGTTGTGAAGGGGAACCCTCAGGGTCTGGAGACCTGGGTCAGTGCTGCAGATGGCCAGTGAGACAGTCCTTCATTCTTCCTATCTGAAAACATACCCAATTTTCATATTTCAATACATAATATACTTATTTCTTTTAAAAATTTTTTTTTTTAATTTATTCATTTTTAGAGAGGAGAGAGAGAGACAGAGAGAGAGAAGGGGGGAGGAGCTGGAAGCATCAACTCCCATAGGTGCCTTGACCAGGCAAGCCCAAGGTTTCGAACTGGCAACCTCAGCATTTCCAGGTCGATGCTTTATCCACTGTGCCACCACAGGTCAGGCTAATATACTTATTTCAATATAGGAAGACTGTTTTCCAGAAAGAAGTATTGTCCACTAAGAAAATAGGCTGCTGTATGAAGAATTGATTTAAGCATCCTGGCACATCTCTGTTCTTTACAAACTAAAGAGCTGGGAAACAAGATGATCTCACTTTTCCCCAGAAAGCAGAGATAGTCAGTTGCAGTCTTTCGCAAGATTTCAAAGGGGTCTGTAAGCCAAGCTGTAAGTTTCCATGGTGATAGGCCCTAGGATCCTAGTAAATATTTACCAGTTTTTCTTTTTACTGCCCATTCAAGAACTCTTCACTAGCATTTCAGCTGGTCTGGGTGGTTTGACTGGTGGGGTAGTCCAGACCTTTAGCACCAAGGAGTCTGAAATCTCAGTTGTCTCACTCGTACAGGTATGTGTTGTAGACACTGCCACTCACAGCTGTCATGGCAGCACCTGGAGGGGCCTGTCGGGAGGGGCACAGATACAGAGAAGTGCACAAACCAAACCTGACACGCTAGCCCTCTGGGCACAGGGGCTCATAGATTTTGCTTTCTTCATGTAATGTTTTATAGCTGCATTTCTAAGCAGCAATAGAATTGACATTTGAAACAGATCATCTTTGGCTTCTGTACAGTATTATAGTATACTGATATGTCACAATGTCTTTAGTCACTGTAGCTTTTGAGATGTTTTCTAAGTTCAACTTCAAGAGATTTGTCTCTACAGTGTTTCTTGGCTCATAGCTTTGGGAGTATCCGTCTTACTTGGGTGAAACTTTTGCAGACCTTTCCAGATAGACATCTCTGAAAGTACAGGAAAAATGATTCCATCTTAGACTAAAAAGTCAACTCAATGTTGTATCAACTTATGGACTAGAGAATGTAGAATTAAAAAATTTGAAAACCAGAGATCTCAATAATTATCTAACTTATTTAATAGACTAAAAAAATAATTCCAAAGATTTAAAATGATATGCTTTACCAAGATCATAAGTTGTGCTAACATATACATATAAGTCCTTAATTTATGTTACATGCCATGGTAAGCATTATATTTATATTATCTCTTAAAATAATATCTACTGTGATACACAGTTCACCAATGAGAAAACATATCTAACCAGTAGTGGAGCTGAAACTCAAAACCAAAATTCTGTGATGGCAAAACCCATGCTTACAGCACTGCACATACCTGCTCTCCCAGCCATTGTGAGCAGATGAACCTGGTGGCGAAGCATTAACAGGGGTGCAGGTGCACCATTAGATTACAGGCGGGAAGAGCTGTGTCAATCTATGCTGAGCACACTGAATGTCACACATCAAAATTCCTGAGTCTAACATTAATAACTGGCCCATACAGCTGCAGCTCTCCAATTTTTTTGTTTTATATATATTTTTTAATTTTTTAAAATTAATTTTAATGGGGTGACATTGATAAATCAGGGTACATATGTCATATGTTCAGAGAAAACATCTCTAGGTTATTTTGACTTTTTTTTTTTTGTATTTTTCTGAAGCAGAAATGGGGAGAGACAGTCAGACAGACTCTCGCATGCGCCCGGCCGGGATCCACCCAGCACGCCCACCAGGGGGCAACGCTCTGCCTACCAGGGGGCGATGCTCTGCCCCTCCAGGGCATCGTTCTGTTGCAACCAGAGCCACTCTAGCGCCTGGGACAGAGGCCAAGGAGCCATCCCCAGCGCCCGGGCCATCTTTGCTCCAATGGAGCCTTGGCTGCGGGAGGGGAAGAGAGAGACAGAGAGGAAGGAGAGGGGGAGGGGTGGAGAAGAAGATGGGCGCTTCTCCTGTTTGCCCTGGCCGGGAATCGAACCCAGGACTTCTGCACGCCAGGCCGATGCTCTACCACTGAGCCAACCGGCCAGGGCGGTTATTTTGACATTTGATTATGCTGCATTCCCATCACCCAAGGTCCAATTGTCTTCTGTCACCTTCTAACTGGTTTTCTTTGTGCCCCTCCCCAAACCCCTCCCTCTCCTCCCCCCAGCCCGTAACCCCCACACTCTGGTCCATGTCTCTGAGTCTTATTTTTATGTCCCACCTATGTATGGAATCATATAGTTCTTAGTTTTTTTTGATTTACTTATTTCGCTCAGTATAATGTTATCAAGGTCCATCCACGTTGTTGTAAATGATCCGATGTCATCATTTCTTATGGCTGAGTAGTATTCCATAGTATATATGTACTAAAGCTTTTTAGTCCACTCGTCCACTGACAGACACTTGGGCTGTTTCCAGACCTTCGCTATTGTGAACAATGTGCAGCTCTCCAATTTTTATGAAAGCATTTTTTAGTATTTTTTTCTCTAAAACCATCTAAAAAAATTAGCCAACAACTCAACAACTTAAACTACAGGTTGACTAAGTTAAAATATATCACAGATATTCAGATATAATTCCTCTATTGAAATATTTTCCAAAATATATATATTATTTGTCAAGTAAATTGGTAAACAGATGAGGGTAAAATATCTGATACATGGACTTATTCTTTTGATAGAATTTATTACATTCCCTATGGATAAGCAGAGTTCTTGGGAGATAATGACCAGAAATGGAAACATCCATTCATTCAATGATCTTTTACTCATTTATCAAGGACTTATTGAAGTTGTACTCTGTGACAGAATTTCTATTTGTTTCTGTGGACACAAATAGTACAGAGCAGTACTGTCCTATGTGGTACATTAAAGAGTGTTTTAAAATGCCGAGAAAGCATCTGCACAGCGCATATGTAGAAGCAGTGTTTTTAGAAATTTCCCATTATCTACTATATTTTTCAATACTGCCTAGAGCTTGAAAAAAATTACACCAAAGACATGGGGACGTCATCCAATTATACAGTGTTACATTTGGAAGTACATAATAAATACTTTATCTTACAAAGAAGGAAAAAGACCAGGAATCAAAATGAGTTCGAAGAGGGCACATAAATAGTTAGGGATGTAGGCAGGAGTGGAAACCAAGTTTTCTGATTTCTGTCATGTTTTTATTTCATTGCACTACTGAAAAAAAAAAAAGCCACACACATTTAAGATGATACACCTATTTAATACATTTAAATGGATAATAAATTATTAGCACTTCCTACAAAGCTCACAATTCTTGTATTTTTCTGAAGCTGGAAATGGGGAGGCAGTCAGACAGACTCCCGCATGCACCCAATCGGGATCCACCCGGCATGCCCACCAGGGGGCGATGCTCTGCCCGTCTGGGGCATTGCTCTGTTGCAACCAGAGCCATTGTAGCACCTGAGGCAGAGGCCATAGAGCCATCCTCAGCACCCGGGCCAACTTTGCTCCAATGGAGCCTTGGCTGTGGGAGGGGAAGAGAGAGACAGAGAGGAAGGAGGGGGGAGGGGTGGGGAAGCAGATGGGCTCTTCTGTGTGCCCTGGCCGGGGATCGAACCCGGGACTCCTGCACGCCAGGCCGACACTCTACCACTGAGCCAACTGGCCAGGGCACAATTCTTTAAATAATTTTAAATGGTTGAACATACCTTGCCAAGAAATTCTTCATTATAAATAAACTGAAAATCTTATTAATATATTAAAGTAAGCTAAATATGTAGTTTAGTTCAATATATGCTTCGTGTTTTCCTAAAAGCGAAACAGTCGATGATTAGATTAATTTAGGTAAATGTCCATGATAATAACAATAAAGAGACTCAACTTTTGGAAAATTTTGGGATGTATTTTGAAGCTGCTTGAAGCAACAAGTAATTGTGCAATTATAGGTATGTGTGTGTCAAATCTAAGTTGACTTTAATTTTGAATGTCTTTCCTTCGCCTGTATTATATATGCTATTGTATGATACTTTGGTTTCCCCAGGAAACAGGCTTTGAGCTTTCCACATAGATGGCAAATGGGGAAGTCTATTGAGGGAACACATCTGCCAGAGGGAAGGAAATCTAGTATGAGCTGAGGAGAATTTAAATTGTGAAGTGACTGCTGTTGAGGTCTCAGACAATCCTGTGAGGAGTGCTGGGCCAACTTGGTCTCCAGAGTTCTCTGTCCCTGAGACCGGGAGTCTAGGCTTCTTTGTGCCAAACTGTCTCATTATTGGAAGGGGGAAGCCCCTGGGAAAGGAGCATGAACTCGGGTAAAGTGGTCCTTTTTAACTGATGGCAATTCTTGGAGAAGGACTCAACTGCCAACACTTGCAGCAGCTGGGAGGTTGAAAGCTGCAGTGTTGACAGGGCACACAGGGCACACTGGGAAGACACTGAAAAGAGTGAAATGATTTTCTAACCTATTTTCCATAAAATAATCTTTGGAAGATGAATGACTGAAGTCACGTGAGAATTGGGGTGATTGGTGAGGAGTTTTTTTTTTTTTTTTTTTTTTTTACCCTGAAGCTGGAAACGGGGAGAGACAGTCAGACAGACTCCCGCATGCACCCGACCGGGATCCACCCGGCACGCCCACCAGGGGCGACGCTCTGCCCACCAGGGGGCGATGCTCTGCCCCTCGGGGGGCGTGCTCTGCCGTGACCAGAGCCACTCTAGCGCCTGGGGCATAGGCCAAGGAGCCATCCCCAGCGCCCGGACCATCTTTGCTCCAATGGAGCCTTGGCTGCGGGAGGGGAAGAGAGAGACAGAGAGGAAGGAGGGGGGGTGGAGAAGCAAATGGGCGCTTCTCCTATGTGCCCTGGCCGGGAATCGAACCCCGGTCCCCCGCACGCCAGGCCGACGCTCTACCGCTGAGCCAACCAGCCAGGGCCTGGTGAGGAGTTTTTATCATTATACTTAAAATAAGTAATAAGGCTGAAAATGGAGAGATGAGTTAGAATTTGTTTGAATGTCTTCTTTTTTGGTTTCACAAGGTGATTTACATACTCTTTGGCCAGAAGGAAGATGTGTAAGTGGCATATAACAGCCACCTCGTTCTCCTGGATAGTTGGGAAACTGCTGCCTTGAAACATTTTTTTAATTACAGATGAACAGATCAAGCAGAATTTTGAAAACAGGCTCAGTTCTTTCCTGACTTACCAAATGCCTGGAAGATGAAACTGAGAAACAATAACGTAAATCAATGAGTTTGGGCCTTGAGATGTGGGTATCTGGGAGGCGAGCTACAGGCATCAGATCATTTACAGCAAAATGGTGGGATCTTGATAACATTATACGGAGTGAAATAAGTAAATCAGAAAAAAACAAGAACTACATGATTCCATACATTGGTGGAACATAAAAACGAGACTAAGAGACATGGACAAGAGTGTGGTGGTTACCAGGGATGGGGGGAGGGAGGACGTGGGAAGGAAGGAGGGAGAGGGTTAGGGGGAGGGGGAGGGGCACAAAGAAAACTAGATAGAGGGTGACGGAGGACAATCTGACTCTGGGCGAGGGGTATGTAACATAATTTAATGACAAGATAACCTAGACATGTTTTTTTTGAATATATGTACCCTGATTTATTAATGTCATCCCATTAACATTAATAAAAATTTATTAAAAAAAAAAGATTAAGCATTTCCTGTGCATTTTGGTGTCAGAGAATGATGAGAAAGGCTTTTGGGAGGCAGGTCCAGCTGGAGCATAGAATAGAAAAATTAGGAAAGGAAGTAAGAGTTTTGAAGAGAATATTTGTAGATTTAGAAAACTAAACACTTCAAAATATCAAGTCTGAAAATTAAAAAAAAAAATCTCATGTCCATTTTTATGAAAAGGATATTTATTTTCTATTCTAGTCATAATTATCACTTGCAATGAAAGATACTTGTAACATTTTGAACAGTCCTCTTGGGTTCCCAGGATGTTAAGGGACAGAAGACTATGTCATCTATGGACTAACTGAAAGTCGAGGAGGTGTTTAGTCTAGACCACTCCCAACAAGAGAGCTGCTGATGGCCTTTGGATGTGCAGCTCTGGCCTGTAGAAAAGGTATAAACTGATGTTGTGTTGCTCCAGAAGAAAAAAAAAACCCCAAAACCAAGAAGCAACGAGCAAACAAAGGGAGATAGATTTTGCTCTAACCTAAGAAAGGACCTCCTCACATTCACATGTGGTCAAGCAGAGGCTTATGGACACCACAGGGACCTAAAGAGGCTTTTCCGCCTCTGAATGGGAAGTCAGATCACCTATCTGCTGGAGGCCTTCCTCATCCTGAGATTTTATTACCCCAGGTCCTCAGAGATGAATATTTCTGCATTCTTTCTCAAATTTATTTATTTATTTATTTATTTATTTATTTATTGTATTTTTCTGAAGTTGAACAGGGAGGCAGTCAGACAGACTCCTGCATGCCCCATCTGGGGCGTTGCTCTGTTGCAACCAGAGCCATTCTAGCGCCTGAGGCAGAGGCCATAGAGCCATCCTCAGCGCCTGGGCCAACTTTGCTTCAATGGATCCCTGGCTGCGGGAGGGGAAGAGAGAGACAGAGAGGAAGGGGAGGGGGAGGGGTGGAGAAGCAGATGGGTGCTTCTCCTGTGTGCCCTGGCCGGGAATCGAACCCAGGACTGCTGCATGCCAGGCTGACGCTCTACCACTGAGCCAACCGGCCAGGGCCTAAATTTATTTTTTATTAATTTTAATGGGGTAACATTGACAAATCAGGGTACATATGTTCAGAGCAAACATCTCCAGATTATTTTGACATTTGATTATGTTCTGCATTCTTCCTTGTTCCTTTCTCATTTTCCATTAGCACCATCATGACCACCACAGGTGCAGACATAAGGCTGGCTCATATTTGGCTTGGCCTCTTCTCTGCAACCCTGAGGTAAGTGCAGCCTTGGGCAGAGGTAGTGCATGTATGTAGTAGGAAGAGTCAAACTTGGAATTGGGCAGAACTCAGTTTGAATTCCTGCTGTTTTACCTTGTGTAAGTCACCTTCCTTTTCTGAACACTAGATTTCTCTGCATCAAATGACCACAATAATTCATAGCCTTAGAATGTCTCTATGAAAGTTAGGTGAGAGGAATTATTTCAGAGTGCTTATCCGGTACCTAGCCCAAAGATGGCACCTACAAACGTTCATGTCTTTCTCCAGAACCCCTCAGATTTTTCCTCTCTAAATCTGGTTATTGTAGGACTAACATAAAGCTCAGTAACTAGCTCCACTCTCAGACTGCCTTTTACCAAAATCAGGTTTCAGAGATTTGCTGCTCAAAAAAGTCAGGAAGAAAAATAGAGCCTAAGAGGTTAATCACTGCATGGCTGCATATTTCTCATCATAACTGAAACCAAATGCACCATCTTTCTCACTAAGCTGCCTTCTTTATTCCTTATTTCTCCTGTGATATACTGTCATATCTACATCCTCTGTCTCTGGCCCCATCCTTAATCCAAGTCCTCTAAGGTGGCTGGAGAGGTGAGCTGATGTCCCTGGAGACACTATGAGGCTCCAGGTAGGAAGGGCCGGGGCCTGGGGCCTGGAATGGCTGCAAGTAGGATGGGATATGGAGTGAGGATTCGGAGCAGGCGAGGGGCCAGGGCCCAGCAATGTCCTGTGAGAATGTGTGGCCCTCTCTGGAAGGGTCTCAGTCCCTGTGGTCCCCCTAACTTCCTGTGCCCTGCACATGCCTGGGCATATTGGGCATACCTGTAATTTTAGTACACTTTGGGAAATGCATTTCTTTTTTTTTTTTTTAATTTTATTTATTTATTTATTTTAATGGGGTGACATCAGTAAATCAGGATGCATATATTCAAAGATAACATGTCCAGGTTATCTTGTCATTCAATTATGTTGCATACCCATCACCCAAAGTCAGATTGTCCTCTGTCACCTTCTATCTAGTTCTCTTTGTGCCCCTCCCCCTCCCCCCTTCCCTCTCCCTCTCCCCCCTCCCCCCGTAACCACCACACTCTTATCAATGTCTCTTGGTCTCACTTTTATGTCCCATCTACGTATGGAATAATGCAGTTCCTGTTTTTTTCTGATTTACTTATTTCACTCTGTATAATGTTATCAAGATCCCACCATTTTGCTGTAAATGATCCGATGTCATCATTTCTTATGGCTGAGTAGTATTCCATAGTGTAAATGTGCCACATCTTCTTTATCCAGTCGTCTATTGACGGGCTTTTTGGTTATTTCATGTCCTGGCCACTGTGAACAATGCTGCAATGAACATGGGGCTGCATGTGTCTTTACGTATCAATGTTTCTGAGTTTTTGGGGTATATACCCAGTAGAGGGATTGCTGGGTCATAAGGTAGTTCTATTTTCAGTTTTTTGAGGAACCACCATACTTTCTTCCATAATGGTTGTACTACTTTACATTCCCACCAACAGTGGATGAGGGTTCCTTTTTCTCCACAGCCTCTCCAACATTTGCTATTACCTGTCTTGTTAATAATAGCTAATCTAACAGGTGTGAGGTGGTATCTCATTGCAGTTTTGATTTGCATTTCTCTAATAACTAAAGAAGATGAGCATCTTTTCATATATCTGTTGGCCATTTGTACTTCCTCCTGGGAGAAGTGTCTGTTCATGTCCTCTTCCCATTTTTTTATTGGATTGTTTGTTTGTTTGTTGTTGAGTTTTTTGAGTTCTTTGTATATTTTGGATATTAGGTCCTTATCTGAGCAGGTGTTTAAAAATATGGGAAATGCATTTCTAAACACTCAAGGGGTTATATATTTTCAAGGAACTCAATACAGTTCCTCTTTGATGATTTTATTGGTAATGCCAGTGACTCTATTCATTGCTGAGTTTTTGTTTGCATATAGCTGAGTATAAACTAAAGACACATGTCCCTGTTGGGGGAGGATGCCTTTCACT
The DNA here is from genome assembly GCF_036850995.1 of Saccopteryx leptura. Lineage (NCBI taxonomy): Eukaryota > Metazoa > Chordata > Mammalia > Chiroptera > Emballonuridae > Saccopteryx > Saccopteryx leptura. Next base: position 59,337,407 of record NC_089513.1, on the reverse strand, counting down.
GGTTTCCTGTGCCCATTGCCCCACACTGAATGTGCTGCTGCTGCTAATGGGACCTGACACCCTCTCTTGTCTGGGGGTGTAAGTCCATCAGAGCTGTCTCCTCCTGGAGGGACTTGGGAGTAATTTGTACCCTTTTCTGAGCCAATAATCACCTGACAGTGGGTAAAAAAGGCCTTATGATTTTGCTTAAGGACTTAGCAGACTCTGTGCTGCAATTTATTCTCCGAAGGTCCCCAGGGGCTCAGGTGCAGACAGACCCCTGCAGAAGCCATGTATTTCCATACCTGGTTTTCCCTATGCCTGTAGAGTCCCCTCACGCCATTGCAGGTTTCCCACTCATTAATTCTCAGGTTCTTCTCTGGGGCGCTTGCCCTAAGGTGCTACGACAATCTATTTCTTTTCTTTTTTTTTTTTGTATTTTTCTGAAGCTGGAAACGGGGAGAGACAGTCAGACAGACTCTCGCATGAGCCCCACCGGGATCCACCCGGCACTCCCACCAGGGGGCGACACTCTGCCCACCAGGGGGCGTCGCTCTGTCGGACCAGAGCCACTCTAGCGCCTGCGGCAGAGGTCAAGGAGCCATCCCCAACGCCCAGGCCATCTTTGCTCCAGTGGAGCCTCGCTGCGGGATGGGAAGAGATAGACAGAGAGGAAGGAGAGGGGGAGGGGTGGAGAAGCAGATGGGCGCTTCTCCTGTGTGCCCTGGCCGGGAATCGAACCTGGGACATCTTCACGCCAGGCCGACGCTCTACCACTGAGCCAACCAGCCAGGGCAACAATCTATTTCTTTAATGCTCCACACACACTTTAACCCACATGTCGAAAGGAATCCCACCTAACGTGACACTTGTACAACTGCAAACCCACTTACTGCCCCCCAGAGAGGAAGCAAACCGAACTGATCCCACTACCAACCACTCATCTGGAGATGATATTCCGGAGCTGCTGTTCTGGAGCTGCTGTTCTTACAGCCTGTTCCCTCCGGGTCGTATCTGTTCTGTCTCGGTTAACTTTTCACATTTCCAAAACGAGGACAGGTGAACCAACCACCAAGACATTGCCACATGCTGGTTAGGAGACTGGAGGCTTGCACAAGGGTGGTAGAATAAAGAAAAAGACCAACAGTTGTCATGAACTTTAGTCTGTTGACTAATTTATTTGGTAAGGAACATCATTTCTCGGTCAGTAAAACGACGGCCACAGAGTCTGTCCTCTGGGAGAATTTTACCTGCTTGTTATCCTCCAAAGCTTAAGAAGCTTTCTGTGCAAGTGGAGGAGGGAGGCCTCAGCTCACTATTGGTCATTCCCAACATCACTGGTACTTGTGCTTGGAGATTCAGGTAGATGATACTTTGAAGAATTTTTCTTGCAGTACCATTCTTATAAAGCTGTAGTCCGCTGTCTGCTACTTTCTTTTTTGAGAGGGACGGTTGCTAGAAATTGATGTCAGGAATATTGCGGAGAAGTGCTTTGTGAATCTCCTGGCTTGATAAACCCCAGGAATGTCATACCAGTGAGGCTTCCAATCTTTAATGGAAATTCTGAGGTTCACTATCTTCATGTCTTTTCTTAACCGCCTCAGAGCATGAGCAGAGTGTGATGGATTGGAGTGTTGGCCTGGGTTGCAGGGAGCACTTTTCCAATCTGCTAAGTATTGCCAAAATACCGCATTCCAGTCAAATGAGTATTATTAAGGGAGGCATCATCATTTTTGCTTGGTGAGGGAGAAGGTATATTGTGAAGAGTTTGCAAAAATTTCTAGCTCCTTCTATGTATCCTCATCCAATTGCTAGTAATCCTCAGTTTCTCAATCAGTACACACACACACACACACACACACACACACACACACACACACACAATCTGGCCACTGCAATTTGCCAAGCTGATAATTGAGTTTGTGCTCTGGAGCCCTGTGCTCTATTATTCTCTCTCTTTCACTGGCTTTCATGAGCAGCTCTACATTGGATACATTTTCTCTTGCCTTTACTGAGGCCGGGAGGAATCACTAACACAATACGAAATTCTGCCATTAAAAAAATAAAGTCTTCTAAGAGCTCAGTGTCTGGTGATGTAGGCATCTGAATCCCAAGGAACAAAGCATATAGCTACCACTAAACATTCATGATCAGCTCTCCATCCCAAAGCAATAGACTTTTCCCTGCACCCAATCCACCTAGACTCAGCCAGTCCCACATTTTCTCTGCAACTCCATTCTGCATACCATTTTTTTTTTATTAATTTCAATGATTTGTCAATAAGTAACAGAAATCTTTGAAAGCTAAGACTAAAAACAGGATTTACTAGAATCTCCTGGAAATCTGGGGTAGGAATAAAGCTAGGTCTCTGTTGAATTTACTATCGCTGGAAAGCAAATTATCCCCAAACTTGTGCACAAAACAATTATTTTCTATGCTCATGGATTCCTTGGGTGAGGAGTTCAGACAAGATACAGCAGGAATGGCTCACTTCTTGCTCTGGGATGCCTCTGATCACCGAACTCTGTTCCCACTGGACGAGTGAGGGTGTGCAGTGGGCCCTGGAGTCACCCCAGCGCTCCTCCCTGGAGGAGTCACCCCAGGCACCTTGGGCTTGGAGTCCTAGAGGTGGTGTTATTGTGTATCATATGGTTGAGGCTGGTTGTCAGCAGAGTCTCATTCAGGACCATTACTCACACATCTAAATGACCTCCCCATGTGGTTTGGGCTTCCTCATAACATGGTGGTCGTAGGGTAATTAGACCTTTTATGTAGTGGCTCAGGGCTCCAAAGGAGAATGTCCCAGCACGGAGGGCAGAGCTGTACTGTCTTTTGTAACTTACCTTCAGAAGTCACATGGCATGGATTCTGCTGCATTCTATTGATTATAAGAGAGGCCTCACCAAACCCACGAGAGAGGGCAGAATTGAACTTCACCTCTCTATGGGGAAGTGAATGACGATGTTTCAGAAGAGCACGTGGATTAGGAGGCACTGTTTGGTTACCTTTGGAAACACAATCTGCAGCCTCTCAATACCACTAAAATCAGTACTTGCAAAACCATTAGGTATCCAAACAGCTTCTTTCTTTTCATCTATTTCATTCTTCTTTCTTTTTACATTTTGATTGTTTTTTTAGTCTACATGTGGTATGGGGAAAAGAATATAATATTTTATGGTTCTCAATATCAGGTAACTAAGAGGGGGGACAATAATCTCTAATAAGATTTTAAATAATTAATGTCATGTTCTAGATCAGTGGTTCTCAACCTTTCTAATGCTGTGATCCCGCAATACAGTTCCTTATGTTGCGGTGACCCCAAACCAAAAAATAATTTTGGTGGCTACTTCATAACTGTAATTTTGCTACAGTTATGATTTGGAATGTAAATACCTGATACGCATTATGTATTTTCTGATGGCTTTAGGCAACCCTGCTGGGGTCGTGACCCACAGGTTGAGAACTGCTGTTCTAGATAAAAGATACCAGCATAGACTAAACTTAAGTTATATAGGTCAATTATAAATTGCCAAAAAGGATAATCTGATTTTCCACACTTGGATCTGGTGTCTTCCTTAGTTTAGTTGGCTGTAGCTGGGACCAGGGTCATGGGTGGGCTCATGAGCTCAGGAGCTGTTATTTAAAGCCGACAGACACTCTGAAAGGGTCTTCTACATTTCCTACATTATTTTACCTTCTTCAGTTTATTTTAATACTATTGTCAGATTCAGAATTTTTATTCACCCATTAAAAGTATGAACCCTCTTAGAATTCCCCAAGTGCCCTTTGCAATTAGAAAAGACTATGTAAATAGTTAATGAAACTCATCAGACTTACTATTGAAATGGCAATACTGCCTTAGCAAAGTATTTTGTGAGCATCAATTTATTTTCATTTTTCAGAGCATTTTTATTTCAGGCGGGCCTAAGATGAATCTTGAGGTTGGCAAACTTACTTCAGTTTTCTTTGCACGAATGCTTTCAATATCCATTCCAAACATGATGCTTATGTATGTGCCCATTCACACATCCTGCCTCCCTCCAAACACACATGCCCACACACATGATGGGGTCAGTGCCCTGCATCTCCATGCTCCATGCTTTCCTGACAGTCATAAAGATTCTATTGGCCTGCTCTTGCCAGGCAATATTCATCATCTATCTTCTGGATGAACTTAAACATACCTAGGGGTCCCCAAACTTTTTACACAGAGGGCCAGTTCACTGTCCCTCAGACCGTTGGAGGGCCGCCACATACAGTGCTCCTCTCACTGACCACCAATGAAAGAGGTGGCCCTTCTGGAAGTGCGGTGGGGGGCCGGATAAATTGCCTCAGGGGGCCGTAGTTTGGGGACGCCCATGGGGCGGGGGTTTCTGTTTGTTTTATTTATTGCTGTAACACCAGCATCTAGAACAGTGCCTCATGCATAGAGTGGGCACTCAGTGAGTATTTTCTCAATGTGGGATGTGTAGGCAGTTTAACATATTAACTCTTCAAGGAATATTGACATTTTTGTGTTCAGAACTGAAAGACGTTAAAAAATGCTGAAGTAGGTTACTAATCATAAACCATAGATAACACAGGTCAATGTTCTCAGTATCTCTTACATAACAGAGATTTATTTTCACCCCTTAATCCCTGCCTTTGCACATACCAAGCCCATTTTCTCCCATTCATATTCTTGGGTACTATCTGTTCAAATTCAGCAAGAGTAAGTGGGTTTCATAGTTTGGCAGTTTGTGCAATTTGTGGACTTAGTTGCTGCACCTGTGTACTTACCTTGCATGACTCAGTCATCTTGAGCTTCGCTGGAACTCTGAGATGAGATAGTTTCTATGATCAAGGGTAACCTAGTATTAAATCCCTATTTGGTCCTTTGACATTTTACCCCAAGTGGAGACAGATATGCTTTCATTATATATATATATATTTTTGTAAGGCTTTGGTTACACAAAATATTGGTTTGGATCTTAGGTGACAAAATTCTGTATAGAACTGGGGGAAATTTGAGCATTTCTGCCCAGAACCATCACTATCAGGCTCACCCCAATGGCCTCTTTGGAGATCAGATCCCCACTTTTGTGCTTGGGTTGGTGGAGTACTGAACTGATGATGTCACCAAGCTCCAGAGCCACCTAGGTGTCTGAGACAAGGACTGGCCTGACCTCGGCTCCCTCAGGACCAAGGATGTTTCAATTTATTGGTACCTACTTAGATTACACAAATAAAAAGTCAAAAAGAGATTTGCAGAGTTGTTTGTGTTATTAATAAAATTATCAAAGAAGAATTCTGTCATGTTTTAATAAATAATACATTTATTATATTATTTTCTTTTTATATTGTCAAAATGATTTTTTTTCAATCTTTAGATACTTGTATTAACCGGTACTTTTACCTTTAAAGCAGCAATTTCTAATTGTTCCCATAAATCACTAGTCTTATATAATGCTTCCTCAAAATAATTTTGCCATTGAATATATTTTTGGGGTGCACTTCATACTATATTACCCTCTTGGAGAGTTTCAATGTACCTTAACATATTAAACCACAAAAAATCTTTAGTACTAAAATATTCTTTGTTAATCTACAATATCCAAAACTTATATGACCAGATGAGGTACCCAATCACATTTCTTTTTTTATTCCCAAGAAACTGTTAATGTCTGGGAGAATGGATAAACACTCTGGGGAAAGCCCTATCCTGAGAAATCAGCAGTTCTCTGGGTAAAGACCTCTTGAGGAAGAGCGGCTCTTCATTTAGTCACTGCTGCTGCTGTTGCTCATTAATCGAGTGCCTACTGTGGGTCAGGCTCTGGGTCAGGTCCTTACATATATTATATATTCTCTCAACTCTTTACAATATTCCAACCAGAAGAGTATGAAATATCTATTTTACCAATGAAAAGATTGAGGTTGATGGAGGGGAAATAATTATTGCAAAGTTTAAGTGAACCCAAGTTTGTTGGCCTGTGCACACTTTGGATATGCAATGCTGCCTTTCAAATCATGTTGGGTTTTGCAGCCCAGGGACACCCTTAGACATTCAACCAATATAACACACAGAGGTTATTTTCCATGTTTAAGATGAATAACTTTTTCTTCTCCTTATTCCTTAACGTAACTCCCTGTTCAGTACTGCTTGCCTGTGCAGTAGTAATGTGAGCAAGAAGGTGCCTGCAGTGATGGATTATACCTTCGCTACTTAAATAATGGATTACAAGAGGGCTCTAAAAGGTTATGTGTCCAGTTGCTGATGTAGCACAAGAAAAGTAGATATGTTGAGTCAAGAGAGAAGAGGAACTAACAAATGCTTCTGTCTGCAAACTTGCCAAGCAGCAGATCTCATAAAGTTACCTTTTAGTTCTCTCGACTCTTTTCTCTCTGTATCTCCCCACTCCAGCCCCAAACCTGCCTTTCCAACCATGACAGTCAGTCTGGAAGTCATTCAGAGACTTCTGTTGTTGGCTTTGGGAAACCTACTTCTTCCAGTGCTGCAATAAAACCCAAGGCTGGACTGCTGGAGCTTAATAATGACCTCATGTCTGTGTTTTAGGTGCCTGCATATTAGAAGATCCAGCTTAAGTAATTATACTTTACACACCTAAGTGTGAAACTTTTTAACCATTAATTTAAAAATATTTTTCTATGTGTTTTAGGAAGAGAAGTTACTATGCTCTTCTTAGAATAATTGTATATAATGCTGGCCAAGTTTCTTTTTGTCTGAAGAAAATAAGGCCCTCATTCATTTGGGGGCTCAGCTGGATCATGTTTAGCACCCTTTATTGAATCTTTTGATTTTATGATTTTGGTGATACTTTATGACCGGTGAGAGAAACTCATGCATGTATAGGTATTTCATTCTTTTCTTGGACATGGCACTGTGAGTTGCAATTTTAATTCTTATATAGATCTGTGGGTAAGGCTTAAAGAGCAGGTGATATTCAATTGATCAATTTATAGAACGTACACATAGAATGTATTCTTCATGGTTCCCTTTAAGTAATGTCACCAGGATTAGATGAGCAACAAAAATTCTGAGGTTAAAAAAATACTCCCCCAACTGTATTTCAAAATGCATCATTATAGAAATTTGAGGTGCTATCTCTAGTGTTTGTGAAGTTACAAAACGCCAAATAATGCTCTAATTTCTCAGACATCTTACATATATTCAGTTTCAATCTAAACACATAACAAACAGAGAAATGGAACTAAACTAAAAATCACCTTAAAATACAATATTTTAATTTTAAGATGAATTTCTTTCGTATTGGCTTTCATCACGCCTTCAAGTTGCTTTAAATCATCACAAATTTTAATCTTAGAAAGAGTTACAAATAAAGAGGCAAAATTCTGCATTAATGAAAGATTCCAGGAGTCTTAAGACAATTCTCAACTTAAATAACAAGAAAGAAAGCCAGTAAAGCTATGAACCTTTCTTTTATTTTGATTAACTTCTGAACTTTTTCTCTGAAATTCTCATATTACTGTCTATGCATAAGGTCTATTTTAGAAAAATAAATGACCTAACAGTGGTGTATGGTTTTCTACAAGTATTAGAAATGGTGTGAATAACAAGAACTTCTCCAGTTAGTTCAGCTAACTTTTTCTTAGAAGGCAAGAATCTTCCGGAGGCCATGACCAACCGCACAGCAGCCATGTTGTTTTCCTGAAGAACCTAGACATCTTCACACTACTTTCCGGTGCAGGGTATCATTTTAAGAAGTGGGGATGCTATGTGATTGTGGGCCTTGAAATAATTCCATACCATCATGTGAGCAGAATTAAATGTGTTAACCCATTTGAATAATCTAACTAGAAATTATATATAAAAAAAAAAGCTATCAGAAAATTTATTTAAAACACTTTATCTTTTTTAACCCTAAAACAAAAATCTATATAATCTTTTAGGCATGTGATTAACAACAACAGAAAGTAGATAATAGGTATTCATCTTAAGCTGGAAAGGTTGTTTGCTTTCTCCTTTGGAGGAATAGAGATGCATAGGAACTTTTTATTTACCAAGCAACTAGACCTATTTCATTGTTCAGTCTTTATGTTTAGAAGACTAGTTGCTACTTTTTGAGAACTAAATAAATATTTTCCAAGTTAGCTAAGAATCACTGCTATATTTGCATTTTTTACTAAATTCTGGAATGGTCCTAAGGTATAGTCAAATTAAAATGAGTGCTTGGAAGAGATTATATAAAAATTTTAGAATAAATACATCTACAGATTTCCCAACCTATAAGAATAATCAAGTTCCCCGTAAAAATGGTCCATTTCTTAAAAATTCTTTAAAATCTTGTGCCCTTTACCAATGTATTTCCTCCCAATGGTTTTTTTTATTAAATATGGTTAAAAACTATACAAAGATCAAATACATTCCCAAATATATATATCTTTCAGATATATACACATCCAAAGAATGAATTAGGAACCTGTTTATAGCTCCAATGTCCTTTTTTGAATCAAGTGTACTATTTTTCCAAAGAATGTATGCTTCCAAAATCTGTTATGGCTATTGAAATTATTTTTGTAAATAAAATATTTACATATTATGTAGCCAAATGAAATCCCTATGTGTAGAGAGTTGCTACTTTAATAAAACTTAAGTTGGATGTTTTAGAAAGACTATAAAAGTGATGGGTTTTTGTGTTGTTATCAGTGCCCATGTCAACACAATGAAAAAGGAAATAATATTTTAGTAGTATTATAAAAATTTCTATAAAAGAGTAAAAGTATTAAAAGTATCATGTTAAAATATAGAATATTACAAAATTATTATAACATATTAAAATAATATAAAGACATGAATTATCTTGGGGAACCCTCAGGGATCTGTAGACCACACTTTTGGAACCTCTTGCTTAAGGGTTAATTTAAAGGGTTGAATTAATTAATACACACAATGCATGTAGCACAATGTACATATATAAGGAACACAAGGCATAATAGATTACCATTACTAACTTTCTTAATGCGAATTCTGCACCAAAAATGCCCCAAGCTCCTGAACATGTGTAGATCCCCTCTAAGGACTTGGCTATTTAGATTTCCTTGGGGAGAGCACAGAATAAGAATTAACATTGAAAAGAAAAGATATTATCCTCTAGATTTGTGCTCAGGGTTTTAAATATCCAGTTCATTGCTTCCTGGGATCTATTTTCACAGTGAAAATGTGTTAGACCAGAGCATATCTTCAGAGGATCTTGTGCTCTTTGGAATGTAGAGTTCTTAATGCTAACTGGTCCTGGCTCTGACCATTGGTTTATACACTCATCCAGGGGCAGTTGGAACTTGTTAAGCCAGCCAAACATACTCAGAAAAATGATTTTGTAACAAAAAAGCAAATTTCATTTAGTGGTAGGTACTAATTAAATTTCTTTCTGGTAAGACCACGAATGATCATGTTTCTTCTACTAAGGGCACTGAGAGTTTGTTTTCTTGGAGAAGAATTTGTGGGGAGGGTGAATTAGTTGAGCACTGTTATGTCCACAATGGCAATTCCTTAAAAGGAATCTTATTTTAAAGACCTCTTTGGCTTTGGATAGCTTATATGAGGTGTGGATTCAAGAACGTGCTTGTGTGTATATGGAGTTTGCTAGAAATGCCAGTATCTCTCTTGGGAAGTTCTGGGAAAAGATTAAATAAATTTGACTGTGCTCTACTTGCTTCATACACACACAAAGGAGAGCAGGCAGCCTGACCCTCACTGATGAACATAGCTTGTTTTGTCTCCAGGATGTCAGCGGTTTCTTTCTTTTCCTGAGAGAGCCAAGGAGCACTTGCAAAAAATCTGATCCAAAGATTTATGCTTTCAAAGTAGCATTTCTTTATCTTGTTAGTCATCTATTTGATTTCAGATACACAAACAATATTAGATCATCTCTTAAAGTAAAGGCTTTGGCTATCACAGGTTTGGGAAAGCACTGAAATACTGCATAATCTTAAACATCTCGACACAATATGTGTCTTTGAAATATAAAATTAGCATTGGATGATAGTTTAATAAAAATTATTTTAGAATAACATATATATGAAAAGATAGAACTTAAATTGTAGCTCATAATGTATATGCTGTTTTCAAGCACAGTTAAATGTGTTTTTTTTTTTTCAAAAAATTAATGCATTCATTTGATCATTAAAATTCCTTATAACTTAAAAATTTTAAGATTTTTTTTTGGTTTAAATCAGGGGTCACGGCCCGCGGGCCGCATGCGGCCCGCAGAACAATTTTGTACTGATTTTTTTTTGTTTTCAACTGCAGTGAGAAAAGTGTTGTGTAACAGTTGCCTTTTGTAGACCTAGTGCGGCCCGCCAAACGGCTGTGATCTTGCTCTGCGGCCCACATGCTGAGTTGAGTTTGAGACCCCTGGTAAATCATAGGTCATAGATAATTTGGAGACAATGCCTTAACTTTCCCTCCGTGTGTATGTTTGTTTGATTTTGAAGCTGAATCTGCTTTGGTGTCGGTGATCCTAGTAGAGTTACAGGAACAGTCAATGTGGCCCCTCTATAGCTGCTCTCAGTGCTCATGTCCAGTCAACAGTCACACCCTAGTTGCCCACAGATCTTCATATGATGTAAAGGGAGTGAAGAGACGAAATGAACTTGCTTAGCTGCTTCCTGTTTTCAGCTGAGTTAATGAATGATGGGCAGATTCAAAAAGTTGCCACGGTTTACCCAACTCTTGCTATTCACGGCTTTACAGTTATCATGGGAAAATAAACTCAAAATGATGTGTTTGTTTTTCAATTCTATACTTTTTGGGAAGCATGGAAGAATACTTTTTAAACCCAAATTTGCTTATTCTCAGATTTTTGTAATCCTTAATTTGGACCCATCAGCACAGAGAAGCTAAAGTGTTATTTTTCAAATAAATGGGTCTTTTAAATTTTCATTTAGACATGGTCTCTTGTTATTCTATGGTATAGTATTCAGGGTTTGCATTGCATAAAAATTATTGTTCTTAAAGTTAATTTAGTGAGTCTTTTTATTTTAGAATGGGCTACCTAAAAGCTTCTGACAAATGCTTATGATATTCATCTAAAAAAGTCAAAGCAAAACAAAGAAGCTAGTTTTTCATCCTTCATGATACACCCTAGAAAACAACAGAACTATAATTTTGTCCTCTGACATATACTCTGAACAACAAAACTTCTTAATAAATTAAAATATGAGTTAGTAGCACTTGCAATTGCCCAGATGAAGTATTTCTCCTATAATTGAAAATTATTTTGTTCTCTGTGAAATAATCTGAGCAAGATATTTTAGATGAAAAGTACAACCTAGGGAATATATATAGTCAATGAGATTGCAATAACTATATGT